>NC_081163.1:13651493-15060660 GCF_012432095.1 Onychostoma macrolepis
CTGGTGATTGTTTAAAAATTAATAAATGTTGTGTTCATATGTGAACATTATCATGATGAACAAAATGTGTAAGAATCATAAACATTCTCACAGAACTTATTTTTGCAATAATCCAAAATCCAATGGAATAATCCACTTTTCTTTTCTTTTTTTTTTGCTAACTTCAGGACTGACCTACAAAGATACGTCATCACTGCAGTACTCTGTGGAAATATTAGATTATCAGACAACATCATCATGTGCCTGAAAAATACTGAAAAGGCTTAAAGAGTAAGCTAATGTTTGAAACAATGGATATATCTATGTAGCCTTTGAAATTCAGCCAATCTGTTTTATAAATCAAAATGACTCTAGCAAGTAAGACACACTCAAACAAGGGCACAACAAGCAAACATAAACATAGACCCTATCGCAAGTAAGCTATGACTTACATGCTTGCTATTCCAATTCATTCTGTTCACTAACGTCTAAAGTTTCCTCACTGGAGAAAACATTCCAGAGGCCCAGGCTGAATGACAGGAAGACGAAAGAAGATCAGAGCCAACATGATGAAATTACTCAAGGAAGAATAGACCTGACAGCCGTTCAAGGGCATGGCATTAACCTTTTAGCAGTGCCAGGGGCTTTCCTCGATTTACTATGATATTTTTTTTTTTTTTTGTTATCAACATTTTTATTTATTTTTTATACACAACATCCAAAATAAAAATAAAAAAAATAAAAAAAAATAAAAATAAAGATTTACTATGATATTTTTTACCAAATATACCAGTGTGTATTTGCTGCTTTATATACGAGAGATCTGCTGTTGTAATTCAAATTATATGCGAAGATGAAACCTGTTTAACGAACATGAAATGTTGGTATTGGCATATGTTTGCTTCCATATACATACCGTTCAAAAGTTTGGGGCCGGTAATTTTTAATTTCATATTTTGAAAGAAGTCTCTTATGCTCATCAATGCTGCATTTATTTGATCAAAAATACAATTTAAAATAATTGTGTTCTATTTTAATATATCTTAAAATGTAATTGATTCCTGTAATGGTAAAGATGATATTTCAGCAGTCTTTACTCAAGTTTTCCTCTGATCCTTCAGAAAGCATTGTAATATGCCAATTTGCTGCTCAGTTATTATTAATTATTATTGATACTCAGTTAATAATGGTTCTTATTATTGTTAATGCTTAAAAAACGTTTATGCTGCTTTTTGTGGAAACAATGACACATTTATTTTCAAGATTATTTGATAGATATGAAGTTGCTGAATAAAAAACAGTAAAACTTTTTAACTGTAGTGTATGAATATAATTTAATTTAGTATTGATTTATAAAATCGAATGCACTAAAATACATAATCAATCAGAATTCCGCCATGTTTTAAGTCTTTTCAAGCAGAAATGTACATTATTTAATCACACACACACACACACTTGCACAAATTAATGTAGACAGACATGAGGACCTATAACAACTTTGTGTGCCTTTTGCCCCTGAGGGAGAGCCAAGTAGGTCAGAATAACTGAGACCCAGTAGGAAATACAAAGAATACTGAGATGTATGTCACTCCTATTTTCCATATCTGTCTATACCACAAAACCCCCCCTCCTTTAACACACACACACACACACACACACACACTTTACCCTCGTATTCTGTCATTCCCTTTTTCATTGTCTTCTCTGATAATATTCCAGCACAGTCACCTCACCTTCCCTGTGACCTGACCGTTTCCTGTACGTGTTTTTATATAACTCAAATGTAGCTATATGCCAACATATAACCAACGCTAACAAACATCACAGGAAAACTGATATATAAACTTTATGCCCGTTTCACAATACATGCTCATAGCAGCAAATATTTATTTTGCTTGTAAAGTTTCACCACTGAGCATATTTTGCCAATTCCAAGTGTGCTGAATGCAGCAGAAAATACATTGAAAACACTATAAACCATTTTATTAACAGTAAATCAGAGTCAATCCAGACCATTTAAAAAGTTTATAGAGTTTGGGTTCCATTGTAAATGAATTACTATTTGATTGTAAATGTGATCCACCTTGTTCACAATCACATTTGTTATAATAATTATCAACTACACACACCTAATACTCATTGTGGTTAACCAAAAATCCCTTTAGTCTCTGTATAAAGCTGCAGGTCTTTTATGCAGAAACACATTCAGTGTGAAAGCACAACGCGAGCCTGCTATGGCAGTTTAGCTGCAGCACCGCTTGTGTGCTGTTTATGCATGTGGTGTGAAACAGCATGAACCACATCTGGGACTTGCTTTTTACAATGGAGTGCTAGCAGGCAATCAGACTGGAGGCTAAAAAACACAAATGTGAAGCTTATAATTTTGATAAAGGGCTTTATACATGAATAATATTCGTTAGTTGAGCTGTAAATGACTCTAAATTGTCCTTTTGAGATGGGGCTTCTTTTCTTTGAGGTTCTTTGCTTTAATCTGTCAAAACACTGAGCGCTTCACAATTGAATTACTCTGGCAGCACATAACATTCAGTAAATATAATGCATTTTTCTATTTTCTGGAGCATGTCGCTGTCTGAAATCCCTGTTATCCTCTTTACTCTGTTAACTATGCCTGTGTGTTTGCTGAGCTGCGGTCAGGATGACGCCCTCACACCATCACATACATTCTGCACAATAGCATACGCAGTGCAGCATTAAAAACAACAAGCATGTTTGTATTTGTGCATCTACACTATATGTACTGTATACAATTATGTGCATGTGAGACTATTTTTCTTGGTTTGCAATGTGTGCAATGAGTGAAATAAAGATTAAAAAAATACTTAATGTATACACATACATATATAATAAAAAAAATCAACTTACAGTTCAAAAGTTTGGGGTCAGCAAGACTTTTTAATGTTTATAATAGAAGTCACTTACATTCACCAAGGTTGCGTTTATTTGATCAAAACACAGTAAAACAGTAATATTGTGAAATATTATTACAATTTAAATCATTATTTTCTATTTTAATATATTAAAAAAAAACATGTTATTCTGTGATGGCAAAGCTGAATCTCAATGATCTTTCAGAAATCAGTATAATATGCTAAAATAAATATTTTTTTATTGTCATTTATTTATTAAAACATCTGTACAGCCTAATATTTTTTATGCAAACCAAGATACTTTTTTTTTTTTGCTATGATGCATAGAAAGCATAGAAAGTTTAAAAGAACGTCATTTATTTTAAATAGAATCTGATCAACTAAACAATCAACTCAACATATCCTTGTTGAAAAAAGTAATAATCTAAATAAACTTACTGACACCAAATTTTTGAACGGTAGTGTAATATTAATGTAATGTTTATTATATAAAAGTATAATAGATATTTGATAAAATATGAATATTATATAGAATATCAATATGGATATATAATATTGATTATATTAATAACTTTACATCTGGAGACTGGTTTACATGTAAAAAATAAATAAATAAAAACAGCATGCTTTGATTTGCTAAAATATTTTTAATATTAAAACATTCATTCCAATATGACCATTTCATTTTTCCTTTAACAGCCAATCGTCACAGTCCCCAGCTCCCAGCCCTCTCTTGCTTCACTCTAATCCTCATCAGTCTGTGAAGAGTGTTTTCCGAGAAGGTGTTTTATTCAAGCAACTCACAGATTCAGTTCCCCTGGTGACTTAGTGACTACATCAATGGCCCTCAAATCTGTTCAGTATCTGACTCACCTGGGCGTCTGTGGGGGCGGAGCTCTGATCCGGCTGCTGTGGCTGAGCTGACGATGCACTGATGGTGACATTTTTGTCCGAGCGGCTGCTGCTGTCTCGGCTGTGTGATTTGTGCCGATCCCTGCTGCTGCGTTCACTGCACGAGAGAGACACACACAGCGATGGAGGTGAGGGAAACGCTGTCGCCATGGTGATGGGAGCCGGGAAACACACTCAGACTAATGACAGGATAACCACCATCATCATTCTCCCTCCTCATCCTCTCGCTGACACGCACTGGCTTCCTCTAGCACTGTCTCGCACATGCCCTAGCTGGAGCATCTGCTGCAAACTGGGTTAAATTCAGTGAGCTGTGACGACCCTAATCCAAACACAGTGTTCTCTCTCTCTCGCTCACTCACTCAGTTTTTTAAGTCATCATAGTTAATGCCTGGCAAGCCTCAGAACAAAACAAAACAGATAAACAAACAAACACAGCACTACTGCACACACACGCTCAAACACACCTACTATCAAACAGCATCAGACATCTCGCACTGAGTAATTATTGACATCAGCAAATACCTCTGCAAATATCGGCAAAGACAGCCTTTGTTCTCACACTGTCTGTGTGTGTTTAATAATATACAGCTTTCACAAGGAAGCATGAAAATGACATTGTTACAGTGATTGATGACACACTAGCTCTGTTTCAAAACCAAGGCTGAGTTATTGATGACAGAATTTCCAGTTTTGAGTGATCCTTTTAACTATACCAGTGGTTTTCACTTGGTTTAGCTGATTATTCACTGCAAAAAACAAACTGCATTTATTTTAAATTATCATAAAAAAATAAATCACAATCAGTGTTGTTTTACATTTATTGATATATGGTACTATTATAGTTTTTGTTAATATTTTGATTTAGACATATTTTTTTAAATGTTTTCTGCTTTCATTTTAATTTGTAATTTTGTTGTGCTGTAATTTTTAATTTTAAGTTTTAGTTAATTTAATGAATATGAGAAATGTTGCATATGTCATTGTGATATATATATATATATATATATATATATATATCATGTGCATTTAGTAAGTCCTAACAAGCATTGTTTTTTCTATGCAGTCCATGACCCTGTCAGAACAGATGTGTGACCCCGTTTGAGTTCATGACCCACCAACTGAAAACCACTCAACTATACTTTCTAAAGTAGCTCTGTGATCATGTAGATCAGTGAGCATGATGAGAGAGAATGCATTATGAAGATTGCTTTTGTCTCACACTGACCTCTAACTGTTACATTTAAAGTTGACAGTTTATGAGGGTACATGTTTTGATAAATCCCAATTTGAATACTACCCTTGTGTTTTTAAAATACTCCCTTTTCTTCTTCTACAGCAAGTTATCACATGTTAAGCCTCTGTTGCTTTACTCTAATCCTGGACAGCCTGGGCAGAGTGGGAACGCTGGCTACTCTGGGATTGTGTTATATTATAGAAAATGCCTACAGCTGAGCCACAGGGACTAAACCTAACAGCTGCTCCAACAACAAAGTGCAAGGTTAAAATTTGTAGATAGACAATTAATATAGCAAGAATCAATATAATAATATTAATTGAAATGTATTTAATTTTAACAACATATTTTTAACTAAAAAAAATAAATAAATAATGAAAACAATTTTTTTACTCACTTATTATAGCTTTTTTTGTCCTGCTGAAGTGGGTTCAAACCTCAACCACATCTTCAACTGCTGCACCAAACCACATTCTCTAATTCTTCTTTCTTTGATCACTTTCTAAAAATATCCAAATGGCCTTCAGAATACATATTTTCTTTGCTTTTAACAGTGCTAAAGGTCTTGGCTCTGAATTCCCGAAGAGATTTTTTTAAAATGCAATCAATGAATAAAACAACAAAGCCACTTTTCCCAGCAGTGCAGATCTACTCAACTCTGTGTGCATTTCAGTATTCTAAATACCCTGCAGGAAGCATGGGATTATAATTAGAAGTTATATAAACTGGGTGTTGATGCTGAATGGGAGAGGCAGTATGATAGCCCCTGGTGAAACACTGAGGTGTCTGTCCCCACCCAGACATTATAAATGTGTGTTGATGTAAACTGCGGACTTCAGCTTCGTTTGAAAATTGGAAGAAAGAAATAGCTGAGCCTGCCCACTGATCCAAGTTAAACTGGCTAGATGAGTGTATGCTACAATTGTAGATACAGACAGAAAGTTAAATGTTAGTAAGTAAATATTTTAATTATCATTGTTTTAACTTTCATTAGCACATCATAAGTACTGAACAGACACAATTATGGTAAGATATGGAGATGATAGGATGCATGCAACGATTCATCCAAAAAATAGTTACTGGAAAAGAATATAAATGGAAAGAAACTTTTTAAAGAAGTAAAAAGTGGCAGGAAGTTTAACAGACGAACAGAAAGAGGACATTCATTTGTGGCTTTCTCAGTGAAGACACAAACATTCTCTGCTTTCATGCTGGAATTCCTCAGGCCTGTTTGGGCCTTTCACTGGAGATTTTATAGGAAACCAAACAATAGTGGAGCTCAATAAATAACTTCCTAATTACAGTGGGTGGGGTCAACACAGTCTAATAGCATTAAAGCGTATATCAGTAAGTACTGACAAGGAGAGCTGGGAGAATGTGTTGAAAATCTCTGGCTCAGATCAGCTGAAAATCCAGCCCAAATCATGAGTGAAAAGTGTCATACAAGCACAAGCAATAAGAAACATTATAAAAAAAGAAAAGAAAAATGATACAATAACAAACTACTTAAACAGCAACAATGGAAAGGAATAAAAGATGAAATAGGGATGAAAAAGCATGTTGACAACAAATGCAATATTGGTCATGTAGTCATAAAAAAGCAAACTTCAAAACAATACAGAAAAATAAAAAAAATACCTAAAAATGACATTAAAAGTTCAACAGGCCTGATTTTGTTTAGTCTAGAATTGCACAAATAGAGTCTTCATCTCATCCGAGTACATTATTTTTAATGAAGAAAAAAATACTGAGTGAACCTTTAAACAAGAACATTTCTTTAATGAGTTATGACACTGATTACCGTTTTAAAGTAATAATTTAGAATCATCAGAGGCAAATTCTCAATAATTAAATTAAATCTGCAAGTAATTAAACACATTCCGTCACTAATGAGCAACAGAATCATTTCACAGAAAAATTCATTCAATTTTGTTAATACACTTGAAAGTCTAAATAAATGCAAAATCTTTTCACGATGACAATATTAATTTTCTGCATGAACAAGTATGAGGAAATCTGGGAAAATCCTCAGGAGAGAGATACATTAGAGGGAGAAGGAGAGTATGGTGTACTGTACATGCATGCACTTGCACATTCACATGCACAGGCAGTTCAGCCCTTTACCTCTGTTTGTTTGACCCCCGTGACCTGTTGGAGTGGTGAGAATAACCAGAGTGGATGGAATCTGTGTCCATTGTAATACTGTCCGTGCTGTGACTGGTTTAACACAGCGGAGGGAGGAATGCGGAGATAGTTAAAGTGCTGACGATGTTCAGGACATACATGAAGCTGCGCAAGATGACAGGATCGTTTCTAGGGGCTTTCTGTTATCAAACATTAACCTAAAGAGAGAGAAAGAAAGATTTTTTGACAAACTCCTTATACCATAAATACTTCAAATACAATAATTTAATTCAGAGCACAAAGACAAAAACCTTTTAAAAAGGTTAAGGCTATCTCATGTCAATGAATACAGTGCAGCAGTCCAGAAAAGAGGTCATGTGTTCAATTCCCAGGGAAAGCAAGAACTGATAAAATGTGTACCTTGAATGCAATGTAAGTCGCTTTGGATAAAGCATCTACCAAATGCATAAATGTAAATGTACACAGCTTTTCTCCAATACGCTGACGGTGACAACAAATGCAGGAACAGCATCAAGAGTTCACTGCAGCAATGCCTAAAGCACTGTAAAGCACCACTGCTGGCAAGATCAATGCGCATCTGTTTCAGGACTACTCAACTCTAGCAGTCCAGAAGCCAAAGTAATAACTGTATTTCACTTGCCTTCCGCTTCCTCCTTCCTAGTTGGAATATATCTGCTGGTGATAATTTATTAAAGAACGGAAGACATGATCCTTAGGATATCAACTGTATTTCATTAGTACTCAGCTATTCCTTTTCATTACTATGCCCACAGAGCCCTCTCACTTGAGCTGTTGTGGAACCCATTTTTCTTAGCTTTTTTGGCCACCAGGTCTCCACCTTCAGAGAAATCTGACTGCTCAGTTTCATGGTGTCACTTTAGATTTGATCTTTGAAATCACATATGCACTTTCACACAGCATTCAGACACATTTAGACTAAGCTTGCTAGATAGTTATTGTTTTCTTAGCTGCTAAAACTTCAATGACAGATTGCAGGACCAAAGGGGTATTCCGATTGGTTGGTTATTTAGCACCCAGAATAGGGCATATCAAAGTGATGTGACTCATAAGTCCTGGACAATAAGGTAAAGAGTTTGGACAAAAAAAGTCTTTGAACTGTCACAAAGAGTCATATGAGGCTAGCAAGCAGTGAGTATCAAGGCTTTATACTGAGACTTCCAGCACAGACCTTGTGCATTGATTTATCCGCTCATAAATTACTAATTTGGAGTGCACTCACGCTCTAGTGCCACCTGCCATGTCAAAGCAAGCAACCAACACATCAACACTCACAAAGCACACTCACAAATACACACCTATAAGAGGATTTACAGGTCTAAAAATTAGATCACAGCATGGGCAAATTTATTCCATCACAAGTCACTCGTATTAAACCATGATGGAATTATATTCTGCAATATACTTTCTGTTTCTCATTCCCTGCCACATTCATAGAAGGTTTGGGTGCCTCAGTTAATTAATTAATTAATTAGCGGCAAACTATTCTGCAGATTAAATTATATTAAAAAATAAATTTAATTTAATTTCTGTTTGTTCAAACAATGGCAGACAGAGTTTTTAAAACTCATTTGAAAAGTCTTTATTTTTGTGATTCACACGTAAATTACATATAACACATATACGTAAAACAGAATTTGCTCAAACTAAAAGTCATTGCATTTATTCCCTCTGACAGCAAATATTCACTCTAGCTGCAAATATCTGTATTCTTTAAGACTTCTCATAGAAACTTATCAAAAATAATGACTCATCAACACCAGTATATCTTGTGTAGGTATTCAAACCATTCTTTAGAAATCACAAGAATGATATTAAACATTCTGTAATGGAAAAAACAAAAACAAACAAAAAAAAAACACGTTTTGAACTTGTGGTTATTTAGAACGGGAGAATTGTCTTAATTGCTGGTTTATCTAAGAATACTGGTAAATACCTGTATGTTCTTGATCAGTGTGTGGTATGTGAGTTTGCCAAGATAGCACTGACCACTTTCAAGTCTTCATTTCTCTTATCAATGGGAGAAATCTGACCTGGACAAGCACACATAGCATTCCTCTGGGGTTACCTCATAGTGCCCTGAAAACACACACACACACACACACACACACACACACACAAAGAATTCCTCTAAAGTTACTCCATGTACACTCATATGCGCTCACAGAAAGTGTATCATGTTAGGGAGGCCGGAGGCTTAGTATTTTTATGTTATTATTCCCTATCATAAAAGAGATGATAGCAATTACAGCCAAATGTTTAATAACATCAGACAGATTTCACTCTTCTTATCTCAGTTTTGGCACTGTGTGTCGATCCATTACTTTTCTGGAGACAATTTAGTGGTTGTTGCATATTTCTCAGGGCAGCACAGGCCAAATAAATATCTTTTGTTGAAGCAGGAATGCGAGTTTTTAAAGACTTTGATATGTGATCTGTCTAGATGAATTGTCTAGAGGCGGTTGAAAACTGAAATCTGTTTACGAAATTCATTCTGTTATTGCGATACACAGATTCCCAATTCAGAGTGAATAGTTTTCTAATCTTACCAGGCTTGCTCTGCTGAGTTCTAAAAAACATGTAAAAATCGTAAAAAAATCTATTTTTTTATGAATATTCAAAATTATATAAATATTTACCACTTTTATTTTAGATAGTGTGTGTATTATATATCCGTGTTCACCATACATCTTAGAATAGTAGGGTAAACGTACCTAAACTCAGGTACCTATTAAGCACACTTCCATATTTGAGTTTTAGCAACACAGCGCAGATGCTACAGAACACAGTTAGCTGACTAGCTGTATAAGATTGTGTGCTACGCTAACATATTACTTCACAGGCATCACTGGCTTGTACTTTTACATCCATAATATTATAAATTGACAGTTTATTGCTGGTCTATCGTTTTACAGTGCTGTAATTTTTTAAGATTTCATATTATTTTAAGGTGAGCTTAAAGGGTGCACTACTATGAAAATCACACAGCTTCAGTGTGACATCAATAAGAAAAAGTAGAATTTCAGGCATATTGTTAATAATAGTTGTTCATAATAAAATATGTATGAACTTAATACATAATCTAAATTATTTAATTTGCAAAATCTTGTCATTTTAATAAATATTACATGAAATTTATTAAAAATTGTTGCTGCTCCAATTAAGCTCAGTGTGCTCTCTTTAAGTTCTTCCACATTGAACGTCTATGTAAATACTTCATAAACAGACTTTAAATATTAACTGATGGTTGTCACTTTAAGTTAACCTTTATAAAATGGTTAACTTATTTTCACAGCTTTAAGATGACAAAATCTAGACGTAATCATAGTTTATGTCCAAAGATGAAAGAGGCATGTCATCCATTCAATGAAGGTGCCATCAGAAACCTGTCGTATCTGTCCAGGAAAAAAGCAACTAAAGGCTGGAATACACTACACGACTTTTAAAATTTGAACAGATTTTTAAAACACCAGTGTATGATGTGATCCTCAGTCGTTTAGTGTATGATGGCCAGTTTCAAAACTGGGCATCATGCACCAAACGAATGAGGTTCATACACTACCAGGCCTTCAAGTTGTTCCGATCACAACAAACTCATCCAGAAATGTGGGCACTGTTGCTAGGAGACATGTGAAATGAAATGAAAACAATATGTATTCTAAAATCTCCTGAAAATATCAAACATGTTTGATCTCCTCCGACTGGGTGAATCAAAGTCTGAAGCTAAAAAATTGGAATCTGTGACCATCATACACTATGTGATTTTCTATGAATTCTGTCGACTCAAATCTGCAGACTGGCTCTGACCTTTGGCAACTAGCATCAACTTCTCCAGACCGTAAATCGGTGGAAAATCGGGGCAAAAATCGTGCAGTGTATTCCAGCCTTAAGATAATATTCATAAGTTGATATCCATTTAATAAGAGGTTTCATAATGAGGCTAGTTTCTGTGTTCATCCCCATGAATTAAATGTTTTATTGGTTTGTTTTCTTTGATTTTTGAATGTGTTACTAAGCTGAATGTGGACTAGTCTAGATGTTGCATTGTGCTTAAATGACACTTTGCTATGAATATATAACTGATCAAATTGAATGCCTTGTTGCTTGATTTTAGTGTTCTGTTTTTTTGTGATTGACTTTGTTCCTTCAAAAAATATATTTTTAAATTATTCTTTAAAAAGATTGTTTAAAACAAACAAGAATTTCTAATAAAACATGATGTGAGCTTAATGGGAACAGGGGTGTGCTTAAAGGGTACAAAAATGTACCCATTAAGCACAACCAGACTTTTTGAATTTAACTATGTATATCTTAATTGAAATGCTTTTATCATTTAAAATAAAATAAAATATTTTTGTGCGAGAGATTAATATTTTATTTTAACATAACTTTTTGCACTGAAACCAATATCTTGTGCACTAAAAATGTCTCAACATAGATTTTGGTGAGTTTAATAGGTACGTTTACCCTATTTATTAGAAATATGCACACAGAAAAACTGTACATTGACTGTTAATGAAGGGATAGCTCACCAAAATTCTGGCATCATTTACTCACAGTCCTATTGTTCCAAACCTCTCTTACGGTTGGAACACATACATATTTTGAAAAGTGTTTTTTTTCTCTTCATACAATGAAAGCCAACAGGGTTTGATATTGTTTCGGACTCCAATGACTTTCACTGTACAAAAACAGATGAAACATTCTTCAAAATATCTTCTATCTGGACCCAATCTCAAATTATACATTTGTTGTAGATCTGGGTCTCGGCTTACAGTCTCAGACAGACTGCATTCTATTTCTAAACTATGGGGATAATTACAGATGGACACAGTATCTTCGCCATTTCATACAAAAGAATTTCATGGCCTGAACAGCTACTTAGTCACTTTTCAAATCAGTTTAGTGTTTGACATGAATGCTGCAATAAATGTAGAAGTTTCCTTTAATAATCGCTGACCTTACATTTCGGCCTTTTTATCACACATTGGCTTCAGAAGACTTGAAAGAGTATGAGTCACATCTGAGTATGAGTCAAGACTTTTGTGTCTTTTGAAAGCTCCGCATTAACTATAATTTTCTTGGAAATGAGCAACCAGTGCCTTTTTTTTTTTTTTTTTTTTTAAAAGACCCTTTTGCGTTCCACTGAAGAAAGGAAGTCAGTAACAGGAAACAGTGGCTTATTTTAAAGTGAGCTGATGGACAGTTGCTATTAGAGCATATAGTCAGAATGTAGTGCTAACTGGAGCAGGAAAGTCCCTGGAGGCTTTTACATTTAGCCATCAAAACTCAGATTTTCACAGCCATTACACCCACAAAGCTAAGACACATGAACACACACATCATTTGACAGAGAGGCCCACTCAGCCAACGAAGCCTTTAACATATGTTCAAAGCGCTGAGTAATGCATATCATATACACTCATGTAGAAACACACATGCACATGCAAGACTTTCACATTTGCCTTGCCCTTGAGGCAGTCATGGATGATCAAAGGCAGAACAATAACATTTCTTCACCTACTAAACAAGAATACAAGACAGCCAGAAAGACAGAATCAGAGAGCAGAAAGAACGAGAGCAGAGGGGGGAGGGACAGTGAGAGTGAAAGGAACAGAAGTAATGAAGGGAAAGAAAAAAACTGGAGTTTTCAGAATGAGCAACTATAACGGTCATATCTTAAAAACAGTAAGATGTGTGTGTGTGTGTGTGTGTGTGTGTAAACACAGATTTTTATACATTATATTTAACTAATATACATTACATGTAATAGTAAAGTGGTTAAAAAAACAGAGGCCTATACACACTTTTTTACATTTTCATTATTTTATAATCTCTCTCTATAATAAAATTGTAAAATAGGTATTAATGTAAAAATGTTATGTTAATTATGTTTTCATGTCATTTTTATGTCATGTAAAATGTTACAGATATTCTGTTCTGCTTTTTATATATACATTTATTATTTGATATGAATATGTACGAATATTATTGCTAAGACAATTTTAAATTTAGTATTGTACTGTTCAAAAAATAACTGAGGATGTAGTGCTCATATGGGTGACACAGGTTCGATTCTAGCCTGCAATATATCCTAATGCTATTTCTTGCTTTTCTTAATAATTTCCTCATATTCTTTTTACTAATGTCAAGTAAAAATGCAAAAACTCCAAGATAAATCAATAAATATTACACAATTATCAACTTCCCCACTTGCCGTGTCTTCAATACACCCTGGCTCTTCTCCAAGACTACTACAGCATTTCCAAAGAACTTTTTCGAATCATGAATATGTAAACAGCATGTTTGTGTGTGTGTGTGGGGGGGGGGTTGGCATTTGTGGTTTACGGGGACACAAATTTGTTTAATGACATGGGTATGACAGAGGTATTACAATTTGAAGGTGGTTTATGAGGACACTGCCTATGTTCCCGTAATTCAAAAGGCTTAAAAAACATACTAAATGGTAAATGAAAATCTAAAAATGCACAAAGTTTCCTGTAAGGGGTAGGGTTAGGTGTAGGGTTGGTGTAGGGTAATAGCACATGCAGTTTGTACAGTATAAAAACCATTACGCCTATGGAGAGTCCCCGTAAACCACAAATACCAACATGTGTGTGTGTGTGTGTATTATTGCAAAATGGACAGAGAAAGAGAGAATGATAGCAAGTTACAGTAGCGCAACAGAAAAATTGCATTACAGAGCCTCGCTCTCTTTAATCTGGGTGTTGAGGCCTGATGGAAATTAAATAATTGTGTCAGAAACATTGGTGGCTCTATATTTAGCCAGGACAATCAATCCCCAAACAGAACACTATCCTGAACTCTCTCTCTTTCTCCAGCTGTACAGTGGAGTGCAGTCCATCTCTAAGGAGCAGATGTGGAAAACCACCATACACACACCCACAAACAGGAATAGTAGTCAAAAACATCACAAACTCTGTTGTTAAAAAATTTAAAAATCACAGTGTAGTCCTTATTTACTAGACGGGCTTTCATTTGTAAAGCGTTTCATTCACGTGCTTGTCAAACATGCAGATCTCATGCTTGCAACTCAGCTACACGGCACTCCTGAAGTATTTCAAGTATTTGGATGATTATACTGTTAGTCTTGACCTGCAATCCAGTATTAATTCGTATTTAGAAACACTGCGCTTATAACTTCTAGATCTTGAAAAGCACATGCAAATACACATATTTTGTGCATTGCCTAGATTGCTGCCAACAAACCAGTCTGAAGCTTGTAACGGCCATTCACAGTGATAAACAGCATATACCATAAAATTGTTCATATAACTGCCTGAAAGGCCACTGACGCCCATCATTTTTCCCATAGCTCTACATCTCTTCATCTCACAATAAAAACACCACAAGCTTATGTGGTTAGCATAGTGATTGCAGCTAGGGCCAACACATGAGCTCTACTGACACATTTTACAGCAAGGCCTCCCAGCAGTTTAACTGTAATAAGGGTTGTTAACACTCCCTTCCCTGGGTGCTGCTTGAGGAAGACTTTGCTAGAAGGCAAGGGATACTAGTGTTACCATACTAAGATACTAAGTGTTGAAAGGTCAACATATGTTGTGATAGACAGTATGAGATACTATGAAGTTAAAACAAAAAGTGTTCTAGTTTCTGAAAGTCTCACCACTTCCAGTGTTTTCATGCTCTGTGACTTTTCGTGTCCTTCCTTGGAATGTTTTTTAAACAGTGAAATGGGGTTGTAAAGATTTAAGCATAAATACAACTGAAAAATGAAGTATTAAACATTAAACATAAGAAATGATCCCATTTTCAAGACATGCATAGAGTGTGTTGAATGTGTGTGTAGCAATAGAAAGACCGTTTATAAATACATTACAGGTGCCCAAATAACAATGTGGGAGCCTTGTTCCTTCGCAGTGTTCTTGAGATAAAGTTTAGTGTTATTTTTGTGCATGAGAGCGTAAAACTTTTAGATAGGCCAATGCATAATTCATGTGCTGTCAGATATAAAATGCAAGAGTTGTACTGACAGATTAAATGCCAGCGTTTGCAAGTCGGTTGTTTTCTGATGTGCAAAAGACATAAAATATCTGCTTTACAAGAAAGAGTGTCTCATTACTTATTTCTAGTGAGGAGAAACACGCGCTTCCACTGTTTATCAGTCAAAACCACACAGCATACAACACATAGCGGAGGTGCACATGCTCTGGTAAAATACCTGTTTGCTAATGTGTTACTAACACAATTCTAACTCAATTTGAAGTATTTTTTAGTTGTCACAATTCAGTGTCCCCTGAAAAGCATGGCATCTTACAGAGTCCAACAGCATTATTTGGCCTACATTAGCTGGCAGTAGTTTCCTAAATAGATCAAGAAGCACAAGAAAGTGTGATGGACACAATATCACTCATGTTATACAAACAGAAGGAACATATTATTGTAAAATGTGGTCCTTAACAATTCACAGCAAGTTAAGGCACAGGTAGGCTATGTTAAGAAACTGTAAGTGTACTGTATGTCCAATAAAATTAATTCACCTCACCTTAATTTTGAAGAGATGCTCTATAGGACTACACACTGACCTTAAAGCACACTTGCATTTACTATTACAGAAGAGTCAGAGAAGAAAGTGTTGAAGTCAAGAAGGTGAAGTCAGCCAGAAATCATCATTAGAATAAGCGCATACATATGTGTATGGAAAAGTGGAGAAAGATTAATACTGACTGCTGACCCCCAAATAGCCTTTTTAAAGATAATCAAGATTATGGTCACCCCACCCCTTTTTTTTTGTTTTTTTTTGTCATGATTACATATAAACAAATAAAGACAATTAGCCAATAAGAATTCAAATTAAACATAAGCATCCATTTACCCTCTTACTGCATCAAATCCAACGCAATGTGAAAACGCACAACGATCTGTCATTCCTGCAAGCCTTTCGTTGTTTCCATGCGGACCACGTATTCAAAACAAAAAAGATTCGCTTTGACATTGAACATATCCGTTTCTTTTTGCAATAATGCGAGAGCAACCCCCTCAGCCAAAGAGCAGTCTGTGAGGAAAGAAACGGGAACCGCAAGAGGTCATAAATCGCGTGTAGCTCATGGGCGTAAATGATATCGTTGGGAAGACCGGTTCATTCTAAAGAATCGGTTCGTTCGGATCCTTCATCTTAATGGTCATTTTGAAAGGCGATTCACCAATTCGTTTCATAGCTCATAGTGCTTCGGAAGTTATTTGTTAAATGTTGTTTATATTACTGTTTCCCAACAAATTATATACATAAGGCTGTTTTTGTTAGCCAGCAATTTTATTGTAGCCAAACTGTGAAAATAAATATTCTAAATAAATAACATATTAGAAAATAAAATATTATAAACATTAAAATAATAAAATAATAAGAAACTGTAAAAAAAGTGTAGCCTAATCGTATAAAAAATAAAATAAGAATAAAATAAAATAAAATAGAGGAGAAAGGTGTAATTTATCTGTTGATATTATAGCCTATTTTATAATAATATATTCTATTATAGCCCTTTTTTCTTTAAAAATGTAAAACAATTAAAACATGCTAAAATGCACTAAAATTATATGAATATGGACTAATATATGTTTTCCAATGGTCACTTCATTAATAAAATATATTATTACTTTACCCAGTTGAAAAGCTGTATTTAGTTCCTTCTTTATGAAATGATCTGTCAGTGAATTCCTTTGCTCTACTGCTTCGAGAACTGAATCATTAAAACGAACCGGCTCAAAAGAATGATTCTATTGCGAATCGGACATCTAGGCATGGATACACCACCCAAGTCAATGGAATGCCAACCATGTGCTTTAAAGAGGGGCATCGCTGCCTCTAATACATCCGATAAACACATCAGCAAATAAATAAACACGCACTCTACGTGGTGCGCGCGTGATCCACCCAGCAGCATTTCTGAAGGCGACTCGATGTCACAAGACGCGAGATTAATGATCATAAGGCGTCATCCCATTGCACATTAAGAAAATCTTTTGTTTTTTTATTAGTATTAAAGGAAATATTACAGAAAATGTATCTAAACGTTGTGTTATTTTTATTACAATATTATTGTATTATAGCCTATATAACGGCTTAATCTTTGACGTCTCGTCAGGAAGCATCAATAATGATTTTCGTTTTAACCCTGTCATAAGGACTATAATCAATACTCTATGAGCTGCAATGACTTTAATCTGTCATATTACAGACAGCAGCTGGGCGTGAGAACTTTAACATCCCATGCAGTGTTTTCCAATGCCAAAAGGTGTTCACTTGTATTTAGATCAATGCAGTGAGCACAAAAGAATAGACAATAGGTACAGAGGAAACTTACCAAGCGGCTACGCCAACATCCCCGATAAAAGGATCTGATGATCAATACTGTAACCAAATTTACCCACTATCAGGCATTGCGACCAATCTGACGGCAGTAATGGTAGTATCCTTTACAGGCGGAGCACACAGGAGATGCACTTTGGCAGAGGAGGTGGATGGACCGACTGAGACTCATTACAATGTGCTGCGCTAGGGGGAGTTATCGCCTCTAATTAGACGTGTGTGTGTGTGTGTGTAAATGTTGTAAATTTGTACATATAGTGCTATTAATACTTTGACAATGTAATTTCACCATGCAAATAAAGCTATTTGAATCTGAATCACTAGTTGCTAACTAATTCATGCATTAGAGGGGATTTTTCCTGATTTCAGTATTTTCAAACCAATAGGCCTACTAAGCTAGTTCCGCCAGTAGGTGGAGACAAGTTACTGTCTTTAAAGGGATAGTTCACCCAAAAATGAAAATTCTGTCATTAAAGCTGCAGTTCGTAACTTTTGGCGCTCTAGCCGTTAATAAATGGAACTGCATGTGTCTTGCAGAAGAACATTGTAGCCGGAGCTACTTCTCTCTGTTTACGTCTATGAGGAATCATGCAGGTACCGGGCTACTCCGCAGCGGTACCTATCCGAACCAGTCTAAATAGTCAGAATATAAACACTTATTATAGGTAGTGATTCAGGACAAGCCAAAAAACATGGTTTGGAAAATGGATTCATGGTGTACTTTTCAGTATTTATTATGAATTTATTTCATAATAAATTCAGATTTATTATGTAAATTCTGAAAATTTTGAACACAAAAAAGTAATGGACTGCAGCTTTAATTACTCATCCTCATGTCGTTCCAAACCCATAAACCCTAAACACACTGCACGATTTTCCGCTGCCCCAGACGAAAGATTGGCATCGTGAAACAATGGTGGCGATTTCTGTGATCGTGACTCCTAATCGGTGGTCCTGTGTTGTACAGTGAGAAAGGTTCAAAGACGTAGCTTCCCGTAGCTTCAGAAAATTATGGTTGAACCACTGATGTCACATATGGATTATTTTAACAATCTCCTTACTACATTTCTGTGCCTTGATCATGTTAGGATCCTTGTGATCTATTTGAGGGTCAGAAAGCTCTCGGAATTCATCAAAAATATCTTAATTTGTGTTCTGAAGATGAACGAAGGTCTTACAGGTTTGGAACCACATGAGGGTGACTAATTAAAGGGATAGTTTACCCAAAAATGAAAATTTGATGTTTATCTGCTTACCCCCAGGACATCCAAGATGTAGGTGATTTTGTTTCTTCAGTAGAACACAAACGAAGGTTTTTAACTCAAACCGTTGTAGTCTGTCAGTCATATAATGCCAGTCAATGGGCACAGAATCTTTGAGAGAAAAAAATACATGCACAGACAAATTCAAATTAAACCTTGCAGCTCATGACGATACACTGATGTCCTAAGACACGAAACGATCTGTTTGTGCGAGAAACTGAACAGTATTTATATATTTTTTTACCTCTGATAAACCTCAATATCCGACTGTCACAACATCCGGCACTTGACGCGTCAACCTGCTCTGGCACATAGATATATATACATAGATGCCTCATTAGCGACTGTTTCTATGGGCTGCGATAAGTAAGGATCTACGTATATATCTATGTACATATATACAGTATATCTATGTTCCAGAGCCGTTGACTCGTCACTTGCCGGATGTTGCGGATGAGCTCAGGAGAGTTGGACATTGGCTGTATCAGAGGTAAAAAATTATATAAATGCTGTTCAGTTTCTCGGACACACCGATCGTTTAGTGTCTTAGGACATCAATGTATCGTCACGAGCTGCAAGGTTTCATTTGAATTTGTCTGTGCATGTTTTTTTTTTTCTCTCAAAGATTCTGTGCCCATTGACTGGCAAGACTAACAGACTACAACAATTTGAGTTAAAAACTTTCGTTTGTGTTCTACTGAAGAAACAAAGTCACATCTTGGATGCCCTGGGGGTAAGCAGATAAACATCAAATTTTCATTTTTGGGTGAACTATCCCTTTAAGAGTGAGGAACTGAATCATTCATTCAAGTCATTCGTTCAAACACACGTCCTGATTTAGAAACACATCAAGTGACCTTCATTTTGAGTGAGTCAGTGGCTCATGAACTGAACCGATTCGTTCAAAAACAGTGATTCATTTAGGAACTATACTTGTGTGTTTCTCTGAGACATGCGGTCGAATTTGATTATTCTGCTTGTCTTCGTTTGGATCTACTTTTGTCTGCATGACAAAATGAACAAAGTAACGGGCAGTTGTGTCAAAGATTTAAGTTAGAGTATCTATATTATTTGTTTGTTTGTTAAAACTAAAAGCAATGGCAAAGTCACAATTGTTGGTTTGCGGCCTATATTCAAATCAACACACAGTAATAGTACACCATAGGTTATGTATATTAATCAGGTCAAATCTTATGTCCACATCTTTTGTCTTTCTCTATTTCTCTCTGTTTTCTTTACATCTCCCTGTCTACAGTTTTTACCGACTTCATGATTGCATCCAGCTATCATACTCCATAAAACTGATGAAGCGAGAGAGATGCAGAGAGAGCTTGCTGCCATTAAATATAGCTCCATCCCCCACATATTCTCTCGACTGCTCATGCCACTTAAAGCTTTTCTTCAGTGTTCACTCACAGTGGTCACCAAAATAATGTTTGGACTGATGGTCCATGATGAATCTAAAAGAATAATCACAAAATTATAAAATATAAGCTATACATTAATATAAGAATATAACTGCATTAAACAAATACACATATTAACCTACTTTAGTATTGTGCATTGCCTATAGGCCTGTCTGTGTAATAGTGTTAGATTTGATAACTGTGTTTGCTAAATGACTACTAATATGAGGACTGACAGGTTGACTTTTAATACTGAGAACCTTTTAGAACACGGTTCCTCAAATCTTGCTCTGGATCTTGCACACCTCAAATCTTGCACTGTTTAGCTCCAACCCTGATCAAACTCACCTACCTGTGACTTTCTAATGATCCTGAAGAGACTGATTAGCATGCTCACGTGTGTTTGATTAGGGTTAGAGCTAAACTCTGCAGAAAAGTGGATATCGTGGGCCAGATTTGAGGATCCCTGTTTTAGAGTAATATATAAACAATTAATTTCTCTCTTTTTAGCAGTTTTCACAATTGTATTTGCTTTTTGATTGATACACCTTAGTCACTTTCTATTTCCTGGTCAGAAAGATACAGCCTTTTAAATCAGTCCTTGCAATATTTTGTGTTGTTCATGTAAAACGTCTTAGAAAATGCATTGACATTCTTTTTTACACTCTCAGAAAAAAAGGTCCAAAAGTTGTCACTGTACCTTTTCAAAAGGAGCACTTTTGCTTATTAATGACCCAGAAGTAGTGTATAGCCTATCTTAATTACTTCTTTATAATTTTTGCTTTTCTTAACTTTTACCCTACATTGAAGAGAAAGTGAACTCTTTACAAGAAGATAAAAACCTAGCCTATTACTTCTCATTATTGACCAATAGGGGGCAGCAAAGTTTTTTTATACATTATTTCACTGTTGGAAGCTAGACTTGTACTTCTATAAAGCAATTTGAAACAAAAGCACTGTAGTTGTTTAATGACATAAAAGTTCATATTTCTCTGTGAGTTTCAACCACGTCTACACTGATATATGTTTAATTACTATTATATTTAATGATTTTTTATAAATCATAATCTGATAACGAGATTAATAATACTACTACTAATAATAATATGTGATGTATCTTCATTTGCTATCGTTATTATTTTACAGACCTATCAGATAAATGAAGTGACACTGGGTTTGTCCACTAAGTGGCACTAGTGAGCACCTCACACAAAGTTGATGCTTCGAATGGGTGGCATTTGTCAGTGTTTTTTATTTTATTTTATTTTTTAATCCTGTCGTTTGAACCACTGACTACATTACTGCACATTTTGTATATCTCTAGTAGCCTAGTAGAGTCTGACCCATTCAGTTCAGTTCCTGGAACTGGAGCTCTCTGCTAATGAGCTGATGATCTGAATCAGGTGTGTTAGACAAACAAAATGCAGTGCTTTAAGTGCCCAGGACCACGTATGGAATGATATTTGTCTATGAGTGCTTGTCCTGGCCTAAAGTTATTTGGACACGTATGTATGAATAGAAAAAGAGAGTCAGGAGATATTTGACATTTGTGAGTGATTTGTTTAATGTGCACCCAACACTAAAAGTGTGATTTTTAAAATCTTTTATTGTTGTCCTTGTTCAACTTCAATAAATAATTATGTTCTAAGTGACTCCCAAATTATTTTTGATGGATGTCAATGATAATGTTATTTAATGAATTTTATAAAAAATATATTGTCAGTCGTGAAAAAATACAACTGTGTGAATCCACTCCGTGAATACTAATATATATATATATATATATATATATATATATATATATATATATTTTTAAGACTTGATATTGTGTTCTCAAATGCAGTATCGTTCATACATTTACCAAATACCTTTTATAATCACAATTGGCCTACAGCGCAACTGCAACTTTATTGTGTTTGAAAATCTATTTATTTTTTCTTCTAAAGCTCTTACAAAACCTGGGCAGCGTAGTCTGTGTGTTTGGTCCTGTCAAATATCCGAAGGAAGGTTACAAATCTGTAATCTTCAATGCATGCATCAACAAATGCATGCGCTGACTATGTCAGTGTGTCATTGTGTGATGAAAATCTGATCATTGTATGTCTGACGCGTGCACAGATGGTCCGGGAGTGCGCGCGCAGCCGGGTCGCATTGTTCTGAGTGTGACACTTTCTATGCGCGAGTTAATGAGAACAGACTGACTCTCGTTTTCCCCTCTAAGCAGTTTTTTTCTAGTCTTTTCTTTATAAACACCCTTAATGTCGTCTGTGTCTCATCCGTCCGTCTCCATCTGGCCACAAATAATTTAACCAAACTGACAGATTGACCCGGGACATAGATAGATAGATAGATGATAGATAGATAGATAGATAGATAGATAGATAGATAGATAGATAGATAGATAGATAGATAGATAGATAGATAGATAGATAGATAGATAGATGTTCACGACTCTGAGTACAGATAGAGAAATATTGTATAGGCTAACGTGTTTGATAAAATAGGCCATCTTCGCTCTTTTTGTTCAGTGAATATCTAAGACACTTGTAGAGACGACAGTTTGGCTCTTTGCATGAAGGGTCAACGTCTAATCTGGCTACCTGAGTTTAAGGCTAATGTATTCGACCCTTCTCCGTGACATACACCCAGACATATGGCATTACAGCGGGGCTGAGGGTGATTCATTACATAATCCACTAACGAGGCCTGTTCACGTCCAGCATGGACACACAAACTGATCAGCCTGTTTGCCTGGGTGCAGAACATATGTAACTTCTGGGATGTGTTATGTTAGACCTACACGTTAAATGTATCATCTTGAAACTTAAAATAGCCTAATTGTTACCTTCTAAACAAATTTTCACAAACTGACTGTTTCTTTTGTGATTGAGTGAAACAAAGTTGAAAAATATGACCAAGACTTAGACACGCAGCCTATAGCCTACACACATGCGCACATGCTCCCTTGCTCTTTCCCACGGGACGCAGCAGACGGGTCGTAATTTGGTTGCCTTGGCCCGTCTGGACAAGCACCTGTCTCCTCTCTGGGGAGAAAGTCGCCTTTGGGCCGTGAGCAGAGCGAACTGTGCATGTGTTGTGTGACAGCATGAAAAGGTCTTTTTTTTCATGGCTTTTTAATAGGTAAATAATGTTTTACGACAGTGGATTTCATAATGTGAGCCTATAGTTCATTGCAGTTGTCTGAAATGACGTACGTGAAAGTATATGAACAGAGAACACCGTATTGGCACAATATCTTTAATTTCATTTTGTTTTATACAAAAACTACAACAGACGAATCAGCGCTGAATTAATATTTTTACTATTTATTCTAAAATAGTTATGAAAAACTGCGATACAAACCAGTGTACTGGCTATTCCACTACAAAATGACGGACAAAACCCTGAATTAACAGGGTGATCTTTGGATATGAGGCAGATGTTAGACTATTTGTTCACTGTAAAATTTCCAAAAGGTTCACAAGAATCACGTAAACAAATAATCTCTATAAATAGTTTCTAAATGAAAAATAAACTACTTTGAGATCATTTTTGGTCGCAGCAGAGAGAGCGTCTAAGGGTAGCTTGTAGACTTGGAAGGCAGGCAACACGCTTGTTATGTCTATGGCCAAATGATTTATCTGACATTGATTATGATGCATGTAAATTAGTGTAATTGTACTTTTAAACCACCCCAAGTCATCAGGTACCCAAAGCGCTATCTATGAGCACTTTGTAAACAAAATAAACAATACAGCAATAGATCCTATCCGATGGGAAGTGCTTCTCGTTATCATAGGACAGGACATCAACAGCAACACCATTATATTAATAACTGTAGTGCACACACAGCGAAGGCCCTCCTACTCCTAAGAAAACTGCCAATGAAAAGTGCAAGTGAAAAGCAACAGTAAACCCAAACTCTGCGACATCAGTCTAAAATAGGAATAATAATAAAACATTAAATATTTACATATATACGTAAACACTTTAGATATGCTATTTTAAGGACACTCACATAACTTAATTTACTTCATAAATAAATATACAAGAAAATATAAATTAACAGCTAACAAGGTTACGATTTGTTCCAGCACATAGAAGTAGCCTATACATTTCTCCACACGGTTGGTAGCCTATAAAATCAGCTTGATTTATAACAATGTTGCGAAAGATAAACATTTGTTTCGTTTATGTGATGTAGCCTCTTAACATCCAACCCAAGTCAAATCTCTCCACAACAAATGTATTGCCACAGATGTGCTCATGATGTGGGATGTTGAACAGGATAGCTAATCTTTGAAAAGCTATCCTAAACTACAGTAGCAATCAAAAACAGCAAGCTTCACTTATTGCGATACGTAACATTTTCGGTAGCTAAGGTTTTATAGTAACTAAAAGACTTCCTCCCATCCCTTTGTTCCGATTTCCTTGTTTTGTAATTAGTGGGGACAGACAACAAAACATAGCCTATTTCTGAAATGTTACCCTTTTTTCCCCCTCTTTTTTTAATAGGCTATTTGTGTGAAAGCTGGAATATGCCACTTCTCAATGTCTATAAAAGTATTCTTTATGCACACTTGAAGGGTTTTGTTTTAAGGTACTGGTAAATGTTCGTTTAAACGTCCAAAACGTGGTTAAGATAAGAAATGTAACAGATAGCTAGGCGAAGTATTTCTATCTTGGACAGCTTCTTGTCGGGTGGAAGTGTTGGTAGCAGCTTTCTCAGCTCAGCGAACGCTACGTTGAACGCTTCCACTCTGATGCGCTCGCGCGTGGCATGCGCAGAACGGTATTTGGCAGTCGCGCGCCTCCTCCGTCTCTTCTCCTCTCTGGTGAGCGCGGCTGGCACGAGTGCGCGAGTCTTGCCATCCTCGGCCTCTAAGGGCTCGTGAGCCACACACTCCACTTTCATGACGTTCAGACATTCCGTGTCCGCCTGTGTCCAGGTGAGGTCAGGATCCGTCTGATCGGGACTCAGCATCATTTTCAGATCCGTTTGATCAAGGCTTCAGTGGTGCACTGATTGTTAACTGTCCTGGTGAATTAGACACAAAGGATTTGTTTTTATAAATATAAATATTAATCTGTACATATTATAATAGGCTACATTCAGTGCAGTATCTGAAATAAACAACAAACAATAATTAACTAACAAATCCAACTATTGTATCTCATGAAATGATAGAACGTCTAGACTAAATTATATTTTACCTCCGTTTTGAATGTAACATTCTAGGCTATTGGTTTCTGTTACTTTAAAAACGGTTCAGTAGCTACTAAATGTCAGTGTGCATTTTGCAATTTAGCTCACTCAGCACACATTACCATCAGTAGATGATTATAAATATTCACCGGTTCCATGCAAAAGTTAATGGAAATCAATTATTGTCACAAAACCAAAGTCATAGCTGACCATCTGTCGCAAATGCAAATGCAAAGTCTATAGCTCCAGATGACACAAGGGTGCGTGAGTCTGAAGTGCATTCAATCACAAGGAACATTTAAAAGAAAAAAGAAAAAAGAAAAGATGGTTGATGTGTTTAATGTGTATTTTGTTTTTATTTGTGTATATTATACTGTTCAGGTTACTTTTATTTGAGTGATGCAACTGAACATTGTAAAATTTCTACCCATTACAACTGGAAATGTACGTTTAATTGCTGTTTTCAATTTTAAAGAAAAAAATCAAAGCGGTGCCAAGGTGACAACCTGCAGCGATTAGTTCTTTGCACTTGTTTAACCACTTGAATTATAAAAGACCGAATTGAAATCCTAAAAACAAAGTGGAAAATATTGTGACAGATTATTGTGACGGATGAAAACTAATATCTTATCATAAAAAGGTGACAGATTTTAGTATCATCCTGCATAATTGTTTTGCAAGAGCTGCTTTTTAGACTGTTGCTATAGCATTTACAACATGAAGATGAGTGAAAAGTATAATCAACATTTTATGAAATTGATTTGAAACTCACCTCTGTTGATGATGAATTGGATAAGAATTAATTTATTCCCTCAAATCCCTTGTATCAAGTCTGTTTTCAGTCAGTGATTCATGTTCATCTGTCCATTGTGTTTTCTGAATATTTATTTCAGCATCAGCAGCAACAGCATTTCTCAGTAATACTTTCCTCGCCACTAATTCCACGCAGCCGGCAACGAAGATGTGTGTTGTTATATCATGAAATTTCCGTAAGCAGAATTACAGAATGGATATAAATATCAGGACCGGTAACGCACGCTCTGAGATGTGTTGCCCTCTGACCCGTGTGTGGATAACAATGGACACGCGTCCTCAGATAAAATCGATTAGATACGAAAGTGTCGTCTCAGGCTGTCCTTTCTGTTTCCCGTGGATCAGGACAACATTGCTCCAGCCATCCTTACAGCCACGCGTGCTGGTCCTCGTGCCTCTGATGATTTGAGAGATAACATTCCGCTGGCTCCCTTTAAAGTCTCCCTCTCTCGCTCTCTCGCTCCCTCTTGCAAATCATTCACTTTATGCACTTATCCACGACAGTCACACCTCCGTCCCACCCCCTCCGTTCTCTCTCCTTCCACTCAGCGAGTTCTTTCTCGAGCAGATTGAAAGGCGCGCCTGAGGCTAGAGCTGGACGCAAGCGTTTGGCAGCAACGCATGGGTTGTACGCCTGTGTTAAAGTGGTGCAATTGTTTGTAAAAGTTTCAGCTACTAATCTGGACATTTTAGCTGAAATAAGGGTTTAGTAATGATATTTTAAGAAAATCTCTTTTTAATAGGGTGACGTTTTTGGATGACAGGAGCATCTTTTTTTTTTTTTTTAATTAGCTTTATTTAATTCTTATACATTTTTTATGACCTAAATTGAGAGACATATTTGTGAAAATACTAACCAAAATGATCCTTAATACAACAGGGATATTAAAATGAACTGCCAACAAAGAAACGCTGTAAAGATAATTAAAACGGTGTAATTTTAAAGGAATTTGTCACGTGATAGTAAAAATGCAGTCTCCTTTATACATGAAAATAAGTTTTAATCTAAAAACGACGGTTGAAAAAAATAAAAAATAAATAAAAACATATCCATGTTGTTTTGGCAACTACCTGTTTACAAATAAACATTTTTTTTTTTTTACTTTGCCGCCAGCTGTTAACTTTGTTTGCCTTACATGATAGTAAGTCTATCATTTTAACAAAGTCTAAGCTCTCCAGAAGTCACAATAATGATTTAAGCATTGATGGGCCACACACATAAATGTTTTTATTATTATTATTATTATTATTGGCATCTAGGTTTCACAAGGAACCTTTAACATTCATGGACCCAAAAGGTTCTAGTGAAGAAGTTTCTTCAGATTTCAAAAAGATTCTTCAGACAAAAAGCAAAAAAAAAAGGCTCTTTTAACTGTTTCCTGAAAGATTCTTTTTGGGGAACCAATAATGATTCTTCTATGGCATTGCTGCAAAAAACAAACAAACAAACAAAAAACCTTTTGGAAGTTTTTTTTAAAGGATGTAGTACATAAGAAAGTATTCTTTGAGTATCAACCTATGATCTTTCAAAGATCAATCCTTCTATTTTCCAGTAAAAAAAAGATAAAAATAAATAAATAAATAAAAAATCCAGTTAGTAATGATTTGTTGTGAAATGCAAGATTGTGTGATTACATGATACAGCCTTGAAGAGGCTGATTTGGCAAAGATATTTCTCATAAAGATAGTTCTCATTTCTCATAGAAAGATATTTCTCATAAACGATAGGGGACAGGGGTGTTTAATGTATTGCCAAACTTCTCGTAAAAGACTTGTAAAGAGTATTTCACTCTAATAGGCACATCAAATAGATCCACATAGTCTGTGCATGTGATTCGACATTTGTAATATAATCAGTAAAATTAATGTATAGTTCAATACCAAGTTTAATGAGAAAAAAAATCTTTAATATAAAATGAAATCATTGGAATTCTTTAGGATCCACAAATCATCCTCAGACCGATTATGTTTTAGACTATTATTGATCCTGGCTGATGAGATGCATTAGATTCCATTAAAACCTCTTATTTCTGTCCTCTGTTTGTGAACAAAGTCAGCTGGGCCGCTATTTCCTGCAACACACCCCTCCCCTCCTCACACATACACATATAAATACACAGAGTCAAATGTGAGAAAGAGGCATATGGCTTCCAGAGTCACCCATCCCCCCTCTGCTGCCCTTTTTTGCCTGGTGCATGTGTTCAGATCTGGGCATTGCTTTGGGAAGGGGGCAAAGACCTCACTGACTGAATTAAGGTCTACTCTATGTGTGTGTGTTGAGGCAGCTGGCTGATGTTGCTGGAAGGATGGAAAGATGGATGGGTGGATGGAGAGATGGATGGAGGCAGGATGTCTGACCCAGGGCCAGTGGAGGGGTATGAAAATAGTAAGACCCAGAGAAAGAGAAGAAAAAAAAAACAATAGAGGGGAGGACATGGAGGCAGAACAGTACTGGGCATAAAGAGGGAAAAACAATGGGATAGAATATTTTGACTGGAAAGAGTCAAGTGAAGATCATATGTGTTTTGGGCAATATTATGGCATGAATCTGTGTGTAAAGGCTTTGGTTTTGTATAATTTTGTTTAGTCAGATTATGCCGTCACTGAAGGGAACATATGTTGTCCTGTGTGCTTAGTTTCAGGAGGGCTGGTGGAGATCATAAGTATTGATCTCTGTTGTTCATGGTGAAAGAACAATGGATTGCAGCTCATTTCACGGCTTAATTCAGTCCAAGTACACAGTCAATAAGGATACCTTCTGCCGGGCCAAGCTGTGAGGCATGTTCATTTAAATCACATAAAACAAATTTCCAATGCTTTATTGTGATGTGAAGTGCAAAATATTCCCTATCTGCATCGTCTCCACATTCCTCCCTTATGCATACAAAATACTTAACAAAAAAAATCAATAGTACCAAGTATAGCTGATATAAACTGTTATTCAGCTAGATAGATTAACTAACGTACATTTTAGACTCAAAATCGGCAGTTATTTTTTGTTCCGCCAAAACAGTACTAAACATACAGTGCACAATTAACCATAATGTGACTCTGAACAACACACACAGGTCAGGTGCTTCGTTCCTTTATGAATCAATGTTTTTGAGAGAATCTGTTGAGTCAATGATTGCTTTGATTCACTCATTAAGACAGAGACTTGTCACCACCATTGGTGTATCAATGTAATCTTCAAGAAAGAGTCAATACACCACTAATGCACAGATTGACAGCCAGGATAAAAAGTCCTAATTTATATTGTACTGTATAACTGAATACAAAATAGCATATTAGCAAACTTAAAAAATAATTTTTCTCTTAATACACTGTTCACGACACTCTTAAAAACAAGAGTTCTTAATTGGCATCCGTGGTTCCATGAAGAACCTTCCACTTCCATGGAACCTTTCCATTCTGCAAAAAGGTTCTTTATAGTGGAAGAATGTTATTCAGAATTCTAAAATGTTTTTTATACTAAGAAAGAAGCGGTTCTTTTGAGAACTGTTCACTGAAAGGTTCTTTGGGGAACCAAAAATGGTTCTTCTATGGCATTGCTTCGAAAATCACAATCACATTTGAGAACTGGAACTAACTGTTGTATAATGTGGGATTTTTTTCTTATTTTTTGGCATTCAGTGGGAATACACCTAATTAAGCAAATGTTTGCATGCCTGTTCATAGAATTGTGGTGATCTCAAAAACTTGTCATGGAGGACAAATTAATTTAAATGGATGGTTTAATTCAGAAAATCGTTTAATGACCTATCTCATTAAGATAAGTACATAACTTCTTTACTTTTAGGAGGCTGAATGAGTTTGAACATGGATTGCTATACCGAGGGTAGTCTAAACTCAGCTGCGTGACTGACCCAGGCACTGGATAGCACCCATTACAGCCCCAATGAGAGCCAGCTGCAGCTCATCAGCACAGGACACCTGAGCTCAGCCCTGCTTGGACATACTGCCCTTTACACACAATAACACTGGTGCACACAGACACACAGTGTTTCGTAAACGCACATGCATGCATAGGCTTCTCAAGGACACCATCTAACGTGGTTTTAGGGGTTATTGTTGGCGTTAATCTGACAGGAGCACAAAGAGTTACTATCCTTGTACGAGACAGAGAGACGAGAAAGATGAGCGATGGCATATATTTTCTTCTTTCTCACCTCTCCAGGGTGAGCTCAGATCAGAACACCTCCTCCTCCCCCATGAATTGGGATCAGGTGGGGATCAGCTGGACCTTCGAGAAGGGGGGCAGAGGGTTTATGTGTGTGTGTGTTTTGGTAGTGGTGCTGATGAGCAGAGGAAGGTAGGGTGCCAGGCCGGCCGGGGGCCAATGTTGCACCTGTGAGAGATCCTGGAGGCAAATCTGGGTGTAGATGCATGGATATGATTGGAAAGGTCCATCGTTGCACCTGCACAGAGACGATTGAAGAGTTTGACAAGCCCAGAAATAAAAAAAACAACAACCTAACTTTGGCTTTCATGATACATCCAAGAAGTGTGCTGAATGTGTGGCTGCACTCCTGGGCGGAAAGAATGAATTGGTCAGTCCTTTCCCTCCCAAGAACAATCTTTGAGGTGTAAATAACTGAGACAAAGAGGGAGTTAAGAGAGTACCCAACATCTTTCTCCCTTTTTGCTTTTCTCTGTCTCTCTCTTTTTCCCTCCCACTTTGTCTCCAGGGACTGTACCAGCCTGGCTTGAACTGGACACCATCTGCTATAATGTGACAGAATGGAACCCCCAAATACTTTCATTTAATTCTGCTTTGTGAGTGAGTGTGTGTGTTTGTTTGTTTGTGTGCACATGAGAAGAAAGCTATTATCTATGGTTTAAAAAAAATACAGCTTTGCTTCTGTAAATATATGGTCCTGTATACATACCCACATCAGCACATGTACATTAAAGGTGTGTGGGTCATGTCTGCACCCAGAGTTTGTTCCCTTGGGTCCTTTGTTGAATTTAAAGACCATCTGTTTTTCTCTAACAAGCTTTCTCTTTTTCTCTTTGTTATTTTAGCCCTGTTTTGTGTGTTTTATTTGTTTAAAGTGTGTGTGATTAAATTAAAGTGTTTCATTGCTATTACAGGCCTCTAAGATTATGAGAAATGTGAAAGAATCAGCACCATGGACAGTGCTGGAGAACCATATGCGCAGGCATTGCCATAATGAAAGGATTAGTTTCATTTATTTATTTATTTTTACAGAGGTCTGTGAATGCATATGCTGAACTTCATAAGAGCACAACAGGAAGTATCAGATTTCACTGAACTTTAGGTAGGTTCGATACTTTAGGTATTTAAAATAAAAGAGTAAAGCCATGAAGCACTTCTGCAACTCAGTCAATTTCTAACCCTTATGGTGGTTTTGCAAATGCAAATTATTTTCTATTAAATGCTAATTATTCAATTGAATAATTTATTAGCTTCAAAGCTGCTAGAGGGTATGATGGGAAATTGACAAAAGCATTTAAAAAATGTGTCTGATAAAATGTGTCATACTATAATATTCTAAAGTCAGAGTATGCTTCTGCTATACACAGTTGTTTGATATTATATTCAATACAGTGTAGAATGAGAATGAAAGATGTTAAACTAGCATTTTATTTGTAGCTTTGCCATAAGCACGTTTAGAGAGAGACAGTTCTGGAGGGGATATTTTTAATGTCCTATCAGGACCTAATCTATGAGATGAATTACTGAGGATCACTTTTTCACCCCTACATAAAGGCAGTGTTTTGTCTTAGCTGTTGCTGTATGATCAAGATTGATCTCTCCATTGAAAGCTCAACACTCCACCTACCACCAGCAGGAGAACTCTCTCATTCCACCTACTATATTACAAAAAATCTTACAGACCACCAAACGTTTGACCAGTAATGTATATATTTGTACATTATGTACATACTGCATGTAGATTTCATGCTATATTCATATTCAATCTACAGAAAAGCCCAAACTCTGGCCAGGCGGGCTGGTCTCTGTCAACTGTAATATTCTTCTTTGAGTTTGAAATATGACCGCATCCTATATTATCGCATGTGGTGACTAGTCTAAAAGAGAGAGAAAATACAGGCTTGTAAAAAGTGAACTGAAGGAAAAACAACTGCAGTGGTCATAGTGAGAAATTAGCAGACAGAGTGAAAGGCGATGCAAGGACAGATCTGTGTTATTTCAAAGCAAAATGACAGATTCTAACAGGCACATACATAAACTTGTACTGATGTGTCTGTGCCTCAATACCTGTGTTATTGTTGAGTGTTTGATGTGGACTCGACCTCATCTTCTTTGTCCATGAGACTCTGTTAGTTTTCTCTCTGCATTCACATCATGTCTCGTCTCTGTCATGTCTGTGCGGCCGTGTGTGTTTGTGGATGATGGGAGTGGAGTGGACACATGGATATGAGGAACTGGTGCCTTGCCTGAGGAGAGCTGTAATAGCAGCTGCCAGTGTGACTTACTTACTTTCTTTCTTTCTTTCTTTCTTTCTGTCTTTTTTTCTTTCTTCCTCTCTGTCTATCTATCTATCTATCCATCCATCCATCCATCCATCCATCCATCCATCTATCTATCGAGTTTTCTATAAGTTTGGCAGCTGTAGTTGCCAGAATAATTTTATAAAAAATACAGAAAAACTATAAACTCATTTACAGAACAAACTGTAAAATGTACAGTATAAAACTGTAATTTGCGAACAAGGAAATTTGAATGTAAACCAGTAAGTTTTGTACCTTTAAAATACTAACAACCACCATAATAATGCAGGTGGTAAAAGAGAAAGCCACATGCAGAATCAAAGCTCATCACAAGTAGCTTCACCACAAGCAGAAGTATATACTAATATATAGAAGGTGCACAGAGTGCACAAAGTGCAAAACACCATCATGGTAACACACATGATACTTATGAAATAATGCAATAAACTTTCATTAAATAACAGAAGATGTAACATAAAGCCCAAATGTACATAACTGATAACAAAAACTATTAAAAAACATGATTATTTAAATAAAATACTTTCAAATGTGGAGTGCCATGCAGGGAATTCTGGAAATTTCAGTTTACAGTTTTTGACTGTAAATCATACATTAATTTGTTTTGGTTTTTTTACTTCTAAAAAATTTAAATTACATGAAATGTCTGGTTAGATCTTTTACAGTTTTTCCCTGTATATAGTACGGAAACTTACTGTTAACCTATTAACAGTTTTTTGCCCTAGCGTTTTTACAAAATTTTACAGTTAAAATTACAATGATTTTTTACAGTCTATCTATCTATCTATCTATCTATCTATCTATCTATCTATCTATCTATCTATCTATCTATCTATCTATCTATCTACCTACCTATCTATCTATCTACCTACCTACCTATCTACCTATCTATCTACAGTATCTGGCTATATGTCCATCTGTCCGTTGATCGATCCTTCTTTCTTTCTTTCTTTCTTTCTTTCTTTCTTTCTTTCTTTCTTTCTCATTCAATTCATTTGCCTCTTTCACCTCAAAAAAAAATCACACTATTTCCCTTGGGCCTTTCCTCTACGACCATAATCATGCCTCTAATGAAGAGTGGCAATCCCTATGATGAAGGCCCTTCCCCCCTTTCTCTCCTCTTTCTCTCCCCCAACCCCAATTTTTACTGTCTGTCCACTTTTTTTATACAGGTGACTGGGTGTTTTGATTGGGTGCTGCTGCTTCTATTTTGCGATATAATATAGATCAGCTGTCACGTGATTGGTTTTTGCACTGGCCTGGAGTATCTTTTCTACTTTTACATGGCTATTTCCCTGTAGTTTAGACACCCTCGAGGGATGTGCCATAACTGAAACACTGTGTGAGTGTGTGTTGTGTGTATTTATGATGGAAATATATGAGTCTTGTTTTCTTTTTGTCTCTGAGGGGACAGGTTGCCGTGGTAATGATGCCTAAGGGACAGGGGTAAGATGTAAATTGGGTGATCATCACAGAATGTAAAGTGAAATCTACAGTGTACCACGGGAGTCTGAGTAAGAGAGACAGACAGAGTGAAAAAAGAGAGGGGTCATGTCCTGCAGGCGCTCAGGGTCTAAGATGCTGAATTTCCCAGATGAAAGAGAAAACAGGGCCTGTGTTTTTTTGTGTGAGTGTTTATGTGTGCCTATGATACAGTCAGACTATACAACATGTCTGGACATGACTGCTCAAAATCCATAATCTTAATTGGCTCTCTCTTGAGATTATGAGTGCTGGTTAATTGGAAAAACACCCTCACTTGCATTTATACCTATTTATTCCCTCAAAAAAAAAAAAACAACAAGTGTTAACCGTATATAAATGCTTAAATTAACATAAACAATTAAATACATAAATAAATAAAAATAAAATATGACCAGACAGATATCAAATAAATTAGCCAATTCCATTCAATTAGATGCAATTTTATATGTCAGGTTATAGTGCTGGGCGGTATACCGGTTCATACCGAATACCGGTGTTTATTTTTCTTATGATATGAATTTTTAAAATACCGCAATACCGGTGTTATTTAAATAACGTTCGGAACGCGACATACTGTTTGAGAGGAGTCTCTTTTCACTATTGCATTGTGGCAAGAACACAGCTGTATGTGTTACTAAGCGTGTTCTGAAGCTGTAGAACTAGTAGAACGTGATGACACAGAAGAACTCATCCACAATATCCACCGCGCGCCGCCACCAGCTCCCGCGTCTCACACACACGAGCGTGATTTTAGCACTATATTTAGCAACTTTCAGACCCTTTTAGCGGCTTTTATTCCATAGAATATACAAACTGACAAACCTAGCGAATGTTAAAATCTTAGCTATGGTTCAGTTGGAAGATGTCGCCAGTGCTGCCCCGCGAGCGCGAGATCTGACTCCCAGCGCAGCGTCGCGTCTCTCTGCGTCTGTTCTGTGCAGCGAGCGGCAGAGAAGCACCGCATTCATTTGGCCGTACCGCGACTGTTTGGAATTATAAATATGAGCATAGTTCGTCTGTTAATATTATGCACTTTTTTTTTTTAGTTTACTCAGACGCAGGCAGTGCGCTGCATGAGACAAAAAAGTAATATAGCCAAAACCACCGCATATAGCCGCTCTTTAGTATAACGTTAGATGCATGTTGATTTTATCAGACGATGTCGCGATTATAAATGAGAATGACTCCTGGTTAACATGTATTAATGGGTCGTGTTTAGTCACTATTTAGTGTGGAATTTTTCTACAATATTCGCTCATCATGACAGTAAAATAGGGCATTCTAAGTCAATCTACTGCAGTTTTTCCTCTCTCAATCAGTAGAAAATGTGGTTAACACCCGATCATGCATGAAAAAAATAAATACCGTCATACACCGTGAAACCGGTATAATTTTGAAAAATACCGTGATATACATTTTTGGTCATACCGCCCAGCACTATCAGGTTATTATTTTTTTTCTTTATTATTCCTTTGTAAGACATTTATATATACCGTATATATATATATAGCGTATATTTATATATATATATATATATATAATTAAACTAAATTATTTTTTAGTGAATATTAGGCTTTCCATGGTATTATTATTATTAAAACATAAAATTAAATAATAGTTATAAATAATATTTTTATATTATTAAAATAATATTAAATTATTAAATAATAATGTTAAAAAATAGCAGTGGACTTCAGCTTGTATGTTTGGAGAGCTTTTTTATTCTCGGAAGCTGCAGGCAACATGTGTACCTAACAAAGAAGCTGCAATTTCTGGCATAACTAAACATGCACCAGTGGATATGAACAGCACTAAATACTGTAATGCCTTTTTGAAAGGGGAGAAACAGGGGAAGAGGAAAGGAATATAAAAATTATACATTTTCACTTGCACATGTTAAAGTACTGAAAAGGTTTAAATAAGATAGGAATAGGATGATTTGCAGTGGACATTGGAAATAAAGTGTTAGACAACATAACAACCATATTGTTATGTAAAAAACGGCACATGTAACAACACACATATTTAAATCTGTCCCATTTGATGTACAGAAATGTCAGCAAGAGAAGGTTGTCGTGAAATGGAAAGGTCATTTCTGTGTACTTACTTTTCTCTCTCCCACTCTGTTTCTTTTTTTCTTTAACCAGCCAATGATATCTCAATGTTTTATTTTTTTCTTCTTCCTCTTCCTGAGTTTGTCCAGTTGCCAGGTAACCCTGGGTCACATCTGGGGTCTAAATCGAGCACTTTCTCTTCCTAGTTATCAGAGAGATGGGCTGTAATTTATTAGTTTGATAAAAAAAGAGAAAGGTATTATACAGCACCGCCAATCTCCACAGAGCTTGTTTGGAATTCATGCCCTATCCCATTTCCGGTGCATTCCTTGCGGCATCTCTGAGCCATTCATCTTTAAATTGACCACCTGAGCCAGGTTTCTGCATATTCAGTTGGAGGAAAGCACACTAGGCTTGGACAGCCAGCCCTGTAGATTCAACATGTGCTGTAGCTTAATGGAATAAGGATTTTTAAAGGGATTTTTGAAGCAATTATTTTATTTATTTATTTAATCAATTATATTATGTCTGAGATCGACATCATTTCTACCACAAAAATATAAATAAATAAAATAAAATAAAGTAAAATACACTACAATACAATAAAAAAAAAGAAGAAGAAGAAAAATCATGCTTTGGTAAATCATGATTATGACATAAAAGGTTGAAATTATGACATGAAAAAGCAAAAATTATTTATGCCATAAATATGATTGCCATATAATTTTGTCTTTTTATAGAATAATTAGCTTTTTAATCACATAATTTCAACTTTGTCATAACTGACTTTAATGTAATTTTCATGTCATTATGACATATTGTGACTTTTTTGGTCATATTTATAACTTTTTATCTCATCATTTCAACTTGCAGTATTTGACTTCATCTCAGTTTTTACTTATGTGATAGTTATGATTTCAGTTATGACTTTTTTTTAAATAATAATTCACTTTTAATCACGTAATTTCCCTGATTAGTTTTTATTAGTGCTGTCAAACAATTAATCATGATTAATCGTATCTAAAATAAAGGTTTTTGTTTATGTAATATATGTGTGTACTGTGTATATTTATTATGTAAACATAAATACACACACATGCATGTATATATTTAAAATAAATATATTATATATTTTATTATATATATTATAAATTATATGAATTTAAATATTTTCAAAATATATACTGCGTATGTGTATATTTATACATACATAATACATATACACAGTACATACATACATTATGTAAACAAAAACTTTTATTTTGGATGCAATTAATTGTGATTAATAGTTTGACAAAATCTCAATTTTGTCATAATTATAGCTTTTTATTTGTTTCAGTTTGTCTTAATTATGCCTTTTATCTGACATTATGTAGGTCTATTTTTTACCTTAATTTTGTCATAATTATGACCAGTGTTGAGGAGAGTTACTTTTAAAAGTAATGCATTACAATATTGCGTTACTCCCTAAAAAAGTAACTAATTACGTTACTTTTTATGGAAAGTAATGCGTTACATTACTTTTGAGTTACTTTTGCGTTACTTTTTAAATTTGAGCAGGGCTTGATTGTTTATTTTTAATATAAGAAGTTATATTTATAGCAAATGTAAAATCCCTTTTACACCAAAAAGTGTAATGAATAAACCTCAGGCTGAAGGAAAAGTAAATTCACCTCTGTACAGTAGAACGCAGGAGAAGAAGGTTCAACACTCTTCAGCAATTTAAAAAACGAAGCACAATTGATAGTTTATCTAAAGTCATTTTTGCTTATTAGTATGGTTGAACTGGATCATCAAAGGTCAGCAGCACATTTATGTTATTTAACATATTTAATTATTGCAGCTTTGCGTCATATTCTGAGTTTGCATTTCACTGTTTTAATTCATTTTGATGAATACTAAATCTGTTTTTTTGCAAGTGAGATGAATTAATGCACATTCACATTTAGTCTGGAACTACAGTAAGATCATGTTCACACAGCAAACACTTCCGATTTCTCCCAACATGGGGACAGGAGACTTGTCAGTCAATAAATGGCAAAACAAAGTAACTGGCATTACTTTTTTGAAAAAGTAACTCAGATATTTTCTTGCAAATTAAAAAGTAACTTCACTAGTTACTTGAAAAAAGTAATCTGATTACGTAACGCGCGTTACACCCAACACTGATTATGACTTTTTATCTCATTATTTCAATGTCTTATGATATCATAATTGACTTTTTATGTCATAGTTATTACTTTTAATCTTATGACTTACTTAGTGTCAATGATTTACCAAAGCATTTTTGTTTTCGTATGTGGTAGAAATATGCTTCCATAGAGAGGAGCCGCACTTGCCCAGAAAGAAAAAAAACTGCCAGAGGGTGTTGCCAAAATGGCTGCCGAGTGAACTGACTCGCCTTAATAGATGGGGACTTTGAATTTCAAATTATATCACCAACAGTCGCTGTCGATCATGTCACCATAAATCGCCAACTTTCATTGAAAATGAATGACTTCTGGTCGTTTGGTCACTGCAAATGGCTGTATGTGTGGATGCTCCTTGAAAGACTGCCAGGGATCTGGAAGCAGTATGGTTGTGAAATGCCAGAAAGACACATACTCTGGCATTTGGAAAGGTGCACAGATGCAGTCCGTGAGTGTTGAAGGTGACAGACAGCCAAGTAGAGAAGCGCAGGGATTTGTTTAAAAGCTTCTGTCATCCTCCCCTGAGTGTCAGTTGCGTGTCCCTGCTTAGATAATTAATTACTGGGAAATGCCGTGGAACCGGTTATACATATCAAAACGCACAATCCACCACAAAGGGTAAACAAGCATGCAGACAAACATCTGACATGAGAATGTTCATGCACCATGGTAAAAGTAACCATTAGTAAGACCAAGTCCAGAAAAGTTATTTCCTCCTATCTGTTTTGCAGCAGATGCACATCCTCAAACTTGCCAATCAGTTCAGAACTGCACATATATAAATGAAATTACAGAACATATTACACCTCCAAAGCTGTGTGTATGCTGGGTAAAATTCATTTTGAAGCATTTGCACACCTGCTCCATTGTGGCTCTGGCTGCTGTTATGATCACAACTTGCAATTGGCTATTTATAGAGATCTCCTGCTCCAATCTGAGGAGCAGATGATGCATCTATCACAGAGAGGTGTTTATGAAGAGGGTTAACCGTCCCAGGTTTGCTCACAAGTCCCCATTATAAGTGGCGCTTGAATTGATGTCCCTCGGTGTGAATTATGACACCCTAAACTGACAGGTTTCCAATGATTATGGCAATACTTTGATTAGAGAGAAAGATAAACAAAAACAAACGCACCTGTATTTTCACAGGAGAACTGCGACTGAGTCCCGCGAGACCTGTAAAATGGACGGCCAGTTTCCACCTCAAGGCAATTACGTGCCATCTGCTCTAGTCTGTGTTGCGCAGGGCCGCTTTGTTTTTCGGGTTGTTGATGTAGAATTACGCGCTTTAAATTGACATAATCCATGACAGATTGTGATTGACGGCCGCAAAATTAATCATATGGCTAAAGCAAGTGGTCAGTTAGCCTACTTTCAGAGAGTAAAACGAACACCTGGAGCGCATACCATCAGCCAAAACTGAAGACATGACATGATATGACGCTATCTATTATTTCTATTCTATGGACAGGATGGGAAATTTTTCTTGCTTGACATTCTTTTCCATGGTTTTGCGTCTCCTGTTGTAATTGTAGTTTTATTGGATATCAAGCCTCCTTTGGCAGTGAACATCTGGGCATCTACAGCAATAACGGCAACATTTACGCTTGTATCTCAAACACCTGCGAAATCTCACTGAGATGTATGAGTATATTGAATTCATCTCATTTGAATATGTAATGTTTTTCCTCTTTGGTGCGGGAAGAAGTACAAATTGATTTTTAGTGTTATATTACCGTATAAATGTTGTTGTTGTTCAAAAGTCATTAATTATATAAGGAATACTAAGAATGCATTCTAACATATTCCACCTTATTTTGGAATGTGGAAGTAAGCTTTTTTTTTTTTTTTGAATGTGCAAAACTTTTGATTTATTAGCCACTATAGGCGGAACTAGAAGAATAAAGTGCAGTAAACTATAAAGCTATTTGAAAACCAATGTGTTTATGGTTGTGATAATGAATACAATTCACATGATAACATATCAGTTTGCAATATAAAGAATCTTAACAGGTAAAATAACTGTAAGCAAATGAAACCGGAAGCCTTTTACATTACAAGTTACGAATGGTTGTGTCCTTTGTTACTTTAAAAATAAAGCAGATAGTTGTTATACGTTTTCTTCTAATCACTTTATTTCCATTAGGCTATTTATTTTGCTGTTTTTAGTTATATGAGAATAAAGCTTCTTATTTTGCTTTTTTGCAGTCGAGACAAACCTGAGGACAACGGTGATCACCACTAGTGGGTAACACTATACACCCAGTGGTAGGCCCAGTAATTTGCTACCACAGCAGGACCCGGCGCAGGAGTGTAGTTGAGACAGGCCCTGATACCCCACCACGACACAGAGAGACAAACAGAGAGAAGAAGAAGCTGTTTCTGTATTTGATATCACTTGAATTGTTATTAAGCAAGATAAGACATGCACATGCTCTGTAATGTGTTCAAAACAAACACACTTACTCTCTGAGGATTTCATCAGAATGTCAGCCCAAAGCAGGAGTGGGAGAGTGGGCTTTCGCTTTGGCAATTCACGGCACCAATGAACCAAGTTGAAAGTCATGTCAATACTAACAGTTTAAAAGGACAATATATTTAGGCATGTATAATAATTTGCTTGAGCCAACGTGAATTAGTATTCTTAATCTGTTGCTTAATTGAAGAAGAACATTACTAGACTTACTCAATTAAGAACGGCGAGATGATTATAAACTGCACTGCAGTATATTGATTGCTGATAGCAGCTTCCTGTTCCAATGGAGTTTGCAGTCACAGATGCACACTGAGCAAAGATAAAAAGCACTGAATCCACAGAATCCAGACTTCCTACATTCTTATAATTTTCTTTAACAAAACACAAGAATGTGGTAAGGAGACTAACAAACTGCATGGTAGGAAATTTCACAACATGAAAACCAGGCCTGGCAACAGCTCTAACATTAAGTTGGGCCACAGGACTCTTTTGGGTGGACTATACAGTTGTTGAAGTTCTCTCTATTGTTCCTCTGTTGGAGTTGTTTTTTAATGAAGACAACCTATCGTAATAGCACAGCTGAATGAGACATTTACCTCCAAACTGACGTCCTCTGGTAACTGAGAAAATGGAGTATGTGCTGCCACCTAGCGCCTCGATAGAGTTTCACATCTGCAACTAAGCAACGCTAACAGTGGCGTTATATATAACTGAGAGACTGATTACATTACATTACATAATAATATATAAAACTATTAATATTTTATTTTTGTTAAATAAAAAAGAATGCTCTCAAAGTGTAATTAACTTTCCTTTAATGTATCTCATAAAACTGCCCTCATAACATAACAGACATAACATGTATTTTGTATATATGCCACAATTTTATTATATTCATAGTATGGTACACTGATATACACTATACTGTTCAAACATTTAAACATTATTTTAAATGTTTCTGAAAGAAGTCTCTTCTGCTCATCAAAGCTGCATTTGTTTGATCAAATATAACGTAATATTATGCAATATTATTACAATATAACTGTTTTAATATATTTTAAAATGTAATTTATTCCTGTGATGGCAAATTATTTACTTGAAATAGAAATCTTTTGCAACATTCTAAATGCTTTACTGTCACTTTTGATTATTTTAATGCATCCATGATTTATAAATGTACCCCAAACATTTAAACGGTATAATTTACATATATCCTCTACTTATATTTCATCTCTTTTCTGATCCTGTGTTTCTGTCTTTATTAGCTCTTCCCCTGTCTCTTCTTTCTCTTTTTCACTTTTCTCATTCCCTCCTACATTTTTCTCCTTTTCTCCAAGGCTTTCCTCTCCTCCATCACCCTCTCCTCTCTCTCCTTCCACTTCTGGCTCCTCTTCATCTTCCTTCTTCCTTTCCCCTTCTCCTTCCCCATCCCCAATCTCCCTCTCTTTTACTTTTTCCCGCTCTTCTATTTCTCCCTGTGCACCCTCGGCCACAATGCCTTCCCATCCTTCGGTCTGCAGTTCCAGTTGTTCCACTCTTTGCATCATTTTTCGGGCAGTAGACTCCAGTTCAGCTATCAGCCGAGCCAGTTTGGTCTGCAGGGCCTCTAGGCTGGCCTCTAAGCGCTTCACCTTGTCCTCCGTTTTCTCCACCTCTCCCTCCCCTTCGTCTGTCTCTTCCAGCATCCCCATCTTTGTCAGGATCTGACGACCCTTCTCCTCCAACAGGCGTTTGGCTGCAGGGTACTCAAGAAGTGTTTCAGTCAGGTCCTCTTTCGATAGGCTGAAGAGATCTGAGTAACCAATGCTGCGAATGTTGGCTGTTCGTCTATTTCCTGATTTGTTGCCTGTGCATTAATGAAATTTGTGATGAATTTGTGTCACAAACCGAATTCAGGAAATGTGGGGACGTTTTTTTAAATTTGAATAAAATGAAAACTAAAAGACTTTCAAATCACATGAGCCAATATTTTATTCACAATAGAACATAGAGAACATAACAAATGTTTAAATGGAGAAATTTTACACTTTTATCCACTAAATGAGCTCATTTAAAATTGAATGCCTGCTATACAGGTCTCAAAAAAGTTGGCACGGGGGCAACAAAGGGCTGAAAAAGCAAGAAATTTTGACAAGATTCAGCTGGGAGAACATCTAGCAACTAATTAAGTTAATTGACATCAAGTCTGTAACATGATTAGCTATAAAAGGGATGTCTTAGAGAGGCAGAGTCTCTCAGAAGTAGGCTCTCCAATCTGTGAAAGAGTGCGTAAAAAGATTGTGGAATACTTTAAATTTAAAAACAACGTTCCTCAACGTCAAATTGCAAAGGCTTTGCAAATCTCATCATCTACAGTGCATAACATCATCAAAAGATTCAGAGAAACTGAAGAAATCTCTGTGCGTAAGGGACAAGGCTGAAAACCTTTGACACTGCATCACTCATCGGCATGATTCTGTCATTGACATTACTAAATGGGCCCAGGAATACTTCCAGAAACCACTGTTGGTAAACACAATCCGCCGTGCCATCTGCAGATGCCAACTAAAGCTCTATCATGCAAAAAGGAAGCCAGATGTGAACATGGTCCAGAAGCACTGTCGTGCCCTGTAGGCCCAGGCTCATTTAAAATGGGCTGTTTCCAAGTGGAAAAGAGTTCAATGGTCAGACGAGTCCAAATTTGACATTCTTGTTGGAAATCACGGACGCCGTGTCCTCCGGGCTAAAGAGGAGGGAGACCTTCCAGCATGTTATCAGCGTTCAGTTCAAAAGTCAGCATCTCTGATGGTATGGGGTGCATAAGTGCATACGGTATGGGCAGCTTGCATGTTTTGGAAGGCACTATGAATGCTGAAAGGTATATAAAGGTTTTAGAGCAACATATGCTCCCCTTCATGACGTGTATTTCAGCAGGACAATGCAAAACCACATACTGCAGCTACACACGTGGTCAGAATTGTTGGTACCCTTAGTAAATATGAAATTATCCAGCCGTGGCTTCCTGTTTCACAGAAATATAAATAGGAGGGAAAACAAAGGCCAAATTCCAAATTAATCACCCATCACAATGAGGAAAACCAAAGAATATTTTTCTGATGTGCAGCAAAAGATAATTGAGCTTCACAAATTAGAAAGTGGCTTTAAAAGTGAAAATTCCCATTTCCACCATCAGGGCAATAATTAAGAATTTCAATCAACATAAAATGTTATGAATCTGCCTGGAAGAGGACGTGTGTCTATATCGTCCTAATGCATGGTGAGAAGGAGAGTCTGAGTGGCTAAAGACTCTCTAAGGACCACAGCTGGAGAATTGCAGAAAAAGGTTGAGTTTCGGGGTCAAAAAACATTTAAAAATTATCAAACAGCACCTACATCACCACATGTTGTTTGGAAGGGCTTCAAGAAAAAAATCAAGAAAAGAAAATGCTTTCACCAAAAAACAATCTTCAGCATATTCAGTTGTCACACACGTCTGGAACTTCAAATGGGACTGGCTTCTATGGTCAGATGTAACTAAAAATTCTGCTTTTTAGCAGAAAACACTCAAGATGGGTTTGGTGAACACAGGGATAAAAAGTACCCCATGTGTACAATGAAATATACTGCTGTATTTTTGATGTTGTGGGCCTATATTTCTGCTGGAGGTCCTGGACATCTTGTTTAGACACATGACATCATGGATTCTATCAAATACCAACAGATAAAAAATCTAAAAGTGTCTGGCTCTGTTAGAAATCTTATAATGGGCCATGTTTGGATCTTCCAACCGGACAATAATCCAAAAACAAACCTTAAAAACAACACAAAAATGGGTCACTGAGCATAAAACCAAGCTTCTGCTGGCCATTCCAGTCCTCTGACCTGAACCCTGTAGAAAATGAGTGGTGAACTGAAGAGAAGAAGCACCAACATGGAGCTGGGAATCTAAAGGGTCTGGAGTGATTCTGGATGAAGGAATGGTCTCTGATCTCTTGTCAGGTGTTCTCTAACCTCATCAGGCATTATAGGAGAAAACTCCTATACTATTTTGGCAAATGGAGGTTTCAAAAAGTATTGAATAAAAGGGTAACGTTAATTGTGTCCAATGTATTAGAGAAAAACATTTATTTCATAATGATACTTCCCCCTATTTTAAATTCTTATTCTCCAATGAAAGGTTAGATTTTTGTGAATTTTTTTTAAATAATAGATCAAAAGGATTAACAATGCAGATTTATTTCCACAGCCTTCTTTGATCATATTTACCAAGGGTACCAACAATTCTGACCACGTGTGTATTACAACAGCATGGCTTCATAGTAGAAGAGTCCGGGTGCTGAACTGGCCTGCCTGCAGTCCAGATCTTACATTTGGCGCATCATTAAATGAATAATACGTCAAAGACGACCACGAAATCTTCAGCAGCTGGAAATATCAGGCAAGAATGGGACCAAATTCCAGCACCAAAACTCCATAAACTCATAACCTCGATGCCCAGACATCTTCAAACTGTTTTGAACAGAAGAGGAGATGCTGCGCCATGGTAAACATGCCCCCATCCCAATTATTTTGAGACCTGTAGCAGGCATCATATTTGAAATGAGCTCATTTTATGCATAAAATTGTAAAGATTTCCAAGTTTAAACATTTGTTATGTTCTCTATGTTCTATTTTGAATAAAATATTGGCTCATGTGATTTGAAATTCTTTTAGTTTTCGTTTTATTCAGATTTAAAAAGTCTCAGCATTTTTGGAATTCGGGTTGTATATATGGTGATTAATTATGTGTTTACAGCTAAATAAAGCTAAATATGTTTTTATACAACAAAAGCAGATGGTGTTTTTATTGCTGAACTTTAAAAAAAAAAAAAAACACCATTAATGTAGCCCATCCACTCAAAGCTCTCCGTAGCAAAATAATATTGCATAACACAACCACAAATGATGGAAGATTTTTAGTGAAAAACAAATAGCAGTTTTATTTTATGGATTATTTTTTCTGTATAAATTACTGTCCACATTCCTTCCATGATATTTTCATGGAAGAAAGAAAATGATAAAGTAATAAGGTAGCAACTGCAAAAAAAAAATAAAATAAAATTTTTAAAAAGGTAATTATTTGATTTAAACATTGTGGAAAAAGTGTAATCTCTTCGCATGCACAGGGAAGAAGGGAATTTATTATTTCTAAGCCCTTATAGGAAAGTCTTGAGAACAATTTTCATATTTACAAAACAATAAAAAGCATTTTAGTTGTTGTTGTGGAAGGAAATTATAAAAACTTTAGCCATCACCATGATGATTAATATACTGTATGTTGTTATCGAATATAAGGAATGTGATACTAAATGTATTGAATAATTTACTCATCTTTATCATTTCCTACCTTTGATATTCAAGATACTGATTTCTCCAAAGAAGTTTCCTTCCCCCAGAACAGCAAACTGAGTGACTCCATCATCTGCAACCACTGCCAGCTTCCCCTCTTTAATGATGTACATCTCATGACCTACATCCCCCTTCTTGCATACATACTCTCCTGGGCTATACACCTAAAGAGGATAGTGATCATTAGAGTATGTTTTGGATGATTTACTAACAAATGATACCGTCCAATAATGACAACAGTATAAACATAGTATTGCTGAGGTAAAGTATATGCAAGTCTCAGTTCAGCTGGCTCTAGTGTTAGACTTAATCCTGTCCAGGTGTGCCACCTGTTTTCTAACCTGTGGGGTGAGTTTAAGAACCAGCTGCTCCAACAGACTGTTCTCACAGTTCTGAAAGATGGTGACTTTGGACAGAGTGGGCAGATGCACGCTCACGGCAATTGCTGTCTGAAGTGTGATTGGAAGATGCTGAAGAATCTCATTCTCCCGTGTGATCTTTCTGTTCCAGACACATGAGAAGATTTGGATGCAACAAACATTTAGATGATAATAATGAGAGAGGAACAGCTTTAAAGGATTTAATCTCACGTTACGACAGAAAACGGCTAAAACTTCTGAGAAAAGCTAGCATTGTTTTTTTATTTTTCAGTTGCCATTTGATGTAATATTTTGTTTTCTTTTGCAATTTAGCAATCTTTTACATTTACACTACTTTTCAAAAGTTTTGGGGTGATAAGACATCACCAAGGCTGCATTTATTTGATCAAAAATACAGTAAAAACTTAACATTGTGAATTATTATTAATTAAAATAATATTTTAAATTTAAGTCTCTTTCATAATTGAATTTTTAAAGAGCATTTATTTGATTTTTTGTAACAAAAGTATTTACTGTGACTTTTGGTCAATTTAATGCATCTTGCTGAATAAAAGTATTAATTTCTTAAAAATATACTATATATCTTATTATTTCGTACTAAGAATAGTTCAAATCTATTAACATAGGCCTATTTACTGGCATCGCTTGAGGCTTACTGATATAAAAATGACAATTAATCTTTATTTGGAGCACTATTTATGTACAATGCACATTTCTTAATATTATTAATATATTATTAGATTATAACGGAAAGACCCACTTGTTGATGTGGAGATGCTGGTACCAGTCGTTGACGCGTTTCTGCAGTTCTTTGCTGATGCGCCGGCTGCGCAGGTAACCCTTCACCAGTTCGTGATTGGGAAAAAACACGTTGTCACGATCACGCAAGCTTGATATCACGTCTCCCATGCTCCCTACGACAGAAGCAAACACCAGCACGGCGATCAACATGTCTGCGACCAAAAACAGATACTCTTCTTCGCGTTCGGGCGGCGGAGTGTCACCCACTGTGGTGAGGATGAGAGTGGAAAACCAGAAGCAGTAGAAGTACTGGCGTCTCGTGGCAGCAAATTCCGGGTCGGAGATGTTGGGATAGACCCAGGGATCCGCACCGAAGCCTATATAATTAGACAGAGAGAAGTAGACGCAGGCGTTCCAGTGGATGAGCACGAAAATATATAGCATGAGTTTGGCGACGCGGAAGGTGTTTGGATAGGATGTGCGCGTTTCCATGCGGTCCAGGGCCTCGTTCATACGGCCCGTTCGCAGGAAGCGGTTGACCCGAACTAGAGGTGTGTGGATCCCCAGTTTCAGGTAGAGTAGATCAGTGGGCAACAGGGAGGCAATGTCCCACTTGAAGCGAGAGGAGCGCATGTAACGCTTTTTTAAAAGGGACAGGTCTCGCACCAGGATACCCTGCTCCAGAAAACCTGTAAAAGAGGAAAGCCTTTTATGAAATTATGTCTTGAGGTTTCCCAGTTGTGATCTGAGGAACCACAAATGGTGCCTCAAGTTCCTTTTCATTTGTACAATGACAAAAAAGTGAAGTCATTTGAAGCAAAGTTGAACATTTAAAAAGTACATTCAGACTAATAGGAAGGCTAAACAAACAAATAAAGCAACAAGCTGCACACTTACCTGTGCGAAACCCAATAACTGTGTCAAGCACATAGAACAAGTCACAGATATAATCCAAGGTGAGCCATGTTGCCACAAACTTCTCCTCAATTGCATAGAAGCATGTCCTTTGAACAATACACATATATTTGAACAAGGTCTCACTGTATTGACTTAACAAATGAACTAGGACTTGAAATCCAAAATAGGCCTATATCTGTAAATATTATATAATTTTTAGAACTAAAATGTTAGTGTCTTTGTTAATGTTGTCATTTCAGTTACAACATTTTTCTAAAATTATGTAAAAAATAAATAAATAAACAAAAGTGATTTATTAAAAATATACGGATGTAGTTTAACACCAATCAGTTTAAAACCTCAATGTTTTCCTACCTGAATATTATGATGACCCAGTTGTAGCAGATAGGGAGTATCATAATTTGCAACCAAGTATAATAATACTCTTCAGATGAATCAATTATCCATTCCTTCCAGCTGAAAGATTACAACATTTTGTGTTAGTGTTTTTGTATAGTGTACTTTTTTTTTTATCCAAACCCTTTAAAATGGTAAAGAACTGTATTTGTGTGTGTATTTGGAGCAATGGGTTGTTGTCAAGCTTAAACTTCATAGAATTTTTACATTATTATAATGATACAACTAAAACTCACTTTAATTTTGTTGTCTCTTCTTTCTTCTTCTCTTTTGGTTCTTGTTCCTTATTCTCTTCCTCTTCGCCATTCTTGTTCATGTGTTGCCATGTGAAAAGCCTTGCCCAGCGACTTGTGTTCATATTTAGTATTTACAAAGAAAATATGAAGCTAAGTAAGTTTATAACAACATTACAAGAAAGATGAAGAAAACACAACCATTGTTTGACCACATAGCTGTGTTGTCATAACAACAAGCAGCCCCACCCATATAACACAGGTACTATGTGATGCTTATTGCCATGCCACCGTTTCTCCAGAGGTAAGCAGTTTCCTCCTGGCTCAGCAATCTGTGTGAACCATTTAGATTTCTGTGAACTCTGTGGGGTACCTGAGCAAAGGAAACTGAAATGGAAAATAGCCTATAAATGATCCATCACGTATCTAAAACCTGAATCTTTCAGCTTACAAACTCAAAAAACAGCTCTATTATGTTTGAATACTATATAATATATGTAGTAGCTATAATAGTAAGCATAGTATGTACTTTATTATCAGTATTTTGAAAATGACATCTTTGTTTTATGATTTTAACTGTGTCAGGCAGGAAAAAAATACATCATATTACCACTTGGTGGCAGCATTTATACCAAAGGTTTTTGTTCGGTACAGCGGTGGACGCATTTTACCTACCTTGTGGCCAACTCATGAATATTAATTACGCACCGTGTCTGGTCGCCCTTTAAAGGCTACAAACCAACGGAACGTCATCTCGATCTAATAAATATTCATAAGCCGCTTTATCAATTCTCCAATTTCCCCGGCGGTGGCGCTCCGAGCAAAACAACAGACTTTCGGCATGGCCGCCACCCTCCGGTGTGACGTCACAGCGTCCCGTGCGCGTGGGTGTGTCCGTGGAATCTGAGGAGAAAGATGGCTGCGGGACGAAGGGAGAGGTTTAACAATCTGAGATTCGCTGTTTCAGGATAGACAGGTTACGGCGGAGGACGAAGCGGAAAACAGCACTCGCTTGCGTAAGTGTTTTTTGCTCAGGTTTTAACGGTCGAATCGCGCTGTGTGGTCTGGTCACCGTTCGTTTCCCTCGGCTCGCGAGCTCAACGGACAGCGTCAAATCAAATCTGACCCGTTGCGAGCTCACTGTGTGCGGCTGAAACTCCACACAGATGAGACGAGAAATATCTCTGGCAGTGGGAGACAATATGCGTAAGTTATACCCTGTAAACCATGCTAATGTTGAAAGCGTCAAGAAGTAGGTTTTATTTGTGTTATCCACTTGACATAACCATATTGAATAACGGTTCTTAACCGCTCGGTTTCTGGTTCTTGTTTTAAAACGACACATCACTGCGTGGGAATGTGTAGCGTGACACATACTCGTACTGAAAGTGAGGAAGACGGAGCTGCATTGGCATAAACTTGAATATGTGATTGACAGCTGGTTAGGTATTTGTAGGTCAGCTTCTTGGTATGAACCATTAAAGCGATTTTGTTGTCGTGTTTTTTATTGTGCTGTTATAAGTGGCTTTTGAGCTGCATGATAATGGTAAATGGTATGGTGGTTCCGGTTTTAACCTGTAAAATGTTGATGAACCCCAGGCATCAAAACGACTGTTGTGTTATTGTGTAACCTGAGTACTCAACACTTGGCTGTGGGGCAGGTGAGAATTATGGTGCATTATTTCAGTCCAAATCATATATAATCATGTGGTCTATCTTTTGTAACTAACCTGTTTTTAAATGAGTCAAACCACAAGTCTGATTATGATAGTTTATTCACACAGATGTGATGTGTGGTTGAAAACAATCTCTCATGAATATGATTATGGCTACAACACTGGGTGGCAGCAATGGAAGCTGCTCCTTTGAGTTGGAGTGTGTCATTCATATAAAAGCCTGTTGAGCTTTTTATGAAGACTATACATGAAGTCACTGTGTTTATCATTAAATGTGAGAGTAGACAGTATTCCTGGTTCCTGGATTGATTATAATAGGATATAACGGCAGGGTTATGAGTGGAAATTGAGTTTTTGAGGGGTCTGCAGTGCTGATAGTGAATTATTCAATGTTTAACAGGTTTTAGCTTAGTATTTCTTAAGACATTATTGATGATTCTCATCCTTTGTCTTATTGTAACAAATTATGTGTAAAGTAATTTTTGCAAACATTTTTACTTGGAAAAGCTGATTATAATGATTAAGACCAGTGTTATTTTAGTATAATTGAGATAATATCGTTTTTCATTAATATTTAGATTTTCATGTTTTCTGTTTCATGTAATTTTTAGTTAAATATTTAGTAATTTTGTTTTTTAAAACATTTTTATCTCAGTTTATCTCAAACTAAATGAAAATTGCTGCCTTGGCAGCTTGCTGAGTATAATATGTTTTAAGTTTTTTAAATATTTTATTTCACATTCCTTTTTTTATTGTTTTAGTTGTCTGCAGTAACTCTGATTCAGTCATAAGTTTGCTCCATAAAATCTATATAATATCAGCTACTAGAGCGACATTTCTGTGCCATAAAACCATATAAGCTTTTGTGCTCTAGTGAAGATCTACTTTAGACTCTCTTCGTCTGTCTTACTGTCTTCACCCCCTCTGCACAGACACATACACACATACACAATTGCTGGAGTCATTTTGACCCATTGTGTTCAGGTTTATTTCCCTTCAGAAAATGCTGCAGCAGTCCTAAACTCATTTCAGTGTCAGAATGACTGAACTTTGAACCCTTGATGATTATAACCCAAGGAATGAATGTGACCTGTAGTGCAAACAAACTTGCACTCGTTCTTTCTCTCTCTCTCGCTTTCTTCTGTTGTTCCCTTTATTATTTCCAACCGTCAGTGGTCAACACTCTCTAGTTGGATTCCAATGAATTTAGTCATTTATAGTTTTGTATGATTCACCTTTTCCATTTTTGCCTCAATTGGAATAAATATGAAGCATGCCAAAAGAGAAGTAAATGCGTGGCCTAAAACTTCAATCATAAGGAAGTATAAGCATTTGGTGGCAAAGACACGTTTCAGATGTCCTTTCTTTTAAATAACCTTGGCTCAGATTTGCAGAGTAATGTGAATCTTGTAGAAAACAGCCTTGTTTAAGCAGACTACTGTATATTTAGGGGTAGTGTGTTTTGTGCAATGTCTTGATTGAGGGTACAGTGATTATTGAAGAGCAGAACTGTTATCTTATTAACCTCTTTTCTTTTTACTTAGTGGTAGCAGCACAAATCCGTAACCATTAGGTTAGGTCCACCTCATCAGTTTAAAGAATGCACTGATGTGAATCTAGTAATTACACTCCTGATCTGCTAACCTACCATTAAGACTTTACCTGTGAGCTGCCAAGACAGACACCTGGCTAATGATTCATTGTCCTCAGGGCTATAAGAGAGAGAGAGCCGTCTCCATTTGCTTCTCTATCTCTCTTTTTCTCTCCACCCCTTTTCCCCTTCTGTCACATTCTCAAACAGCCTTGCTTGCACTATAATATAGGTCGACATGTAAAGCCATTGCTATAACAATTGTTTTGTAATTGATTTGCAGTGTGTTTTATTTTTTATTTTTTTAAATACTATAAAATTTGTATTTCTCTAGATATATATACTTTGTTATATGAACCAATGCAAACACTTTTTTTTTAAACCTAAAACATGCTGGAACTTATATGATGTTTATAATAATTAATGTATAGCATAGAAAACATGCGCAAAGCACATTTGGATTTGTGGTGAATGAGTGTTATGCAGGCCCCAATTTTTTTTATTTATTTTTTTTTTTTTTATGGCACATCTTGCACATACGATGGGTTTAGTTTCACTTTAAATAAATTTGTTTAAGCTTGGCATTAATGATAAGTATTGTTAATAATACCAATTTAATTTCTTTTTGTTTTATACTTATATTTTTTTATTTATTTTCTGTCCTAATACCATTAAATTTAAAGGATTTGTTGTGGAGTGAGGGAGAGTAATATACATTTATAGTTTCTATAATGTTTGTAAATACTTTTTATTTATTGGTATTTTAAGCCCGATTCGGACGGTAATTGTTTCTCATAAGGACGTCTGTAAAAATACATATCACCTCTGATGGTGATTTATTCACAGTGGAGGAGCGAGTTCTGTGATCCTACGAACCCGGGAACACTCACGTGACCAGCCACATGATTGTCTGCTGTAATTAAAATGAATTTTATTTATTAATTATTCTTATTATTGTGTAAAATGTATTTAAAAATACTTATTCTTATTATCCCAAGCATATTTTATAATATTCATATTTATTATTTCATTATTTAAACCTCCTGTTTACAAATAGGAAAATAGACGCGCTATAGTTGTATATACGCGATATTATGTAATCTATATATCAGTTTATAGTACACACTTTAAAATTGTATTGCATACCTGCTGCTGCCATAATAAAGACCCATTTTGAATGTTTACGTGCTTTTCTTCTCTTCTGAAGAAGTCGCTGTGAGCAGTTATGAAGTATTGTTCTTTTAAATACTTTCCAGCATTTCAGAAGTAAATATGTATGCAAATTACACCATAGTAGCCTGCAACAGTTACCTTACGGTGTTCGGGAGTGCTCAAAAAGGGTTTAAACACTGAATTTTGAATCGATTTCTTCTCGTAAACTCAGAGATGTGGATTTGGAAGGCAATTAAATTACCACACGACCTTGGTGTTTGTCAAAAAACAGTAGGTAATTCGGCCAGGGATTTTTACAAGGGTGGTGAGAGAAAAAAAATGACATTTTGGATTCGGACGGCCATTAAATCACCGACTACCCCCTATAAATGGTGAAAATCACTTGCGTCCCCCTGACAAACAATTACCGTCCAAATAGGGCTTTTGATGATTTCTGAATGTGACTTAAGCCCTATTCGGACGGGATTAGTTTTACATGGAGAGGTGGGGTAAAGTAATTTTTACCAGAGCTTCTCAGTGATTTTAGTCCCGTCCGAATGTGCCATCTCAGTAATCGTTACGGACAATGTCAGTAAAGATTACGGCGACTTTTACCTTCTGTAAAAAGGTCCGGAAGAATTACCTCAGGTAATACTAATCCTGTGCGAATAGACCAGCAGTAAATATGTACGTAAATATTCCGTAATTTCCTATGTAAAAGTAGTTTTCCGTGTTTTTTCCACGCTTGAAGAAGCATTCAGTTGCGTTGTAGGCGGTGGGACAAGTCTGTGGCAAACCTCGAATGTTTTCTGCATGGCAACGCATACCATTCAGATCAAAAAGAAGGTCGAAAGCACTTGTTAGAGGCACGAAACTTCTGTTAGCTTTAGGTCAATGCCCTTTTGCAAACAGAATCCAATCATAATTTAATAAATCGATGGATGTAGCACACACATGACGACAGGGAGGTGACGGCGGTGCGTAAATCGAGTTACTCCTCCCACTTCTGGTAGTTTTACTGAGATTTCTTATCCTGTGCAAATTGGCCATTAATATTACAGACGTTGTGTGGTAAATTAACATTACTCCATCTACCCTTGTGAAACTAATCCAGTCCGAATATGGCTTTATATACACCAATGCAACTTATTGTTAGTTTGTTTTTTTCTGGCAAAAATGCAGTTTTGACCCAGTGCAACTTATAGTCAGGTGCAACTTATTGTCCGGAAAATTCAGTAATCACTATAATACTGTTTCACAAAAATTAAGTATGCAAAACTCAAATTTTGGTAAATGCTTAATTTACTGATATCTCATGCTGAAGGATTTTATTGATTTATATAAGTTAGAATATTTAAGTTGATTTAAAATGTTCAAGCTATTTTTTAAGAGCCTCAGCTGCTAAACATTGCATTTTAAGGCAACTTTACAGACAAGCTTCATGTTATATTCTATTTCATGCTGTTCTGTGCATCTAGCTGTTTTTGAATGCAAAAACATGTATGAATTGATGACTTAATCAACCAAGAGAAGGCCTGAACCTCTCTTCGTACTGTTGAGCCTTGGTGTTTATGAGCCGTAGTAAGCAGTATGCATTTGCATTAATGACTTATGAGTGCATGTTTATGCACATGATGCAGGTGTCTCCTCTATGTGTTCTTACTTCCTGGGAGATGATCTTTCGCTTCAGCATGATTGTCCTCACCGATGATATAGTGATTCTTAGTTACTTTCAGTTACTAACAGTTACAATTAATGAAAACTTTGCATGTGCCTGTGGTGAGTCACAACTGTTTGTTTCTTAATGATTTAAAAGACATATAGATGTGAATCTTGATATGCCAGTAGTGTGCATCTGTGGTGTTTGTGGTTGCAGGGTCGATAAAGAAATCACAGTGAAACACAAGGAGCTGACTGTTCTCCCTGGGGCATTAAGCAGTCAGTAAGCAGGCAGAGCTGACTGACTCTGGACTGCTCAGATAATCTCCGCCGTTTAGTCCCATTACAGCACCACTAGTTGTGTTATGCTGGAATGTTGTAGCCAGCAAAGCGTTTGTAAAAACTCTTTGTCTCCGTGAGTTACCAAAAATTTATCTTGGGATTTGAGAAACAGGTGAGTGACAGTGTCAATAAGGTTAGACCAGGACGATGCACATAAATTATTCTTTGCATTGGTGTGGCAGCTAATATTATTTATAGACGGTAAGCATGCTTTATTCGCATTTCTACAAATTAAGGCCTTAATCTTAGCAGAAAGTCTTAAACTCAAAAATAAATGAATATCTTCCTCCAATATTTTTTTTGTTTTGTTTTCCAGTACAAATATCTAAACCTCTTTTAATCAAGACACATTTACTTGAGATGAAAATTGAATGTATTATAAAGAAATTGAGCATCATGTAAGTGAGTTTATGCTTAAAACAAGAAAAAAAATATGATGAGAGAGTATGAAATATTTTTCTGAGCTCACTTCTTGCTTTAATCAAATTCACTTAATTATGATCAATTTCTTATAAAACAAGACTTATTTTGTTATTTTTAGTGCTGTCAATCGATTAAAAAAAACAACTAATTAATCGCACATTTTTCTGAAATTCCACCTAACATTAAAGTTTTTAAATATACTTTTATATTGCAATAATTTCACATTCAACCTTCAAGTTAATGTACAAACAACATAAAGACAGTATATATTTTTTTTATATTTGTTTAATGGCATCTTTTTTTTTAATGACTGAAGGCCAGCACTGATGCCAATACTGATTTCTCTCTAAAATTGCTCTTCCCCTCCAATTTACCTATTGACTATAGCCATTCAACATTACAGTATAATTGAGAGCTATCAATTTTAACATTTATTAGACTTTTAAAAAATAACTTCTAATTTAAGTGAACTTAAAACAATCTTCACATAAACCCATTATAATAAATGTCATATTTACCTGTGCCCTTCAGCAGAAATGTACAGAAATTGAAATTATCAAACACTAAATACTAAATTAAATATAGATGAATCCTTAAAGCTATAAAACTTTTTTTTTTCTTTGTCATTTGATTAATAGACATCACAGCAGCTGGTTATTAGGTTATTTTGGCTGTTATTTTTTTCATGAGCTGACACTGCTTAACGTGACGTGGCTCTGACACGCATCATATTTTCTCTCAACTCTTTTTACCATTTCTGACACACTTCAGGTCATAAAGTCTCTATTAATGAGCTGAGGAGTTGAATTGGGTGTGTTAGGTGAGTGAGACAGTGCTGGGCTGCTCCAGGACAGTTTTGAAAAACATTTCATAGACGTTCTTAAATGTTACTCATATAAAATATATTACATGCATGCACAGTTTTAAGGCAGCTTTAATCGCCTTTTTGGTAACATCATGACTAAACTGACCATGACATTGCATGCATGTTGTTTATTTTGTGCTTTGATATGAAATGATACAGGCTACAGCACACGCCACAGTACCGTTTCCGTGCTCGTCCGACTGGCGCCTGCCGCTGAAGTGAAGTGGAGCGCGTCTGAAATGTCTCCTGTTTGATAAAGACGTTCTTTCTATCTATATATCTATAACCTATGACTCTGAGTATTCAAACCAGATGTGACGACGTTTCTGATCTACATTTAGCGTTATTAATCTGTAGGCTAAGGTCATTTAAATGTATAAATATATAATTGTTGTTAGATAGCTAGGTTGAAATTTAAACTTAAGAACTAGAAACATTTAAACTACTGTTTAAACGAATTTTTAATTGTTTCTCAAAACATTTTCACACCGGCAATGACATGACTGTGGTGCCAAATCATTTATGTCCCCACGCATCATGTAGCCCAGTGTTTCCCAACCTTTTTTCTGCCGCGGCACAGTTTTGATATGTAAAAAATCACATGGCACACCACCAGTGTTGGGGAAAGTTACTTTTAAAAGTAATGCATTACAATATTGCGTTACTCCCTAAAAAAGTAACTAATTACGTTACTTAGTTACTTTTGATGGAAAGCAATGCCTTGCGTTACTTTTGCGTTACTTTTAAAATATGAACAGGGCTTGATTGTTTTTAATATTAAGAAGTTCTATTTATAGCAAATTGTTTGTTTATCTAAAGTCATTTTTGCTTATTAGTATGATTGAACTGGATCATCAAAGGTCAGCAGCAAAGACATTGGTTAATAAAATGAGATTAGATACATTTGTGTTATTTAACATTTAATTACTGCAGGTTTACGTCATATTCTGAGTTTGCATTTCACTGTTTTAATTCATTTTGATGAATACTAAATTATTATTATTATTATTTTTTTTTTTTGCGAGTGGGATGAATTAATGCACATTCACATTTAATTATACGTTACTGACACTCTATCCTCCAATTTGATACTGTTAAGTGCTTTGACACAATCTGACAAGTCTTCCCAAATAATTAAACACTGAGTCTTGAGAGTTGGTATTTTGGCTTTATATAGGATCAGACACTTGCACTTAATTTCTTAAAATCATACTCAAATGGAGTTAACAAGGTCTTTGACTACCGAATGACAGGGATCTGTGTTTTGTCCATCATTAGAACGGCCGCATCTGAGGTAGTAAATAAATAGTATCACATTTTCATTAGTTTGCAGGTTTAAAGTTTATTGTAGCTATATGGGCACTCAGTTTCTCTTGTTGTTTAATACATTTGACCAAAATCTCAGGATATAAAAGACGAACCGCTATGCACAGGATATTTAAAATGTACAAAAGTGTATTGGCTACAACTAGACACCAAATGCTAAGACAGACTGCTCTTTAAACATACAAAAACATTAGCCTTTATAGACAGCGTTTCTTGAGTAAAGGAAACGCTGCTCTTATTCAAACATCAGTTCTTTATTTAGCTAACCCTGCATTCTGAAGAAGTAGACGTCTGTCTTCAAACTGCGCGTCGCGGCGCTTCATTCTGAATGGAGGCGGGGTGGAGTTATGAGGTTTGACTGATAATTTGAGGATCCAATGGCGTTACGAGGTTTAGTCACAAGCTCTTTTGAATGCTTTTCATTGGTTAAATATTTGTAAACCGACATAAACAGACATACAGACATAACGATGACCAATAGCACTGATTTAAAATAATAATAACAAATATAATAGAGATATGGAATTTTAGATAATTTTCCATGGCACACCCGACACACTGATGTAGCCTACGTCCTCACGCATTGACGTCATCAAATTGCGATCGGTACATGATATCAAATGTATGAGTACCGATCGAGTCATAAAATGTGATAATCGGCCAATACCGATCTCCGTCTGATCGATCGGAGCATCCCTAGCAGTTATGAGTGGGATGGCCAACCCTAGCTCCACCCCTGTGTTAATAGTGTTAAATATTTTTAATGCGTTAAACTGAAAAAATTAATCGCCTGCGTTAAAGCGCTAATTTGACACCACTAATTATTTTACTTAAGTAAATGTATCATGATTAAAGAATTAAAAAATATTTGTACTGGAAAATATGACAAAAACCTGTTGAAGAACATCACTTTTGCAGTGTGATCAGAAAGTACAGTGCAAGTTATTTCTATATCATCATGGTTGAGAGCAGACTATTCAAGCCATTAGCACTTTTTTTTTCTTTTTTTGTAAAATGAATTGAAAAGTAATGGACATGTTGGAAGTTGGATTCTGAAACTTTGAATCATTGCTAATACAAGTTATTTACATTTAAAGACCACGTTAATGTATTGCTTTAATTTAATTATTCCTTATGACACATTTACACTAGTACGTTTACGTCTGTTGTTTACACTACTCCGGTGTTTTCGACCCTCAAAAATGGAGACTTTTGAAGATGCTGCAGACCCCGTTTTAGTTTGAAAACTCCGGGGTTGCATTTCAGTGTAAACGGACCAAAACGGAGACTTTTAAAAACGATGGCGTGACTGCCCACATTCGTTCTGCGAATCCTTGACAACCATGCAAACAATAACATCATGCTCATTGTTGTACCCATAGATTTGTATGGGTAGATGCCCCATTCGACCGCTCCAAGCTCATAGATGCGTCCACCATCTAAATAATAAGGCATCTACCTATATAACTATGGTTTTACCTGCATGAATGGTCATGTGACATGCATTTTCGGTAAACGAAAATGTACCAGTGCAGGGCCTTAAATTTTCTTACTTTTACCTTCATAACACTTCCAGAAACCCTGTATCTGAAACCTCAAATTTCTGATTGTGAAACTGCTTCATAATATTCCTGAGTGTAAAGGCTGAGCATTTTTTTTTTATATTACTGCTACTACTACTACCACTACAACTTACTACTACTTGTAACATTGTTTATTATAGACTCTAAATGCCTCTAAATGCCATTATATGACTGTGATTTTTGCATATGCGTACAGATTCAGTATTTGCCTGCAGCAATTCAGGTGAATTGTGCTGAATATAATGTGTGTGTGTTGATAATAACATAGTCATTGCAGCTTTTTTTTAAATATAGAAAATCAGATAGGAGTCTAAATGTCAATCAAAAATATTTTCAATACACAAATATCAACAAATACGAAGGAAGGAATTTTATTTCACTATTTACAGGGTATCTGCAGAATTTTTAAAATTAATTTAAGGCAATTTATGAGCCATTTTAAGAGCTGCAGGAGTAAAATGAACACAGTATGAGCGGGGTTGGACAATGTCTATGGTAACATATAGTATTAAGCCATAAAATGACATGATTTACAGTTCAGATACAGGTTTTCACAAAAACAAAAATCTTATAGTACAGCATTTCAGCCTTTAGACCATTTTTATGAAAAGGGACAAATCAAGCATATAAATTATTATATTTAAAACGAATAAATATTACTGTCTTAATTGTTTAGATTTTTAGAAGGCACATTAACTTCTTTCTCATGTACAACTCTGTGTTTGCTGCGTAAAAACATGGGTTGATATTTGCATTGATCTCACCATAAACAGCAAGAAAGGCTTATTGGAAATGCAAATTCATTCTCTGCCAGGAGGTGGCGCTTTAGGAGTGGCTTAATATAGCGGTTTCCCTCAGGGAAATTCCCTGTTAGCGGCTGTACACAAAGCAGCACCGTCCGTGCTTATAAACACTGCTTTATCAAGGCATTATAGGTAAGATGAAATAAAAATGCCAATGACACATTTCTGAGGACAGTCGGTTCCCTTCAGATACATTCACGTAAAAACATCAAAGACAAAGATATATATATTCTTGTCTTTCCGTCCCCAACTGTAAGACCTTTTGAAATTATAGTTAAGACATTTCTTATACCATTTAACGTATTTAAAACTTTTTATGGCCTTAAGTTTGATACAACTAAATTGAGAGTTTTTAAGGACCCGTGGGAGCCCTGTATTTAAGGTAGCACTTCGGGCAGGGCGGTGATACATTTTGGTAGCCCGACTGGAAAGCACAATAGCCCCGGGACGTCGGGCTAGCGATTTTGCAAGCCCTGAGCTGCCACACAGTAGAGGGCTGCATTGGGTTTGGGCTCCCGCGGGACCCAACGCAAATCTCGCGGGAGCGGGTGGTTTTACCTTTGCTGCAGGCGGGAGTGGGTGGTCAGAAATTTTCGTGGGAGACCCGCAGGGAACGGTGGGATTTGGTGTGTAATTGAAATGGAGTCAACACATTAAGGTGAGAAGAAAATTAAAGCGGCTGTTTACATGACAAAAGCAAAGCAAGCAAGTCAGACATCTGGAAACAATTCTCAATTGTCACTGAAAAAAATGGGAAGGAGTTAAACTTCGTAAATTGCGATAAATGTGCACAAGGACATAAGGCACCTCTGCCCTGAGGCGACATACCTATTTTCTAAGTTCTATGTGTTATTTACTTAAGTTAAAGTTATTTCATATTTTGCTTTGGCTTATTTAGCATACTTAAACTGTTTGTTAACAGTTAAGGTCATTGCACACTGAATCCGAAATTTTTGCGTGCGTCTTTCCGATTTTTCGTATTCCTCATCCTTTCCTATCAAAATGCTACGGCTGCGAAAACGCAGAAACTCGAACCTGATCAGATTTTTTTTTTTTTTTTTTTTTTTAATGAAGGAAGAAAGTTTCGGAGGCAGTGTGTGACAACATGAGGTTGTATTTATTTTTTAACGTGCAAAAATTTCGGACTGGGTGTGAAATGACCTTTAAACTGTTTGTTTAGTAAATCGTGTATCAAGCAGTAGGCTACATTTAAAAATTGAGGTACTGCTATTTGTGCTTTTGTTTTAACGGTTAATGTTTAATAAGGCTAATAAAAAAAATACCCAATGTTTTTGTCAGGTGTGGTGCTTTGGTTTAGCATTACTTTATCTTATTTAAATGCAATCATGTTTAAATCCTGCTATTCTGGATGATAAGTTGAACGAATATTTGAGTATTTGTGTAGCCAACATTTTTTTACAAGCTCTGAGAGAAAGTCCGCGGGAGCGGGCAGGAGTGGACAAACATTGCGGGCGCGGGCGGGAGTGGAACACGCAGGCTGCGGGAGCGGGCGGGTGCGAGTTTCAGAAAGCAGTCCCGCGCAGGGCTCTACCACACAGTATGATTTGGCAGTGACGTAACTAGTGAGTGACTGACTTAAGCAATAACTATGAGACAGAGTATCAGAGGAGTAGTGGTAAGCTGGGCTGTGCGCACTCTGAAAGACACTAAACTAATTAAAGGAGAAACTAGCCAAGCTATCGTACCGCCTCTTTGCTGGCTAGAAACTGTGCACTTAGATGTTGATTGACTTGGTCTGGAACATTAGACCCTACTGTAGTTGAATTTGCCTGTGACTCATACTATCCAATTTACAGTACCAAGAAGCCTTTGTATCCCCTTGAGTTTGTGACACACGGCTCCTCCCTTGTACAGGGGCCCTTCCTCAAGAGACAGCCTCTATAGCATTATGTCATTGGGAATTGTGAACTGTCTTTCTTGGGATGAGGGAGTTCTCGGAGGGAAGGAAGCCTTACTACTTGTCACAGTCAAGGAAGTTTTTAGTGAATGGCAGGGTGGAGTGCCTGTATGTGTTTGGTGCTTCCTTGAAAATGGCTTTTGAATTTGTTTGAATTTTTTTACCCATTTCTCAAGTCTGCTTTTTTGTCCTCCCTTCTCAAAAAATACTCAAAAAAAAAAAATACTAAAACAATATGAAGTGTCAGTGGTTTTGATAACACAGGAAGTGTTGTTGCATTAGTTAAGACCACAGGAAGACGTGTGTGTAACATCACAGAACAGCTACTATATATCTCGGTATTTTGTATTTGGATTAAACAAATAAAGTGAATGTAAGCATGTAGGCATATATTATGTGCAAAAAGGGTTAAAATCACATTACATTCTAACATTGTAACATTGCAATCTAAAAACAAAATTAATGCTTTTAAAGCAGAAGTTAAATTTACTAAACTAAAAATGAAAATAATAAAAAAGCACAGACTAATTGAGTAAAAAGGCTATTTTGATTACCCCATTACACTTTACAGTTAGTGCTATCATACAAATACACTTACTTGTAGGTTTAAAATTCTACATATGTCACATTTATTGTCCAACTACAAATATTTCAGCAAAATGTATATTTTAGTCAGAGTTATTGCGCTCCTATTTCATTGCGCTCCATCTGTTTGTCCCTGTGAAATGTAAGTTATGCATTTAGGAAAACACATTGCATCTCAAACACATTAAACAACGTGTCTCTGTCAGTGGCACAGACAGCCTTTCTGTCAGAGCCGAACTATAACTGAAACTGAAACTATAAACTATAGGCTACTATATCTTACGAGTTTTTTTAAATCCCTTCATATAAAGCTTGATGCATGTAGAACAAATTGTATTATGCACTTTCTCCGCAGCAGTTCAGTCTGTGTCCTCCCTAGATATTTTTTTCAGATGCGCTCATATCAAACTACTATATATCGATATTAATGGTATTGCTTCATACTGTATTGCTTATAAAGAATTAGGGCTGCAACTAACGATTATTTTAATAATCGATTAATCTGTCGATTATTTTTTCGATTAATCGATGAATCGGATTTAAAAAAAAAAAAAAAAAGCATTCATTTCCAACCCTTTATTCAAAAACAGAACTAAAATCTTTAGAAAGTGCACAAACATGTTGCTCCTTGAACATCCCTGAGCTGTTATAATAATAATAATAAAATAAAATAAAATGGACTAACACAAAAACATACACATGTATGCTTTACATCTGCCAAATATATAGACTTTTTGGGAGTGCAAAAATTAAATAATTTAACAACACTGCGTCGTTAGCGTTGGTATTGTATCAGACACCTGCACTTAACATTATATGAAAATCAAGCTCAAATGGAGTTAATAATGTTTTTGACCAGAGAATGACGGAGATGGAGTGTTTTGTCTGTCGTTAGAACGGCTGTTATGCAGTGCATAAGTGCATTATGCTTTCATCAACTTTTACAGGTTATATAACTTTGATTGTAGCTATATGGGCGCTTAGTTTTTCTTGTTGTTTAATACACTTGGCCAAAATCTCAAATTAAGCGCTTATGCACATAATGCACAGGATATTTAAAACGATATAGACAGCAAATAACTAATTCTTCTCCACTCTTCAAACACACAAAAACATTATCCTTTACTGACATAGTGTTTGAGTAAAGAAAACGCTGTACTATTCAAACACCAATTATTTATTCACCCTTGCATTGCGAAAAAGCAGAGATCTCATCTTCTCCAGGCTGTGCGCGCGTCAATCTGAACGGAGGCGGGTGAAGTTACGAGGTCTCGCTGAGAGCTCGATGATCCAATGGCGTTACGAAGTTTTACTGACAAGTTATTTTAATGCTTATCATTGGTTTACTATTTTTAAAACTCTCTGATTTAAAATAATAAAACGAATTATAAGCGACTCAAGTTTGGATAATTTTTCACAGCACCTGACTGGGCTAGGTATGGCAACTGCCATACTCTGCCATACGCATAACGCCGCCCCTGCTCCCACACCTTGGATGACTTGGGTCGCACGGATTTCTCTGCCTCCGCCATGTATCTTTCCTCTACCTCCGCTCGTTTTTTTTTTTTACTTTTTGTTTTTTATTTATGAGGCGCCAAACTCTGCTAGCATCCGTGCGCGAGAGAGACCGAGTGTGTTCACTCCGCTCCGCGCTCAACTAAAGTTTTTTTTTTTTTTTTTTTTAATAATCAAACGTCTCTGCGTCGCGCGACACAACGAATCGATTATGAAATTCGTTGCCAACGCTTTTAGTAATCGATTTTTATCGATTCGTTGTTGCAGCCCTATAAAGAATATATCGATATATAGTACAAACTCGATATACCGCCCAGCCCTACTGCTACAGATGGTTTTTGCAGATAGGTTTTCAGAAATGCCAGTTGAATGCATAGATTAATATACAGTAGGCTGCCACTTGCAGTATTTAGAGTTGCGAGTGCTTTTGCCTGTTGTATTATGGGTGCAGTTGTTTACACCATATTGATTAGATGGTGAACCTGATATGGAGATCTACTGGTGTGCTGCATTCTACTAGTGTGCTTTATTTATGATTAAACCTTTCATTCCTTTCTGCTTTCAAGCATTAATTCTTTATCTCAGGGTGCTCTGCTAACAAATTCTGAGCTGGTTATGAGCACTTTGAAGCTCACTAGTTCTTTATTGGTGATACTTTTTTTATGGATGTCCTAATCAGGATGCTCATGAATAAGTACATTTGCCCAGTAGCCCAAACTTATTAAATGAATGCAGATGTTAAATGTGCATTAATCAGAAGAAGAATCCTATTATGGGGAATGATTGAACGATGAATATTCATTGAATTACTTGACTGGCTGCTCCAAGAAGTTTACCAAGCAACATCTGCATGACTCGATTAATATTCACACCCTGTACCATAACTTTGCTTCAGACATACATGCATGATGTGTTTTTGTCAGAAACGGCAAAATGAAATGAACCGATCCCAGAAGCCTTGATGTTTGTTTTCTCTTTTGCAAACGTGAGGATTGGGCAAGATGTGTAATAAAATTAATTTTTAATAAAATTCCAGAAATAAATTGTCTTTTAAAGTAAGAATTTACACTACAGTACAAAAGTTTGGGGTAAGTAAATTTTTTAAAAATGTTTTTGAAGTCTTTATTCTCCCCAAGGATACATTTATTTGATCACGAATACAATAAAAACAGTAATATTGTGAAATTATATTTTAAATGTGTCCTTGCCAGAAAAAAAAAAAAACTTTGAACAGTAGAGTATATATTAGTCATATTAGCATGTATGTTAATCGATTCTCAAAATAGTTGCAGCCCTCATGGAATTTTTTTGTAAATGTTTTTTTTATTCCTGTGATGACAAAGCTGACATTTCAGCATCCATTACTGACATTAGTATATTAATCCTATTAATATGAATGTTAATCAATTGTCAAAATAGTTGCTGCCCTAATGGAATTTATGTTGTGTGCCTTGCCCTTTCGATCTCCCACAGAATCTAACCTTTATACTGACTGGCTGTACTGTTTTTGTTTTTACCTGCAGGTGTGAATGTGTCATCAATGACCTCTCGCTCTCTTTCTGTCCCTGCAGGTGTGTGTGGAGGAGTCTGTGTATCGGTATGGAGTATAGTGCCGACAGCAAACTGGATGACAGGGAGTGCAGACAAGCCTCGCATGCTCACACACTGATCACTGGTGTACAGTGACTGTTGCTGCAGACTTCAGCAGGATTTCATCCTTTTTATGATTTTACCTCTTATTTCTTCAAGCTGTACTCTTCATTTCTTGATATTTGGACGCCTTTTGTGAGCCGCCTTACCCCCCCCCCCCTTCCCCTTTTTCCTTTTCTCTCCCTCTCCACACTTCTCTTCCCTCTCTCCCCTTTATTCTTTCCCTGTTGACCTATTGATCAAATTTGGATCAGCCTGTGCGCTAAGATGAGTTGGCTGAGTCGTTTAAATCCAAGAGGTCCAGGCACTCGGACCGGTCGACATGCAGCCCCATCCAGCCCATGCACTGCCGACCCTGAGACTTGTCTTATGGTGTTTGAAAACCACTGGAGACAGGTGAGACACAGCATAGTCTTATTTTCCTTTGTCATAATTGTGTAAATAAACTCCTTACTACAACTGCAATCATGTAAATTGAATTTTGTGTTTTTACTTGTTAAAGTAGTATGAACTATCAGTCAGAGGGCAGAAGGCATGTAGTAGATTGTGTACAACAGGTTTTTCAGCAAAGTTTTGATTATGTTGATAAAACAGAGCTTATGAATTCATGTATCAATTCAAACATGATAATGTGGTTTAATGAATGCTTTGCATGCTGCTCTGACTAAAAGGCTCATAGTTGTCTTTCCATATTAATAAGTAAAAACACTTGGTTTATTTGCTTGGTTTGTAATTTGGAAATGTGTGTTTTATGAAAAACAAATGCCTTTTATAGTTTTATGTTTTTAGGGCATGTCAGTAACATTTTATGCTGAAATATATATATATATATATATATATATATATATATATATATATATATATATATATATATATATATATATATATATATATATATATATATATATATATATATATATAATGACCTGCCCAACTCAATCCGAGCAGCTGAGTCCTTAGCCATCTTCAAGAATGGGCTAAAAACACATCTCTTCCATCTTTATTTGACCCTCTAACTCTAGCTCTCTCTATTCCAATTCCATTCATAAAAAAAAAAAAAAAAAAAAAAACTAACACTAGCTTTTCTAATATTTTTGTATTCTATCTGTTTTCTTTTTATTTATTATACAATTAACAAAAGCCTCTAACACTAGTTTGCTTTATTATTTTTCTATTCTATCTGTTTTCCTTTTATGTAATTAAACAAAAAAAAAAACTTGCTACGTGTACTGCGTTAAGCGAACTGAGACTTGTTATAGCACTTGCATATCATTGCTCTTTTGTTGATTTTGATTGCTTCCATTGTCCTCATTTGTAAATCGCTTTGGATAAAAGCGTCTGCTAAATGTAAATGTAAATATAATACCTACAGTAGGTACACCCACACATCAACAGGTTTTCCTCCTTAGTGTACGTCAGTGCTCTCTTATTTGAATTGTTTTCCACTACATCAATATAGACACCTATTCCTTTTTGACCTTGCCACAAATAGAATTGAACTGTTCCTTGTCTTTTTGTCAGGTGTCAGGGGTGTTGAAACAGAGAGAGTCTTCAGTGGGCGGTTATGCTGATGATCTCACTGCAGTTCGCAATCACACAGATCAGATGCTGTGCCTGCTAGCTGAAGAGAGACCAGCAGGGGGAGACATTGAATCACCAGGTTAAAACACTCTCCTGTGAGCTCGATGGAGCATACATTTATACTGTTTCACAGTTTAGCTTAATACATGAGAGGCTGTTTTATGTGACAATGGATTGTAAAATGTTTGCAGCAATGGGTCCTATTCTGGAGATGGTGATGGCGGAGAATATCCTGGATGAGTTGGTACAATGGCATTTGCGTCGTGGTCTGGATCCAGACAGCCAGCTGGAGCTGTTGAAATTGTTTGAGATGCTGATTGGACAGTCACATCAGCCCCTGCTCCTGCACAGTGCAGTGCTACAGCCGCTCCTAAGCCTGCTGGGAGCATGTGTGGATTCCCAACTGGGCTGCCCTGCTGCCCTAGAGTCCAGCCTCGTACTGCTGCTAAATCAGGTGTTTGACAGGCAGATGCTGACACCTGTTTGAACCATTTATTTTTAGTTATGACCAAGCCTGCACTGCGGACTCGTCATTTGTGCATTTTCCCTTATTTAAATTGATTCCACAGAATTTTGCAGATTACAATTATTGAACTGGTCTTTGTCCTTGAGTTCCATTAGTTCCAGAGTCAAAATTTTTGGAACAACATTCATGACATCCAATCAAATTGAGCTTAGAACTTGGTTAGGGGCTTGTTCACCTTTTCCCTGTAATTTAATGGTTTGGTTATTAAGTTTTGGGTTAGGGGTCTGGATTGGGTTTGAACCTATTTTTCTGACAGGAATATCTTTCCAGGACCAACAAAACATTCTGCAAAATTAGAATATGTGATTACAATCAGTACAGAAACAAAACTCCGTGATGGTCTTCTCAGGACTCCAAATATTTGACAGATCTTGACATAAACCATCCTTGCTATTTTTCAATTCTCCACTCAAATGAGGAGTAAAACTAATTATTTAAATTAGTTGCAATTGGTCTCTGTTTTTTTTTTTTTTTCCCCAAATGGAAATGCTCTTATTAGTTATTTGAAAAAGCAGGCCAGAAATTTCATATGAGCCCAAGCATGAAGGGTGTATACAGCTGTAATGTACAATGATTTTGCGCATAATTGAATATTAATGTGCTTTCTTAATTTGTAAGTAAATAATGTTTGTTTGTGTCAGGTATGTGTATGCATGGCGAAGGAAACTGCAGTTTTGGAGTTGATATTTAGGTGTGGACCGGTGCAGCAGGGTCCCACTAACCTGCTGATCTTCTCCCTGTTGGTGCCATTTATTCATCGAGATGGCTCTCTGGGGCAGCAGGCACGTGACGCGCTGCTGCTCGTCATGGCAACCTCTGCCAGCAACCATGCTGTTGCACGTCACATCGCAGAGAACTCCTACTTCTGCCCAGTAAGCATGAGTGTGTTTATATTCGTATTAGGGATGCGTCACGGTTTTTGAATATTCGATTATTGATTTAATTATAGAATATCGAATAGGTTGTGCGATTAATGTCTTAAAAAATTTCCCATGTTTTCCGTGCTGATGCGGTGGTCACGCGTTCAAGTAAGCAGAGGGTGGCGCTGCCAATAACGCACCTAAAAGCTGTCAAAGACAACAGACGAATACATTGTCTCACGCGCACACTGTAGACTTGCGTGGCATAAAAAAAGACTTGCGTAGCATATAACGGTTACAGTAACTTGGGATGATGTCAAATAAGAGTTCTGTGCGGACCATACCCCCCGACTGGGTTAGAGGTGTGACTGAATCCGTATTCAGAAAGGCGTGGAAAACAAATAACGCATTCTACGGGGCCTCTAAAGGGACATGGTTAGCCGCTTGCTAGCGGTAGCCTGTTACATTACAGTACATAACATTTCACTTACCCCTTAGTAAGAAGAGATGACTGATACGATTATGGCGAATGATTTGCAGATGCTGAGCACCACTGACAAACATCTAATCTTGTAAAATGTGTGGCAAGTACTGACGAGTGCTGCTCCGTACGCGTGATCACGAATCTCGAAAGTAAAAAACAAGCACGCGTTCAAAAGCGATTTCAATGCCCCGCATATTAATAACGGCTCCCTGATGCCTGCAGTTTATATACAGTATAATTAACCGAAGATAGATCCCATCTCGTATCTATTCCCTTTAGGGGTTCCATTTTTTGAAATGGAAATGTCCTAGCCTTATGAGCAGTTTACTTATGCTAATCGACGGACTGTTATGTTAATACGTCATTCGGTTATGTTTATTATATTAAAGGGATACTCCACCCCAAAATTTAAATTTTGTCATTAATCACTTACCCCCATGTCGTTCCAAACCCGTAAAAGCTTTGTTCGTCCTTGGAACACAATTTAAGATATTTCGGATGAAAACCGGGAGGTTTGTGAAGGTCCCATTGACTGCCAAGTAAATTACACTGTCAAGGCACAGAAAAGTATAAAAAAAACATCGCCAAAATAGTCCATCTGCCATCAGTGGTTCAATCTGAATTTTATGAAGCAACGAGAATACTTTTTGTGCGCAAAGAAAATAAAAAATAATGACATTTATTCAACAATTCGTCTCCTCTGTGTCTCTCTGCGTCACCGTAGCTTTTCATCCAAAATATCTTAAATTGCATTCCAAAGATGAATGAAGCTTTTGCGGGTTTGGAACTACATGGGGGTAAGTGATTGGCACAATTTTAATTTTGGGGTGGAGTATCCCTTTAATATGTTTCAGCACGTTACAGTCATTATATGGCTTGAGTTAAGGTAGCCTATCTTCTAATTAAACAGTTTATCATACAGATTGAAAGTGTGAATCCCGTCTCTCTCCCTCTCTCTCTGTTTATGGGTGTTTGTGCGTGCATGTGGGGGAGGGGTGTCGATTTTCGAAGAATAATCGAATAAATACCCAGAGATTTTCGAATATTATTTTTGCTTGGAATGCCCATCCTTAATTCACATCCTCCTGTTCTTTCTGTTAGCATGTCTTTATTAATATATCCTTTCTGTTCATGTTATGATGTGCCTTTTTTGTTTGTGCCATGTAATTTAAACGTCGAATGTTCATTTGAGTGCCTCTTGGAGCTGTTTCAGTGGAGATATAAAGTCCTGTAGTATTTTCTCTGGGTTGCATTGGCTACTGTGGAATGAAAAGGTAATTTGTCATCTGCTTTTGTGCTACAGTTTTGGACTCAGTTGGGTTCAGTGGATGTGCTGCTTTCCTCTCCTCTGTCCTCTTTTCTCTTGAGAATAATATATAAGCGTTCATCTAACCCACTTAACACATGCGACTGGAGGTCTCATCTAGGACTCCATGCTGCTGCAGTACCTCACAGCATTTTCCTCTCTCACTTTATTTTATTTTTTATTTTTTTCTTTGTCACATATATCTATTTTTATGCTAGAGATGCATAGGTCTAGCTGGTAGTTTCTTTGGTGGCCTGTTTTGTGGCTCTAGAAGACATGGTGAAGTTCCAGATATAAAACTAGCTCTGATGTGAATGATGTTCTTCACCATACTTGATCATTAAGGTGTTTACAATTATTCAGTGAATGTTCAAATTTGACAATCCAGTAATTTCAATAGAAATCCTTATGGTCAGGAAATTGCAAGTTAGTCTCCATTTTGATGACTAAATTTTGCAGAATTTTCTTTAAAGTGACTGTATCATTATTCCTTGCTAAGATGTTGGAATAACAATAACTGTGCTTGAAATAAGAGCTGTACTTTTTGTTGAAGTTTAGCAAAAGAAAAGGAAGATCCTGTGTGTTACACTGATTTTACCATAATGTGTTATTACACAGGGTGAAGCAGCGGTGAACTTAATACATTTATTTACAACTTATACAGTTCATTAGTCAAATAGATTTGTTGCAACTTGTCAAATGTATAGGCTTCATTTGCTTTGTGTTTTCAGATGCACATATTGCAAATGTTTTTTCATTCAGTTTATGTTTAAAATGCAGAGATTGCTTGGTGAACTTTATGAAATAATATTGGCACCTATTGTTCTGTTTCCCAGGTGCTTGCAACAGGGCTGAGTGGACTGTATTCATCCTTGCCACGGAAGATTGAGGTACGGGGCGACGACTGGCACGCCCTGCGGAGGGAGGACTGGATGGGCGTCTCCTCTCTAGTGCTGTTCATGAACAGTCTTGAATTCTGTAACGCTGTAGTACAGGTGGCACACCCTCTTGTGCGCTGCCAACTCCTTGACTACCTCCACAACGGCTTCCTGGTTCCAGTCATGGGCCCTGCTCTGCACAAGGTGAACCACACTGAACTGGGCTGAAGATGTGAGCCATGTTTGGCATAGATGGCAGTTTCCATGTTCATTCATTATAAAACAATGTTTTGAATAGTATTCGTTTTCTCTCATTTTGATTTCTTTGCACTCTCTCTTTCTCTTTCATGGTTCCTCTGTCAGTCGTCAGTGGATGAGATGATAGCAAGCACGGCATATCTGGACTTGTTTTTACGCAGTATCACAGAAACTTCCCTCCTTAAGACCTTCCTGCGCTTCATTCTGTTGCATCGCCATGACAACGACACCATCCTTGATACACTACTCACACGCATCAGCAGCAATTCACGGGTTAGTTTGGCACACGCTACAGCTAGGGTGCATGTATCGCTAGAAAAGACACTGTTTTGTCAGTGCTGTAGGCTTAGCATTGAAGAGGCAGTATATTCCTGGGAATGTGGAGTGACTAAAGTTGCATTGTTTTTTCTTTCTCTCTCTTTGAAGCTGTGCATGGTCTCTCTGAGTCTGTTCAAGACATTGCTCAGTCTCAACTGTGAAGACCTCATGCTCCAGCTTGTTCTCAGGTATTTTGTGTGCTTGGGTGTGTGACTCAATTTGCAATCAAGAAAGCCTACAAAATAAGCTTTGGCTGTTTATAGATGGATTCGGATGATGCGTTTTGCAAATTGCAATGTATTACATAGACCACCATTAAAGGTTTGGGATCAGTAAGATTTTTTAAAAGAAATTAAATACTTTTATTTCACAATGAAGTATTCAATTGATAAAAAGTGACAGTAAAGACAATGTTACAAGTGATTACTATTTTAAATAAATTGTTGTCATAGTTGCCATAAAAAAGATATTATCATTTCAACATTGATGATGATAAGAAGAAATGTTACTTAAGTGCCAAAACAACATATTACTGTAATTTATGGGCCATGTGACACTGATGACTGGATTAATGGCTTCTGAAAATTCAACCTTGTCATCACAGGAATAAATAACATATTAAATTGTAATCATTTTTGGACAATATTACCGTTTTTACTGTATTTTTGATCAAATAAATGCAGCCTTGGTGTGCTTAAGATACTCCTTACAAAAAACTTTTTGTTATAACGGTAGTGTAGATCATATATTTGTGTGTCAGATATAACAGGATTCTTATTTGTGGGTTTTATTAGGCATTTGATATTGCTCATACTTTAAAATAAAACGGTTAATTTAATGTTTGTCTCTAGGTATCTGTTGCCATGCACACATGTAATGCTGAGTCAGCGAAGGGCAGTCAGAGAAACAGACCTCTACGGCAAATCAGCTGACAAGTTCCTTTCCCTCATACCGGAATGTTGCCGAATCACTGCAGCAGCCTCTAGTGAGCGGGATGATGAACCTGCCTTTTGGGGAAAGGGTAAGACTGTGTCAGGCACATTTACAGATGTGCTTTTAGACTGCGCTGAAAAAACTTTGCTGCTGTTCATGCCTACAAAATATATATTCTTTTTGTTTTTTCTACAGTGTTAGGTAGTCCCACTTCAGAGTCACCAGTTCACCCCAAACCCAGCACTCCTTCCCGCCTCGCTCTCTTTATTCGACAGCAAAGCTCAGGAGGCCAAGCCAACCCCCCCTCGTCTGGCTCGGAAAACGCTCCCTCTTCTCCTCGTGGTAGTGTTTCCTCCCCTCTGTCTCCTGACAGCCCCATGCACCAACTCCAAGACGCTTCAGAAGGAGAGACTGGCTACCTGGAGTACCTGCACGATGCTCGGAAGGGCATTGAGCTCTGCTCCTGGGCCTGCCGAGACTGGTCAGCCCCTTACGATGGAGAAAATCCCTCTCCAAACTCTGCTCCTCCTCCACCTCCCCCTCCTACGTCCAACCCCTCCCTCAGTATGGTACAAGAGCATTTCTCCATAATGGACCCCGCTCAGCAGAGGGCAGCAGTGGTGGCTGCAGCACGTGCCGAGTGGAGCAGTTCAGATCGAGATAGTGGAGAGTGGGATGTTACCATCAGCAAGAACTGTATCAGTCTCACACCCCGCAGTAAGAAACGCAGCCTTCTTCCCAGTTCTATACCTCTCCAGTCTTCTTCTGCATCAATCTCTACAGAAATAACAGGTGCTGTGGAAACCGTATCCCAACACTCTCATTCGGCACCTCATCCAGTGCTCTATAACGGGATGGGGCAGGTGGAGCTCACAGACAGTGTGGATGATAGAATGGAAGTTAAGAAAGTGAAAAGGGACTCTGATGTAAATAACAGCATGGTGGAGTCAGGGATGAATGGGTCGATGGGTATAGGCCCGGTTGACTACAATGATTTCCATGTAGGATCGGCAATGAAATCATCTCAGGTGCAGGTGAAGCCACATCTGCAACGTCAAACCTCCGTGCCCTCTTCTACCCAAGAGTGTCTACAAAGCGAGAGCAAGAGATTGTCTCCTGTTCCTGCCTTGACCGAGACTTCCACAGTTCCCCATGAAAGCATGGGTCCGGAGTCTGTTGAGCGTCTGATTGAGGAGTTGCTGGAGCGGGCACCGTCGGAGCCATTGTCTGGAGACTCAAAATGCCAGGGAATCAGCATTGAGGCTTTTCATCAGGAGCTGAGGGAGCTGGAGGAACGTGTAAGGGAGAGGAGGGTTCTTTCACGCAGCTCGGAAGAGTCCTCTCGGGAATCTCGCACTGCTCCTGTTCCCAGCCTGACAGATGAGGATTGTCTTCCAGTGGAGACTGAGCAGCGCTCCAGTGAAACGAAGCCTGACAGCTCTGCCCCTGGGGTGTTTAGCCCCGCACGACCCCTCGGACAACCTCTTGCTCAACCGTACACAGGTTCTCGATGTAGAGATGACCAAATTAAAGATTTGAGTGCTTATGTTACTTGTGCAAGTTCAGCAAGTGCTAACCATAAGTCACTGGTTCCGCTTCTCCCTCTGTGTAGGTCCATTTATAACAGTCCTGTTCAGTAAACTGGAGAGTATGATGCAGAACTCCCTATATGTGAACATTTTGCTGACGGGTGTTGTGTTCCAGCTGGCCTGTTACCCTCAGCCTCTCCTCCGCTCTTTCCTCCTCAACGCCAACATGGTGTTTCAGCCCAGTGTTAAATCACTCATTCAGGTAATGCAGCAGTGCATAACGAAGAAATATGACAAATCCATCTGCATGACTGCTGAATATAAAATATGCAAAGACTGAATCGCTCTCAGTTGCTCTTTTTATTGGTTTGTACATTTTCTGATCAAAATTATGAAATCAAAAATTGATTTTTGACTACTCAAAAACAGCTTTTTGTGTCTGGCGCTTTTTTTGAGCTTTTATGGTTAAAGAAATTTAAGCTGTTTAATGTTCTAGGTATAAAGTTTGAGTAAGCAATTAATTTAAATTTTGATTTTGACTGGAACTTAAGTTTATGAACATGCATTGCATCAAAAGGTTTTCTTGTTTTTTTTTTTTCAAAAATGTAGATTTTTACTTTGACTCTTACTTTCTCTTTCTACTCTTCAGGTGCTAGGATCAGTAAAAAATCGCATTGAAGCATTTGCAGCAGCACACGAGGATTTCCCTACCATGTTAAGAAAGGCTCGCCGCTTTCTGGTTGCAAGAGGAAAGTTAGACTGGTCTGACTCACCCATGGGAGTGCCCAACCTCCGTCGATCAGACTCATTAAGTAGGTGGATGAAAGGGAATGAACTTTCTCAGGAACAAAAACAAGAGATCATGGTTTATTGATGTTTTGATGTGACATGTTTTTATGACATTTGCCTTTGTAAAGGATAATTCAAATTTGGGAACGGAACACGGAAATGATTAAAATTCATGATTGAATTTATTCTGATTGCTACACGTTCAAAGTCAAAATATGGCATTATTGAGCATTCTACAGTCTCGTGTTTTCAGAGCAGTTCACAGTCAATGAATACTTCGCATTTATGCCAAGAAGTTGCTTATGATCTACTTTTGGTGAATTAAAAACAGTCTTTACTTTATGGGATTTATATTGTAATGTTGTAGATGGTTGTAAGAGTGCATATCCCCCTTATGCAGCGTGAGAAGCTGGAAGTAGTAAAGCATAGACTATTTCAATTAAAAGTCCTTTGTATTTCAGGCTTGTTTATAATTAAAAGTCCTGCAATAATTATATTGCAATAATTATGTTGCAATAATTTCACATTCGATCACAACATAAAGATAGTATTTAATATTTGCTTAATGGCATCTTTTTTTAGGCTAGTATCACTGATACCAATACTACCGATGTCTCTAGGAAATATTTTTTCCCAGTAATATTTAACCATTGACTATAGCCGTTAAACATTACAGTTTAATTGAGAGCTATCAATATACAGAAATTGAATAAAGTTATGAAACATGAAATATAGATGAATCCTTAAAGCTACAACAGTTATTGATGTTCCCTTTTTTACTTTTGTTCTTTGATTAACAGATATCACAGCAGCTGGGTTATTAGGTTATTTTTTTAAGGCTATTACTTTAAGAGCTACCACTGCTAAACATGATGCAGATCTGACGTACGTTCCGCATCTAAATAAATGCAATTCTTGTCAAGAAAAAAGTGACAAAAGCAGCAGTTGTGAGTGGGGTGGCCAACTAGCTCCGCCCCTGTGTTAATTGCATTAAATATTTTAATATAATCACCTTATATTTAATCGCCTGTGTTAACATGCTAATTTTGACAGCACTAGTATTAATATATTAGAACATAAATGTCAGTACATCTGTATACTGTATATTGAGTAAAATATGTCTTCAGTATTTGTTCTGTATAAACACACAATATTAATTTTATTTGTGCAGGTCTCAGAAGAGGTCTTAAAGTCTGACAATTTTATTTTTAAAAACTCTTCATATGCCCTGAGAATTTGTCATTTATATTCAGTCAATTTAAAGGAGACATTTCACTTACCTTTCAACTCATTTGTGAAATGCCCTAAGAAGAAATGGTAATACACAAGGTACCTTAACTTAACTTATTTTCTTTTCTTTTCTTCTCTCTGTCTCTTTTTCTCTCCCACAGTTAAAAGCCGAAAACCATCTCTGGGCGATCTTATCCTGAGGCACACCAACAGTCCTACGAGAGCTCGACATGCAGCTCAGTTGGCCTTGGCCCATGTGAGAGACGGAGGGCAGTCTCTGCACAGTGCTTTGTTTCGGGGTGGTGCAGCCAGTGGGGCCTCTGGCCTGGAGAAGCAGGCAGAGGCACTAAGGGTGAAAAACGCAGTCTACTGTGCTGTAATTTTCTCAGAGTTTCTGAAAGAGCTAGCAGCTCTCGCACAGGAGCATGCTGTAGCCCTGCCCTTCCCACCTAGTCAAGGCACTGAGGAATAACACCAGGCCAAAATTTTCCTCTATTCTTGCTTTATCCACTGTTCCTGGCACTGAGCTGTAGACTATTATATCCCTGAGATTTTTCAAACAAACAGTCTTTTTTTTCAAGGGACATAATACACTCAAAGAGACAGGAAAAATCAGTTGATCATAAAGGAAAAGAGAGGGGACATCTCTTGTTAATAATCTCATGTTCATAATGTAATTTTTTTTTTAAAATTGTACAGGACCATTTATCCATTAAGCTTTAGGAAATTGTGCATATAAATCTTGTATATAGCCTATATAAAATATCTATGTGTATAATGATTTTTGTACACTCAGAGAGACTTGGATCCTTTAAGCTGGAGGAATTTGGCTGTAAACTTGCACTCCCTACGTTTCTAAGTCACTTCAGAGACTAGCTAAAGTAGACTCACTACACACGGTTCTTTTAAACTTTTATGGGTGCGGAAGTGCCATTTACATTTTTAGTCGAATGGTTATTTTCTCTTTTATAGAAATATAGGTCTGTGAGATCACATCAGGATAAATCAGAAATAATCATCTGGCCTTTTTTAAAGGATGAGATGTCAGATACTGTTTACCAATCACAAGCTGGGCAATAATGATCCTCGGTATCGCAACAGGATTTGCCCCTTTATTGACACATCTCTGAAAAATCAACAAGTGACAAAATGCTCAAGTTCTGCCAAACTCTAGCACAAATTGTCTTGTCCAACAGCTAGAGTGATGTTAAGAGTCCGTAAAGAGGGGAGAGGGTTCATTTTCCTAACCTCCGTCCCAATAAAAGCCTGACAAATTGAGCATAGATGGAAAGTTTTTGTTTTCATTCTCGTGTTGTTGCAGCAGCACATTTTCTAGGATGAGTTTTAGGGTGAGTTTCTGTCCGTTTTAGGGAAATGCAAATGGTACATTCACCTAGGATGACATTACATATCCTGTTTTTTTGGGAAAGGCACTGATTTTTCTGCCCACAAAGATTTCCTGAACTGGATGTTAGCGTCCCTTTTGGCGTCTGACTAGGTGCTAATGTCTTAAATATTTGATTGGTATGAGCAAACAGAAGCTTGTTTAATAATTACCTGTCCCTTTAAGGAGTGAGCCAAGTTATGTGAATCATAAGCCATCTTAGTGTTGAATCAAAGTGTTTTTTTTTCTGTTCATTACTTGAGTTTGCTAGTGTTATGGAGAACGCCACGCCACGCCACTTTTTAATTTGTTCATTGCCAAAATACTTTAGACACTTTAATTTTCAGAATGGAAGTTAGGACATGCATGTGCATAAGATTTGTGAGTGTTTTTAACAGTGAGTCTGCATGTTTTTTTGTTTTTTTTTTAGTATCTTTTTTGCCCCTTGTGTCTTAAACATTTATGCTGATCTGAAATCATCCATCCAAGAGCTTATATGATGCACAAGCCAGATGCACATTACCTCAATTTACTTAATTTTCTTTCCATGCAGTGTTCTTGTGGCTTCACTTATGTTAGTTCAGTAATTCTGTTCGATCAAATATGCTTTTTGATCAGTTTCTAGATGTAAGAGCAGACAATTTGAAAGGCAGTTATATATTATTTTCTGGTTGCTAAATTGTCAATCCATCCATTTTCCCCTCCTTATCTATCCACCCATCCACAGAGAGTATGTGTGGAACATTAGTTTGATGCGTCTCTGCTTTTGTTAGTTGAAATATGAAATGTTTAGCATGTAAATTCCATATTTAAGGATAATGGTAGACCATGTTAGTGTCAAAAAATAGTTTGTGCTTTCCTTGAAACATGTTCTGATGTCTGTGTGGGTGAGAGATGAAATAGAAAAGATAAAGAGCAAGAGGTTGAATGAAAAAACGGTACATATATGTTAGGGTTCAGTTATCTCTATGGAGACAGTGGTTATTATACTTTGTTTCAGTTTCTAAGTTAGAAATCAAATAGGCCTATACAGTTGATGTGTCGTAAGATACCAATGCACAAGAAATGCCCATCGTTTTTATGATGCAATTATATGCCTGATGTGGTGCAGATAGCATGTTTTTTTTCTTTTTATACATACTTAAGTGTTTGGTATGATTTGGGAAATTTTGAAAAATCATTGTGTATGCTTGTTATTGAAAAGTGTTTGTTTGATCAGTATACGTTGCACAATTTTTAAGTTGATTTTTCTGTATTTGGTTTTCTCTTTATTTTTCTTTCACTGTCCATTTGTTTGAATGAAATGTTGATGTTGACAAGGACTTCTGCGGCTTGTTATCTATGCAAACTGGTTTCCGTTTTTCAGAGTAAGTGAAGATGGTTAAACCTTTGGGGACAAACACAAACTAAATTTACAATCCGGAACCCCACTCTTCAATAATTGACTTATCCCTTATCGATACAATAAACTACTGGACTGTGTGGAACCTCATGCAAAATGATGAATGTTATCAAAATATTTTTCTATATATAAAGCGGAGGAGGAAAGTGGAACTGAATGGAGATTTAAATCAACGATAAAACCTTCAAAGACAAACACTAAAAGGGAATGTTTTTATTAATTTATAAATGTTTTACCTGGCAATACCTTTGGCTTCTTTGTCTTTATTTCTGAGAAAGGTGAGATCTTCTGTCATTTGTTTAATTGATGTGGTTGATTGCAAATACATTAGAAATGATGATTAAAAAATGCAAATGAAATGTAAACAAAATGATTACATCTCCTGAATACGCAATTTAGACTTTCTCTGATCTGTTGCTTGGACTTAGATGAGTCAGGATTTTAAAAATAAGTGACACTGACTATGTTTTTATTGGTGTGTAGACTGGTTTTAAACTGCAGATTAGATGACACCTTAAATATTGGCTTGTCAGAAAAATGACCCGGTTTACGCTGAGCCGTCATGCTCATCATTGAGATTCTTTTCCTCCCTATTTCTATCATCTCTTCCTCATCTTCTGATAGAAGTCTTCACTGGAGAAAGGATCTGAGACAGGCTATGCTGCTGTAAGGAACAAAGACTTCACATCTTTCATAAGCTTCAGGTCATGCCACAAAATCCCTGAATGTTAAGATAATCAAAAATTCTAGTCCCAAGATTTGATCTCCTTCGATATTTCAGGTATTGTAAGTTTTTGTATTTTCATGCAATCAGTAAAATTTGTCAGTATAAATAAGACAAAAAAAAAAAAGCTGCTCTTTTGAACTTTATATTCAAATAATCAAAGAAATATGTATCGATTTAAAAAATTATAAGCAGCAAAAGGTTTTTTCAACATTGAAAATAATGTTTATCGAGCACCAAATCAGCAAATGAGATTGATCCCTGAAGGCTCGTGAATCAAATGGGTTTTCTAACCAAGATGTGGCGAACTGGCCTTTATCTGAATAAAACATTTGATCCATCATGTCTTCACAACTTTTGTTGTCTCACACATTTGCTGTTTCATACTGACTGAAATGATTGGATGGAGGTAGATTATTTCACCATTAACAGACAATCCAGTGAGAAGCAATCACCCTCTTTAATTAAATTCATTGTATTAAATGTGATCAAAGTCAATGGTTTGCCACTTCACATAGTTAGTAATTGAGCCAATTTATTCAGAAATGTTAATTACACACTAGTATGTTCATACCTTCGGTGGCCATTATTCACATTTGAGCTTTCATTAACTTTATTAGGCCGCGGCTTTGTTCACCATTATTTTGTGTTGAAGTATCAATCACATACATGATTACTTATGTTATTGAAAAGTTTAACTCATTAACCTTGACTTTAAATAAGAGATTTCTTTAATCTTCGGCCTCCATGAGTTGAATATTTCATTTCAACATCCCCTGTAGAAGCAACAAGTTTCTTCCATTTGTACTATAGACCTTTACAGCCTCTGGGCTTTATCAGTTGTCGTGATTAGTTAAATGCATTTCAAAGATGTACAGTGTGAAGAGCACACTTTGATATAGCTATAGCTACAGCCAGTGTCTGTGTTATGAAGGCCCTCAAACTCCCACATGATTGCCATCTTGTTGATTAGACATGTGACTCATGGAGCTGCTTATCCAATAGCTGAACTTTGTTTTCTTATAACGTCAGATCAGTCTGTTCTGTAATAGTCAGCTAGCTGAAAGCATTACCAAGATTTGCATGTTCGAGGTTTGCGAGTACTTGCTTGTTAAATTTTAAATGCAAATAAATTCATAATTAAAGAATGGTAAAAAATCATTGAATAAAAGGCATACCTAAGAAATTGTGTATGGAGTCTGTATATCTGAATTGATTGCAGAAAATTACAATGTAGAAAAATAGAAAGTATTTCAATACAGTGCTTGGTTGACACTGTAAGTGCAATATTGTTTGCTCTATTGAAATAAACATAGCCTGGTGCAGGAAGAGTAGAACTTGCAGGTCCTGAAATTCTTTTAATTTTACATTGTGACAAATACCTTTACATTTGGATTTAATTTTCCTCTTAACTAATTCTTAAGGGAAATTTGTTTCATGTCAGCTCATAATCAAGGTTACTGGTCGTTAATTGAATTAGTTCTGTACCGTTTCCTAGCAACAGTGGGGCAACTAGCAAGAGAAAAAAAACCTCATGCTTGTGGGAGAGAAGGGTAGTGACAGCGGAGCAGGTGACAGCCACAGGTAAGACTTTTTAGAATTAAAGACTAAATATTTTTTCATTAGTTTTATACGGTCAAATAACTTTTTTTTTTTTTTCCCTGGTTAGTTTTGTGTTGAACACTGCGTTTGAAATACGCTGGTGTTTTTTGTTTTCTTCTAATGGCCATAGTTGTTTTTGTTTCAAAAAAATGTTTTACAATATGGTTTACATTAGTTTTAAAGAGCAGTTAATGAACATCATTGTGAATTACTTGTTACATTTATTTGGTTATAAATAAGTTGGAAACTATTCATAATGTTATCTGGCACTGTCAGTTTGCAGTTTGTTTGTTTAGTGGAGTGATATTTATAGTTAATTGCTTCTGCATGAAGATACATATTTAGTTTAGTAACTGTTCATTGCACTCTAAAAATAGTTAATCGCTTTTGTTCACTGTCCTTCTTGTGCAAAGTCAATATGCAGAGTTCATCTGCAGCAGCCTCATAGATAATGTAAGAAGTAACGTGAGAGGATACCTACTGAAAAGACACAGGAGAACACACAAACACATGCACCATATCAGATGACTTTGCATGCAGTGTTACAATTATGCAAATGTCTGTTCACATTTCTACTGCAATGCAATGGTTTAATCTCCAGTTTTCTAAATTAGCATATAAAAAAAAGTAAGTTCACCAAGACTGTGGAAAACTTAGACAACACTGGCATTCTTTTTTCAGATTTATAAATCTTAGACTGAATCTTCTTCGTGCTATTGCAATTGCACACATTTTTTTTAAACTACACACAGAGAGAACTTTGCTGATTTGGCAAAATCGAGACTGGGAACAGTCCCTTATGTCATTATTTCAGATATTCTCCTGCTTGGCATGTCTTGCTGACATCTATATGTCTACCTTGTCCCTCCTCTCTTTTAAACCGTTGTCTCTAAAACTGAACCAATCAGTGCTGTAAAGTAGGCGCTGTCTACAATCTCACAATTTTGCTGATAAGCTTTTCCTTAGATCGTTGTATATTGCCATTTATCCCATGTATAGTGTGCAGTTTTTCAAAACTGCATTTTGTTTATCATGCATCTCAAGTATGCACTGCTATCAAACGGTATATGCACAGCATGAATATTCATGTCCTCTGATAATAACCAAATTTTCTTTACTTGCAATATCTCTTCCTCCCACTACACACGCACACTTTGGACTCGACTGCTTTAAACTTCATCATGAATTAAGTATTAGAGCGTTGTGCTGATGTGTAGCCTGATGTCACACTGGGCCTGAAGGGGCCTGAAGAGCTGAGATAGAAGGCTGCAGATTGAGAATACAAGTGAGCAAGGGAGGGCAAGTGCACTTCTCAGTTTTGCGATGACATTTTTTATTTTTTTAGCCTGTCTTTTGCCTCCCACATATATGCTGTCCTCCTTCGTTCACTGCCTGTCTGCCTGAATTTGAAATGCTAATAATCTCCTCAGTGCTAGAAATATTCTGACTCGCTTTCTTCTATCTGTCTCTCCCTCTCCTTTGCTCATATTTGTCTGTCTGCCACACTTTCTCTGTGTGTTTTCCAGTAGTCTTCCTCTAGCCATTCCTTGGTTCCCTCGATTCATCAGTTCTGTCAGTTTCTCAGCTTTCTATCTGTCAGTCAAGGTCAAAGTTTTGTTTATCACATGCACATCAGTACAGTGGGAAGGGGATACTTTCTTTGCAACTCTTAAATAGGGAAAGTAATAAAAGAGAACTAATAATAATGTTTACACTAAAAAGCAAATAAATAATCAGTAGCACAATAATATGTTTCATATGTAGCTGATATACCAGTAATATAAAGGCAGTCAGAAAAGACAAACAAAATGTGCATCGTTTGTTCTCTAGTCTTGTTTCACTGTTTGCCCTCTCAAATGTGCTCAGCAACTGTTCCGCAAGACAGCAAACCGTATCAAATTCCAGAAGTAAGCTGCTTAAGGTTTACTACTTTCAGTCAGTACAACAGCCTGAAACAATGGCTGGAGTGTTGTGTTGTTATCGCCAAGAAACATCTTAGCTATGACAATAAAAAAGGGTAAGATGAAAAAAAAAAAAAAAATTTATTCGCTTCTTTGAATTACTTTTTTAAATGTTTTAATATTTCTGAAGTTACAATCCAGCACATATTCTGATGTAATAACTGGTGTCAACAATCATAAGTTTAATTGCATAACATTGTTACAATAATTTGGATAATAATTGTATCAGAGTAAACTTACATTACTCCTGCACAACTGTCCCCTCAATACTTATTTTAAAATATAATGCACATTATTGTTATATTATATATAATTATATGTTGAGCTATTTATAATATGTGAATTTACTCTGTATTACACTTATTAAATTGGTGTATTTATTTATTTATTTTTTTTACTGTGGTATCATTATATTGTCATGGCTGCTGTTGCCATGACTGTTTTTGCAGCAAAGCAACTACATCTCCTTTTTTCCTAAACTGTAAAGAGAGTATTGATGATGCATGACTTGACCTGAAAAGCACATTAAGGTGTTTTATTCACATGAGTGACATAAGTAGGTCTTTGCATTTTATTTTTCACTTTGAGACTCCAATATGACAAGAATACTTAATAGCGTATAAATTACTAATAGTGGTGCCATGTACTGTAAAGGTCAGTTTCAAAAGAGAGCCGTAGACATGCTTCATGAAATGTTGATTATGTGTTCCAGTGCATCGATTGAAAGCTGGATTTCTTATGTACTTTTTCTACTTGATTTTTTTAGAATTATTGGCTAATTTGAGTGTTTGCAAAGTTGATGTAAAACCTGCTTGACAGTAACATTAACAAAATGAGAGCAACGCAAAATGAAGATTAAAACTTTTACTTGAGAGAGGATCTTCTGATGAGTTTTCATAACCTGTTTGTTTTGTGCTTTAATGTCGTCATATGATATTTTCAATTATATTGATTAAATTAATGTCATTACCATAGTCTTTTTTTATGGTAAATCCTTAATATTAAATACAAATTAGTGCAATGAAGCTCATTTTTCTAATGGCCTCAGTATTAATCCCTTTTTCTCTGTACCTCTCCTAACAGGTCCAAAAAAGGCCTTGATACAAGCCTTCTCAAATAGCCTCTACAAATTCTCTGCAAAGATGTCTACTGGATCTCCAGTGAGCAACAAGACTTCCCCTAGCACATCTCCACAGCCCCCTCTAAGTCCATCAGCACAGTCAGACGTAGAAGGTCATGAGGACCCAAAGCATACTCCTGCAGCCTCTTCGTTTTCCTTATCTTGTTGGGCTACCCAGGCCCTATGTGATTTAGCAAGATGTGAAACAGACCTCAGGCGACTGAGGGAGCAACAAGTGACTGAAGCACAGATGGTAGGTCGAGGTGTGGAGCGTGCACTGCTTGGAGCACAAAGGGAGGAGCGTCGTCTACTGGAAAGGGTAGAACAGGATCACAGGGACCTACAGCTCAGACTGGAACAGGTGCAGAGGGACAATGGAGCAGCCATAAGGGTTGGACAAAGATTGGTTGACCAGCGGTTATATAAAGTCATTAAACTTAGAGAGCTAATAAAGATATGTGGTGGTGGTGATGGTAATAAAGATCGAGATGGGGATCTGAAGCGGGACCAGCTTCTTAAGGGCGTTGCAGAACTAGTCCAACCTTGGGAAGTCTCGCTTACACTCAAACGTGTGTCTTTTAAACCAAGTGCCCAACCAAACGCTGTAACTTTTGGTGAGATCAAAGTACAAGACCAAAATGTCCATTTTCCTGTTGGAGGCTGTGGGCCACAGGGGCAAATGTGTTCCCTCCATGCCGATGAAGCACGTGGTGGGGCTCATGTCAGTGGAGAGGGCCAGAGCACACCTGATGGAACAAATCCTGGGCAAAACCATGTCCTATCTCCTGGGCCTAATCCAAGGCACTCATCAAATAGTAGTGGGAACTTGAGGGTTGTCCGGAAGCTCTGTTTGTCAGCCCGAAGTGATGAAGAATCAGGGGAAGAGGTGAAGTGTCAGTCCCAACAACTGCGTCACAGATGCCCTAAACAAGTCCCATGTGAACGGGATTCATCACAGGAGGATGAGTGTGAATCTCCTTCATCTGAATGCAAAGGAGATGAGCTCTTTTTGGCTGTACCATCACTTAGTCATGGCGAGTCAGAGGGTGAGGATTTTGCCCGTATACAAAATGGACCAATCGCACAGTTTGCTTCACAGAGAGCAAGAAGGCAACGAGAACACTCTCGATCTCCAGACCAAGGTCACCAGGAACAAGGTGGCTGGTTCCTGCATCAGTTTGACCATAAAAGTCACGTCAGACGGACCGGATCTTCATCACCGCAGAGCCCCAGAGAGATCACGTCTAGTCAAGGCACCAACAACCACTTCCTTCGTGGCAGGTCTTGTTCTCAATTAAGTGCATGCTCAGATGACCACCCACAAAACCGTGCAACATCCCCTGCAGACAGTGTAGATTCTGGTTACACTTTCATTGTCAGCTCCCCCAGAGATTTTACCAACTCCCTGCGTCCTACTGCTCGCCTCTCCAGATCAGCTGCTGACCTTTCCTACTGCAACAGACCCCTCAGTGAAACCAGAACACACCAGTCAAGCACATGGAGTGTAACTAAGAGTCACATGTCCTCACTCTCAAGCCCCGCCTTCCAAAAACGAAATGAGGTATCACGGACTAAATCCTGTCCCAGTCATGGTAACTTCTCTCAAAAGAACACCCGACAACATGCTTCTTGTTCCAGTAGAGTGTCTCGTTCACTCTCTATGTCTGTTATCGATAACTCATCTCAGAAAAGACTGAACCACTTCACATCAGGACGGCAGAATACTCTAAATGAGAACAGACTGCGTGGAGAAAGGAGTGAGCCAGCTCTTCTAGAGTTAGAGGAGGATGCCAATTCATTGGGACCAGAAGAGGTGCGTCTTGTCCGTCAGTTTGGTAAACAAGGCTCAGGACGTGCTGATCTCACGCTGCCCAGTGGTATCCATGCAACACCGCAAGGTCAACTATTCCTTGTGGATTGTGGGAATGCTCGTGTACAGGTAACTGATGCCCATGGCAATGTCCTACAACAAGTGACTTCACCAAGTAATGACTTGGGAGGCTCCTCGCGACGTTGCCGCAATTACTTCGATGTGGCTGTTAATGCCAAGGGTTTGATTGCTCTGAGCTGTGCAGCTGAAAGGGCTCTCCTGATCCTTAGTCGGCATGGGCGTCTCCTCCAAACATTTGGAGGGGGACCCTACATTGCAGGAGTACCTCGAGATGAGTTGGAAGCACCAAGGGGAGTGACAGTCACCCAAAGAGATGAATTCTTAGTTGCAGATATACGAAAGGGTACTCTTACAGCACTAAAACTTGAACCTAAAACCGGTTCTAGATTGGAACGCACTGTGGTGACCGGTTTCCACAGGCCTTACCTGGTTGCAGCATGCTTGCACTCTGGTCTGGTTGCAATGTCTGAGCGAGGCAGTGAAACGGGGCAGGAGCCTTGTGTGAAGATTTTAGGACCAGGATGGGACACCCTACGAATCCTGGGTGTTTGTTCTAGCTTAGGACCCGTACTCTCCTGTCCCTGGGGCCTCTGCATTGATAAGGATGGGTCTGTTTTGGTGGCAGACTGGGGAGAAAAACATCGGGTGTTTCTATATCCCTCTGAAGGGGCAGGACGAGTGATTGTGTCTGATGGACTGAGCAGCCCTCGTGGACTGGCACTTTTACCTAATGATCTCCTAGTTGTGTCAGACAGCATGCACCACTGCGTTAAAATTTATCAATATAAATGAAGAGTTACCACAAAGCTTAAAATTCAAAAGCAGATAACACTTTAGTATAGGGACCAATTCTCACTATTAACTAGTTGCTTATAAGCATGCCTATTGACAACATATTGGCTGTTTATTAGTACTTGTAAAGCATGTTCTGTATGACCATATTCTACAAACCTAATCCTGCCCAGTACCTAAATTTAACAACTACATTACTATTAATAAGCAGCAGAATTGGACCTTAAAATAAAGTGTGACCTAAAAGGTACATGTCACTTAATGAGATGAGTATTTAGCAATATATATTTAGTTCACTATTTGCTGCCAGTACAATATCATATTGCATGGTGTATATGGTTGACAATATCCAATAAGCTAGAATAGTAGTAGAGATGAGTAATATCTGTATTTAGCTGTTTATTTATAAAACATTGAAATCCCTCAAATATACATGCCAAATAACCGCTTAATATAATCCTCAGTCACACAGTCTAACAGTTTCCCATCAAATATACTTCCACTGCAATCCACTTTTTTCAATCCACTGATAGTGAGGTACAGACTAGCTGGGATGTAATCCAAATAATATTTTGTGGGATATTTTATTGGGTTGGAGGTGATATATATAAGTGTGTGTTTGTATATGTATAGTTTAACAAAACACTTCACATAGTCATAAAAGGGCTTGGGGGGAAAAGGGGCTTTTCCTTTTATAGACAAGTCAGACTGAATGCATAGGCTGACTAACCTAGGATTTTGTGTGTTGTGTTTTGAAATTTGTTTCGAATCCCTGGTGATTTTTCTTTCTACCACACTTGTTTGACTTTGACTTTGTAATGAGACTATACTGCAGGGTTCCTCAAATCTTTCCCTGGAGGGCCAATCTGCTGCAGAATTTAGCTCCAACCCTGATCAAACTCACCTACCTGTGATTTTCTAATGATCTTGAAGACTCTGATTAGCATGCTCAGGTGTGTTTGATTAGGGTTAGAGCTAAACTCAGATTTGAGGTTGCCTGCTACTGTATGCTTTTGATACTGAAGAACCTTGCCAGCAGGAGGCAGTAATGATACATCAACATGTTAATGCATTTGGAAAGGAACTGTTTACAAGTGAACTCAAGAATGAAAAAAACAAAACAAAAAAAAAAACATTCCTAACACCAACATATAATGGACATGGCTCCTGTTCATTGAAAAAAGAAGAAAAAAAAAGTCTTCAAGGTTGATTAGAAAGGATGCTTTCTAAAGTATCAAAATGTGTGTGTGTAAATGTCTTTGTTCTTAACTTTGTTCTCTATTTGAGCACTTCTGTTCATCATTAGTATTCTTGGCCCTTGAATAACAACAGGAATGTAACTACTGAATGTGAAACATTCTTGGTATGATGGTGAAGTCTTAAAAAGTGAACCAGAACCGCTGGAATCTTTTGAATAATTCTGGAATTCTTTCCTGCTAGCTCTAGAATCCTCAGAGTTCTGTAATGACTTGCTGCATGAGTGAGAGTCTTTCAAAGCTCAACAGGGAATGTTGACTAACAAACACACCCAGTCTGCTACTCCTTTTCAGTTCGAATTTATAGGCTAAACACATTCTCTTGGCTTGGTCCCAAAAAAACAGGATGGATATAATCTAATCAAAACGACATCATCTCACTTCTTGAAGGGTCTACACAAACATGCAAACATTTAAATAACAGAAAAAAAAAACTTGATAGAAATATGTTTTAGGCTTTGTGATATCCTTCCTCTGCCCTAAAAATGGTTTGTTATTCAATAGAAAGGTTTTCCTCTCCCTTGTTTACACCGTCAGAGGATGTGGTGTCTCTTGGTCGGTCAGGAAGTGGAGCCTTGTCTTTGACTTTGTGTGACTGAAACCGGAATTAATTCAACTAAGGTTTTCATCACAAGTCCACATATCCCTTTTTCACCTCATGTGCAATGAATGACCTTTAACAGTAGTTTGAAACACTTTTATAGCAGATAATGTTTATTTGTCAGGTCACAATTGTGTGGGATGTGGAATTGTGAGAAAACACAGGCAGATGAACTTCCCAGAAAGAGAAACCCGTTCTACCAGTTCCATTCTTAAAAATTGCTTTAGGAAGTTAAATGTATCAGCCTTTTACATTGAATATTTAACCATGAGCATTTTAATAGGTAACAATTCTTACATTCCTGTAGCTAAAAACAGTAGATCATGTCTTTAGCAATGCCAAGGTCATGGATTTGACTCGCAGGGAATGAACTAATCAAATGTATATTTTGAATGCAACCTGAGTCGGTCTGGATTTTTGTCTGTGAGGTCCCATATAATGGTTGCAATGAATAAGCCTTCTAGTAAATAATGATATTCAGAAAGGAATGTTAGATGGCTCTTAAAATTCTCAAATAAAAAATATATCCGGCAGTGTCTACAAGAGAGAGAGAAAAATCCCACCTATAAAAGAGCTGGGTGCAAGTTGTCCTTCATTATAGAGGAATGCCTGAGTTTGCAGTTTGTCTACAAACCCCAAACCACATTATCCCAGATAGGGTAAACACTAGTTATGTCTTGAAAAAAATAAAATAAAATGAAAGAACACAGATAACCAACTTTCAAAATGAAAATGATATGCTTTAAAATGTCTCAGCAGTCTGAGAAATTAAAATGTCTCAGAATTTTAAATAGATGATAATGACATAGTAAACTTTTTGATATTTGCGTTTATGAGGTCTAGCTTGTTGTAACAGTAACAGTTTTGCCACAAGTCTCAGTATGTAGCTGCATATTTGAGATCCACGTGCAACCTATAATAATGTGCTTATGGATACGAAATAATTATTAATATGGAGCAGTATGTCTCTATTGTTTGTTTTGTGCATGTCTTAAGGACATTTAAGGAAATGTACCTTTTTTTCCCATCTAAGAATAAATAAACATTTCCTTGCAGTGTGTGTTTGTGTGTAACAGTTTCTTGAATATGGGTGGCTAGTGTGGGTGTTTGTGGGTGCTGTATCCTATGGCTACAGTGTGTATATTACAGTATTAACCGTGTCTGTATCTGTGCCTGTATGTGCAACAGGCAAAATGCCAAATGAGTGGCATTTTGCTGCTTGTTGCACACACAGCCACAGTTGTTTGCTTTGAGGGGATTTATGGAAGTAGCAAGTAAACTTTAGAGGGCCATAAAAACTACCCCTCAGAGGGAGAGAGGGAGAGGGAGGGAGGGTGGGGGGTGTACGACAAATGTTAGCCATTACGGAGAATGTACAAATAAGGAAAAGCTTGTTGAATTCTTGAGACCATAGATTTAACTAATATGGCTTGGCCCAAAAATGTCCATCATCACCCTCGTGTTTTTCAAAACAATTTTTTTTTTCCTGTTGAACATGAATGTTCAGGCTTTTCTTTTCCTTGCAAAGTATCTGTCAAAGTGACTGCGATTAAGTCATTATAAACTGAAAATGTTTCCTTTCAAAGCTCATTCATTCTTCATGCGTTCTAACTTGGTGCATTCAAGAGACACACGACAACCATATTTGCACAGAGTCATTTCTGTAGAGAGAAATACAAAGAATGAATTGTGACTCAATTTTTTCTTACACGTCTGCAACTACATAGTGTCTTACACCATACTTCTTCCCAAATACATGACAATGACTGAATAATATTTTGGGATGAACTATACCTACTATTAAGCTTGATTTCTGTGACTTTGTAATATAACATATGATAGCTTAACAAATGCTGGAAAATAAATGTGAGGTGCTAAATGATCTGTTGCATGTAAAACAAAGGCATGCCAGGTTTGCTTCTTTCTAGTTCCCACACAAATGTGCACACAGACACAAAATCATATACAGTTTTAATTAGTGCATCTCAATAAATTTTAACATACAAAACCGTATAAACATTATAAATTACCTATGGCAAAATGTAAAATTCACATCACTGTCTCCCGTCGCACCTCTAAGGTTTTCAAGACCTTACGCTTAAATTTAGTAATCAGTGATTTAGTGAGTACGTATGGGAGGTCATATCTTCCTCCCTAACTACGTAACTTTTTCCCATCTCTTTCTGTAATTCAACTGGAATGAAGCTTTAAAATATTAATTTGCCTTGGTGATAGGTCAACTAGTTCACTGTTGACAATACGACAGAATGCGTAATTTAAAACTCTAGGTAAATAAGGAATAGCAATTATGGACACGTCTATGTCCTGAAACAAACAGTATGTTAAATTTAGCACATCTTTAAAAGACATAAACATTGCTGATGACTTCCACTAGTCATGAAAACATCTGGAATATAAAGCCACTAAGCGACAGTGGCGCTTTGAAAAAGCCCTTTTTGTCCCAGGAAGTCCAAGTCTGGGTGCAAATCACAGAATCTGAGCAATGTACAGCAGGTCACCCAAAAAGACTGTTCTGAATGTAGATGTGCTCCAATTTCAACAGCATTCTTATTAGCTCTTATATTTCACCAACATAAAGGTGGTACTGCTGAGCCACAAGGTGTATGAAGATGAAAGAATGAATAGCTCTTTTGTCTATGAAAAGTTGTGTCATTTATGTCGAGTTATGTGCACAAAAATCCCTAGGGTACGTAGATCCATAAGTGTTCCTCTTAATGTAAAAATATGTTCCTGTGATTGTATGACAGAGTATGAGAGAGTGCCAGCTGCTCTCCATTGTGATGGCATGAGGAGGAAAAGCTCTGGAATGTACACAGCTTGAGCCTTTTGAACTCAGGTTCCTCTAGGCTCCCTATGTCTTTCCCTCTTCTTTTGTGCTTTGGGGTCAATGGGTTAAAGAGAAGTGGAGGTCAGTGTGTTATGACTCTCTCATCTGCCATCTTCCTCTACTCTCAACACCTCCCACAAACAGTGCAGAGATTACCCACACAACCCTCACCTCCTTGAACTCCTAAATGTCCAGGTTTGCCTACAAAAGACAAAGTTGTCATTAGAATTCCAGACATTCCAAGTTGCAATCAAAGACTGCAGCTTAAAAAAAGAATGTGGTTCACTTCCATCTGGGATATCTGACAACTGCCCGATAAGACACATTATGGACATTCAAATAAATAAACCTGTCTTTGATCAATTTTTACATTTACAAGACAATCAACAAATTACAAGACAAATGTAATGTTTTATATGTTGAGAAATGTAATGCCTCACCTCAGAGAGGGGTTTCCCGCTTGTAAAGTGCTGCACTGGTTGGCCCTTCAAACTGCAGCTTAATTGCCTGTTTGAGATTCAGCTGGGGGTCAGTAGTTGTCATGTTAAACACAGACTCATCAGGTAAGGCACTATGTGGGGAAATCGCTGCAAGGTCAATGGTTGGAGACATGGATGTCTTTTGAATTCCCCCCCAATCATCTTTTTGTGCATGTGATTGGAAGTGAAAATGCGGGTACCCCAAAGGGAGGCTTTCCCCAATTTTTGTTTGTCGAATTGGGCCCTCTTGGTTTGGCATCACCCTAAGGAAGCCATAACAGAGTTCCACTTTAGATCTACTCCTCCAGCTTGTTTGAGGCTCTTCTCTATCACATCCTCTATGATGTAAGGAGTTTTAGGTTTTAAAAGGTAGTTGCCATCCCCCGAGTATCCAAGCCCTTTTAAGGGTTTGTCTGAGTCCAGGAGTTCAGTGAGTGTGCACTGTTCATTTGTGGGACTGCTCTTGGGAACAGCCTTTTGATTATGCCTAGATGCTCTGCGCTGAAGACTGGCTGGATTTGAACCAGGTAGAGGCAAGGTGGATGGCCGACTGCGGCAACGAGGAAGCGAATGTTGTTGAATCTGCTGGATGAAATTTAGGCTGTCAGCAGGCACAGTCTGTACTGTGGCCAGGGAGTGGCAAGTGGAGGAGGAGGTCTGTGAGGCAGGCATGGAGTGGAAACGCTCTGCAGTGGAAGCTGGGGAACAGGAGGCAGAAACTGAGGTTGAAGATAGAGAAGAAGTTGCTGGGACTCCATCAACACCCACTTCTCCTGAACTAATGGATGCTTGGGTCTTGATTATGGCTGAAAGATAAGAATTGTTGGGAGCACCACTAGGTGTAAACGGTATGAGACCTGAGAAGGGCTTTGCGCCATAGCTCTCCAGAAGTCGCACAATTGTGAAATGACCTTGTTTTCCAGCTACCTTGACTGGGCTGCGACCATAACGGTCCACGTGGTCTGGTTCTGCACCTTTCTCTAAAAGCATGGCCACAATTTCAGCATGCCCCTCCTGAGCAGCAATGCTAAGAGCTGTGGCACTCTGCTGTTTGCAAGCCAGGTCTACGTTAAGACCTTTAGCCCTAAGCAGCAGCCTGCCAGCAGCTGCATGGCCTCTCCAGGCCACAGAGTGCAAAGGGGGCCGACCATCAAGATCTCTAGAATTTGGGTCAGCTCCATATTTCAGCAACAGTTCAATACCTTCCAGGTCTCCTCTCCAAGCTGCTACATGGAGTGCAGTTCGCCCCTCTGCATCTTTTGATTCCAGAGGGACACCGCCTTTTTCAATGAGTAGGATGGCCATGTCTAAACGGCCCTCCAGGACCAGCAAATAAAGAAGAGGTCTTCCTTCAGCATCACGGACATCAGTGTCTGCCCCTCTACGCATCAACAACTCGACAATCTCCCGATGTCCCTGGAGAGTGGCCGCACTGAGTGCAGAGTGTCCATCATATGCACGATGATCAATGGGTGACTTTCGGTCTAGAAGTAGCCTGACTGTACTGCAGTGCCCTTCTTGTGCTGCTAGAATTAGAGGGCTCCGACCCTCTACATCAAGCTCACCTACACGCGCCATGCTACCTTGCTCTGTCAATATTGCACACACACTTTTGTGACCTTCACAAGCTGCAGCATGCAATGGAGTCCAGCCCAGGTCATCTTTGTGATTCTCATCCAAACCCCTGTCCAGCAGTGCTCTTACAACTTCAACACTACCCTTGGCTGCAGCCAAGCAGAGAGCAGTGCGGCCTTCTCCGTCGATGCCATCCACTGCTGCCCCCCAAAACAGCAAACGGTTGACTGTGCCAGCATGCCCCAGAGCTGCAGCTGCAAGAAGAGGAGTGATAGCAGAGGGATGAGATCCAGAACTTTCATCTACATCAGCTCCAGCTTCCAGGAGGAGTTCAACCACTTCCTCGTGCCCTTCATAAGAGGCAAGTAGTAAAGGCGTCATTCCATCTCTGTCCTTATGTTCTGGATCAGCACCTCGCTCCAACAGAAGGCTTACAACCTCTCCATGCCCTCTTCCTCCAGCTGCTGATGGCACACACAATGCAGCAACAGACAGAGCGGTACGCCCTTCTCCATCCGCTAGATTCAAATCAGCCCCAGCATTCAAAAGGATCTCCACTGCCTCTTTGTGACCCATGTAGGCTGCAGCTATTAGTGGAGTACGTCCCTCACGATCTGAGTGGTCTACTTCAGCACCATGATCAAGGAGGGTCAACAGAATTTCCTCATGTCCACCCCATGCTGCTGCTCGCAAGGCTGTCCGGCCATCTGAATCACAGCCATCAATCTCTGCCCCTGCTTCCAGAAGTAGACGCACGGCTTCCTTGTGGCCACCCCATGCAGCGGAGCGAAGAGCAGTCCATCCCTCACTGTCCACATGCTCCAGCAGGGCTTGTGCTGCAGGACTCTTGCTCCCTTGCTCCAGCACCCACTCTAGCAACACCTGCAGCACACCAACATGGCCTTGTCTGGCAGCAAGCGTCAGTGCAGTCTGCCCCTGGTTGTCATTCAGTAAAGGGTCTGCTCCACGGCATAACAGCAATGCTGCTACATCTACAAGTCCAGCATGTGCTGCAGCTGCTAGTAAAGTCCGTCCATCTGATAGGTCTGTACGGTTCACACTGATTCCACTGTCAAGAAGTGCTCTCACAGAGTCTTCCCTCTGTAATGCTCGCCGAACTATCCTGCGTCCTCCTCCAACACAGTGAACCCCGACACTGGAGCTATTGTCTGGTGAACAGCTTGCAGGGTAAATTCCACTTTTCATTAAGAGTTTTAGTACATCTTGCTGAACTAATACAGGTGTATGACTATAAGAACAGTCTTTTCTGGCATTAAGTGCTGGAACTCCAGTCCATAGCAACCACAGTGCCAGGAGGGCTGGTTCCCCTTCATGGACTCCACTGTTGAGGAGGTGGTGGGCCAGCTGGCAAGTCTCCTCTGTACCCAAACTACTGGCTCGAAGAGAGAGGGACATGGCCAAAGAAAGGTGACCATCCTTCACACAACACAGAAACTTCTGTGTGCAGTATTTAACATCAGTTAACCATTCTGAAAAACTGCTATGAAAGAGGAGTTTACTGCCCTCGGGGCCATCTACAAACAGAGATGCCAGAGCCCCCATCTGCGCTTGGAAGTCACCAATCCCAAGGTAGAAGTCACGGCTTTTGGCAATAGTGTAGAGCTGCTCAGCTGTTAGTGGTTGTGGGGATGTCAAAAGGATATTCAGCAAAGGCCTAATATGGACAAACAGTCTTCGAGGAAAGAGGCGCTGACAGAGCCAAAGGTAGAGGCCATTCAGTGTGCCAGGAATGTCCCTAATTTCTCGAAGACCTACTAGACCATGTGCAACACCATCTAGTACTCGCTCAAGAAACAAGAAACAGCCACCGCTTTTTATGTGCAAAAGATTAAGCATTTCAGCTGTCTCTGGTGTAAGTTGTCTTCTCAAAGCCCCGTCCTGGTCAAGCCTCCGCAGGATATATTGCTGTACATCTCGTACAGTTGCAGGCTTTCTTAAGTCATCCAGACACAACCTCCTAAAACCTAAAGGGTAGAGAGGCAGGAGATAAAATCAGAGCAGTGTACACAACAAAATGAGAGATAAAATAAGACACAACAATTGTTAAAGCATCACGATGAGTTTTTATGGCTGCACAATTAACACTGAAATTGCCTTATGCAACAAAAAGCTGTGATTTAATTTTATATACAGTCAGCATGTTCTGTCTGTACAGAACTGTGTGCGAATCTCATTAGTGTTTATTATAGTGTTTATCATCATTATAGTGTCTCTGAGTGGTTCAAAATACATTATGTGTGAGCTTGTGTAAACGCAGTATTAGTATTTTAGTTCACAGAATTATTTTGACATTTGTGTAATTCCAAAAATTTTTTGGGTACTTCAAGTTACTATACAAATTAAAAGCAAAACTATTTGTCAGAATAATTTCCGTATGTTTTTAGCAAACTGCAGTTATTTTTTTCCAGTCTTTTCATCTTGTGGGCTGAGGTAAAACATGATGGCCTTAGAGGCTTTCCAAGCCAAAGTTAAGGACCTTGCATTCAAATGTGTTTATAAAAGCAGAAATATACACACAACTAGTGCACAATAGATTGTAGTCTCTTAACGCTATACTTCAGATCTCATCCACAAGAGCTAATGAGTGTGTGGGACCCTCATCTCATAAGACCAGGTCATTTCATCTAGTAAAAAAACAAAGTACCACAAAGCCATAATACATTGTTATAAGAGCAAAAAGCAAAGAAAAAAGGAGTCACAAGCTGTATGTTTGGGAATACAGAATGTTTGTCAGAATACAAGTATGAATACAAATGTGGAGAACATTATTAATTTTTGACTAAATGGGTTTCTAAACACAGAACATAAAGTCCCTGTACACAGTCTTAACTAAGTTGAACAATGCTCAACACTTCAATAAATCAGTAAAGCTAACCATCTCACATTTCGCTGTGCTTATGAAGTGATTTGTGCATCATCTGAGAGTGTACCTGAAAACATCTTGCAAATGGCTTTGTTCTGGCGGCGTGCAGAGCAGACTAGAAAGATCCAGGGGGGCAGGAGCTGTATGTATTTTAGCAAGAGCTCTGCAATAGAGGAACTGTGAGTAGCCGCAGATCCTGATATTGAGCCTTCTCCAACTCCATTACCTCCACAATACCCCGAGTCCAGTGAATCAACCACAATAAACACACTGTGAGCGGGTGGTGTCAAGGACAAGAGGGGCTCTAATACTGCCCTAAAGAAAAATGAAAAGGAGAAAGAGTTTAAAATAATTAAACATACATAAATAGGGGGCAGGGGGAGGGACATATTTCTCTCAACAACAGTGAGCAAATGAGGAATTCAATCATTTTAAGGATCGGAAATAGGAAAGACATGTCATCACATATGAATGAAAAGTAAATTCAGAACTAAAACAGAGCTTATCTGAGAAGGAAACAAGTGCACAAATGTGGCATTGTTGTGTACAGAATGCAATTATAAGAGGGATTTATTTGGAATAATATACAACATCCTTTAAAAACCATCCAACGAACTCCCAGATTTTCAAAGCTGTCTTATTCTTCATCATTTTTTCTTTTGGCCACTTCGTCTGACTTGAGGTGTGGTTGCAGAGGCATCATGACTCAGTGTTATGGAAGCTCAGTGATTTCCTGTTGCTTCCAGGGCATACCAGTAGACAGTGTGAAGGTGCTGCTTCCTTATCAAACTCACATTCACATATCTGTGTTGCTCTTATCACTGACCCACTTGACTCTTGTATGATTGCCCTTTTAATCAAACACTTAAATGTGATATGATTTATGATAATATGCTTTCATCTATCCCAGCTTAATATGCAGGGAACTAAACAACTCGTAGGTTGATTTCCAAAAACACTGAGGTGCTCTGTTAGTATGAGCATCATGAAACAGCCAAATAAATTAATCTATTTAAACTTCCAACACCTTTCATCTAAATATTTTCCAATAAATGTAAAATATCTCTTTTTATAATCAATGAGTAGAAGTCTTGTTTTAAATAACTAATTTTATATATATATATATATATATATATATATATATATATATATATATATATATATATATAGATAGATAGATAGATAGATAGATAGATAGATAGATAGATAGATATTATATACACAAAAACAAAACACCCAAATTCGGAAATGTTGGGAAGTTTTTTAAAATTTGAATAAAATGAAAGCTAAAAGATTTTCAAATCACATGAACCAATATTGTATTCACAATAGAACGTAGATAACATATCAAATGTTTAAATTGAGAAATTTTACTAATTTATGCACAAAATGAGCTAATTTCAAATTTGATGCCTGCTACAGGTCTCAAGATAGTTGGGACTATATATTTATAGTCCGTAATGCATCATCAAATGTCTTTGTACCCCTTTTTTTCTTTTTTCTAATTTTCACATCTGCTTAATTTGGCCCATGGACTTTTTTGAATTCTTTATTGGTTTTATTTAATCGCATAGAGAAAATTAATTGAAATAATACTTTGCCTAATGGAAATGCTGCATTCTGTTTAGAGTCAGCATAGCTCATAGTTCCGAGAGTCGTGTTATTACTTCTGAGAGTAATAATTAATATCAGCACTTGTTTTCTTTAATAGTATAGCATTTTAAACAGCACACCTTATTTTGTCTGTTTTAGTTAAACAGTTCAGTATTGAACTTCCTGTCTCATACTGCACCATAAAATACATAGTCATAAGCATGCCGTGTTTATCGGATCCTTATCTCCAACACGTGGGCTCACATAATTTGTTGAGCTAATGCCCTTTTAACATGCTCACAGATCACAGCTTGAGCCGAACAACCTAATAAATGTTCTTCCTGACTCATTCTGTTTACAAAGACAAGCTATGGGCTTGTCTTAACCCCAGGAATGGTCATGCTAGTTAAAGTTGTCAAACAGAGAAGGGTTAAGAGATCAAACCTAAGAGAAGAGTTACGTGAAACTTTTTATACTTTAGTAGTGAACAAAATGGGAGGTTTAAGGCTTTTGATCATGGCAAGGCAGCTGAAGGTTAAACTACATGATTTACAACCAACTACTGCTTCAGCTGGAAACATCTGCAAGTCCTCATTGCCAAAATCAGATGAAGTCCAAACTTGAACTGAGAATAGGTTACAGTTGCTATAAGTACAATTCCATTGCACTTGGCAAAACATTTAGTGATTTAATCTACTTACAATACAATAATGCTAAAGGAATTTTCTGTTTACTACAACTATATCTCTATCTATAGAGCTTCAAACTGATGAACATCATAATTATTTTCTGATGACAGAAGTTCATGTCCTGATAAAATAAACTGTCCTCATCCTTTTAAATAAACAGTGTTAATGATAGCTTATGTACATCAGAGAGCATGCTGAATACAGCAGGGACTAATGCTCGCATTTCACCCCTAAACTAAACCTTCTTACATTCTCTCGCCAGGACCAGAGAAAAACATCACAACAGTTTGTCAGCATGTGTAAGGCAAATGTGAAATGTGGGCCCGTACGTCAGATCTGTGAGGGAAAACTGAAAGAACCAGTGTAAGAGCAAACACTGAAAGAAGATAAATAGAACAGAGAAAGTTGTCAGTGTGGCGACCTCCCCGAGAGACACAAACTCCACAAACTAGTGGCACGACTCTCGGTCTTTACCCCCTTTTTTCCCCTGAAGGTTGTAAATAGCGTCATCCATCTGCACTGAAAGCTGGGCTATTGTGATAACTGTGAATAGGCGTCATTATTGCGACGAGAGGAATAAATAAATAAATATATGTGACAGAAAAGCAGAACAATAGTCCCCTTTCCTGCTTTTGACAAAGTCTTTCTGAAGGGTATCAGACGAAAATACGATGGAGGAGGAGAATATAAGGGGTGAGAGGGTTTAGTAGGAAACAATAAAAGAAACCTTGTTCAAGCAAGATGCCATTGAGCGCATTTACATTCACAACAAACACTAAAAACATCAGCTTGTAAAAAAAATTAGTTTTTTCCCCCTCTGGATTTGACAACCAAATAGCAAAGACAAAAATGCACTAATTTTTTGTCTTTTAAAAAAGGCTAAGAGAAAGCTGTGTGGATTATATATAAAACGAGCGTCTTCTGCAATGACACTTTATTTGTTAAACAAAACGTCACAAATTGAAGGTATAATTTGATCTTAAAATTCCATGTTAAATGCTACAATGTTCTGGAGCCTGACACTCTGTTAGACAAGAAACACAGCAAAATGTCTTAAGTCATTTAAAGGCCCCACTGAAGTGTCATTTTCCTTGCACAAACAATGTGAAATACAGAGGGAGAGTGTAAGGTACACCAAAGGCCTAGCTGTGAAACATCTGGGATTTCTCACAGGAGTAATGCTTGGAGAGCAAACACGAAATGCTTGGAGAACTAAAGGCTGACAGAAATGAGTTCAAAGGGATCTTGAACAGTGAGTGATTTGCTGCAGAGCAAAAGCAAGAGAAAAATGTGAGAAATTCAGAGAAAGGGAAAAGTGTTTTTTAGTGAATTTAAAATGTTATAATTTGTACATTACACAAAACATGATTTTCAAGAAGAATCTGAGTAAGTACTTGAAAAATAAAAAGTAGTATTATGGCAGAGTTACATATTTCATGTTTTAATTATATATTTTTTCTATAAATATATAGTTTAATAACAATATAATTGTATTTACTCATCATGTTTAAAAATAATTAACTGATGTGTTCATTCCCATAAATTTCTACAGTTCAGAAGGAATATGCCGTCTAAAAAAAACAAACTCTGAAACTTTCTATCCAATTATGATAAGTGACATTGCGATGAATAAACCAACCTTTTAAAAGTGTCATCAGGTTCTCTTTGGCAGTGGAGGGGCTCCAGGACAGCAGCAATAGCAGCACTGCTTATCGCTTTCACATAGTTCGGTCCCAGAAGTGGACTTTCCTTCAGCTGTTCAACCAGCCCCAGGACAAATCTCCACACTTCAATACTTCCCACATGTTCTCGCTGGCAATAGTGCCAGGCCAAACACCGTGACGCCAACCCCGCCGCCCTGCATGCTTCCGACTGGGGCCAAACCAGTTCTGTGAGGAGTGCTGTCTTACCCGTGCCTGGGCCCCCAGTCACTAGGACCCCTGGAGAGACACGGGCCATTCCCTCCACGCTCTTGGTGGAGTCTCGCGCCTCTAGGCATCTTTGTAGCTTCTCGAGGGCCCATTCACGGCAGTAGAACCGCCGGCCCCGTAACAAGCTGGGTAACATGCTCCTCATCTGGCCCTCAGGAGATGAACAGGGATGGACCATGAGGATTTACCTTCTTCCATAGTCCCTAATAGAACAAGCGAAGCAGGTGGCTCTTAGAATCTCTTCAAACAGCTTGCACTGACGTTAACACAGAAGAAGCAGTGGGGTTCGGTTGGGCCGTATGCAAATGTTTGCTACCGAACGGTTTCCGGCATAGAGAATCAGAGAGAGTGTCCTCAGATGACTGTTGGCTGCAGGTGTGTTTGTATTTTGCAATCCTGTAGGTCCAAGTCATGCTGCTAGTCAGAAGCCCTGTAAGACAAAACAAACATAAAGCTTGATGAGAAGGGTGTAATTCGGTTGATGTTTAAATACTTTCTCCTAACCCAGTTTAATATGCAAGTCACAAGTCATAATAATAATAATAATAATTCCTTTCATATATAAAACACAGCTCAAAGTGCTTCAGGTCAACAAATAAAAAAAACAGAATAATTAAAATAAAACAGAAGTGAAACATTTACAACAGGAAATATAAAAGTATACAATTAAACAGATTGCGCCACACTAAACTATTGGTTGCGCCGATGTTGCTGTGTCTGACTGGTCAGGATGCTTCAAAAAAACTGAAAATATGTTTTGTAGAACAACAATGTTACACCATTCACAGAGATTAATTTGTGAGTGGCTTACTTTATGAATGATATCTTGGCATAGGCTACTGTATTGTAAATCTCAAGCAATCTGGTGGTGCTGAGTTTAGCCATTATGCTCCAAAAGCATGGAAGCTTTTACCGATTGAAAACAGTCATTATTTTCTCAAATCTGTTTGGTGATGCTAGCGGCACAGAAATTACACACTTCACCTTTAAAAGAAAGCTTGGCATTTAACTCAGCCATGACATGTGAGAAGGAAAGGTTGAGAGGGAAACAGAAAAAGAAAGAGGGGTAGAACGTATCTGTAAAACTCCCATGAAAGCGAGAGCTCGGATATGCAAGTGAGTCAAGGTGCTGACCCAACCCTCAACTCAAACTGTCCTATGCAATAAAGAAATAAACTTAAAGAGAGATCAGTGAAAGTGTAAGACAACACAAAATCTTACCTTTGAACTGCACTGTTTCATGTTTTTCCCTAATGTTTTCTCCATGGCAGTGTTCAGTTTCGCCTCAAATGTATTACTCTCTCTTCACGTCTTTCTGTTGCTCCTTTCTTCCTCCTCACAGGTCTTACGGTTTTGCTGGACAGACTGAAATGTACTCCTCCTTTCGCATATTCTCCTCGGCTCCCAGCTGCTTACCGGTTTTTCTGGTCCTTTATCTCCTCCCCTCCTGCTCCTTAACATGTCAGGGCATGAAGTGAAATAGCTGACTGCAAGAAAGAGAGAGAGCAAGAGAGAGAGACAGCATGAGTAAGGGAGGAGTTAGGGTTTGGGGTCAAAGTTTAAATACAGATGCATGATGTCATATAGTGTTTCTGTTTCTTGCTTGCTTTCTTTGTGCGCACACATTCTCTTAAGAGAGCGAAAAATCATGGACAGGATCCAGACTGTTGCTCTAAATATACCTCACATGTCTGCAATTTATTAGAAGCCATAAAACAAAACAGAAGTGCCTTCAGTGAACAGCAACCTCATTACAACAAATGCAGTGCTGACAGTGTTTTTTCACAAAATGTCTAAATCAATAACATATGGTGGGGGGGTGGGGTAATGTAGCGGTTAAAGATACAGGCTGTCTGCCCAGAGGTCACAGGATCAAATTGTTACGGATCATCCATGAATCCTCTAACCATTGCATCCTCGAGGGAAGCGCCTATCCCAAGATTGCTCCAGGGGGACTCTCCCTGTAATTACAGTACTGTGGGTTACTTTGGATAAATGAGTCAGATGAATAATAAGTAGTTAAGTAATATATGTGCGTTTTAACTATGTTAGCATGTGTGAGTGACACAGGGGTCAAAATAAAAGGTAAAAAATAAAATAAAATAATTTTCCTGAATATATTTGCTGGCTTTCTAGACTTATAAATATATAGAAATGCTTACTTTCATTTCATTTTCAGTCTTTTATTTCCAAAAATGACTGTGATTTTGCTGTTGATGACAAATTAACATAAAAGATATTTATTCATAGATCACATCACAACTTACTACCTTATACAAAGTATTTAAAGTTGCATTGCCAAGACAACCAAACTGGATACTACTCATAAGGCTCATGATATATCTATATATGATATACAGTATATAGCTGTTAATTATTAGTCCTCACCTGTTTATAATTACAGTTGTGACAAACAACATATTTTTCTCTGTGTTAGAATAGATGGGTAGTTGACTGAAAAGCCTGGCATACTACATGTATCAACAGAATTATATAATTCTTGTATACATACCATAATGTAATTATTATAACCTTTTATAAATTAAGAGACGACATGGAATATTTGCACTTGGCAATTTAAAAAAAAAAAAGGTTAGGGGATTTCAGAAACATAACAGAAATTATGGAAATTTACCAAACAATTTTCACAGCTTTGCAACCCTACTTGAACTGTGCTCAGATAAGGGAATTTTCAGGTCGGTTATTTACACTGAACAAAATTATAAACGCAACACTTTTGTTTTTGCCCCCATTTTTCATGACCTGAACTCAAAGATCTACTTTTTCTATGTACACAAGAGGCCTATTTCTCACAAATCTGTCTAAATCTGTTAGTGAGCACTTCTCCTTTGCTGAGATAATCCATCCACCTCACAGGTGTGGCATATCAAGATGCTGATTAGACAGCATGATTATTGCACAGGTGTGCCTTAGGCTGGCCACAATAAAAGGCCACTCTAAAATGTGCAGTTTTATCACACAGCACAATGCCACAGATGTCGTAAGTTTTGAGGGAGCGTGCAAATGTCCACTAGAGCTGTTGCCCGTGAATTGAATGCTCATTTCGCTAAGATCAGCCGTCTCCAAAGGCGTTTCAGAGAATTTGGCAGTACATCCAACCGGCCTCACAACCGCAGACCACGTGTAACCACACCAGCATCTTCACCTCCAAGATCGTCTGAGACCAGCCACCCGGACAGCTGCTGCAACAATCGGTTTGCATAACCAAAGAATTTCTGCACAAACTGTCAGAAACTGTCTCAGGGAAGCTCATCTGCATGCTCTTCGTCCTCATCGGGGTCTCGACCTGACTGCAGTTTGTCGTCGTAACCGACTTGAGTGGGCAAATGCTCACATTCGATGGCGTCTGGCACTTTGGAGAGGTGTTCTCTTCACGGATGAATCCTGGTTTTCACTGTAAAGGGCAGATGGCAGACAGCGTGTGTGGCGTCGTGTGGGTGAGCGGTTTGCTGATGTCAACGTTGTGGATTGAGTGGCCCATGGTGGCGGTGGGGTTATGGTATGGGCAGGCGTATGTTATGGACAACGAACACGGGTGTATTTTATTGATGGCATTTTTGAATGCACAGAGATACCGTGACGAGATCCTGAGGCCCATTGTTGTGCCATTCATCCACGACCATCACCTCATGTTCAGCATGATAATGCACGGCCCCATGTTGCAAGGATCTGTACACAATTCCTGGAAGCTGAAAACATCCCAGTTCTTGCATGGCCAGCATACTCACCGGACATGTCACCCATTGACCATGTTTGGGATGCTCTGGATCGGCATATACGACAGCATGCTCCAGTTCCTGCCAATATCCAGCAACTTCCCACAGCCATTGAAGAGGAGTGGACCAACATTCCACAGGCCACAATCAACAACCTGATCAATTCTATGTGAAGGAGATGTGTTGCACTGCGTGAGGCAAATGGTGGTCACACCAGATACTGACTGGTTTACTTTTCAGATCCTAATGTCTAATCAGCATCTTGATTATGCCACACCTGTGAGGTGGATGGAGTATCTCGGCAAAGGAGAAGTGCTCACTAACACAGATTTGTGAACAATATTTGAGAGAAATAGGCCTTTTGTGTACATAGAAAAAGTCTTAGATCTTTGAGTTCAGCTCATGAAAAATGGGGGCAAAAACAACAGTGTTGCGTTTTATAATTTTGTTCAGTGTATGTATACACTTATCCTCTTTACATTCATGCTGTCTCAGGAATTGTTTCGTGTTTCATATATGCTTTGCTGTTTTAATTTTTCTGATAGAGGCGGTTTAATGACAAGTTTCAATGTGACAGCTTTTCCTGTATAAAGTAGTGTGACTTATAGTGTTAAGAGAACTGCATCATATTCCTGGGCAATAACAGCTGAAGTTCAGCTGCATGTTTTGTCAAATAAAAAAGTTAATGTATATGTCATGTCAAATACCCGAATACAGGTTAAGTTTCATTACAGGTTAAATTACATTTGGCTTGGATTAAAAAGCAGACATTTTGGACAAAGAAAAAAAAAACTTGTCAGAATAATCAAACTCTGCCCTTCTAATATAGAACAACATGCATTACACTTTTATATGCTACACAGACTTATTAAGGCTTATTCATTTAGCTGAAGCTTTTATCAAAGTAATCTGAGGTTACGCATCTTGAGCAAAAACACACCTAGTTGACCTCTAACCTTTCAGTCACCAGCCATTTTTATCCATTAGGCTACACAAGTCCAACTAAGTTCTGTCAGATCAATGATCCAGGAAGCCAATATAAGAACACAGTTGATCGCAATAAAAAGATTTAGAAACCTCACCTGTACACTCGTTTTCCAGCGTTCTGAATACCGTTTAATTCACCGGAACTAGAGACTAGTGCAGGTTACAGGTGCCGCATCTTCATCATTCTGACGCCCACCGCACTACACTTGCACAGCAGGAACCCTAAGCCTTTGGATCCTTCACGACTCAACGGTGCAATTTAAATAACCTGTTCATTTCTCGTCAGCATGGCAACAGATCCACGCGTGTCCACAGTATCGCTCCAAGGCACATCTGTGGTCGAATCCACGCACTCAGACGCGTTGGTTCTGTACAGTGTACGGTGGATGTTTGGTTACATGAAGCGTGATGTTATTCTGCGTCGTGTCCGTCGATAATTCCTGAAGGTTTGTACAAACGCAAATGACTTAATTAATGTCCGCAAAAAATAGAGCAGATCGTGCGCTGCTCACACCATGGAAGTCTGTGGCAGCTCTAAGTTTTCATGCATCTTGATTGGTTTATCCCGATCGTGATCGTAGTGGTCCACGAGGGGGCGCGTTTGTTAAGTAGTATGAGATAACAGTTTAATGCACTTATAATTCAAAATGGTTAATATTGTAAATATAAATAAGCAAATATAAATAGACGCAAATATACTATTGGAGGTTAAAATAAGACCCAGACGTTTGTGTGAAATTCATTTTTATAGATGTTTTTCTTAGAGGCTTTGTTTGTTTGTTTGTCAAAATGAGTTGCTGAAATATAAGGATATCATTTCATCCTGGCAGCTCTTAATTACACAAATTGTGACATTTTTGCCTTTCTGTTGCCTGCTGAGAATGTTTAGGAACTGCTTGATGTTTTGACCTTTCTGGCACAAGAGTATTCTTTACAATAGGCTATTTTCCTGTTTCTGGGATGCACTGGAAATCCTCTGGTGTGATTTTTGCATTTGCGAGGCAGGACCAGGAATTCAGAGAATAATGCTTGGAATAAATTCACAGCCAGCTTCCTGACTATAGTAACACACCTGCACCTAAAGTTGTCTTCCTCTTTCATTTCACACTTGGCAAACTGTCAAAAATGTCTATACAGTTTTCAGTCGCTTATAATGATCCTTCACTTTGATTATAATAATTATATTTTCTAGATAGGCTACAGCAGATCACCACTTTAATGCTATAATTAACAGGAGCAAGGAAGATATACGCACACAGAGAAACATAGACTGAAATTGGTCTGAGATGTTAAAATGATTGCATCTGGGTCTGAGCAATGCATTCAGCTTTTTTCCCTCTCACATGAATCAATTTTCCCTCCCACACAAGCCTATAACTTTGCATTTGCATTTGTTGCCTGGAGCTCTGCTCAATATTACAACTAGAACAGATATATATTTCTTAAGAGAATGGAGCAGAGATGGTTCACATCTGTGACCGTTCTGTGTAACACAAGGCTATGTAAACATTGAGCAGACAAAGTCCAGACATGCCAGATATGAGATTGTGCATTAACAGTTTCTGGATGCTGTGATTGAACACTGAGGCAAGTACAAGGCTGCAGGGGATGATAATGTTACATAATTTTACTAACAGGGTTTTTGTTGTTATGCCCAGACACCACTGTAATACACTCTGGCCATGTCAGGAAAACACAGTTGTGTTACTAGGCCTCCATGTGATCGGCTTTAGTCTCTGTGCCCCAGGTGCTTTCAGTTTTCTGGAGTCAACTGTGAGTGATAGGGCAGATGGCACAGTGTCTGCATCTTTTTTTTTATCTTTTATTTTTTTTTTATCTTAGATTCATTTTGTTCACATATACTGTAAGAGCTCTTATGATGCGCTCTCACATTTGCATATTCAAATCGTGAAACTGACTTTCTAGTTGCCATCTACATAGACTATAATATGCAGGTCAATGAAAGGATCTAATTTGTCCTAATAAGTGCAATGGTAGTGGGATTACTTGGGATGGTGTAAACCATAAGTCTTTATGGAAGCTTCAATCCCTTATTAGTGCTCTACGTCGTCTGTTCTTTTCACAACCTCTGTTTGGTTTGCTTTTAAAACCTTGACCCTGCATGTTACTTAACCGCTTGCAGTGGGCATTATGCATAATGCTCTTTGCATACATTACTTGCCTTTTACTTACTGGTTTGAGAACCTCACACTACACAGAATGTGTCAAGATGAAATATTACACTTTTAAAAAATAAATAAAAATGAATTAATCAAATTGTTGGTTCCCCAAAGAATGTTTCTATGAACAGATTTTCTTGTAAGGAACATGTTAAAAGTCTAACTTTTTCCACTAAAAAGGACCTTGCGGAATGGAGAGGTTCTCCATAATGGGTTAAAGGTTCCATCTTATTTATGACTTAAACTGTTTACACACACATATTAGTGCCTTGACAGCAATATTTTTGTGGGTGCTACCTTTTATGTTACTTCTTTTTGGGGCATTCATTTGCATTCATTCATTTTAACATTTGTGATGTGCAATGGACAAGCAGTGACAAAGCAAACAGTTGGTTAGGTTGCTGAGCCGGTCCTTGTCCAGCAGGGGGAGCAACAGTCTTTTAACCATTGTTTTGCCAAGCCACTCAGTTGTTGAAGCATTGCTATTAATTCCTTAGGCCTCAACTTTTACACTATAGGTTTAGACCCAGTTATTGGTTCTGAGGTGGGCAAACCAATTTCAAAAGTTCTCTATGTGCTCAATGCGACGTGACCAACAGGGAGAGTGAAAGAGAGGATGGTGTTGTTCTGAATTCTGACCCCTGCCAGATTACTACCCCCCTAGTATTGGTAGGTTTAGGGTTAGGTGTGGGGGAGGGGTTAGGATTAGGGGTGGGGTTAGGATTAGGCAATCAGGTAGCGATTTCAACGAGAGGGGGTAATAATTTGGCAGGGAGTCGAAAATGGGCACAACACTGGTTCTGTGTGATCTCTGGTAACATTTAAAAACACTCTAGATGAAAATCTTTGAATCATTTTCAAGTTTTTGTTGATCTTTCTTTATCTTGCAACATGACTGCCACTATCAGTACTAATAAATGTAAATAAATATTATACACTTGTCCTTTACATTAAAAACAGATATTGGCCCTGCTTGAAATGTTATCACATGATAACATTACGTAACATTTTGTCTATTTTGAAACATTTCTCAATATGTGGATCTTAAAAGACTGCAAGGGGTTTCATTTAATGTGTCATTTTTTTTTCAAATGTGCTGCAGAATTTAGTTATTGTAAGTTCTATGAAAGATATTGCCCCTATTTAATTTAATCATTTTTAATACATAAAAGTGCCACAATAGAGACAGACTTGTATGAATGTATTTTCATTATATACTTTACATTTAGCAAAATATCTTATACTTAATATCAATCTATTTATCTATTTGTGTTCATCGATAGACATTTAAAGAGAGATAGAACAAACAATTTTTCAAACAAAATATTTCGCCAAAAGAAATTTGTTCATACTATAAAATATTATTCATAAATATTTAATTGAGCTAAACTTTCAGTTTTTTTAACTTTAGAAATACATATTATGATTGTCTATGTTCATCACAGTTATACAGTTTTAGATTTATGTATACTTTTTGAAGCATGTACATGTCATGTTCAAGGTCACACTTATATAATTCATTAGGGCCAAAAATGTTTCTGTAATAATAATCATAATAATATGAATAAGAAAATGAATTTGGTCTTGCAGCAGTTTTTAATAATTATCTCGAAATCTTCCAAAATAATTAATTGTTCAAATGAAAATAAGTTAAATATGAATAATAACTAGATATTAAAATGGTTGTGTAAATAAATGACCAAGGAATAAATAAATAAAAAACATAGTGGTCTGGATGTAACCCTAAGATTCTTATATGTGCAGTTGCATTGCAGTTAATTTATAATGTTGTTGAAAACATATAGCCTTTATATTATAGGAAGGGGGTCACTCCTTCCACAAAAAGGGATCAGCATTTGGGGGTTCTGTGGCATTATAAAGTTTGAAAACTGATCAACTAAATAATATAAAATAACGTGATGTAACAGTTTGACAAGCAGTTTGAAGTATTTAATTTCTTTATTAATTTGAAGTCGGCAAGACACTCTTGCTTATATGTGCGTATTAGTGTGATTAGTGTACCTGCTTCCATGAGTATTTCAACAGAGCAAAACAGTCTGTTAATGATCACCATATCAAACTAAACTGCAGAGGTCAACACTTCGTATTGATTGTTTGATGTTATTTGGGAAAAGGTAACAACCCATTTCATTTGGGTTTTCTAGAAAATTCAGTCCTATACATGCACAAAGCAACAGAACAAACATGCATTTGTGCTCACGTCGACTTTTCATCATTTTTTTTATCAATAAATCTTCAGCAGTAAATTCTGTTTCTGCAAGCAATTGTTCACATCAGTACAAGAACTACAAGAGACAATTTATGCATGCTTTTCAATGCTAGGTTCTTTCAAATGCATACTTCAAATTCTACAAGAATTGTCCCAACAAATTGGAAGAATGGGCCAAAAAACTATAGAGCCTTTTGAATTATAATTTTTTTTAGTGACTGACCTATCTGATAGCTTCATCATTTTTACACCATATGCTTCATACATGAATGTGACTTTGTTTACAATGTTTAGAATTGTAAACTTATTTGGGGTTATGCATACGCCATGTTATTCAATTTTTGAACTATCAATTTTTAAAAAAATTGGAATTTGTTAATAAAGAAATAGAAGAAATAAAGTGCATGCAATTACTATATACAGCATAAAATGCTATGTACTCTTCTGTATATTCCTAAGTAAGAAAGTTTGCATGCTAGTGCATATATGAACTTTCATGCCAATGACTGCTGACCTGCAAGGGGTTTCTGATAATATTTCATAATACATGCCAAGTCTCATTACAACCATTATACATGGATCTTTGCATTGCTCAACTCATGTTACCTGTACCAACCCCAATACCCCACCAGAAAATTCCTTGTACCTTGACCAGCTTGTGGATGGGGGAGTCAGGGGAAGCGTGCAACGTGCGTACGTGTGTTGTTTAGTGTGAGCATGTAACTGAATGTCCCTTCCTACGCAAATGGGGGGCGTACGTGCCGTCTCCAGTGTGCTTGCAAGATAGTCTCTGGTGGAGGGTATAAATTGGGGACATCAGGTTGTGCTGTACCTTCTCCAGCTGAGCTCTGTCTCACCAGAGGACCCTGACCATGAGGCTCGTTCAAACACTCGCTCTGTGCCTGGCTCTCTCTTTGAGCCTCGTTGCTGCTTCGTGAGTACACACACAGACACACCTGTCAACACATAGTTTGTACAGGCTTAAAATTAATCATAATGTGTATAAAATAGCTATCGCACTGAAAAAATATGATACTAAATTTTTGAAGGTAAGTGGTTGCAAACAATTTATTTTAGCTACATTTACATAAAAAATGTTGAAAGTTAGTCAACTAAATTTATTTAAATGTAGCTAAAATAAATTGATTGCAACCACTTACCTTAAAAATGTTTGTAAATTCAATGAATCTTTTCCCCAGTGTTATAAGTGTATTACTTTAACATATCAGTAACAATGATTATTATTTATTTTTTTGCTAACATTTTTGCCTATTTGAAGTGGGTTTTTTGCACCAACATTTTGATTTCTTCACCTTTGAATGCTTGCTCTTTAACTTATTAAATTCTTGCATTTACTTTAAACAGTTTTACACTTACATTTACTCAGTTATAATATGCTTTTATCCATAGTTACTTACAAATGAGAAACATACTGTATCAAGCAATTTTTCATAAGAGCCAACCATTTTTTTTTTCAGTGGCCTATGCCACAAGGGCACGATTCAATAATAAGTTTGATTAATACAGTAGTATTACAATTTAAAAAAAAACAAAAAAAACAATTATCTCAGACACAGATATTACATACAGAGATTCGCTTTTGTTACAAATTTCCAGAATTGGAAAATGTCTTTTTTTTTTTTTCAAACAAATGACAAAATACATATTTCTATAAACAAATCGTTAAATGTAATGTACTGCATCCCAATTCGCCTACTTATACTATGCCCTAAAAGTATGTACTCTTTTTGTGAAGAGAAAGTACATACTTGTGAGTATGTAGCAGAATAGTATGCAAGCTTTGGGACATACTACTCATAGACATATAAATACCTAGACGCCTCATTGGCCGCTTCGGTCCGTTGCTGCGATACGTCAACACGTCCGCCATGTTTGTGAGGGCAAGACTGCCTTAAAAACAAATGGAGGTAAACGGGGGAGCTGCGGTTTTTTCGGGATAAAAACACGATAACGTTTACATTTATCAACCAATTTCAGTGGTTTGTGATCTACATGGAGTTAAAAATAACTCTGCCTCTAGTTATTCAGTTAGGCTTGGAAAATTAATAATTTTCTTAAGAAATTGTAAAAGCTCACACTCACACTCTTGTTGATTTGGTTGATTTTTTTCGGTTAACAATTCTAATATTGATGTAGTATAACTGTGACATATACTTGTAATGTAATTTTAATGTACTAAATGAAATTAAGTTTCTCTGTCTTCAACCCCAACATTTGAGCTTTTCTCGTGCTAGGTCAGAACACAGCTCGTTCCCTTTGAAATACTGAGGGGGGAAAAAATCGAAATAATACATCTTTAAGTACTAATAATTTACCATCATTGAGAAAATTTAATAAAACCAGCGAATACAAATCAAAAAGGGACACACTGGTAGTCTGCTTTCTATTTTCATAGCACTCTATAGGCTACAGATAAAAACTCTACAAGCAATAACAAATATAACTGATAATTCTTTATTGATCCAGTAAAACTTACAGTTACTAATATGCACTGATGCACAGTAAAAATATAGTAAAAGTGATATGTAACATTAAAATGTATATGTAGTACAAGTTGTAGTAAAGTGAATAATATTAAAAGCAAGTACAACAGCACAATAACATAACTGATATAATAGATTTATAATAGCACAAATTATATGTGTAATACAATAATAAATAAATGAATAACAATAGATAGCAAGTAGAATATGTAATATCAAGGGTGGAATAATGCAGAATAGTCAATAATGAAGAATAAATTAATAGTAAATTATAAATAATCGTGAAAAGTACAGTTTTATAATGGTATTTGTATAATAATTATTAAACAAAGACAACTAATGACAAGCAAAAAATTGTGGTCATGAATTCCAAATTGTTTAATTAATGAGCTCCTTGAGTATTTTATATATATATATATATATATATATATATATATATATATATTAATTGTGACAACAAAACCTGACTAATAAAGACTAATTCTCCACTGCTTCCCTCAAGATTTTCCTATATTTTCTAATGAGGTTTTTCAATGAATGAGTAAAATAATGTAAACAACTTGACAAAGCTTGACATTTTGCTCTACAATGCAAATTACACACATCCATGCAGAAAACACATTTTGAAGCAGTCGTTTATTTTTCAATATATGTTACTACATAGGAATGTTTGGGGTGTGAGTGTGTGCAGTTTACGTTGTACAACAAAATGTCAAAGTATAGTTATGTTTAACACAGACCAGATTATGACATGCCCCCCCCCCCCAAAAAAAACTTTCTATAAATCAAAATTAATAATCATTATTGCAATAATAAACAATGATTTTGTTATGATATTGCAGCTTCACTCACTAAGGAGTTCCTGTGTTTCTCATTTCTAGGCTATTTACATTATGCAGTTTTTGTGTAAATGCATATACAGTAGTACATGATCAGCATTAAACAGCCTGTGTAAATAATTTAAAATGCAGTCTATAGTATTGTGATTGACTGAAAAAACTGGTTATTTTTAAATATTTGACAAAAATAACAGAAACATTTAATAAGGTAATTATATTGTTATAAAAGTTACCCTTACAAAGGTTAAAAAATGCTCCTGGAAGTCTGTTCCGGGGAGAGAGAGTGGTTTGAATATGATCAGGGTCATTCTGGCCATTCATTCAGGGCTATTCTGGGTTTTAACGAGTACAAATACAACATTAGGCTGTGGAGGTGTAGCATAGTCTCTAGGAAATGCAGGAAACATGCTTTCTTCAGCTTTCCTTAAGGCTTGCTTTGTCCTGTTTGCAGTTGGCTAAAAAAGAAAAAAACAAATAATTTATATAATCAGTCCACAGTTTTATGATAAGCTATGAAATCCTTATAATCTAGTGATGATAAACTTGCTCTTTGTAAATGAGAAGTGAAATTAAAGAGAGATGCTTTAGCTCCATCCCTATCCTGACAGTCTGACACGGTCTTGTCAAAGTGCTCACTGTATATATTGTGCTCATAACACAATTTAGTTTATGATATGAACTACAATATAAGTTAAAACTTAATAAGAATTAATTTAAACTTTGATTTCTTATAAAGTCTCAGCTTTCACTGCTTACTTGCCATATCCCTAGCTATTAATAGTCTGACACTGGCTAATTAAGTTGTCGACATAATGCTAAAAATGACCAAAAAAACATCCAGAAACAAGTGTTCAGTCTTACCTGTGAAAGATAATACCCCGAGATCTGTTGTTATTAATGTGCGACGGTCTGTAGATGCCCAAGCTGCCGCTGAGTCAGGTATGTTTTCTTCTGTCCCGGTATGAGAGTTCTGGAGAGTTGCCCGCACCAATATGGCGGCGCCGTTGACGTGCGGTCGAGCGGCCAATGAGGCGTCTAGGTATTTATTATGTCTATGATACTACTTCATCATAGCTGCTTCTTTAACGGACGCTCTGTTGCTTAGTTACGTGCATCATGTAACTCAGTGGTTGCCAAACTGGGGGGCGCGGAGTTATGATAAGGGGGGCGCGGCAAGGCTAGTGTACATACAGTCAGCCGATATTTATAGGGATGCACCGAAATTTCAAAAGAGAAAAACGGTCCAATGAGCCGAAAATATCTGCCGCCGCGCCGCCCGGCAGTATTCAGCGCGCACTCTCTCTCTCACTCTCTCTCTAATCACTGCCGTCGTGACACTCTATGAATGTGCGCAAAGCAAAGTCCGCTCAAATAACGCGCCAACAGAAAATTTCTATGTATACTTTCTTGTATACTTTCTATGTAACATGCTGTAGTACAGCTGTACTGCACAACGGTGGTAAAATGACGCCCTCTCGTGACGCTATGCTCTGATAATAATAGCTTTGTAGGACTATAAAAAAAAGTTATATCCGATTCTGTTTAATAAAACTGAATAAAAGTAATATATTGATTGGCTATATTTTCTGTCCAATTTGATTGTGTTACTTTCAATAAACGTGGTTATTTTATTGGCTTGTGATTTTTAAATTCAGTATCATTAAAATTGAGTTAAATTTAAAAAGTCTTACAAAAATGACTTAATATTATTTAATAAAATAATAAATAATTATTACAAAGCAGTTTCGGTTTCGGCCAGTAATTTTCTTTTCGGTGCATCCCTAGATTTGTATGTAAAAATAAATGTTTTCAGGGTGATACAAGACCCCAGGGTGAAATTATCTTGGTAATTATGGCTTCTTGCCACATATGTAAATAAATGAGCAGAAAATATGAATTTCATCATATTTTATTACCTCAAGACGACTCGCAGTCCCCGCTGCAGCGGTCTGTTATCAGTTCTAGCGGTTGTTGTCGTTAAATAACAGACCACTAGATGGTGCAATTGATTAATCATAAATGAGAATTGCCGTTAGCCGAATAAAATTATGAATGAATGACGCATTCTGCTGTAACCATGGACAAGTTTTTGAAAAGACAACAAGTGCCAGGTAAACATAAAGTAGATGATGAATCTACTTCAAACATCACGGGCCTCATTTATATAGCGCGCGTACGCTCAGATTTGATCGTAGAGTGTGTGTGCGTTTAAATCCACGCCAGCGCTCATATTTATAAAGACGGTCTTTGACGTGGAAAAGTGCTTAGCGTCACGTCAGGGTCTGAGCAGACGTACGCACTTTTTATTGTCGGAGTAAATTATGATGATTGGTAATATTTTATATGTTAATGACATTAATTAGGAGTGGTTTACAAGGCAGAGAGCTGAAACCATTCAATTGCGTGCAAGTTGAAGATCATTTGCCATACATAGATTTCACATCTGAAAGAGACGCGTATGCGCGTTTTCTGTTCGTATGTTCATTTTATGAATCAAACGTACACATATTTGAGAAATGATCGTAAGATCAAATTTAGGATGGTTTCTGTGCAACATTTTATAAATGAGGCCCCACAACTACAACAAAGAGAAGAAAATATGATGAGGCATATCTGTATAATTCGATTTTTGTGCAGAGGCGAGTTTGAGAAAATCTGTTGAAAACAATGAATACTGTTACATAGTTAATAATAATAATAATAATAATAATAAATAAATGTTGAAGCTGCATGCTTTACTTTTAATGCTTCTACTCTAAAATGGACTAGTTTCTTATTTAGTTTTTTTATTTATTTATTTTTTCAGTAAGTTGTCACACTGAATTTGTGTTAATGAATTACAATCTTTCAAACAAATCCTCCTGGAGGTGTGTTTATGTGTATGTGTGTGTGTGTTTTTTTATTCTGCAAAAGGGGGGCCCGGCAGAAAAAGTTTGGGAACCACTGATGTAACTGTTTAATCTGCCCTGTCAATCATCTTGTCACAGTTAACATCATCCACATTTCGTTTAATTTGATTTCCTACAGAAACACATCGCGGGTCTTTCATGCCGAGAACTCTGCTCAACTCTGTTTGCATAATGATGCATTTAAACGTTAATGACCAAACGTTTATCATTATAATCATTATAAAAGTTCACAGTGTTGCTGCAGATGAAATATAACGTGGATAACATTGAATTAATATTTTTTAATCAGGTTAGACAGGTTAGAAAATAATCCCTTTCTCTACCTGTCCGTTGGTCGTGCATATCCGCCATGTTTGTAGTTTTTTTTTTTTTTTAACACGTTTTGTGCGTGTTTGTAGTTCTAATCGAATCCCCCGTGGGCAGAGTGTGCATCGATCTGCACTTCGAATTCTAACCGGAAGTAGTAAACCATCCGGGAATCTTTGGCATACTTTTTTAAACATACTATAATTTGGGACATACTAATTCTATTTTCGAATACTATTTAGGATGGATAGTTTGCGAATTGGGACGCAGCAATGGTCTAATAGCTGAAAATGTAACATTACAGACATACTACTATTTTGTTATAATTAGGGATATTGCAGTGTGTTGTAATCTGTAATTTTAACATCCACTTCATCTTTTTTGTGTGTTCAGCCATCATATGGAGGGTCATGCTCAAAAAGGTGGGTCTTGTAAATGGCTAAATCAAAACAATTTCTCTAAGTGGGCAGTAAATGAAAGCGATGTATTAGTATATTCTGATTCCATTAAGACACATATTTCATGATATAACGTTTTTTTCTTCTTCAGATGAACCTGAACCTGAAGGACATAAGCATGAATTGCACCATGGTGCTAAGCTTGACCGCTGTGAAGGAATGGAGTTTGACGCAGTTGCTGTGAACGAGGAAGGGTTTCCTTATTTCTTCAAGGGTGAGAGATGGTTGATCAGAGAAGTCAGACTTTTATCAGTGAGAAATAAATAAGTAGGCTAAATAATCTAAATATATATAATATAAAAATATAAACATTTTTATAGTGAATTTGTGATTACCTCATGACCTTATAGGTCTTTTATCTGACCTTTCTCTTTGATTTTTGACTGAAGGTGACCACCTGTTCAAGGGTTTCCATGGCAAGGCTGAGCTGTCTAATGAAACTTTCCCTGAGCTGGACGACCATCATCACCTGGGACATGTGGACGCTGCATTCCGCATGCACTCTGAAGACAGCCCAGACCACCATGACCACCAGTTCTTCTTCCTGGTAAGTTTAACATTCTCTTAAATGCAGTTTCTAATCCATTGTGATGCTTGCTTTATGTATCAGACATGTATCAGACAGGCTTCTTCTTTAACACCATTAAAGGACACCAAGGTCTTCAGCTACTACAAGCACAAGCTGGAGAAGGACTATCCCAAGGATATCTCTGAAATTTTCCCTGGAATTCCTGACCATTTGGATGCTGCAGTGGAGTGTCCCAAGCCAGACTGCACTGATGACACCGTAATCTTTTTCAAAGGTATTATAGGATATTGTGGTCTTTTTCTATCTGCAGAGGTTAAAACATGATGGAAATGTAATAAGAGTGTTGAGAGGTTTTGTTGTGTCTAAATATCTTCACAATCCACCAAAGGTGATGAGATCTATCACTTCAATATGAAGACCAAGAAGGTTGATGAGAAAGAATTCAAGAGCATGCCCAGCTGCACCGGAGCCTTCCGTTACATGAATCATTATTACTGCTTTCATGGTCATCAGTTCTCCAAGTTTGACCCAGTTACAGGAGAAGTCCATGGCAAATATCCAAAGGAGACCCGTGATTACTTCATGAGATGCCCACATTTTGGTAAGTGTAATAATGAACATGCAAGTGTGGAAAAGTTATACGGCTGGAGAAAGCAATTTAGCATTAGATAAAAACAAGAACTTGGAGTCTGGTATCTCTCTAGGAAAAAAGAGCACTGATGACCACATTGAGAGAGAACAGTGCAGCCGTGTGCACTTGGATGCTATTACATCTGATGACGATGGCAGCATATATGCTTTCAGAGGTGAGTTTCTATTGTTATTTCATCCAGACAGCATTATAGTGATATGAATTTTTTTTCAGTGACTCTTTCAGGTTATATCATTACACAGGTGGCATTTATAAGGGAGTCAATGCATCATTTATTCAAACGATTCCTTCAAAAATGCAGACCCTGCATCCCACTTCGCATGCTAACTGCCTTAATTAGTATTCAAGGCTACTATTTAGGGTGGCGTCATTGAATGCGAGTCATTGAATCATTCACTGAACCATTTGTGAGTCACTGATTCTTTTTCAGTGACTCTTTCAGGTTATATCATTACACAGGTGGCATTTATAAGGGAGTCAATGCATCATTTATTCAAACGATTCCTTCAAAAATGCAGACCCTGCATTTCAATTCACATTCTAACTGCCTTAAATAGTATTCAAGATCAGTACTCTTAAATAGGCTACTACTAAGGGTGGCGTCATTGAATGTGAGTCACTGAACCATTCATGAGTCATTGAATCATTCATTTAACTGATTTGTTGAAAACACAGATTCATACACAGATGCAATTTTTGCACCATGTGGCTGTAATGTTTGTTATGAACTGTTTTCATGGTCAGAACACAAACAGACAATGAAGCTGGCAATGTTGTGTCTAAAATGTAATATACTCAATATTAACTTCTTGTTTATTAAACTGTTGTATAAAAGCAAAACCACTTGCTAAAGTGGTACACAATCGCACTGCCTTTACAATGTCTGTGATGACATGCAGCCTACGGCAGAATCACAACCTTATATTCAAGGACAAAAGCTCTCTTGCCTGTGTGCTATTTCTTAAATATGTAAACTAATATACAATAGCAAGTCACTAATTTAACAAATGCAATTTCAGAAGGTTCACTGATACAATCATCTGTAAAACAAATCCCTTTTTCTCTTCCCCAGGGCACCACTTCCTCAGTATAACTGGTGATAAGTTTCATTCAGACACAATTGAGAGTGCTTTCAAAGAGTTGCACAGTGAAGTGGATGCAGTCTTCTCTTATGAAGGCCATCTCTACATGATCAAGGTTCATTTGTGCAGCAAATGACTTTCACAAGGCTTTATAATATTAAGTGTCTCTTAAACTATTGTACTGTACTCAATGAAGTGAAAATGTCTGCATTCATCTTCTCATATGTTCTGTTCCATGTGCAGGACAATGAGGTGTTTGTGTACAAAGTTGGAGAGCCACACACACACCTGGAAGGTTACCCCAAACCCCTGAAGGAGGTCCTGGGAATTGAGGGTCCCGTAGATGCTGCCTTTGTGTGCGCAGACAATCACATTGCTCATGTCATCAAAGGTATAAGCATTGGCATGCTTGTTCTGTAAAATACTGTAGATTATCTATTCTCATTACAAGCGTTTGTCATCTAGTGACAGAAAGCTTACTGTCTTTTCTACTATAGGTCAAACAGTTTATGATGTTGACTTGAAAGCCACCCCACGTGCACCTGTGAAGGAAGGAACTATATCACACTTTAAAAAGATTGATGCTGCAATGTGTGGACCCAAGGGTGTGACGGTTGTGATCGATAACCATTACTACCAATATGCAACTCCCATGATTATGATGATGGGCAGAATCATGCCTGAACAGCGCAAGGTATCTCAGGAGCTGTTTGGCTGTGACCACTAGAGGGAGGCGTACAGAAAAGGAGAGGAGGAACTGCTGTGCAAGTGATCTAGTCTGTACAGACTGTGTCTCTTAAAATAGCCACAGTAACTGCACTGACTAGGATTTTCAAGCCGTAACATATCCACTTTTCTTTAACTTTTGTCAAACCTGATCTCAAATTCCTACCTCTGAAGTTCTGCTTGAATATTTTATCCCACCATAAACATGTCAACATATAAAAGCAATCCTGGCTTTTGCTGCCATTACACCGTCTGCTGACTCATATTTGCGTCTATTACCACCAAACGTTTTTTTTAAGCTCCATCAATATGAAAGACTTAAATATTTCACCTTGGTCTATATACTCTGTGGTTAATAAATAATCTTATATCATTTTCATTTGTCTGTTTGTTGTGGTCCTAAAGTGTGCACATATGAGGGATGTAAACATACACCAAATTAGTGCAAACAAAGCCAAGTTGTGGTCTGTTTGGCTTATGATTCATCCTCCGCTCTCCCTTGTTTTATGATATTGTATCCCTGTCAGACACAACAATGACAGTTTTAGTGTTTAAGACAGGCAAAACTCTCTCAAACACACAGGTATTGCCTGGTACGCCTTTCATTATGAGGACTTTCCATAGGCGTAATGGCGTAATATTTAACCACGCCCGTCAACATTCTCACAGAACACCTTCTGCATGGAGACAACTGGATGGTCTCATAATGTAGGGGTAGAAACCTAAACCATGAATATATTTACATTTGAGATATATTTAAGAATGCACTTGTTCTGGTTTATTACACGCCTTTAATGTCAAGTATGGTTAAACTAGTCAAAACTAGTTCTTTGTTCATATACTATCTTAATTCCTTAACCTATAAAATAACCTATATGATATAGCCTACTTATAGCAATGGGATGTAATTGAAAGTTATTAAATATCTAAATGACTTTTTTATGATTAGTCGTTGCCCCTCACATTCACGTGTCTTGATTAGAGTCCGTCTCTTATGTCGACTGCACAGTAAACTTAAAATAAATGGAATACTTTAATTTTGTACGAATACAACATTAGAAAGAAGCAAGCAATGCAATCATTCAATTAGTCACAAAGCGATACAAAGCAATAAACAGTAGAGAATATTTGATAGGTCTAGTTTTTCGTGATTATGTCTCATATCCTTAGGAATGTAACTTGTACACGTAACTTCCCAGATAGCAAAAATCATTTGGGCCAGATCTGGTCCAGACCCATCGGACGGTCGGACCAGATCCGTGTAACGGACTCGGGCCGGTGTCTTTTGGCACAACGGGCCAATACCGGCATGGATCCGGTTTAAGATAAGTTGTATAAATAAGTTGTATACATATCTAAAATTCAAACACAATTTGTTTATTTGTACAGTGCTTTTCACAATACATATTCCAATGCAGCTTTACAGAAAATGCATTTAAAAAGAGTATTGCATTTAAAAGTTACAAATAAAAAGAGTAATGTCCATATGCCACAGTATTTGTACAGTTCCCGGATAATACAAATCATACAAGTAGATAATGACCATTTAAGTAGAAGTGATAAATACCTTTAAAGCAATGATTACAAGCATCTTACCCAGACAGCAAGGAGTGTCGGCCCAGATCCGGCCCACAACTGGCCCGCATGGATTTCATACGGGCCAGATGTGGGCTGGATCTGGGCCAGAACTATGTTGCTGTCTGGGTACATAATACATAATTAAATACCTTTTTTTTTTCTTAAGGTATAATACGAAGGTCTTAGACAAAAAAAAGTTAAAAGAAATGATTTAGATGTACAGACAATTACTGTCCTGAACACTATTAAAACAATATTCATATTAAAACAATTGAATTACTACACAAAACATGTTTTACTACACTACATCTTTTCTTTTGATAATTTTTGCATCAAAAACAAAATTAAAGTTAATTTAAAACACTACCCCAAGTAGTACAAGTCTCTACTTCTAGTGCTTACTGTACATAATATTCAACGAGCTTAAAACAGTGCTACACAATGAGAATGAGAAGAATCTGAATAATTACCACAGGGAAATTTTATATCACAGGGAAAGGTCTTACAAATGTGTGTCACCATTGTGGTTCTAGTTGTTCGAGTCTTCTGCAATGCTGTTTTTGAGGTAAATGCGAGCCCTCCATCTGACTCCACAGCTTAGACAGTTCCCCCCTTTTCGTTGTCTCTAAAAAAAAAAAAAAGATTAAATATCTTTTTAATATTAACATATTAATATATAATGTTTTTTGTACATTGTCCCTGATAACTAATAATAATAATAATAATAATTAAATATATTATACACACACACATACATACAGTACATATATATACAAACACACACATAAGGTCAAAAGTTTACATACACCTTGCAGAATCTGCAAAATTTTAATAATTTTACCAAAATAAGAGGGATAAGACATTTACATATTGTCCACAAGAGAAAAAAATTGTTGAATTTATAAAAAAGACCCCGTTGTTTACATCCACTTGATTCTTAATACTGTGTTGTTCCCTGAATGATCCACAGCTGTGTGTTTTTGTTTAGTGATAGTTGCTCATGAGTCCCTTGTTTGTTCTGAACAGTTAAACTGTCTGCTGTTCTTCAGAAAAATCCTTCAGCTCCCACAAATGCTGTGCTTTTCCAGCATTTTTGTGTATTTTAACACTTTCCAGAAGTGACTGTATGATTTTGAGATCCATCTTTTCACACTGAGGACAACTGAGGGACTCATATGCAACTATTACAGAAGGTTTAAACGCTCACTGATGCTCCAGAAGAAAAAATAATGCATTAAGGGGTGAAAACTTTTTGAATTTGAACATCAGGGTAAATTGAGCTTATTTTGTCTTGTGGGAAACATGTAACCCAGACAGCAACATAGTGTTGGCCCAGATCCGGCCCACATCTGGCCCGCGTGAAATCCATGCAGGCCAGATGTGGGCCGGATCTGAGCCGACACTGCTTGTTGTCTGGGAAGTATCTTCTGTAGCTTCTGAAGGGCAGTACTAAATGAAAAAAATATTTAGGCAAAATAAGAAAAATGTACACCTTCATTCTGTTTAAAAGTTTTCACCCCCTTAATGTATCGTGTTTCCTTCTGGAGCATCAGTAAGCGTTTTTCACTTCCAGTTCTTGTTGATTATGTAATTATAAAATGATCGTACACAAAATTAATAGTAGTTATTATGATTGATGTGGTTTGGAATTGGTAAAAGTGCTTAAAAAAATGATCAGAATATTGAATCGCCTAATAATTATGCACGCACTGAATATGCTTTTCCACATCATAAATGTTATCCATGGTTAGCATTTTTTAATTTTCCTGTAATCGAGTAATTTTGTCCTGCTTTGTGTGTGACAAAGATAATGTTCATTCTACTTACTGCCCATAGGTGTAAAGTATAATAACTGATATAACAGAGAAGAAAAGCAAGGGGAAACTGTGCCACCTGTTTTATATATTAAAAAATACACAACTAATTGCATTTTACACAGATATGTTATGACATTTACATTTACATTTACATTTAGTCATTTAGCAGACGCTTTTATCCAAAGCGACTTACAATTGGGGAATACATCGAGCAATTAATCTTGAAGAGGCAATCAGACATACGAAGTGCTTGCAACACCAAGTCTCAGACATTGTTCAAATAAATACAAACTACCAAAGGAAGGAATAAGTAAAGATAATTTTTTTTTTTTTTTTAAGTTTAGGATGAAGTCAAGTGCTGTCGAAAGAGATGAGTTTTCAGTTGTTGCTTGAAGATTGACAGGGATCCAGCATTCGGACAGAGGTGGGAAGATCGTTCCACCAGCCAGGAATGGTGAATGAGAATGATCTAGAGAGTGATTTTGCGCCTCTCTGTGATGGTATCACGAGGCGTCGCTCACTAGCAGATCTCAGATTTCTGGAGGGGATGTAGTTTGTTAATAGAGAGTGCAAGTAAACGGGTGCTGAGCCAGTGGTTGTTCTATATGCAAGCATCAGTGTCTTGAACTTGATGCGAGCCGTGATTGGTAGCCAGTGCAGGGAGATAAAGAGAGGTGTAACATGGGCTCTTTTGGGCTCGTTGAAGACCAGTCGTGCCGCTGCATTCTGAATCATTTGTAGAGGTTTGACTGTATTAGACGGAAGTCCAGCCAGAAGAGCATTGCAATAGTCCAGCCTAGAAATGACAAGGGCCTGGACAAGAAGTTGTGCAGCATGCTCTGTCAGAAAGGGCCTGATCTTTCTGATGTTATATAGTGCAAACCTGCAAGATCGAGCAGTTTTGTAATGTGGTCTTTGAAGGTCAGCTGATCATCAAAGATTACACCAAGATTTCTGACCGAAGTTGATGGGGTTATTGTTGATGAACCTAACTGGATCGTGAAGTCATGCTGTAGAGTCGGAGTGGCAGGGAGGACAAGAAGCTCAGTCTTTGCCAGGTTGAGCTGCAGGTGATGTTCTTTCATCCATGCCGAGATGTCCGCCAGGCAACCTGAGATCCTTGCAGTTACCGTTGGATCATCTGGTTGAAAAGAGAGGTAGAGCTGTGTGTCATCAGCGTAGCAATGGTATGAGAATCCATGTGCCTGTATGATGGGACCCAGTGATGTAGTGTATGTGGAGAAGAGGAGGGTCCAAGAACTGATCCCTGAGGAACCCCAGTGACCAGTGTATGTGCTTTGGATACCTCACCTCCCAGGCCACCCTGAAAGACCTACCAGTGAGATAGGATTCAAACCAGCGAAGTGGAATGCCAGAGATGCCCAGTGATGAGAGGGTGGACAGGAGTATCTGATGATTGACAGTGTCAAAAGCGGCAGATAGGTCCAGCAGAATGAGGACTGATGATTTGGAATGGGCTTTTGCAATTCGCAGGGCTTCAGTGACCGAGAGAAGCGCAGTCTCAGTTGAATGGCCCCTCCTGAAACCTGACTGTTTAGCATCCAGTTTGTCGTTCTGTGAAAGAAACAGTGAGACTTGGTTGAAGACAACTCGTTCAAGTGTTTTCGCTATGAACGGAAGGAGAGAGACAGGTCTGTAGTTTTCTATAAGAGAAGTGTTTAATGTAGGTTTTTGAGCAGTGGGGTTACCGAGCCTGCTTGAGCATAATGGGGAAGTTACCTGTGAGTAGGGATGTGTTGATGATGTGTGAGTGCAGGTAAGAGTGTGGGTGAGATTGCTTGGAGAAGGTGTGAGGGATTGGGTCAAGAGGACATGTTGTAGGATGGTTGGAGAGGAGAAGCTTGGATACTTCAGCTTCAGTGAGTGGACAGAAAGAAAAGATGGGAGTTTTAGCAGTGGATGTGGTAGGGTGAGGGTCCTGTGTGCGTGGAGGTGAAAACTGACCACTGATTGATCTAGTTTTGTCTGTAAAGAAAGTGGCAAAGTCATCAGCTGTAATAGAGGTGGAGGGAGGAGGTGGAGGGGGACAGAGGAGGGAATTAAATGTTCTGAAGAGATTACGCATGTCTGGAGCGCTGTCGATCTTGTTGCGGAAATGTGAGGATTTGGCAGTGTGGACTTTAGCAGAGAAGGATGTGAGCATAGACTGGTACCTACTGAGGTCCGACAGATCGTTTGATTTGCGCCATTTTCTCTCTGCCGCTCTGAGTGTAGTCCGATGTTCACGAAGAACCTCGGATAACCAGGGGTTGGAAGGAGCAGCCCGTGCGGGCCTAGAGGAGAGAGGACAAATGTCGTCTAGACAAGAGGTTAAGGTAGAGCATAAAGTCTCAGTAGCTGCGTTTACATCCAGAGATGAGAAATGGGTGGGTGAAGGAAGAGAGGAGGATACCACAGAGGAAAGATGGGAAGGAGAAAGGGAGCGCAGGTTTCGTCTAAAAGTAACTGGTAGGGGGGTTGGTGGCACAGGAGAAGCAAAGTGTAATGTAAATGTAATGAAGAAATGGTCCGGTATGTAGCGGTTGTACCAGAATGTTATCTGCAGTACAATTGCGTGTAAATTAAGTCAAGTTGGTTGCCTGATTTGTGCGTGCTAGTAGTGGTAAGGCGTTTGAGATCAAACGAAGCTAGGAGTGCATGGAAGTCTGTAGCATAAGGCTTGTCTAGGTGAATGTTGAAATCACCAAAGACTAGGAGTGGAGTGCCATCCTCCACGAAAGAGGACAGCAGCCCGTCCAGCTCCTCTAGGAAGGTGGCTAGAATTTGGCTAGGGGGACGGTAAATGACCACGATCTGGAGTTTTATCGGAGCTGATACAGTAATGGCATGAGATTCAAATGAGTTGTAATTGCATAGGGAAGAGCGGGTTGAGTATTTCCAATTGTTAGAAATGAGCAGACCAGTGCCTCCACCCCGCCAACTTGCCGGGGTGTGAGAGAAAGAGAGATTAGTAGAGAGCAGCTGGGGTTGCTGAGTCTTCTGGACGAATCCAGGTCTCAGTCAAGCCCAAGATGCTGAGCGTGGATTTTAAAGAAAAAGCAGAAATGAAGTCAGCTTTGTTGACAGCTGACTGACAATTCCAGAGACCCACAGAGAAGGAAAGAGGTGTAGTGAAGGAGGTAGAGATAAGGCGCAGGTTAGCAGGATTACGTTGCCGTCTGCGTGGGACGTTAGAGCGTGGTTGAGAGAGAACCGGAATAGTTTGGAAACACATGATAGAGGTGGCAGGAAAGAGGATGGAAACGGAGAGTGTGTAAGGGAAGGGGGAAAAAAGAAAAGATACTTAAGTGTGTCGCTCGGAGTCGTTGCTCGGTTAAAGTTATGAATGTATTTGTTTCATTTAGTATTACAAAGCAAGGAAGGCAATGTTTAAGCCTTACACATAAGAGTCACAGTTTATTAACATGCTCCACTGTGGAAATTAGTGCATGTGACATCAGTGTCATATACACTTCCTTTAATCACCGACTTGAGATGAAAAAGGGTTTGTACCCAAATGAGACACAGACTATAGCATTGCTAGAGGACTATGATTGTTATAACAGGTATATTGTTCAGGATGAGTGTGAAGTTATTTGAAGGAGCATTTCTCCAGAAAGCTGCAAGCCTCAATCGGCCCTAACAAACAGTATGTTTTGAACAGCACAAGTTGTAACATTATCAGGCACTCATTATTATCAATACTCAATTATAAATTGTGGCATTCAAATAGCTTGAATAACTCAAATTCCACTGAAAACTAAAAAAAAAAAAGAAAGAAAAAAAATGGGACTCACCTTACTATTTGACAGTCCCGGCTCTCAGGTGGAACCTGAAATTGAAACAGATCGTTATATAGTGTTGCTGGACAATTTCTCAGTTAATTTACCCAATTAACATGGAGCATACCGTTAACAGAAATAAAAGCATATTTTGGCCAAGCTTTTATAAATAAAAATCAAACCAAACAATATAATGTAATACATGTATATCTCCTCAGTGCCCCTCTGTTTCTATCATTCAGTGTGCCTGAAAGCGTTCTGCCTGCTTATTCAAGGGGACTGGGCTCGACAAAAGTTTGGACACATTACTGTTTTTAATGTTCTTGAAATAAGTCTCTTATGCTCATTACTCCAGTCTTCAGTGTCACATGATTATTATTTGCTGTTCAAGAAACATTTCTGATTATTATCAGTTGAAAAACAGTTGTGCTCCTTAATATATGCAGAAACCATGATATACAACCATTCAAATGTTTGGTGTGTGTTAATAGAAATGACTTTTTATTTAGCAAATAGGCATTAAATTGATCAAAGTAAAAACATTTATAATGAAGCAAAAAATATATTTCAAATAAATTATGTTCTTTTGAACTGTCTATTCATCAAAGAATCATAAAAATGTTTCCAGAAAATGTTAAGCAGCAAAAACTTAAAAAAAATTTTTTTTTTTTTTACATCTAATAATAATAATAATAATAATAATAATAATAATAAGAACCATTACTGATAACTGAGCACCAATAAAAATCCAGCACTAAATCAGCATGTTAGAATGATTTCTGAACGATCGTGCACTGAAGACTGCAGTAATGATGCTGAAAATTCACAGGAATAAATTACATTTTAAAAATATATTCAAGTGATATTTCACAATATTACTTTAATTTTATTTTTGATCAAATAAATGCATGCAGCCTTGAGGGTTAGCACTTAACACTGCTAGCCCACCATGACAGGCAGCAATCTTAAACATTACATTTTAATAGAAGCAGTCAAAATTACTAAAGTTTAAATTAAGTAATTAAGTTCAAATTCATTAATTACGTATAATTGCATACCTCTGGACCGTTTTCTTCATGTTAGCAAGTCCTCTGATAATAGGCCTAAAGTGTTCGCCGGTCCAACACCGATCTAAGGAGCAATAAAAACACCAAAACTTTAAGTTATCGAGTACACAACATAATAAGAGATTAATTTGTTAGTAGAACAGTGTGATCACACGGTGTGACATACCTTCGTGAAGTCTTTGAGGATAACAGCGTACAGTCCGTGCCTCAATCGTCTTGACGTCTTCTTCTTCTTCTTCTATCCACCTTTTTCTTGACATAAAAATGGGCGCGGCCATTTGTAAATTCTATGGGTCTAGCTTCCGGTCTCATCCGCATCCAGCTATTTTTAGCTGTACAAAACAGTTCGTTTTGCTGCTTGATATTGAAAATTGGTGTGTCTTATCGTATTATTTTAATGTATTATCTTAATTATGAACATGCTGGTTTGTAGTGCAAACAGTTTTACCATTTACTGCACGTTGTTATTCTCCTCGTTATTTACCTATAGCGGCTAATGAACCGGAAGTCTCACCCATAGGCTTACTTCCGCGTTGAAGAAAAAGGTGGATAGGGGCGTGACGTCACTGCTCTAGAATGTTTTAAATAGGATACAGAAATTGAATAAACTGTAAATCAACATATTCAAGTTATTCAACAAAACATTATTTAGTCAAGAGCAGTGAGGGATTTCTTCTGTCTTTTGTTGTTTGATTAACATTAATGGCAGACGGCACAGCTTTATTAGGCTGCTGTCACAAGACCTGTTTCACGGATCCAATACTTATGCGTTCGCAACTTAAGACAAAACCAACAATGTTTATGAGAATACTTGCCAGGACGACCATTTTGACGTTATTTTGTGTGTATTTGGCCACTTAAGCGCAACAAGCTTTGTTTGTTTTGTTTGCAGCGCGCGCTTTGGACGTGACTGCAGAGCACAGAAAAGCGCTTCTGGAGCGCACGAGTACCGAAAGACTTAAAAAGACGTGCAAATAATAAATTTATGTGACAATACAAAAATGACTGATTAGGCAATTGACAATTCTGTCAACTGTACCGAAACGCGAGCTAAAGTCTTGTATAGCAGCAGCAGCACTAGATGCGCTGATGTGAAGAGAAGGTCAAAGAGAGAAGACGCGGTGCAGCTGAATCACTCACGCTGTGTTCAAATGACTGGTTGTGTGAATTTATTTACTCATCTAACCTACACGCTATATTGAATAAATGTTTTGCAGGAATTTCCCTCATTTTAACGTCGAAAGCTGCGGGAATATGCGCAATCCCACACCGAAATTCAGGACCTGATTAAACATAATTCTACTGTACATAGAATTGTGAAACATGACTTTTCCAAAACTTTCTGGGTTTATTTATTTTTCCAAAACTTTCCAGGCCTGGAAATTGCTGTTTTAAAATTCCATGACTTTTCCAGGTTTTTCATGACCATATATGAACCCTGAATGTGACGATCGGGTGCGGTTATCTAAATCAAAATCAGGCAAAAATATAGGTGCGGGTGTTTGGCCATCTTTTCCAGGTACCGTTTTCTTGCGTCCGGTAGAAGTTTGTCTCTGTATAGTACATTTCGTTCTTTTAATCGACTTTTCAACTAGGGCTGCAACAACGAATCGATTAAATCGATAAAAATCGATTACTAAAAGCGTTGGCAACGAATTTCATAATCGATTCGTTGTGTCGCGCGACGCGGAGACGTTTGATTATTAAAAATAAAAAAATTAAAAAACTTTAGTTGAGCGCGGAGCGGAGTGAACACACTCGGTCTCTCTCGCACGGATGCTAGCAGAGTTTGGCGCCTCATAAATAAAAACAAAAGTAAAAAAAAAAAAAAACGAGCGGAGGTAGAGGAAAGATACATGGCGGAGGCAGAGAAATCCGTGCGACCCAAGTCATCCGAGGTGTGGGAGCAGGGGCGGCGTTTGCGTATGGCAGAGTATGGCAGTTGCCATACCCTAGCCCAGTCAGGTGCTGTGAAAAATTATCCAAACTTGAGTCGCTTATAATTCGTTTTATTATTTTAAATCAGAGAGTTTTAAAATAGTAAACCAATTATAAGCATTAAAATAACTTGTCAGTAAAACTGTAACGCCATTGGATCATCAAGCTCTCAGCGAGACCTCGTAACTTCACCCGCCTCCGTTCAGATTGACGCCGCGCACAGCCTGGAGAAGATGAGATCTCTGCTTTTTCGCAATGCAAGGGTGAATAAATAATTGGTGTTTGAATAGTACAGCGTTTTCTTTACTCAAACACTATGTCAGTAAAGGATAATGTTTTTGTGTGTTTGAAGAGTGGAGAAGAATTAGTTATTTGCTGTCTATATACGTTTTAAATATCCTGTGCATTATGTGCATAAGCGCTTAATTTGAGATTTTGGCCAAGTGTATTAAACAACAAGAAAAACTAAGCGCCCATATAGCTACAATCAAAGTTATATAACCTGTAAAGTTGATGAAAGCATAATGCACTTAATGCACTTATGCACTGCATAACAGTTACAGCCGTTCTAATGACAGACAAAACACTCCATCTCCGTCATTCTCTGGTCAAAAACATTGTTAACTCCATTTGAGCTTGATTTTCATATAATGTTAAGTGCAGGTGTCTGATACAATACCAACGCTAACGACGCAGTGTTGTTAAATTATTTAATTTTTGCACCCCAGATGTAAAGCATACATGTGTATGTTTTTTGTATTAGTCCATTTTTATTTTATTTTATTATTATTATAACAGCTCAGGGATGTTCAAGGAGCAACATGTTTGTGCACTTTCTAAAGATTTTAGTTCTGTTTTTGAATAAAGGGTTGGAAATGAATGCTTTTTTTTTTAATCCGATTCATCGATTAATCGAAAAATAATCGACAGATTAATCGATTATTAAAATAATCGTTAGTTGCAGCCCTATTTTCAACATTGTTTTTCGTTTTAAGTGTCGCCCGATGTGGCCTCACAATATGGCGGCTCCCTCTTGTGTACGTCCCAGAATGCACTGCGCAGTGAAGTCGGTTGCCAAGCTCCATTAAGGTTTATTGGCGGTTGGCAAACAACTTTTTGGTGCATTACCGCCACCATCTGGTGTGAGTGTGGACCATAGACTGTAAAAAAAAAGGTGTGGACCAGAATGTTGTGTATAAGCATATAAAAAACTATATCCTTCCACTTAAATTGGTTTCTCTAAGATATTGAAACAGTATATATAACACATCTTTTTTACTCTTTCCGCGATATGCTAATCAAGCCAGCATTTATTTGATCAAAAATACAGAAAAAAGTATTACAATTTAAAATAATGGTTTTCTATTTTAATTTATTTCAAAATACAATTTATTGCTTTGATCAAAGCAAATATCTTTGACGTCTTTTGTTCTGAACTGCAGACACTGGTGTCAAAAGTATTCACATTCATTACTCAGGTAGAAGTATAGATACTAGGGTTTAAAAAGACTTTTGTAGAAGTTGAAGTATCAACTCAAGCTTTTTACTCAAGTAAAAGTGTAAAAGTACTGGTTTCAAAACTACTTAAAGTATAAAAGTAAAAGTAATGTAAGGAAAAAAAATGCCATTAAGGACAAAAGCTAAGGCTGCGCCACAGGGGCCTATTGTGCACTACCCCACCTCCTCAAAAAAACATTTTTCTAAAGGCCATAATGACTATAATGTTATATTAAAATGTTAATGTTGAAAAATTTGGGTTGCAGTAGGCTACCTGTTTCAGCCGCATATATGCCCATTAAAAATTAACGCATTTTAGTACAATGCAAATACATTAAAGAACCATATATGTGTACTACTGAGCATTAACGTGTTTCATGGAGCGGAAGATATGATGACTAGTTGCCTATAAGTATTGTAATGGTGCAAAAAGTCAAACTTCAGAGGAATGTCATCATTAACCTTTATTGGAATGTAAATGTACACCCAAGCTTAGCTGCAGGAATCTGTGAGGGCAACGGACAAGAAAATTGCTGTACCCAGGGCAGGCTTAGTAACAATTACCCTTGTATGGTTGTCTATATACAGGGGTGAACATAAGTTTTTCAGCCTGGTTCTCATATGAGAACCTGGAGATTTGGTTTGGTCCTCACACAGGCCATGGCATGTAGTGTGACCCATAAACTATAACTATAAAAAAAAAAATTTATAATAGTGATAATAATATTATTGCACTTCATTAATTTTTTTTGTTTTTATATATATATAAATTAACTAACTAAAAAAAAAATGAACTAAATAATCAAGTGTGATAATACAAATGCAATTATTTCATAGTAAACTTAAAAATAAAATGTTAATATTTGTATTGTTATCATTATTTTAATTTTAATTTTCATCATTTTCAAACGTAAAATCAGCGAGCCGGCAAGTAAGTATTATGCGCTTCCGGGTTTAGAGCTGCTGATGGAATTGCGTCAGTGTATGAAATGTCACAAACAGTTTTGCTTTTAAAACGGCAGCAGGTAGCCTAGATTATGCTTTCAGTTTGAATAGAAATCTTATACAGTACAGTTTGTCGATCTGAAATGATAATTGTGCATTAACAGCTGTCAACCATGTCGGTACGCAAATGCGCTGTCAGAACTTATTTACGCAGCGCATTTTTAATTTTGGTCGCGCATGCGGACCACTTATGTGCCACCCCTGTCTATATACAATAAACATTAGTGCTGTCAAAATTAATGATTAATCCAAGTGATTAATAAACTCAATCCTGATACCTTCCTGGTTTGTACTATGCTCAATTCTATAGCTAATGGTAACAATGTTTAACTAGAAGATGTAACAAACTCTTTGGACTCAATGCTGTATGTACAACAACAGGGTAATCTACATCAGTTACATTTCGCTCGAGTTCTGTTCTTGAGTCTCTGCCACGGACATCTTCGTACTTGGCTACATACGTCTGCTATGTCCAGTGTTGGGGGTAACGAGTCACAAAGTTAGTATAGCCTACTTATCACAACATTGTCAATCGCAAACGCTAATTTATTCAAACGTCTCTCTACCGAACTACTTACTGTAGCTTAATTTGCGGAGGACGAAGAGAAAGCACCCGTTTGATAAATGAGCCAGTAGTGGAGAAATAATAACTTTTAAGAAATAATCTTTTTTGAGTAACGACCCCAACACTGGGTCCTTGCTGGAGTGTGACGTGATTTGCGTCATGTGCAGGTGCGATGGATCGCGTACAAACCAACAGGGTGTCGGAATGGTATATGTTTATACTTCTCATCCAACCACAATCAAATTCACTCTATCCGGATGGCGCGATTCATCTGGATAGGTTTTTTTTTTTTTTGAACGATGACAAGCCGGAATGAAAACAAGCTGAAATGAAATAGGAGTAACGAGGCTATTTTTAGAATGTAAGGAGTAGAAAGTACAGATAATTGCGTGAAAATGTAAGGAGTAGAAGTAAAAAGTCGGCTGAAAAATAATTACTCCAGTAAAGTATAGATACCCAAAATTTCTACTTAAGTAAGGTAACTAAATATTTGTACTTCGTTACTTGACACCTCTGACCAGGGCCGTAGCTAGAGGATTGGGGGCCCCCTGAAAAAATATTGATGTGGGCCCCCCCCACACACACATATCATATACTGTACAATATTCAAGCATGGAGGCCCACATATATCCTAATAGGTGTTTCTTACAAAATAACAAAACAGTTAGCAAATAAATGCATATAAAGGTTTTTTTACTGAAGCTAATGCCTAATGCCTTTGCGCCTGAATAGCGAGCCAGACTACTACCATCTGACCAAGTTTCAGCTCTCTAACTCTTACGATTTGGGCTGCACGATCAGTTTTAGCGCGGAATAATAATAATAATAATAATAAATCCTAACAAATACAATGGTAACCTGATTTTCTTTTCCCCGACATTGTCAGTCAGCATGTACATTAGAGTCGTTCTTGAACGATTCGTTCTTTTTGAACAAATCTTTAATGTGACTCGGGAAGAACGAGTCATCTTGGAGAGTGATTCGTTCAGTCACGCATGCGCAACATCCTATAGGTTCTGCACTGAATTAGTTCACCTGTTTTGAGTCTTCGGATTTGAGTCGTTCGTTCATCACGTGACAGCCCCATAAGCGTAACCTATGCAGTAACTGTAAGAGTAAATAATAATAATAATAATAATAATAATAACTATGCACCCGTTTGTAAGGAAGCATGTAAATTAACTAATTTATGTGTCCAATGTTGTCACATCACTTGACAAAAGAACGACCGACTCGAAAGACTCGAGAGATGAACTAATCAATTCTCTTTCCGGCTCTGACTGCATAGGTTTAGCCATAGACGTAAATCCCGGGGGGGACGGGGGGGACAGGACCCCCCCATCTGAGGGTTGTCCCCCCTAAAAATATCATTACAAGCTACTCTGTATTAAAAATAATATAATGGACATGTACTTAAAATAACTGTGTGAGTAATAAAACAAAATAAACGCAAAAAAAAAACGTTTTAAATTCAGAAATATTTTGATTCCCCCCACCCTTTCCTCACAGTGGTTTGGTCCACTGCCTGCTTTCCTCTTTTACCGATACACACGCACTAGTCCGGTCACTCCGGTGGGAGAGAGCAAGTTCCTCAGTAACAGTTAGTTATGTGTAAGTAACTTAGGCTGTCGAGGCTATTTTATTCTCTTTAAACATCGGGTGAAATGATTATTTATCTTTAATACAGATGATGCTGGATCATTAATAAATTAGTCATGACAAAACAATTATGATATCCCATGTTTTTTCTATGAGCGATTATAAGGTTAACAAGCTTAATACCATAGCTTGTCACCCGCTACAACTAACACGGCGATAAGCCTGTGTGTGAACTGATATTAGGCTAATATTGTAGACCTACCGATGTGTTGGGTTTTGCTCAGTATGGGCTTAATGCGGTTGAATATCTAAAGAGACATACTCGGTTTCAGACGAAACCTAAAATACCATGGATGACGCAAAATAATAATTATAATATGACCGTGTGGTGAACCATATGAACCAAACTCATATTTAAACACGGTCTCTATGCTGTGTACACAGCCAAGTACAATTTTGGCTGTATTATTTGTGTCCCCTTCAAAAATTGCTCTTGAGAAATTTTATGTTTATTGTCCCCACCTACCGTTAAATGAAATTTACGCCCCTGGGTTTAGCTTATGAGGCTGTCACGTGATGAACGAACGACTCAAACCTGAAGACTTGTCAGATAAGAGGTGAGCTAATAATAGACAGACCCAGGTAAACAATGAATGAATCTTTTATGTTTCTTATAGCATTAGTTTTGTATTGCGTGTAGTGTGATCAACGTTTGCATAAGTAGTAGATGTGTTAGGGAAGTAGCATGTAACATTTTAATTATATTTTGCTAAAATGAACGAAATGAACGAAATGACTCGAAAAAAGATTAGTTCATTTTGCTGAATGAGACTCAAAGGTCGAGTCAGTAAAATGATCCGAACTTCCCATCACTAATGTACATCGCTAACTTCATCTGACATCTCAACTCTGATTGGTCGTCTTGTTCAAGATCTGGATTTATTTAACCAAATTGCATGCTTTTTTGTGGTTTTCATAATATCTCAGTTATACAACTAATAAAATATTAGAATTATTCACAGAACATGGGCCTATATAGTATAATTCCTGGATTTTGTGGGGCCCCCTGGGCGGTTGGGGGCCCCTAGAATTGTCACTACCTTTCACCCCACTAGCTACGGCCCTGCCTCTGACTGCAGATAAACACGCGCTCGTTTCGGACGCGGCCCGGATCTGCTCTGCGACAGTAGTTCCCGCCCACTGAAACCGGGCCCGGGCTGGATCCGTGTTACAGCACTGAAACGGATGTGACTGTAATACGGGTTTGCCGGTTTGAAAACGGATCCGGCACAGAGTCAACTGCTGTCTGGGTTGTAATAACAACATTTTCTGCTCCACATGAACGGCTTAAAAGGATCAAGTAAACCGAAACTTAAGTGAGAAGGGTGTGAACATTCTCTGGACGTTCTGCAGTTTCAAATGAAATGAAACAGAAACGTATAGTCTATAACACGGCCAGCATTTCAGCGCATCTCACAGCGGTGCAGTAGCTGAACTGAGTGAGTATGCTTCCTTCTCTCTGATGTAGAGAATTTAGACTGAATTACAAAACCCATCTGAAAGTTTTAAGGATAATTTAAAAAAAGTTTCTCTTTCACGCTGAGCACGTTCATGTTAAATTAATTTATAATAATTTATAACAATAATTTAAAATGAATGTAGCACGGCATATTGCTGCAGCAAAATCGCATTAACAAGATTTAGCCTATGGCAAGTCGTTTTAACATTTAATCTATAAACCGTACTAGTGTTTTCATGCTACTAGTAGCCTACTTATTTTTTAGATACTATCTTTTCCATTAAGTAGGCCTACTAGTAGCCAGCTACTGCTTATTCTTTAGCTGCTTATTGTTTAGCTATAGTACCTTTTTAAAAGATAGGCTGCTAGTACTTTCTTACAGAAGTGGAGTAGAAGTAACATGTGTCAGATACATAGACATTTCAGATGTTTTCACGAAGCAACAAACACTTCATTCATTCATTTATGTCGGTTTAATACAGCGTTTAACATTATCCAATATTATTAAAATACCAATAAAGTGGGATCTATATTTTTTATCACTTCAATTTTGATAAATGTGACACAATATAGGATTAAGATTACATCAAATTAAATGAATTGTTGCTGTATTTGTGAGCAATGGAATTAAAGTCGTCCAAAAAACAACAACAAACAAAAATATATGTGAATAGTCCAATCGTGAAATAGCTATGTCAGCTCATGCAGCCGCTCTGGAGAAGCTGTGCAGAATCAGCTCAAAGATTTGGGACTGTCTAAATGCCCACACTTGCAGTCTTTGCACTTGACCACTTGTCTACTTACATGACGTATATTTCTTGTGTTTAGCCCAAGTGTTCAAGTGGGTGTGAAGACTGTAGAGTGTAGAACTCTTCATTACCCGATGGGACACATAAACAGTATGTGTTGTAAAAATGCAAGTGTTTACAGAGCTTTATTTGGATTTTCAATAATTTGCATTTTAAAATAAAATTCTAAATGTCCGTTCAGTAAAATTACACATTTTAATAATTGTAGTGCTCCTAATAAAGTGATAAAAAGCAGTTGCAAATGTTATACAAAATACTCATCTTTGTAGCACTTACTGAGAAACACCACTCTGAGCGATCCTGGAGTGAGATTAGAAATGCAAAAGAGTAACAATGAATGCAGCATAAAAAGAAAAAAAATGACCCCACACTGTAGTGTTTCAGATTTAATAAAACCAAAATCTAAGCATTTGTAAAACAACCTGCTTCTATTCATTTCTTTCCCGCTGATAATGAATCCAGATGTTCAGAAGAACTTTATTTTAAAATAGTTATTAAACTCTGGCTCTTGGTCATATTTTGCAGACAGAATTCAGAAATGTCTGCATCTGGTTCTTCAAAGGGGAGAAATAAAACCAGTGGTCTGAACCAGCATTATGAAGAGAAGGTGCGTCCATGCATCGACCTAGTGGACTCTCTCAGGTCTTTAGGTGTTGAAAAAGACCTGAACCTGCCAACTATTGCTGTCATAGGCGACCAGAGCTCAGGAAAGAGTTCAGTGCTGGAAGCCCTGTCTGGAGTGGCCCTGCCTAGAGGAACAGGTATAAACCCTAATGGCTAGAATACCTAGAAATACCTCCCCCTCCTTCCTTGTCAGTATCGCTCATGTCTCACTATATATATCTGAACTGACCATCTAATGTTAAACAGGTATTGTAACACGATGTCCTCTAGTGCTGAAACTGATGAAGGTTACAAAGGATGCTACCTGGCGAGGATTGTTGTCATATAAGGGCCAAAAAAAAAAACTAAAAGACCCAGCAGATGTAGAAAATGCTGTCTTAAATGGTTTGTGTTATTCCACTTTCAAGTGTATTAATATACAGTTTATTGAGGGCTTTAATGCCATCTAGATTTTATTATAGTTGAATTAACTGTTTTGTCATAGATGGGATGATTATGACATTGTATTGTTTTGTAGCACAGATAGCATTGGCTGGACAGGGTGAAGGGATCAGTCATGAGATGATCACTCTGGAGATCCAGTCCAATGACGTTCCTGACCTCACACTCATCGACTTGCCAGGCATTGCTAGAGTTGCCACTGGAAACCAGCCAAAAGACATAGAGAAACAAGTGAGATACAGTTTTGCATATGCACATGTTTAGAAATGGTTAAGGTACTTAGTAAATTGTGACCCTGGATGACAAAACCAGTCTTAAGTGTCAATTTTTCAAAATTGAGATTTATACATCATCTGAAAGCTGAATAAATAAGCTTTCCAATGATGTATGGTTTGTTAGGATCGGACAATATTTGTCTGAGATACAACTATTTGAAAATCTGGAATCTGAGGGTGCAAAAAAATCTAAATATTGAGAAAATCGCCTTTAAAGTTGTCTAAATGAAGTTCCAATGCATATCACTAATCAAATATTAAGTTTTGATACATTTACGGTAAGAAATTTACAAAATATCTTCATGGAACATGATCTTTACTTAATATCCTAATGATTTTTGGCATAAAAAAAAATTGACCCATACAATGTATTTTTGGCTACTGCTTACAAATATACCCCAGCGAGTTAAGACTGATTTTGTGGTCCAAGGTCACAATTTGTAAATATAATAAATACTAACAATTAGGCAATGTGGTGCAGATGATTAATAAGAGAGCTATATGTCAGTATTACGTAATGGGGATTTAAAATAATAGTATGATTTGGACTGTGCTATTTGTAATGATCAGAATGTGTATTACAATTTAAACCAAAAAGTATTTATTTTATATGACTCTGGTATGAAGTCTATCCCTTCAACATCAGTAATTTTGGTTTGCTGTAACAGATAAAAGATCTCATTGAAAAGTTCATTAAAAGACAAGAGACCATCAGCTTGGTTGTGGTGCCTGCGAACATTGACATCGCCACCACTGAGGCTCTGCAGATGGCCTTCAAAGTTGATTCAACTGGACAAAGGACCCTGGGTAACATTTTAGATAGGCTGCTCACTGAATATGTCAATAAGTATTGTCTGATATTTTATCTTGCTTTGTGACATAATAATACAATAAACAGAGATGCAAACAGGTAAGGGTGAAAAAGGTCGCAGATCGGGGGCATGCTCCACACAGAATTTCTTTTAAAGATATTTGCTTTCTATGCTCATTTGTAGTTACCTTATTACCTTATATGTCCAAAACTGTAATTTCTCCACACACATATGCACACACACACGCACGCAGACACACACACAAAAAAACATTTTTAACATCTTGTTGCAACATTTTACAAAAATCAAGATTGAATATATTTGGTAAAAATCCCATGTTATAAACGATGATGTGCTATACAGGCTTTTAAAGACAATATTGGCTGATTAGACAGCAATGTTGACCTAAAACGCAAAATGTTTGCCCTCTCTCTTCACTGTTCCCACATCTCAGACCTCATAGTTTTTGAAGTAAAGAGTAAAGAAAATAATATGGAGTCAAAACAATGCCACATATATTTGCAATAAAACTTATTGAAACAACCAGGGGCCAGTTGCATAAAATTAGCCACCATGTTAAGACTGTGTCTTAAGAACTTTGACCAACTAGCAGTTGCTAAGGGCTAATCAGTCTTACTTTTCAAATTCAAATAAGATCAATCTACTTTTTCATAACTGAATTAAAAAAAGTTGTGACCAGTCTTGAAGAAGAAAAAAAAGATTAACGTTTTTAAGACTAAACAATTTATGCAAACGTCCCCAACCGTCTTTTTTTACCTTTTGTCAGATTACAAGTACCATTGTAAGACCCCCCCCCCACACCCCATGAAAACACTTTCTCATTGGATCTAAGTAAATCAAATAGGTGACATATCAAAGTGAGTTGTCACTGAAAGGAAAGGAGTTTGCATCTTTAAATAATACAAATCTTTATACCTGCAGGTATTCTGACTAAGCCAGACTTGGTGGACAAAGGCATGGAGGAGATGGTGGTCAAAACAGTCAATAATCAAGTAATACAACTGAAGAAGGGCTACATGATTGTGAAGTGCAGAGGCCAGCAAGACATCAATGAGAAGCTCGATCTGATCAAAGCTCTAGAAAAAGAAAGATGTTTTTTTGATGAACATTCTCATTTCAGGCAAGAAAACATATTTGGTTTTGAGAATTTGCTCAATTCTGTCAGTTCTCTCAGAATGTGTATCACAAACAATGTCTTGTGATAATATGTAGGCAAGAGATAAATGTGATAGTGAGTATTGTTAGTGTTTCACATAAGCTATGCATAATTCTGCAGTAGTCCTAACAACTACTTTGTCACTATTCAAATTCGTTCTTTCCCTTTAGGTCTCTTCTAGAGGATGGACAAGCTACAATACCCCTTCTTGCAGAAAGACTCACAAAAGAATTGGTTCAACACATCACTGTGCGTATGCAAACTTACATGACATACAGCAAAAATATTGACACAGAACAGAGTCTATGACAATAATCAATATAAAATGTATAATAATAACATAAGCTTCGTTTAGACTGTCAGCCCAAATCCGATTTTGTGCATATCCGGATGGAATCAGATTTGAATAACTGACTGTCCACACAGCAAATCGCAACTGTTCGTATCCGATTTGTGTGTCCATAAGCGCTCTTTCGTTTTTACTGAATGTGCATTGGTTTCTATGGTAATACCGTTGCGTTGTTATGACTATGCTAAAAACAACAGTAACAGCAATACAGTTTGCTGTACAGATGTTGTCTTACCATCGTGGTTGGTCTTTTTTTGTTTTTTTTTGTTTGTTGGTCTCTGCTACTTTCATATGTATGTATACATATATGTATACAGGTATGTATACTAGCAGTATATAGTTTTTTTCCGCTTGACTTTCACTTCGCAACGACACAACCTTGTTTCTGCAAAGATGTTCAGCACGTTTTCTGCAAAAACGTCTGACGTGTTTATGTTTTAGGTGGCGTGAGGACGTGAAAAAGCTACATTAAATCCGATCTGACCGTTCAGACTGAAACGGATTTCCAGAAATGCGATTCCAAACCACATACGAATGTAGCTCGAAACGGATTTGCACAAATCGGATTTCATGTAGTTCGTTGCCGTTCAGACTATTTAAATCGAATTTAAATCGGATTTGCACAAAAATCGGATTTGGGCTGACAGTCTGAACGAGGCTTATAGATGTCAGAATAGGACGCAAATTTCTAGATTAAATTTCCATGTATTTTACTTTTAGAAAACGCTGCCTCAGTTACAGAATCAACTGGATGTGAAATTACAGAAGACATCTGAGGATCTTAAGGCACTGGGAGATGGAGTTCCTCTAGATGAAAATGAGCAGAGCAATTTTCTGATCATGGTAAAAATTTTTTTAATTAAATTAAATTTAAAATTCATAACTTCATTATGTTAAGAAAACACACATACACACACACAGTGGTGCAAAAACGGGGTATGCAGTATATGCAGTAAGGGCTCCGCACAGAGGGGGGCGCCATTTTGCCGAAATCATTATGTGAAAATCTTATTTAATAAAACGTCATGAATAATCAAAAGCTTAGTTGTTAAAAATAATGTAATGAAACATTTTTATTCAACGTTTTTTTGCAGTTTTAATGAGTTCAAAAATGTGTTTATTATAAACTTATTAAGATGCGGAACCGCCGTATCTCTGTACGACCACAACAAACGGGAGATTTTTCAGACGCGCACTTCAGCTTGCCCTCAGCACCAGGCGCGGAAAAGGTACAGGTGCCAAATGAGCTTCAGTAGAACAACAGTGAACTGCGGTCTGATGAGATGTTGTTATGTCAGTAAAACAAACTTAACTGTTCTGTCAGAGGTTTTACTGTGCTCACGGCGCAAGCTCTTCACTGTACGCGAATATGAGACGCACGCTCTCACTTCATCATAAATAACCGCACAAGAAACTATACGAGCATACATCGTCAATTGAGTCATGAAATTATCAAAATTGCAATTAAAGCTGCAAAACTGTGCATGCATGTATACATGATGCATCACATTTAAGAAAGTCTCTCAAATGCATGTACTGAAATATTCTGCAATTCGAGATCACAATAGGGCCATTTTTCACATTATTGCAGATGGGGAACTTTTTTTATTTTCCTTTGTACAGAGCTCGATTTAGGTTTGACAAAACTGTTGCAATGAATTCATTTTGACAACTAATAGTGTTAAACAATTTTTTCAGAGTTCATTGATTATATAAAATTCAGTGAAGGTTGACTAAACTTTGAGCTATCTGCATGTCTCATCCATGAATAGGCCTGTGCAATGATGGAGGACAAGCTTTTGGGGTGTTGAGACCCAGAACTAAGCTGACTGAACAATAAATCTATAGTGAGCCCTTTTATTAAAATAAATACCTGGAGGTAATACAAAAATAATACAAAAATGGTCATATTCACTCAATTACCTGATCTAATTCACAACTACACAAATTCTCAATTAAATTTACGTACAAATTAATTGTATTCAGTTGTGTTTTAGGCACTAAAACAGTCCAGTGTAGTCAAAAAGGCTACATTTCTATATTGAAATAATGAAGATTTCTGTGCCACCACAGACTGGCCACCCCTATGAAAACATCCACTACCTAAGAAGGCAAATATCAGTTCATTTATGAGTATCTCAATTGCTCAAAAAAAAAAACAAATACAACAAAAAAAAACATGTTTGTGAATGTGCATTTGATTTACATTTGAGAGAAACTGAGAAGACTGTAAACAATACAAACTAGCCACCTATCACTGAAAATTGCCGTTTTAATTCAAAATAAGCCATCTGTGATTCAAGTAGATCTGATGAGTTGAAAACTCTTGCTACTTCATACTTCAATACAAAACAATGCTGAATTTTCACAAAAAGGAGATTTTTAAATGCTATAATTTTTTCTATTTTATTTTTTTTGTCTAAATATAACTCCATTAGCAAAACTTGTGAAAAGAACCATATTACAAAGTAGAAATGGTAAATGAGACAATAAATGATCTTCTGCTGCCATCTAGTGGTCATAGTGGAAATCATGACATTCATTTTAATAGTAGGCCTATTTGTTTTTCTGCCAGGTGAAATATTGGCAGAACTCTTCAACTTAGTATGGCCACTTTTCCATGAATTATCTCTATCAGTAAAAATGAAAAATGAAAAAAAAAAAAAATGCAGACATTCTTTAAAGTAAATTTTACTTACAGTGTTCTCATTTTATATAAAATGTGCAAAAAATATGAATAACTTTGAGGCCATTGAATAATAGGCCTATATTTAAACTTTTCTGCTGGATTTTATCTTAGGGGCTACTAGAATACAGGGGGGCGCCAACACTGATCTTGCATACCCCTCTGCAAATGTGCAGTTGCGCCCCTGCACACACACACTTATTTTTAGCAATGCTTTTATGTGCCTTTTTTAATTCATAACCGCATTACATTTTGTGCTCTGCAGAAAATTCGTCAGTTCAATGATGCCCTTGAAGGAGTAAAGAGAGCAGAGGAAGATCTAAAAAACTCAGACGTGAGGGTCTTCACCAAAAGCAGGCAGGAATTTGGAAAATGGAAACAAATCCTAGATGACAAAAGCATTAAAAGTGAGTTTATAATAAGAATGTAGCATTATAGCACTAATTCCTTTATACAGGGATGTACTGCAAATATTGGAGGCCCCACCCACAAGTCATGAAATTGTATACTGATGTTTTTTCTTTTTGGTATATGCACTTTGGATTATATTCTTTTGTAGCAGGTATATGACTGTATCCTTCATGATTTTTTTCTGTCTTTTCTCTCTAGCGGAGGAAACCCTCAGAGATGAGGTAGAAGAGTATGTTAGGACTCGCAGAGGAAAGGAGCTTCCTGGATTTGTGAACTATAGAACCTTTGAGAACATTGTCAAGAAGCACATTGAGGAGCTAGAGGAGCCTGCTTTAAAACTGCTCAAAGACGTCACTGGTGAGAGTTTGATGATGGCCGAGAGCATGGTTTAATTGTTTACAGTGCCCTCAATTTATATATTTTCCCTACAATTTTAATGTACAGTATATAAATATAATTTGCTACTACTGTACAAGAAAAATAAAAGCTTTCTTTCAAAAAGAGGATGCATAAAATCAAAGGAAAATATGCATGTATAATGATGCTTTTCACCTACTCTGATTGACTCTTCTGTTTACTTGTCTCCTGTATTTACAGACATCATTCACACCTGTGTGGACCATACCGTTAACTCTCATTTTAATGCCTTCTCTAACCTGTTGAGGGCAGCAAAAGATCCAATTGAAGATTTTCTCGAAGAGCAATTTCAGAAATCTGAAGAGAAAATACGTTCTCAATTCAAGATGGAGAAGATTGTTTACTCTCAAGATGTTCTCTACAGTCACCAGCTAGAAGCTGTAAAAAAAAAAATCTTCGCATCACATTTTCCTTCATTTCTCAGTGCAGATGTACGTGAGATGGCGCAGCATCTCACTGCCTATTTCACGGTAATCGTTTGTTAAATTCATACAATAATATACTGAACTTAGAAGTAATGTTAAAGTGTGAAGTAATCACTATGCCACTAGTGGCACCTAACAGAATTGAAAAAAAGTACAGATTGTTTCCAAATTGTCTTCCAAAAATATTCTTCTTGTCATGTTTACATTTCCTTGTCCCTTCACATTTATGTGGAATAGTAGAGAAAAAAAGAACGCTGAAAGATAAACACAGTATACCTTTAAAGAATAAAGAATGAGTTCATCATTGGATGCAAGGACATTATTTGTGGCAAAGTCTTGTTGTGACAAATACTGACTTTTGTGCAAGTTGTAGTTTTGTGTTTGAATTTGAATGTAATTTATATTTGTAGATTACCCGTGACCGTCTGGCTAACCAAATTCCACTGATAGTCCAGTACCACATGCTGGACCAGTACATCTCTCAGCTTCAGAATGCAATGCTTGCCATGATTGGAAGGAACAATCCAGGAAACCTGCTCCGAGAAGATTCTGGTGTTGCAAATAAAAGGAAAGACCTAAAAGAGCGATTGGAGCGCCTGAAGAATGCAGGCAAAGTCCTGTCCAAATTCGTGCATTCTGCATAATTGTGTGTTGTTGCTGTACCAGTCCGAGAAGCTTCGGAGTCCATTTGCTCAGAATTGTAAGGAGCGTCAGAGTGGGTGGAAAATCCTCATTTATAGTTAGTTTTTCTAAACTCGCTCCTTTAATATGAATACTGTTCCTTTAGTTTAAAGTCAGAAGGAAATCAAAGTTGACCCATTTTATTTATTTATTCTTTTAAATAGCCTACATGTTACTGGTCTAATAGTAAAAACAGTTCATCTGTGAATATATTTTTACATTTTCTTATTATTTGAAAAGCTGTTTTAATCAAAAATAGCCTGTCACAATATGGACAATTGATCATTTCTGTTTGATTCCAACTTTAACAATTATATTAAATTATTGTAATAATAAATCATTTGTCATCATTTCCAGTTATGATGCTGTTCTGTTAAACATTTGTTCCTGGTTTGATTTATATTGTATTTGCCTTTGATTTGTAATGTATTCATGTAAGACATTCATATCTAAGAATGCACTGGTTTAGGTTTATTTGGAAGTACTTGTAATGTTAATAAAACTGATGCTTTCTTTATGCTGCTTACTGTCTTAGACTGTTTTTTAAAATAATAATAATAAAGCTACAGTAGACTAATGGAATTATTTTATTCGGATCATAGTGAAAGTTACAGACAATAGTAGTGCCATTTCAACAGCTGGCTACAAACTGATTTCTAAAAATTAGCTAATTGCGTAATTGCTATTCAAGGTTTTATGATTTATACATGGATTATTGTGGATTTAATTTAATTTACCAAAATAATATTATCTTCTTAGTTATATTTTTATACAAAATTGTTCATTTGCTGTGGGTCACCAAGCAACGTGGAACGGAGTTGATCGAAGGATCGAAGCAAGAGGTGTCGGACTCACCTTCATCATCAGTTTTTATTTTTAAAATAAACATTTCGCTTCCCGCTCGCACTAGAAAACACCATTCCGAGCGATCCTGGTAAAGCTTTTCTCGATTAAGTATACCGTTTTCATTGTATGTACCACCGAATGTCCAATATCCCTGTCGTATTGTTGATTTTTAGATTAAGTGATTTAAGATTTAAGTGTTTATAACACGGTCTGCGTCTACGCAGCGTGCAGTCGATGAATCCAGTGCGTAGGCCTGTACTTCCTTTTGTAACTCAAGTCATCCAATAGTGTGGATGAATAGTTTAAAGATATGACAAGTTTTAGGAAGACTGCAAAACGTTTATTTTGTCGATTGATTGATCAATACTGCTTCCAACCTTAATCAATGCCAAGAAAAGCTGACCGTGAATCGCTCACCGCCCTAAGCGGTAAAATGTGCTGCTGTTGACAGATCTTGATAACAAAATTCGACTAAATAAAACAGAAAAATACTGACTGTATATTTTTGTTTTCACGAGTAAAACAAATCTAAAAGAAAGTCCACTAAAACATTCTTACACTTTTTTTATTTATAGACGTAAATTACGTTGAAGATACACGTAATTTGGCAACATGTTTGAGCAAATTTATTAAATCGAACATTTCGAAGGATTTTTAATGTTCCATTTTTTCCCTCGTGCTTGACAAATCTTGTGTGTGTAAGCATATGGGAACTGAAGGCACTGCCACCTCATGGTTATTCCTGACAACAGCCCAACTTTTAATTCGACACCTGCCAGGGTGATAAATGAATAAATTAGATGGCATACCCGGTTGAAAAAATTGCTTACCACTGCTTTAAACTAGCCTGCTTGCACTATTGCTTGAATAAAACGTTTAACACTCAAAACTATGAATGAAATACTGCTTCTCAGGCGTAATGTGCAGATATTTTTTGCAGACATGTCTCCGCGCGTTTCTTCAAATGGAGGAAATGCAACCAGTGGTCTGAACCAGCATTATGAAGAGAAGGTGCGTCCATGCATCGACCTAGTGGACTCTCTCAGGTCTTTAGGTGTTGAAAAAGACCTGAACCTGCCAACTATTGCTGTCATAGGTGACCAGAGCTCAGGAAAGAGTTCAGTGCTGGAAGCCCTGTCTGGAGTGGCCCTGCCTAGAGGAACAGGTAATACAAACACAAAGCACATTGTTCTTTATCTATCTATCTATCTAGATCATTTCTAAATGAATTCATCCATCGTCTCTCTCTCTCTCTCTCTCTCTCTCTCTCTCAGTATCATACAGTGTCTTCATAGTACAGCACAATAACGTTATATCAGGGGAATGACTTTAAACTCTAATAAATGAAATATCATAGCTCATTATGTTGTCGTCTTTTTTTAAAAAAACATCAGAAGTTGTGCTTGAAACATTTTGAGCGAAAAATGATGAAAACACATGGCGTGAGCATTTTAAATGTGAAATAACAAGACTAAGGTTAGAAAATTTCACAATGTACAATCATACATTAAATATTTTTTATATGAAATATTTAAATATATAGGTTTTCAATTATATACTCACATTTCAATGTCCAAAAATAATATTTTAATCTAAATGATTGCCATTCCAAATTATTGGAAAATATTCCAAATTAGTAAACATGTTAAAAACACCACACACATCTCTCAAAGCACCAAAAGTATGTTAAACTCCGTGCTTATAACCTTGTCAGTGTGTTGGACTACTTGTTTTACCTCTGCGGCTCTGCTGTCATTTTCCTTAAAGCTTCTTTGGTCAATAACACAGTTTCTTCAAGCACAGATGCTGATTAGCCAACTCAGTTGCCAGCAAGAAGCTCCTTTCACCAGTGAGAAACCTTTCGACACACCTCCTACTTTTTGTCATTCCCATACCTTTCTGCACACCCATTTCTCTGACCTGCAGCTATCCCAGTCTCGTTCCTTTGCCTCTCCTGAGTTCATGTCATGTCGAAATCAAACCTGAGATTACTTGAAAACACAATCCATGAGGGTTTTTAGTGAGGAATAAAAGCACACTGTGTCTGTGGCCATCATATCTGCAGTGTTTATCAGGCCTTCATGATCCTAAAATCAAGTTGACAGTTAAAAACAACAGCTGAACATCAGTTCACAAATAAAATATATATGTAATCTACAGTGTCTATCTCTCTATATGAATGTGTGTCTATATTTACAGATGTATGTACTGTTCTTAAAAAGTGTTTGAATTCCTTTACACTTATTTATCATAGAAATTTACATTTGTAGGAAAGTCTTTACAAATAGGCAGCTGACCATCTATTATATTAAACACAGGTATTGTAACCTGATGTCCTCTGGTACTGAAACTGAAGAAGGTTACGAAGAATTCTACCTGGCATGGATTGCTCTCATATAAGGATCAAATAAAGGAACTGAAGCAACCTGCAGAAATGGAGAATGCAGTCTTAAACGGTATGTATTAGTCCACATTGAAGTGTATTATTGTACAGTTTGAGACCTTTAATGCCCTGGTGGTCTTTAGAATGGTTGAATTAACTGTTTTGTCATTGATGGGATGTCATTGATTGTGACATTGTATTGTTTTGTAGCTCAGATAGCATTGGCTGGACAGGGTGAAGGGATCAGTTATGAGATGATCACTCTGGAGATCCAGTCCAATGACGTTCCTGACCTCACACTCATCGACCTGCCAGGCATTGCTAGAGTTGCCACTGGAAACCAGCCAAAAGACATAGAGAAACAAGTACTACGTAATTTGTATATGGAAATGTGCAGAAATGTTTACAGCATTCAAATACTTTGGATAGCAGCTTCATAGACACAGACCTGTAAACATAAATACTAACAGGAATTATGGGTTCTAATTAGTGCTGGCAAATGATTAATCTCGATTAATCGCATACAGAATGAAAGTTTTTGTTTACATAGTATATGTGTGTGCACTGTGTATATTTTATGTATATATAAATACACACACATGCTTGTATATATTTAAGAAAAATGTTATATTTGTATATTAAATATATTTATATATAATATAAATATGAATGTATACATGTAAATAGTTTCAAAATATATACTGATTGTGTGTGTATTGTACACAGTGCACACACATATATTACATACACAAAAATGTTTATTTTGGATGCGGTTAATCATTTGACAGCACTAGTTTTAATATGGTAATGAGAATTTCATATAACATTACAGTTTGGACTGTGCCATTTATAATGTGTCATTAAATTAAAAAAAACTTTATATTGTTTTGTTCAGTAATAAAGTGTATCCCCTCAGCATCAGTAATTTTGGTTTGCTGTAACAGATAAAAGATCTCATTGAAAAGTTCATTAAAAGACAAGAGACCATCAGCTTGGTTTTGGTGCCTGCGAACATTGACATCGCCACCACTGAGGCTCTGCAGATGGCCTTCAAAGTTGATTCAACTGGACAAAGGACCCTGGGTAACATTTTAGATAGGCTGCTCACTGAATGTGTCAATAAGTATTTTCTGATAGTATAGTTTACCTTTCTTTGTGAATTAATGAAACAGGTTTTCATCTTCAGGTATTCTGACTAAGCCAGACTTAGTGGATAAAGGCATGGAGGAGACGGTGGTCAGAACGGTCAATAATCAAGTAATAAAACTGAAAAAGGGCTACATGATTGTGAAGTGCCGAGGCCAACAAGACATCAATGAGAAGCTCGATCTGATCAAAGCTCTAGAAAAAGAAAGACATTTTTTTGATGAACATTCTCATTTCAGGCAAGTCTTTCTTCTTAGAATTGTAACACAAACTATTGAATGTCTGTGGAAGGAAAAACTATAGTGTTATGTAGGCAAAATGTTTGTTAAATATATTCTAGTATAGAGGTCATCATGACATTCATCTCATTTTATAATTTAGTATAACTACTTTTCAGGCTTTTTTGTAAGTTGTTGCTGTTGTTTCGCAATAGCCACACTGTATATTTTATATACACGTTTCACATAACCCACAAATTCAAATGCATGCAGATTGTTATGTTGCAGTCCTTAACTTCCTTGTCAAATGTATCTATTACCTTTAGGTCTCTTCTAGAGGAAGGAAAAGCTACAATACCCGTTCTTGCAGAAAGACTCACAAAAGAATTGGTTGAACACATTACTGTATGTATGCCGAGCAGGGTTGCTTGATTATGGCAAAAACTATAAACACAATTATTTTGTGATTAATTAACATGATTAGAAGTGGGCTATATGACTACAATCTTATGAGTGTTTTATTTTCAAGTATATTTTGCCATTTCCAAATTGTTGATAACAATGAAATTTTACAATTCTCCATACCAGTTTTGATGCCACACCAGAGAGTAATACTAGGCTAACTAATGCAAGTAAAAAGTCCAAAAACAATTATTGAAGACAAGGAAACAGTCAGTAATTCAACATAAATTACAAATAAAAGGACAAATGCAACAGAAAAATGATACAAATGAACTAAAAGTTATAGTGACAGTATAGTATTCAGCCACTTAATTGGAACTTAATCACACAGCAACAGAACAGAGAAAATAACTTAAAACAGAAGAATAAAGTATACAGAATCGGAATAGGATACAGAATCCTAGATTGTTTTTTTTTTCTTTGCTTTCTAATGTTTCAATTACTTGTGTAATTTCCTAGAAAATGCTGCCAGAGTTGCAGAAACAACTTGAGATGAAATTAGAGAAGACGTCTGAGGATTTTAGAGCACTGGGAGATGGAGTTCCTTTTGATGAACAAGAGAAGAGCAATTTTCTGATTACAGTAAAAATCTGAATACATTTACATGTTGTCCCCCATATATTTTTATGTAACCTTTTTCTTTAATCTCATAGCCTGATGACTCTTTTGCTCTACAGAAAATTAGCCAGTTCAGTGATGCCCTCGAAGGAGTAAAGAAGATCTAAGAAACTCAGATATGAGGGTCTTCACCAAAATCAGAAAGGAATTTGCTACATGGAAGCGCGTTCTGGATGACAAAACCATAAGGAGTGAGCTCATAAATTATATAGTATTTATATAGTGTATTGTACCGTTTTAGCATTGATTTAAAACTAAATGATGTTGATTTGGGCAATCAGAATGTGTCTTGTTTTCTCTCCAATGTTAATTTGAATCTACAGTCAACCTTCAAGCATGTGATATTGTTTCCTGAGTTTATGTAGGCCAATTCTGTCCAGTATCAAAATGTTGGTGTGAGCCCTTTGGGTTTAACCCTCTGTGGTGCAGGGGTGTCCAACAGTATATGCTAGTGGTTGTATCATTCTTGATTACTTATGTATCCTACATCTTTTATCTCTAGCGGAGGAAACCCTCAGAGATGAGGTAGAGCAGTATGTTAGGACTCGCAGAGGAAAGGAGCTTCCTGGATTTGTGAGCTATAGAACCTTTGAGAACATTGTCAAGAAACACATTGAGGAGCTAGAGGAGCCTGCTTTAAAACTGCTCAAAGACGTCACTGGTAAAGGGCAGTGTTTCAAGTTTTCAGTGTCCTCATTTTGATTTTGCCTTGAATATTTATGTATGTTAGTTACATACCATGTGTATGTTCAAATAAACAATGAATTTCTTTCTAAAAGATGGAGAAAATCTAGCAAAAAAAAATTAAAATGGTGTGTTTTACCTCCTATATGATTGGCTGCTCTGTTTTCTTTCTCTTTTATTTATAGACATTATTCATTCCTGTGTAAACCGCATTGTTGGCTCTCATTTCAAGGCCTTCTCTCATCTGTTAAGGGCTGCTAAAGAACCAGTTGAAGATTTTCTTGATGATCATTTTCTGAGAGCTGAGGGGAAAATACATTCTCAGTTTAAGATGGAGAGGATTGTGTACTCTCAAGACCATCTCTACAGCAGTCAGCTTGAAACTGTAAAACAAAAACAAAGCCAAACAGTTCTTGGGCATAGGGCGTTCGTCAGTGCAGATGTTCGCGAGATGGCGCAGCATCTCACTGCCTATTTCACGGTAATATTTCGAAACATTTATGCATCTCTCCCTATACAGTATCTAAAGAATTAGGAACCTTTCTTATTTAATCTTTGCGTACCCCCTGTGCTTTTTGCACATACCAGTTGCAACATGTAAAATAATGTTTGCTTACCAAAAATGTATGGATGGCTTTGTCTGACCAGTGCGTCTGTTGAAATGGTTGAACATGTTGAATCTGAGAAGTGACCTACTGTGATCTAGTGACCATCGCTGTTGGTCTGTATCTGTCTATACGGTGTAAATTGGACACAAGTTTAAATATAATGTGTGTATTTCTAGATTACCTCTGACCGAATGGCTAACCAAATTCCACTGATAGTCCAGTACCACATGCTGGACCAGTACATCTCTCAGCTTCAGAATGCAATGCTTGCCATGATTGGAAGGAATAATCCAGGAATCCTGCTCCAAGAAGATTGCACTGTTGCACGTAAAAGGAAAGAACTGAAAGAGAGACTGGGACGCCTGAGGAGTGCAGGGAAAGTCCTGTCCAAATTTGTGCATTCTGCATAATTGTTAAGCTTCTGATGTAGATTTGTGTATTTTTGACATCCCAGAAGTTTAGCTCAGAATTGCAATAGGGTGTTATTTTTCACATGTTTCTCACACAGAAGTTAAGACCGTGTTGGTGCAAATTCCCAACTAACATGTCATGTCCTGGAAACTATCCCACACTCTGTTTTACACTCATAAAAATATAATATAAGAATTCCTGACTGTTCATTTAATGATCTCTAATTTAATATTAATATAAGAGTCACATAACTGCAGTAATAGTAACTAGTAGAGAAAAGGTCACATTTGTTTGAATATTAATATCACAAATTTTCATGTGAGACATTTATATGTAAAAATGCACTGGTTCCGGGAAGTGTTGAGTTAATGCTTTGTTCTTTATAGTTGTTGTTGAAAATAAAAATGTCTAACTGTGAAAGGTTGTTGTGGTAGTCATTAAATAAAACTAATCGTTCACCACATTCACAATGTAGACTGGCACAGTAAACGTTAGGTGGCGGTATGAGTCTATGTTCTTCCATGTGTCAGTGACTCCGAAGAAGACTCTGGTTGTTAAGCGCACTCTCCTCCATCATGTCCCTCCGCACCATGTTTGCGCTGCGCTCTCTGTCGCGTCCTGCGCTCCTCAGATATACCGCTGCTGCTCAGTTTCATGCGTCTTCACACTGCAGTGGCGCAAAAGTCGCTGTTGTAAGTAACATTATTTATGCTGGTGCTGCACATGACTGTCATTGACGCTGTATGTCAAATTACCTAAACATATTTAGTGTCCCATTTTAAAGCAGCCTTGTGTGAAATTAATAGGTTTCATCAACAATTTCTCAATTTTTCTTTTAGAGATTGTTTTAGGTTAGTTTTGACTATGTATTGGAAGTAGTTGTTTGTCAGTTTTGGTAACGTTAGGGTCACGTTCCCCTGATTTTAGTCTGCTCATTTGCATTAAACAGTAAAAATCAGTAACATTTTCATTTTACGTGTACGAGATAATGTAGAGTCACTAGCCGACTGTCATTTTCTCAAAATAAACCCCGACAAGGTAATCAGGAGGAGCGCTGCAATTACAGTTATTAGATTACAGCTGAAGTTATCGTGTAACGGTTGTTTGGTTAATCACTGAACGAGACGCAAGATGGCGCTAGTTGCGTTTGTATGAAGGAAAAGCGAACAACTCGAGTAACGTTACACGGTGACATTAAATTGACCAATCAGTTTTAAGTATTCCAGACAGCCGTTTGATAATTATTTTAATATGTATTGAAACAATGTAACCGGTGTTTTTTATAGCGTTTGTTTCCTGCTCTGTAACTTTATTAGGTGTTGTCAGGATGTGGTGTATATGATGGCACTGAAATCCATGAGGCATCAGCGTGAGTACCATACTAGTTTCTTTCTTGAGTCATTCAGTGGGTACACAACAACCTGTAACTTGATAAAGGACATACATCCAACAAGGAACCAGCTCCAGCATGTTTGACTTTAGGAGTTCTCTACTGTAAATATAAACGCGATTTGTTAGTTTCTATTTATTGATATTAAGAATTTTAAAAACAATGTCATATTTCAGAATTTTCTTCTCAGTGAAACCTAGATATGTGTGCTATTGCTTAAACCTTTTTTATTTTGTGTGAATACTTTGTATTTCTCTATGTTTGTGTATGTAGAATCCTTGTGCATCTAAGTCGGGCAGGTGCAGAGGCTCAGATGTTTGCTCCAGATGTGTCTCAGATGCATGTGATAGACCACGGCAAAGGTCAGCCTGTGGAGAATGAGTCAAGGTGAAGTGTTCTTTAGGAAATTCTGATTTCAGAATGATTACAGTGTCAAAACAGTCCATTATATACCTCTGCAAAACTGTACTCTGTAATGTATTGGTACTTGATGATTTTAGGTGTTATGAAAAATCATGAACATATTAATAATCCATCTTGCTCAACTTTTTTTTATATATATAGGAACGTCTTATCAGAATCAGCACGTATCGCTAGGGGCAACATCACTGACCTGGCAAAACTGAATGTCAGTAATCATGATGCAGTCATCTTTCCTGGTGGTTTTGGTGCAGCTAAAAACCTGTGAGTGATGTGAATTATTGTGATAAATCAGACTTGTGTCTTTTGAAGAAAATATTAAAAGATAAAACCAATACTAAAACCTTTTTGATTAACCTTCTTTGCTTTTAGATACATTTAAATGTGTCACTAACATTTCTGTTTTAGTCTTTACTTCTGTTATCCGTATTTTATCTTCTTTGCTATCTATCTTTACTATCATCAGGTCAACATTTGCTGTTGATGGAAAGGACTGTAAGGTGAACAAGGAAGTTGAGCGAGTTTTAAAGAACTTCCATAATGCAGGAAAGCCAATTGGGTTAGTTATTATATATTACTATGTATATAGACCCATGATTTTGGGTCTTTTATTTTGTTCATTAATCAAATCAGATTTTACGGACATGTTTTCATATAGAGGACTAACAACTTGCCTTCTTGTCACCAGGTTGTGCTGTATATCTCCAGTGCTGGCTGCGAAAGTTCTTCCTGGTGTGGATGTGACGGTGGGTCATGAGGAGGAAGAAGGTGGGAAGTGGCCATATGCTGGTACAACTCAAGCCATCACTGCACTGGGAGCCAAACATACTGTCAAAGAAGTCACCATATCCTACCTGAACAGTCTCTTCTCTTCTCTTCTCTTCTCTTCTCTTCTCTTCTCTTCTCTTCTCTTCTCTTCTCTTCTCTTCTCTTCTCTTCTCTTCTCACTTAAGTCACTTAAAAAGTCAGAATTATAAATTTAACTAACGTCATAGTCATAATTTTGATATAAATATAAATGAAGACATACTAAATCATTATCATGAGATATAATTATGAAATGAAAAGTTTTTCTTTTTCTCTTTTACTTCTCTGTGATAAATGTTTGTGTTTGTCTGAATTACCCTTAACCTTTGACCCTCACGAATCCCATGTGGACAAGAAGAACAAGGTGGTGACCACACCTGCTTTCATGTGTGAAACAAAGTTGCACTTGATTTTTGATGGGATTGGTGCTATGGTGAGAGATGTCCTAAAGCTCAGCGGGAAGTGAAAGTTCAACCAATATATCAGTATTTTCAGGTTCATTGCATAGAGCTCGCCAGTCATATAGGATCTGTATCAGACTGCTTAAAAGATAAAGACTAGGCTATTTCTTGCTGTGATTTGTTGTGATTTGCTGAAATGACTCGACAGACATTACTAATCAAACATATATCTGCCTGACAGTGTTAAATGGTATTTTGGTGAATATACAGCAGAGGGCACTCTCTGTATTTAAAAAAGATAATGTGAATTATATGTAGCTCCATGATTTTCTCAATCTTGAAAACCTTAACTTGCCAAGTAAGATAAACTCACCAGTTGTTTAAAAAAAGAGAACCAGTTAAAAGCTTGACAACTCCTTATGTCATTTAAAGTAGACACAGTCTGTGTTGAAATATGAAGTTTGAAATGATGAATAAAGTGAATATTTTTTCTAAAAATTATAAAATGTTAGTGGGTAGTCATTTATCAGTCTCCATTTAAAATCATTAATATATCATGTAATGGAGTATTTACTGAAAATCTAGATGCTGTAACTGTATGTTCAGAATTGAATTGCCAATGCTTTTTAGATGCCATTTGAATTAATTGAACGTCAAAGATGCATACACAGTTTACCCAAGTTGACACTAGACCACTTTGTTTTTGAAAAGTCAAATTTCTTAAATCAGATTATATTTCATAAATTATATTACAGTCATTATATTTCTAATGTTACTAGCTCGTTAGTATATTTTCAGTAGCAAACAGCCTGTAATTATATTATTTCTCCTTGACTATAGAATGATATTAGTAAAAGAGAAAGACATGTTATAATAGCATACAGTATAATACATTCAACATACTTAAAAAGTTCAAATGATCATGCTAAATTTCTAAAGTGATCCTCTATGGTTACTAAGTCAGGTGGTGGAGGTAGAAGAAGTGTGTCCTGGAAACTGATGAGAGCCAGAAAGACAGTGAGAAAAAGGAAACGGGTATGTTTAGACTAACAGGATTAGTCACATGATTAGCTACAGGCACCGATCATCATATGGCATCACGCAAGGCTACACACACCTCAAAGAGACCTGCAGTCGCCCACACAGACTCATTTCCTGAGCACCCATCCATATCTTATTGAGGTATGACTTTATAGGCAGTGCACATACTTTAATTGTAACTACTTATATTTGGTCATAAAATATCTATAACTTCAGACAAATACATGTAACACTTTTTAACACACTTAAAAATATTTATGTTTGTACTTGTGCTACTAGATTTAAAAATATTTTTTAAAGAAAATATTTACATTTATTTTAATATTAATATTATGAAATAGTGTTAAAATTTAAAATAAGATTTTTGGTAACACTTTAGAATAGGGAACACTTATTCACTATTAACTACGACTTTTCCCTCAATAAATTCCTAATTTGCTGCTTATTAATAGTTAGTAAGGTAGTTGTTAAGTTTAGGTATTGGGTAGGATTAGGGATGTAGAATAAGGCATTAATATGTGCTTAATTAATACTAATAAATGGCTAATATTCTAGTAACATGCATGCTAATAAGCAACTAGTTAAGAGACCCTAAAATAAAGTGTTACCAGGTTTTTCTATTTTAATATATTTTAAAAGGTAATTTATTCTTGTGATGGCAAAACTTAATTTTTCAGCAGACATTACTCCAGTCTTTAGTGTCACATTATCCTTCAGAAAACATTGTAATGTCCGCCGATAATTTTCTTTTTTTGTTGTTTTTTTTTCTTGCCCCCTTTGCTGTGGTGTGAATACACTAGTTTTCCTCTTGTCACTTTCATTCGGGTCAGGCTGGCAGATGTGTCTCCCTGCTGGTTACTTTAGACCTTGTTGTTTCAGACAGAGGCCGGTTCTCAGACCAGGGCATCTAGTTGTTCTGTTCCCAGACACGGCACTCTTTGATGGGGATTGCTCCCACCCACCTCTCATCAGCCTACCCACTTCCCACAGCCTTCCAGAGAGGCTGGGCAAACAAGACCCCGCGTTCTGCCAATTTGTCCGTACAAAACGCAGGGATTTGGGGGCCTACAGGCACTCTTACACAGACAAATGGTAAGTATTTGCCTGGCAGTCTGAGATTCCTCACCCCCACCCCTATCTACGCATAAACACACACTCACTTGGTGCTTTCTCTACACTCTCAGGCGACTGGTTTCTTTACTCTGACTTTCTTTAACTGGACCTCCTGACAAAAAAAGACCTAGACTTGCTAAGAAGGTTTCATAGACCAGTATATTTATTTATTTTATTGTTGGTTTTTACTGGTTACTCATCAAGCTGGGTTACCAGTAATAAGCAGTAACAGATCATAATAGACCAGTATTGGCCAGCTAAAATCAGATCATCTTGGATCTTTTTATTTTTATTTTTTTACATTTTGTTCAGACATCATCTGGGTTCTGGGTATATTATGTCCAGTTGCATTATTGAATTAAACATTCTACTAATACTAGTAAATGGTGTAAAATAGTGCAGAAATAAGTAAGTAACTCTCCTCCTGTAGGTGTCTGGGTTCCACCTGTTTTCAGATAAAATGTCTGAATCATGTGAGACAGATTTGGGGTTCAATCAGCCCTGTTGGATGTAAATGGGCTGAGGTCTCTGTGTTTTATTGTGAGTGGGGCAGTCTATCAGAGACCGGACTGAGGCCCCGCGGTCCTCCTGGCATCCTGATCAGAGGATTAGCAGCATACAGCCGCAGGTCAAGAGCATGCCAGTCACACACACTCTCTTTAACACACACACACCCACACTTGTCATTTCACTTTCTCTCACAAACACCTTCGCTTTCACACACGCACGGCTGGAGAGAGCATTTCTCAACCTCTCACACTTGTGCAGAAGAGGCCTGTTTGATAGCAGGCTTCGGATTAGGTTCTGTGTTCTCTTTCATTCTTATTCTGATTGGCTTATGCTCTTGAGAGTCTTTTTTTACTACAGTGAGGTCGTACTAGTCCATACAATGAAAGGGGATTTTTTTCTCATGACATCATATTCCCCTGTCCTCCCACATTTGAAAGATTTTTAAGTTTTAGTTTTTTTTGTCTAAGACACAAGATAGATCATTGTTCAGTTTTATGCTGCTATTGTTTGCATACAAGATCACACGTTTGTTATTTGATCCATAAAGCAGGTGATTGTAAAAATGTGGCCTGGTTTTAAGTTATTTTATTTTATCCGTCTATTCTCAAATAATGAATATTATTGTGCTTATTACAAATATTCACCCACAGTCCTACTCCATACATTAAGCACAGCTGCTTTATAAATATGGCAGGTGGTCAATGTCAGGCCGAGCCGTTCCAACTTCCGAATATAGGGGTGTGCTGGTGTTTGACCAGAGAAGCGTGTCCTGTCTGTTAGTGTACCCCAGCACTGACCCCTGTCCATCCCTCAATAGTGCAATGCCTTGTTGCCCCCAGCATGAGGTCCCAGCATCCCCTAGTTGTGATAGTGGGGGCCACACAGCAAGGGGCCTTAGAGGGGATGCAGAATTAGCAGCTAAAATGGAGACTCACATTTCCATATGCATGCCACTGACAAGTGTTATACTGAAAAACCCGGTACCAATACGTGTACAAGGTGGCCCAATGCAACAAGATGGGGGGGAAGAAGGGGGCGCTGGGGGTTGGGCTTTAAAGGGGGCAGCAATATTGTACTAATTCGTGCAAGAGACTCTCTATCAAAGCGAAAGACATACGGTAATTAACAAGGGGTGAGGGGGAAAAAGAGAGGAAAGAAAGAGCAGGAAGAATGAGTTTAGGAGCAAGAGGGACAGAGATGCTGATTTTGACGTGTAAATGCTGTGTTGATTAGCATATGGTGGTTTGTCCAGACCCAGTATTTACCGGCAGAATTGAATGTGTGTGCGGCATGGATGTGACTTTGTCCCCCCTAAATTTCCACAGCCACCTTTTCAGATACAACCTCCCCCCACTCCCAAACACCCCCTCACCTTTCAATTCCTTTTCTTACCTCTTTTCTATGGCCATTGCCTTTTTCTGCCCTCTTTCTCAATGGTGTGAATGTAGAATATAAAGGTTGTTACCAACGGCCAGGCAGATTTTTTTTTTCTTGTTCTCTTTTTCTTTTTTTAAAGATCAGTCTTGTCCAGCAAGTACAATGTGATCAGCGGACACTTATTTTTATTCTTGACAAAAGTACTAGTACTAAAAATGCAACACATTTTTAAACATTTTAATAGCTCCAAAAATATGAAAACTGCATAAGAAAATTAAAAGTGTATTCTCTAATAATAATAATAACAATAAAAAAAAAATTCAGTTTTCTTTGGTTTTGGTTACACTTAAATAAGTATTGAATAATTATTTATTATGTTTCAATTATTGTTTATTATTTTTATTTATTCAATTAATTGGTTTAATTTATTGTATTTATTATTATTACTATTATTGTTATTATTAATATTATAATTTTTTGTTAATTAAATGAAATTTTACGTGATTAGGCATCAAAAACTGCATGGCCACACTTTAGTTTGGGGACCAGTTCTCACTATTAACTATGAGTATTGCTTTAATAAACTCCTAATTTACTGCTTATTAATGGTTAGTAAGGTAGTTGTTAAGTTTAGGTATTGAATAGGATTAGGGATGTAGAATAAATGCTTTATAAGTACTAATAAACAGCCAATATGTTAATAACAGGCATGCTAATAAGCAACTAGTTAATAGTGAGAATTGGTCCCTATACTAAAGTGTGACCGGTAAGATTAAGAGATGTAAAATATGGTCATTCAGAATAAGGCATTAATATGTGTTTATAATAAACGGTCAGTGTGCTAGTAATGTGCATGCCAATAAGCAACTGGTGAATAGTAAGAAATGCTCCCTAAACAAATTATTTTTATTAATTCATTTTTTTATTTTACATGATTCGGCATCTGTGCATTGATCCTCTTGCAGTAAGGTAAAGTATTTCACACTTTTCTCTGGGACTGAAAAAGAGCAGAGCAGGTCGCCCAGTGTGGTGCCTCTCATCTTTTGTGTGCTGGTTTCCCCATGCCAGCTTTCTGCTGTCACATTAGTGCACGTCAAATGCACAAGCTCACATGCAAATGTACTCTTAGACTTTTAGCTTTTTAGCTGGCTCAGAGGCTTCCTTTGCAAACAGGAAGTACTTTTTAGTCTTTAGGACTGATTTGCTAAGTGTCATCATGTTTGTCTTTTCTTTCTAAGTGTCTCTCAGGGGTGTTTTGGAGCAATTATTCACACCTGCTGCAATGGGTAAGTGGGAGCTAGAATCCTTCATCATATAATGAACTCCTGGCAGACCCTCACCGCTGAATATTTCTCTCTGGCCAGAGGAATAGTAAGCCAGATATACAGTAATATCAACCGGGTGTGATTGTGAAGTTTGTGTGGGTATGTGTCAGACTATCAGTGTGAGTGGTCAGCCTGTTACAGGTCAAAGTTCATGGTCATCAATGGTTGAGGTGGACTGCTCTCCATCTGGTGGGGACTTGGCCTTCAAGTGAAGAGCTTGTCTTCAAAAGTTTTTTTTCTGTGTGTGACAGATCAAGTATGTAAATCACATGTTCGTGTGTGTCCTGTGCCGGGTCTAAAGGCCTCTTCAGTTTACAGCGTGTTTAGACGCAAATTTAGCCCACGGATGTACTGAATGCTCTAATCACACACAACAATACCTGTCAAACCATTTGACCGTTCACAAAACACTGCACTTCTCTCTCTCTTTCTCTTCCTGGCAGGTAGATCTTTGGTGCTGCAGCTGCATGTCATGAATTGAATGAAAGCAGGCACTTGAGCAACTATGTGTGCACCCAGTAAAAAGGTGAAAAAGCCTATTAATCCTTTCCACGATTATTGCAGTAGCATTGCCCAATTACATCCAGCTCAGTGATAAGATGAATCGCTGATCAGATTCATTTTGGCTGTTAAAAGCTGTATCATTTGCTTGACACGTAACACATTTGGTTGCTCAATGTTAACAGTACGTCTAACTTATTAATCACATTTTTCTGGTAACACCTTCAGACTTTTTAAAGAAGTTTTTATTTAAATGTAAGTTCATTTGAATTATTCAAGTTTTAAGATTTAGCAAGAGCTTGAACTGGTAAATATAATAAAACTTTGCCACATAGTTTAATATGCATGATTTAGTCACATTAATGCACCTAAATATATTCTTTTTTTTTAGTGATTGTGAAAAAATCTCTATCTCCATTCCACCCACTTTATCCTTCAATTCTCTCACTCACTCACCCTCTCTCTCTCTCTCTGGCTGTCACTGCAGCACAATGTAGGAGCATTAGTATGCTAATGAGGTGCGGGGCGACAGGTGGCCCGCTAGACAGCTCAATTAAGCAGCTCGTTAAAGGCCAAGCTAACGAAGCGGCCTGCACTGCAAGCCTCAACAAACAATGTGACTGTGCAGGCTACAAATTGGTGAGTGCTAGTTCTGTATGTGTGTGTGCACGTGTGTAGCAGGCAAGAGGCAGAGAGTTGGAGATAGAGACTGTTTTAGTGTGTGAGTAAATGTGTAAGCAGGGCCAGTGAGTTGGAGGGAGAGACTGATTCAGTTTATGTGTGTGCGTGCGTGTGTTTAGCACTTAGCAAGGCTTTGTGATGGACACAACTAATAATGGCTAATAAGAGGGGCTTTTGCTCCTCAGGAAATTGAAAGCAAAAAATAAAATAAATTATAATAAATTAATCACTGAAATACATACATTCCTAATTTTATGTGTTTCCCAAAACACTTTGCAGTAAACAGTCCCTTACACTTTGGCAAATTTTCATATTTCGTTACATGTTTTCTGTGGATATACACTGACGCTGTAACAGATGTACACTCATTTTTACATTCATTTAGAAGGAAAGTTTTGATCTGGAATTCAAATGAAATTAGGCATGTGTAGAAAAAAAAAACTGTCTTTAGTGTTTTAAGAAAACCTTTAACAGAAGGTTAAATGTTTTAATTAGAAGAAAATAAATTTATAAATTCAAAATCATCTTAAAAGAAATTTTTTTATTGGGTGATAAAGATATGGTCACCAATATCTTGTGTATCCTTAATATTTAAATGCATATTAATTGCTTATACTTCCTTAAGTTATATAAGTGTATACATTTATTTTGATTGAGATTATTGATTTGTCAAATTAGGGATTCACTGATTTTAAATTCAGACTGAAAATTAATTATATTCATGTTATGGCTGATAACTGATGAATATACAGTAAGAAAATTTTATACTGTTTTGTCTTAACTGTACATTCAAAATAAAACACACAAAAAATAGCATTTTAAATGCATAATGTATGATTTTAGGCATTACAACATTATAATGCACTATATGAAAAATGGATATTCATTATGAAAATGTAAAGATTACATTTAACAGTGTTGAGTCATATGTCAGCAAATGTAATTTAAATGTAAAAATAATGGAAACAAGCACGAATAATTAAATATCTAAAATAAACTAATACTGATAAATCAATAATCAAATGTACTCATATAGTCACTTTATATACACTACTATGTTTAAAATGCAAAATAAACACCAGTGGTTTTAGGTTATGTTTGCAGAGAAAAATTAAGTCAGGTTTGTAAAAATCATTTCAAACATTAATGATGTCTGGGATTAAATGCTTCTTAATGATTATGTTCCTGCATATCACATGATGAAATAAACATCTCTTTGTCTGATCACCAAGCAAAAAAAAAAAAAAAAAGATTTGAGCAGCTCTGGGACAATATCAGAAGCCGCCGCAGTTTGTGGTGGAGGAGCATTGTTTATTGTGACTAGATAAAGTTGTAACACAGACATTTTAATCAGTTTGTAACACTTAGCATTTGAGCCTTATTATCCGGGGTGTGTTCACTGGTGCGTGAAACAGCAGCGTTTGGGTTCATAACCCGACCCTCCTGTCTGAGTCTCGCTGGCATAAAGGGATCATGAGCTCTAATGGTTCAGGGATCTGCCCAGCAAACGAGGTTAGGTATGGAGGAAGACAAAAACACAGGGGCTAAACAGAGCCGCCCCATTCGCAAGCAAGCTGCTGCAAAGCTGGCCGACTCATGAATATGTTAATCCACATTTGCCCAAATAAGTATGTAGAGAGGGAGAGAAGGAAAAAAACAACAGCACTCATTAATTAATAAGGACAATGTGCCTTTAATGACAGTGTTGACACTGTTGGCGAACAAGTGATTGGGGCCTGAGAACGAGAGGTCATCAGAATGAGAGGAAGTGACACATTGATGGGCGTTACTGTCAGAAGGAGAGCTCTTCTGTCCTAGGAGGGCAGAAAAGGTGATAGAGGATGGACATGCCGAGTATAATGAAGACAGAACTGAGCCATGAGAGAGAGACAAACAAGCAGGTTAGACAAGTAGACAGCGCAGAGGTCAGAAAAGTCAACTTCAGATATACACTGATTTGGAAAGAGAAAAGAGGACACTTCAAGGATATAATAATAATAAAAAAGATGAAGTAATCAGGAACTTTGCATGTCATTATTTTCTCTCACTGTGTGTAATGTATGTGCCTTAAAATAATGATTGTTTTCAAACAGGTTTCTTGAACACTCTTCCTGACTGCCATTGGTTGGAAAACATATAGCCCTGACCCAGTGTTCCTGTATCAGGCTTATCAGGATGCAGAACAATGTTTTGATAGCACCTCAAGGCCAAGGTTAGTACGTTTGTTTCAGTTACAATAGGTTTTTTGTTTTGTATAAGAGTTTTTATTTTTATTTTTTTAAAGAATATATTATATAGTTGTCTCATAGTAACTTGGAAAGGAGGAGTGTTTTAACAACACTTTACAAACGTTTTTGGAAGGTTTCAGGAAGATGGTGAAGTTCTTTGCCAAAAAGCTTGATATTGTCCAAGTTGAAAATTGTATGTGAATGGTTTCTCAAGTTGAGAAATTGTTCTCATACAAGTTAAAAGACTTGTATGAACATTTGCTAGTAAATTTACTGACCTTCGGGCCATCTAATATGCAGATGAGTTTGTTTCTTTGTTAAAAACATCTTAATGATGAATTAGTTTTTTTAAAAACATGCAACTTTGCTTCACGAGACATTTATTGATGGACTGAAGTCGTGTGAATAACTTGTGGATTATTGTGATATTGTTTGAACTCTTATTGTGGCAGCATCCATACTCTGCAGAGGATCTATTTGTGAACTTGTCCAAAACTTTCCAATGAAGAAACATACTAAACCTTTAAGTTTTATTAATTTCCCCCAAGAAATCTATAGTGACATTATAGTCATGTATATAAATAACCATTTGCACATTATATGCATTGAAAATGACATTTATTTGACAGAAATATTTGACCAAGTTGACTGCCTAGATAGCACAGTGAATATATACAATATTGCGGGGAAATGTTTACATCATTGGTGTTACATTTTATTCAAAATCTATTGAATATTGACTAAATATCTTCCATACATTGTGTTAAATAAGATTTTTCTTAAGAAATAGGCAAGAATGACCCCGTTGTCCTCTGATTCCAATTCTTTCCAACACCAAAGTACCTGAACGTGACCAACCCATAAAATTTTCGTTGACACATAATACTATGTTTCATGAATGAATCTGAAAAATCTCAATCTCACACATTTTTACCAGCCTTTGTTTCTCAAAGCTGCCCTATACACTGACTTTAATGAGAAATGTATAAGTATTGCAAAATCTGACATATAAGAGAATAGACATTAGACAAGATGTTAATGCCATTCACTAGCAGCACTTCAGCATTTTTGTGCAAATCCAGCAGGCCTTATGGTGTTTGATTCACAACAGTAAAACCCAGACTCGCATTCAAACACACCATCTCTTTTTGATGCAAGAAATTTAAGCATTGCATCGAGGCCTGAAAGAACGACAATGGCTCAATCTTTTCAAACGCCAGAGCAGCGCCACACACATAGAGATCAGAGTAAGTTTATGAAGTAATCTCTCTTTCTCTCTCTCGCTATCACTCGAACCCCTCCCTCTCTCCCTCCCTCTGTGTTATGACATAGTAATCTGTGTCTCTAGCAGCTTGAATGAATAGGCGTATGAATGGCTGTTTTCTGCCTACATGAACCTATTGGAGGTGGATCAACCATATGCCCATGGACATGCACACTCAATGACAAAGGCGGATACCAACAGGTCCTCTCTGACACAAAGCGCCATGGGGCTGAGGGAGGCGGGCGAGACGAGGGGTGCATCTTAACCTGAGACGTCCACACACACACACACACACACACACAACTAAATATTCTCACACACACCCCACCGCATGCCACCCACACAGCAATATGGAGATGCGACATTGATACAAACCCAGCCTGGGGAGTTTGTGAAGATGCTACTTTGTTGTGTTGTTTTCGAAAGGTCTTGTTGTGTATGTAAAATGTATGGAGGAAGAGGGAGGGACAGTAGTAAAGACAAGCACTTTTTTGGAGGGGGCCAATCTGTTGCAGCTCTGGATGAAGTCTTGCGATGGAGAGACAGTGTGTTAAGCGACATATGTGACACAGAGGGACAAAAGGATTATGGTCCTCTTCTCGTTATCCGTGCCTTTGGACAGTGGGATTATCATCCGGGGAGTGAAGATCTCGGGCCGCTAAGCTTCAGTGCGGCCCGGTTCCTCATCTCTTGTGTGGGGTGGGAAAGCAGGGGTGAAGGGGGATCCCTGGAGAGCGGGCTGCTATCAGGATTTACATATTCATCAGAGATCAGAGCTATGTTCTCTTTCTTTCACTTTTCTCTCTTTTTTTCCTCTGTCTTGCATACACATGCTCGAACATGCTGAGATGTCTTATTTTACTGTTTCTGAATTAGACTGTTTATGGATTTTACTGTTTCTGTTCACTTTTTAAAAAAACATTTTCACATTTATTGTTGTTATATTTAATATTTTTATATTATATGCAAAGAGGTTCAACGTCTTTTTTTCACATTATATTATATTATATTATTTTATATTTAGTGCTGTCAAATTATTAATCACATACAAAATAAAAGTTTTTGTTATTTATATATAAATACACACACATGCAAGTATATATTTCAGAAAAACATGTTATGTTTGCATATTAAATATATTTATATATAATATAAATTATATGAATATAAATATGAACATGTAAACACATGTAAATATTTTTTAAATATGTGTATTTATATATACATAATAAGTATACACGCATATTATGTAAACACAAACTTTTAACGATTAATTGTTTGACAGCACTAATTATATTATCATAAGTGTAAGTCTAAAGTATGACTTAAAAATAAACAACTCAATGTCTTATTATTTTAGTTTGCTCATCCTTTTGCTTTATTGATAGTGTCACTCAAGCTGCATGGACTCAAAATCCTGATTATCATATTAAAAAGATCCAAAGAGCATCATGTGCTTCAATAGACAACAGGAACATTTATGACAGTTATGTACAGTTAACATGGTCAATCACAAATGTGACCCTGGACCACAAAACCAGTCTTAAGTCGCTGGGGTGTATTTGTAGCAATAGCCAAAAATACACTGTATGGGTCAAAATTATAGATTTTCCTTTTATGCCAAAAATCATTAGTATGTTAAGTAAAGATCATATTCCATGAATATATTTTGTAAATTTCCTACTGTAAATATATCAAAACGTCGTTTTTGATTAGTAATATGCATTGCTAAGAATTCATTTGGACAACTTTAAAGGGGATTTTCTCAATATTTCGATTTCTTTTTTGCACCCTCAGATTCCAGATTTTCAAATAGTTGTATCTCGGCCAAATATGTATAAATCTCAATTTCAAAAAATTGACACTTAAGACTGGTTTTGTGATCCAGGGTCACAAATGTATTTAGGCTAATTACCTAGAAATAGTACAGAATTTTTTATTTTTTTTAAATAATAAAACTAAAGTCTTTTAGAAAACAGTTTGTCATGTTTTATTTATTTAGAATTTTAACACTAAAATAATTTTTTTAACCCCATTGTGTCTTCACAAATAAATGCATCACTCATGTAAGCAGAAAAATAATAATTTTTGTATTGGAAAAAAAAAAAAATACAGAAGGAGTGCAACGGAGTAACTACTGTAGCGGAGGGCAAATGAAGTTCAGCTGAGGTGAAGGGGTGAGACAACGTCAAAGAAGGGACAACAGTGAGAGAAATCGAAGGACGTGTCTAATGAAGGAATGCACACAGAGAGATGGAAACTAATGGAGACAAAGGATGTACAGAGTGAGCGAGAGAGGGAGAGAGATGGCGATGGGGTGGATGACTGCTGTTGAACTCATCGTCATCTTAATTGATGAGGTCATCCCGGGGACTATCCCAAAACTAGAGTGTCCCCGGGAGGTCGTCACCAGGTCATCCAAAAGTCAAAATGCACCAAAGAAAGATGACGTAACTTTTCTTTTTTTGTTTTTGTTGATGTCTGTTTATGGGGTTTTTGCATTTAATTAAAGGGATAGTGTAGACCAGACAGGAAAGTGGAAGGAGAGAGACGGAAATGGGATCAGGGCAAGATGCAAGCTGGATTTGAACCTGTGTCCGCTTGAGCACAACAGATATTTCTATGTCCCGACTTTCTATGTTTATTACCGATTGTACCACAGCTCCAACTTCTATGCATTTCGATGCATGCAATAACCAGGGAAAATTTATTTTTCAAAAATCATGTTTAGGCGCCATATTGTTTTAATTATTTCTTGTGATTTTAGCTTAAAACTTTTTAATGCACTTTATTGGTATTACAAAAAATTGTACATATGCATTAACCAAAGCATTTACAGCAGTGGTCTCAAACTCAATTCCTGGAGGGCCATAGCTCTGCACAGTATATACAACATATATAGTTGTATGCAGCCAGTATATAATCATGTTTATGTGCCGTAAAAAATATGAATATTTTACTTAATATGAATATATATATATTTTTTTTTTCCATAAGTTCATACAATTATTTTTATATACAGGGAATAAATTTAAAGATACAACAGATAATAAAGACCTTTTTTCATTTTTCTCACACATACATACAAAGATCTGTTTTGAAATTGGGTCCGAGTCTTTGATATGCTGTCAATCAAATGTTCTCTGCTGGAATTGCTAGAGTGTAGGTGTCAAAGTAACCTTTGCAACACAAGCACACATACACACACACACACACATAGCGAAACACAAATAGACTCGCTCAGCGACAACACACTCAGTAATTGCTGCCTATTAAGGTCTTCGCTTCTCTCTCACACCTCATTACAGGCCTAAACACACACTGCCCCCTCATTACAGATTGCTTGCTAAACACACACACATATACAATTCCCTCATTCCCACCTGTCAGTTAAACACTCAACCTGGCAAGCGTGACCACTGAGAGTTGGGTGTTAACTCGCTGATGACAGTGTGAGAGGTGTGGGCTCTGTAACCCCATTCCAATACATGGTAGAAAACTGTTATGCGTGCTGACCTTATGTGTCCGTGTGTGTTGTGGGAAGTCTCTAACAAGAGGCATTTGTCAGGATGATGTGCTTCTCTTGTTGGATTAGGGTTGACTTTGAACACTCAATGAAGAAAGTGGACTCTCATGTAGAAAAACCAGCGCTTGTATCTATACATGTACCTCACACTGTTTGAGACTGTTCAGTGTGTTTGCATGTGCAAAAAGCAACAGGTTCAAATCCATTGTATGGGAGAAAAAAGCTGGTGATGTGAGTGTTTGCATAAAAAAAATATATATATAATTGTATATGCAGTAATGCAGTGATTTGGTTTCATCAGTTTCATCATCATAACTATCATCTCTCCATCTTGTGCTCCTGTTATTCTCTGCAATGAAATAATGTGCAACCTTTAGCGATGGGGGGTTTGTTTGTTGTAAATTGGTACAATTCGCTATAGACCCTGATCCTTCTCTCACTCTCTCTTTCTCAAGGTGAAAGGAAATTGAATGTGCCAAAAAGAACAGATGGGTTGGTGAGAAGAGAATAAAGGAACAAAAAGTTTCTGCAAAACAGAGGAGTATAATTATGGTTATACCACGGTATGCGTAAGATCCATATGGTATGAAAAATTATAGTCATATTATCAGGTACCTTTTATAGAAAAATCAGATTACTTATGTCCAACAGTGCCATTTTTAATGTCATTTTGAAGGAAACTGGAAGAAGAGCGTTTTGAAACTTGGAAGGAAATTCAGAACAAATCATGGAAGCTTGAAAAGAAGAATGGAAGAAAGGAAGTTCAGTCCAAGGTGATTAGTGATGTCCAACTCAATTAAAGTTATATAATTGTTGTTTTTTGTTCATATAAATTACAAGAAAAAGAAAGCTTTTATTTTGACACAAAGACTTTGCCATTGACTTTCTGAATCATTGGGATTAAAAACAATGTAATTTGCAAGACTGTGTTCCCAGCTGACTGCATCAAGAAGCAAAAGCTAGTCATTTCTGACAGACAAACAGCTTGTGTGTTGTTCATACTGTAGCTATGTCCTAATGTGTTGTTTGTCTGTGTCCCAGCTTGCGATAGTTTGCAGATCCTCTTCAAAGTACTTCAGATGACAAGGGACCCCTCTTAAAAACACAAGCCTGAACTCTTCAGTTAAGAGCCCAGCAGTTTGCCTCACTGTGTGTGTTTCTAACCCAGGAAACTGACAGATGCCCATAAATTATTTGCCTTTATTTTAAAAGCACAGCTCATTTACATCAATTTGTAAGAGGCGGGGGAAAGTAGTGAGAGGTTTGTAACTTTAGGTATGTATATACGAGTGTTTAAGGGGGGGGGTCATCTTAGGTGGTCAGCGTAGCAATTCTTTCGCCCTAGTATCCTGTCGTATTCCTTGAATCCTTGCATACTCACCATTTCCACACACACACACACCAGAGCTCAGATGCCTCCCAGCTAATTAGCAACAAGTCAGAGCCGCCCACTTCTGCAGGGCAGTAAATATTCCCACACACTCTCACACTCGCACAGACGTCCCTAACTCGGATACAAGGCCCTCGTTCCTTCTCCATTCTTTCCCCTCTTTTCTGATTTTTATCACCTCCCCTTGTTTTGTTCCCACTTCTGCAGCCATCAATCATCCCATTGACCTATCTTGTTAGGGGAAACTCACAGACACGCCCCCTCGTCTCTTCCAGGCCTCAATCTCATCCCACGCTCTCTTTCTTTCTATATATGTATGCGTCGGAGCCCCAATGTCCATCTCTGACTTATACCTTCACGCTCCATCCCGCTCTCCTGCACAGTTAGTGGTCAGGACAGGGTTGTGTCCGTGGGCCGGACAGGGTCGTGGGGAGGTGTTGGGGGGGGGGGATTAGATTTAGGGAACACTCTGGGTGGTACGGTAGCCCCTGCAACAAGCACAATGCCTCCTGTGTCCCCATGTGACACACACCCTTGTTTTACAACAGGGGAGGAGACACCTTCAATGCCCCAATGATGTGAACCACCCTGAGCCTATTCACGGTGACAAACGGCCACTGCTGTCCCCTGCAACAAACACATGCACAGACAGACCACGACTATCACACGCATTAACACGGATTTTGCTTCATGTTGTGTTTATTTGCTAAACTGTCCTGGCAAAAAAACACCACTGTTAAATGCACAATGGGAGACGCATTGAGACTACCTAGATGACATTAATATGCACACTCAAATCCGAGACAGATGGAATAAAAGGCTTTCGTCTACCTTTAGAGCTTTCTTTCTCTCTTTTCTCTCTGAAAGAACCTTCTTGGCTGGCTCTCAGTGGAGTTGAATTGGTATGGCTTTAATTGAATCAACTAGCTCTTTTCTTGTGCCGCACTTATGAGGCCAGAGCAGCCAAATGGCTTGATGACAACGTAATGGCAAAAGAATTGAATGAACGACGCTGCCAGAGGCGAGTGAAAACCCAATGGCATTCCTTCGCATCTGCAGCGATACACAGTCGCACTATTACGCTATTATAACACTATTACGATTGCTGAACTTAGCCAAATCACAGGAAGAATGGCATTTTAGTGGAATTCTGAGATTTTTGTGAACTTGTAGATTGTTGACATTGTATACAATATTCTATTCAAATGAGCATACTACGTAAACCGTTACAAAAACCTTTAAATCTGGTTAGTATTTTAGTTTATTTAAAAAAATTTTTAATGCAGATTATAGGTATGTGTCTTTTTATTTTTTATTTTTTTATTTTTTTATTTTTACCTCATGGTGCTATTTCTACTTAATCTAAGCCTTGAATTTAATTTTGTTGGCATAACCTAATGCAGGGCTTCCTAAACATGTGTTTGTGAACCCCTGGAGGTTTATGAGGGACATGCAGATAGTTTATGAGTTGATGAAAAGCTAGTAATTAAATCATGAAAATGTAAATTTAAAATTAAAATAAAAAAATAAAAGCAGTCATAATTAAACATTAATGTATATGTATGTGTGTGTGTGTATATATAATATATACCTATCTCAAATGATCATTAACTGACATAAAATATACTCTTGAATCAGATTTTAAGTTAATAATTTGTCAAAGGAGGTTGGCTGACAAAATACTGTTAGTTAGACCTCATTTGTTAAAAGCAAAATTGGTTTTTTTTTTTGTTTTGTTTTTTTTTACCCCCAGAGGTTATGATGGAAAATTAAACAATAGAAAAGTGATGGAAAGGTTCAGACAGTCCTACATAATAGCACTTTTTTTTTCTCCGCTTCCAACGGCACATTGACAGGAAGTGCCACCCATTCTTTGAAGATGTTCAGGTTTTTGGTGAACAATCAGTGTGAGGCTGACGTAGATGGTCTCGACCCCTGGTTGGTGTGAACGTTAGGGATGCAGAGGAGGGATGGAGAGATGTATTCCTCCTAAAGAAACCAGCTGAGACAATAGAACAGCGCACAGGCACTTGGGGAACAGAAGGGTGACACAGAGGGCAGCTCTCACCCACAACAACTCTGTTTTCTTTGAAAACAAAACCCCAACCTGTTACTGCTTCAGCCTGTCTGTGGGAGGGGATGCTCGTAATAAAGCTTCCAGCCCCCTCGTTAGGCATCACGAGGGTAAGTGCATGTGTATGTCTTTGAGTGAAGGTCCAGGGAGCAATAGTACAGTAATGCTGTCTTTCAAATGACTTTTGGGAGCGAGATCTCTGTGTCACTCTGTTTTTCATATGCATGTCTTTTTGTCCCTTCCCATTGTCATCTTAGTTTCCTCTAAGAAGTCCTCAGACAGATCAGTTTAAGCAAGTAGATACTGTATACTGTAAAAAATATCCTGTTAAATTTACGTCAAAATAGACAGCTGTTGTTACCAGAAATTCACTGTACAAAAATATGATGACAGTGTTTCAGGTATAATGGGATGGCATATTGATGCCTCTATATTGTACAGCTTGTAATCATATATTTAATCAAGTGATGTATGTATATGGACAGATCAACAAAATGTGTACCATGATTATAACTATAATAATACAGGTGGTAAAATATAGATCAGTCAGAATTAATTTTAGGTGACTTGTCCATAAAACATGGCCAATATTCCTAGAGCACAGTGTCATACTAAACACCATCAGCATAACACACAACACTAAAATAATGCAATAAACAAAAACTGAATAATAGAAAATGTGACACATTTTCAATGCAATACATTTTAGTGGAAAAGTGGCTAAAGTATCCGAGTGTATATTACTTATAACAAAAATAAGAATAAAATTACTTTAAAAAATATATAATCATTTGTGATGTATCACACAGGGACTTCTGGGAATGTTCCTTCACAATAATTATATGGTAATTCATAGTTTTTGTAAAAAAACTTTTTTAAATGACAGTTTAATTACATATGATGTAATGTTAAATAATGTTCAATTTCACATTGAATATGGTAAGGTAACTCACAGTTAAGCAGTTAACAAGCTTTTACTGTAGCATTTTGAGTTTTTATTTTTTATTCATTTTTAATTTTTTTTATTTAACCTCATTTACCTGAGGTTTCCATATCAGTGGCCCTATAAAACTTTTAAATCTATGTAAGAGACTTAAAGGGATAGTTCAACAATTTTGTCATCACTAACTCACATTCATGTTTTTTTTCAAACCTGTATGACTGACATTTTATGTGTGTGAGGAATACATATACTGTGTGTATATATATATATACAGTATATGTATGTATGTGTGTGTGTGTGTGTGTGTGTATACTGTATATCATATATATATTAGACCTAACTGAGTTTCACTGTATGGACAATTCTTTTGTTTTCTGAAGAAAGATCACGATGAGAGTGAGTAAATGATGAGAAAATGGTTTTTTTTTTTTTTTTGGTGAACTGTGCCTTTTGGTGCAGATTGCATAAGATACAAAAACTTTTTCTTGATGTTATCTCAGCATCCCCCCTCCTTCACACAAGAGCACATACGCAATCGCGCACCCCTCCTTTTTTTATCTCTCCCTCTTGCAGGATCAGGGGAGCAGGTTGTGGTAACATTTGTAGCATTTGGCTGCAGCAAATCCCACAGCTTTTTTCCTGAAAAGAAGCAGCCACCTTAAAAAGGGGTGGGGGGGCTCTCCTCCAGTGAAGCCCCTGGTCTTTCTCCTGCTCTCAGCCTGCGCTCAGCGGTCTGCATGCCCCTCACCATCGCTTGCAAATCCCCCTTTATCCGCTGGCAGCCAGATGGGGTGGCAGGAATAATAGGCAGAGCCTGATGAGCACCATTCAATTTGTCCAGCCGTGTAAAGGAGCTTGTAAGCCGTTCCATTTGAGCAGGGTGTAATAGTAGCCAGGGGAGCAGAGGCTATGTTAAGACTTAATTACCTACTAATGGCTGTTGTAGGGACAAAAGACTTGTGTAGACCCCAACAACTTACACTCCTGTAATAGAGGAGAAAGGCTGGGAGAGGAAGGGGTTGGGGGAACTGTTTATTGAGATGTTGTGGCCAGAAATTTGTGATGTCCATATTATGTTAAAAATGTCATCAACACAACTTTTTTTCACTATGTGTATGAGGTGTGTGGATGGAAGGAAAGAAAGAAAGGAAAGAAGAAAAAGACTTTGCTGCATGTACTTTGATTTTCTTTATAAAGCCATTTGAGCTCAGGAACCGGGGAGAAAAGGTTTTCTTGTGTTTTTTTTTTTTTTCATTCTTTTTTTTTTTTTTTCTTTTCTTATTCTCTTTTTTCAGTTGGAGGGAAGATTAGCAGGATTAAGACTGGCTCACATATGCTGCTCTTCACTATTGGCATTCAACACAACACAAGCCCAACTGCCACCCAGACGGGGAGGGAAAGAGAAAGACAGAGGGTGAGAGTGAAAGTTTTCCTCTGATATTAAAGCATCGCTACTGTTTGGAATAATTGTGGAAGAGAAAAGGGCTGTTTAGTGAGAATGGGAGAGAAAGGGAACTATTGGATGGTGAGAGGAGGGGAATCAGGATGCATTTTTTGATGGAAAATAGCTAAAGAGGTGCAGGATATACAGTGGGGTCCAAAAATGTTACACTACATTTTTTTTTGTTTTCATTTTTAAACTAAAAATAAACAGTTTTTGATTTTGATAATTGTCAAAAGCACTCACCAATCAAATTTAAGCAAATTTGTGACACTGACCACACTCTAAAAAATGCTGGGTTAAATATAACCCAGTGCTAGGTAAAATATGGACGAACCCAGCGGTTGGGTTACTGCCCAGAAGGTTGGGCTAAACATTTAACCCAACTGATGGTTGAAAACAACCCAGCATGTGTTCTGTCCAATATTTACCCAGCAATGGGTTGTATTTAACCCAGAATTTTTTAGACTGCATTTAAACTTCTTTATGGATAACATGATTGTCAGGTTTTAATTGTAGTGTTCATGAAGGGGAACAAACATAATACTAAGAAATTATTACATTTATTTTCATTTTTCAATTCAACCTTCACTATTTATGCTGATAACATAATATGTATAATGTATAAATATATAATGATTTTTTTTTTTGTAATGCACACTTTTCACAGACTGGGATAATGCTTTCCCACAGTTCATAACATAATTTTTTTCATTTTTAAAAATGTAATGTAAATTTAGAATGCTATACTTTGTATTATATTAATATTATATTATATTATTAATATTATTATATTATGAAGATCAGGCCCTTTCTTTCGGAACATGCAACACAACTCCTTGTTCAAGCTCTTGTTCTGTCCAGACTGGACTACTGCAATGCTCTCTTGGCAGGTCTTCCAGCCAGTTCTATCAAACCTCTACAATTAATCCAAAATGCTGCTGCAAGATTAATCTTTAATGAGCTGAAAAGAATGCACGTCACACCACTGTTCATCAATTTGCACTGGCTACCGATAGCTGCTCGCATAAAATTCAAGGCATTAATGTTTGCCTACAAAACCACCACTGGCTCTGCACCACTTTACCTAAATTCATTACTTAAGACTTATGTGCCTCTAGAAGCTTACGTTCTGCAAGTGAATGACGCATCATTGTACCATCCCAAAGAGGCACAAAATCACTCTCACAGACTTTTTCATGAACTGTTCCCTCCTGGTGAAATGTCCTGCCCAACTCAGTCCGAGCAGTCCTTAGCCATCTTCAAGAAACGGCTTAAAACACTTCTCTTCCATCTTTATTTGACTCTCTAACTCTAGCATTCTCTGTTCTGTTTTATTTGTTTTATTTAATATCTGTCTTCTTTGTATTTATTAGTCGTCTTTGTATCTACATGACCCTCTAACACTAGCTTTCTTTTTTTATTTAAAAAAAACAAACACTTGCTACGTGTACTGCGTTAGGTTAACCGAGACTTGTTGTAGCGCTTGCATATTGTCTCTCTTTTGTTGGTTTTGATTGCTTCTATTGTCCTCATTTGTAAGTTGCTTTGGATAAAAGTGTCTGCTAAATAACTAAATGTAATGTAAATGTACATATTAGGCATTATTTCAGAAAACTTCCTGCTTTGTGGGTTTGTAACAATGACTATAGGAGTGATGGAAAATTTGGCTAAAAGTGTCTCCTAAATTCACAAATGTAAATTTTTCTCCCTTCTGACCACCATAATCAATCTCTCAATTTTTTAAATACTTCTTTTGGTCATAGAAACGCTGAAATTATATTTTTCTTTTACTATTGGAGCAAATGGATTCACCACTATATAAGTTGACCCAATAATGACTTCTGCTTCTCAGAATCCTGGAAATGTGAAGAGGTCCATTAGAAAAAATTGAAAATAGACACATTTTATTTTTCTATTGAAAACAGCAGCTTTTTTTTTTTCAACTTTATTTTGCAAATAACCCCTAAAAAGAACCTCCGTTTTACAGAACAGCAGAAAAATGTGCCGTGACATGACAGAGTTAGATGTAACGCATGAATATTCAGGAAACATGAACACATACAGAAACAGACAAGCTTCTAAATACTGTACTGTGCTTATGTTGAGTTTTGGGTTAACCGAGCAAAAAAAATGCTGAAACTAAACTCCAGCTGGATTCATTAACTTAAGTATGACTGCAGTTACAGCTCTGGCTAATTTAGCTCTTAGGGTTAACAGTTTTTACACATATACACTCCTCTGCCCACCTCATTATTGGAATGAGCACACAAACACATCATTATCTCATAAAGGTAATGAGAAAAGAAGAGTCTGGCTTTGCCAACAGGCGGAAATTAGCACTCAGTCTCCTTCCACACTCATCCACCAGGCTAACATTCATTCACCCCGAGGTGGCAAAAGCTCTCGTATCTCTCTCTCCCTCTTTTTCTGAGGCAGGCCTTCGTTAAACAAATAGCTTTTAATTAAATGTTGAGTGACACAAAATGTTGCCAGTTCTGTATTTTTGTCATTTCAGTTGATTAAATTTTCTGCACCTGAACTGTGAAGTTTGAATAAGCTGTAAAATGCAGTCTGGGAACTGGCATTGCTTTCTCACTTTTAAATTTTTTCTTCAGTTTTTAAACAAATATGTTAAAACTCAGAAAAATGATTTAGATTAAAATGTTATATGTGCATATATAGCTATATAAGTCATAAAAAAGTATCACTTTGCATAAGTGTTCATTTTAATTTATTTAAATAATTACAATTCCAGCAGTGACAATGGGTTCACATAAACGGGTCCACAAAAACTTACAATTAAGCACATTGCTCATTAGGCTTTCACGCAGCACTTATGTAATCACTAATGTGGCCAGTGTTTATGCCTTAAGTCTTGTTTAAGCAGGTCTGTAAAAAATGAGTGTACATCTTTGTCATTGGCTCAGTGTGATCTAAATCAAGAGGTAATGACGTCACCCATGCATGCTCTTAATTAGCCTTAATTGGAAACATTCTCGGCGGACTACAGTTACCAAAGTTGGGATGAATCGAGGGCAGACCAACCCCTGTCTTTCTCTCTCTGTAATTGCTCCCAAGACAGTTGTCAGTCAGTGTGTGTTGTGTGGGTGCGTGTGAATTTGTGTGCATTCTTCCCCGGGTGACATTTCAGATAATTATATGCGCGAGGAATAAACTGCAGCTCTGACAATAGGGCTCTTTCTGTCCCCCCGTTTCTAATCCAGACAGTCGCGGCATATATTACCATTTTGGTACACTTAACAAGTGAGATTACCGGAATCCATAATGAAGGAACTGAACTACAACTTCTCTCCGACACCGCCGGTTTAAACCAACTCATTTGCATAAGCGTATTTAACGAGAGTAAACAAGCAAACAGACAGACGGGACTATCCGCACGGGGAAAACAACCAAACAACAAGAGCTCAAAGATGCTTCAATGAAAATATGTTAAAGACCTTGATCTGGTGATGTCTCTCCTAAACTCATTGATGCGTCTGTTAAATCTACACCTGTGGAGTCAGAAGAACAGACACTTTTGATCTATCTATCTATCTATCTATCTATCTATCTATCTATCTATCTATCTATCTATCTATCTATCTATCTATCTATCTATCTATCTATCTATCTATAACTTCACATATCTGCGTTTATATATCCAATTAATTTCCAAATAAGCGAAATGTGAATTGGTAATAAATATGGGCAGTGTGTGTAACCCGGCTGTTTATGCCCTCTCTTCTGCCCCAAACAACAACTTCTGTTTGTCCATATTGGCCTAATTGAAATGTTTCGGATCATAACCGTTAAAAACCATTTTACACGCCTCGTTTATTAACGATTTAAATGCGCTTAACGGCTGAAATCAGTCAGCTGTCAGGCCCCCGCATGGGGTCACCGGGTTAAAACAATATGAGCGCATTCAAACCGCAAAATAGTGTCTGCAACTGACCGCGCTCAATCCTGCGGGAAATAGCACACGATCACCAAGAAAATCTTGCATCGGCATTCTGCATCTATCCGCCCCTCTAAACTACTAGGTTATTATATAGCATTTTGCAAAGCTAATTAATTCCTATGAATCAAGTGAGACATTTAAAACTAATATAACATAGTTAACGTAATTTATTATTTATTTAATAATAAATTTAAAAAACAATGCAAAATTTTATATAGCCTATATGTATGCTATAGTAGCCTGTTAGTTAAAAAAAAAAAAAAAAAAAACATTGATAGTTCGGTTTATTTTATTTCGATGTCAAACATGCACATGCAGTGCATTTAGAGTTAGGAAAGTTAATTAGCCTACATTATCAAACAAAGTTCTCTTAAGTTTTTATTTGTCCACGCGTGCATCAGCTAACTTAATAACTTAAGTAGCCTACAGTCTGCACAGTTTGTTCAACCGACTCTCTGAAATCTAAACCCAACGATGTTCTGTGAGGATGCACCATATGCGAAGTGTGTCTAATGCATTTAATGAAGCCTCAGTTTTTTTTGCAATGACATCAGGTTTTAGGACCCCCACCCACTGGAGCTCATTGGTTCTTGACGGGCTGTCGGAAAAGCGTTGACATTGTCCCGCTGACTTGCCCCCGGGTGATGGGGAGGAGGGACCTACTATAAAATAGCCCTCGTCACTCTCGGGCGTGCCAAACACAAACAGTGCACGAGTGAACTGGAATAAGGAGTGAATTCTGCAAAGCCACACACAAGCACGCGCTTGCACCTGCTACCGGTAAGTCTGAATATATAGAAAATATTGATTAATTTGTATAAAAGTATAAAAGCTATGTACACCAATAAAGGCCCGCGTTATTTAAACGATTAAATACTTTTCTCCTTTTAATTATTCAGTGGAGTAATTTATTATAGGTTACTGTTTTGATAGCCTATATTAGATAATCGCTAACTCTGTTTTGTCATAATTTTTATTTGAATTGTTTGATGAACTGGAAAACTGTGTAACAAACTTTACAGCTTTACTTTTTGTAAACTTATTGAGTTGGCGAGTTAATACGAATCTCTAGGACATATTAGGACTTCAAATCTGTTGTAGGCTACTTAATCAAACCGTTTTAATTAGTTTTTAACTTTTCGTTTTTATTTTCGTATTACATTTTTAAATTTTAGTTTTTAACCATTCCCTTCTTTTAAAGGAATATTGACATCTGCGAGAATCATGGACTCCGACACGAGCCGAGTGTCCAGTAGACCTTCTTCTCCTGAAGGCGACGATCTCTTCCTTTCCGCTGTCAAGAAGTCCGTGGGTTTCTCCGGCGCCGTCTCCTCCACGCAGAGCGATTCTCCTCCGGAGTTAAGAGGCGCAGACCTGCGGGGCGTCTCTAGCGCCGACGAGGACTCGATGTCTTTGAAGATGCTCTCCAAAAAGGACCGTAAACTTCTATCCGAGTCCGAACTGCAGAACATGCGCCTCAAGATCAACAGCCGCGAGAGAAAACGCATGCACGATCTCAACATCGCCATGGACGGGCTCCGAGAGGTCATGCCCTATGCCCATGGGCCATCCGTGCGCAAGCTCTCCAAAATAGCCACCCTGCTGCTCGCGCGCAACTACATCCTTATGCTGAGCAACTCGCTGGAGGAGATGAAACGGCTCGTGAGCGAGATCTACGGAGGAGGGAGCGGGGCTCATCACACCGGCTTCCACCCGTCCAGTTGTGGCACCCTTACGCACGCGGCGGGCGCTCCGTTACCGGGTCACCCCGCCGCTGTCTCGCATTCGTCTCACCCGGTGCACCATCCTCTGCTTCCACCAGCAGTCTCCACTGCCGCATCTCTCTCCGGCCCGGGTCTCTCAGCCATCAGGCCGCATCACGGACTCCTCAAGGCACCATCAGCCGGCGCTGGTTTCCAGCACTGGGGTGCGGGGATCCCGTGTCCGTGCAGCATGTGCCAGGTTCCTCCGCCTCACGTGTCCGGTATGAGCACCGTCAGCATGCCACGACTGACCAGTGACTCAAAATGAAGTACTGAACTTTGATAAAAGAACTCTGAGTTGCAACCATAGACTTTTATATATTAAAGCTGTATTATCTCGTGTTTTTCAGTTTATGGCTGAACAATTTGTTTTTGGAAAGCACATATAGTTCTGAAGCGAAGAAAATGGATCAAAGCCACTAACATAGAATTTTCTAACACTTTAGCTGTATTAGGTTTACTATCCATGTGCATTTCTGTGTATAAAGTTTGTGAAAATGGCCTACCTTACTCTTTTTAGCCTTCAAACACTGGACTGCTTTACAAAATAAGCTTAATACGAAACAGATTTATAGCATTCAATTAAGAATAAATTAAAACTTACAATTCATGCTGCAGTTAAAGAGGGCTAAATAGTTTAATGAGCCATTAATATTAGACGAAATTATACATTAAAAAGTCCCATAGCTTTGGAAAATGTAATGGGACTGCACTGTGTAAATATGTAGATAGCATTTGTACAGTTTGAGAGATTTTATATTACCTTCCCCAGTTTATGTTTGGGGTCAGAATTCATTTGCCAAGCGCTGTCTGTAACAGGAAAGATGCACCTGTTCATTCCTGCACTGTCTTTATCTCTTCCTCTCTCCCTTTAGTTTTCTGGCTTTCTATCTTTATTTTTATCTCTTCTTTCTGCACAAGCTTACCTGTCATGGCCGATGCGAAGAATGATCAACTTTTATTTTTTTATAATAAAGTGTAAAATGATATTTATTTACTTATTTTGATGGTATTTTCAAATTAATGTGCGGTGAATGTTTGAGTCCTAACTGTAAAATAAATGTTTTAAAATGATGCATTTATTTGCTTGTTTGTGCTCAATTAACATATATATTTTTTTCAATATACAAATCCACACATAGGTTATAAATAGTTCCTCCAACATGAAAGGGACAGAAAGGAGAAAAAATGAACAAAGACGAAAAACAAAAATAAAATATCTATCTATCTATCTATCTATCTATCTATCTATCTATCTATCTATCTATCTATCTATCTATCTATCTATCTATCTATCTATCTATCTATCTATCTATCTATCTATCTATCTATCGAATCCTCAACACGTCAAAAATAATATTAAAAGAAAAATAAATTACAGCGCAGTTGATTTGACGAGAAAAAAAAAGTGGTAGTCTATTCTCGGAAACAAATAATCACTTATTCGCTCGTGTAAAGAACAAACAGAGAGTGCTCAGACCGACACCATTTACTTATTGAAAACCGGAACAAAGATAGTCTAAAAGGGCTGAGAATATTCAATAACTTGCTTTGAGCTTATAAACAGACCCAAAACCACAGTCTGTTTTTATTTTAGATAATATCGTTTATAATAGGCTATAATTTAATATTTTTATTGTGCTTTATATTTTGCGATATTTTCATTAGTAACAACTAATGCTTGATAAATTCTATAAATCAAATTTTTAATTAAGAATTTGTATTTAATTTTTTAATTTCAAACGCATTAAATGATCTGAACCATGATATGTTCATGATTTATCCCAACTGAATGATTTACACATTATCCTGTATTATTTGAAAGTATTTATGCAGGCAAATTAAACTAAGCTGCATCTGAATACCGAGTTTCTTTTTAATTAACAAAAACAGAGAGAAAGAAAATAATGTAGCTATTGATAATTCTAATCAACCCAATTAAACGAATTTTTGCTCAACTTTTGAGCTGTTAAATAGCATTCATGCGTTCCATTGCGTTAAAATGACAAATTTGTTTATCATAACCCAGTAATGTAGGCTAGTCATTGATTAAGTTCCGACACAGATTGAGACAAAATATAAATTCCAGGCTATGATGAGATGGAGAACAAGTTATTTGTGTCACGGTTACTTTTTCCGTAATCTGGCACGTCTAGGTAACATCAAGCTCTGCTATACTCGCCTTCATTTCTTCACTTCACTTCACTTCTGTGTCACCTGTGAACACCCTTACCTGTCAGCCAGTGATTCTGCTGCTGTGGGCAGCTTTCCAAATGAGACCTTGTAGATTTTCTTATTAACTTTTATGAAGCATATTCACTTCATTCTGGAAAAAATGAGATAGCCTTCGTGTTTTTAAGCCTCAAGGAGGAGATCATTTATTTAGAATGCAGGAAACGCATTTGAAGTCTTGCACTACACAAAATATGCACCGAGAAAAGGAGCTGCGAGATGGAGAGAATAAATAAAGGAGTATTAGGTGGAATACATAACTAAACGCCAGCAGCTGGATGGCAGATTGCTCTTTCTGTTGCAATGTTTTCCAAGGGATTTTTGAGCTGGAACGATATGGAGTGAAGCTGGCTTTTGAATATTCATATTAGCCACTTGTTTATTTGTCTGTCTGTTTTAAAATTCATTATATTATATTATTATAATTCGTTATATTATTTAGTTTTTACAACAAAGAGGGTCATTTTTATTTTATATGGATAAACGTTAGCTGATTATTATAGAAGATTGTTTATTTATTTACTCTTTCATTTACATTTTTTTATTTGCCGATTAATCCTGGATGCATTTTGGGAAGTTTAATAACAGCTGAATAGTTTAAATCAAACAAAAACGGCTCATGTACATCAACAAATCTGCATACGTTTTTTAAAGTTTCAATGAAAGAAGTTTCAGTATTGCACCCACCCAGCAGCAGTCAGTGTAATAGTAATTTCGACCCCAGATTGAGCTCCATGAAAGCAAACAGGCTGCTGATGTCTTGTCTTCCTTCACTAACATCTGCTTGTTAGTAATTTTCAGCCGCCTCGCCCATTTGCTCCGCGTAAAATGCAATTACTCCGAAAGGTAATGAGAATTACAGGCTATCACGTTTCCAAATTAATCAGAGCAGCACCTCCCCCGCAGAGCCACTGACTGAACACAATCCACTTTAACGAAGGTCTCCTCTCACTCACTGACTTACTGACATATTTACAGATAATAGACTTTAACTAATGAATCTACATAAGTAATGTGTCACGAGTCCAACGATAGAGCTAAACGTGCCAGTATCAAGCCTACTGCGTACAGATCATTGCATAGCAGATCAGTCAAATGCCTATAAATGAACTGAATGTATAATCTCTTGCATTATATAATGTAACAGTGTTTAGAAAAAGTATATGGCAATGAATGAAACATTTTACATAGAGAGCTAATATTTAACCAAAGCACTGCAGTCTCATGCATAGCATTTTCACAGATTGTGTTTAGTGTTTAATATTTATGTGTGTGTGTGTGGTGGTTTTAAACTCAGATCTTAAAGCCATTTTTAAATCCTCTGATTCAGCACAGATGTTGGGCCATTCAGACGCAAACACTGGGCCTTGTTAACCCAAAGGATTAGAGCGAGAGGATTGAAGAGATGCATCAAAGGTGGTGGAAAAACACAAATAATGTGCAAAAAAGAAGAGCCAAAATAAACAAATAAATGAAGTGCATCTGTAGCATTGTGGGACAAACAAAAGTAACAAAAAAGAGAGATGGGGAGAAGTAAAGTTATCTACTCTGTCTCCCTCAATCCTAAAATGTGTTCTTCTGCTTCTCAGTTTCATTGATCCATCATCGTTATAGTGAGTGTCAGTCATTTATCACATAATCATTCCAAGAAGTGCATTTTAGAGGAGGAGCAGACGGATGATTTGAGGAACCCATACAGTAGCCATATGAGACCACACCTCCCATGGGACGAGTGTTTATCTCACCCTCCATCATCTGTTCATCCTTATGTAACACACCCCACGGAGTCGAGGACATCTCCATGTAAAAGACATTGTATTATTCTTGATTTTTAGTTTGTTGGGGTTCATTAAGTGTCCTGTGATGATTGCATGATTAATCAATCATGTAATCATCACATGATGGAAAGTGAGTAAAAAACATTGAGTGAAACAAGACTGGCATGAATGTGAGCGATACATTCTACTGCATATATAAATTTTATTTTTTCAATACATTCATCATTTACATCCCAATTTAGTATTCTTATACATTTCTCTTTTTTTTTGTGGAACAAGATGGGGACAAGACATGCAAATTATTTATCAAACCTCTAAACAAATTGGTAACCTGAAATTGTTACATTAAGGAACTATTTCTAACTTTTTTGGTGTAATGTATTAAATTATATATTTTTGACGAGGGAAAATCAATTAATTTAGATGTTACCACATTTAGCACCAAAATTTTACAATTTTACAAAAAATTCCAAACATTAGTATCACATTGATGTGACAACATAGTTCTTATATTTGTAACATTATAAAATAATAAAATAACCCAATAAAATTACCTAAAAAATACCTAATAGTCCATTACCTAAAAAATAGTCTAAACCCAGCATTTGCAAAACAAAACAAGAAACAAAAACCTCTTCATTAGAGCGTGACCAACAAATATCAAGGTTTTAAAGTGAGACAAAGTTTTTTTCAAATTGTCTCTGTTGCAACTAGTGCTGTTGGGCTTTTGGGAGAGAAAGCGAGAGAGAGACAGCATGTATGCGCATCTGTGTGTTTGTTTGCAGGTCATGAGCCGGGGTGCTGTGTATACCTACAAGTCTATGATTTTAAAGCCAGCACACTCTCATACAGGGTGGATCAGTGTGTTTACTGAAAGAGTCAATGTGTTTACTGAAAGAGACTAAGACAGATGGAACAGAGAAACCTAGAGAAAGAAAAGAGAGTCAAAGGAGTGTAAAATAGATAGAAAGATGTGCATTAGAAATGTTTGAGCGGTTAAAGAAAGAGGGGATAATCCTGTAAGGGGCTGAACTCTTGGATATTCATGACTGACCGAGTGTGGATGCGCTGTGAAAAGAGGACAGGGCCTGGACAACTTAACATCAAAGAGCACCATGGGAGCTCCGCAGGCCAATGAGGGTTTGCGGCTGTTGGACCTTTTGTTTTGTGGCTTTGTTGCTGTCCAGCTGAACCTTTTCAGAGAAATGATCTTATGAGCAGTGTTCCTTCTTTCAGAAAAACTGTGTGTGTGTGTGTGTGTGTGTGTGTGCGTGTATGTGTGTGTACCCGATAAACTCTAAATGACTTTGTCCTGCAATCTGATCCTGTTGTGGCATATGTCTCTGCTTCAATCCACTGGGAACACACTCTCATTCTCTGTCCTTCTGCAGCACAAAATCATATTAGTAACTTTAAGGAGTGAGCAAGAAATTTCTCTGCCCACTTCTGTTGTCACACACACACAAACACACACACGCACACATGCTTTCATTCATGCTCTGTATTGCTGCATTTAGATGTTGTGTGTATGTGTCAGGGCGGTTGATGGATGGTTGGGTGATAGAGGTGTTCTGCTCTCGGTTTGCATGGGTCGCCTGACTCTTCTTTTCTCTCATTTATCTTTACTCATTTTCAGCTGCCACGACAAGCATCTGAGAATCCATCCTTCATCAGGCCTGCGCTGCCTCAATGGAGGGCAGACCGGCGCTATAGTTAACATTCAACACCGGAAAGCTAAATTAGGTCATTTACTCTGTACACATGCTATATTCAAACAATGGAACATCTCAAAGCCTTGTTGCCTGTATCATGAGTTTAGAATCTTTGGGTGGTTAATTTTTACCCCTGTAACCATTTTACCATTGGTGACTTTCTGCCCTTTAGCCTGTGATCTTGACTGTGGGCGTGTATGTTTCTATTTGAATTTGTGTGTGTGTGTGTGTGTCTGGCTTGTTCCTTTTCATGTTGTCTCGTTGTCAACACGACAGTCAATGAGTTATTCCTTGTCTTCTTCTTAAACCTAATGCGCTGTCAGCTCATCTATCATATCCCATGAGCCTTCACTTTCCCTGGATAGGAAGTTCACTCTGAAGTCTTTTTTAAAGCTAATGAGCCCATCTCAGTAGTAGCTCACTGTGTAGCTATCAACTGAATGGAAAAAAAGACTGGAATCTGAAAAAAGTGTTTATAATACTTCATTTCAATAACTTCATGAAATCTTCACTGAAGTCTGACATTTTTCGATTTTGATTTCTAGTTTGTTCTTTTTTAATCTAGCTGCTTGACAACTCTTAAAGGAAAGTGAGTAAAAAAAAAAAAAACATTAAACTTAGTGGAACAACATGGTATGAATATGGGTGACAAATTCTGCAACATGAATTCATTTTCTGCCTCAATACATTTAGATACCAATTTCCTTTTTTCCCATCAAAACAGTTTTCTAAGAGGGGAATTTAAAGGGAATAAACGGAACAAATATAGGAAAAGAAGTAGAATTTATTGTAAAGTGACCCGTTTGAACTATTTGTGAATAATATTTTATTTTAAAACATGAAAATTGCTCAGTTGATGTTTCTTGTCACATTAAATTATGAACTACATGAAGCATATTTTCAAATCAAAACAAAATTTGGCAAAAAAAAAAAATAGTTTGCATCACTGGAAATTACTGTGGGTTGTTTGACATTTCTATCTTAAAACAGTTGTCCAATATTACCTCGCACTCTATTAAAACTGAAGAGTTGCACTGGAATTCATCTTAAGTTTCCATGAACAGTAAAGATCAATCTCAATCATTTTGATGAGCGCTGTTAGACCGCTGAAGAAGACAAATAGAAAAATTAACAAATAGAAAGTTGTGCAATGAAATGTAGCAGAGTGCAGCATCAAGAATATCAAATACTGGGGGGACATTTGGACCATACATGTTTATTGAGTCAATTCTTTAATTTTGCACAACTCTAACACACAAAAATGAATACTGCCTGAATATTGATAAGTATATCAATGTAACAGAAGCCTTGCAATAATGTGGATAGGAGATATAGAAGTGTCCGTAGAAAAAAATATCGGGGCAGGAGCTATCCTTGAAATAGTTACTCCACCCCCACAATTTACATGTCAAAATCAATAAAGAAATGAATGATGAAGTAAGCTAACAAAAGTCAACGGTCTTTGCATTTATTCCCGAGTCAGTGCTGTAAAGAGATCAACAAAAAAGGTGAAGAAAAGTGAAGAAAACTTTAAAAACCATGAAATGGAATTCTGCCTTACAAAAGCTTTACATTTTTTTTTTTTACATGAAGCCTTTTGGCACAGCATTCTGCAATGCATATGTTCAATGTGACGTGTCAAAGTGAGTGCTCTTATTAGTGAAATGTGACACACACGGCAGCTGGCACTGAGTAGCCTGTGACAGCTATAATCAGTGTGTCCTCAGCAGGACCGCTTCAGAGCGCACGTTTAAAGAACGATCCTCAGCACTCTCTGGACGTCAGCGACTGTGTATGATTTTGAATCTGTTGTGTCAACTGTTCTTCGGGCAACTTGACAAAAGGCCCATGGGGTGACTCTTCGCCTCGTCTCATCCATCTGAGAAGCCAACCGTTCTGTCCAGGCCAACCTTTCCCAGAGCATGCTGGGAGTCACAATACCCAGCCTTCAGCTCATTGGTTCCGCCCTATTAACAGCTTGTAATCTTCTCATATCCATGGCCGCTGGCCCAGAGCAACACGTCAAGCGGGGTTCGTAGCGCTCTGAAGCTCTAGACAGCTTACCTCCCCCACGTCAACTTTTTTACAGCATCTCCACCAGATACACATTCGTGAAAGTGAACGTGAATCGTCTGAGGGAGTTTGAGGCCCTCCAGTCTCGCCCTCCACACCTGCTTCCCTCCAGGGGAGAGAAAGAGAGAATAAAGTTGTGACATCTGTTAATTTCTCATTAGAACTTTTCTTTATGCAGGTTTGTTGGTGTGCGAGACAGCTCCGCAGTACGTGCAGTACGGACACAAGCTGGCGAAGGGCTGGCCAGCCGGCGGTTGAAATATCACGCCCGGCATTTAGCAGACGTTTCTCGGCGTCCATGGTCTGGTAATGAATATGGAAGCAGACCTTCTCCGTTTCAATGTTACTGATTTTTGCATCAGCTTGTGTTGTGACCTTCCAAATCATGAAAAAGAGTTAGCAGTGCAAGCTGTCAAAGTTAGCACAGGTAGTCCAACTTCTTTATGCCCAATGTCTTCTTGTTGTTTATGGTTTTGTATCTGGGTAATTAAGCTCAGATGTCTGTCAGAGAGGCATTGTGTTTCCACTGGTCACCCGTTTGCCTTTGTGCTGCATGATCCATATTGCCCTTTGCATAAACTCTAGAAGTGAGGAATTTGTTGCAAAATGGGTGGTCGATAATATGTATTTGTGAGACAGTAACTTGGAAATTTTAAAATTACAGAAAGGCCTAAAGATTGATCATTTATTCACTCTCACATTGTTCAGGTTTTTCATCTTCTATGAAACAAAAGCAGCTATTTTCCAGAATGTCCTGGCATCTCTTTGTCATACAATGAAAGTGACTGGTGACTGGGTCTGAAGCCAATATTACCTGTTTGTTATATTCCACAGGGTATCTGAAATTTACAACATTTTAAGACTCTTTAATGCAAATAATTCAAATAAAAATACATTTTATACAAGTTTCATGTAGTGAAGGTTTTAACACTACATCAATTCCCTTGATATGGTGATTAGGGCTATATATATTACGTGACTATTTTTAACAGCAGTTGTAAATCAATATTATATATATATATATATATATATATATATATATATATACACATTTATTAATTGCATTCATGAATTAATTTAAGAAAGTGAAACTTTTTACTACCGTACATATGGTATACTAAATTATTGTTGATTTTCATGCACAGCAACATTTTTTATACTATGTAAGATCTTTTTTATGGCCTTAAATTTTGAAGACATTTTTATGCATTTTATGCATACATGGACCATTTCGCTGAGGCTGCATAATCTCATTCAAAATGGCAAGATGCATAATCATTTGTCAATGATCCCGATTGATCCCTCAATGAACAGAAAAACATATAATTTCCAGCAATCCGCATGTGATACAGACATTAGGTTTAGAATATATTGTTTTTCCCTTTTAGTATGGCATGAGGTCAGTTTAAACATGTTTTTGTGTGTGTGTGTGTGTGTGTGTGTGTGTGTGTAGTTGCATCAAGTTATTGTGCATGTGTGTGTTAGAATGTGTGTCTCAGAGATGGGAACCCCAGCGGTGCCAAGTGTACACCACCTCAGCCAGGCGTTTTACTGGTAACTACAGGAAACAGGCTTGGTGTGAAAGAGCTGATTGAACCCCCAGGTGCAGCTCCAGAGACCCAGCCCAAGCTCGCCGGCTTGGCCCAGACGGAGCACACACTGACCCCCACAAAGACAGCCCTCATCTCCCCCCTGCCTGGCTCCACCGGTCCCTGACCCACTCCAGCCTCGCCATGAAACCCACGGAGGCAATGGGCGCTGGGGGCAGGGGGTACGGATGTGAGCCCCCCGGCACCGCGCCACCCCATTCAACCCCCCACAAGCTGGAAGGAAGGACGGAGAGAGCGGGAGGGGGGGCGGTGTTGCGGGTGGACACCAGGTTCTTTCTTTCCCTCTCTTTTTCATCTCTTCTCTGTGTCAGAGCAGGTGTCCCTTTCGGCCCTCTCTTCTCGCACTCCCTCCTTTCTGTTGCAGTTTCTTTTCACACACACGTTCACAAACGTACAGCTGACGAACATCCCAGCTCTAATCCATCACAGGCTGTCTTTTATAGGTCAGCTAGAGGCACACACACTTCCACACACACCAACACACTGGCAGGTTGTGTTCTGTTGCCCTGCAGGTGCCTGGCGTTGCGATTGCTCTTTAAATTCTCTTTCCTGTCTGAGCCTACGAGTATGTGTGCATGGATGCCATGATACCATTCACCGGGACCGGGTGCCGCCACCTTCTTACCCTCCTCTCACCCCTGCCAAACAAACAGGAGATTCTATGTTCTCACCTCCTGCTCTCAACGTGAACAACATGCTTTCTGTTTACGTCTCTTCCTTCCTCTCACGTTTAGAGGGAGGCTAAATGAAAGTGTGTCAATAGTTTGGAAAAGGAGATAATTACACCATTTGTATGGTTTACAATCAGTCTTACCCTGGGTATGTCCGGTGTGCCACCTGTGACGAGAATCATTAGGCCTTCTGTTTGTTGGCTCACTTGTTCATTTGCTTCCTCATTCAAAGGCTGATTATCAATGTCATGATATATCCCACGCATGCAAGAAAATGTCACAGAATTGCATTGATATAAGCAGAAATAAAGACAATCCCATTCATTAAACATGGGGCATGTGCTCACGATCAAGGTTTTCAACCATTGGAAATGATGATCAAATCATTAGCATGGAGGGCAGATGAGGGGGCGTCAGGAGCAGAAAGAGAGAGAGAGTGAAAGAGTAAGTCATTAGCTCATTACAGCAGTACTTCTCTCATATTCTTCGAATGGTTAGGGAGTGTGTTAGTTAGCCACAGTTTAAAAATCTCTATGAAGGACAACTACGTGGACAAAAGAGCAAACGATCTCATTGAGCATTTAACCATTACTGTTTTCAGGAACATTAACTCACGACTAGATGAATATGGACTTGAAGAAGTGAACTGCTTTATTGTTACTCAAAGAATCCCTGGAAGAAGATCTGGAGTGTGTGGACCAGGAGCTTGAAGGTAAAGTCTTTGCCTACTAGTGGGACTGAGACAACTGAACTTTGAAGAAATCACCCAAAAATGAAAATGTTGCCATAATTTACTCACTTACTTTTCTTACTTTGTTCTTTCTTCTGTGGAACCCAAGGGATGATATTTTGAAGATGTATCTGTGCAATGAAAATCATAGGGCTCCAAAATTGTTTTGGACCCAACTGACTTTGATCATAAGGACAAAAACAGACATTTCTCAAAATATGTCCCACAGAAGAAAGAAAGTCAAACTTCATTTGGAAACATTTGGAATGACATGGTGATGATAATTAAAAAATGAAAGAATTTTTGTTTCTTGGTGGAACACTCCCTTCAACACATTCTGTAAATCCCAAAGATATTCTGCTGATTTTTAAAAATTTTATTCTATTTTATTTTATCGACTTAAACATGTTTTCTTAATATCTTCTCTCAGAATGCAGGCTGTGCCTGGTTTTAGGTGCAGAGAGCAGGGTGAGGGCTCTTTGCAGCAACTCATGCCAAGAATGGTACTGGTAACAGGAGCAGGAGGACCAGGCTCCAGTGCTGGGAGTCTCCAGGGGCCTCACAGATCTTCAAAACCCCCTCGTGAGCTTAGTGTGGAAGAGCAACAGGAGCTACGGAGAAAGATCAACAGTCGTGAGAGAAAGAGAATGCAGGACCTCAACGTAGCCATGGATGCTTTACGGGAGGTCATGGTGCCCTACGCTTCTCCCACCGGTGTAGGTGGAGCACTGCAGCACCCTTACCTCCCTCCTGGAGCCCCTCCGACAGGACGCCGCCTGTCTAAGATCTCCACGCTGGTGCTGGCCCGTAACTACATCCTGCTCCTAGGCTCCTCCTTGCAGGAGATGAGGCGTCTGCTGGGCGAGGTCAGCATCGGAATGGGCGTCAGCGGGACTGTACCACGTCTACTGCTGACAGGGGGGTGGCCATTTCTTACCGGGCCAGGACAGCTTCTGCTTTCCCCTCCTGAGCAGCAAATGGGTGCAGCAAAGTGCCCTCTTCTGCCTCAGGGTACCCAGGAGGATCCCTTGGCATGGGGGCCAGGCAGCATGTCGGAGAGCCCGGTGTGCCAGTGTGGGGTGTGCCGGACCCCACGGGTGGTGCATGTTAATCCCGCCACACGTTTCCCAAAATGATTCCAACATGACTTGGAGAAAGAACAATACATTTACATTTATGCATTTAGCAAACGCTTACATTGCATTCAAGTTACAGTTTCTACATTTTATCAGCTCTTGCTTTCCCTGGGAATCAAACCCATGATCTTGATGTTGCTAGTGCCATGCTCTACTATTTGAGCTACAGGAAAGCTACAATACAACAACATGCAGTTTTTTATGTCTGTGAGGGTGGGGTGTCTGGTTCATTTTTTGGTAACACTTTAGAAAAAGGTTCAATTTGTTAACCTTTAGGTATAGTTCACCCAGAAACTAAAGTTCTTTCATAATTTCTTCACCATCTTGACTTTCCAAACCTGTTTGACGTTCTTCTGTGGAAGACAAATGAAGAAATCAAATTTTTTTTGTTCCACAGAAAAAAGAAAGTCACATGGTTTTGAAATACCATGATGGTAGATAAATGACAACAAAATTTTTTGGTAAACTGTCCTTAAGTATCCAAAACAAACACTGAGCAAAACTTTTACAGCATTTAATACATTTAGGTTCATGTCAGTTTCCACATATACTAATACATTTTTAACATTTCAACTTGAATATGCAAATTTGCATTTGGCTAACTAAACCTTTTTAAGTGTTACCACTTTTTCCTTTTTCAAAACGCTCCTATATATGTTCCCCATACAGTTGTTCTCTTCTTTGTGTTTGCTAAGAATTAAACTAGTAATACTGCAAGAGTGTGTGTGTGCGTCAGTTGTTTGAAACTAGTGCAAAAGTTCATCTCTCAGCACATTTCCTGTTTTTACATCTCGTTCTCTGTAGTAAGCGTGTGCATGTGTGTGTGCTCGGATGCATCCAAACGGATTGAAATAATTAATTGTGCACCCCTTTTGCAGCACAAGGACGGAGGCTTTCTTTCACCCCAGCCTTCCCTGAACCCACCCCATTCAACTCCCCAAACAAACCCCACATCAAACCCGGCAGCCCCGTAATAATTAGCAGACACTCTTTCTCCAGCTTCATCATGTTTAATCCACTCCCTCGTTCGCTGCTTGTCGAGGTAAATGCGTTTACACGGGCCGGTGTAGCTCCATTCATTACTCTCTGTGAACCGCATATTCAAACGCCCGGAAAATGTGTTTCCACCAAAGGAGTTCACTTACCTAAATTACAAACAACACCCTCTCCAGCACCCAAACTCTGACATCCACCCCTCCGAAGACTTGGCGGTTGAAAAAAAAAAAAAGCAATTCTTTCAATCTCAGGGCACAGTGAAAGCCATGAAAGGAGGGAAAAGCAATTCCATCTTGTGGATAGGGGTGCGTGAATGAGAATGCAGATTATAATCATAAGAATAATGATAAAATACGAGGAATAATCGGTTCCACTGCAAAAGGGGATTAGTCCGGCCAGGCGCGTGAAAGAGGGCGAGAGGCTGAATGGAAGGAGTCTGTTGCCCATCGCCCGGGACAAAAGGAGAGGTAGATGCCATTAAGTGAGATTAGGGTTAATAGGCCTTGATTTTCTTACAAGGAGGTAAAAAAAAAGAGAAAAAGAAGTAGGGGAGAGGTGGGACAGAGAAGTAGGAAAGATCAAAGTAAGACGCCCCGACTTAAAACCCTTCTCTTTGCGAGGACGCACACACACACTCTTTAACTTGCCACCTCTTACATTTACATATAGCTGCCTTATGTCCGCTGATAACTTGAAGAGATTACCTCACTAATTTTACCTCACTTCAGTGCCTTTCTTAAAGCCATCTTCTCCTGTCCTTCTCTCCTGAGGTGATAACTTTTTCTCTGATGATGGTGGGCGTATTGTGAGAAGGATGTAGGGGTCTGCTCTCTCTTTGTGTTCATTCTTCAGCTCATCAGTGGAGCTAAATCCAGCCAAAACAAAATGAGACAAAAGAAGAGAAAGTAGAACGGGGTGTCCTATTGTTCTCCACTAAATGCCAATGTGTGCTGGTATACCTCACTGATATATGGCCTGACCAACCACTGTGTGAGTGTGTGTTGGAGAGAGAAAAACTGACCTCTGTACTGTGAATTCACAAATTCTCAGGCGAATCAAGCTGTTTCATTAACTTTTTAATGAGAGGGAAATGTTGGTAAAACCAATCAAGTATGTAAGAGAATGTGTGTGCATATACTTTTGAGGACCAAGTAATAAGAAATGTCCTCACAAATAAAGCAATTCATGTTGAAAATCCAGTTATAATGGAAAATGCAGTGATCTTCATTATTTGCAGGCTCTAAAATCATGTTTTGCTTTATTTCTACTGATATCAACAAGTATGTTTTTTAATGCTTTGGTGCTGAAATAAGTTTACTAAAAAAAATAAAAATAAAATAAAATCTTGCACAACTTCTTTTTGGACACGGTTACACAGGAAAAGTGGTTCATAAATAAAATAATTAATACAAAAAATTTAAATTTTCTTTTTATATTAAAACATGTATTTTAATAATTTACTTAATTGCTTTATTTAATAACAACAGAAGTCTTGCTTAGTAAACGTGTGTGTGTGTGTGTGTGAATGTCTGAGTCAGGGCAAGTTTAAGACTGATTGAGGGCCATCCATCCTTAGCTATTGGTGAAAAGATGAGTGTGAGAAGATCTCCACTCCTCCTTTCAGAGCCTCTGCACATGTCCCAGGATTTATCTCTCTACTCTTCGGGTTCTTTATTCCAGCAACCCGGCCAAAAAAACACCAACCTCTTTGTGACTTATGAAGGGTTAGAGAGTCATCGATATATCACACACACCAACACAAAACACACCACACACATAGATAAAAACTGATATATTTTCTGAAGTGAGGAGCAGAGGACTGTTTTTATATTCACTATGCAATTACATTATTAGTTGAGGTAAGCATCACTATTACTTTTGCTCATCCTTGCTACATTCAAGTAGTACACTTTGATGTGGAACACCATTTGTGTTACGAACTTAAATGTTGCAGCTAAGGAGAAATGTAAAGTTGTTGCATAGGTTGGTAATTAGACGTATTGACCATGGGCCAGTAAGCAACCACCTAATACACACTAGAAACCACAAAGCAACACCCTAGTAATCATCCAGAACACCTTAACAACTCCCTGGCAACCAAAACAATCTGTTGGGGGTCATAAACTGGTGTAGAAATAGTTTTCACTCAGAAATTGCTAGTATATTTCACAATTAATTATTGAGAAACTGAAAGTAACACCAAATTAAATGTGCATTTTTAAAGTAGAAAGACAAAAAAATTACAATTTCTTGTAAAATATACTCCAATGATCTTTGTTTATATTTTATATATAATTTAGTAATTTAATTATTTCAGATTAAATAATTTATTTAAAATAAAATGATCTAACATTATTATTTTTTTCATTTACACCAACACAAGTAATTTAAATAAGAATAATTGAAATCAAACATGATTTTTACACACTTTTCTTAGTATTATCTAAGAATCTTTTCAAAAATATCTTCAAACTTTTTCTCTCTTCTGCTCTCTCCCTCTCTGTCTTCTCAACGTGGGGAGTCTTGGAGATAGGAAATGCTGAGCCATAAATTGGAACATGTGAATGAAAGAGAGAGTGGGAGGGAGGGGTGGAACAGGGGACCCCTCTCCTCTTCCCACCCCTCTTATTTATCTCCTCGAGCATTAAAACTCCTGTATTCCCTCATCCATCCATTCCACCCTCCCTGTCTTCCTCTCCACCCCAAATTCTTGCCTACTGTTCTCCAGGCCAGATCAGCCCAGTACACACACTTTACTGGGCCCAGTAATGACCTGTGCCATTAACCCGTCGATCCTCTCACACCCTCTCTCTGTCACACACACAGTTTTATTGGCTTCCATAACAGCGTCTCATTACCCTTATGCCCCTAAGTTTTGTGAGTGCTTCAGGGTGGTGTGGCATGGGAACAAACCAGACCCCAGCAGTCAAACACACTCATGCAGACATTAGAAAAGAGAGTTCAATGTCTTGCCAAAGATATCTGAAACATCACCAACCAGACATGCTGTATTCCTTCAGTTTATGTCTATTAAATCTGGTCTGCTACAAAATTATGTGGCATTTTATAGAGTTGCCTTGAAAATACTTTTTGGACATTTAAACCAAAAATGTATACATTTGATTACATTACCTAACAAAATATAAAATCAAGTGGCATCTGCAATTACTTTTAACTCCCTAGTCTCAAGTTCATTGTAGTGGTAAGTTAGTTCCTGTTAAGTTCACACAGATGTCCTGAAGCATAATAAAGTGATGCTCTTTACATTGAATATGTACATGTTTCAATTGCATTTGACAACCAGAAAGCATCTAAATACTTTGTTTCTACATTTTGTAACGTATATTTTCATTGGATCGTAGAAATTCTTAGAATTAAAAACATAATATAATGTGTATAATATAATGTAATGTAATGTAATATAGTATAATATAATATAATATAATATAATATAATATAATATAATATAATATAATATAATATAATATAATATAATATAATATAATATAATATAATATAATATAATATAATATAATATAATATAATATAATATAATGTAATTGTTTGTTTGTTTGTTTATTATTTTACAAAATGTAAAACTTAATACAAAAAAGTCCAAAAAGACTAGTTCATACACATTTCAAAACTGTCGAGGATAAAATACACAAAAGCCTTCGGCTTATTTCCATTGTGGTCCTCTAAAACATGTGCTGTCAAATGATTCAATAGTGATTAATCACATCCAAAATAAATGTTTTTCTTTACATAATATGTGTGTGTACTGTGTATTTATTTGTTTATATAAATACACACACATGCATGTATATATAAAAAAAAAAGTATATATATATATTCAGATATAATTTATATTATATATAAATAATTATAACATATTTTTCTTAGACATGCATGTGTGTGTATTTATATATATATATATATATATATATATATATATATATATATATATATATATATTTATATATACAGATTTCACACACATATATTATGTAAAACAAAACGTTTATTTTGGAAGCGATTAATCATGATTAATCATTTGACAGCACTAAATAATATAATTAATATAATATAATATAATATAATATAATATAATATAATATAATATAATATAATATAATATAATATAATATAATATAATATAATATAATATAATATAATATAATATAATATAATATAATATAATATAATATAATATAATATAATACATAAAATGTCTGACTAAAGTGTCTACCTATTTTCTATACAGCCAAAAAGAAAAGAAAAGAAAAAAAAAAAACACACCTGCATTTAAATACCTTAATGTTAAGAAATAAAGTTCTACAGGGGATTTGCATTCGAAGCAAAAACATAGTCATGGTTCAGTTCTCATAAGAGTCTGTGAAGTGCAATATAAATACACACTCACTCGCACTCTTGGGCCAGAGAGAGTTCTCTCCAGTCTGAAGAGAAGAGCAAACACACACACACACACAATCACTCTCTCTCTCACACAGACACACTGTTCAGGCCGGGTGTCCCTGTCGGCGTGGCAATGACCCAGTGGCTCTTAGTTTGACCTGTGCCCCAGCGCTGCCCTGGGGTCCGGAATGCCAGTTAACACATCACAGAGCTTTTCTCTTTTCACTCCCTCCCTTTTTTCTTCTCTTCTCTTCTCTTCTTTATCTCTGACGTGTTCCTGCCCTTCTTGCCCTGCAGAGGCGGCCGCGCAGCTGACAGGGAACAGGCTTTTCTCTTTCTCTCCCTTTCCCTCTCTCCTCTGTTCCTTCTCTTTCTCTTTCCTACTCTTTTCTGCTTAATTGAGTTGTTTGGCAGACGGGCTTGTCAACCCGCCGCCACAGCGTGGGGAGTCTGTGTGTGTGTATAGACACACACAGTGTGTGTGAGATGCTCTTTGTGCTCCACTAGACGGGTTAGTTTTTCAATGTTAGTGCTGCTTGACTAGATATTCCACAGTGTGATAGAGACTTTTTAGGTGTGAATATCCAATAAACAAACAGTTTCCTTGCATTCCATCAATATTTATATTTTAGAAATGATATATTTTCATTAATCTCTATTATAAAGTAGTTACAACTGCATAATAACTGTGGTATTTTGGCTGTAACTACTGTTATCATGGTAATTTTGGGGGAACTTGTAATATCAATATAACATTATTACTAGAAAGATGTTTTTAAATTCTCTGCAGACAACTGAAAATATTGAAGGCAAAGAAGATTAAACCAAACTGTTTGACTTTAAAATAAAAGCAAAATGTGCTCATTATATAAATGAGTGTAAAGAATATGTAAAGTGTTCTAGTGTCAGAGGAAAAGTGCATTATTGTTTCATCAAATGTATTGTTTTCTTTCTTTAAAAGGCACTGTGAAAAAGAACTCTCAGCTCTGACAGCCAAGCAGACATCATAAATATACTTCATTTGAGTTCAAGTTGCTTCCATATGATTCTATGTGCAGTTATACTTCACCACAAGAGGCTCGCAAGCATATCTTTTCAGACACAAGACAAAATGGAAGTGCTCAGTAAACACTACTTGTGTGTAGCCTATTAATCACACGTGCCTCCTAAACCATAGGCCTACAAGTATTTCATGTACATTCATAGTTTAATTTCACTACAAATAATATTTTTATATTTTTATGCAAGCATTATAAATTGGGTTCAGCACCATATACCATTGCAAAATAGAACATTTAGAAAAATACCAGTCTATGATCCATAATACTGCTTCTTCCAGTGAAAAGTACTCTCCCATGAAAATCCACCAACATAAATGTTTTAGTCTGTTTTCACTTGTATATGGTGCTTGATCTGTGCATATTTCCCTCTTGATTAAGATGACTTTTTCACTGGAGAAGGAGAGGACTTGTATTTTAGCTGGTGTAAAGTTACAAATAGTTGATTTCAAGCATTATTTTAAGACATTAATTGATGGACTAGATTATGAATCGAACATATTGTGAAATGTTATACTTGAAAAGTGTGCTTTTTTGCATTATAATATATGGTACATATTTATCATACTTGTCTATTTGTCTCATATTTGATGAAGTTGTCATCACTGATTCTGTTACTTCTCTGTTTAAGACTTGAAGCTGTTTAGAAACAAACCCTATTGTAAGAAGCGTGACTAGATTTGTATTTACAAAAGTAACTGATCCACAATGACATGCTTTTGAAAGCACATTTCTCATTGTATTTGGCATGAGCCAGAAAAACCCACCACGGTAGTCGTTCATATGTGTGTGTGCAAAGCATGTGCGTTTCGCTCAGTGTGAGTGATGCTGTCATGCCCTCTTCCTTCTCCCCTGTGCACTCCGCCACTGATCAGAGACAGGGAAGGGCAAACGCTCTCGCTCTCTCTCTCTCTGTGTGTGTGTGTGAGAAAGAGAGATACGAGTGTTTGTGTCATTTATAGACAAGGTCTGGACTTGAGCCACCTTACCTCAGCTTTTCCCCACGCTACAACCCCAACCAAACATACACACCTCTCCTCATTTGGGAAACACTGACAACCATGCCAAGTCTCAGCACACACACACACACATATACACACTCACCCTCTGGAACTGTACTGACAGCAGAACTCAGCCAGACGGTGGACAGACGTTGTGCTGACCAGCACAAACCTAAAGACACATCGGCACAAGGGCAGTGGAGGGAAAGAAAGAAAGATGAGGGGAAAGAGGGAGAGAGGGGTCAGATCCTCTCCTCTCCAGCTTGCTGGAATGCCAAAACCAGCAGGCAGGATCAAAGCGCACCATGCTGCAGAATTCATAAACGGCCCAAAATCTGCAGGTGTATTAATGACTTACCATTTAACAAATAGTGGTTTACCAACATTTTTAATAGTGCATAATTTTTCACATGCCATATTCTGAAGTAAAACTAAAACTATTGATTTAAAAAAGCTGAAATTAAATAATTAATGCAAAGTTAAAAAGTAATTAATTCCTGTAATGCAAAGCTGAATTTTCAGCAGTCATTACTTCAGACTTCAGTGTCACATGATCCTTCAGAAATCATTCTTATATGCTGATTTGGTGCTCAAGAGAGATAAGTGTTGAAAATAGTTATGTTGTTATGTTAAAATCGATACAGTTTTTTTTTTTAGAATTCTTAAAAAAAACAAAAATAGAAAGCGTAGAACAGCAATTGAACACCATTTATTTTAAATAGAATTTTTTTTAACAATGCAAAAATCTTTACTATTAATTTTGACGATTTTAATGCATCCCTGCTGAATAAAAGTATTAATTTCTTGAGAAAATAGTACTGTACCCAGACTTCTGAATGGTAGCGTATATAAAAAAACTTTTATTTAGGGATTTCATTTATATATATATATATATATATATATATATATATATATATGTGAAATTTAAGGAAAGTAAGTTACAGTGCATGAAGTAATTCAGAATCCAGCTATTGATCATGAAGTCAGCTATGTCTCAGCTCAGTGGAGCTCAATTCCAGATGATTTTATTATTTTGTACATATCTCATGCTGATTATAAAGTCATTTCATTCAGCCTGTGTACAAATGTCCTTATGCTTACGGAGGGCAGTGAGAAAAGTGGGTGGTGTAAAAATGCACTCTGTTAGAAGGGCACAGTCATACACACACACACACACACACGCACAGGTCACTACTGGTCTCGACTGGTCAGGTCCGCAGGTGCTGCTTGGCTTGACTGCAGCCTCGTTTGCATATATTTGCATACTGTCAGACAGCGTCAGAGAGTTGGAGTTAACCCAAAACCAGAGAGAGAGAGAGCGAGAGAGAGAGAGAGAGAGAGAGAGAGGCAGAGAGATGCTTCTAGTTTGAACTCTAAATACAGAGAAGAGAGGGTGATGAAGAGAAAATGAAAATGTCCTGTTTTAACTATACTTTGTCTTCTTTATTTTTTTGGTCCTGCAGGTGTACATTTACTTATTAGCATTATTACAATTATTTATAAATTAAGTGTTTGCCATATAATACAACTTATTGTCTATGGACAGCATGTCATCATTTTCAATTTGAAAAAAGTGAATAATGCAATGCAATAAACTTTTAAAAATATTAAACTGTTTCAAACTATCAAACTGTTTGCTGGTGATGGGAAAGTACATACATTTTTGAGTATTAATTTGGACTGTATGCAAGTACAAACAAACTAGTAAGAGAGGTTTAAGACAAGACAAGTTGCCAATGTGTATTTTCTTCTTACTAATTTAACATATCACGTTCTAAAATGAAACTCTGCCCTCCCTTTCTCACCTTCTCTCTCAGTTTGTCCTCTCCTGCTGAGGGACACTGATGCTTGTTTACTGCCGTGGTGTCTCTGGACAGGGAGGCTTGTAGCACAGCATGAGTCTCACACAGGTGTGAAACACACGCAAACACTAAATATTACAAAGTGAGCGAGGAAACGTTTCGGCAAAATGAGGGGTTTGATTTGATGAAGATTCCTGCAAATTTATTAATATTGTGTTATCAAAAATGTATTCAGATTTTATATTTATAAAAAACTGAAATGATAAAAAATAGAAATAAACAATATATAGACATTGTGTCTTGTTTAGGTACTGACAAAAATATTCAATAATCATCTATAAATAATTATATTTAAGAATAGCAGATTTTGGTATCTTGGCAAATCTGAGCAATGTTGAGATAATCTATTGTTTTCAAAAGCTTCGGGTCATTTTTTTATCAATACTTTCATTTAGCAATGATGCATTCAACTGATAAACATGAGAGAAAAGAGAAGACATTAATAATGTTATGAAAGACTACTATTTACTACCACAGAATCTGGTTTCCAAAAAAAATAAAAAATTAAGCAGCACAACTGTTTTCAATATTGATTGGAGTAAGAAATGTTGGTAACACTTTATTTTAAGGTCTCTTAACTAGTTGCTAATTAGCATGCATATTAATAGAATATTAGCCGTTTATTAGTAGTAAATAAGTATGTTAATGCCTTATTCTACATGACCTTATTCTACATCCCTAATCCTACCCAATACCTAAACTTAACAACTACCTTACTAACTATTAATAAGCAGCAAATTAGGAATTTATTCAGAGAAAAGTCATAGTTAATAGTTAATAAGTGTTCCCTATTCTAAAGTGTTACCAAAATGTTTCATGAGCATCAAATCAGCATATTAGAATATTGATTTCTGAAGGATGTGGAACTGAAGACTGAACATTCAGCTTTGTACTATATATTTCTTGTCAAATAAATGCAGTCTTGGTGGGCATACGAGACTTTATTCAAAATCATTCAAAAAAATCTTACCAATCCCAAACTTTTGAATGGTAGTGTCTCTTCTGAAACTCTAGAAGAGACACATATAAGGTTATTTTTTACATTTTTTTTCTCTCAGAAGACTTGTAGTCTTCAATCAATCTCATTGCTATCTGAGAAACAATCAAGATGTTAAAGAGATTTTAATCATGATTTGAGTCTGTTCACCTGATCATTCAAAACTAATATTTCTAATTCACACTGAAAAGTCCTATCGCCATAAAACTTGGTAAAGGACTTGAGTGTTGATGGATGGAGAGATAGATGGATGCGAAAGTGTTACAGAATGACAATCACTCTCTTTCTTTTGATACAAAGACGGGTCTGTTTCACAGCAGCTACGAGTAGCCTGACCATCTGTCAACAAACCCCCACAGTACAAACATTGTGTTTATAGGACGGACCGACTCGCACGCACGCACACATACACACACACACACGCCGGCACACGCACACCTGACCGGCCCAATGCATTACATCTCAGATTGTATTCCTGCCAAGAGTTTATCACAATGGAACGCATCTCTTCCCTGTGCAATGATATCATAGAGAACCCGCTGGGCTCTTTTCTCCTTTCTAACTCACTCTCTCTCTCTGTTTCTCCCTCTGACACAAACCCTCTTTCTCAATGTGTGTGTCTTAAGCCGGCACAATAAGATCTGGTCCCCATACAGCAGGCGTGACAGTAGAGTATTGAAACGCTATTGGAGAAGAGAGACGCTACTGTGTGACAGAAGACAGAGAAGAGACAGCATGAGTGAGAAGAAGAGAGAGCGTGTTTGTCAGTCCTTACAGCTTATGGAGCCATCTTTCACTAAGATGCTCATTATTGCTGTGCTTGTGTGTGTGTGTCTTTTCCAGCAGGTTCTCTCACACACACAGCTGTGAACAGGGTGTAAAGGGAAAGAAACCTCCAGACTGCACCAGCCATCACCTAGGAAACGAGATACCACCTGCATCTTTCTTTCTTTCACACTTTATCTCCACTAAAGTTTCTGTGGAAATGTACGCTTTTAGAGTAAATACAGTTTTGTGGCTTTGCAGTGTACAAAATGATGTGATCACTAAGTCGTTGCAGTCTACGTTTTTCTATTACTTTAACTCATTAATGCAACCAATTTCAACTTCATTTTTAAGTTATACAAGATTCAGCTATATTTAAAGTAACATGTACAGCCAGTTTGATTAAACAGTAATTTAACACAGTAACACAGTAACTTAACCTAAATTTTTAAGTCGAATTAGCAGGACATTTTTAGTGTACTCCGTTTTTATTAACTTTTATTTTAGTGTACTCTTTAAAATGACTAAAATAAACTGATTTACTTAAATTTTTTATTTATTTATTAATTTAAAAATAAAAAATACGATTAACTACTTTCATATATTTACATTTGCAATGTACAGTCTTTCTCTTCCAGGAAAAGATTTGGTTGATTTTTGTCCAATCAAATGCATTTTAAAATAAGACAACTACGAACAGCTAGCAATTATCAAATCATGGTTCATGGCTTTGATGTAACTAAAAATGTTGCTTAAATATATCTAAAGTCTTGATATTAGGGCTGTGCCAGTACACCTATATACAGCAATACTGTATTATAATTCATTCTCTGCTAAAACTGCTTCAGGTTCTCATATCAATGTATTTATTTATTAATTATTTAACTTATCTTCCTACAATTCAATTAATGAAGAAGCAAGTTGCCAAAATAAGTGTAAACTCTGAAACTGGAGTTCCTCAGTTTGGCTAGAGCCACTTTTATGAGACATATTTCACAAAAGTGAAGTGAACCACAAAAGAGAGATTGAAACTGATACTCCATTGGAAAATACCTACATTTGGTGCAGTTATAACCTCGATGCAGTTATGAAATTGCGATGCACTGCAGTGTGTCGATTTGTGACATATGTATCACTATGTATAAGTGTGGTAGTAGTTGTGAGGTAATTGGCAATAACTGGCCCTATTTGAAATGCTTTGTTCAAGCCTTACACTACAGAACAGAAAAGTATGTTTTTCAAATTAAATTTTGCAGTGTAGCTTTTCTGACTTTAAATGGAACATCCTCATTTTGACACAACATGTCGCTCTGGTGCAGTACAGACAGTGTGTAATTCCATAAGTCCCTCATGTCAATTTAAATAACTTGACAAAAGTTTTCTTGATTGTGAATGTGTATAAGTTGCTTCAGCAGTAAATTGCACCTGTTACATGGGACTGCCAACATGGGAGGTCACCGAATGATGAATAGGGCAATATTTAGAAAGCTAAATTCAGAAAAACAGTCAGGTTGCCACCGTGCATGCAAGCAACAGCAACAATAACAAGGTGAGACAGTGAATGCATAGGGCTTAATTTCCCAAGTGACTCTCCGCTCCTCTCTCTAGCACACACACACACGGCAAAAGGCAGGGGGAGGATGATCTGCTCAAATAAATGTTGTCAGGTGTGTTTTGTGCTTTACCTCTAATTCCGGGTGTTTATCCACACTAATGAACAACTCTGAGTCAGCGCAAGAGAGCTAATTGTGTGTGTGTGTGTGTGTGTGTGTGTTTATGTGTGTGTAGTGGGAACATGGGTTAATTTAGTAGAAGAACATTGGAGATTCAGTGACTCTGACATTTATAGGCAATTAAGAATGGAGGAAGGAGGACAAAAAACATGGGACATCTAAAGGAGAGGGGAAAGTAAGGTATGCATTTGGGTTTATGCAATTTCATGACATGCCAGTATCCAAAGCAAGTATGCAAAGCCGATGCACTACAACTTATTTGATTGTTTTACCTTATAAGAATGTTAGAGGTCATCAGTAGATATTAGCACATATATTGTTTTAGACAAACTGTGATGTTCAATACTTTGAAACTCCAATGATGCACCTTATTTCACCATGGCCAAAAGTATGTATACACCCCATTTTAATTAATATGTTTGTCTAATCCAGTGAGGACAAATCTTAATGCTATGGCATACAGTACAATGACATTTTAGGGAATTGTGTGTCTTCACACAAAGCTTTTATATGTGGCAACAGTTAGGGAAGCCCATTAAACAACTTTAGGATGAATGGGAAGACTTTTCTCTAGTTAGCATAAACACTGACTTGCTTAGAAAAATTCTCTTCAAACTGTTGCTCTGCCATGACAGTAGTTGACCTGAAACAGAAAACTGACATACTGTAAGACAGTTTATGCTAATACACCCGTTAGCACCCCTTGAGGCAATGCTGTGGAAACAACATATACAGTACTAAAAGAGTTAGTGCAGCTAGACGTGGTCTTGTTCATATACTTGTGTAGAGTATGTTTCAGGCTAACAGCTAAAGTCTAGGGCCTGAGGCATACTCTATGCAAGCACATGAATACAGACACTTCTTACTATGCTAGCCTGATTTAGCCAAAAGGAGCAATATAGCATTTATTAGCATAAATGTCTTCTTTTTCAATTCAGTTTTCTCCTTCACCCATCAAAAAGGTTTGGTAGCACTTTAGTATAGGGACCGATTCTCAGTATTAACTAGTTGCTTATTAGCATGCATATTAATAGCATATTGGCTGTTTATTAGTACTTATAGAGCACATAGTCTGCATGACCATATTCTACATCCCTAATCCTACCCAGTACCTAAACTTAACAACTACCTTACTAACTATTAATAAACAGCCAATTAGGAGTTTATTGAGGCGAAAATCATAGTTAATAGTTAATTACTAGTGCACTGGACCTTAAAATAAAGTGTGACCAAAGGTTTTCTCTTAATTGCTGTCATGGTAGAGCAACAGTTGGAAGAAAAGCAAGTTAGCTAAAGTTATAGTGACTTAATAATACATAAGGATAATGTCACATGAATCTATCTGAAGGTAAAGCTTTATTACTACCAGATCAACCCAAGTACAATCATGTTCAACCAGACCATTTGTTGGCCAAGTGTTTGTGATGGTTCACCCAAAAATGAAAATACTATCATCATTTACTCACTCACTCTCTCTCATGCCGTCTCAAAACTTGTCTGAATTTCATTCTTCTGTGGAACACAAATGAAGATACTTTGAAGAATGATTTCCATTGTATGGAAAACTACAGGTGCTTTCCAAATGAAGCACCCTTTAACAGAAATCTTTGAGATGTACATTTGCTGTCTGGGTACTTGCACAAAGTATGTTTCTAGCCTAAGACTGAAAAATGTGAATGAATGTCAGCACATGTCCTGAAACATAAAAACTAGACAACCCCTGGCAAAAATGGTCACCCGTTCTAAACTCACACACGCATTGAGTCATCGTGCCTGATGCCCAAACATTACACAATCCAGCACGGCTGACAGTCATGCTCGTTTCCATCGGCAACAGCTGCTGGGAGGCGATGATGTCGTGCCACACAATACGGCATGTGAGCGCTGACAAAGGCGGCACTGTGTTGGCGCAATGCCGTCACGGCCCGCTTCCTAGTTCGGCTGCCATCAACGTTTGCTTTTTTTGTTGTTATTGTTGCTGCGGTTGTTTAGAGGCCTGTTTTGGAGACTGGGGAGAACACAAGGGTCTTAACCCCCTGGTCTCACAAATAGCCACAAAAGAAGGGCGCATTCAGCAGCCACAAACACACAACAATGCACCACACGAGGGGGGAAGTAGGTCATGGGAAGAAGCCCTGGATCTGGATGGAGATGCGTTGCGGGTAGACAAGGTCATTTAGTGCGTGGAGTTTTGTGATGAAACATCATGTATATTTGAGTCTTAATGGCTGGTGAAGAAGTATTCCCAAGATATTCACCTTGACGACCTCTCAAATCCAGTGGGCAGTGTTTGCCCTCGCTCTTTCCCACTTGAGATTTGGGTGTATTCTCATTAGTGGGCATTTTCAGTGTCTTTGTTAATTGCGTCTTGGTTCTCTCCACACCTGGCTGCACCTATCCTGTCCAAGCTTATCCAGTATTTCCCAAAATACTTATTTTTTTGGTCTTAATTTCAGCCAACCTAAGATTTTATCTTCTTTCAGAAACTTTCAGAAAGTCTTGCACATCCTAAAAGTACACCTTTGACTTTGTTGTCTTGTTCACACCCTTTCTCTGGTTAATTGCGCTCATAAGGATTTGCTCCCTGTCACAACTGGAGAACAGACCGTACACAGACAGCATGCAGCCTGCTACCAATGGCCCCTGGAGGCCCTCAAGACGGCCTGGCTGTCCCAAGGGCCACACCCACAAACACAAGTGTAAATGTACATTCAAACACATCTTCATCTCATTTAAGCCTTCTTACTGTATACACCTAGTTTGTGATTTATATTGTCTTATGTAGCACACATAATCGCCTTAATTTCTCTCTTTCTCACTCAATGTGTGTGTGCAGATGTACATGTCGGCAAGACAGAGCCACCAGGGGCCAATGAAAAACTGTGCATTGATATTGTAGCTAACAGGCAGTTTTGGGAATTGCTGGTCCCAGGATTGGAGGGTGGGGGAGGTAAGATAGAGTAACGAAGCCTAACTGGGAATTCTTATAATATGTGGCACTGGGACGTAGGGACCAATGTATTGTAACCTGACTGAGAAAACACACTTCATTATGTGTCTATGTGCTGAAAGGCGAGGTTATTAATGTTGTAGACAACAACAGGCTTCCTGAACTAGTGTGTCTGCTGCAATAGGAGACAAATGCCATGATACATGGTGACAGAAACAGTAGAATAAAAAGAAAAGATGTATCTACTTGCAACAAGCCAGGGTATGATACAAACCAGAAGTTGTTTAGCTAATAAAGCAGCTCTTTAATCCCTTATAATGCTCTAGCTTGGCTACCATAGTCCAATACACCCACACATACTCAAACATAAAATTCACTCAGCATGACCAGAAGGAAAAAGAAATCTATAAACAACAATAACATATTACAGATATTTCTTCCCATTAATGATTTTAGGGTATTTCTTCAAAGTTTGTGCACCAGGGGATTATTTTTTATTAACATAAGAAACTTTTTCTTCTGGTTATATGAAGATCAAATTAAAACTGTCGTGTTGTTTATTTCTCATTTGCCTTTTATGTACAGATTCTATTGTTTTGTCATTGTCACAGACCCAGACCTTCAATCTTAGGAAAACTATGAAAATTTAGCTTACATTTATGAAATACGAAACCTGTTTAAAACTATGATAATTTAAACAAAGTGTGAAATACAGAGAATGTTTATTCAATATTTATTTTGTTAAAGTAATTGACCAACAAAAAAAAGTACCCCAGTGTCATTTTTGCTCATAATAAATTTTTTTTTTTTTGGTAAATCACTTTTGATCATTTGGTAAATCATTTTTCAAAAATAATAAAAATAATAATTTCCATCACATAACCACATCACATCATTTAAAATAAGATGAAAACGACACTGTAATGGCAATTTTCATTGCTTTAAAAACAACTATGCTGGGGCAACGCCTCCTGAAAAAGAAAAATTAAACTAGTCTAAGAAAGTGTGATAGATTGGTTTAAGATGGTCTCACAACCTGGTCAGCTTAGGCTGGTTTAAGTTGTTTGTTTCCTCTTAAAAAAAATGCTTGTCTTTGGCTCTGCCAACTTTAGTTATGACATTGGCTACTGCGCTCAGTTCAGTGTGGTTAAACAACACTGGAGCAGTACTGATAAAGTATGTATGCTGTCTGCTTTCATACTGAAAAAAAAAGCAGTTTTTCTGAACCTCATGGGTAAGAGGGTACTTTGGCACATTTGGCACAGGATGGTACAGTCAGTGTGCTGCTGAAACGCATATGTTACAGCTGAGGGTGACTCGGTGTGTGTATCAGGGAATGTGTTGATCTCAATAAGATATGTGTGTGTATGTGCGTGTTGTGTATCAGGGCATGTGGTTTCCTCAGTAAGGGGTCTTGCGAGTCCTTCAGTCGGACAGCTGGAGGGCCAATCTGTCCTCTCGCTCGCCCAGCGATGGCAGGGCAGATAAGCGGCCACTACGGACCCGACCGTTACCCCTCTGCCCCAACACATGCGCACACACCCACACCGGGAGCCCAGGAGCGGCCCGCAGCCGGGGGCTGACAGCTCGACACAGCCGGCTCAGCATGGGGTCTGCGAGGGGAGGGGAGGAGAGACCTGAGGGAGGGGCCGGAGGTCTGGAGGTGGCCGTTATGCAGCCAAAGCCAGGCTCACTGCCAACATAGAAGGGGAGAGAAAGCGAGAAAGAGTGACAGAGGAAGGAGAAACAGAAATCTGTGTCCAGATATACCAGCCAAGTGTTAAACAGCACTAACGCCTCTCTAACGCATCAATAACTTTCCTGCTGCATCTCTCCTCACACTTTTTGGACAAGAAAATGACTAAGAATTTGAAAATTAGTGTTGGTGAAAAAAATAAAAATAATAAAATAAAACTTCACATCACATCTAGCACTGTCTGGGTAGATCTTGCATGTTTTCAGCCAACAAAAAACAAAACAAAAAATTGTTCTGACTAAGAATTTATTTTCTGGTAAATGAGTGAAGAAACTGTGTCCTTGTCATACTATGGTTAACCAGACAAATCTTTCATGATAAGCTCACACGTGTGTGTGTGTGTGTGTGTGTGTGTGTGTGCCTGTGCATCCATACTCTCTTTCAGCTTATAATATTGTCTGTTTTGACCTGAACAGTGACTGACATACATTGGTATGATGCCAAAGGTTTGTGTGTGTTGTGTAAATGCATAGCATCTCTTGGAGGGCATGAACATGATCTCAGAATGAAGCTGGCACCATCTGTCTGTGGGACCCACGATGCTATGGCACAGTGGCAGGACATCCCGAAACGCCATCCACGTACACACACAAACAGGGTTAAATGGGCAATACACAGATGTCTGTCAGACTTTGGGTTTCTTAATTGGATAACCTCTAATTTATCACAAACACTGAACATGATGTTTTGAGGGCCGGGATGAGAGGATGAAGCCATGAATGAGACTTCAGTTAATGTCCATTAATGAACAATTATTTACATTAATAAAAAGAAATAGATACAAAACAAAAAAAGCTATTTAAATAGTCAAGAATGATAATGAGAGGTTTTACACTTTAACCAGCTCTTTGTCCTCAAAAACAATTGTTACAAAGTTGTCACAAGGACTATATTTCAGAATAAGGTTTTGAATCAAAAGTCCAGTGATACAAATTTCTGGCCATGTTTTCCGACATTATTATTATTATTACTATTGTTGTTGCTATTATTATTATTTTAAATAAACAGTATTATTTCCTGAGAAATAATTGTGTCCTTCAGCCTGAACTGTAAATTACCATATTCTATTATATACACCAAAAAATGTCATATTACTATTGATAGATGTTGAAAAACTACGGTAATATAAAAATGATTAAAAATATGCTCTGAGTAAAAGAAAAAAAAAATCGACAGGCTACATTTTTAATATTTGAAAAGGGACAATTGTGGAAAAGCATTAAATCTGCTGCAATGTCGCCATCTGTCGGTTAGTATGAGCAGGCGTTTCAGTGTCGATCGATGTTTGTGTGTGTGACACTTTTGTCTGACTCTGTTTGTTTAGCTGCGATGGCGGTTGATGGACTCATATCTTTGGTTTCTCTGGATTGTGTTTTTACTGATTAATTAATAAATGGAAAAAAAGAGATTCAATATCAATTTGGACGACACCGCGTTCACAAAGGAAACACCGGTGGGTTTTGTTTCCTTATTATGCTTATATTGCTATGGTGTGTTGTAGTTGCTGCTAACTGAGACTGGAGGTTCGAACCCCACAAAGCTTCATACATAAACTATCACCATGGTGATTATAATCAGTGGGATCGAACTTGTAATGCATGTACGTTAAGTATCCAAACTGCTTCAATCAGCTCTACGTTACTAAAAAAAAAAATGTTAATAGAGGCTATTATGTAAAGTGAGGTCTGTCACAGACTGAATCAATAAAATCACAAGCGCGATCTGCTAACTTCATGTGCAACTTTCACACAATCTTTGCAAGAGTGCCGGTAACAAGGTGTTGATGACTCAAAACATACTGAAGTACGTTGCCCACCACAACAGGAACAGCCCAGCACATGAACTACTCTCGACCTACACTTGCAAAACTTGCACAATTGAAAAAAGAAAAAGAAACCCTTCTCACAACAAGCTAGCTGCTCGTTCTCTGGGTTTCAACGTTAATTTAATCCAAAAATTACAATTATGTTGTTTACTCACCCTTAATCCAAACCCGTAACCCGTGTATCCCCTTTCTCTGTGGGTCATAAACGGTGGTTACTCTTTATTTCGGAAGCCCTACAAGGCCTTTTTTCTCTCTCTCTCCCTCTCATCCGCAAATTAGTTAATTACCATATCATTATCGGCATGTATCAAATACGCTTTTATGTTTTTACACAGTATTTTTTTTTTTTTTTTTTTAAACATGACTCAGGTAACCCAGCTCCCTTTGTTCACACAGGTGACATCTTTATTTAAGGTCAAAGATGGTCAAGTAGAGACCTCATCTGCTCAGAATGCTCCTCCAGCTCCCGGCCAGCCTCTGTCCTATGCAGAGTTCGTTGTTCAGAGCAAAAACAGGGCGCCTCAGGGAGCAGCCCATGGACCAGAGAAACAAAGTAGGAGTGATGCTGCAGGGCAAAGCAGTGTAAACACAGCTGGTAGTGGATCAGTTAGTACATCCTCCACAGACTCTGGAAAACCTGAGACTGAGCAGCAGGGACCAGAAAAAGTACCAACAGAAGATCAAATGAAAGAGGAAAGTCAGAGTTCGGAGAGTTGTATCATTCCTCCTCATCTCTTAGGATCCGGAAACAGTATTATTGTCAGTCCTCGACAGGTCTGTATATTGCATGTTCATTTTCCCCTTTAAAGCTATACTTGGTAAAGCTATATAAACATAAACAAAGCAGTATAAACATCCAAACTTAAATCAAAACGAACAGACTGCACCTTTTATTTAATTTCCACTATATAACATGCAAATATAGACCATGATTACATTATATTATGTTTTCATCTGTCTACAGAGAGGCAACCCCATCCTAAAGTTTGTGAGAAATGTTCCTTGGGAGTTTGGAGAAGTTGTGCCTGACTATGTTTTGGGGCGGACAACTTGTGCTCTTTTTCTCAGGTTGGTTTTTGGGTATATGTACGGTACAAGAAAGAAGATATATTACACCGGCTTGAAAATCAAATTATGTCTACTACAATTGTCAGTGTTTCGTGTTGTATGCACCTCCAAATGTACACAATGAAAACCTAGATGCTTCACCAATCATGTACCTAAATATGGAACCAGTGCGGTTTTGCCCTCTCGAAGTATAAACAGATACCTACGAGATCAAAGGCAGATATCCCATTATTCTCACTCATATGCTGTGCTGCTGATAAACATGATATGATTTCAGTTCTGATGCCTTTATATAAAAATAAATATAATGAACAAGACACTCAATGTGCTTGCTATGTAATTCCATACAAAAGGCATATTTATCATTCATTTTTACTTTAATACAAACATGTATTTTAGATTTTTATAGAAATATGACAACAATCACATATCTCACACAAAGATCGCACTGTCATAGTGTTTGGAAATATTCATGCATAATTTAGATACATAATCGCATGAAATCAGATTTAAAAAAATAAAACATTTTAGAAGAGAAAGCAACATCACGGTTGTCTGAACCAATGAGCATTCAGCTGTGTCGTCAGTCAGTCGTTTCCCATCATGCTTTTGATCAGCGCAGTCGGTGGAGAGCAACTGCGCGCGACTGCTCAACCCGACTCAGCCGCGGAGCCGTTGCGAGAGTGTTTTGGCACTCGTCAGCATGACATCAGAGCAAGGCGGACGTAACTCGGACACTTTTCTAACCGGCATGCATCTCGCGGTGATCACCGGTGATCGGTTCTGCGCAGATTTTGCTCATCTCAAACAAGCCTAATCTTTCCCCAAGATGAGCTCATCATGACTGGTTAGCTGTTCTGTCATAAACGACCAGACCGAATCAAATAATAGATACAAACGGGCTGATAAGGTCAGAGCAGTGTGATGGCCAGCTTGTCCCTAGACACGGTTCTAATAACTTTTACCCGAGAAGATATTGCTACTTCATTTCGGAAGATTAACTTTTCCCTTCTTTATTCTTCATAACTCAAGAATGTAGCGACACATACCTGTATGGCAAGCCGTTTTAACTTTTATTCATTCTCAGGATATGACTTCTTGATATCAACAATTCAATTTTCACTAGTTAAAATGTTAATTCTTGATATCAGGAATTAGATTTCCACTAGTAACAATGGCTATTTTTGATATCAGCAATTACATTTCCACTAGTTAAAATGCTAATTGTTGATATCAAGAATTAAATTGTTGATATCAAGAATTAAATTGTTGATATCTGTAATTGTATTTTCACTAGTTAAATGTCACCATAGGCTGCCATTCAAAATCAATTGTTGATATCAAGAATTAATTTCTTACTAGTAACAATTTAATTCTTGATATCAGAAATACAATTCTTACTAGTAAAAATGTCTATTCTTGATATCAACAATTTAATTCTTGATATCAACAATTTAATTTCTGATATCAACAATTTAATTCTTGATATCAAGAATTAAATTGTTGATATCAAAAATTACCCTCTCAATTCTTGATATCAACAATTCAATTCTTGATATCAGAAATTAAATTGTTGATATCAAGAATTTAATTGTTGATATCAAGAATTTAATTGTTGATATCAAGAATTTAATTGTTGATATCAAGAATTTAATTGTTGATATAAAGAATAGACATTTTTACTAGTAAGAATTGTATTTCTGATATCAAGAATTAAATTGTTACTAGTAAGAAATTAATTCCTGATATCAACAATTGATTTTGAATGGCAGCCTATGGTGACATTTAACTAGTGAAAATACAATTACAGATATCAACAATTTAATTCTTGATATCAACAATTTAATTCTTGATATCAACAATTAGCATTTTAACTAGTGAAAATGTAATTGTTGATATCAAGAATTAACATTGTTACTAGTGGAAATGCAATTGCTGATATCAAAAATAGCCATTGTTACTAGTGGAAATCTAATTCCTGATATCAAGAATTAACATTTTAACTAGTGAAAATTTAATTGTTGATATCCAGAAGTCATATCCCGAGAATGAATAAAAGTGGCAACGGCTTGCCATATACCTGGGGTTACGCCGCCTAAACGGTGCAGTGAAGTAGGCTACGTTCGTCTGTACACATTAACCGAGCCGCAGTACACAGCGCACCAGTAGCGCTTCAACGGACGAAAACACACACAATTATGTCAAAATACGTGATTTTGGCGAGTTACCTCGTAAACGTAGTCTTAAATGAGTTGTAAAGTCTTAAACGACTGTAAAGAGTTTGGAGAAAATCGGATATGTGTCAGATCTGCGTCATGTGCATCAGGTTTTAAAGAGACAGCGCTGCTTTTAAAGTAAAACCTGCTGAAGTCTGTCATTGATGCAAATCAAGTAACAAAAGTAAAAGAGAAATCATTCGACTGCTCTAGCCGCTGATTAATAAATATTAATCTGTATAGTTTATGCATATGCAATTTATAGTTTATGTGAAGATTGTTTTAAAATCACTTAGTATTTCAGAGCGTATTAAGTGTGAAAAATAATGGCTTTCAATTATACTGTAATGTTGAATGGCTATAATTAATAGGGACAATTGAGGGAAAATGCATTTAATAAGAGACACCATGCAGTAGCAGTATCGGTATCAATACTTCATTAATAAAAGGCTGCTTAGTAAAAAAGATGCTTAAAACATATTTAAAATATACTATCTTTATGTTGTTTCTACATTCATTTGGAGGGTCAATGTGAAATTATGACAATATAAATATGCAATTAATCATGATTAATTACAAAAAATGTTTTTGTTTTTTTTATTCGATTGACAGAAAGCACTAATGTTAACATTTTATAGATTTTAGATTTCAATTTAATTTCAAATTTCAATTGAATTTTAATTTTGAATAGCCCTGCTCTAATCCGTTAACATGGGTTATGTTTAGTCATTGTAGTAGTAATGACTGCCTGTTTTTGCAAAAAGAGTTTCATGGCCGGTAAAAAAATCATTTAGCCGGTAAATTTTATCATGTCACTGGCCATTGGCAGGTGTGGCAAAAAGTTAGTTTTAGGCCCTCTGTGCATGTGCTCTTGAAACTCATTTGTAAATGTTATGTGAGAACAGAATCCTCTCAGTTAGTCAGGTGTGAAACCACATCATCATGTGTTTGCAAAGAAAATAAGTGAGAATTCAAGGTAGCAGGCATGTCGTGGCTGACAATCATGATTGGTATGACAATACACAGGACTGTGGACAGACCTTTTGAGAAACCTTTTTTAATGACAAATTAAATAACAGTCTCGAAAGCTTTAGATTTATTCACTATTAATAACCATAATAATAATATAGTTTGAAGAAAAATATTTTTTTTTAGCTATGGTTTTATAAGCTAATTTTTATTATTTGGTTAACATGTTTATGTATGTCATTGAGAAGAGGGGAAGGTAAAGCAATGAGTCAAGTGTTTTTGCCAAACTATTTTGAAATATAGTCTAAATAATTATGTCCAACACAATTCCAGTCAAAATAGGAGATTATAAGAAACTATAGCCATACTGTCGCTATAGCATGTTTAACATGTATCCACATAACTGGCAAAAACTTGATACTGTGGAGAACCAAGGATGTTGGTCTCATAAAGGTCTAAAATAAGCCAGAAATGAAATTTTTATAAAATATTGTGAAAAGTTGCAGTGAAAAGTTTGAATTGTACCAGAGCTCTCCCCTCCTAATTATATATATATATATATATATATACATACATACATACATACAGAATATATACAGCATATTACATTCTGCATGATAAAATACAGTCATGGCCAAAAATATCGGCACCCTTGGTAAATATGATCAAAGAAGGCTGTGAAATTTAATCTGCATTGTTAATCCTTTTGATCATTTATTTCAAAAATTCACAAAAATCCAACCTTTCATTGGATAATAAGAATTTAAAATGGGGGGAAATATCGTTATGAAATAAATGTTTTTCTCTAATACACATTGGCCACAATTGACGGCACCCTTTTATTCAATACTTTTTGAAACCTCCATTTGCCAGTTTAACGACTCTAAATTTTCTCCTATAATGCCTGATGAGGTTAGAGAACACCTGACAAGAGATCAGAGACCATTCCTTCATCCAGAATCACTCCAGACCCTTTAGATTCCCAGCTCCATGTTGGTGCTTCTTCTCTTCAGTTCACCACTCATTTTCTATAGGGTTCAGGTCAGAGGACTGGAATGGCCATAGCAGAAGCTTGGTTTTATGCTCAGTGACCCATTTTTGTGTTGTTTTTGAGGTTTGTGTTTGGATTATTGTACGGTTGGAAGATCCAAACATGGCCCATTATAAGATTTCTAACAGAGTCAGTCACTTATTGATTTTTTTTATCTGTTGGTATTTGATAGAATCCATGATGCCGTGTGTCTAAACAAGATGTCCAGGACCTCCTGCAGAAATATAGGCCCACAACATCAAAAATACAGCAGTATATTTCATTGTATACATGGGGTACTTTTTATCCCTTTGTTCACCAAACCCATCTTGAGTGTTTGCTGCTAAAAAGCTAATTTTTTAGTTTCATCTGACCATAGAAGCTAGTCCCATTTGAAGTTCCAGTCGTGTCTGATAACTGAATATGCTGGAGTTTGTTTTTGGATGAGTGAGGAGAATTTTTCTTGAAGCCCTCCAAAACAACGTGGTGATGTAGGTGCTGTTTGACAATTTTTTTTAAAGGTTTTCTGACCCCGAGACTCAACTATTTTTTTAGCCACTCAAACTCTCCTTCTCACCGTGCATTAGGACGATATAGACACACGTCCTCTTCCAGGCAGTTTCGTAACATTTTATGTTGATTGGAAATTCTTAATTATTGCCCTGATGGTGTAAATGGGAATTTTCACTGCTCTAACTCTTTTCTTAAAGCCACTTCACTAATTTGTGAAGCTCAATTATCTTTTTCTGCACATCAGAAATATATTCTTTGGTTTTTCTCATTGTGATGGATGATTAAGGGAATTTGGGCTTTGTTTTCTCTCCTATTTATATTTCTGTGAAACAGGAAGCCATGGCTGGATAATTTCATGTTCATAATCACCCTGGAGTGCTCAAAATTGTGAATATGAATGGGAATATACTTCAGAGATATTTTACTCATAAGAATTTCTAGGGGTGCCAATAATTGTGTCCAACGTGTATTTGAGAAAAAAACATTTATTTCATGATGATATTTTCTCCCCATTTTAAATTCTTATTATCCAATGAAAGGTTAGATTTTTTTGTGAATGTTTTTAATAAAAGATCAAAAGGATTAACATTGCAGATTAATTTTCACAGCCTTCTTTGTTCATATTTACCAAGGGTGCCGATATTTTTGGCCATGACTGTATAAAGATTTCACAGTGATCTGATTCTGTAATGTTTTTTTGAGACTATGCTAGATTAAGAAATTAGCTAGCTAGCGAATACATGCATATTAACAGCGTAAACATGAACCACACGACCATATAATATGATTAAATGTTAATAAATTAAGTGTATCAGCAATAATAACTCAAAGAAGAAATTTTTTTGAAATATATTTTACCTAGGTGACGAGGATCACTCAGTTGCTTTGTATCAAACTCAAATGCAGTTATGCGGTTTTTGACCATGTGTGCAAATGTGTGTTTTGTCTGTCATTAAAATGGTGGCATCACATTACGTTTTCATCAACAGGTTACTAAGTTTGTTGTAGCCCTATGGGTGCTCGGTTTTTCCTGTTGTGAAATACATTTGACTAAAATCTCATTTTATAAAAGAGACGAAATGCTACTGTATGCACAGGCTATTTACCTGTATTGGCTATGACTAGATGGCAAATGCTAGTCCTCTCTCCGGTCCCACATGTCTCAGACCTCAAGTACAGAAAATATGAGCCTTTATAGCAGGGTTCCTCAGAGCTTTCCCTGGAGGGCCAATCTGCTGCAGAGTTTAGCTTCAACCCTGATCAAACTCACCTACCTGTGATTTTCTAGTGATCTTGAAGACACTGATTAGCATGCTCAGGTGTGTTTGAGAGCTAAACTTTGCAGGAAAGTGGATCTCGTGGGCCAGATTTGAGGATCCCTGCTTTATAGACAGTGTTTCTTGAGTAAAGAAAATGTTGTACTTATTCAAACAACAAGATCTTTATTTACTCTTGCAAGACTTCGTTCAGCAGCTGTGGAACTTCAGTTCATTCAGTCCAGTCCAGATAGAAGGGGTTGAGTTATGAGGTTTTATTGACAGTTTGAGCGGATCCAACAAGATTTAGTCACAAGCTCTTTTTATACCTCTCACTGGATAAATGTTTGTAAAACAGACAGACAAACATAAAGGATGACCAATAGCATTGATTTATTAAAGAAAAAAAAACACTGCAATCCAAAAAAAAAAAAGGGCACTTTGGAGTGTAATGGGAAAAAGGGCATGTGCTCTGCACAGGTTGAGCCCTACCTGTGCAGCTGCCTGATCGTGGACAACGTTGAATCAGTTGTGTTGTAAATTGACAATAGCATTTTGTATTTGGAATTGCTTGTATCCGTGTATAATATGTAATTTAATTTCTATGACAAGATGAGGCTTTTTTTGTGTTTAAAGGGATAGTTCACCAAAACATTTACTCACCCTCCACTTGTTCCAACCCTGTATGAGTTTCTGGTCCCACTTTATATTAGGTGGCCTTAAGTACAATAAACTTACATTTAAATTAATCATTTGATACAATGCACTTATTGTGTACATACATGTTTTTACATTGTACTTATATTTTTAAAAATACCTGTATGTAGTTACATCTGTAATTAATTTCTGTAATTACATTTATAATTACTCTGTTGACCCATCACTTACACCTTAACCCACCCTTAAAGCTACCCAAACCTGTCCCTAACCTTACCCATATCCCACCTCAATAGCAGTAAAAGTGTTTTGCAATACAATAAGTACATTGTACTTATTTTTTGATGCAAGTACATAGTAGTTAAGGCCACCTAATATAAAGTGTGACCAAGGTTCTTTCTACTGTTGAGTACAAAAGAAGGTATTTTGAAGAATCTTGGTAAATAAACGGTTAACGGTAGCCATTGACTTACATAGTATTTTTGGCTACCAAGTTTGGAACAACTTGTGGGTGAGTACTGAATATGAATCATTGCAAAGTTTTTTTTTTAGTCCCTTAACCAATGGTTTAATTTGACTAAACTGCAAAATGGAAAACTGAAATTCACTTTCTCTAGTGTTTATATTCGCCAGCCATATATAAGTACAGTGTGTGACATTTTCATTTCTCTTTCTCTCCTTGACTGCAGTGTGCGTTACCACAATTTGAACCCAAACTACATCCATGAGCGTCTGAAACAGTTGGGTCAGAGTTTCACCCTCAAAGTGTTGCTTGTCCAGGTTGACGTGGTGAGTCTGTCTGTCTGTCTGTCTGTCTCACTCACTCACTCACTCACTCACTAATTCACTTAAATTTCTTTGTCTTTCCTGTTTCTTTTCCCTTTCTCTAATGTGTAGTGTTATTTAAGTCTTTCTGAATTAAATTGTAAATTCAAACAGCTTTTGAACATTTTAACATCTCTAATTTATGATGTTCATGTCCCATTTTTCTCTTCCTCATTTATTAGAAAGACCCTCATCATGCACTGAAAGAGCTTGCTCGAATATGCATCATGGCTGACTGTACCCTCATTTTGGCCTGGAGGTAATGGGATGGTTCAAAATAATCAAGTGGGAGGGAATTTCCTTGGTGGCTTTTGTAAATATAAGGTGTTAAAGCTCCAACCCTATTAGTTTTTAGTGCTTCAGTTTAGTTCCTTTAACTAAACATACCTATTTGTGTGTGTAAGTCCTGAAGAAGCAGGCCGTTACCTTGAGACTTATAAATCCTATGAGAAGAAACCTGCAGATGTACTGAAAGAACAAGTGGAGAAAAATTACCTGTCCCAGGTTAGAGCACAAGAACCTATTAATAAATCTAAAATGATTATGTCTGGTTCATTTAATCATAAGCTGATGACAACTTTCTTTTTGTTTGACAGGTTACAGATTGTTTAACCACAGTAAAGTCTGTCAATAAGACAGATGCCATGACTCTCCTGTCTACTTTTTCTGTAAGGAATACTTTTCCGTTATATGCTGCACATTTACTATGTTACTTACACTACTGTTCAAAAGTTTGGGGTTAGTGAGATTTTTTAAAAACAAATTGTTAGTTGTATTCAGAAAGGCCACATTTAATTAATCAAAAGTGACTGTAAAAACGTTGACATTGTTACATAAAATTTCTTTAAATTTACATTTACATTACTTTTATATTTAATCATTTAGCAGATACTTTTATCCAAAGCGACTTACAAATGAGGACAATGGTGGCAATCAAAATCAACAAAAGAGCAATGATATGCAAGTGCTATAACAAGTCTCAGTTAGCTTAACATTGTACATGTAGCAAGGTTTTTTTTAAATTATATAATAAAAAGAAAACAGAATAGAAAAAGAATATAGCAAGCTAGTGTTAGAGGCCTTTTTTGCTTTTGGTAATTGTATAATAAATAAAAAGAAAAGAAATAGATAGAATACAAAAAGATTAGAGAAGCTAGTGTTATTTTTTTTTATTAGTTTTTTTAAGAATACAAGGAGTTAGTAAATGAATAGAGTGCAACAGGGACAAGTTTTTTTTTTTTTTTTTTTTTTTTAAGAATAAAATTAGAATAGAGAGTGCTAGAGTTAGAGGGTCAAATAAAGATGGAAGACGCGTTTTTAGCCGATTCTTGAAGATGGCTAAAAACTCAATAAATAAATATATACAGGTGCTGGTCATATAATTAGAATATCATCAAAAAGTTGATTTATTTCACTAATTCCATTCAAAAAGTGAAACTTGTATATTATATTCATTCATTACACACAGACTAATATATTTCAAATGTTTATTTCTTTTAATTTTGATGATTATAACTGACAACTAAGGAAAATCCCAAATTCAGTATCCCAGAAAATTAGAATATTGTGAAGAGGTTCAATATTTAAGACACCTGGTGCCACTCTCTAATCAGCTAATGAACTCAAAACACCTGCAAAGGCCTTTAAATGGTCTCTCAGTGTAGTTCTGTAGACTACACAATCATGGGGAAGACTTTACAGTTGTCCAAAAGACGACCATTGACACGTTGCACAAGGAGGGCAAGACACAAAAGGTCATTGCAAAAGAGGCTCGCTGTTCACAGAGCTCTGTGTTCAAGCACATTAATAGAGAGGCGAAGGGAAGGAAAAGATGTGGTAGAAAAAAGTGTAATAGGGATAACAAGCAATAGGGATAACCGCACCCTGGAGAGGATTGTGAAACAAAAGCCATTCAAAAATGTGGGGGAGATTCACAAAGAGTGGACTGCAGCTGGAGTCAGTGCTTCAAGAACCACTACGCACAGACGTATGCAAGACATGGGTTTCAGCTGTCGCATTCCTTGTGTCAAGCCACTCTTGAACAACAGACAGCGTCAGAAAGACAAAAAGGACTGGACTGCTGCTGAGTGGGCCAAAGTTATGTTCTCTGATGAAAGTAAATTTTGCATTTCCTTTGGAAATCAGGGTCCCAGAGTCTGGAGGAAGAGAGGAGGCACACAATCCACGTTGCTTGAGGTCCAGTGTAAAGTTTCCACAGTCAGTGATGGTTTGGGGTGCCATGTCATCTGCTGGTGTTGGTCCACTGTGTTTTCTGAGGTCCAAGGTCAACGCAGCCGTATACCAGGAAATTTTAGAGCACTTCATGCTTCCTGCTGCTGACCAACTTTATGAAGATTTCATTTTCCAACAGGACTTGGCACCTGCACACAGTGCCAAAGCAACCAGTATCTGGTTTAAGGACCATGGTATCCCTGTTCTTAATTGGCCAGCAAACTCGCCTGACCTTAACCCCATAGAAAATCTATGGGGTATTGTGAAGAGGAAGATGCGATATGCCAGACCCAACAATGCAGATGAGCTGAAGGCCACTATCAGAGCAACCTGGGCTCTCATAACACCTGAGCAGTGCCACAGACTGATCGACAACATGCCACGCCGCATTGCTGCAGTAATTCAGGCAAAAGGAGCCCCAACTAAGTATTGAGTGCTGTACATGCTCATACTTTTCATGTTCATACTTTTCAGTTGGCCAAGATTTCTAAAAATCCTTACTTTGTCTTAAGTAATATTCTAATTTTCTGAGATACTGAATTTGGGATTTTCTTTAGTTGTGTTATAATCATCAAAATTAAAAGAAATAAACATTTGAAATATATCAGTCTGTGTGTAATGAATGAATATAATATACAAGTTTCACTTTTTGAATGTAATTAGTGAAATAAATCAACTTTTTGATGATATTCTAATTATATGACCAGCACCTGTATAAGGACTCAAAATAAATGCTGTTCTATTCATCAAATAATCCTGAAAAAATGTGTCAGTGTCCACAAAGATATTAAGCAGCACAACTTTGTTTTCAACATTGATAATAAAAAATATTACTTGAGAACAAAATCTGCATATTTTTTTATTTCTGTCATGTGACACTGAAGACTGGAGTAATCGCTGCTGAAAATTCAGCTTTGCAGTCACATGAATAAATTACATTTTAAAATATATTAAAATAGAAAAAATAATTTTAAATTCATGTTTTTGGTCAAATAATTATGCAGATTTGTTGAGCTTAAGAGACTTCTTTCCAGTCAGTCAATCAATCAGTCAATATACCTCAGACTTTTGAGTTTGTGTATATAAAACCCATTGCTAATAATCTTGAAATACTTGTATGTTCTTTTGTGTTAATGCCATTTTATCTCTTCAGTCTTTTGAGGGCATCATTAAGGCCTCTAAGGAAGAACTAGTTTTGTGTCCTGGACTTGGTCCACAAAAGGTGTGTTGAAATATTTTGATATGTTTTGAGCAGTTTGCTTTATACGCAGCATCAGTTAACATATGTTGCATAGTTTTACATATATTATTATTGCTCATGAATTTTAACTGTAAGTGCATTTGACACTTTAAACTACCAAAGGTATGTGCCTTAATTTCCTTTCCTGTTTGTGGTTCATTTAGGCAAGAAGGCTTTATGATGTACTGCATCAGCCTTTCATAAAAACCAAGAAGAAGGAAGGCTGATAAAGCCAAACTGCTTTTAATGAAATCACCAACTGTCTTCAAACAGAGTGCCTAGAATAAGGATCTGGGGCCATATAGCACAAGGTCTTCTGGAGTCTTCACGGTCTTTGGCCTATGATGATCTCTGCCTTTAATTGGGGCATAAACAGCCATAAATGCAGTGGTTTATTTATTAATTTTTGTATAAAGTGTAACCTTCTTTTGTAATTCTGTAAATTCAATCTGACTTAGTCAAAAAAAAAAAATTCTTGTGTGTTTATGAAAAATTTAATAAATTTCAATTATATTCATCAGTAATTGTATGGTATGTTGTTTTGGAGTGGGAGGGGAGATTCTGTTATAACTCCATGATTCTTATTGCAACTGGAACAAAACCTGTAGAAACCACTTGTCATATATGGTTGTCAAAAATGATGGAACAGACTGAAATGATATGTCGGAATTAGACTATGTGGGCAAACTGACTCAGAGTATGAATGTGTTTGTGGGCCAAAAGTTCATGGTCATCACAATTGCCACAGTAATCTTACAACTGACTGACACACAACAAGCAACAAACCAGGTGGGAAGTTTTACTACAGACAGTGATAATTAGAATCTTCTCTAATCTTACTCTAGTGCATTTAAAGGGTTAGTTTACCCAAAAATGAAAGTTCTGTTATTTCCAAACCCGTAAGACCTTCATTCATCTTCAGAACACAAATTAAGATATTTTTGATAAAATCCGAGAGCTTTCTGACCCTGCATAGACAGCGATGGAACTACCTTATTCAACAAAAATGATGACTTTATTCAACAATTTCTTCTCTTCCCTGTCAGTCTTTGAGACACGTTCTATGTCAGAATGCCGTCCCCTGCATCAACAGCACCACACACATGTGTTGTGGTACTATCGCGAACGTGCAGCAAAGTCTTGACACGGAAGAGATGAAATTGATGAATAAAGTCATTATTTTTGTTTTCTTTGCACACAAAAAATTATTCTCGCAGCTTCACAACATTACGGTTGAACATCTGATGTCACATGAACAATTTTATCGATGTCCATGCTACCTTTCTGGGCCTTGAACATGGTAGTTGCATTACTGTCTATGCAGGGTCAGAAAGCTCTCGGATTTCATCAAAAGTATCTTAATTTTTGTTCCGAAGATGAACAAAGGTCTTACAGATTTGAAACAATATGAGGGTGAATAATTAATGACAGAAGTTTCAGTTTTGGGTAAACTAACCCTTTAATGTGGAGGTTATATTGTTTATATAATTCTTAAAGAGATAGTCCAACCAAATAAAATTAAAATTCTGTCATTATTTACTCACCCTCATGTTGCTTCAAACCTGTATGACTTTCTTCTGTGGAAGAGGAAAGCTCTGAGGAACCCTGCTATAAAGGCTCATATTTTCTGTACTTGAGGTCTGAGACATGTGGGACCGGAGAGAGGACTAGCATTTGCCATCTAGTCATAGCCAATACAGGTAAATAGCCTGTGCATACAGTAGCATTTCGTCTCTTTTATAAAATGAGATTTTAGAAGGCGATATTTCCAGATAAAAATGTCAGTTTTTGGTCCATATAATGGAAGTCAATGGTCACCAAAACTGTTTGGTTTCCAACACTCCTCAAAATATCATCTTTTGTGTTCTGCAAAAGGAAACAAGTAATGAAGTTTGGAATGATATGGTTGAGTAAATGATGACTGAAATTTTTGTATGGGCTATCCCTTTAGATGAAGTTCAGAGTACTTTTTAAAAAATTATTTTTACATGCAAGTAAGATCTTTCTCCTACACCTTTCCATTGTGTGCTTTCATATGTGAAATTATGAAAGTGAGAATACTCTCTGACCTATATACTCTGTCACATATATAAGACCTCACCGAGGGTCAAATCCTGTTCATGTTCCAATCCTGCATCAGAACAGTCCTGCATCATGCTGCTCAGCATCTGTCTCCTGCTGTCGTTCTTCTCTCTGTCCGGTAAGACAATCACCTCTCACGTCAATAAGGCCAATTCCGATGGGTTAAAATGTTTTAACTGGATTATTTGTTAGACTCATTTCTCTATGTATCCACTTTTTTGTACCAATGGCTTACAAACAGTTAGAGTGATTTTTTTAAATGCATAAATAACAATAAACTGGTTTGCAAAGTACCCATGTTTTAACTATATTTACCATGACAACCTCTTGTGTCATTATCACAGGAGGGATAGAGAGTGGTATTGTAGGTGGCAAAGAGGCTAAACCTCATTCCAGACCATACATGGCATCTCTCCAGTATAGAAGACAACATAGATGTGGAGGGATGCTGATTAGGGATGATTATGTGCTGACTTCGGCTCACTGTTTGGAGTGAGTATGTGCATGCATATATGCTTACACTATTAAATGTTCCAAAAGGATTTTTTTTTCAGCAATGCCAAAGAACAACCATTTTGGGTTTTCCAAAGAGTCTTTCATTGATCAGGACTTAAAATAACTTTTTTTTTTTTTTTTGTGAAGAACATTTTAATAATCTGAAGAACTTTTTTGCAATGGAAAGATTCCTTGAATATTAAAGGTTCTTCATGGAAACATCAATACCAATAAAGAAGTCAGTTTAAGTCTTCATCCTGTTTTTAGTCTTCGTAACAATGTACTGTCATAATCCTCTACAGTGATCACCACTAAAATAACTTCGACATTATATGTTTTCACAGTCAGACCTACAATTACTTAGAAGTTGTTTTGGGAGCTCACAATATTAGCCAGAACGCGGACAGCCAGCAGATTATCCAAGTAGAAAACTACATCAAACATCCTAAGTATGAGAAAGGTCACAGCACCTATGATATCATGTTACTAAAGGTATTTTTGGTGCTCAAATTGGGTGGATCTTAATTATTATTATTATTTATTTATTTTTTTACAAAACTCAAAACTCACTAATATGTTTCAGCTGAAGACCAAAGCCGTGCGGAATGAGTTTGTGGATGTTATTGAGCTCCCTAAGAACAATGAGAATATTCCTGCTCGTGTGGAATGCTCCATTGCTGGCTGGGGCATGACAAAACCCGGAGGAAGAGGATCAGATGTTCTGCGGGAAGTCAGCCTCAAACTGCAGTTCAGCTTTGAGTGCAAAAACAAGTGGCAAGACCATTTCAACTCTGAGAAAATGATCTGTAGTCTCTCGGATGGGAAAAGGGCGTTCTGTCAGGTACTGCAACATCACTTTTGATAATTAGCAAAAAAATTTATGTCATCTGATATTTCACATAGTGGCAGAATACAAGTCTTTCATTTGTGTCTTTAGGGTGATTCTGGCAGTCCTCTTCTTTGTGACTCTAAACTTAAAGGAATGGCTGCGTACACCTATCCTAATGACTGTGTGTCCAAGAAATACCCTGAAGTCTATATAAAAATATCTGCCTTCCTTCCGTGGATTAAAAAAACATTACGTGATTGAAATAGCATCATTTATGCATGTAAATGATCTATCATGTGTATAATTGTGAAGCCTAAAAAGGTCTATTACTAATTCTTGGCTACTCCCTGCTGCCATTTCCATTTGTAATGTCATAAAAATGGTTAAGAATTTTTTTTTTTTTTTTACTTTTTGTCTGTATTGCTTCCAATGCTGTGTTCAGGAAGAACAACTGGAGCCAGTAAGGTCCTCTATGATATAACTTACTTATTGGACTAGCCTTCTTAAATTGCATAAGAATAAAAAAACAAAGAACAAAAAGACAAATGGATTAATGTGCAAAAAAAAGAGAGAAAAGAATCAGATGTATCAAGCAAACCTTTTACAATCCTAAAACAAAAATAAAATCAGCTGTAGAACTTTGGTCCACAGGAAGCTATTGAACATTATTCATTCTTATGTTGAAAGGTATAGATTATCATACCATTACATAAAATGTTATGAAATTACTGCAAAAATGAAGATGTCCATCCCCCTTTTTCCCCCCAAATTCTTATGCTTTTATGTTTGCCACAAGTAATGTCCAGTCATTGGCTGCAAGTAAAATACTATGTAAGTTGATCAGCCAGTGTTTGATCTCTACAGGACACACGAAAACTTCAACCCAACATTTTTTTTTTTTTTTGGATAAACATTAGTTTTAGAATTAAGGTACTTTTTAAAGTACTATTTTATTTCTTTTCTGGTAACCTTACTGAGAATATTATTCCATTACTCTTTGTTCCTGTGACTCTATGTAAGAATGGGAAGAGTTACACCTAGTGAGGGTACAGAGTGGGTTTGAGTATTTTTGCAGCATATTCACACTTAATGCTTGAACGCAGGCTGTTGCACCATGGTTCTGTATTCTTTTCTTCTTCTCCTTGGTATCTCTTTGACTGGTAAGATATCATTCATTCCTTTCTTTTCCCAAATTTGTATTGTGCATCTTTTTTTCCAAAAGCAAATAAATAATGTACATGTGAAAAATGTACATAATGCAAATTGTAAAAAGTCCAAGTCAAGTCAAGTCACCTTTATTTATATAGCGCTTTTAACAATACAGATTGTGTCAAAGCAGCTTTACAGTAATACAAATAGTGTGTAATAATGCAAAAGGACAACAGTAAACATTCAATTTTAAGTTAAAGTCAGTTCATCATTGATTCAGTGATGTCATCGTCCAGCTCAGTTCAGTTCAAATACCGCATTGACCTGAATATAAGACGACCCTGATTATAAGACAACCCCCATTTTCAAGATGTACCTTTTGGAAAAAGGCTTTTTGAGAACCGAATCTTGTGTTTTATTAAGAAAAAAAAAATTCTTAAATTACTTTCATATCGCATATTTTTCCTATTTTAATTTTTGTTTTGAATGTATGGTAAATTCTGGTCAAATGTACCAACAATCACATTTAAAAATATACACTTTTTGATATATCATAAAAATAACAGGTAGCACATATGAATTATATAACAATTAGGCTATTCATCTCATAGTTGCCAACCAAAATTTCTGGTAATGTCTTATGTTTTAAAATCACTTACAGAGGAAGTTTGATTCCATCAGGCTAACATGACAGTCACGACTCATGCTGCTGTAAGCTTTTCTTTTTCTTTTGTTTTCGCTCGCAAACTTCTAACATTAGGACATACATTACATAATGTATTTCTTGGCACACTCGTTTTACGCGTATTTGGCACCACCTATTGTTGTGGGTGTATTTTTGACATGTCAAAGTCAAGACCCTGAATATAAGACGACCACATTTTTTTTTCCAGATGTATTTCCAAGAAAAAAAACATTGTCTTATATTCGGGTCAATACGGTAGTAGCCTATCTGTGCATTCAAGTTGACGATATTGCTGGAAATTTAGTGTCCCCAACTAAGCAAGCCAGAGGCGACAAAGGAACCAAAACTCCATCAGTGACAGAAATGGAGAAAAAAAACCTTGGGAGAAACCAGGCTCAGTCGGGGGGCCAAATATCCTCTAGCCAGACGAAACCAGCAGTTTAATTCCAGGCTGCAGCAAAGTCAGATTGTGCAGAGGACTCATCTGGTTCCCGTGCTCTTGTGCCAATGGCCATCTAGGTGACGTGGTCTTCACTGGGGATCTGTCTCTGGGGCTCGTCTAGTTGTCCTGGTCTCCGCTGACATTCAGGGCTGTAGAGATTGTCTCTGGGTGCTGATCCACCATCTGGTCTGGATACGGACTGGATCTGTGTGACTACAGTGACCTCAGAATAAGAATGAAACAGACTAATTAGCATAGACGCCATTCTTCTTACGATACAACAAGTACATCGGGTGTTAAAAGGTGTTTTCCCGGTTCTGGTTGACCTAATTAATGCAGTCTAACAATCTTTTAATGCATTTAAATAATAGAAATGTGTTAGTGTGTTACATGTAAGCGAGGTTAAAGAGATGGGTCTTTAATCATGTCCCTTCATTCAGTTCCAAATGAAATAGTCTGGTAGTGGTGTGAGTTACTCATGTTTTTATCGCAGGTGGGATGGAGAGTGGTATTATTGGAGGAAAAGATGCTAAACCTCTTTCCAGGCGATACATGGCATCTATTCAGATTGCTAAAAGTCACATATGTGGAGGAATGCTGATCAAAGAGGATTATGTACTGACAGCAGCCCACTGTTTAAAGTGAGTATATCTCTGGCTGCATTATTTATGAGGCTTTTCAAAAAGGACTGTGGTAGTCTCATAACTTTTAGTTTATCTGTAAATTTGTGCTTTAGTTATTCAAAATCCTTTACAACTAAAAAAAAAATGAATTACACAGCTTTTAGTTTTTCCCGCAGTAACAATGTCTGCTCTGATCAGGACCATATTGAGGTTGTTCTGGGAGCTCAGAACATTAACAAGGTGGAGAAGAACCAGCAGAGAATCCCAGTGATGAAACACATCAAACATCCTCTGTCTGAACATAACAACGAGAAGGATTACAGCTATGATATCATGTTACTAAAGGTATTTTTAGCTTTACCTGCTGTAACTCTTTATTATGCGCTTTGTTTGTTCTCTAGAAATTATTTTATGTTATTTGCAGCTGAAGAACAAAGCCAAGCTGAATAAATTCGTGAAAGTTATGCCTCTTCCTAAGAAAAATAGAAAAACACGAGCCAATACTAAATGCTCCATTGCTGGTTGGGGGTCGAAATCCCCAAAAGGAGACAAGGCATCAGATGTGATGCAGGAAGTCAAGCTTAAACTGCAGGATAACTCAAAATGTAAAGAAATGTGGCAGTGGTACTTCAACTCTGAGAGAATGATCTGCAGTGTTTCAGATGGAAAACATGCTTTTTGTAAGGTATTATTTTATTTTATTTTATTTTATTTTATTTTATTTTATTTTATTTTATTTTATTTTATTTTATTTTATTTTATTTTATTTTATTTTATTTTATTTTATTTTATTTTATTTTAATGTATTTCTATCCATCTTATTCACTAGGGGGATTCAGGAAGTCCTCTCATCTGCAATACTATACCACAAGGAATTGCTTCATATACTTTTGATGGTAACTGTACAAATACAGAATATCCTCAAGTTTATGTAAAAATCTCATACTTCCTCCCTTGGATTAAAACGATCATTGGTTAAATTAAGATTAATAAATAAATGAAATGAAATGAATAAATAATTTTTTTTGGAACTTTCTGACTTTTTTTTTTTCTAAGTCTGCTCAAAATCTCAGTGCATTTGGTTTTAGCCAGTTTGATATTATTAATAAATGGGTGATAACTCTTAAATTATGTAAAGTATTAATTCAGAAACCCATAGAAATAAAATTAATTGCAATATTTGTTAAACCATTAGACGACCACATGTAGATCACAAATGAAACATTAATTCATAATTAATTATTAATTAGAATATAATCTTTTGTTATATATATATATAGGCTCCATATATGTGCCATCATAGCTGCAAGGGCCAACCAGATAGGAGATTCAGTTCAACAGTGTAAACATGTAGCCTGATTACAGTTTTACATACATCACACTTTCTGCTTTTAAATGGGCAAACTAGTTTTAAATAATGGTTTGATACTCATCAATTTAGTCTATTCCTGCAAAAACTTCTTGTTGCTCATATGAATTCACACCTCTTTGCTGTCTGAGTGACCTTGTGAAAAGCTCCTTTGTTTGCATGCAAGCATGTGGTTAAAGGTATGAAAACTAGAGTTGAGAACATTCTTAAGTTGTTAATATGTCTAGTACGGTCTTTCAGGAAATGCATTTTTGACATCTTGGTCTGTCTTCGCGAATGTAGATCCATTTGTTGACAACAAACTATTACACATGTGAATATGTAAAGCTGATTCTATTCATTTAAACTTCATGAAAATTCTTAGTGGAAAGAGTTGCACCTAGTAACAAAATTCTGTTTCCTATTAAAATGAAAGAAAAGATCATATAAAGAAAGAAGTAATTCAGAAAGCATCTTAACCCTTGTGACTGTCGAATCATATGTGCGGGGGCAGGGGCAAAATACATTACCAAGAGTCAAGTCAGACATTCGTGTAACGGACGCCTCGCAAATACAAAAATAGTGTTTTATGTTTTGATTAAAAGATATTTAACATTAAACGTCAGCGAAACCCTAAGAATTCACAGCATTTTTTTAAATTTTTTTTACAACATGACAGTGTTCTGCATTCTGCACGCTGTAGATGGCCAGTAGAGTCAAGCATTTGATAGCAGGTTTTTAATCAATGGGATTTAACTCATCATTTAGGCTATCTCACATAGAATACGCTTCGTTATTTTTACAACATAACGTTAATATTACTATCTGCACAAAATGTCCCGAATGCATGAACGTGTCTGCGTGGCTCTGGATGAACTCCGTTTGTGGACGCGTTCCTCACGCAACAATGTGCAGAAACACGGCAACTTAACTCTAAAAATTCACAGCGTTTTATTAAAATAGTGTTCTCATTATAATGTTATGTATATGTCAGTACTTTTTGATCTTGTCTTTTCTTCTTTAAAATAATTTAGGAGCTGAGACCTAGTCTTAACACTTAGGAACCTTTAAGAATCACTCTTCTTAAAGAGTTTCTTATTCTTTTCTTCTTCTCCTTGGTATCCCTTTGGCTGGTAAGATATCATTCATTCCTTTCTTTCATGAGATTTTATTGTGCATCTTTTTTTTTTTTTAAAAGCAAATAAAAACTTAAATATTTAAAACTAGAATATATAAATTAAATTTAAATGATGTATATGTGCAAAATGTACAAAATGCAAATTGGAAAAATACCATATCCCTTCTTCAATCAGTGCATAATTAAATAGTCTGGTAGTGGTGTGAGTGACTCATGTTTTTATCACAGGTGGGATGGAGAGTGGTATTATTGGAGGAAAAGAGGCTAAACCTCATTCCAGGCCATACATGGCATCTATTCAGTACAAAAAACATCACACATGTGGAGGGATGCTGATCAGAGAGGATTATGTACTGACAGCGGCCCACTGTTTGAAGTGAGTATGTCTCAGGCCGCATGTGAAGGATTATTTGTGATGCTTTTCAAAAAGGACTGTGGTAGTCTCAAGACTTTTAGTTTACCTGTAAATTTGTGCTTTAGTTATTCAAATACTTTACAACTAAAAAAAAAAAAAAACTTGTATTTTTTTCTGCAGTCATAATGTCTACCCTGTTCGGGACCACACTCTGGACTACAGCTATGATATCACACTCTACAAAGGCTGGGTTAAAAAATAACCCAACCTTAACCCAGCCACTGGGTAATATGGGACAGAACACACACTGGGTTGTTTTGACCCAAGTACTGGGTCAGGTTAACTGTGTTGCTGGGTTAAACATTACCCAAACATTGGGTTATTTGTTGTCTTATTGCCTTGCTACCTTTATATATACCAATATTACCAATAATAATAAATAATCACAAAGGAATGTAAAATTATAATTTTTATGTAATACAAATGCAGAACACAAAAAATGCAACTGTAAATATCAATTTAATGAGTTTTCACATTTCTTTTTAAAACAATTTTTAAATTGGTGCTACTGTTACACATTGCATCCAACCCCTACAGACACAAATAAAACAATGTTTTTTGTAGATCAGTTTCTTTAAAACACAAAACTTTGTAAACTAGGTACTGTAGATTCCTATTCTTGTTCAACATTGCAGCATCATAACACTATGAAATTGATTATTGCCACATGAGAATCAGTCCAAACATTGTGCCATTAAAACTAAGCCAAACAAAGAGACCTACAACAGACAATACATGTGACAAAAAATTAAAACGTTACAAGTGGCCAGAAAAAAACTGTTACCCTCAAATACTTCACACATGAAGACTCATGTCCATCAATATGATATACTGCATGCTGGAGAAACTCCCTGGAAGGAAGATGTTAGTGTAGCTAACATCAAGCACAAAAAAGGACTTGAAAAAGATAAAACAGCCTCAAGCAACAAGTCCGTTTCAATGGCATGGCCCGAAACAATGGCGAAGGTGTGGGATGTTGTTGTCTCATCACCAAGGCACAAAATGTGCAGGAATGCATCACCGTGTTGGTCCCCACCTGTTAATTACACGACACTTAAGTCTTGCAACATAACTTACATTTTTACAAGTTGTAATATTTAAGTTGACTTAAATAACGTTTAAGTGTATTTTATGGAAATCAGCCAAACCATCAGGGTTTTCCTGTGAAATGGGTCTGGTAAAGGTTGCTCAAACTAAATATTTATTGTGTTACTGATTTAGGTTTATTTCTGCTTACTAGCACTTCTTGGTTGTCTACCTAAATTTCATCCAACCAACATGGCATAAATTATGGGGTATTTAAAGCCCCCAATATATATATACAGTACTGTGCAAAAGTTTTAGACCACTAGTATTTTAGCCAGCTAAAATAAAATAAAAAAGGTTTTACATCAGTTATTTCGATCTTTTCCTGTAATGTGTCTGTAGGAAATATCAGTTTACATTTCCAAACATTCATTTTGCCATTAATTGTAATAATCCAGTGAGATTTTTGTTTGCACAAAGAGTCTGAAAACAGCCAGTGCTCCACACAGAGATCTGATCTGATCATCATCCAGTTTGTCTGGAATGACATGAAGAAACAGAACTGAGACGGACTAAATCCAGAAGAACTGTGGCAACGTCTCCAAAATGCTTCAAGAAACCTCCCTGTAAAGCTTCCTGAAAAACTATGCACAAGTGCACAGAGGGCAAAAGCTGCTTTAAATGCAAAGGATGCTCACACCAAATGTTGATTTAATTTAGTTAATAGAAGTTAATTGATAAAGGAAATCTATTTATGACATTATTTTTGACAGCATCCACATTTTACAGCATTTTTTCACAAGTGTCTAAAACTTTTAACAGTACTGTAGCTTTGCAGGTTGGTTTCTTGAAGCATCAGATGAGACTGGATGATGATCAGATCAGATCTGTGTGGAGCACTGGCTCTTGTCAGGCATTCACTGGATTATTACAATTAATGGCAAAATGAATGTTTGGAAATGTAAACTGATATTTCCTACTGACACACTACAGCAAAAGATAGAAATAACTGACTTAAACCATTTTTTAACGTGTGAAAATACTAGTGGCCTAAAACTTTTGCACAGTACTGTGTATAGAGTAGAAAAAGTAAAAAAAAACTTACAGGTTGTACGTCAAATGAATGACTTCCAGGATTCTGGTTGTGGATCTGAAGACCTTTCCTCCGTTCTTGTATATTGATTGGGGAAGCAGAGTGGGCAGGACTTTGAAAGCACTCTCCCTTTTAGCATCTAAACCATACGAATAATACAGTGAAAACTGTGAAACTGATCTCACAATCAAAACGACACATTGAAACACTTTTCCTGTGAAAATGTCTTTATTCCCTTAAATAGCTTGGATCAGATTGGATTGGATTTAAATAGATTGGATCAGAAACAAATGACACAGTGACAATGGCATGGCTGAAGTGTGACTTAGTCAACCTACATTAATGACTCCCTGAGACAAACATAATGTAATTTATTAGGAATATGTAGATGGGTCATTCTTCATTTGTGGTGGCAAGCGGTGTCCCTCTACTTTACAAGTCAAGTCAAGTTGAGCTTTATTGTCATTCCGCTACATGTGGGGGCATACAGTGGAACGAAATGTCGTGCCTCACAGGACCACAGTGCTACATAAATACAGGCATACAACAATGAAGTAAAACAGTATAAACCTATACACAACTATCCTACTAATAGATTTTGACTATAAATATACTATATATAAAAATATTTACCTATACATAAACTAAAGATACGAACTATACAAACTATACGAATGCTTCAGATAAATACTGTACATGTGCAAAGAGAAACATTGTGAGTCAAGCAGCTGGCTGGGGAACAGTGCAGGATGATTTTGAGATGGTCCATGTTTCAGGAGGTAGGGGGTTTGTATGGGGGTTCAGAGAGGGGCGGGGTGATTTGAGTTCAGGGCTCTCACAGCCTGGGGGAAGAAGCTGTTGAGCAGTCTGGCAGAGCGGGCTCTGATGCTCCGGTACCATCTTCCTGATGGTAGGAGCTGGAAGAGACTGTGGGAGGGATGGGTGGAGTCCTTCATGCTACTGTTGGCTTTGCTGGAGCATCGTGTAAGGAAAACCAGAATGGAGGGGAGAGGGGCACCGATGATCTTTGCAGCTGTGTTCACTGTCCACTGGAGGGTCTTACGGTCTGCTGCAGTACAGTTCCCGTACCAGACAGTGATGCAGCTGGTCACTCTCAATGGTGCCCCTGTAGAAAGTGGTGAGGATGGGTGGAGGGAGACTTGCTCTTTTCAGCCAGCGGAGAAAGTGTAGGCGCTATTGTGCCTTCTTGGAGAGTGACATGGTGTTGGTGGTCCAGGTGAGATCCTCTGTGATGTGCACCCCCAGGAATTTAGTGCTGCTGACTCTCTCCACAGGCGAGCTGTCGATGGTCAGCAGGGGGTGGTCAACAGAGTTTCTCCTGAAGTCCATCACAACCTCCTTTGTCTTACTCACATTGAGGGACAGGTTGTTAGTGCCACACCATTTCGCCAGCTGTGCCACTTCCTCCCTGCGTTTCATCGTTGTTGCTGATGAGACCAACCACTGTTGTGTCATCAGCGAACTTGATGATGTGGTTGGAGCTGGACTTGGCAGTGCAGTCGTGGGTCAGCAGCGTGAAGAGCAGCGGGCTGAGCATACAGCCTTTTGGGGCACCTGTGCTCAATGTGGTAATGCTTGAGGTGTTGTGGCCGACACAGACTGACTGAGGTCTTCCGGTTAGAAAGTCCAGGATCCAATTACAGAGGGAATTGTTAAGGCCCAGCAGGTTTAGTTTATTAATGAGCTGTTGTGGGATTATTGTGTTGAATGCTGAGCTGAAGTCAATGAACAGTATTATAACATAAGAGTCTTTATTTTCTAGATGGGTAAGAGCCAGGTGGAGGGTGGAGGAAATTGCATCGTTCGTAGAGCGGTTTGGACGGTATGCAAACTAGAGCAGATTGAGTGCGTTGGGGAGGCTGGTTTTGATGTTGTGCATGACTAACCTCTCAAAGCACTTCATCATGATTTGAGTCAGTGCTATGGGACGGTAGTCATTTAGACAGGACACAGGTGATTTCTTTCACTGTTGATTGTTGTGGATTTGAGACATGTGGGGACGACTGCCTGGCTCAGCGAGGTGTTGAAGATATCTGTTAGGACATCTGTCAGCTGTTCAGCACAGTCTTTCAGTACACGGCCAGGTATGTTGTCAGGACCCGCAGCCTTGCGTGGGCTAATCCTAGATAGGGTCTTCCTTACGTCAGCTGGAGACAGACAGAGCGCCTGGTCGCTGGGAGGTGTGGGCAATTTTTGTGCAGGTGTGTCATTCTGCATTTCAAACCGTGAATAAAAGTGGTTGAGTGTATTTGGGAGGGATGTGTCATCATCACAGGCCTGTGGCGGGGGCTTGTAGTCTGTGATGGTCTGAATGGCTTGCCACAGACTCTGTGTGTCTCTGCTGTCTGTGAAGTGATTGTTGATTTTTTGAGCATATGACTGTTTTGCATTTTTGATGCTGCGGGACAGATTGGCTCTTGCTGTTTTGAGGGCTGCTTTATCTCTTGATCTGAAAGCTTAATCTCTGGTCTTTAGCAGCCTCTGCTGCCATCCATGGCTTCTGGTTGGCACGTGTGCTGATGGTCTTGGTGACTGTCACATCATCAGTGCACTTTTTGATGTAAGCAGTCACAGTTTCAGTGTACTCCTGCAGGTCTGTGTGGTTGTTGTAGGTGGCCGCCTCTTTAAACATGTTCCAGTCTGTGTCCTGGAAGCAGTCCTGCAGTGCTGAGGTGGCATTGTCTGGCCATACCGTGATCTGCTTTTGAACCAGTTTGGCAAGTTTGAGAAGTGGTCTGTATGCTGGGATTAGCATAACAGAGATGTGGTCCGATGAAAAAGAGAGATGTGGCTATGATAAAAAAAAAGCCGTTGGGGTTATTTGTTTGTTGTTCGCTGATGGTGCTGTACAGTTCACGAAGCGTGTCCTTAGCGTTTTCACACGGGAAATGTAAACCGCGACAATAACAATGGCAGTGAACTTCCGTGGCAGGTAGAACGGTCGACACTTCACAACCATAAACTCCACCAGTGATGAACAGTGTTTTGTCACTACCACAGCATTGTTAAACCATTCTTTGTTGACGTACACACACATAAGCCACCCCTGCATGTCTTACCAGACAGTGATGAATCTCTGTCCGCCCGGTAGCAAGTTAGGCTGTGCAACTGAATGGTGGAGTCGGGGATGTTGTCGTTTAGCCATGTTTCAGTGAAAACAAACACACAACAATCCCTTGCCTCATGCTGTGTAGACCGACTGAGTTGAATAAAGTCCAGTTTGTTTTCCAGAGAGCGAACATTTGAGAGCATGAGTGTTGGAAGAGCCGGTCTTGTGGGGTTAGCCCTTAGCCTAGCTTGTATACCTCCGCGCTTACCGTGCTTCCGTCCTCTCTCACACCGCTTGCGACGCCGCCTTGTGCGGGTAGCGTCAGTAGGCGAGGTCGCGGTCTCGGGGTCCGGCTCCAGCAGTAAACAAAGGCCTCGTAGCTTCTCAGTAGCCGCCGGCGAGAGTTTGTGTTTGTATATGTTGTCGATATCCAAAAGGCTTTGGCGATCATAGATGTATCCCGGAGTGATCTCCCGATGAATTAGCGGTAAATTGACACTATTTGGAGACGAACAGACGACATTAAAAGACATAAAAGCACCTCACAATCTGATCTGATTACAATCTACAACAGTTGAAATAAACTTTAAATACCAATAAATGATCAAATGTTTGCATGTTTGTACTCTGTAGGGTAAACACAATTTGTGCACTATTAATGGTTACATTTTTGTTTTAAAATACATATTTAATTGAGTTTGAGAGATTGCATTTGTAACAAAATATGGATGTTCCTGCCATACCTTAGAGAGGTATCATGCAATGTAATCGCAACAATATAACATTTTAACACAAATAAAGTGGTTATATTGTGAATATAGATTTTATTTAACATGTACAATTTTATTAAATTGTTTTAAAAAATACATATTTTGTTATATTTAAGAAAAAAGTTGTGTCCCCCAAATTCATGTCTGTGTTACCACAGTGGATTTTGCCCCTTTAAGAAAAGGGGGAATGCTATTTGGACTACTTCCTGTGTGTAAAGGTTACTGCAGGTGCTGGTTGATCTGAGGGGTGCATGGGGAATACATTCTTTCTTATTAATTTTCTTAAGTTTAGCTACATTTCTGACAATTTCATGTGTCACACTTTATTAGTGTCTGTGGTGTTATGTTGATAACTTGCAGATTTTACATATTTTAATAAAAATGTTGATAAATACATACTTATTAATATTTCTAAAATGTCCCCTGATCTTGAAATCATCATGATGGCAGCCTCCATTTTAGAAAAGTCTAGATTTATGCCGATTTGTCTGTGGTGTTTCTGTCTGTGGTGTTACTGTCTTTTCTGGTAACACCACAGAGCTTATAGTAACTTGCAATATAAAGTCTGTGGTGTTATAATTACGTCTGTGGTGTTACTTCAAAATGACATAGACATAAGTGGCTTTGTCACCAGTGTTTGATTGAAATTATTTAAAAATCAAAATGTTCTTAAGCTTTCATTTGAATGGATATAGCATATTAAACTAATTTTAAATGCATATCAATATATTTTATTAGAAAAAAAACAAACTAGCATTTTTACAAATTCTGCCTCTCATTTGCCACCCCAATTGAAGAATGACCCAGATGTTAGTGACGTTCTGGCAGAGGTGCTACTCACAGAAAACAATGTGCTCAAATTTGAAAGATGTGGGGCAGCTCCTGTAATATTACCTTGACTATCCACAAAGACATCAGCTCTCAGCAATATCTCTGACTATCGTCAATACACTATACTATCGTCTATCTGCACAACCCCACTAACAATTTAACCATTTCAAATTTCTGTAAATGAAACCATAAAATCTAAATAATTTCTTACCATGCCAATTTAAGAGATTATTATAATAATATTACAGACAGTTAATCTGATATTACTTTATTAATTAGTATAGTTCATTTTCTTAATATATATTACCCTTACTCTTATTTCCCTGTTCTTGTTTGTATGTAGAAGTTAAGCTGTAAAAAATAAAAATAAAAATTGGCTGAGTGAACGCAGGCGAAAGACCAGCGGAAGATCGCCGTAATGCACTGTATATGCGCGCACAACAAAACAGCGCGGCGGCTAGATTGACCATGCATTTCGGAGTGGCGGCTAGCTGGCTTGACCACAGTAGAATTTCGTCAGAGGTGAAATTTGATCGCAACGGCCATTAATCGGCTGTCGGTGAACATGTCAAACCAGCGATCAAAGACTACGGATTTTAACCTAGGATTATAGGAATATTTTAGGATTTTCAAAATTTGTCCCAGACGATCGCACAGTGTGAACCGGGCTTTACTGTTAACCTGGATAAACCTCTTGTGTCCTGATTAAAGCAACACAAGCATTCACTAAAACAGAGGAAGAGTAAAATGACCTCATACACCATGATAGATTAAGTCTAACTTTACATACTGTAGCTAAGACAACATTACATTTAAGTAACAATATTTAAGAATAATATTACATACCATTTAAGAATAATATTACATACCAGTAATATCGTGGTTTATTGTTAAGGTAGCTATGCAGCTAACGTTACCTGAGGGAAAAAGAGCGCGAAAATAGAAGTTAATGTTGGATTCGGCACGTCGCAGACATTAACTTGAAAAAAAAAGACCTTAAAAGATCAATTTTAGTACGAAATGATCTAATTCTGACATTACAAAGCCATACAGAAACATTACACAGACCCTGTATTTCTGACCTAACGATAGTTCATACCTTTTCCATGAGGCGTTACAATAATACAACTTTGCACGGGCGCGCACACATACATATACATACACACACACACATGTTGGTTTATGTGGTTTACGGGGACTCTCCATAGGCGTAATGGTTTTTATACTGTACAAACTGTATGTGCTATTGTCCTACACCAACCCTACACCTAAACCTACCCCTTACAGGAGACTGTCTGCATTTTTAGATTAAAAAAAAAACACACCATTTAGTATGTTTTTTAAGCCTTTTGATTTACGGGAACATAGGCAGTGTCCTCATAAACCACCTTCAAATTGTAATACCTCTGTCATACCCATGTCATTAAACAAATTTGTGTCCCCGTAAACCACATAAACATGCACACACACACACACACACACATACATATATACATAACTTTTATATAACTATAAAGAGATTGTTTTTGTCAACAAAAAAATGTAGGAGGCTACTTCATTCACAGAATAACGCTAACTTTAACCCGCACAGCAACAGATCAAATATCACATTAACCATGAAATCAGTGTGCTCTTACCACAGCTTAATAAAAATAGAGGTAAATAATCATATCATCATATTAATTTACCTTATAATTCTGCTTGCTGCGAGTTGCTTGACTGTCTGACGACGAGACGAGTGAAGAATCCAGAAAATTCGATGAAGAGAAAAACAAACAAACCGGTTGGGTCAAAATAACCCAGGTGTTCAGTGGTGGAAGAACCTCTTGCAGTCCATTTGACCCAGCATGAACAACTCAACTATGTGTTTACAGTGCCTCAAACAACCCAGAATTTTGACCCAGCACAATTAACCCAACAATGTGTTTACAGAAATAACCCAGCACTTTTAAGAGTGCATACTAAAGGTATTTTCACCTCCACCTGCTGTAACTCTATACTATGGGATTTGTTTGCTCTCTTTAAATTATTTTTCTATTTGAAGCTGAAAAAGAAAGCCAAGCTGAACAAATTTGTTCATGTTATGCCTCTTCCTAAGAAAAATGGAAAAACACCAGCTAATGTTATTTATTATTGCGGGTTGGGTGTCAAAACCCCCAAAAGGAAACCAGGCATCAGATGTGATGCAGGAAGTCAGGCTTAAAATGCAGTTTGCTTTGAATGTAAAAACAAGTGGCAGCAGTTCTTCAACTCTGAGAGAATGGTCTGTTATATTATATTATATTATATTATATTATATTATATTATATTATATTATATCATATTATATTTGATTTAATTTAATTTAATTTGATTTGATTATAATAAATGAATGTATTTCTCCATCCATTCTAGGGGGATTCAGGAAGTCCTCTTATCTGCAATACTCAACCACAAGGAATTGCTTCATATACCACTGATGGTAGCTGTACAATTACCAAATATCCTCAAATTTATGTAAAAATCTCCTACTTCCTCCCATGGATTAAAGAGAACATTGGACGGATGGATGGATGGATGGATAGATAGATAGATAGATAGATAGATAGATAGATAGATAGATAGATAGATAGATAGATAGATAGATCTCTGAGTGACCTTGTGAAAAGTACCCCAATGAAGCCCCTTTGTTTACATGCAAGCATGTGGTGAGAGGTATGAAAGCTAGAGGTGTGTTTGAGCAAAAGTTGAGACCATCCTTAAAGTGTCAATATGTCAATATTTGACTAAATATGTTTCAGATTTGAGAACATTACATGAACTACATTATTGTCCTTCCTAAAACAGATGAAAAATGTCTAGCTAATGTGACTGTTGCTCACTGGGTTCTAAATAACAAGGAGAAAGTGCATCAGGGTTGCTGCAGGAAGTATATAAGTCTATTTGCTGCTCACCACAGAATGTAGAATCATGTGGCAGCGAAACTTCAGTTCAGAAATATACATTTGAAGTGTTCAGATGCAAAAGCCTCTAAGTGCTGTCTGAAATGTTCATCAAAAATTAGCATTTTTATCAGGCTCCTATGTTTAGGTTCAGTAATTTTACTCTGGCAATGTAGGTCCTTTTCTATGCAATTAAAGTGAAATAACTGAACATAAATATAGGAGCTTGATAAAAATGCTCATTTTAGAAGACAATTTCAGATGGCACTTAGAGGTTTTTGCATCTGAACTCTTCATTTGGATTCAGAATTATTGACACCACTGGACTCTGGGGAAGTGGAAACATGTTCTGTGGAGTGACAAATCACGCTTCTCTCTTTGGCAGTCAGTAACCTGGAGTTATGCCAAAGTTACCTGCCTGACTGCACTGTGCCAACTGTAAAGTTTGGTGGAGGAAGGATGATATGAGAATTTTTCCAACCTGATATCATGACGAAAACGTACCTGTGGGAACGTACGGCCATGTACGTTTCGAGACATAATCGATGTGAAATGTCCACTGAGTGGCGCTAAAAGTGCTAAAAGAAACGTTGGTTTTGTATGTGTCACCACAGTTCTGACTTGAAATGTCCGTTGAGTGGCGCTATGCTCCATGACGTTTTAAAATATCGTACCATCTGAACTACACCAAAAACTGATAGTATTACAAAAGTCAATGTGGCATAAAAATGCAATCGCAAGCATGCTGTTTTAGCTTGCTTTCCGATCCCTCATCTTCGAACTCTTTCATCGTAAGTCATGTTTTTCACCGGATTTGTACCCAAGGATTCTGCATCCTAAATCCAATTCCATGCCAGTGTACCGACAAAACATGCTACCTATCAGATTGTGCTACCAATAATATATTTGCATTGTTTTAAGGGTAAGGGTAGGTGTGGACGGGTAGGTTTAGGGTAGGGGTAGGTATGGACATTAAAAAAGCCTCAAACCACATGAATAAGATGCTGGTAGCACAATCTGATAGGTAGCATTTTTTTCGCTATCGATTTGTGCTAGCTATCTTTTTAATGGGAGAAAGCACAATCTGAGCAGGTAGCACAAATCGTCAGAACACCAGTTGAGCTACCAAGCAAGCCTATTATGACCGGAAAGTGAAACATATGGAGCTGTAATCATAACGGTGTACGAAAACGATTACAAGTGCTCGCTGTTTTACCACCTAGTGTTTATTTCTGTTAGAAACTGCAATGATATGTACTTATTGGTAGCCTATGTATTTCGCGTCTTGCAAAAAAGTTCCCTTCTCACAGGTACGTTTTTGTCATGAGATCACGTAGCTCAACCCCATCAAACACCTTTGGGATGAACTGGAACTGGAGATAGCTAGCCAGGCCTTCTTGTTCAACATCAGTCCCTGACCTTACAAATGCTTCACTGGATCAATTGGCAAAAATCCCCACAAAAACCTCACCACTCAACATTAGTCACCACAACTGTTTGATTACCAACATTCATCAAAATATTTTCTTTTGTGTTCTGCAGAACAAAGAAATACAAAAAGTGTGAAAATAATGTTTGACAGAACTTTCTTTTTTTTGGGGGTGGGGGGGTGGACTATCCCATATTTACCTTAACAAGCTCTTGTATCATGATCACAGGAGGGATAGAGAGTGGTATTGTAGGTGGCAAAGCAGTAAAACCTCATTCCAGACCATACATGGCATCTCTCCAGTATAGAAGACAACATACATGTGGAGGGATGCTGATTAGGGATGATTATGTGCTGACTTCAGGTCACTGTTTGGAGTGAGTATGTACAATTCGAACATATTTTTTAAATAATGAATGTACTAACATGATGCTCTGCAGTTATCACCACTTAAAATAATCTCAACATTAAATGTTTTAACAGCAATCTTTTTAATTCTTGGCTACTCCCTGCTACCATTTCCATATGGAATGTCATAAAAATGGTTAAGAGTCATTTTTTTAATCTTTTTGTCTGTATTGCTTCCAATGCTGTGAACAAATGATGCCACTAAGGTCCTGTATGAAATATAACCTACTTTTATTGAACTAGCCTTATTAAATTGCATATATATAAAAAAAAGAATGCAACAAAAGGACAAACAGTTTAAAGTGCAAATAAATAAATAAATCTGATACAATCCTAAAACAAAAATAAAATCAGCTGTAGAACGTTTGTACATGGGAAGGTACCTAACATTAATTATTCTTAATGTTGAAAGGTATAGATTATCATGCCATTACATATAAAATGTTATGAAATGGCAAAGATGCTGCCAGCTGTGACTGCAAAAATTAAGATGTCCATATGAAAGTAAAGTAAATAGCAAATGTCATGACCTTCATTTTAGGGTTTAGCAAAATCACTCCTTCTTGTATGTTACAGATGCCCCCCTTTTTGTTTTTCCCCCAACAATTTTTATGCTTTTATGTTTGCTACAAGCAATGTCCTGTCAAATAAAAATTGGCTGCAAAATAATGTACATTGATCAGTCTGTATTTGATCTATATAGGCCACCAAAACTTCATCCCAATCATTTCTTCTTTTTTTGGATAGACACTAGATTTTGAATTAAGGTACTTTTTAAAGCACTGTTTTATTTCTTTTCTGATAACCTTAATTGGGAATAGCATTTCATTACTCTTTGTTCCTGTGACTCAGTTGTTTGTTGGATAATGGCTAGTTGTTATTTTGCACACACTTTGTGGTTTGAGGTAAGAGGGGGAGGAGTTACTCCTAGTGAGGGTAGAGAGTGTTGTTTTTTTTATATGTTCATATTAACACTTAATGCTTAAACGGAGGCTGTTGCACCATGGTTCTTAATTCTTTTCTTCTTCTGCTTGTTATCTGTTTGGCTGGTAAGACATCATTTATTACATTTCTCCAGAATTTGTTTAGTGCCTCGTTTTATTTATTTAGAAAAACTATTGGAAAACTATGAAATATTTAAATAGCCTGGTAATAGTCTGAGTTACTCATGTTTTTATCATAGGTGGGATGGGGAGTGGTATTATTGGAGGAAAAGAAGCTAAACCTCATTCTAGGCCATACATGGCATCTATTCAGTACAAAAATCATCACACATGTGGAGGGATGCTGATCAGAGAGGATTATGTACTGACAGCGGCCCACTGTTTGAAGTGAGTATGTCTCTGGCTGCATTATTTACGATGCTTTTCAAAAAAGAACTATGGTAGCCTCAAGACTTTTAGTTTATCTGTAAATCTGTGCTTTAGTTATTCAAATATACTTTGCAACTAATATAACTTAATTAGACAGTTTTTTATTTTTTATTTTTTTTTACACAGTGACAATGTCCACTGTGATCAGAACCACTTTGAGGTTGTTCTGGGAGTTCACAACATTTCCAAGGTGGAAAAGAGCCAGCAGAGAATCCCAGTGATTAAATGCATTCCACATACTAAGTTTAAACAGAACAATACGATGGACTACAGCTATGATATCATGTTACTAAAGGTATTTTCACCTTCACCTACTGTAACTTTTTTATGGACTATGTTTGCTCTCTATAAATTATTTTGCTATTTGCAGCTGAAGAACAAAGCCAAGCTGAACAAATTTGTAAAAGTTATGCCTCTTCCAAAGAAAAATGGAAAAACACCAGCTAATGTCAAATGCTCCATTGCTGGTTGGGGGTCGAAAACCCCAAAAGGAGAACAGGCATCAGATGTGATGCAGGAAGTCAAGCTTAAACTGCAATTCAGCTTCGAATGTAAAAACAAGTGGAAGCAGTACTTCAACTCTGAGAGAATGATCTGTAGTGTTTCAGATGGGAAACATGCTTTTTGTTCGGTATTTCTATATTATATTATATTTATTATATTATATTATATTATATATTATATATTATATATTATATTAATGTATTTCTCTATCCATCTTATTCACTAGGGGGATTCAGGAAGTCCTTTTATCTGCAATACTAAACCACAAGGAATTGCTTCATATACCATTGATGGTAGCTGTACAAATACCAAATATCCTCAAGCTTATGTAAAACTCTCCTACTTCCTCACCTGGATTAAAGATAAAATTAGATAGATAGATAGATAGATAGATAATCTGGTTCTTAAAGGTGCTCTTACATTAAAGGTGATCTTTTAGACTTAGGTAAATAAAATAATAAAAATGTTCCTGCAAAAACTTGTTCATGTGATTTCTCACCTCTTCTCTCTGAGTGACCTTGTGAAAAGTCCCACTATGAAGCCTATTTGAGTGCAAGCATGTAGAGGTGTGAAAACTAGAGGTGCATTTTAGACAGTTGAGAACATTCTTGAGGTGTCAATATGTCTACTATATTGTCTCGCATTTTGACATCTTGGTCTGTCTTATCAAAAATGGATTCATTCATTGACAACAAACTATTACACTTGTGAATATGTAAAGGTTATTCTATTCATTTAAACTATTTGTATTTGAAAATGAAATGCATAAGTTCAAATCCTATTTGGACAATGACCAGGACTCTGACGCCTCTTTATTTTTCTGGCAGATAAATAACAGAGATGATAAGAGTGATAAAGAGATGACAAATAACAAGGAGAAAGTGCATCAAGGTTGCTTCAGAAAGTCACTCTGTCTGCTGCTCACCTCAGAATGTAGAATCATGTGGCAGCGATACTTCAGTTCAGAATTATACATTTGTGGTCAGAATTATTGGCACCACTGGACATTGGACTCTGGAAACATGTTCTGTAGAGTGGCCAATCACACCTCTCTGTTTGGCAGTCTGATGGGCGAGTCTGAGCTTGGTGAAAGCCAGAAGTTACCTGCCTGAAGGCATTGTGCCAACTGTAAAGTTTGGTAGAGGAGGGATAATGGTATGAGGCTGTTTTTTCAGGGGTCTCAACCCCTGAAAAACACCTCTGGGATGAACTGGAACTGGAGATTGCTAGCCAGACGTTCTTGTTCAATATTAGTGTCTGAACTCACAAATGCTTTGCTGGATAAATGGCCAAAAATTTTGACAAAGAACACTCACCTCTCAACAATAGTAACCACAACTGTTTGATTACCGTCATTCATCAAAATATCTTCCTCTGTGTTCTGCAGAAGAAAGAACCACAAAAAGTTTGAAAGTAATGTTTGACAGAACTTTCTATTTTTTTGGTGAGGTGGGGGTGGGGGGTTGACTATCGCTGTTGACAATATTCCTGAGAACTGTTTGTGTTATTATAAATGCGAGTCAGATCTTTCCAGTGTGACAAAATAGTCTCTGACCTATATACTCTGTCACATATGAAAGTAGACCTCATTGAGGGTCAAATCCTGTTCATGTTCTACTCCTGCATCAGCACAGACGTACACCACGCTGCTCAGTGTCTGCCTCTGTCACCTGGGTTTTAGCTGTAATTTTATACACGCATTTATGGTTTTGGGTAAGAGGGCGAGGAGATACAAATAGTAAGTGCAGAGAGTGGGTCAGAATAATTGAATAGCATGCGCACTTAATGCTTAAACTCAGACTATACTTCTCAGTCAATAATTGCACCATGTTTCCTTACATCTTTCTTCTCCTCGTTGGTCTCCCTTTGGCTGGCAAGATGTTATTGATTTTGTTCTTTCTGAATTTGCATTGTGCATTGTTTTTTTAAGAGCAAAAATTATTTGAAAGCTAGAATATGATTTAAATAAAAATTAGTGGAAATCATCAGGGTCCAAGCACCAATGATTCGTGCGGATGATTAGGTGTTGCAATTGAAATGTTTCTTTTCAAATATAATGTGGTTTTTACAGAAAATCCCATTTTGAATTTTCACTGATATTTAGGGTTTGATGAAACAGGTTACAGCAATACTGGTGTCAAAGGGGACAACTAACTTTCAAAAGAAATCACCCCTCTTACTGTCAGACTGAAAGAGAGAGGGAAAAACCACTGTTTACAATCATAATATATTGTGATCAGAAGATATGTGGTGTATGTCTGTAACATTAACATTTAGAAGAATTGCATGTTACAGGTCATTTTGCAGATCAAAATAAATAAATAAATAAAAAAGTAAATAATTAATTACCATTAGGCCCTTTTTATTTTATATATATATATATATATATATAATATATGTATATATATATATATATATATATATATATATATATATATATATATATACATATATTATATATATTATATGTATTGTCCGAATATAAGACGACCCTAATTATAAGACGACCCCCTTTTTCCAGATGTACCTGTTGGAAAAAGGCTTTTTGAAAACCAAATCTTTTTTTTTTCTCTCTCTCTCTCTGTAAAACACATTTATTCTCAAATTATTTTCATATTGCATATTTTTCCAATTCTAATTTTTGTTTTGAAAGTATGGTAAATACTGGTAAAATGTATCAACAATGACATTGGAAAATTTTGATATACCATTGAAATAATAGGTAGATAATAGGTAGCCCATCTGAATTATATAACAATTAGGCTATCCAACTCATAGAAGCCTACCAAAATGTTATTATCAGTAGACGTGAAATCTTATTGTAGTCTTCAAATCTGGGTACTGTCTTATGTTTTAAAATCACTTACAGAGGAAGTTTGTTCCCATCAGGCTAACATGACAGTCACGATCATGCTGCTGTAAGCTTTTCTTTTTCATTTGTTTTCATTCGCGATCTTTACAACACACATTACATTACATATTTCATGGCACACTCGTTTTATGCGTTTTTGGCGCCACCTATTGTTGTGGGTGTATTATTGACATGTCAAAGTCTAGACCCTGAATATAAGACGAGCGCGTTTTTCAGATGTATTTCAAGGAAAAACATCGTCTTATATTCGGTCAATACGGTATATATATATATATATATATATATATATATATATATATATATATATACACACATACATATATATACACACATACATATATATATATATATATATATATATATATACATATATATATACATATATATATATATACATATATATATACATATATATATATATATACATATATATATATATATATATATATATATATATATATATATATATATATAGTATGTGTGGACTTCCAACCTTTCAAACGGTGTATTTATGTTTAAACTCTAATGAGCAATGTTTTGTAAAACTGTAGCTACTATAGTAAACACCCTAATAAATACATTTTCAGCTCAAAAGGATATACAACTTTTGTGTTTTTGTACATTGATAATATATAAAACTGCTTCAGTTGTACATAAACAAGCAGATATTGATTGGTGCTGCATGCTATTTTGACCAGCAAAAATAAAAATAAAATATTCTTTCATATATTTATAATATAGCAGTAATGTGGTGCAAAAATACTACACAGAACAAATTTTCATATTACTAAACACAACATGTTAGACAAATTAAATAAACTGAATCAAAATCTGGTGCTCCTGAGCTGCTGCGGAATTTTACAAAACTTTGTGCGCCTCCTCAGAATGTCCTGTTGTGTCAAGGTTTGTTAAGCTTTAACATTGTGTTCAGCAGATGTAGGTCAGCTTGTAAAAATGGGCATTGCCTGACCAATTAATTAACTTATATCTTCGCAATGCTTCGACAAATCACAATACTTTTGATCCCTTTTTGCCAGCACTGTCCCTATAGCTGCTGTGCCTGTTTTGGTGAAGATCAAACCAGCGGCCTAGGAAATCTTCGAAAATAGGCTATTAAGAAAATTCAAAATTGTGGAAAGAAAATTGTAGGACATGACTCAAGGATTCAGGGGGGGGAACATATGTATGCCCACATACTTTCAATGCAGGACAATAAGGAAAAAGAATAAGAAGTCTGTACAAACACAGGTTCCAGCACCATTATTCCTCCGTACGTAATCTGGTAATGGTGTAAGTTTGGTTTTTGTCACAGGTGGCATGGACAGCAGTATTATTGGAGGAAAAGAGGCTAAACCTCATTCTAGGCCATACATGGCATCTATTCAGTGCAAAAATCATCACACATGTGGAGGGATGCTGATCAGAGAGGATTATGTACTGACAGCGGCCCACTGTTTGAAGTGAGTGTGTCTCTGGCTGCATTATTTACGATGCTTTTCAAAAAGCCCTGTTGTAGCCTTGAGACTTTTATTTTATGTGTAAATCTGTGTTTTAGTTATTCAAAATACCTTCATTAAACAGTTTTTAATTTTTTCCACAGTCGTAGTGTCTTCTCTAGTCGAGACCACTTTGAGGTTGTTCTGGGAGCTCACGACATCAAAAAGAAGGAGAAGACCCAGCAGAGAATCCCAGTGATTAAATACATTCGACATCCTATGTTTGAACTGAACAATAAGATGGACTACAGCTATGATATAATGTTACTAAAGGTATTTTCACCTTCACCTACTGTCACTCTATATTATGCACTTTATTTGCTCTCTTTAAATTATTTTGCTATTTGCAGCTGAAGAACAAAGCCAAGCTGAATAAATTTGTGAAAGTTATGGCTCTTCCAAAGAAAAATGGAAAAACACCAGCTAATGTTAAATGCTCCATTGCTGGTTGGGGGTTGAAAACCCCAAATGGAGAACAGGCATCAGATGTGATGCAAGAAGTCAAGCTTAAACTGCAGTTCAGCTTCGAATGTAAAAACAAGTGGAAGCAGTACTTCAGCTCTGAGAGAATGATCTGTAGTGTTTCAGATGGGAAACATGCTTTTTGTTCGGTATTTCTATATTATATTATATTATATTATATTATATTATATTATATTATATTATATTATATTATATTATATTATATTATATTATATTATTATATTATATTATATTATATTATATTATATTATATTATATTATATTATATTATATTATATTATATTAATGTATTTCTCTATCCATCTTATTCACTAGGGGATTCAGGAAGTCATCTTATCTGCAATACTAAACCACAAGGAATTTCTTCATATACCATTAAGAATAACTGTACAAATACCACGTATCCTCAGGTTTATGTTAAAATCTCCTACTTCCTCCCCTGGATTAAAAAGAAAATTAAAATGAATGAATGAATGAATACATTTAAATCGGTTTACATTAAATATGTTTTTTCTCTTTTAGGCTTTTACGTTTTTTTAAATATTTTTTTTTCCTGCTGCAACTGTCAAAATCTCATTGCATTTGTTTACATCCTGTTTGAGATTACTAATAAACAAGTGACTAAGACTTGATTTCTGTATTAATTGATTGACCGTGAAACCTCTAGAAATAAAATTCACAGCAATATTCATTAATCCATTAGAAGATTTATTAATAATAATTGCTTAGAAAATAATCTGTTATAGGGCCAATCAGATCAATCTTAATATATGATAAGAAAACACTCTCGTCACACTCTCACTCTCATTGCTCAATTTAACCATCAGATAATGGTTATTTTAACTGTGCAGGGGTTGGTGTGTGATTGCTTGATGCTTATCTTAGTCTGTTTCTGCCAAAACCTCTGAAGTGATGCTGTGAAAAGTCCCCCTCTGAAGCCCTCTGTATGCAAGCATGTGGTGAGAGATATAAAAACTAGAGGTGTATTTGAGCCAAAGTTGAGAATATTATTAAAGTGTCAACAATATGTCTACTATACTGTCTGTCTTATCGAAAGTAGATGCTTTCATTGACAACCATCTACACTTGTAAATATTTCAAATAGAGATTTTCAGTATTTGAAATATACAAGTTCAAATCCTGTTTGGCCAATGACCGGGGCTCTTTGTCTAGCAGATGAATACCTGAGATCATAAGAGTTGGTGCTGATGAAGTAAAATGCATCTCATGCTTTCTTATCTGATAGCTGACTGAATCACACCAAAACATTTTGAGGTTAACAATTTAATAATATTGAAACTACATATTTCACCTTTTGCCAAAAAACAAACAAACAAAAAAAACTAAATATATTTTAGATTTGATGAAATTACATAAATTACATTATTGAGGGTTGAAAAATCCTAACTAATGTGACTGTGTAAGTGCTGCAGGAAGTCACTCTCAAACTGCTGCTCAGTGCTCACTTCACAATACAGAATCACATAGCAGCGATACTTCAGTTCAGAATATATGATGTCTGTCTACTAAAACCATACAATTGTGGAATTTGATTTATATGCATGTATAAAGAAGTGGAAAAAGAAGAGCCAAACAGTTTATTCAAATTGATCTTTATTTATTGTTTATTAACAGCTTGCTAATATAGCAAAGAATTGTGAATCAGTTTTAATTTACAAAGATAAATAACAACAAAAAATGTAAATCTGTGATAATATTAATTTCTTCCTTCAGATGACTGGTAACAAATCCTAATGATTAAGCAGAAATGGTTCATTTAATAAAAAACCTAGTCATATCTCCTGAAATGATACTATAAACAGGGAAACCATTTACATTACCTCTTACCAAAGAAAAAAGAAAAAAGAAAAAAAAAGGGGGGGGGGGGGGTTCCCATCACCTCATTAGCACAAACAGTAAACACATTTCCTTGAGTCCATATTTTTACCATTACGTTTGAAAATACAAATATCTCAGAATACAGCTGATAATCAATTCACGTAAATTGTTCTGTCGTGGTAAGCTGGAGGTTAATGTTAAAAAACAACCCTCAAACTGATTGGACTTTGCAGAGAAACATGACTGAAGAATATTCATATGCTTGTCCAGGTTACAAACAGGACTAAGCCCAAAGTCTATGTGTAAACTCAATCATTGTGGAGACTCTTGAAATTAAAGCGCCTCCTGTCGGTGAAACTCTGCATCTAGGGAGAAAAAAAACATAATAGGTTATTAAATAACAAAATAATAATGCATTACTCTACATTAAAATTATAAATGAATTACATATACAGATTGATTTAGAATCTTATAAACATATACACAAATTTGGTACACATGCAAACAGAGAAAGTACACACTCTCACCTGGCTAGGGTCTCTTGTGAAGTATCTCTTCTCTATTACCTAAAGAGAAAAAATAATAATTTACACACAACTTGCATGTACGCTGCACAGAGAGACAGTATACACTCCTGAACAAAATCTTAAGAAAACATGTATTACAAGTATTCGCATTTCGCGCCTGTGGATCGTAACCACGTTGTAAGTACTGCCTCAAAATACCAAAAGAAGAAACAGGAGCAAGAGACAAAAAGTAGAGAATAGTTAATTTATTGAAAACTGCATTTAAACTCAAACAGTCTGTTCATCAGCTGATCAAAAGTTTAAGACCATAGCATTAAAAAGTTAAAATCTGCGCAAAAATATCAGAAAAAAAAAAAAACATTTTCCGTCAGGCAGTAACACTGTCATGACCTCCTGATGGCAAAGGCAAGAAAGCTTTCTGTCTTTGAACATGGCAGGATGGTTGAGCTGCACAAGCAAGGACGCGCACAACGAGACCGTCATTTTACATTTCTTAAAAGATCCTGAGAGTTATGGGACAAACAAGTCAAGTGGTAGACCCCAAAAAAGATCAGGGGAACACGCAGGATGGTCCAAAGGTTCGATGTTATTCTCCTTGAAGAAGTCCTTCGTTAGGCGGGCGTTGTGAACTGCAGCGTTGCCGTTATCCTGTTGAAAGACCCAGTCATTACCACACAGACGAGGGCCCTCAGTCAAGAAGGATGCCCGCTGCAACACGTCCACATAGCCAGAAGCCATTTGACGCCCCTGCACAACCTGAAGCTCCATTATCCCATTGAAGGAAAAAGCACCCCAGATCATGATGGAGCCTCCTCCACTGTGCCGCGTAGAAAACATCTCCGTGGGATCTCCTTGTCATGCCAGTAACGTTGGAAGCCATCAGATGCTGTCTTATGGTTATTGGGCTGCAGTCAGCATCAGTAAGGGCCTTAATCTGGGTCGAGGATTGGCTTGTGTCTTCACAGACAGCCCATTGGATCCTCCAGCGAAGTGCAGGTGAATTTTTTTGACTTGACTTTTTTGACCCATAACTCTCAGGATCTTTTAAGAAATGTAAAATGACTATCTTACTGCATCCAACCTCGACAGCGATGGTGCGTTGTACGCATCCTTGCTTGTTCAGCTCAACCATCCTGCCACGTTCAAAGACAGAGAGCTTTCTTGCCTTTGCCATCAGGAGGTCATGACAGTGTTACTGCCTGAACGACATTGACATGAAAGCCATACTTTTGCGCAGATTTTAACTTTTTAAGGCTATGGTCTTAAACTTTTGATCAGCTGATGAACAGTCTGTTTGAGTTTAAATGCAGTTTTCAATAAATTAACTATTCTCTACTTTTCGTCTCTTGCTCCGGTTTCTTCTTGTGGCATTTTGAAGCAGTACTTACAACCTGGTTATGATCCACCAGCACGAAATGCAAATACTTGTAATGTTTCCCCCGTCTTAAGATTTTGTTCAGGAGTGTATTATATATTTTAGTTTCAGTGAAGTCTCTACCTTGTCAAAGAATCGGCTCAATTTAACAGCATTTGATGATCCAGCAGCAAGATACCGTGGATTTGTACAATCCTGAGAAGAAAAGCAGGAAAAAGCTCAGAATTCATAAGTGCGAAATCCCCAAAGGAGATTTAATACAACAAATGAACAAGTTTTTTTTTGCTTAATATTATATAAGTTTGGGTTAAGACATTATAACAGCACACACCAAATTGATCTCTTCCGCATTAAAGTCTTCAGATAGAAAGGCAGTGCGGGTCAGCACATCATTCCTCTTGTTTTCTGGGATCTGATCAAATTTGGTGCCAATAAGCAGTAGGGGAACTGAGTTCTCTGCAAACTGTTCTCTGTCATAATCCCTGCAAGTGCAAAACATCAGAATTATTTCCTTTTTAACATCTGGGAACTTATAGACAAAATAAAGTACTGTATTCTGAACCAGAAGTTAACCTGGACTCACCCATTTGATACAATGATGCCAGTTGGAGAGGAGTCTTTGCTCAGTGCCTCCAGTGACCAGCGGTACAGATTCTGGGAGGATTTCTTGTTGGTCAAATCATGAACTAAAATAATACCTAGAAGGGAAAAAAGTGATTAAGCATTAAAGAAGAGTCATTACAAATATTCCAGCATGCTTTTTATTTGTACATATGTAAGAAAAACTTTTAATGGTGTGTCTGATACTTAACCATTAACAGAGTTGTAAAACACAGCTCTGGTGCTTTTAACACTGCTGGCACTGCCAATAGATCCCCCAACGTCCCAGAGTTCAATGTAGCATGTCTTCTCTTCTGGAGTGCCTTCTCTGTAGTCATGAACCTGTGCAAACAATCAAGACTGAGTTTCCTGTATTTCATAGGTTTATATAATAATGACACAGTAAATTAATAATAATCACTGCGACTGTCACTGTATACCCTGACATCCACTGAGCAGCCCACAGTCCATGACGGATTCCCCAAAACCTGATTCTGGCAAAGTAAATGTACAAGAGAGGACTTCCCTACTCCTGTAAACAGACACAAAATAACACTGATCAGAACAGCAATACTGAGGCTCACAAAGTATTTATTTTTAAGAGAAAAAGTACAAAAATAACATCGAAAGTGTGGTTCCTCATAATAGATATTATCAAATAATAACGAACATAAAAGTAATATTGTAGAAATCCAATCAAATGTGGCAGGCTAATACTTCTAGCTTGAGTCGAATCTTAGACAACACGCTTACGTTTTAAATGTACATTCACAATATCTTTGAGGAGGTTACAGAAAAAACAAAGTCGACAGATTATTTAGGTAATATTTATTACCAGAATCTCCCAAAACCAACACTTTCACCCTGTCCAAAGATGCCATTTCTTTCCGGAAGTGCGCTGTTCTCTCTGTCCGTGTATGAGAACAAAATAAAAGTTGCAGAAATACGTGAAGACTGTACAGAGCGGAGGATAGTGAAAATCAAAGTCAATAAAACTGAAAATATAAACTGAATTTTTTTTTAAATAAAATTTTGTATTTAATAGAAGGGTCATTCTACAGAAACGTCCACTTTTGGTATGGCAAAATGTCTTAAAATTTTTATTTCTTTTTTACATTTAAACTTAGACCACATTATTAGATTACCTTTTGACTTTATGAACACATATAAATGACAGCTTAATTATATATTTGTTTAGCTTTTTTGTGCAATTATTTCAAGGTCATATGTATAATTTTTTTGTCACTGGTGTTACCTTCTTTAGCAATATTAAAAGTTTTTATGAAATATTATTTCTAAAAAAAAAAAAATTCAGCACATGTAGTCAGAGTTACAGAAAAAATAATGAAAATGCAAGAGATAAGGAGATTATGTTTTATTTATTTAATGTGACAGACAAAAACAGTACAGTAACACAGTAGCACAGCACAGTAACACCAGTGACAGTAACACCAGTGACATACATTAGACCTGATATACTGATCGTCACTGGTGTTATCCATAAGGAAGGTAACACCAGTGACAGTAACACCAGTGACAATTTTCATGTAAAATGCATTTTACAAAATGTCTGCTGCAAGGTATCAAAACACATGTTGTCAATCATGGTATACTCACTAAATTAAGTAGTTTAATGCATTTGTATTATAGTTTTTTTTTTTTACATTTCCCTAACAATAAATAGGTCACACCAGTGACATCAACCAAAAGCTTCATATGAAATCATGAGATAAATGAGAAAATTTATCATAACTGAAAAGAAACAGTGGACTAAACATGGGCCTTTTTTCATAGATGTTTAGAAAATAGGAAGGAGGAAGTCGAGTGATGTCATCAGTGTGATTTTTTATTCCAAAATAAAAGACTTTTGTTAAGCGGTAACACCAGTGACACAACTCCAGGGGACCACTGTTTTCATTATATATTTTATAATATTTATTTGGCATTTTGTTTTATTATGCCATTTATATCATATATTTGATAGTTATGACTTTTGCATTTTAAATGGTAGAAAATCCTGTTTTTGACCTCAAAATAAAGCACTTTCCTGCTGTACATGGCTGTGGGGACGAGCAGTTTTGTGGTACTTATAATTCTATATAATTAATAAAAAAAAAAAAAAAAAAATGCCACATTGATGGCTCAGGAAGGTGTAATTGTTCAAATAACATATCGTGTCATTTTAAAATATTAAAAAAAAATTGTAACCCTAATGTATATTTCAATTATACTATTTCTTTAAAGTCTAGGGACAGAAAAGTGGACGTTTCTGTAGAATGACCCAGAAGCCCTTGTGTGATATGGGGTTTCATATTTATTATTAGCCTCGCTTGCTTGCGTTTAATATCAACATTACTTGGCTTACAGTTCTCATATCATATCATATAGTTAATTTATTATGAGACATTTTTCGATTGAACTTTTATAATACTTCCGTTTTAAAATGAGGCGGGACTTGTGACAGAGCAGGAAGAGGCTTTTTGATAGACATCACAGAAAGCCGGTGTATTTTATTGGACTTCTGAAAGAAACGAGGACCCATGGCTGTTAGAGGAATGAAATTGTCGAGTGTTTGTTTTCTACTTTTATATTTGATATTGACAGTACTGGCTGGGTAAGTGAATACCGTGTTATTTTCAGGGTTTAGGTTTAATGTGTTAAAACTCAGTATCGTTACTCTGGCTGGTACACATGTTTCACTGTGATTGGTCTACGCCACTGTCCGTGCATCATGCTAGTGAAGCTCGCCATAAAATACTTAATATCACCTCTCTTATTTATTGTACTTTGATGCGTTTATTTAAGTCCTGCAATGTTTATTGTTCAGAAAAGGACAGTGTATTTTAAAGTACCAAAACTGTAACGAGGCTGATAACTTGTCATTGTTGCTACATGTTTATATACCACATTTCTTTCAGAAAAATCTTAAGCTTCATGCTGTTGTCTTTTTGCTGATATCCTCATCAAGGTGTACAGATGTTAAATAGTTAGACATCAGTGTCAATGTTGCTGCATCTATTCCTCATTAGTTTGAATGAATGAACTGGTTTACGAAGTTCTGAAGTAATGTGTATTTTCAGGAGGGATTTCTACAATATTCTGGGGGTTAGTAAATCAGCATCAATTAAAGACATTAAGAAAGCCTACAGAAAGCTGGCATTGCAGCTTCATCCAGATAGAAACCAAGATGACCCAAATGCCCAAGACAAATTTGCAGACCTCGGAGCTGCTTACGAGGTATGATTGTTTATGTTTTAACAAGTCCTTATGTTTTTCGTTTTGACCGTAACGCATTATGTGGAACAAACATATTTTGTCCTCACTGGATATTAACGTGATGTGTATTAGGGAATGACATGACTTGGTTTTAATGCGAATATTTCGCGTAACTTTAATACAAGTATGTAAATTGGCGGTGCATTGCATTAGAGATTTATCATATTTTTATAAACATAAACGTCAGTAGAAAGCCAGTGAATCTGACCAGCATGAGCGTTGTTGTTAGAAACGAACCGAAGGAGCGATTTGATTGGTTGGAAGAAATGTGTGGCCGCCTCTGATTGGTTGAAGCATCTGCTTATTGTTGTATATTATATATCTATGACGTTGACCACTAGTGTAGCTTGTAATAATGCAAAATGAAATTCTTATTACATAATAAATGATTTTCTGTTTAATGCCAAGTAGGCAGTGGTTGGCTCCATTATAATATTATACATAACTATACCTTTTATATATTAATAAATAATTTAAATATTGCATAAAATAGTAATAATTCGATTTAAATTATTTTTTATATTTCAATCTATAATATTTGATTTTTGTTCAAAGTTTTAACTTTTTTTATTTATGTATTTTTTATTATTATTATTTGAAGCAGGTTGCTTTAAAAAAAAGGAGTGCAATTTTAATGTCTATAACCATGCCAGAAATAAGAAATTAATCATGGATTGCTTAGGGCAAGGAAAAAAAAAACTTCCCTTGTATTTAAAAAGAGGACGCAAAATGTCAATTTTTTAAAATCTATTATTTAACATTTTGTATATTTCATAATATCTAATTATGGCTTTAGACACTATAGTTACCTATGTGTTTTATGTTAAACATAAATTGCCCCTAAAAACAACTTCAGGGTTGCTCATTGCTCAGTTCAAGATGTTTTTCAGGGTGAAAGGACTATTTTCTAATTGTCTGTTTTATTCACAGGTGCTCTCGGATGAGGAGAAAAGGAAGCAGTATGATGCATATGGAGAGGAGGGTTTAAAAGAAGGCCATCACAGTTCACACGGTGATATATTCTCCAGGTAAATGAGCCTCAGCTTAATTAAGGGTTTTCCTCCACAGTTAACTACTGAAAAGTTTCCTAGAAATGTTATATGATTTGTGCACATGAGATTTGCAAATGACTGATGCAAAGTTGGTATTCTAATTTCAGATATGTGCCCATTTGAAACAAAACTGTTGGTACTGTCACTGCACATTCATACAGTCTGTGACTATATTGATATTCAAATATGTGTTGTTGTGTTTTTTTCAAGTTTCTTTGGCGACTTTGGATTTATGTTCGGTGGAAATAGGCAGCCAGCCGGCCGGGATATTCCAAGGGGTAATGATATAGTACTGGACCTTGAAGTAACCCTAGAAGAGGTGTATTCAGGGAATTTTGTAGAGGTGAGCTTCTTTTTTGTTCTTGATCCCTCTCCATTTCCTTCCTGATGTACTGTAGTATACACACACTTTGTGTGCTTCTGTAGGCTTTGTCTGGCAGTGAACATGCATAGTCACATGAAAATGGACACTCTCCTTTAATTTTTCCTGTCTTTCTGTTTCCTCTCATCTTCAACATGTAGGTGGTTCGAAACAAACCTGTAGCAAAAGAAGCCCCAGGCAAAAGAAAATGCAATTGCCGACAGGAAATGAGAACCACACAGCTAGGACCAGGTCGCTTCCAGATGACACAAGAAGTAGTCTGTGATGAATGCCCCAATATCAAGTAAGTTTGCTTAGTAATCACTCTAACTTTGACTCAGTAGGACATATTATGGTTTTCTGTTTAAACGCCGTATCATTGTTTCCAGGCTTGTGAATGAAGAGAGGACGCTAGAGGTGGAGATCGAGCAGGGTGTGAGAGATGAGATGGAATACCCTTTTATTGGGGAAGGTATAGAAAATAATTATACGGATAACTCAATACAGTAACATTTGTTTTTATGAATTCGCTAGATGCTGCAACATATTATTTATAGACTTTACATGTGACACATCTGTTGTTTGACTGACTACAGGTGAACCTCACATTGACGGTGAGCCTGGAGATCTGCGTTTCCGCATCAAAGTTTTAAAGTAAGAGTAGTATTAAATTATAGCAATTATAACAGTGTATTGAACTTTTCTCTTAATGTATGTTTAATATAATTTAACTTAATGTGCCTCCATTTATTCTCTGTCTTCAAAGAGTGAGATTTTTATTACCTGTTTCCAGTTTGTCACATGTAAATATCTTCTTCTCCAGGCATCCAATGTTTGAGCGCAGAGGTGACGACCTCTATACAAACGTCACCATCTCTCTGGTAGAGGCTCTGGTCGGTTTTGAGATGGACATCAGTCATTTAGATGGTCACAAGGCATGTTTTGTTTAATTTTTAGAAAATATATTTATATTTGATTTCACATGTGCAACTAAAAGACGTGACTTAATAATGTATCATAATTCAATTGATTTTATTAATATAATTTTTTGGTGGTTCCTCAATATCTTCCTGTTGTCATATGTTGATGTATTTGCTGTATAAAATATGACTCAACACAAACTCACACCAACTCATCTTGTGGTCTTGTAGGTGCACGTGGTCAGAGATAAAATCACTAAGCCAGGAGCTCGTATTTGGAAGAAGGGTGAGGGCTTACCAAATTTTGACAACAACAATATCCGTGGGTCGCTCATAGTCACCTTTGATGTAGATTTCCCCAAGGAGCAGCTTGATGACCAGCAGAAAGATGGTAGGAGAACATTTAGTGAATATGGGCAGTGGGCTATTTTAGTAGAGATATGGTGACTACTGTGGACTTTCTGTATCCTTTTGTGCATTTGTGTTTAATAAATGCAACAATTTTATTTTTCCTCAGGTATAAAGCAACTTCTGAAACAGGCACCATCTCAAAAGGTTTATAACGGACTGCAGGGATACTGACAAACCAGCCAAGTAAATCAGGACTGATTGCCCTGTCCCTGCCTGCCCTTCACACACATACACACTTAAATGCACACTGAAGAACAAGCAATGGGGTGTATTTATTTTTTTCTGATTGTTCTCAGGAAGGGTTGACATTAATGTTTTAATTTTTTTTTCTTTTCTTTCATTTACATTTTTAAAGGCATTGTTTTCTCATGGAAAGAAATTCTTGTATTTGACTCAACATGTTTTTGTCCAAATTATTAGTTTTTCCTTATATGATCCATGGTTTCATACTTGGAGTAAATGGTTCAAGACCTTTTTCGTCAGTTTAAGTGTTTGGACACTTACTTTCTGCTATGACCAGTCAATCACCATCCACTCATGGATCAGCATAATGTTTTGCCCCAGTTGACCTGAGACTGACTGTACCACAAAAACAGAAAGAGGACTGAAACTTCAAACCAGAGGACAATTTAAACACCTGCCTCAGCACTGTACATCTTCAAGACCTTAGTCTTCAAATCTTTTAAGAAAGAAACCGTTATATGAATTTAAGTTCATTGAGCTTTCTCAACTTAGACTCTTCAGTCTTTGGTCTGCTTGTTTTAAAGAACAGATTTATCGCAGTTAGTGTTGTTTTTGTACTCATCAAGCTGCAAATTTGTGTGTGTGTGTGTGTGTGAGAGAGAGAGAGAGTGAGATTGCCTTGTTCTGATTTGCCGTCTTGCTACAGGTCTGTTTCCTCGGAGGCATTTACTTGGGTTTTGAAGTTCAAACAGAAAACCTCTTAAACTGTACAGTTCAACTCTTTCCTGTGAATTTTTTATGTGACAGACTCGCTTTCTTGTTTCTTTCACAACCCCTCCTGATGTTCAGCCCATTGGGTCTCTTCCTAGTTAGTATGTTTCCTTTGCTCATTTGTGGACTGTACCAGAAAAAAATGAACAACTTCTTAGGATAACTTGTGCACAAGTGAAGGAAATATCATTTGTCATTTTCAAATTAAAAATTAAAAGTTTCTAATTCTGGTTAACAATGGATTTGATATGAAAACGGAGTATTTGTTTATTTTGGAAGATTTCTGACACATGGCTTCAAATTTCAACTTCCTTGCCTAACTGGGTTTCTTTAAACTTTAATGGTTACAGTAGAAAAAAAGAGTGTATATGCATTGGTGTGGTGTCAGCTGCTGTTAGGTAGGCAGTAACTGACTTGTCCAGTAGAGGGCAGCAAATGATAGACGATCTCCAGGATTAGTCCTCTTTTTAGAGTTTCTTGAGACTGGTAGTATGTGTATATATAAACTATTGTATATTATGCAGTATGTATTATGTAGAATATATGTTTAAATTTAATTAATTTTATATTTATTGAATTACACTAGTCAAAAGATTTTTTATATTTTTAAGTTGTCATCTGCTCACCAAGCCTGCATTTATTTGAGACAAAATACAGCAAAAGCAGTAATATTGTGAAATATTTTTACTATTGAAAATAACTGCTTTCTATTTGAATATATTTAAATTTTCAGCGTCATTACTCCAGTCTTCAATGTCACATGATCCTTCAGAAATCAGTCTAATATGCTGATTTGATGTTGAAGAAACATTTTTATTATTATATATTAATATATTAAGTATTTATAAAATAAATACTTTTATTTAGCAAGGAGGTTATAAATTGATCAAAAGTTATGATAAAGACATTTATAATGTTACTAAAGATTTCTATTTCAGATAAATGCTGCTCTTCTGAACTTTCTATTCATCAAAGAAACCTGGAAAAATTCTACTCAGCTATTTTAAATATAATAATATTAAATATTTTTTTTTGAGCAGCAAATCAGCATATTAGAATGATTTCTGAAGGATCACATGACACTGAAGATTGGAGTAACGATGCAAAAATTCAGCTTTGAAATCACAGGAATAAATTACATTTTAAAATATATTCAAACAGAAAACAGTTATTTTAAATGGTAAAAATATTTTGAAATCTTACTGTTTTTGCCGTACTTTGGATCAAATAAATGCAGTATTGGTGAGCAGAAGAGACTCCTTTAAAAAAACATTAAAAATCTCACTGTTCAAAAACTTCCAGCTAGTAGTGTATATTATATTGTTATTAAATTGTTAAATATTATTTGTATATGTATTATATATGACGTTATATATATAAATCATGGCCTAATGGTTAGAGAGTCGAACCCACGGGTTCGAGTCTCGGTACTGGCAGGGATTGTAGGTGGGGGGACCCTTGAGCAAGGCACCGAACCCCCAACTGCTCCCCGGGCGCCGTAGCATAAATGGCTGCCCACTGCTCCGGGTGTGTATTCACTGCTGTGTGTGTGTTCACTGCTGTGTGTGCACTTAGGATGGGTTATTCCAAGTATGGGTTACCATACTTGGCCACGTCACGTCACTTTCACACACACACACACACATATGTATGTATTAATGATGTTATGATGTTATTAATGTATATTTTTTTTGTATAGTGCGTGTATAAATATATAATTACATTATTTATAAATGAGAAAGTGTCATGACGTGAAGAGAGCAATCCCACATTTGTTTCTCAGAGCTCCAACATATTTAGCACAGAGTTATTAATGCCCACATTATAGGATGCATTAATTACAGCTCATTACAGCTCAAAGGCTTTTGCTGTCTTTAATCATGCAGTGGAATCCCACCCAGCTTCATAAGACCTACTGTGCTTGTGAATGCCTTGTGCTCATGTGACCTTTTGGTAAGGAATAAGCTCCATATACTGATCGCTCCATATATAGATTGATGTGTGTGTGCTTGCTAATCTCTGTCATGTTTTCTGATAATACAGTGTGTGTGGTGTCATTCAGAGTTGAATGTGTGTCTGCTTGTCTGACACGGAGTTCACCCGTTACCATAGTGGTTGTGACCTCTGACTGCACTGCAGGTGGTTTTACTTACGCTGCGTTGGAGGCACCGTTGCGCTGAGTCAGGCCTGAGCCCCGCTCTGCGTGTCCGGGGCGAGAGGACGGGTGGTCGCCCTTCTTGGGGAGGTCGTCTGTCAGGGTGTAGCCTGGAACTATTAGAGGCATCTGTTTGTATGACTGTTTTACAGTGTGGTTTTACATGTTGTGAATTTCCCTCTGTGTATCTGTGAGGCTGTGTGTGAACACTGTACACATGTTTGTTAGATGGAGTGACAAGGATGAACAGAATCCGTTTGAATGTAAAGGACAGTCAAACCAAATGTGTATAAGAGTATTACAAGCATTTGTAATTAAAGGGATGAAATAAGGCGTTTCCTTGAGGGTCTTGTAAGCAGGATAAAATGTGTACGCTTGGAGTATATGGGGGGTCTCTCTCAAACATCTCCTTAGCATCTGCTCTGTAGAGTCATTCACCCACAACTCCAAGCCACAAACTTCTCCATTTACCCTGCTATTTACACTGCTTTAGGTTTCCTTCAAATCATTCTCAACCAAGACTTATGCCACTCTTCCTCTGTTTTTCCTCTCAAATGGCCTCCGGAATAGATTTTCAGCATTCCTTTTGGTTGATGGTTCTCGCTGTACAGTATATTTGTATTGAACTCTCCCACAAATATTAATACTTAAGAAGAGGGAGTTTCTACTGGTGGTCCACCGCAGGGTTGACATAGCAGTTGCTTGAATCTAGTCTCAGTCTGACTGATTTAATAACCGCTCATGTTGTTCACTTTCTTGTCATTTAGCTGTGGTCTTCAGCAAATATAACTTAAGGCGTAGGTGCAGCAACGGACGGAGCTATAATCTTGTTCATCCCTTGTGCTCTGTACCTACAAACAAATTAAACACTTTACTTGGAAGTTCTGTAAAAGATGAGTTCATCACAAAAAATACAATTCGGTCATCAAGTACTCCTCCTGATGTTATTCCAAACCAGTATGACTAAGCTACTTTCTTCCACACAAAACAAAAAAAGTGAAAAATTCTACTGGTCGCTTAATAAAAAGGGGACAGAGGATTTAGCTTTAAAAATGACACAAAAGCTCTGTAAGCATATAAAAGTGGTACATGTGTTTTCTTAAGTATGAGAAACACTTTGATATTAATTGTAAGAAAATCTTGATATCCGTCTGTCTCTCCTCAGTGCGATAATGGGAGAATTTAGCTTTAGTGAATGAACCATACACGAATCGGAATGATCCGGGCACACACGTTAACAGGGCAAGATTAGGCCTATAGGTGAATAACGACATATAGAATATATTTGAAGTTTTGAAGAATATAGAATATTTTTGAAAGTCTCGTCCTTGTTTATTTGAAGCGACCAAACAGGTTTGGAGAAGCTTTATTAATTAATTGATGATCGAATGTTTGGTTTAATCTGTCCTAATATTTTATAACAGACACATAAGCACAATAGTTTCCTCATGAGGGCAGTGTTCTCTTTACAATGGTAATGCAGAAACCATCTGTCACACATAGTTGGGAACTTGGGATGTGTGCCACCGAGTGAGATGAGGTCTGGGAACACGCCTGAACACACTGCTTTTGGGAACACTTTCTGAACAGATCCTTGAGGTTCAAAACAATCCTGTCAGGCTGTAGATTTTAATGGCACAATTGCAGAGACTTCCTATAGCTGTGCTGGGTCAAAGCCACCCGCTTACCCTGAGTTTGCTGTATATCTTGTAAATGATTTATGGTTTATAATTGTTTCATTTTCAGTCATTTTGCTCTTTTTTTTAGTTTGAACCAGGATACGGATGTGTTTAATTTACATGGTCTAACTTATTTTCATTCATTCATTTTAATGGCACAATTCCTGGCTGTGCTGGGTCTAAGCATTTCCACCTACTCCGACTTTGCTATATGTCTTGTTAATAATTGTATATTTTTAATTGGTTCATTTTGACTCGTTTTATTGTTTCATTTTGCTCATTTTTGAGTCTCAATCGGATAAAAAAGATTATTTCAATTTGAATGGAGCAACCTCTAATATGCAGATTAATAAATTAATTAATTTAATAAAACCCATTTAACTTAAAAGGTTAAATAAATCTGTATTATTATTAATATTAATAAATTATTACTGGTTTTAATAATAAACCTGCATTCATTATTATTATTATTATTATTAAATTTAAATAACATGAATTCTTTAGATAGTTTATATATTTGCAACAACAAAAAAGTATTTATATGTTTTATAGCCTATATTTTATGTATTTTTGTAGTGCCTTGGAATGCCATGTACTCTACATACTATGGTAAGTGAATGCATCAATCAGTACTATGGTAGGCCTATATTCAATGTAGTACCATAGTACGGCCACAGTATGTTTTCCGAAGGGTTCAGCTATTACAATAACAATCTGTGTCATGTTTAGCTGCTTGTGGTTATCAGTGCTCCAACAACATACAGAAAACACAGTGTGTGGAAAAACAGGGTATCCAAAATAGCAGTCCTTGATGGACAAATCCAGCTATTATGTGGCCGGAAGCCTGAAGTGAACAAAAGGCAGCACTTGTGTAGAATAATACATGTCAGTTGTCTTCAGCCCACTGCTGCTTTGAAGGCGGCCATGGACAGCCAGCACCACCCCACGGCGCGGGGAGCCTGTGTATGCTGTGCTACTATATAAAAGACTGTCGATTCAAAGGCAAAAAGCCTCAACTATTTAACAGCGAGTTGTGGGCTCTAATTATGGGAAACGCAGGCAGGAAAAAGTGGCTTGGGGTTTTTCAGTCCGTCTGTTTGTGAGGACGAGATGCTGTTTATTGAAATATTTTCAGAGCTAAACATAGACAACTGTCATTATGGACGGCCTCCTCAGAATGTTTCAAATATACTGCATCCCTATTTCACAGACTAATGTGATGCTGTGGGGGATGAAACTGGACTTCAGCATCCACATCCTCAGGAAGATGTGGTAGAGTCGTGTGAAGCCAGAGACACAAACAGCGCTCAGACCACCGTCCTTGATTAAAAGGACTCTGACTGCATTTGACGCAAGGTTAAGCAAAGCATTTGTTGCCTCCAGGCACATACGGGCTACTGTACAGGGTCATGTTGTACTAATATCCCATAATGGTTTGCGTTCAACTGGAACTGAGTGAGGCACTCTGTCCCATTTTACCTCCCTCAGCTTTTATCACCAGTGACATGGTTTTGAAGTAATATGTAAATACCATGGTACATGAATATGGTAATCATTCATTGCCATAATATATTCAAAATTACCATTGGTAACACTATTTGATACCATCAGTGTACCATGGTATGCCACAGTATTTTTTTTTGTAAGAGTAGGTTGCCCATGCATGAGTTGGTGGAATTACCCACTTTTGAAATTCAAAAACGCCCACAAGATCAGCAGGATTTTTAAAAATGAGGCCAAATGTATGTATGTGAAAGTACAGTAAGTGTGTATTAGAGATGCTTGAGGATCGGAGTGCTGAAAGCAGTCTTTGTGTGGGTGTGGAGTCCATCCTACACCCTCCCCGCAGCCGCGGTGCCCGGGCCCTGTGGTGGCGGATCACAGTTAATAACTGTGTGGTTGGCTGTCAAGAGCACTTAGCCTGATGCTGGGCAGGCAGGACCTACGAACAGAGCTTCCTCTGGCCGATTGAGCGTGCATGCGTGTGTGTGTGTGTGTGTGTGTATGCCCATGTATACACCGGTATCTTGACTTTAAAGCAGATGAGAAATAACTTGCATGTGAAGGTGCTGAGATGATTCTGTAGGTCAATTTTTTTTTGAGTTTAGGATGCTTTTATAGGAGATTTTGACGACTGTTATTAATTTGTATGCTAGCATTTTGCATTTTCTGGAGCAGGCTACAGTTACTGATTGTTTTACAACATTATGATACAAATATGAATAGTGAGTCAAAGCAGTGTCCAAAACTCTAAAAAAAAAAAATATATATATATATATATAAATGCTACAATAAAAATATGTTAAATGATTTACCTTAATATTACCTTACCAGTACGTGAAAACCTTATTGGATGATACAGTGAAAATAGGATATGTAATTTGGCTATAAAGTACTGTAAAATGTATGGGTTACCAAATAATTTACAGTTTAAATCTATATAATACTCAACAGGAAAATGTTTTATAGTAAATTGTTTAACTGTAAAAAAATTAAATAGTTTTGTTTTTAATATTACATTGGGGTGTTTTGTGCAATATTGTTTTGCTATGTAGTTATTTAAGCGTATGTTTTTAGTTTTTTATTCTTATTTATTTATTTTACAGTGCAATACCTGTATTTTAAAGCAATCAGAAAAAGCAGACAATGGCATAACATGCAAAATGCTAACTAACCGTTCTATTGTGTCTCTCAGCAGTGTGAGCTGATACTTTGGCCGATATTTACAAGGACCTCCCGATGAGGAAAATCGGACTCAAATGGCTTTTATTTTGTAGTCAAACAAAGCAAGCTATACATACACTGTCTGTTGGGGGTTCAAAGTCCAGCTCATCCTCAAGTGTGTAGATTAGATAAAGACACATATAGACAGGGGTACCCGGCCTTCAGCTGTTTGCTCGGTCCCATTCCTAATAGCATCTGATCCTGATACAGATAACAAGGTGAATTCTTTGTATTGAAAAAAGCTAGACATTATCTGTACAGTTGCTTAGGTTTGGGAAGCACATTGACAGTCACAACAATAACACAGTAGTATGTTGCTTTTTCAAATATAGAATTTAGCATGAGTAAAAATATGTGATTGAGCAAGTGTTCCCTAAATAGCTTTTGGATTGCCATTTCATGGGTCTAAGAAAAGTGCAAAATTTTTGTCTCGTCGATCATAGCTCATTGATCCCTTCCACACCTTTCCGCAGCCCCTTTTCCCAGATCTCTTCATTGGTTACTGCTGCATAGGCTGTCAGTCAGCGTGCTCCAGGGCTCCTGTATCAGACTCCCTTGGGTGGAGCCTGGAAAAAGTTCCCTGCAGTCAGGCCAACAAATTAGATCCCAATCAGTTAGAAAGCCCCAAACACTGCTTCTAGCCAGACCCCCAAGCCTGCAAACACAAGCCACCTTGCAGCTCTGATTCCACCTAGACCTGCACAAAGCAGAGACAGCTTTGGCCTTGTCCCTGACAAGACCCCTGAGCTCACCACCATTCCCTTCTCCTCTCCCCACACACTCTTCCTGAAAGAAACCAGGTGCTGCAGAGGCTGAAATAGTGTTGGCTGTTCTTCTCCTTTCACCCCTGGAACTGGTACGCCATTTCCCACTACTTGGATCATTTGCACTATCACCTTTCCACTTGATTTTTCAACTTCTTGCTTTCCAGTTTCAAACCGACAGGCTTTATTTGTAAGTCACTTCAGAGACGTCAAAATTGCACAGTGCAAATTAGAATGTGGAAAAGGTTCAGCTGGGTTTATCGAATAGGCAATTATTTACGACAACTCCAGGTTATGAGGACATGATGTTTTGTCTGTTGAATAGCCAGCATAAAAATGGCATATGGATACATTTTGCAACTAGAAATCAAAATGCAAAGTTAATATGTTTCATGTTTGTCCAGACTAAAGGTCATTGCACACTGAGTCTGAAATTTTTGCACGTTAAAAAATAAATACGACCTCGCGTTGTGTTAATCATGTTTACACACTGCCTCCGAAACTTTCGTCCATCATAAAAAAAAATTCTGACTCAGTGTGCAATGACCTTTACTCTGGATTGTTTTCTGTTAACTTTGCGTTACCCCCAATTTTAACATTTGGTAACATTTTTGGTAACACTTTTGGTTTCCTCTCAATAAACTCTTAATTACTGCTTATTGATATTAAGTGAGGTAGTTGTTGTAGTTATGTTTAGATATTGGGTAGAGTTAAGGGATCTAGAATATGGTCATGCTGAATAAAGTATTAATATGTGCTTTATAAGCACTAATAAACAGATAATATGCTAGTAAAATGCAAATAGGTAATAGTAAATGTGTTCCCTAATCTAAAATGTTTTTTTCAGAATCTACTTAGCAACCAACAACATCTTTGTCACTTGAGTTGTTGTGCATGTTATTTATGAACTGTATGCGCTACATTTATTGTAACTAGTGAACACTGTCTCCATAAATGATTGTGACAGGTTTTCACATGCAAAGTCTGAAAAATACAGTGTAGTTGATTACAAATTTGGCAGTTAGTTGAACCAATTTTTTTTTTTTCAAACTACATGCCATATTGTTAATTGATACTGTTTCAGTGAGAATGGACAAATATATCAACAGATGACTGAACAAATGAAGAAGGTGAATTGTCAGATATGGTTAGTTAAAAGCTTGTAGTTGCACGACACTGGCCAAAAACTGGAGCCAGATTCATGCTCATTACTTTTCCTTATTGCCACTCTGAGATTATATTTGTCATTTACTGGAACGTAACCAAGTTTTTGACACTTCCAAATGCTTAATTCTGCATGTCTTGCATAAGAAACCATTACATTTTCCTTTGACAATACTTGTGTTACAGAGTATAAAAATCCAAGCTATTATTCAGTGCCATCACTCAGATAATTCATTTCATTAGATAGATTGTGCTGAACTGAAGTCAAGCAGTTTGCATAACCATTAATGTACTTGCTGTTGGACCCCACCCTTCATCTGAGAGTCTTTATCCTCTAAATAGCTTGAAGGCTATTAAGTTAATTAATGGCACATGGAGAATGAGGATCACCCAGAATCTCAGTCTCATGCAAGTTTTCATCCCATTGTTTTCTGTATACTCTATTTTTTTTTTTTTTTTTCCTTTTCTCAGTTCTTCAGACAAGTCCAGTACCCTAAATACCTCTGTTCTCAATCCAGGCAGATCCAATGGTCAAGTATTACTCATTCAGAGATTCCATTCCTTTTAAATATGACTCTGGCTCCACCTTCCCTCCTCTTGCTGCTCAATCCTGCCAACATCTTTTTCTCTAATGAACTGTGGGTATGCTGTTATTGTCCAAGAGCTGAGTGTAAAATGTGTTGGGAGCGAAACTGACATGGGGACAAGCCAATACATGGCAAGAGGGCACTACTAGGAAGTGAAGTTATCTCATGTGGTCCATGAGATGGAGTATCGAAGAAGAGGAAAGTGTCAAGAATGTGAGAGGCTAAGCAAGGAAAGGGGGGTTAACATCAGGGGGGAGGGTGCTAAACTGATCTGGTTTGCTCTCTGATGAATATATCTGTATGTGATTATTTTGACAGCAGTTATAAACCCATAAGGCCTGGCCCCAGTTCCTGCTCTTGTTGATTTAAACCACTGAGCCCCATAAATAATGGCTGATTAAGTGGCTGCGCCAGCTCTCTTAGCCCAATTTACCGCTGCCTGGGTCTGAGTGCTGCGGCCCTAAATGTGTTCTGCATTAGTATTACTGAAGAGGATTGGGAATGCGGGGCGACTGGTCCCATGAGCTGGAGGAAGCTCTCAATGAAAGAGAGCATCTTTTAATAATCATTTGAGCAGACCTAAACTGTGCCTTGATTCAAAGGAAACATGGCAGAGATATACTTATGTCATAAACAGTCATAAATATGTCACCCTAAGTAAACTCATTAATTACAGAAGTCTGATATTTTTAGATGAAAATACATGTACATTCGCTCTAACTGCTCTGTTTATGTCAGTCACTTTTTGCACTGTGTATCAACAACCCAGCTGCCATTTTTTTTTGTCAATACATTTTTTTTAACTTAATGTTAACACACCTTGTTAAACATAATAGCATTTCTAACTGTACATTAAAATGTGATGATGCCTTTTCACTTGAATCATTAAAAATATATAGTGATTTATAGTGATATATCACTATATATCATTATGGTGATTTATTTGTAATTTATTTAGATGGAATAGTATGGAATTTAATTAATTATCTGTCATTTATTGGCTTTATGCCATAACATAATTGCGTAATTATCTGCCTATCAGTATTAAATGAATTTTAATGTAAAAGACTTTGTGTATTGTATAAACACTCCAAATTAGTATTTATGTAGCCTACATTCTACCATGCATCATAATAATAATAATAATTATTATTATTATTATTATAAAATAAAGTGGAAAAGGAGCTCCTGACATGTTTTCTTTAAAGTAATGCATAATGATTGTTGAAATATTAAGGGTCACAAACGTAATACATAACATTTTAAGATGGTCTATATAGTCCTTGTTTATTTCAGCTTAGTTTTACTCACAATTTTACAGCAGACTTTGAATACTACAGTTGGCCACTGAAGTGTGAGAGCTCCCTCCAGCTGTCAGTTATCCTGTTCAACAGTGCAACGACTTGGCGAGCAGTCTTTCTGACAAGGGAAGTAGGTGCAATAGTGGTAAGTATGCTTTGAAATTTAATTTCCCCCTCTTTAGTGGGATAACATTTCACCACTTTAGATTAGCCACCCCAGGTCCCATCAACACATTTAAGAGGGTGACCTCCACCTCCCCCCTCTGTGGCACACAGTGAGACGTCTGAGATGACGGCGCTGTGTTAACCTGACCAAGGGCAGCATAGCAATAACAAACACAGGATCACAGAACCAGTGTGACCCCTGACCTCACAGCCCTTGCCCAACACCACATAGATTATTATCAACAGAAACTGCTTCAAAGACCCAAACAAGACAGGAGGAAAGAGGTTGTCACACACTAGGAAGTATTTTTATATATTGTTTTATTTTCATCATAATAAGCATATAATAACCAGTTTTGAATATTTTTTATGAAATATAATTTGCTTAAATCATTTGTTGATTTCATGCGAACATAGCCATCCTTTTCAATTTTTAATCTTAAATTACTGTTTTAGGACAGTGGTGGAAAAGGTCTCTTTAGTAACGCTAAACATTGACTAATGCTACATATCCTTTTTGACTTTCAAAATAATGCAAAATGAAGGATACTGTGTGGTTTGCAGCCAAATACTGTAGCTGTTTTCTTCAAATCTGTGATACTTAGCATTAAAACATGTCTCTTGTGCATGCCTCTGAGTCATAATTGTAAATGAACTGAAATGTAGACTACAAACATGTCACAGAGAAAGAGGAGGATCAAATTCTGTGGTGCTGCTCTGAGCCGAGTCTGACTGACTGCTAGTCCAGAGCTCTCAGACCTGATTGAGGTTTTAATAAGTAAGAGTAATATGACCTGGCTCCAGTCCCCGTTTTTCTCTCTCTCTTTCTCTTTGTATTTTCTCTGTCCTTTCACTCAGTGTTTTAGTGCATCAGAAACACACAAATCTATTCCAGCTTTGGGAAACGTCACAGAGCCAGTGACGATTTAGAACTGAGAAGGTGGATCATTGATGTGTAATAGCGCTCACTTCTATAACCCTCCCTACTTTAACAAACACATCAGCTCACGCCGTGGTCGCGTTCGACAAAAAAACTCGGTTCATCTGAGTCTGACCTCCTTTGGCTTAACTCTTCATTTTATTGAAGTTTGTCAAGAATAAACCATCAGTTCGCTACCGAAAGCAAACTGTAAATCAGTCTCTTTGACAGGCGACAAGCCAATCAAAGACATTAGCTGGCAATGGCTCAGTTCTTCATTGGTGAGTGGCAGTAAATGATTCACACTAAGTGTTATAGTTCCGCCCATTCGTGAAACCAAACTTGTGCAGGCCGCTTGCTTTCATTGATTGACTAGGCCGTTCTTCTGCCAAACTGCTGTCGGCGAAGGCTGTGAGAGTCAGAAAAGCCAGATGGCCTGATGAAGAGTGTCCAGAGTCATCTGCCTTTACGTTCTGGTTGGTGAGTAAAAAGGGTAAGACCATTTCATTTGATGTCTATCAGTTTGCATGTTTGCCTGAGGATATCTGGTTAAATGTTTCGGAAGCACTCACCATTGCATTAATTGTAAAGCCCAAATTTACAAGTGGGATTTGCTGATCGATGCAGCAGTGTACTGTTGTGAACTCAAGGGTGTGTTTGAGATGTGTGACTGATTGTGTTTGTGGGCCTCATTCCTTAGGAATTTGTTTATTGTCATGGTCACTATAAGAAAGTGGACTTTGGTCCCTATTAAGTTAGTGACGACACAAATGGCATCAGCATCAGTAGCTGTAGACTACTCCCATCCGTCCTTTCCATCACCTAAGTCCCTGAGACGAACCTTTGATAAGAGCTCATTCTCCTTGAGTGTGGTGAATGTGTCTGTGTAAATGTTGATCCTTTGTCTAGACATCTACTGGCTTGCCTGTTCTCGTGCTCCCTGTGGTTTTCCTAGAGATGCAGAGAAATGATCCACTTGTCTTAAGATGACTCTCAGGTTGAATTGTTGGGGTGTAAAGGATACTGTCAGGGAGGGGGAAAGGATGGATGGGCCATTGAAATGAAATCATTGCTAAATCTTGTAGAATTTGGTGGGATCCGTTTTAAGCTGCTTCAAGTGTTGATCACAGCTTTTTCATAGACAATGTGCTCATGTATTCATTCATTCATTCATTCATTCATTCAGACACACACACACACAAACACACACACACACACACACACACACACACACACACACACACACATAAATACATAAATAAATCCATCCCTATCAGCAAAGAATATCATAGAGAATATTGTTGCACTGATTAAGCCTTTGTAATATACATTGAAAATCAAATAAATAAATTGATTTTGTCAGTAAAATTCCAAGTTATATTTCATTGTAATGTTGGTTATAATTTTGATTATTGTGTTTTCAATTGGAATGTAATTTTATTAAATATATTGCTCAATGTTTTTTTTTTGTTTGTTTGTTTTTTTTGGGCCACTTATTTATTATTTACAATTATTTACAAATACAATTATTATTATTTTCATTTTATTTTTAAAGGGACAATGCACATTTATTGACATAAGCACGTCCACATCATGTAAATGTGCCAGATTTAGCCATACAGGCTAATTTTCATCTGCATTCCCTATTAAGTTAGTTGCAACAAAAATGGCATTAGCAAATGGCACAAGTATCAATAAAATTCGGAAGAATGAAATATACTGACTTTTCAATAGACTACTTGTTAATATTCATATAAAACGTGTATAATTTAAATACAAATACGCACGTGGCATTTATCAAACTCAAAAAAGCATCAGTATTTAATATCTACTTCATAAAACATTTCCTTTTTGAGCAAGGGTTGTTAGATCGACAAAAAACAAAAACAAAAAAAAACATCCACATTGCACACCCACGGCTACAGCCCTTGACTTTATGTTCCCCTAGTCCAGTAACTGTGCTGTGATTCTTACCTTCAGCACAGACCTGCGACGTCCCTTGACGAGGTTCTTTATCAGCTGAACTTGAATAAATTCATTAGGAACAGCACTACGCGAGTTATGCGGTGGGTCAAAAACTCATCTCGCCCAACAGACGTCCTGCTTTTCATGTTAAGTGGGCAGATCACATTCTTAAGGGCCCCTCCTCCGCTTTCAAACGCGGGGTCAATTTTTTTTTACTCTGTTTATGTTATCATTTGTAAATCTTACCAGAACTGGACCATGAGGCACAAGGGGGAACTCATACACAGTCTAATGAAGTATTTACAGATCATTCCAACTGTCAAATACTTTTGCCCAATGACATAGTGCAGAGTGCTCACGCTTAACAACTCGCGTTTGCTTTCCAAACCCCTGCATGAATGTCTCAGGTCAGGCGGATTTCATTACAGGTAAATACTAATGCGAGGACCTGCAGAATGCGTAGCTTCTACTTTTTGAGGGTGTTTTACGGGGTTTTAAGATTGCAGAACTTCATCCTAGATCCCAGTGCTTTCAAATAGTCTGTTTCGTGTTCGTGCGAAACGTTGTCGTAAAAGATTACAAATTTGTTGGACAAGCAGAATAGCCTATATAAATCCCCTAGAGGTCCACGTCCTTTAAAACATGACATTTTTCGTCACATGATCGTCTGCATTTTAAAAAAAATAATAATTTATTAATTATTTAATAAATGTTATTAATTTTACGGTTAATTTAGGCTATAATAATAATAATAATAATAATAACCTATTACTACTAGCCTGCTGAATGTTTTTCTCCTAAAATCTTGTGAAAGATGCAGACATGATGGTGGAACCATTAGAAGGGGAAAATACGGGGGGGATCGTGACCTCTGAGTGGAAGTAATTAGTGCCCTTCCTATTGGAGTTTCGTTTATAAAACAAATGGGTTTAACATATATTTGAGGGGTTGTTTTGTTTTAGCATTGCCTATAATAGGCTATAGCGATATTAATAAAATGACATGAGATCATTACTTTTATTTTCGTTCAGGCCAAATAGCTATTATAACGAAAAGAAGCCAATTAAAGACTAGGAATGAGATTATTAGGGAAAATGTCTTTTATTTTTTTTAGCGATGGCTTCCTTTGTAGGCTATTTTATTGCGTTTATATCTGCTGCGTAATGTTGGAAATCACACTTTTAAAATCAACTTAACTTTTGTCGGACGTTTTACGATTGGAGTAACGCCTGTTTCCTAAAACAATATATATTGCACGTTAGAAGATAGATTTGGAGTTATAATAAGGGCAAATATGGTTATTTCTGAAATTCAGACTATGAAATAGGCTATTACTGAATATGAAATAATTGTGTTTGGTAAGGCATAATACAGATTTTATAAATCTTAGTGCTCAACTAATGAAAGGGCTGCATAATAACACTGTCGCGACTGCCATTAAGCAAGATGCAAAGAAACATACAAAGTTCTCCCTTAATTCAGGCCTGTCACGTGGCATGCACAGACTGCGGAATATCATTGTAAAGGCGATGCAGCGATTCTCGAAAATAGTGCACATTTTCTTTGCAATAATCAACATGCATCAATTTTTAATCTTGCATCAATTGTAGTCTTGTTCGCTGAAAGCAAAACTATTAAGTTTTAAATGTTTAAATGAGACTATGCATTCTTGATTTAGGCTATTAGTAGGCTAACAGTAATAGTAGTAGTATTGAGGAGGAATAAATGTGGAATATTAACGGATAAAATATGCTTTTATGTAGTGTAATGTTTAATGTAAGCAGTAGCCTATAGTTGGTTGAACAGTTGGTTGAACAGTTGGTTGATTTACATAGGCTACAAAAATAATATTTAGGCTATCAAAGAAACCGTGTAGTGAAACGAATAGTATAAGCACAATTATTTTGCAGATTGTCTGTATATTGACTTCTTATTTTACTAGTAGCCTATTGTCTGAAAACAATTGATCAGAATCTGTATAATGGGTTAAACAAATGCTCTTCATAAAAATTCGTTTACTACAAAAATTTCGCAAAATGTGTTTGAACGTTATGTTAATAAAACTTGTGTTCTTTCTTCCATATGGGTTGATCATCGTCACCTTTGAGGATTGTAGTTCACCTGAGTTTCCATCTACACTATTCAGGTGGATTATCCGTTTGTGCATATATTTATTAGCTGTATAAATTCAGCATTCATTTATAATTTGAATCTCCCAACACCTCCTCTTCACCTCACTGCTGTGTATAAGCATAAAAGATCTCACTCAATACAATACGATTCAATACAACTACACTTGCACTGGAATCACCGTAATTGGAGGTGTAGTTTTGATTCTGGCCACTAGACGATGCTATTTCCACATTTACTACTTCTAGATCAGTCGGTGTAATCACAGCATTGACCTGGAGGCACGATCCACTTTTCAACACAGACATAACTCATACAAAACGACTAACATTTGTGATTTGAGATTATGCTGATGTTAGCTTTTGTCAGGTGAAGTTTGTGTAAATCCTGTGTAAATTCACATTTTCATACAGGGTGATTTGCGAAAACTGATAGACTACTTTATTTATTTATTTTTGTTCATTTTTCCAGTTATTTTCTTCATTGATTTTGAATGAGACTTTCACTGTCGATCTGCATTAACTAGCCATAAACCTTTGTATATTTTACGGCTTCCCCAGTCGTTTTGATTAATTATATTACTGGGACGTTATTAGGACGAAAATGGTATAGCCTATCAGACATTTCTCATTAATGAGCCCGTATTTAAAAAAATAAAAAAATAAAAAATTGTTAAATCTTTGATCGAACGTGCATTCAATAGATTTTAGTAATTTACTTTGAGACAGTAGCCCAGCGCGTTGCAAACCGCCACGTAATTATTGCCTGTTTTTGTTTTGTTTTTTACAGATTCGCCGGGAAAATGGCATCTTTTCAATTATTTACTTTCTCAAACTGAATTGTTTTCTTGTTTCTGAAGTCTCGGGCATATATATTTTTAATTGTTTCACGGTTTGACTCTTTCTGCTTGAATGTTGTTTTGACTCCAAGTAGTCAGCTAATTTTAGACCCCAAGTTACCCAAGAAATGGAAAAGAGAGAACTCATGGGGACCGTAAGAAAGATGCTCAAAAAGGGTTCCAAAACCAGAGCTCAATAATTTAGTTGTGCTCAAGACACCAAGCTTTTGCGTGCAAGAAGTTAACATTAATTAGAGAAACATTTTCTACGACAAATATACAACAGTAATGTTCATTCACATTTGGTTAAAGAGTGTGTCCATGTTCTTCTATGGGAAGCAATGTCATAGCAATTTATTATTGTTTTTGTAATATTTATACAAAATAAAATGAATATGAATATTTACAGAGCATAATTGATCTTGTTAAATTATTTAGATATTTTAACCAATATAATGTAATATACAAATATAATATAATACAATTTAAAACAGAAACACTGAAACTGTACTAAGTTTATATATGGGTCAGATAATAGGTAATTATATTTTCTAGCATAGTGACAGTTTTGTATATCCTATTACGCCTTCATAGTATTCTATCTATCTATCTATCTATCTATCTATCTATCTATCTATCTATCTATCTATCTATCTATCTATCTATCTATCATTCAGTTCATGCACTAGTTTATTTACTCATCTGCAAATCTGCAGTTATGTGGCCCATGCGATAAAATATCAAATTTCTCGCGGAAGTCATATTTACGGAACACAGCAGTTTCAATTTGCATTCAAATACCAACAGAAAGTATATTCACCTACAGAGAAAGCAAGAGACATTGCGCGCTCTGTGATTTCAGGGTAGGCTATAAGATGTTTATGATTTTTACTGAACATGTAAGATATAACGAACAACGATCTAATAATTATATTTAAATTATAGTTTTGTTAATAATTATGATTGGATCGTTATTTATCTCCATATTGCAAAGGCTTAAAATGTGCGGTTTTTCAAAAAGGAACGAGACATGGATAATTACATTATTATTATTAATGATGTTTAACTTTTGTTTTCTGTTTTCCTATGTAGGCTAATATAAAGACATGTTATCTAACGAATTATTCGTATATTTTTACCATAATGTTACATTTGATTAGTTGTGAAAGTAAAAGAGCATGTTGTTGAAACAAGCACAACTTGGGAACATTCTTGTAGATGTTTTCAGTGACCACCAACTTGTATGCCACTATACATCAAAGTTTACACGAAATTAACAGGCATCATGCTGTACTTCATATTTGATTTATAACTGCTTTGTCAAATTCAACGAGGAGCACAGTTTAAGAAGTGACATCCAACTAATATTTGAATGTGTTTTGTGTGGCTTCATTCAGACCAGCGGACACCAGAATTTCAAGTTCCGCATCTAGCCTATAGGTCGGCTGCATTATTTAGTCCGTATTAACAACACAATTCCATTTTGCATGTTACCTGTCACGCAACGCTGCAACACCATCACCATCGTGATCATTATCTTGTATTATAATAGTGACGAATGAGGTTGGAGAATCAGCCAGCGTTCGCTCACACACCCCAGAGTGTCTCAAAGCAGCAGAGCAGCCAACAGCACACACCATTGTGCAGTTAATGAGTTCTCATTAAACCATCACAAAGGTAAGGTTTTTTTGTTTTTTTGTACAAACGTATGAATAATGCCTGTAAATCTGAATGTCTGTATGCATTTTAATCTTCATGTGATGCAGTTTATATGTGGCTATAAAGACTAAGGCCATAGTTGTAGAAATGAACAAACGGTTGTGAAGGATCTGTTTAGGAACTGTAATGTCGAGAACGAGTGTTCAGGTTCAAATTTGACAGCTTGAATGTGGTGAAAGCATTTGAAGACAGGGAGACCCTAAAACATTGGGATTGTTTCCCTGTGTTCTAGTATTGCTCGTTTCTCTTGGACACCACCGCTTCCAGTGCACATTACAAACCGTTTCACAGTCTAGAAGATTTTCAGTCTTTATAGCTTACGACCTGTTGTGAGTTGTCCTCTCGACTTAGGACCACCAAAGAAGAGTCTGTCACTTCCAATGTGCTACGATAGAGAAATCAACCATTAGAAGGTGATTCCGTTAAAACAATAGCAACTCCGCTATCGACACAGAAACTAAATTAGCTGCATTTTATGTAGTCGGTGTTCACGTGAAAGTGCCTCATCCATCATTTCCAAACAAGATTTTTCCATTATCCGTTTTAACATTAACCCACAAATCCAGCCGTGTAGTTTTTCCCCTCCACAAGATTGCACGTTGCATACTTTTTACTTTATGTTCTTATCTTTAACGTCCTGTAGTGTAGAGCAGTCATCATGTCTGTCACTTCATTGGGTTAACAAGTGAACATTTACAAGACAGCGATGCATTCAGATCGCGTAAAATGCATTGAAAAGAGATGCCAGTGTGCAGTTGATCTGAAACAGATATTCAATAGAAATGCAAGCTAGTGATTGAAGTAAAATTGTAGCTATATCTTTTGAAACGGATGCCAACACAGACCGCACCAAAAAAAAAAAAAAAAAAGTATTTAAAAAAATAATTGTTAAAAACAGAAGTCAAACTAAGAAGCTAAACAGAAGTTCGGTTAAATCGCTGTATTGATAACTTATACATGGAATGCATTAATTACTTACCTTGGACAGCCCAGTCCCTCCCTCCCTGCCTCCCTCCCTCCCTGCCTGTCACACTTCCACGTTTGCTCTCCAGTCCTCCTCCCCTCCCACTCCCCACTCCTCTCTCGGCTCTCCGTCAGTCCGCGCGCCGCGCAAGGGAGAGATTGAAAGTGACACACTCACATTGTTGCTCTTGAGATTTTACGCCGCTGTAATAGGTAATGTCCGCATCGCACAAAGCAGATACTTGACGTCTGTTTTAGCTTGGGTTCTCTTTGTGTGCATGCAGCAACATAGATGGACGTTTTCAGATTTTGATGCTCTCTTTGCGCCCGCTGCTGAGGTTTTCAGTTCTGCCACGGACACTCGTGACTCAAACTCGCGTTAAACGGTGAGCAAGATTCTGTACTGCCGGAGAGATCGCCGTCGGTCGCTTCTCGGAACTTCTCGGATCTCTGTGCTGTGTTCAGTCTCGTGCACTGTCCTCTCTCTCTTTCTCTCTCGCGCGCTCTCTCTCTCTTCATGCTGTCTATCTCCTGCTACCTGTACCCCTCAGCTCGGAGTCTCTCAGTTCCAGTGGCGCAGTCACAGCGCACAGTGCACGGAGCCCAAGTGTCCAACACCGAATCCGACCGTATTCAGTCCTCCGCGAGGCAGCGAGAAGCCCAGCCCTGGATTCAATACTTTTAATCAATGGACAGAGCCCTCTCAACGGCCAACCGAGGTACCGACACGCCATAAGCAGTAAGTGCCACAGAAAATAACTTTAGTCTTCTTTCATCCGATGCTTCCCACATTCATGTTAACTGCTACTAACAGCAGGCTCCTTTTGGAACTAAGTAGCATTTCAAACCGACCTAACTATTCTGAATACAGATGAACATAAATGTTGTGTTTGAAGATAAGAGGTAAATTCGTTGAGGCCTTTATAAAGAAAATAAATATAGTCCCATTAAGCAGTGTAGAAGGCCATGGATGTTTTACATATTACCACTTACAGCTTACTTCTCTTTAAGACACATGTAGCGCCTTTTTAAAAAAAGTAAATAATGTTGCTTAAAGTTATAAAACTTAGCTTTGATAGTGACTGACGTTGAAGGAGTAGAACGCAGCAGACGAGAGGAAGACTTTTGTCAATGGAACGTTTCGATTTTTTGATAGGCTATTCACCAGAATATTCATGCTTTTATTAAACAGCCTAATAATAGGCCTAATAATTTAAGATGGGTTTCTGTATTAGTTTAATATGAAAAATAATTGCAATACACGAATAATAGCATCGTGCAATTATGTTTCCTTAATTAAGTTCAGAACAAGAGCACCAGAGTCATGCACCTTGTGCATTGTCGGTCGTGTGGAATATTTAACAATGACCTTTTCTTTGAAGAATATAACATAATTTGTATATTCAGTTAAAGTTAAACCATTAATTTAATCAACCTGTCGAGATTGTCTGATGAATTAATACTTTTTTACTGACGAGAGTGTTTAAAGCGTTTTGAGCCCTTGAGGTGATGGTTTAAGAAAAAAGATTTTAAGCTTTTTTTCTAATTACATTTTTTTACAAATAAAAAAGCTAGCGAAATATTGTAAAATTATTAGACGTTCTGAAAGCATTTTTAAGGGGAAATTCTGTTTTTACTCCAGCCCCAACACGATTAGGCCTCAAGTTTAGCTTCACACGTGTGTGACTTTTATGTCTGTGGTCTCTTCGCCCTCAAGTCGTGTGTGTGTGCGTGTGTGTGTGTGTGTGTGTGTGTGTGTGTGTGTGTGTGTGTGTGTGAGATAGAAATTGGCATTTTATGACTTTTTTTTATTTTTATTTTTTTTGAGAGCCTAATTTTTCTATGAGAGGAATCTGAGACTTAATTTCGAAAATGTTACATTTGTTGTATAATTTGTAAATTAAATAAAGAACACCAAAAACAAAGCTAGTATACTGTTCAGTGTGTCAAAAAAAAATTCAGCCTTGAGAAATTGACGCTCATGGTTTGTTTACCCACAACCTTTTTTTTTTTTTCGTTTAACAATATTGTTATTGCATTTCTGTTTTTTTCTGTTGTTTAAGAAGGTTGTCACATGTGGTAGTACACATTAAAAGTAGGCTAGCTAGACAATATTTAATGGTTTATGTTTTGTAAAACCCCGTGGGCTACTTTTTGTTTTAAGTAGGCTACCTCAAGTTGTTAAACAACTGCTGATTGAGTTTTTATTTTTTTTTTATGAGGAGAAGCAGCCTTTAAAAGGGGAACCTGAAGAAAAAGATCGGGCATGATATTATTATGATCGTTTCATTTAACGAGAATTTCTGTTACACTCTTCTGTTTCGATGAAATTAAAACAGATTAAATTCGATTCAATTACATTTAGCATTTATTTAATTATTATTATTTTAAGTGAGACTGGAAACTCTATAAAGTAATTTAGGAGTAAAATCTAACACAGATTACACAGGCATGCAGAACATAATAAATCAGAATAAGATAACCAGACAATGCATTTTTATAAGCATCTGAAAGTTCAAGATATTTAAATTTCCTAAATTAGACATAATTGCAATGCGACGAAATAAACCTGTGATCTGCGTCTGCTTAAGTAGCAGGTAGTCTGAATCATTTGGGCGCAGAAGTACTCGGTAAAAGTCAAAGACTTCATGTCACTGTTTTTCCAGAACGCACAATATTCCTCTTCAAGAGTACAAATCTTTGAAGTGAAAGAGAGTGAGCCCCTTTCCTTACGGAACCCGTGGATTTCTCTTTAATATAAGGATGATGGAGGTTAACTAAATCGTCTTAGCTTGAAGCCAAAAAAAAGAAAAAGAAAAGAAAACACTATGAAATGAAATCGCTATCCCCCTGTTGTCGAAAACAATACACATTACATGGAAATGGAACCTCAATAACAGTTGTACTCTTATTAGACTCTGAACTCTGAAGTAAATAGTTAAATTAAAAAAACTAAAAAACACATGCCGAGTGCACATGATTTGTTATTATATTACATGCGATATTTTTTTCCCCTGTCAGTTCAAACTCTGAGTTATGTATACATAACTTTAAAACTTTACAGCAATGCATTTGAAGAGTCACTCACAAAATCATGCCTGTGCAAGAGGGAGGTATGGTTGCTATATAGCTGCCATCAGCGGTAGAGATCATTCTGTTTCTTTTTAAAGTTTCATTGATGTATCCATTATTCATTTGCACAAACTTGGCCCCCATAGCCAGCGGAGACGTTTTCTTAACCAGGACCAAAAGGAAAAACAAAACGTTAATTAGTCTCCGTAACAGAGAGGCTCTATACGTCTCAGTAATTTTGCAATAGATGGAAGCCTCTGAGGATACTTTAATCTCGCGCTTTGGGGAGCCCATCAAAATGGATCAAATCCAGCATTTTTTTTCACGGCATGTTTTCTCCAGCCCTACCTTCAGGGAGAGTTCAAGGCCAGATCCTTTTTACTTTAGTCTATACTTACAATACCTGTTCATTATTTTGTCGTTATATCTGTATGGAAGGCGGGTACAGTTTTAGGTGCCTAGAAATGGCAAAATAAAAAATAAATAATAACCTTCACGCAGCGAGAAACCCCATGAGCCTATTTCAATATAGCAGGCTGGTTGCTTTTATAAACAGGCTACTTCATAATACTGATATTTGACGAAATTTCAGTGAAGCATTAGCCTGTTTATTATGCAAATACTTGAAACGTCATTCTTCCGCTGGAAGATACAGTCCCTGACAGATTAAACCGGCCTATGGGTTCCGAACAGTGATTCACAGATGCACATTTGTGAGGTTAACAGGTGTTTGTGTCCTTGCTGTTTTTATATTATGTGTCTTAGCAGGATTGGAACACTATACCGGCCGACCAGAAATATTCGTTTAGTAAAATAGGCCTTATATTAATTCGCCGCAAATAGCTCGTCAAGGCCTACTAACTTGGATTTGAACGCGATTCCTTCGAATTTGGTGACATTAGAATTTGGCAAATTTATTATTTTTAACACTATTATTATTATCATTAATTAAATAAATAACTACACCTTTTTCTCTTCAGTAGGCTTTTTTTTTTCTTCTCAGAGTAGATTTATTTTTCAGTCTGTTCCTGGATTGCATAGGTTACATCAACTCTTGTCTAAGGCGAAAGCTATTATTTCGATCATTATTGCACATGGAAAGATACTGTTCATGCAGTTCATTTCTCATTAAGTGGCTAAATTGTTACAGTTAAAGCTGATATTAAGCACCCTATTAGCTAACTTTTTAGTTTAATAAACAGTACATTTTTTAGTAAAATTCAAACAGTAAAACCATAATAAAAAAACAAACAATTCTCAAAACAGCAAATGTGTCAAATGTAGGCCTACATTGTACAAATATCAAGTTATTGTTTTGGCCAACAAATATTGTTTAATATTGTAAGAACATTTTTTGTTTTTATTATTTTTTAAACATTATGACAACTTGAAATTTATTACAGCCTTGTAGTCCTGAGGGCACAGTTCAGCCTTTCACATAAAATCTGTCATTATGTAGGCTAGTTGACTCTTACTTGAATATGCGAGCGTGGTATTATCGGTATCAAAAGCTATTTGAAAGTTTATTTTGGAGGATGGAATGCCCAAAAATATTCTAATTTAGATGGGTTCTGAACTAGGTGTTTAAAACCTTATAAAACCACTGCTAGAAAAGTCACACATCTTTGTAACCGTTTTTTTTTTTTTTTTTTGACTCAAAACCTTACTGAGATTTAATCCCTGTGGCAACTTTCCTGTGTGACAGCTAGCCCCTATATATATATTTATATATATTATCAAACCATTTAACACTACATACCTAAATCCAGACCGCAGTCACCGACTCTGTGTGTGTGTGTTCATGTGTGTTTTATAGCCCTGCTCAGTGTAGTCTACCATGTGTGATTTTTGTGAGTCAATGTGTGGTCCCTGGAAGTGTCAGAGCAGCGAGCCTGCTCTGTGGTTTCTGTGTGTTGAGTGTTTGTGTACACTTGTGTTTGTCCGTTTTTGTCTATGTGCGAGTCAGAGAGCAAGGGATTTGGGGAGAACATAATAAACTGCTGCTCACTCTTTATCTTTTACTGTCTAAGATGTTTATTAGCAAACTAAACGTGCTTCCCGGAAGATCTGTCGAACCCTCTCTTCGTATCCGAATCGACATATTCTCCACACATGTCCAGTAAATTTGCAAACACCCACATTATGGCAACTATATTTCTCACTTTTTCTCAATTCTGTAATATCTTATGAACACTTATTACCTTCAATTTAAAATGACATGACTTTATTGCTAATGTATATGTCTCATTGCCTTAATGTCAAGTGTTTATTTAGTTTCATATAATCATTGGAGATATATATATATATATATATATATATATTTAATGTGTGTATGTATTTACACATACATCCAAGGAAGTCGCAGTATCGAGCTCGTCTTACTATGTATATTTCCAGTGCAATCATCTGTCTTGGTTACAGTTTGATCTGCCATCAAATTCATGGGTGATAAGCTGCTATCTATGTATTATTCCCTTCCCAACGCACACACCTGTGAGACACCGAGGGGCCTTCAATACGAATCCCTCAACCATCTTCACCTGCTTTATCTGTACCCTGACTGAGCCGATGCTTTAATAACCCTGCAATAAATGAGTATCACAGCCCTATTCCCTGGTCAATAAGGTTAACGCCTTAACATGTTGTCAACACAAAGATACCACGATACCACCAGGTTCTGAACAACACACGGCTTTATCTCATCGCTCATTTGCATGCGTGTCCCTATTAGTTGTTATTAACTGTTGTCGGGTAAAGGGCTTTTATTACTCTGAGTTGGAAACTAGCAAGAAATTGGACACTCTTGTCCTGCCGAACAGTCTTTTCCATACCTAATTTGTGAAAATTCTTTTTATGTCATCTTTGTAGTCAACATTTCTCCTTCTCTTTTCCCAACGTCTCACAATATCGTTCTCTTCTCTGTGTATACTGACTGACAGTGTGAGTATAGTCAGATCAGCAGTGTGTCGTTTACTGCCCTCAGTTTCCTGTGTGTGGTACAACTGGCAGAGGCCACTCTCATTGCCAAAGAAAAGAGTGCAAGTGGTGGAGGGGAGAGGAGGGTTAGCAGAAAACGTATATCGCATGCTTAGGAGAGAGTCTCTGCAGTGTGGTCGTCGTAGTTTGGAAATTTGAGTCTCATGGGATCGGAGTTCTGTTCCACTCCCTCGTCTGGCTTCTCTCATCTACCCCTAAACATAACAGTCATTAGTTATGTTTGTAATGTGTGGCTGCAAGCATTACAAATAAAAATGGAACCGTGTATCTGGTTGTGAATACCTATTGGTACAACAGTCAAATGTAAGGTGCTGTGTATCTTTCAGTTCCATGTCGCATGTCATTTGTCAAGTGGGCTGGTTAGTATGTATGCTTTTTATTAGCATAGCTATAAAATAGCTGTACTATTTTAAATGCTGTAACCTGTATTTCATTTTTCTTCCTGCTGTTAATCGCCTTACTGTAAGCAATTTCTCAATCTTGAATCAAGATCTTGCTTTCATTTTCTTTATATTCATAATCTTTGTTGATTATTCTTGATAACTTGCACTGATTAGACATTTATCTCTATTTCTAATTGATGTTGAACAGCTGGAAGGACAGGGATTAAACAAGTCAAATCACACTTTTATGATGACTGTAAATTAAATTAAGCTACCTTCATGTTGTTCCAAACTTGCATGACTTTTTTTCCTTCTGTGGAGAATAAAAAATATTTAATATACCTTCTTTTGTGTTCTACACAAAAAGCGGGTAAATAAACGATGACAATATGTTCATTTTTGGGCGAACTCTCCCTTTAATAACCAAATTCAAATTACAGTGAGTTATTTTATTAATAACTGTCCCATTTCTGCTTTATAATCTTCTAATGGTTCATTTTAATTTAGAAATAAATTAATTAGTCTTTTTTTTTTTCGAGTCTGTTGATGAAATAGAGGAATACACTCTCTGTTGATAAAGCTTTGATGAAGCCGACTCGCCATTAGCTCAGCAAAATCTGGATGAGATCTTGTGGTGCTGAATTACAGAGCTTTTACCAGCACAATCACACAATCTCTTTCACCTCGCATTTGAGTTCATGAATTCCAAAACCTTGAATCACAGTAGTTTGTTGCAAAAGTATCCAAAATAGTGTATCATAACTCTTAAATGTACCTCTTCCATAGGCTTGTATTGATTTGTTACAGCAGGTGTGTATTGACCAGAAGAAACTTTTACAACACCGTCTTTGCGTAGCCACTGCCATCTCCATACGTGAGTGATGGGCAGACACACTGGAGCTGGTTTTATCTCCCCATCAAATATTTGCTGGGGCGGAGGAGGATCAGAAAGATAGAGAGAGAGAGAGATTGGCAGAGAGATGGGAGAAGCGATTCAGACAAGGTCTTGATTGGGATCGGAAGACTCATTAAAATCAGGCAGGTTTGAACCTGTGAAGCCCAGTGAAGGAGGGAACAAAGACAACTCATCAGTGCCAGATGAACTAACACCGATAAAAGACTTTAAGGGGTGGTAATACAGTGCGACTTGCATGCAAACATGAAAATCTCTCAGCGTCACTGATGGCAATGAACGCATCAAGTACAATGGCCATTGTGTCCGTTTGCGGTTTCATCCGTCAGATTTCTCGCTCAGTTCTGTGCAAGTATCTGAAACATCTCAAGACACTTTTTGTGAAGAGATTTTATTTTACCCCTGGGACTGCAAGTCTAATGGGCAAGCCCGCATCGTAGACGAGCTGTTAATTAAAAGCAGATCTGTTCGCCTCATACAGTTAAACTGGATCACAGTGATTTTACACATAGCAGTGGGTTGAATCTGTTATATTTTAGGACCTTATCCTCTTATTGTTACTGAAGTGCAGTATTTTCAAACTTTGATCCATTTTGAAAACTTTGACATGACGAGCACAAGAGAAATGAGAAATAATAGCTGCATGTTCACTGAGGGAATATCAGTTTTAATTGGAAAGCTGTGTTTAATGGGTGCTATTAATTTTGTATATACATGCGAGTGTGTTTTCATAAGCATGCATGTCCATTGTTGTAGTGTATTGTTCACACTTGAGCTCTATTAAACTGTCTCATAGGCTCTGTAAATCTCTTTCCCCCGTGTGTGTGTGTGTGTGTGTGTGTGTGTGTGTAAGTACAGTGTGGACCATCAGTTCTTGTTCCCTCAGCAGCACACTAACACATTTCTTTCCATTCAATTGCTCTTAAAGTGTTTTTCCTCCCACCCGCTTATTAAACTGAAAAATTCAGACACTTGATTTCTGGACCCGCATTAGGTTTTTAATCACGCAGAGGCTAATGTTTTTAATTTATTATTCATTTTGAAAATTTAGATCCAGCTTGTAATTCTCTTTGGACTTTTTTATGTTCCATGATGATGTTTTTCTCGTCAGGGCCAGAGAAAAGAATAATGTTTTCTGCATAACCATTGCGAAAAGAATAGCAGAGAGGGTGGACACTGAAATCTATCTGTCTATCTGTCTGTCTCTCTATCTCTCCATCTATCTATCCATTCATCAATTCACCAGAATTCCTCTGTGTTTAGGAAGTAATATGCAAATTAAAGCACTCCAGTAGGGAGTTTGTTCCTAGTCTTTAACATTTGGCATAGGCTCAATACAGCCTGGCACTGACTCTGATGGACATTACCAATATTAAAGGTTTGGCTGAAAAACAAAGACCCCTAAAAGTTGTCCCCATGGAGTGCTATGTGCATTCAGAAATAATATATTTACACGCTTGCACACACAGATATCATTTGAACAACTTAAAGTAACTTGAGCATCTTTGCTTTCATATTTGCCTTGAGGTAACAGTTTACATTCCCCAGACACTGGAGCAGAACGAGACACTGGGACTCTGCTTTTTTGTTTGCTGATAGTGTTGTTAAGATACCAGCGTCCTCTTAAACAATTCTCTGTATTTTAGGACATACACTCTCAGAAATAAAGGTACAAAAGCTGTCACTGGGGCAGTACCTTTTTCAAAAGGTACACTTTTGTACCGATTAGGTTCAAATATGTACACTTTAAGTACTAATATGTACCTTCAAGGTACCAAAATGGACCCTTTAGGTACAAACATGTACCTTTTGAAAAGGTACCGCCCTAGTGACAGCTTTTGTACCTTTTTTTCTGAGAGTGTAGAGTTTGATGTCATTGTGTTGTTGTCTGTTAGACCTAGTTGTTCGGTTTGTGTGAGAGTCAACAACAGGGAACCTTTGATTTGAGAGTTTCCTGATCAAAACATTCAGAAGAAAAATGCTAATAGAATTGAATTTGTTATTTGGACCTTTGTTAATTTTCTTTTAAGATTGTTGATTTTATCTCAATTTACTTGCTTTAGGGTTTATTGGATCCCAAATATGAATTATCATTTTTATGGTGAGAACATACATTTTTTTTTTGGGGTGGGGGGTTATGATTTAGACAGGCCAGATTTTAGAGATATGCATTAATTTATTTTTTATAGGATTTTTTAAACTATAACATGATATTTAAAAACAATGTACTGTTATGTATTATGTCGTGATATAATTAAGCCTCCCACAGTTTTTCCAACTCATTATTTTTATTCATAAGTAATGATGTTCATATGAAAGTATATGCATTGATATTTGCTGAGATTTCATTAGGTCTCTGTCTCCCCCTCTCTTTGTCTTAGGTCCTTATCCTCTGGCTGGTATTCCCCCTGTAGTGTGGAGGGGGATGGAGCGTGGCGGAGGAGAGAGCCCTCGTTTACGGGAGAGCCCTGAGCGACGTGGGAGCAGCAGTCCTGATATCGGCGGCCCCCCACCAAAGATGGGCCGTCTGGAGCTCAACGGCAGTCCCACAGGTCACCGCAGTCGCCACAATGGGGCCCCACAGAGACCTCTCAGCGGTAAGACACTCACAATCTTTACCGTCCCTACATTTATATTATATATATGTTTTTTTCCTCTTTCATTAGTTGTATGGTGGAGAAAAACCACACACTAGCACCGCAGCTTAATGTGCCTAGAACACAAATTCTAACCACTACACCACTGCCTCAACAAATATATTGTTTTTTAATTAGTGATATAATTGTCAAAGCTTAAAAATTTAAAACAAAAAAAAAGAAGAAAAATCAAAACTGCACATCTAGCTATGCATTTAGCCTGGTGCTTAATTTTATCTGACATTATTAAAAGAGCTGCCAATAGTGCAAGATTTAATCAATCCTATACTCCACTGTAGTTCTGCTCAGAGGAGTGTTGTGGCCACTATAAGCTCAGTGAATTAAGTAGCAGCATATAGACCTGATTTATTCCCCTTGGCCAGTTATTGACTGCAACAGTAGTGTGTGTCAGAAGGGGGGTCATATTGATTACAGTGACCCCAACGAATTGCCACATACAGTGGTGTGGTTGCAGCTGTGATTATTGAATGGCTTTAAATGTGTTTTTACACTTGGGTAGTTGACACATAACATGGACATGAGCTTTTTTAATTCAGCATCAAGGTTTTCATAAAAAAAAAAAAAAATGTGTATATATATATATATATATATATATATGTGTGTGTGTGTGTGTATATATATATCTATATATATATATATATATATATATTAGTGCTGTGATTAATCGCATCCAAAATAAAAGTTTTTGTTTACATAATATATGTGTGTGCTGTTTATATTTATTATGCTTATATAAATACACACACATGCATGTATATATTCAAGAAAAATATGTTACGTTTATATATTAGATATGTTTATATATGATATAAATTATATGAATATAAATATATAAATGTAAATATTTCAAATGTATGCTGTATGTGTGTGTATTTATATATACATATTACATTTACACAATAGACACACACACATATTATGTAAACAAAACTTTATTTTGGATGCAATTAATCGCAATTAATCATTTGACAGCACTAATATATATATATATATATATATATATATATATATATATATATATGTATATATATATATATGTGTGTGTGTGTGTGTGTATGTATGTATGTATGTATGTATGTGTATGTACGTCTTAAGTCGCTGGGGTATATTTGTAGCAATAGCCAAAAATACATTGTATGGGTCAAAATTATAGATTTTTTTCTTATATGCAAAAATCATTAGGACATTAAGTAAAGATCATGTTCCATGAAGATATTTAGTAAATTTCCTACTGTAAATATATCAAAACTTAATTTTTGATTAGTGATATGCATTGCTAAGAACTTCATTTGGACAACTTTAAAGGCGATTTTCAAATAGTTGTATCTCAGCCAAATATTGTCCTTTTGTCCTATTGTCCTAACAAACCATACATAAATGGAAAGCTTATTTATTCAGTTTTCAGATGATGTATAAATCTCAATTTCGAAAAATTGACCCTTATGACTGGTATTGTGGTCCAGGGTCACATATATGCATGTATGTGTGTGTATATATATATATATATATTTAAACAATGAATGAAGGGTCATGTGACTGGACTAATAGCTGCTGAATAAATTAGATTTTAAAATATATTAAAATAGAAACAAATTCTGTTAAATTGTAATAATATTTCAAAATATTAATGATGTTACTGTATTTTGATCAAATAAATGCAGCTTTGGTGAGCATAAGAGACCTCTTTCAGTAATTAAATTGAATAATTATATAACTATACCCCAATGGTAGTGTATGTGTGTGTGTGTGTGTGTGTGTGTGTGTGTGTGTGTGTGTGTGTGTGTGTGTGTGTAAGCATAGTTTTAGATGTATAGCATACTGCAGGATACTGCTGTTACTGCTTCAAATATGTAAATTACCCACTTACAGTTTACATGATGTAGTCCTGACAATAAAGCAGTTATACATATACATAACACACAGCCTCAGTAAAAGTGTTATATGTCTCACACTGGGCCAAAATGTCAACAAGGTTAAGCTGTAATTCACCTTGACAGTGAACAATGTGTGTAGCCAATCATAAAGCCACATATCAGATATAGATTAGATATTTTTAGAGGCCAAAATGCTAACAACACATACTGTGTGTTTGTTCGTGATTGTGTATGTGTGAGTATCTGCCTGCACACCTCTGAGGCAGATTTGATTTGACTTGACACAATATCTTAGTCAAACCTTTCTTTAAAATGTTCTGGAATAGTTAGAAGAGGAAAGTAGTGGGGCTCTCTCTTCCTGAGCACTGGCAGATAGGCAAAATGGTTAGTTTTAATCAGAGGTTGTCTTGAAACAGTCTTCTCCAAACCACAATGGAACACTAAAGAGTGGGCCACACACGAAACAGACATGGATTCAAAATCACTCAGACACATGCCTGCAATGCTAAAAATCATTTGAAAAATTGTAAAGTATCTAAAACAAGAAAAGGCATTAAAACTGGTGTTCAGAAAATATAGCTTTAATTAAGTTTGTATTTTCCCCCGTCAGCAAATTATTTGAAAACAATTTGCCAATGGAATAATCTTTATGTAATAATGTTAATTCAAAAATGTTACTTTCTTTTTTTATACTATTATTATTTTTATCTAATGCATTAAGTGTATCTTATTTTAAGGCTGTTTAGCTTTCTTAATGGGAATCTAGACAAAAATTTCATTATTTTTTCTTTTCATTTCACTTTTTGTTGTTGTTGCTTGCAGTATGTTCTTTACTGCTATATTTCAAAATATTTAATAATGTTGCTTTAGTCAACTGCAGTGTCACACCTTTAAATAAAGTTTAAAGCAAATGAGTGATTACAAGTCTATAACTCTAACAAATGACACCCTTCAAAATTGATGCATAACTCTAAATAAAATGTTCAGGCATTAACGCGCATTAAAACAAATAATTAAATAGACTCAAAGACTTACTCAGAGTGAGCGTTGCACAAAAATGAAACACTCAGTGAATCAGACTCAGGCTTCACACACATGCTGTTATCTTATGATGAAACCGTGCTCATACAGGGTACAGGGATGAGCCCATGGGAGCTAGCGGAAGAAAGAGAGCGAGAAAGAGAGAGGGGGACTGCTGGGAGCTGCTGTGTGTTGACAGTTATATTTCCCTGTTGGGGGAAATTCACTTACTTGAATTGGCACTGGCCCCTGGCCTGTAATTCACTCCATAAGAGCATTCTGAACTGGAAGCCAGGGTGATTAATGGAAAGGAAATAGAAATATAGGAATTGACTGATTAAACCAAGGGGCTTAGGGAACGGTGCGTGAATGTATATGTATTTGCATGGAAGTGTGTGTGTGGATAAATTAGGAGAGAGTTTTGTACTGCTCTGCTCTTATTAGTACATCTGGGATTTTGCCTAATGCTTTCAGCCTATAATTTCTAAGGGGTATTAATTAATAGTCAGAAAGCTTTTGAGCACTTCAGCGAAATTGAAAAAAAAACAGCACATAGGTTAGGCCTAGATTAACCAGAGGAAACTTGGGTGGGATGTGTGTTTTTCAGGCATCATTAGGTACCGCGTACTATTTCTCAACAAGCCGTGAATGACTATGCATCTCGACATCCCATTAAAAGACGGGACTCTGTACCCACCAAATCACTTGCCAACATATTTTACAGGTTAATCATAAATGTTTTTAACTAAAATGTTAACAAAGTCAACACTACTAAAATAATGTGTTAGGTTACAGCGCAGTGAGCCGTAACCTCAAACACTGAAGGCAGAAAGGTTTGCATATCCGTTGTAGGCTCATGCAACTAATTTTATTAAGTGACCCTGCCGTTAGCATGCAGTCCGTTGACTTGAGGAGATATCAGCTCAGCTGCCCTGACAAAGTGAAGGGAGGTACCATAAAAAAATGATAACTTTAATCAAGCATAATGGAGCTGGTTTGATGGTTGGTTTGATACACAATCTGAACGGCTTCTTCATGTTGACTATTTGCATTGGGCTGGGAAACCTGAGACAAGCGTTTGACCCTGGCCACCTTATTCAAATGCAAGTAATGAACCTATTAATCATTAATGATTTCTAATGAAAACACTTTTCTTGTGAACAGCACGTGACAGCAATTCAAAATAATGCCACAATTTAGTTACGAATGAGATTTATACAGGAATATTTTTTTACAAATTGCATGGAAATGAGTCTGATTTCCGTTTGTAGAATATCAGCTCAGTCGCTGGACTTTATTTTTAACAAATATTAATTCAGTAATTCAGCTCTTCTCACTCGACAGCCATTTCTCTAATGTTTTCGATGCCGTGCTGCTCTCCTGTATTGCAGGTCTGATGATTCCAGTCTTCTGCGTGGTGGAGCAAGTGGATGGAGGGATGATATCAGATGGAGAGAGCCGGGAGGAACATGCCGAGTTCGTGCTGGTCAGGAAAGACATCCTCTTCACTCAGCTGGTTGAGACTGCACTTCTCGCCCTTGGATACTCCCACAGTTCTGCAGCCCAGGCACATGGTGAGTTCAACATTGGACCAGTTGATGAATTTACATATTCAATTAAAGTTAATAAAATAAATAAAAATATTGACCTTCCATTTCCAGTGTGACAAATGAGAACAATATCAGGTATTTCAACATTTTATCTTGATTTACTATAGAAGCTGCCAAATATTTCTAATAAAAGTCCCTTTTTTTAACAGAGAATTGTGCTAAATTGTATTGAATGTGCACTTAGTAGTGTAATTTAAAACTTAAAAGTATAAAAAAGAACAAACTGCAATATAATCTTAAGGAACAAAAGGCCTCTTGAGTGTATACCTTAAGTGTATTTAAAGAGAGTACACTTTCATGACTTTTTCCCAACACACTTAAGTACACTTTTAAAATAGTGCACTTTGTAATGATGTCAAATTAAAACATTTACTTTAAAGTACATTTACAAGTAAAGTTAATTTTACATCATTGTTTTAATAATCTTTTGTGTTAACATAATGAAGCAAAGTGCTTGATTATGATATAATTATTATTTGTTTATTTTATCTGTAGTGTTTTATTTGATGTTACATTTAAAATGTATAGTTTTTAAATGCGCTAAATTGCATTCAATAGACATTATATTGAAGTATATTGTAGCTTATCATAAATGCTTGTCAGTACATTTGTAAAATTACATATAAAATCTACTTCAGTTTAATTTGCAAAATATCAATTTAAATAGCAATAAAATGCAATTAAGTATCCAAAACATTACATTTATTTCCCACTTAAGTATATTCTTTTAAATTATATTATTTAAAGTATACTAAAATTTGCATCTTTTCACAAATTTCATTCATATAGCTCATAACAATGTATTCTACTTGAAATCCCAGTGTTTAGAAATTAAAATGAATCCAGAATGCTGTAAAATTTGTCCATTGCTATAGTTTGCGATACCTAATGCATTAATTAATGTTAATGAAATTAAACTTATGAAAAATGCAAAAGAATCTTATTTATTTCTGATATAACTGGATGCCGTGCAATTAATCTTAGTAATCATTACATAATACATACTCTTTCGGTTATATTTCAGGCAGTATGTTAAGCAGTGCACTGTATATATTGCACAGTATGCAGTAAGCAATACGCTAGTACTCAATTCCTTTACAGTTCAGAGATTAGAGTGGCATGGAGTGCAGAGAGGAGGTCCGGCTGTTGAGATGTTGACAGGACGATATACTGTTTTGGGCTAATGTGTCTGAGAACACTGAGGAGGAAGGACATTTGTTCAACATAACTAAATCACAGACAGTCTGAAAATCTCATTAAACAAGAACAAAGGAAATGGCGAGGCAAAGAATGCGGTACTTTCACGTCACCAAAAGATGCGTGAGAACTGTATTTGTGCATATGTGGTAACTTTGTGGGAATGCATGTTTGTGTCTGCTCGAGGTCTTTGTGCTCGCATAGTACACGTTCATTTTCTGTGTGTGTGTGTGTGTTTGTGTGTGTATATGGAGAATGTTTATGAGTGTGTGGGCCAAAGAAGCAATATAATGCTTTACTTTATTGTTGTACACATGATTGTCATCTCCCAGAAGATTGAGAGTTTACTTGTATTCTGTGAAGTATGAAGAAAATTTAAAACAGTCATTACTTCATGTTGATCCGCGGTAACAAAAGACATCACGATTTACTTCATAGGTTGAGCATTTGGCGTTTTTTTGGAGTGTTTGTAGTCACAGTTCACGCTCTGTACGTCTGACTAGAATAGAGTTTGTTGTGCGATTTGATGGTGCTGCAGTTTATTGGAAGTATTGTCAGAAAACAGAGAGCGAAAATTGAAGGCCACATTTCAACCTTTAATTAAATGATCATTTAAGTCAGGCTGATGAAATGTCTGCTACGTTTTTGTAGTGATTGTAGTTTTTAAAATTAAATGCTGCGTGGTTGTGTTTGTGTGTGGCTGCAGCTTGTTATTCATCAAAAATAATGTTAAATAAGCATCTTTCTCTTTTTTGACAACTAAATATACGTAGTAACAAAAACAGAAAAAGCATGAGTCACTCGTAGGTCAACAGCATGTCTTTAAATTCACTCGAAGCGCCCTTTAGAGATTCCTTTGAAGAGCCAAAAACAGATCAATATGTTACCCACACAGCGACTCGAGCCATTTGCGTAACCTCCAAAAATACTGTTCTGTGCTGTAAAATTAAACAAGTATGCAAATTGATAGAAGCGGCATTATGATTGGAAAGGCAAAATAGTCCTGTCTGGCCCACACAATGGCGCCACATCTGTGAGGAAGTCCCAGACGCTACTCCCCTAAACACAGAAACACAACCGGTCACCTCTGTACTGTCGTAAAACAATATCAAAAGGACACAGAGAAGGACAGGACAGCAGTGGAAAACAAACCGTTTAGGCTCAATATAACCCACACACCCTCACAGTGATCAGTTCAGATGAGGCCAGATAAAACAAAAGCAGAGGGATACGGCTAAAATGATGCTCCCACACTCGCTCACACATACTAGCAGGATTCTCTGCACTGACTTCAGTTTATTCCTAAAATGAGCAGAGAATGAGCGATAGAATGAGAGAGAGAGAACTCTCCTCTCAAATGAATACTTTTTGTTTTTAAAGCAAGCGTTTATGTTAAATGAATAATTTCTGGCTTAAATTATACATTTTTTCCTCTGCGGTTCACAACCAAAATTACACAGAGTCCCATCTATTTTCTCCCTGTTTGAATTGTGTCCTGCATAGCTCTCTCATAGTGGTATATTTAAGCTCCTCTCCCAGCACCGCTGCCTTTCTTTAATTAGCCTGACCAGTAATTAACTGGGAGATATTGTTTATTTCAATTATAAGGGTCTGAGTACTTTTATAGAATCGTATGGACAGACCTGTACTTTAAGGCTTCAGACAATTAACAGTGGTGACGGATTACAGCACGAGTGCATTGTTGTGTTGCCACGTTTGACATGGAGCCACGGCGGGTCGAACTGGGGCAGGTTGATGAAAATACGCTCCGCTGCCTGATAGAGTCCCTTCACATAATTTGAGCAATGACAGGTAACTAATTCCAACCTGTAGTGGGAACATATATGAGTAGCAACATGTGCAGATGATGTAATGATCATCTGCCTTATACTTAAAGGGATAAATCACCCAAAAATGAAGATTCTGACATCATTTACCTCATGTGGTTCCAAACCTGTATGCTTTTCTTCTGTTAAAAATCACAGGAGAGTTTTAAAAGAATATTCACACTGCTACTTTTCATACAATGACTGTTCATTGTAAATAATGACCGATTTTTTACTATTTTGGTATAAAATGCAATTTAAAAACTACCTCTGTCCTCAACAAAACCTTTAGATTTATGACCAAAGCTCGTTAGCTTTCCATCTGCCATCTGACACACCTGGCAGCCAATCAGAAGCAAGTCAGTTTTGTCACTTTTATTGCCAGGGGTCTTCAATGCTCTGTCTTGTTTGGTCATTTATGACAGGCAGGTCTTTCCCATACAAACTTTTATATTACGGTTAAACTTCAAAATAAAATGAATCTGTACAATCCATAAATCTATAATCTGGAGCATAGTTTAGGCCTATGTATTATTTCAATATAAAAGCTTGTTATGAGTATTATTTCATAAAAGTCTTGGTATGCTGATATAATTTCCAATGCTTTTAATTCCAAATTTAGAAATTGTGACTTCAACTGCCTTACTTTTAATAAAAGTAGTAGTAGATTCACTCACCTGTTACGAAAAAAAAAAAAAAAAAACAGCCATGCAAGACCAGGATTGTTTGATTTATGTTGATATGTTGTTTCTCTAGCTGGTGGATCATCATAGCACATAGTCTTTATGGCTGATCAAGGTAGACTTGCTGGTTATAGTTAATGGGATAGTTTGCCCAAAAATGAAAATTCTGACAACATTTACACACCTTCTTGTTGTTTTAAACCTGTATTATTTTTATTAACAACATTGGACTCCATTGACTTTTACTGTATGGACGAGAACCAAGTATTGACATTTTTTCAAAATGTTTCACAAGAAAAGAAAGTTATATATGTTTGTAATGACATTAAGGTGAGTAAATGATTACGCAATTGTTGGGTTAACGATCCCTTTAACACACTTTTTCATCATGGGCCCCCAAAAAGGTCATTTATGAATCTATAGTATTTCCACCAAAATACTGATATCATAAAATATATAAGATGCTTATCTTATGATATTATAGTAAAACCCTTCAGAACAGCAAACATTCGGAGTTCAGTGCATCTATCCAAACCAGCTCTGCAGAATAGCGTATGTGTGCTAGGGAACATTTTTAGACTGTGTGTGAGGTTGCGTTTGTGTGTGTGTGTGTGTGTGTGTGTGTGAGTGTGTATGGATGGATACACATAAGCTTTAGCCAAGCCACCAGCCGACCACATGAAAGCCCAGCACTGGGAGGAGGAATTTTAATGTGGCAATGGGAACAATGGTTTGTACTGGGGGAGGAAAATGACAAGGAACAGAGTCTTTCCAAGTTAAAAATGATTCATTAATGACATTACCACAGGCTCTGTATGATGCTAGCTCATACTGTAAATAGGAATACATTTAACCGCTTTTTATTAGAACAGAGCTCATTGCTTTTTTTTTTTTTTTTCAGATTGGTTATAGTGCGCTGTCTAACACTGAACGTGAATTGGGTAACCTCGCTGACATTCAACTCTTACAGCAATTGAATGAATCACTGCTTAACTTAAAGTGCATTAATAGCGCCTCAGTTCAGTCTTAATTGATGCTACTGCTCAAAGTGGGAATACTCAAGAAGTCTGTGGTGGGCATACATTCAGCATTGCACAATGAGACAAAACAGCAATGTCCCTCAAAAATCAAAGCAAAACCAGTAATATAAACACAGACTTGAAAAAGGAGGACAGATCTAAAGGGGGGCGTGGCACAATCACACAAATTGTCTTCATCTGTCTGACTTGCCTCTCCCCTTTAACTCACTGTCTGGAGAATACATCGCCACAAATACCTTTAGAACAAAGACAAGAGGCCTGTATATCAGAGGATAGAAGTTCACTGTAGTTTCAAGGATCACCAGCAGGGTCGGCCTCTCTTGTAGTGGTTGTCTGGGACCCCGGCGTACTGGGGGGGTGCACAAAGTAATTTATTATAAATAAATTATAAGTTCTGACACAAGGGAGCACTAGTGACAAACTTGGACCTTTCCCCATGTAATCATTAAATTCTCCTGATAACATAAAAGTAGCAAAGACCTTACAATTTGCTTACATTTGACAGAAAAAGAAAATGAAAAAAATCATACACTGAGGCTGTTTTAGCTGACCGTTTAATGCTTAAAGCACTTTTGCATGGCAAAAACAGCATCTGTTAAAGCATAATTTTTGTCACGCTTTCTCAAGAATAATATAGGGAAGAAATTCAGGCACCGCTGATGAGAAGTACAAGAAGTAGGACAAATCTATATAAATTTACTCTATCTACTTTGTATATAGTTATTAAATATATTTTTGTCTATAATTATTATTTATATATTTATTTTAGATTTATATATTGAGGTGTTTTTTATATATATATATATATATATATTTTTTTTTTTATAGGACCTATTTAATTTTAGTTTTATTTAGACTTTTTTTTATTTTATTTTGTACCATATTTCTGTTTCGTTGTTTTTTTTTTGCATTCTTTTCTTTTTCTTTATCCATTTTTTACATAGTTCTACCTCAATTAATTACCTTTATTTTTGGACCATATTTCTTGAACTAATTTGCCAACGCTATTCTTTGTTTGCAATTGTTGTTTATTTACACTGAATCTGTTAGACTGAAGCACGCAGTAATATATAGTACGATGTACCTAAAAGAAACAACGTTGCACTGGCTCTGTCTATTATTTTATATTAAGACTATTTTATAAACCAATGAGGCCCATGTTCGTAATCTAGGGGCCTAAGGCTCCGCAAAAACACACTGACCTTGTTTAGATTCTGACACTGATAAGCTCCCACATAAGGAGCAATCAGCCAATAGTGGAAGAAAACCGTGGAACGGGTCACACAGAATGTCTTGTTATCTTCTCTCTAGTCAAAACACAAACACTGAACTGAGAGAAACAATGGAGCCCTAGCTAATTTGTGAAAGCAGATTCTGTCCAAAACTAACTCATTCAATCAGGCTTTAGTGGCAGCAGTGGCATGGCAGTACAGTGTCTGGATGGAGGTAAGTGATCCATCGGCATGTCTGTGTGTGATTGTGCAGCTGGAGCTCTTCAGATGACACAAACAGCCTAAAGCACAAAAAAAAAAGACAAAAGAGAGAGAAAGAGAGCGAGAGAGGGAAGCTGGGCAGCGTCTGGGTCTCATTTAGTGGATAGTAATGTGATTAGCATTGTTTAGTTTTCACAGCTTCAGTCAGTCCCTCCTAAGACCATGGGAAATACTTTTGTGTGAGAGTTTGTGTTTTGTATCTCTTCATGGCACACCCTTCGTTTCTGGTCAGGTTCGCTTCCTGTTGTCGGATGTGTTGAATATATACATTTGCGTAAGGGATGTACATCAACTGCACATGCACATGAGCAGTGCGTGTTGAAAAGTGTTTACGGACGTGTGCAGTGTTTGGAAAACGGTTAATAATGCAAAGAGCACAGGGTCCGGTTTACATGTACGGCGCATCTTGACAATGATTGCGACATCTGGAAATAAATAGAGCGGAGGGCATAATAGATTCAGCTAATTCATTTTTAATAGCACAGTGTGGTTCTTGGAAAAAAAAAAAAATAATGGCACCCTCAGTAGATGCCACTGCTGCTTAGCTTTTATCCTGATCTGTAAGCTTATTCAAGTTCAGCATTTATATGAAAAGAATTTACTGTTAACCAATTTACATAAAAATTATACTGCTTTTATGTTCTGCAGAAGAAAAAAGGTCACAATTTGGAATGACATGAGTAAATGACAGCAGACTTGTGATATTTGGGTGAACTATCCCTTTTAAATAGCAAACAATGCACGCTCCTTCACCTGAGTCAGTGCAGGCTGGCCTTAGTTACCTGGAGTATTTACAAAACAATCGGACGGCTTCGTTCAGAAATATGGCTTTGTCTCACAGTGACACCCCGATTACAGATTACTCCTCAGCCATAAATGCTCGTCTCTTCCTTTGCACAACGAGAGGCATTTATAACAGTCAATTTGGGTTAATGATACAATCATTGACCTGTGTTTATGACGGCCCATTAATGGAGGGGGGGATTGGGGGTGGATGTAATTGTCTGAGGCAGCGATGCGCTAGACGAGTGCCTGCTTTCTATATATATTCCTTGGCTGTAAAAGAGCCACAGGCGCCCCTGCGGCCCGCAGTTATTGGTGCGGCCGTCAGTATGTGTGTTAGGTGCTTCTTCCTGACCTGATAAGTATTTAATAGATAAAGCCTTATCATTTGTGCTATTGTTCCTTGCTGTCTGCTTTTATAGCACAAGATGAAGCATTGCAGAAAATGAGTAGTGAGGAAATAAAATGTATGATTTCCGAAATGTTTGATGCAATAACCCACAGGTAGTGTAAATAATTTCGTAAATGATAAATATATGACTCATTTCCCACTACGCTTCCTTGTCACTTAAGAACTATGTGTATAATTATGTATTTCGCCATATGCTGTAAATTACGTTGGTCCGCCACCTACCTCAATCCCCTCTTTCCAATCACACAATGTTATTGTCTCACTGTCTTTCAATCATTATGTTTGTGTGCCCTCTAATGTTGATTTTTACTGTAAGTGGGTGCTGGTGTGGTGATGTAATGTGCCAAGTTTGGTTCTGGTTTGGTGGAGCTGCCTACTCAATGGAGTGGAGCCCGTCCTAACTTACTCTTGTATTGGGATTTCATTACAGCCATCATTGACATGAGGTCATCTCTGATGATGTCATGGAAATATGCTACACAGATTTGTGGCACAATGAGATCAAGTGGGGTTAATCGACTATCCCCACTTCCTTTTCATAGGCATCATTAAGGTGGGCCGCTGGAACCCCCTGCCGATCCATTACCTGACAGATGCTCCAGAGGCAACGGTTGCTGATATGTTGCTGGACGTTTACCACATGGTCACGTTACGCATCCAGCTACAGAGGTAAGAGACCACAGAGCATTGTCAAAAATAACGGTACTTCAGTAGTTTCTTGGTTCAGAAGAGAATTCTCCGCATATCAATAACCTTTAAGGTTTATATGCTTTATGTGGATCATTTAAAATAACTAAATTATATATAATATAAAACATATATTTATATTTTTAACAACAACTATTATTATTATTATTATTGTTATTATTACTTAATTAAATAAAATAATTATAAGTCCAATTTTAGGTTTAAATAACCAGCACAGACAAAAACTGATTATTATCATGAATGAATACATAATCAATAAATAAATGTTAGATTTTGAACAGGTTATCTTGTGGTATCATATTGTAAAACCCTTATGATTGAAAAATGTAATTTATTTAAGAGTGAAGTGTAAAGTACATTATTTAAGTTTATTTACATATACATATTATGTTTTTATTTTCATTTATTTTATTTAATAGATTTTTTTTTTATTCTCTGCTGACAGGTACAGTGTTTGTGACATTAAGTGAAATCATTTAAATTTTTAAAAATGTAATTGATAAATATTTTATCCTCTGTCTACAAACTATGGGAAAATAACATATTGGTTAATTATATAAAAATGTAATTTATTAATAAATAACTATTGATTTTTATATTTTGAAATACATCAAAATATAATATTAAATAATTATAAAAACTAGTAATAATATTTATTATTTGCATTGAGGAAATACATACAAAAGTTTCCCTTTTATTTTGCTCCATGACAAGTGACGAGATAATTAAGGGATTATTTTGCTTATGTCAATGATAGAGAGTTGAGCAAGCCTCTAAAGCCCTGTGCATACATAAGAGCCAGGGTAAACTTTTTATCTGCACTTCTCAATGAGCTCTTTCATGCCAATGATTGCAGTTTACTCTTGAATGCTGAGGAGATAAACATAGGGTCCAAATGAGAAGATTGCAGTCTTTGTGTAGTCGTGTACCATTCTGGTTTGTTTCCCTGTGTTTCCATGGTGATATAATTGTTGACCTGGCCTGCTGCAGAGTTTATTGATTAGGAAATGAAGATAGTTACTGCAGAGTAATGGAGGGATTTGGGATTTACAGCTTTGCTAAACTGGAGGACCTTCCATCAGAGCAGTGGAATCACGCTACAGTACGCAACGCCCTCAAAGAACTGCTCAAAGAGATGAACCAGAGCACACTGGCCAAAGAATGTCCACTCTCCCAGGTACAGCTGCTACCCACTCAGATTTTTTCAAATCCAACACGCATACATTTGACATTTAAGATGATAAGTAAAACATGTACTGCTGGTGCAACTCTTCCAAAACTAACAACATAATACTTAGCAGTATAACATAAATGAAAATGTTGGGCTCAGTATTGCATTATGCTTGCAGATGTTCCAATCAATGGTGTCAGTGCATGGTTAATGTAGCCTAAATTGTCTTAGCATGTTTCATTCATCAATTTGAAATTCACTCAAAAATTCCCCACATTCATGGGCCATTTCTAAAACCCAGAAATTACTTCACCATGAGAGAGAGTATGCGTGTGTGTGTATCTATGTGGGTGTGCATCCGCGATCCTTGCTGTGCTCATTTCCAAGTAAGCGAGCAATCTTGGAGATTTATGTATCTGTGCATGCTGTGTTTAAGTGGAACTCTGTGTGGGTGTTGATCCTCATATCAATTGTTTGCATATGTGTGTGGCTCTTCGTCTCTACTTGTGTCACTGCGGCTCGAAGCTTGTCGTGGCGTTCGCTATCCGCCTTTCCTGGGTGGCTTTCCACAGTAATGTGTTTTATAGACCATTTATCATTGCAATTTTAAGATCTTGACCATGTGTGTTTATTTCCGTTATCCTCTGTCATTATTCCCATTTTTTTCCTTTTTATTGACCTCTCTCGTTTCTTCGACTTTTTCCAGAGTATGATCTCCTCAATAGTTAATAGCTCCTACTATGCTAACGTCTCAACTGCCAAGTGCCAAGAGTTTGGTCGTTGGTACAAGAAGTACAAAAAAATTAAAGGTAAGGCTTGTACTGATGTCTTTTTGGTTATATTTTTACTCTGTTCAACCAAAATCCAGCTCAAATAAATTCTTCATCAGTTATTTGGTGCCATATTAAATCAAGTGGAAAAAAGACTAAAATACTAACCTGAAATTATCACAGTAGTCTGGTCAGGAAAGCATAGCTGTGATCAAACTTGCATACTGTCCTGAGTAGGTATTACAATTGATGAAGAACTTGTTCTGTACAGCATGAATGTGTGTAATGTCAATGAAATCCGGACATATAACATCTGCCATGTTATCATTATCATGTGACTTTTGGCATAAATTGCGTCGCTTCACTGTGACTGCCAACTCTTTTCCTGTGGCCTTGAGGGATAGTAAAGTGTCCACTGAATGCACACTTCAGAAGTAGGTCATCAGCCGTTTTATGAATACTGTGAAGTCAGATATACTTTTTTCATCTACTATATACCAGGTAACTAAGCATATTCGGATGCAGGGAATGTGTTTTTTCTAGCATGTGGTGAGGTATTCAGGGTCATGAGCAAGTCTTGAGCTTTGTGCTACATTTTATACATTATCTCTTAATGACTCCTCTTACATGGGATGAGGTAACTTAAGCCTCCTTGCGGCCTAATAGAAACCACTGTTCCTTCCCCAAAAATGCTGCAGGGGGTCTCCCAGTGGCAGGTTCTGCAAGGAGTCATCCCACAGCTCCGCTGTTTAAGCCTCTTAGCATCCAAATGCCTGTGACAATTTTCCTCCTCTCGTTGCCCCTTCAAAAAGTGAAATAATTACACAGCAGGACAGATCAAAGTGGGGGCTAAACCCCAAGTGCAGTGAGAGAGCGAGCGCCAACAAAGAATAAAGCGATCCTCGGCACGCTGACAGAGTAAGTGGTGTTGAGTTACACCAAGCCTCCTCCATTAGTTCTGCTCCTTGCCTCCCAGAGCTAAACACACAGCCCGCATTGCCAGATGTGTGTGCCAGTGCAGAGAGACCCCATTGGATGACTCACGTGTCAGTCACACAGTTGTAAACTAAAGTTGTAAAACTTTCTATTCATGAAAGAACATTGTTGTTTTGTCATTTACCAGTTCCTTGTGTCTGTTTCAGGGGATTATTTGTGGCAAGGGCGGGAGAGCTCGGAAATCAAGGGTAGGCATCTACTTTGTGATGTTTATTTGGGTAAAGGACTGTCTTTGATTTGTCAACTAGAACACTAAAGAGTTTGTTCTAGTGCCTCATACACATCTCCATCCCTCCGCAGTTGAAAGGGACAGTCTCACTGACTTCTGTGTATTAGCCCAGCGTCCGCCCCCTCACCTCAGTCTGGCGCAGCTCGGTCCATTGAACAGTGGTGGCTCTCTGGTGAAAGGCGGCTCTGGAGAACCTCAGAATTCAGCCCAGTCTCAGACTCCATCTCAAGGGCAGCCGCAAGCTCCATCATCTCACGGACAGCTCCATCACAGTCCTCCACTACGGGCTCAGGTGCCTCCTCCACCTCCGCCAGCCGCCCTGCAACCTCTTTTGGCACCCGGAGGACTCCTCTCACCACAGCTCAGTCCACAGCTGGTGAGGCAGCAGTTAGCCATGGCTCATCTTATCAACCAGCAGCTGGCCGTCAGCCGCCTCCTGCATCAGCACCCGCAGGCTCTTAACCAGCAGTTTCTCAATCACCCACCCATTCCACGGCCTAGCAAGTCCGGTGGTCCTGGAGAGCCCGGGTCCAACCCCTCGGCTGCAGAAGTCTCCTCTGATATCTACCAGCTGGTGCGAGATGAGCTAAAAAGAGCCAGTGTCTCACAGGCAGTGTTCGCTCGAGTTGCCTTCAACCGTACACAGGTACAGTACAGACTGCATGGTGGAAAATATGTTATTCACTCAATGGTTTAAAGGTTCAAGGTAAAATTTTGAGAAAGGAGTGAGACACTATACACCATGTATAGTAGCAAAGAGCCTCTTCAGAAAATACCAGTCACTAGGGCGTGGTGATGTATTGAGTATTCATGATGTATTTGTAATGATATTTATAAATTATGTAATACTGGGAATATTGCAGTGATTTTAATGCACTTTTTATTTGGCCATTAAGTTTCTGTAAGTTACACCTAAAAAAATGCTGCCAACAATAATATATAAGGTAAGGTAACTTTGGTAAGTGTGAATGTATTGGCGTTACCATTTACCAAACAATATTATACCAATACCAAAAAATATTATTATTATTATATACATATTTTTTTTTAATGAATTTTAAAACATAGTTTTCAATTTTATAGTATTTTTTTTATTAATTTATTCTGAATTTGTAATACCATTTAAAATGGTCATATAACGGAAATAGTGACAGATCTTTTCTACTTTATTGTGACTTACATCCAAGTGAAATGTTTTATCAAAAAAAGAAAAGAAAAATGTTGGTTCTCTCCGTTTCTTGTTGATTGGATGGAGCTTGATGCAAGCTTGCATTAAGCTCCATCCAATATCAATTGAAAGTTTTTTTTTTTTTTTTTTTAATAAAACATACATGGATGAATTGTTTAATAATTGTTCAATAAAATCAATACCATGCATTGAGAAATAGACAGGGTGAATTTACAATTCATACTGAATTTAAAGATTACTCAGTTCAATTTGTCATACAATTATAATGCATAATTTTTAAAACCAAACTTAAGATTTTTTAAAGCCCAAATACAAAGTACATATATGTTGAGAAGTATATCGAATGTCAGCAAAATGCTGAAAAATATCACAACATAATATCTATAAGGTTTATCGCCGAGCCTTAGTAACTATCACAAACACAGACCAAATATACAAATCAGAACTAAACAAGTTTAACTTGGCACTGAACTAAACAAAAGGGAATAATGAAGGTTTCAATGCCGTTCTGTCAGAGGTTTCAGGTCTGCGAGTCGCTTTAAGCATGTCAGCGTGATCACTCTGGTGTCCAGAAGTTGGATCCTCTCATACACCCTCTCAGCAGCAAACACACCTGGTGAATTCACAGTCACCACAGGTCTAAATTATGTCCAATTACATCCAACATAGTGCACAGTCAGTTAAAGAGTGGGTGGAGACTTACATGGTGCAGGTGAAGTAACAGTATAGATGTGTTGCAAGAAAATGAGCCTTCCACAAATTGCTTCCTCTGTGTTTACGTGTGTGTTTATGTATGTACACCAGGGCCTGTTATCGGAGATCTTGCGAAAAGAGGAGGACCCACGCTCAGCCTCTCAGTCCCTGCTAGTGAACCTCAAAGCAATGCAGAACTTCCTGAACTTACCTGAGAGTGAGAGGGACCGAATTTACCAGGAAGAGCGAGAGCGCAGCATGAACCCCCCTGTGAGTCTGCCCCCGAGCACAAACTCCAGCCCTGGTGGCGTCCGCCTTTCTCAGGTACCCCACTTTCCCACCCTTGAATAGGTTCAGCCCCCTACACATCTCTTTTCCCCTGTTGCGTCTGTGTTTGTATGTTTGACTGGGTGTAGAAATACCTGAAAGCTTGTGTTGTGTCTGATTCTGAATTGTTTATCTGTAGGCCTATGAGATTGCTTTTGTTTCTGTCTGGATTTATGTGATCTGTTTACTTGTTTTGTTTGGCTTACACTTTGTTGTTTTCTTTGTATCAGGCTGTTATAAAGCTTAAAAGAACTTTAGTTAAAAAAAACACTGAAGCTTAGTAAAGGCTGGAATATGCTACATGACTTTTAAAATCTGAACGTATTTTAAAACATTAGGCATCACAAATTTGCCAACTTTGTAAATAGGTACATACACTAAAGAACTGAGGATCAAACACTGCCAGACTTTCAAGTCATTCTGGACCCAGCAAACTCACGCAGAGACATGCGCCTCTGATAGTAGATGCATGACAAATGAAAACAATGCATTCTAAAATTGGCATTAGCATTGACTCTTCGAGATTGTAAAACTGGGGGAAAATATCTGGGTAGAAGTCATGTAGTGTCTTCCAACCTAAAGCCAGACAACAAAGGTCATCTTTAGCTAAAACACAAAGTGTTATGCTATTATTCTTGTTTGATGATATCTCTTTGAATATTAATACATATTGGCACTGACAACAACGATACAGAAAACTCACTAAAACAATCACACTGCCTTTCAATACAGTTCCCTCTAAGGGTCAAAGCTAAAATCTGATTGGTACCTTCTTACTGCTAACTTCACGCCATACCTCCCAATGCAGAAAGTGTGGGAGCGCAGCATCGATGAACAGTTAACCCCTGACGCGTGGGCATCTATTTGGAAGAATAAGACCAAAATCACAAACTCGGTGAGGATTACATCAACACTCACTTCATTTCCTCATAGAGTGTACCTCATCCGAGACCTCCAAGATCTGTAGTGATCAACTGTGCGCACAAAACTTTTCTCATTTTACAAATAAAAGCCAAGCTATGACAGAAGGTCAAATTTATAATGTTTATATTGAAGATTTACAACCATATGCATGTTTGTACATGTTTGACATTAAATGGTGCACACCCATTAAAATATCGAGTCCACAAGTTCTTGCTCCTGATTCTCTAAAATGACAAAAGCAGAAAAGCATGGTTTTGCTCTTGTCATGGCATGTTTATATTAAATGACCTGGAACCTGGTGCGTGGACTTTCTAGAATGCTTGTAGGAATCATATGAATACGACTGCTTTCAACCTCAAGACCATAGTGAATGAACCCATGCAGATAATAAAAATCTTTCTGATATGAGAACAAAGTTCTCATTCTTTGGCCTTAGGGAATGTGGTTGTGTATTATCATTACTATTATGTCTGTATATGTTTATCTCACAATCGTTTTTACTGGGGAATGTGAGATTACTTGCCTGTGCCTGCAGGGCAACTTCAAACATTGAATAAGAAAACACGCCACTCTAAAATCAATACACCATACTTCAAACATGTACTACAAAGAGTTTACTAACGGGATGCTTTAATGATTTATCTGCTAAAATCTCAGCACATTGCAGGTACAAACAAGGGTCTAAAATGTCATCCATGAATGTTATATCATATTGTACTCTCTCTAGCAATTATGAATATTTATCTAACCAATATGTATTTGTTGCTTTTACCTTTGACCACTGGACCCACTCAGTCCAAAACTTCTGGTCCTAACCCTGATCTTCCTCTGAAACTGGAGCCGCTGGTTAACATCACCTCAGCCATTTATGACGAAATCCAGCAGGAGATGAAACGGGCAAAAGTTTCTCAGGCACTTTTCGCCAAGGTGGCAGCCAACAAGAGCCAAGTAAGAATTGATTTTTTCATTAAAGTTAATAATCCGGATGTTTCCATCCTTTCACGTAACATAAAGCCAAAACTAAACTACAAAAATAAAAATTCTAAACTAGCCTAATCTACAGTATGTAAACTATTTTACACTGAAAATACACAGAAAAACCTAATAATTGTGTCTTCTACTTTTCAAGTACATATTGCATACAGGGTTTGTATTTTATTTCAATTATTTATTTCTTATTTAAAAATAAGGTTGTTCATGTGTGTTGCTTTCAGGTTTTTCAGCTTAAATGGCTCTTATGGCTTCTTTAGAGACCCTTTTATTATAAAAAACAAATAAATTATTATAAATTATTTAAAAAATATTTTTAGGTGCTGGAAATATTAAGGGATAGGATATTTAAATATATCGTGATTTATTTTATTCTGAAAAGATGTTAAGATTATACTTAGCTTACATATTCTTTCCTCAGTCGGTGTAGGGGAAGTAACGGTGTCCATATGTGCAGACTGTTATATCTGATTCTGGCGCGTCTCTGTAGTTGATAAACAAAAACATCAACATCAACAGATAGCCTGATAAATGCCTTCTATTTATTCATCTCTGACTTACCATTCCAGATCCTGCCAAAGGATCTCACTCTCTTTCAATGCCTTTGTCAATCTCTCCCGTCCCACGAGTCATGGCTTATGTTGTGATACAGACTTGCTTCCAGTGATCCATAGATTGATCTGATTTCTTTCCTCATACCTTTTACATTGACACTTGTTCCCAGGCAACTATATAAAGAATGCATAATATTGTGACTAAAAGTATACGTCACAAAAGTGTAATAGTCAATGTTTTTGAGGCTTTGAAAAACTCAAACATTTTCTAACTGAAGTAAACAGCCATAGTAGCAGTTATAAAAAGCACATCACAGTAATCTACTTTTGGTTTTTGAAATATTTTATAAGCTTTAAGCATATTCATAAAGTTATCCAGAGTCTAAAATTAACACTTGGCAAACGCTAAATAGGCAAATAAAAAGGACTTGCTTTGCAGTTGTAGCATTGTTTGAAGCAATTTCAGTTTCTGTTTTATATATATATATATACTGCAATTCACCAAATTATTAATTTCTTAATCAGCAAATTCATAATTTTATGATAGACTGGAGTAATGGCTGCAGAATACTCAGCTTTGCCATCACAGAAATAAATTACTACTTTAAATATATTATAATAGAATTTTTTATTGTAATGATATTTCAGAATATATATCTATATATCTAATCTAGATAGATAGAAAGATAGATAGATAGATATAAATATATATATAGATAGATAGATAGATAGATAGATAGATAGATAGATAGATAGATAGATAGATAGATAGATATAGATATAGATATAGATATTATTTTTATATATGTGTGATATAACAATAATCAAAAAATAATAATAACAAAAATAATACATTTTTGCACCCTTTTCTTTTCAATAAGAGAAACCCTTTTCTTTTCCATATATGTGTATATGGATGGTAAAATTTCCCAATTCACTTGCTATTCACAGGTATAGAAAAAAAGTTCATTTTGGACCCAGGCCACATTTGGTTGGTGGGAAGGACAACAACAATCCCATTCTTTAACACAAACTAGAAAAGCATGGCATTAATTTCAGATTGTTGATAAAGATTTTTTTTTTTTTTTTTAAAGCTTTGGACCATTTGTTTGTCTCTGTCTCATTTAGATGAAAGAGGGCTAATTGATTTAGTCAAATATGATCCCACTCCCAGCTGCGCCCAATTCTTACCATGTAATAGCCTGAGAGAGCTTCAGTCTCTGCTGCTTGCTTTACTGAGGAGCTCTGCGTTATTGCGGCATGGCTTTGCAGGTGTGGCCACCTCATCTAGAGGCATGTGTTAGGGGCGTCTTCACATGTTTGCGCGTATAAGATGTGTCAGCAAAGTGCTGCTCTGCTGGTGAGTGTATATATGAATGTGTGTGTGACAGATGCGGTTAGGTCTCACAGGTCTGGGGTCGGGTGGGGGGTCACGGCTGAACGCGCCCATCTGCTGCAGCTGGCCAGGAGGAGCCGAGGGAGAAGGAAAGAGAGAGAGAGATGCTCAGGTCATTAACAATGTGTGCTGGAAGTGGTTGGCTGCACACAACAGCTGGTGTCAAAGACTGGCCCAGTCTAGCAGAGATAATCAAATCTTCCTAATCTCCCAGCATTTCACTCTCTCTTTCACACACTTTCCGCTCTCTCAGTGCACTTGTGATGCTTTGTGGTGCTATTTGTTTACTGTAAAGTAAACCTTACAGTCATAAAATAAACATATTCAAGGAGTGAGTTGTTTAACATCCCATTCTGCCGATCATTTCCTTACCTATTTCTAATGTCCCCCTGTTAAATTGGCATAAATGCCCCAAAAAGAGAAAAAGACTCTATAGTGGTGCTTTAGTGGGTAATCCACGAAGAAGGCAAGACGTATGTTGTTATTATTTACTGATATTGTTGGAAAAATTCCTTCACCAAATCGAAATGTGTAATGAACCCTTATCCATTCTACAAGGGATGGCTGTGTGAGCTGCTTCGCTGGAAAGAGAGTCCCAGCCCGGAGAACAGGACTCTCTGGGAGAACCTGTGTACTATCCGGAGGTTTCTGAGTCTTCCGCAGGCGGACAGGGATCTGGTGTATGAGGAAGAGTCCCGCCATCACCACAGTGAACGGCTGCACACTGTACTTCACTTGCCCACTGACCCTCAGGTGAGTTTATGAAACAATTGGATACTTCATATTGCATACAAATATTTGTGGCGAAAGAAAGCAATTTAATGTGATGTTTGCAGTGCAGGATTGTCATATTAAGAGAAATTAAATTTTCCTTGATTCCTCCCAGTCCAGAAAGACCAATTATTAAATATTAATTTTTACCTTCTATAAATTAGAAGGCAGATGCATAAATGAACACAACAGTCCACATTTATATGTCAAAAGCAGTGTTCAGAAAATTCATTTATAACAATCACAACCTGATATTTCAGAATATTTTTTGATTCTAACAAAGTGTAAAGCAGGATTTGCATAGAGTTTGTTGAAACAACCTGTATGAGTTTCTTCTGTTGAATACAAAAGAAGATATTTTGAAGAATGTTGGTGCCCAAACAGTTGACGGAAGCCATTGACATCCATAATATGGAAAAGAAAAAAAAAAATTATGGAAGTCAATGGCTACCATCAACTGTTTGGTCACCAACATTCTTCAAAATACCTTCTTTTGTATTTAACAGAAGAAAGAAATTCATACGGGTTTGGAACAAGTGGAGGGTGAGTAAATGATGACAGAATTTTCATTTTTTGGGGGGTGAACAATCCCTTTAAAGGCACAGCGTCAAAAAAAGGCCCTTGAAAATACAAAGAAGGTTGACCCTGATCAAGAATGGTCCAGTAAAATGTCATTTACCTATTTTATTTTATTTTATTTTAATCATTTCTATTTCTGTTTTTGTCAATTAAAAAAGATCTGTTTAATTCTAAGAGGTAAAGTGATTTGGACAAGAAACCTTGATTAACATTAAAAGTCAAAATGTATAATTTGACTGCTAAGTGAATAAGACATAAAGGAAAGGGGAAAAAAACAAAACAATTTTGGGTTCTGCGTAAATGTTTTCAGCATAATTCTCTTTAGATCATATAAATGTGTTCATTGTGTACACTTCTTTGAGGCTTCAGTTTTAATATCAGCATCATTTATGCAGCATTCCTGCCAACATCTAATAACCCAGCACACCCCAACCTCTTTAATGACACACACATACACACACAGAATTCCAAATAACACGCTACTGATTAAATGGACTTTCCCCTATGCCAGCCAGGGTCATTATAGTAAAGTCTGTGGACACACACTTTTACCATAGCCATACATTCATACACAGTACACACACACACACCTAAACACTAATACTGATATGTAAATACATTCACACACAAACGGCATACACATAAATCTACAAACACTTGGATCAATGCTTTCCACCTTCTTTTAACCTACTCTTCTTTCTCACCCTGCCAGTAAAGCATTGCAGTTTAATTCACTCACAATGATTGCTGTTTATTAACATTTATTAACTTAAGTTGAGAAGCCGTATTAAGATTAAGTACTAACAAATGGAGACAGAGTGGCTCTCTGTTACTGTCTTAGCCCATTATGTCTCTTTCTCTCTCTCTCGCTCGCTTTCTCTTTTAAGTCAGTGGAATAAACAGTCTGTTGGCAGCGTGTGTGTGTGTGTGTGTGTGTGTGTGTGTGTGTAAATATACTCATTTATGTGTTTTGGGCGCAGAAGGAAATGCCCCATTAGGACACACCCTGACAGACAGTGCCACCACAGCCCTGATATTAATAATTACGGGAAGAGAAGGAACACACACACAGACACACATATATGCACATACACACACACGCATAATGACTCAAGAGACTTCACTACAGTAAGTCTCTTTAGTAACTCTACACTGGCTTTGACCATGAACTCTTGCACAACATTGATCATAAAACCACACGTTGAGGATAGTCAGTGCATTTACTAAAGCAACATGTTGCTAAAAATGATAATATAATTAATATAATTATGTACAAGGAACATTTTCTGTTGTTTGTTTAATTTTATTATGTATATATCATAAATGGCACAAATATAGCAATGTCATATTCATATTCATATTGTTATATTTAATTGAAACAAAATTATGTAATATTAAAATATTACATTATAATATAAATATAACATATTTTCTTTTTAATTGTATGGGTTTTTTATGTGATGTATAATTTTGGTGTTTTTTTTGAGACTTTTATTGAGAATATTCATTCTCAATTACATAAAAAATGTAAAAAATTATTCTATTTATACACCTTGATTCTGTACATATCATACTGAGCACATATATAGCATTGTTGTATTCATTAGTTATAATATTAAAATAATATAAATATCATATTAAATATATCAAATATTATATAAATACAAATACATTGCATAAATATTATATTAAATATTATATACTATAACATGTCTAACATAATTAAAAAATAATAAAAAATACAACAAAATGCATAAATTACAAGATATTGTGCTGTGTCAACATGAAAATGCCATACATGAGCATGTATGTGGTTGTTTGTGCATTTGTGTCCTTGCTGGGGTTTTTTGGGTTCTTTTTTTTTTTTTTTTTTGAGTAGTATTTAATGAGGGACCCTCCTCAAATCAAAATACCCAGAAGCCCCTTCGGCTCCAGCCTGCCTGCCACCACAGCACATGCATCCCAGCTGCTTATGCAGACATGAGCATGTTAATTAATGAACACATGCAGCACATACATGTATACAGTTTTTTTTTAAGCCGATACCACCTCAGTGTGACCAACAGAATTCACTGATGTTTTACTTGACCCTTATAAGATCATCAAACTTGACTCAAAAAACCAGCACAAGTCCTGTAACTTTGACATGTCAAAAAATAAAGCAAAATCTTGTATTAAGTCTTGTTATTACACGTTTAGAACAGATTTAGATCTGAAGAAAAATTTGTTTATTTATATAGAGCATAAATCATGAGTATAAATATTGTTCTAAAGCAGTTTTATAGCAGTTCCGCCCCACACACATTTCCGGATCCTATTTTAAAATCATGAATCATGCCACCGCCGTGTGTAATTTTTAGTAATTTTTGAATTTATTTTTTTTAATCCTAATGGTTTTAAACGCTCCGTGACATGTCCATGTGAGTCCCTGGGTGCAGCTCGCCCCACCTTAGGGATACACTCACACTAACGCACTCTAGATGGCTGACCCGGTCCCACGACGTCTTCACGCTGTTTCTGCAGTGCATGTGTATGGTCTTAAGTGCCTCCCTTTGCTCATTTGGCAAGACATTTCTTATGAATAATTTCTCCTTTGTTTTTGCTAAATTGGATACTGCAGTGTGCACTGGAGTGCCCTCTAGACCCTGCCATGTGGATTGGGACCCCGATTGAGTGCTGGGGTAAAAGGAGTACAATAATTGTAAGATAAAGTTTAAGATAAAGATAAAGTCACAACTGTGCAATTTAAAGTTACACTGTGAGATGTCACATTTACTAAAAATGTCAATTTTGAGATCAAATTAAATGAACTTTTTTTTCTGAGGCATTAACATGTTTCCATACTAAGAATAGTGAGTAATGCGTGAGTAAATTTCTTTTAATTTTGTGGATTGCCTAAACTACACATTCTGAAACAAATATGAAGACACACACACACACACACACATGTACATGACTCACCCATTCCTGAGGTATTGCAGTGTGGTGAAGAAAAATTATGATGCACATGATAATTGGAGAAGGTGAAGTCATGCACAAGCAAACCAACAGGAAAGTGTCTTTCTCATCATTACATATTTATCTGCCTGTTAATGGCGTCTCCAGTGGCAACACAGCCCCCCCTTAATCCTGCCTCTGTCCCCGCGAGGGCTGGCCCTCATTAAGAATCAACTAAATATTTTATATTCTATAATTCTTTCATACTTCTTCACCATAATTTGCCTTGATTTGTGTTTAAAGGGGAAAAAATATACTTTTTCTTAATGCAATGAACTCACAGACTCGTCCCAGCTTGGAATTAGGAAAGAAGGAAGCGATAGAGATGAATATTGAAAAAAGAAAGGCGTGCAGGGAAAAATGGCCCTGTGTCCAAATGTGACTCCTGTGGTTGAGAAGACGTTGTTTAAGAACTGAGTAGGTGAATGAATTGGATGGTGGAGGAAATCGGAGGTTGGCTTTATAGCTAAAGCAGGGTTTTGAAATGGAGTCACTCCTCTGGCTTGGCAGAAAAGCTCTTCATTAACGTCCACCATTAGAGCGCGGGAACAGGCATCTTAGACTCTTTACTCTGAATGGGCTGCTGGAGGACTCACTTCGTCTCTGAATTTGAAAATATCTGATAGGATGCCAAAGCAATGGTATGTAAATGCGCAATGTCGTTATTTAATGTTTGTGTTGTGCATTTTGGAGTGTACTGTATATATGTCTTTGGAACATACCTAAATTGTTCCCAGAATTTCATAAAATAATATACACAACAAGCAAACATATACAGGATGAATGAGTTTGTGAATGTGTGTGTGGTCTCTTTAGCTAAGCTAACGGGTATTTTGCGCTGTTATGCCTTGTGGTCAATCTAATTATTCACCATCTTCAAACTTCTTTGACATTTCTTTTTCTCGTCCTTTTTTGTGGCCTCTGTTTGTTTCTCTGAGACATGGAAAGTAATACATTATAGAGAAACAGAGAAGAAAAAGAACAAACCTACACACTTCCTGTAAAGCGCCAGCCCAAAACAGCCCCCACAAGTGAAATCGGAGCAATTTCATGGTCTGGCCTGCCCTCAGTATTATTTAAAAAATACCCTGTTATTATTTAGGGAATAGAGAGAGAGCAGGAGAGAGACAGAGAGAGAGGCGCATGACTATTATCTTTATGTAGGTCCTTTAATTTTAATGCACCGCAGATTTATAGCTTAGCATTCCAGTGTGGAGGCACTGGGCACCCCACCCTGGTCATAAACTCAGCAGGACAGCGCCACAGACTTCGATAGCTCAGCTGTGACACACTGCACCTTCTCTTGTATCAGAGCTCGCCAGATACCTCTTTTTCCCCCTCACTAAATATCTGTTATTTACTCCTAATCCTATTTTACCACTGTTTTATACTCTGTCCCCCCAGTCCCCCTTCCCTGTTTTGGCGCGCACACTAGAAGAAAAATGGCAGATTTATTGAGAAACATATGGAGGGTCTGGGAACCTCTGTAAAAACAATAATGTAGCTCTTTTAGTCTTCTAACTTGTTGGAAAACACTAATGATTACACTGTGTTTGTACAAGACAATAGCATATGCAAACAATCTCACATCTCAAAGTAAAAAGTGTCATTTCTTGCTGTCTGTGCTTTTGCTTTACTTTTACTGTTAAATTTAGCAGTCACTAGTCTGTGCTAACTGGGATGGAATTTATCCCTGTCAAAATGACAGATGAAACCAACTTGCCACTATACTTCAAATGGTTGTTTCAAAACACATCTCTTCATAACAGATTCTTTTGATGTAATTTATTTTGGTTTTAGTGTGTATTTGTTCAGCTTCTTCCTCTGTTGAATTTCATGCGGTCGATATGTCAGCTCAGATGCTGTTAGTTGCCTTGATGGTCTCAAAACATGATGCAATGACAAGATATTTAATCTTGTGGAATTATGTGTGCAATATACATAGTTAAACAATCATAGCCCAGAGCAGTCTGGTTGGATTTTTACCAGAGTTGATGACATACTCAAGTGCACAGAGGACATTAACTCCAAGAGACATTCATTGAAAGGACACTTTGAACTTTTTAGCAGTTTTTCAATTATTCCATACTGCTGACGCTTGTTTATAAGTTTAGGTAAGAGATCACTCTGGCCCAATTAATAACTCTTCAACTTTCCCACCAGGCACTTCACAGACAGCCCATGCAGCCACTGAAGGACCACTCTCCCATCCGAGAAGAACCTGTTCCCAGTTCTGGAGCTGAAGAGAACCACCAGGCTAACGCAGGTTCAGGCAACAGCGGAGGGGTTAGCAATGTCACAAAAAAACCTCGCTCCCGCACCAAGATCTCTCTGGAGGCTCTAGGTATCTTACAGAGCTTCATCCAAGATGTGGGCCTTTACCCTGACCAGGAAGCAATCCACACCCTTTCAGCCCAATTAGATCTGCCCAAACACACCATTGTCAAGTTCTTCCAGAACCAACGTTATCACGTGAAGCATCATGGTCGACTGAAAGAGCTCGGATCTGAGGGCGGCGGGGTAGACGTATCCGAATATCGCGATGAGGAGCTGCTGTCCAGTTCGGAGGATGCAGAATCCAGTGAAGATGGCCACGAGGAGATCTACAGTGGGCATGAAAGCACACCAGCTGGAGCAGCCAACTCAGTCTCAACTCCAGCTGTTTCTTCAGGCCTGGATGAGAATAAAGACAAAGGCCTGCCTCTGGGATCAGCCAGACCCAGCTCCCTGCCCCCATGTGGTTCATCCCCAAGTCCCCGAGATCAAGCAGAATATCAGAGATAAAACAGTCTCAACAAAGACTATACTGTAGGTGGGGAAAGGCAAGGAGTGAGCACTTACAACTATTCTGTAGTGGAGGAGAGACAGCTTAGAAACTTACTGACAAAGACACAGTGTCCTCTGAGGACCTGTAAAAGGCAAACCAAACCAGACAAGATCTGCATTTTGATTAAGGTGAAATGTAAAGTTCTGGTGTAGAAAGATGAGTTGTGATCTACTCCTGGCCTCATACCTCACAAGTTACTTACAGGGATGGCATGGTACAGAAGCAATCCCTATGGTGTGCTACAAGGAAAGAATTTGGTTGGCTGGGAAGTATTCGTTTTCTAGATGTAAATCATCAATTAAGGCAAGATAGCTGCCTCAACCCCAACATGTCACAAGCATTCAAACTTGCATGCTAAGAATGTCAAGAAGGCCAGTCTTTCACCGAGTGTTTCATTTCTAATCTGAGAGCAGGGGGTCTCTTGCAAAATACCACTATCCATGCCCCCTCTTTATCTCTACAGGGTTAAAATGGCAGGGACAGTGCTTTAGATGAGCCAATGATCTCCTATAGGACACCAACAACTTCACTCCTGTCCGATCAGGGAGCCTAGTGGGCGGCTGTGGCTGTCCTCATCTTCCCCTCCATGATGGGGCATTCTGGCGGTCGCCAACTGAGGGCCGTGCTTGACTGCTAAAGCGGTCGGTTGGGTTGGAGGTACAGATGAGATCTTGGGTGTACACATCAGCCCAGCCCAGGAACCCTACTATAAACACATGTGGTGTGCTGAAAGGTCCACAGTTAGCCCAGTGGCGCTTTTGAAGACCACGCCATCCTTCCCACAACCAGCCACAAGCGTCATTCCAAGCAGTCCCACACGGTTCAAGAAATCACTCCTTTACCCCCACCACCCATGCACACCCAATACAGACTGTGCACAAAATCCCAATCCGTCGCTCCTGTCCAGTGGTTGAAGGTTTGCTTTATACAGATATGTTTAGACCGTAGGTTTCATTCCAGTTTTGCTCTCTCTACACTTAAAAGACAGTGAGAATAAAACATAATTGGCGGGAGGACTGACTGCTATGGACAGAAGGACACTGGTGAGGGTGCAGTCTAACTGCATCTGCCTCTGGCCTAGTGGAGAAAAGCGAAGCATTTCCAGCAGCTGCGCTTGCGTGGAAGTGCGGTAGTTCTTCTCTCTTCTGTCACCTCCCACAGCTTTCTCTTTTACTGACTGATGCCCACAATGTCCTGATTTGACCACACTTACCCACACCCTACTCCACAGCACTATTTATTGCTATCTTCACCCTCAATTATTATTGTTGTTATTGTTATTATTGTTATTATGGTTGTTCTTGCTGTTATTTTTAGTTCTATTTCATGGTCTAATATCAGCTTTTGGCTTGCAGCAGATGTTTTGGTAATGAGAGACGTTGTGAAAGAAAAAAACACTGCCAAAACAGAGAGGAACGAATTGGAAGCAGTTACTGAAGTTATTGAGTGAATCATGTGATATGTACTGCCAGTTCTATCAGCATTATGTACTTTTCCAAAGAGAACAGCACTTGGCAGATGAGGTGTTGAATATTAAAACAATAGAAATAAGAGGAATCATTGGAATTTATATGATCTTTTTGTGCATACGATGACAATCCTTCTTTTGAGCCAATCAGAACTCAGCAAGCATGAACTCTGCATTCTGATTGAAACTTTGATCAGCGTAACTTGAGGCAACATGGCCACCTGTTGCAAATCATCCATGACACCGTGGCAACACTTGGATCCAGGGTTCTGATTTGTTTTTGAGAATCAGCTGCTACTTGCTCTTTCACAGATAATAGACAAAATATTGTTGTTAACCTTATGCTAACCCTTAAACTATTTTTGTTTCAAACGAGTGATAATTGTGGTCTATGTCCATGTTTTGTCCACTACAAATGGAAATGTTTTATTTAGAATCTTTAATGTGCAAAATGCTGATGTGGTTTTTGCAATTCCTTTTAGCATCCTGACTCTTTCACATTGGCACAGTGTCCACACCTGCACATGCCTATGACTAATGCATTCCAGCAGAACAGTAGTTAAAAATGGGGATACACATATTTTTCTCAGAAGGTATAGAAGATGGCATTCCAATCACAAGGTATACAACCTTGAGAAGTTGTTCTCTAGTACATTGATCATTTGTACCTGGTTATGATTTCACTGTGGCCATGCTGCATTTCTCACAAATATTCAAATTAAGACCAGACTCTGGCTCTCTAATAAGATGTGCAGGTGGCAAAAGAGCCTGGTGTGCTTCATACGTAGTAACTGTTTACACTTAGACAGCCTTAGACTATGATGTGCTTCTCTGCCGTTCGCCTCTCTAGAGAGATTGAATTCTTCTAACCATTTTCTGTCCAATTCACCCATCTGCATCATTGCCTCATTTCAATTTCACTCTTGCTGTTTGCTTGATTGCTCCCTGGTCTGCATTTACCCAAATCTGAACTTTATGATCAATCATAGGCGATTTGATGACTTGATGTATCTCCCTGTCTTTCATCGTTGCTCCCCTAAAAATCTTAAATTACTGTAAACAACCTAAAAATCTGTGATTTATGTGATTTTTCTTCATGATCACTGAGAACAATCTACAGTCTTTTAGGTTATTTCACCCTCTTACTACTCATTTAAAACCTTTAAGGTTAGTTACATTTACGTATCATCTTTAAATGTTAGAAGTTGCTTAACATATGTTGCATTTGATAATGGAAAGAGCTACTGAATGATAAGATTCGCCATCTCCACTATGAATTCTTGAATACCTGCAGGTTTTGCAAAATGTCTTTAATAACATGGTAGTGATTGCCTGCTTGATCTACACCTTACTTAAGCCTGTCAATCATCTGCCACTTTTGGAGGCCTGCACCGCCCCTTTCGTTACACTCTGAGCATCCCCTCCAAATCTCGCCACCCCGCAGAGTCTAGATCAGCTGGAGACAAGCACTTCTGATGAGTCCATCCCTATACACCTCCCAAATTACCCTCATAAATGATGAAAGCATGTGCACGCATGTGTCTGTGTGTCCTAGACTGGTGTTTAAGCTACCATGGGGGTGGCTTACTACTCAGTGGGAGCGAACAACCACGCACTTCTTCTCCTCCATCACCTCCTCCTCTCCGTCTTTGTCAGAGTTAGTGGCGAGTGACGCTGAGGAGAAACAAAGAAGATTCCAAGAGTCCCTGATGAGCACTAGGTCAAGGTCACTGCCCAATTACCCATGTCTTTCATTTTCATTCTGTCTTTTCAGTTCTCTCTACCATCCTCTCTGTTCCCTCATTTTCTCGTTCACCAGGCAGGAAAGTAATCGTTGTCTCCCATGCTGTGGTGTCGAGGTTAAGTGGAGGTGATCATGTCTCCTTGTGGAGAGGCTAGTTCCTTGAGAGGCAGCAGACTCCTGGAGAGGCATGTCTGAGAAGTGTTGCGGTTAAGACAAAGGCTTGGTTTGACTCATTTGTTTGGTATCTGGTCGTCTACAAAGCCACTATCACATTAGGCTGATTTCAGAGATTTGAATGGAAAAACTGAAGGCCTCCAAGGCCACTTTCTTGTATTTACACACACTGTTTAGACAATTCGATTGGGACGATCTGAACTTTGACTCGTCAAGTGTTTATAATTTATCGCTTTGATATGAAATTTTCAGGTACACAAGAATGTCCCAAACGAAACAAAAAAAGGATCATAATCATTTTCAATAGCCCATAAATTTCTGAGGAAAGATGTTCTTGCTCGTCTTGCTGATGCTTTTGTTTTTCATACAGTGCCTCTGAACTAAGCACAATGCTCCAGTTCTTTGCTTTGGAGATGACAAAATTAGACGATCTCATAATTTTCATCAGTTTTCATCGTTTTTGTACTCATAAACGCCTACAATGTGAATCAGGATTGCCACTCCTGAATTGGTACTTTCCTTGTCAATCGAATGCATTGTCATTATCACTAAGTGATAATTAACTTATGTGCATCATTTGGCTTCTTTGTTTGTATGACAATGTTTTGTTTTTTTGATTTTGTTTTTCAAATGCTGTTGTTTAAATAAAGTGCATTCAAGGAAATGGAACTATTGCGTGTGGGTTTGTTCTACCTGCAGACTGTTGACTAAACTGGGTGGTCCGCAAGTCAAATCGCTTTATCCTTAGTCCACATTACGGTCACAGAAGTTAAAAGAAAGTGGTGACTAATGCACAATGCTATGTTGTATTGAGCAGAGGGATTAGAAGTGGAGACAAATGAGTGGAAAGAAACAAAATACAGTTTCACTTGTACATTAAAGTAATCAAACAAACCATAATAGGAAAAAATGTTACTGGAAATGACAATGTAGCATTTCGTGCTTATCCATTTAGGAGAATTTGAATAAATAAATCACTTGATACTGCAATCTGGTGAGTAATGAAAAATATTCGAGCATATTGCTTCAATGTCTATCTGAAGTGTCTCTATAAATCAGACTTGCATAAGTAAATTCCTTAGAATCGGACATTATTCAAAATATCCATTTTGTCCCAACTGAAAACAGACCTGACTTTCATTTCAACACAATAAACAAGAACTACACTGAGGAAAAGTTTCCTGCATCAATAATTCCACGCCTTATTGCATTTTACAACCTGATTGCTGCAGGCTTCTTTGCATTCATTCCATTGTGTGCTCTCTTGGGCTTATTGTGGGTTATGAAATGCACATTTGCATACAAGTGATAAACTTCCACTGGCGTTAACTCTGCTGAATTGCCTCAGCATATATGACAATTTTTGTTATCATTTATTATTCTGTGCAAAGATAAGAATTGCTTTAATTATGTGAAACCCCATCAGTCCCTTGACCACACGTAGCCCTCAGTACTAAAGCCACCGCCGAACTCAGAGTCCTCTCTCTGGCCACCTGCCAGGCTTCCCTCCTTTCCATGGTTCCCCTTCTCTCTAGAACAGCTTGCAGTGGTGTCCTCTGGTTTTCATTCCACACCAGCCCTCCAATCTCCTAAATTGAACTTATTATTCGCTCAATTGGCTTGCTTTAACCCTTTCTCCCCCTCCAGGTCCGGGCCTGTATGTCATTAGCCAGAGGATTTTTCGGTCGCAGCGAGAGCGTCAGGAGCTGGAGGGGTGTAGCTATAAACCCGTGGTCCCTGGCAGGATTTGCAGTTGCATCCGCTGGAAGAGAGTCAGCGCTCATTCTATGAGTGCAGTGGAGCCAGACCACCCAGAGAGGGATGTGTGGCCCAGTTTGTTTTCTGGCTGATGAGTTTAAGTCCCAGCTGATAGCTTTGACGACCTGGATCTCTCTCTCTCTCTTTCTCTGCTCATTCATTCTCTGTATCTTCCTCTCTGACGTCAACTAAAATCTGTACGAAACATTTTAATGGCTGTCTGTGTTCGCTCTTTATCACATATCAATAGGACAGGGTTCTATAACTGTGTGGATATCATCCAATGCCAAATGATAAGAATGTAAAGTGCAGCTTTGGAGGTGTCAGATAAGTCATATAAGAAAATGTGCAAAAATGAACCCAAGCACCTGCTCTTTGAGAATGTTTGCTTGAACATTGGAGTCCTCAAATACCACATCCCTCAGTCAAAAGAATGCTACACATATTAGAGACTTGGGGGGGGGGCATTATGGGAATCAAGCCCTAAATATATCACATCATGTGCATCCTCACATTTACAGACTCTCTTAACAATTTAATAAATTTATTATTATTATTATTATTATTTGAAAAATGATATAAAATTTGGGCACATTGAATAGTAAGATATACAGCATGCACCCCCTTATTTGTTTTTCTGATTGTAATATTTTTGTGATTGGTATGTAAAAATTCTTTGATGTATGTATCGTTGTAATGTATTATTATTATGATAAATATATTATACAATTTTTGTACATGTACATGTTTTAGTTATTTATGTAGTCTTTTAAAAATTAAAAAAAAAAAAAAACTTTCTATAGACCTGTATATTGTATTTCACTTTGTTCTCTAAATAATGTCTGCAGAATATACATTATATTTTGGTATTTTTGTACAATTGTAGACTGCTGTGTCATAATCTGAATTAATTGTTTTTTTTGTTTTGTTTTTTCACTGCATTGACCCTTAGGAAAATTAACCATAGTTTTATTACAGTAAAAGTGTAGTAACAATGATTTTTTTTGATGTACTGATTACAATTTGTATAACCACAGTTTTACTACAAATACCATGGTTAAACTATGGTTAGTGTAGCAAAACAATGGTTAATTTGTGGTTACCATGGTTTAACCATAGTAACCGTGATTTTTTGGTTTTATTTGTAGTAAAACCATGGTTAATTTTCATAAGGGAAGGTATAATCTTCAAAAACGTAAAAAACTCACTTTGAGTGGTCACTTTGCATGTCTGTCCAACAGTCTCTTCCTGTCAAAGAAGACGGTTATTGGATAGAATAAGCTGAGAGTAGCGATGAGGTTTAATACCCGAGGGTCTATGACATCCTGCAACTGATGAAGCCACATAGACAAGCAATGAAATGTCTTTAACAAATGAAAAATACTGAGATGAAACCTCATCTACAGAACACTCATATGAACACTGTTTGGAGGAATCACAGCAAGTTCTTCGGTTTGACAGGTGAATATGATAATCAGGTCAGGGTCTCTGGGTAAGTGGGCATCACTTGGGCATGAGTGAAGCACGCACCCCTGAATAAATACTGGCCCGCCGAAGCACCATCTAAAATTTCTAACACTGTGCTGTCTGTTTGTAATTATCAAACCACAGAAGAAGTGCGTGTGAGGAAACTCAAGGGGCCCATGTGGCCAAGGGCTTTAAGCGGACACAATAAAAGGCATCATTGTTTCTGTGGGAAAGGTTTAGATGTCGCACTCCATGTGACGGAGAGCTGTGAGGTCGTGGCTGTATGCGGTTTCTCTGTGTTGCTTTGTGTTTACATCAATGTGTCTGCGAGCAGGTCTGTGTGTGGCCTTTTTGACAAATACTTTGATTCTGTTTGTTGTATCAGCCCTCGTTAATGCTTTTTAAATTGTGTCAGGGACTCGTATTTCCTGATTAAGTGACAAAAACATCCTGGAAAACAATGGTTTGCAACACTATGGGATTGCATGACATCAAATACACATCTAGCCTCGGTTCGGCTCTGGAGATTTATGGACTTTTGATGTTGTGTGTCTTAGATGGGAACTGAGCGGTTAGACACAGAATGGAGGGTGATGGACAGAGAACAGATGAACTGAGATTGACAGCTCTCTGCCAGGGGAGAGGGGGCAGCTGCCAGGGCACTGCTGCTGGGGTATTAGGGCCTGATGGCACCGTGATTAGGGGCCATTAGAGGTGAGAGAGAGGGGGCGGCACAGGACGCAGGTGCACCAATGCCTGTTATTACCCAGAATTCAGCGGGGTGAAGCGCAAACACACACCTGTGGCCTCCCGTTGGCACGCTCGCTACCCACCCCCCTAATCTCACTCCCGCACATTAATACACACACTGATAAACACGCTAATACCCAGAGCACGCTTTCATACGAGTGGCTCCTTCCTCTCAAACCGTTTGGCTTTTCTCTCACATTTTACGTCTCTAAAACAGATTTTCTGACACATTTATAAATGCAGTTTTTCATATGCATTGCTTTTCAAATTAATATTTATATATAGTAAAGCTATATTAAACAACCCATTTGTTGGTTCAATGTTAATAGGATGCTGTTTACTTACAAGGTTAAATAGATAATTCTGCCCAGTGTTTTTGTTCACTAAAACTACAAATAAAACTATTCAAAATCGAAATAGCTGATAAATAAATCTAATAAAGCTAATAAATCTAAATATTAGATGAAAAAATAAAACAATATAAAGGCCTATTTTTTCACTATATATATACTGTATATATATATATACATACATATTATTAGATGAAAAACAAACATATATAGATTCTACATATATAGTATTATGTATATTGTCCTGATAATTAACTGAATTAAAATAAGTTTAAGCATTAAAAAAAACACTGAAGCACTAAAACTAAAATATAATAAAAAAGCTAAATACAAATAGTAAAAATGGACTAAATCTTAAACTAAAATTAGATTGAAAACTGAAACAATAAAATGCTAATTCAAAATATTAATAAATTCTATAACTATATATATATATACATAAAATAACACTGATTCATTTACCCACCCCCATGTTGTTCCAAACCTGCATGACTTTCTTTGTTTTGTGGAACACAAAATAATATATTTTTAAGAATACTTTAACTGTTTTTGCCCCTTAAATAAAATTCAGTTGGGGGACAAAAAAAAAAAAAAAGAAATTTTTCAAAATATTTGATGTTTCCGCAGAATAAAAACAAAAGGCGGAAAAGTTTTGGAAAGAAATGTTAATTTTCATTGTTGCCTTTAAGAATGGCTATTAAGATGAACAAAAAGATCTCTGAAGCTGGAATAAGTGTCAGAGAAGCTCAGTGGAGTTCCTGCTCATCATTTGAGTGAGAGATTGAGGATGGGAGGAAATGTGAGCTGTCATGATGACGTCCCGAGGGAGATCGGGCTAAAGCAGGGCATCTGTCACTGGCCCGTATCAGAGTGTCATACGACGACACTAATGCACCAAACAACAACATTCACATGAGCACAACCCAATCAGCTCTCATGAACAAACATTCAATTACCTCAACCGAGCATGAAAATCAAAACTGTCTCTGTTTGATTGGTGCCCCTAATTAGCTTGGCAGCAAAAATAGAAATGGCTTCTGACAAACACAAGAATACTTTTATTCTGTGTTTCGCAAAGTTAGATATTGAAACTGACCTTAAAAGCAGGGATCTGATGGAATAGCTTGTTTACTAAGTAGGATATTAAGATTTGGTGGGTTTATGGAGTCCGCACAGAGGATCAGGTATACCTGTGGCAAAAAAAGCTATTTGTGTGAAAAAAAAAAAAAATAACAACAAGGGTTGCAGTGGGTTTGATTTGTCTGATTTAATCAGTATCCCCGTCAAGCACAATATTCAATATAAGAGGCCAAACAGCTGCTGCAATTAAAAATGTATAATGCGCCACATTTCTCTAAATCCCAGAATAACTAATCTCCTCTGTAACATGAAAAAAACATGAGAGGAAATGTAATGATTTCATCCATCAAAAACCTGAACAAACACACCAACTCACACATTAGACGGTCACATACTATCTGTGAGTTATCCTGCGCTGCCCACTTTCCACTCAGTTTTACAGGTGATGGGGTCTTTTAACTTTTCAGAATATGCAGTTTTCCTGTAATTCAAAAAGATACAGTATTAAAAATCATTCAATCAGTAAAAAAAAAAAAAAATGCAATATTTTGATTAGTTTATAAAGTCAACATATTAAATGGGGGTGACTTAAATCAAATCTTTAAAAAAAGACAACTTAATAGCAATGTTAGTCAGTTAAAAGCATCGTAAAACAAGGCTTTATGATTTTAGATTTAGCAAAACAAGTTGCTATTAAAACTACAGAATTAAATAAAAATTAACCACTTTTAAAATGCATAACATCAGTGAAAATACAATAAATTGACCCTTTATTAGTCACATTTATGACAAATGTATGCTCGGTGTAATCGTAAAGATGCAAAGAGATGATTGATTGATTGATTGATTGATTGATTGATAAAATATTTTAAAATACTTTTCCAATAGTGTACAAAAAGTGGATTTACCCAAAGGGATGTTTTGTTAAACTGACCTAAATTCTGGAGTTATTTTTATAATAACTATAACCCCTATCTATACAGTTACTAAGTAAACTATTCCAGAGTACAGAGCAGAAGAAGAAGAAGAAGAAGAAAAAAAAAAAGAGGACAGTATGTCTGGCTAGATCTTAGATATTAGCAAACTGGTTACTGATTAGATAGTTCAGACAGCAGACAGTGTTCGGAAAACTGTTTGGAAAAACTATTTTTACAACTCTGTTTGGTGCCATCAGTGGCATAGAATTTAAGCCAACATTTTTCAGCTTTAAGAAAAATCTGAAAATTAAATGCCTACCCACATAAAACATATAACCCCTTTGTTAACCATTCATGTCTTTTTTTATCAGATTAGTTTATGAACCTGTCCCAAGTTAAAATCAATAGGAATACTGTATATGTGAATGGCACTGATAAAGGAATGCATTTCACAGGATTCTTCTAAGATGCCATCACAGCAGCCTCTCATGCCCAAAGGCGGCCAGGGCATGATGGCAGGTGTGCGGAGCAGGCCTGCCCGAGGGGGTCCCGGAGTGAAGTGCCTCCGCCCCATCTATAGCTGATGCATTCTGACAGTCTTATGGAGACAGAGCTGCAAAATTTATCACAGTTCAAAACATAGTACTTTGTCGCCATTTTGTTTTGACATTTGTGTTATTGACAAAAAAATAAACATCGAAATGTCAAAAATATCAAATTCCTAAAACAAAAATTAGAATGAAAAAAAAAGATTAAATATTGTATCTAAATATTATTAAAAACTATAAAAGTATCTTAATGATACTAAAATTAATACTGTTCAGTTTGAGAAAACATGAAAGATCAACATACTTCCCGCAAACAAGCAAAGCTACAATATGTACATAGTATCAAAACAATGGGCTGTCCATTAACATGTAATTCTCTCAATGGATTTCCATACGCCCCTTCTAATATCCTCCTTATGCAGTGACACATCATCCATGAATGATTGACCCACTCAGACGTGACATTGGCAAGTGCTGGACTCACTTCAGATATTAACCACAGTACCAGACGTGACTGCACAGCCCATCTCCCCGTCACTGATTGTCCCTTTACTGTTTACCTTATTAAAGCATGACTGATGGCTGTCATTCTTTTATCTATCAGAGTGTTTCTTCCACAGGCTGATATTAAACTTAATATGTTCAAAGTAAGCAGAAACTTGTAAAGATTTACTATGCAAAAATAACTGTACCAAGAAATAAAGTGTGACACCTTGCATGAACACAAATTAGGGCAGCACTGGGGTTACTTGAAATCTGTTAATGGTTACTATTAACACATTTGTGGCAAAGGAATATGATGAGGGACAAAATAGAACTTGCCAAACACCAAATCAGAGTAAAAGATAATAATTCATTTTGATCAGTGAAATAATAGCGTTCCTGGTGCAAGTGTGATATTGCTTAATTTAACATCTCATTAAACAAGAAGTTAACATTAAGTAACGTACATTTTACACATAATATTGGCAATTACTTTGTCTTTTTATGCTCCGTGTTTTAGAATGAAACACTTGAATGAATGATTCACTCTGAAAAAATTCCTCTGTTTTATTACTGATTGAATTAGTGTTTCAGAAACAATCGGTTGAGTAAAAGATTCAATGAGTCACTCATAAAATTATTTGTTTTGTTCCTAAATGAATCAGAGTTTTTGAACCGCTGAGTAAAAATCAATGGTTGAGTAAAAATAATGAAATGATTTTCTTAAGACAGTCACTTGATTTGTTTCTGAATGAGTTTGTGTTTTTGAACAAATCTGTTGAGTGAATGATAATGATTCACTCATAATTGCAGTAACTTGTTTCATTCCTGAATGCATCAGTGTTCTGTAGAAATTGGTTGAGTGAATAATTCAATGACTCACTCATAAAGACTCATAAAAGTCACTCATAAAGTCACTTGTTGCCACCTACTAGCAATGTAACTTGCAGAAAAAGTCATAAAATCACTCAAAAAGTCACTTGTTGCTACGTACTGTCGTGGCAATGTAACTTGCTGAAAGAGCCATATTTGCATATAATGTTGTTTGTTAAGCATTTGAATAGTCTAAGATTCTAGCCATCAAGCACCAGGCCATGTGGTCAACTTGTCTTTACACTACATGCACAGATCCACACACAATATTTGAACCCTCTTTTGTATATGTGTGCTGCACATGCTTGTCACATTACCACACAATCCCACGCTAATGTAACTTTGCACACATTATTCAATATTCATCAGCAAGCTGTCACATAATACACTTCTTCCGCCAACTCAATCACCCTACGCTGGTTAACATCTGACAGAGCAGACCAACCCCAAGAGCCCGCCATGTCTCCGATCTCCCCCTCCCGCTAACCCAGCCTCTGTGGAATGGAGGTTTTTTGGAGGGGCTCTATGTATAGCTGTCTCAAACATCGCCCGTGAGGCCACATTCTGTGGACACTTGTGGCGGATGGTGCCGTTTACAATCTGTGGGCTCCAGTGATTGTTGGTCAGGAACATCTGTGTAAAAAATAGGAAATAATGATGGGCTTGGTGCTTATTGTGCCTGTTCATGGTATTAAAGGTCAGCACTGAATGCCGAGCAAAAGACACAGAGCTCGTAAACAGGGCTCAGAATAGCCCGAGTCCAGTAAGCGGAGAGAAGGGCGGCCCTCCCTGATACAAAGCTCTGTTAAAAAAAAAGAGGGATGAAAAATGAAGGTTTTGCATGGATGCTGCTTAAGTCACTTTCACTGAATTATTTTAAGTTACTGTTTTAAAATTTAAAGTTTCACCATCATATAACAATAACCAACTGAAACATTAAATTATATCAGATTAAAAGAGTATGTGTGTACATACTTTTCAAGTGTTTGATATAATGAACTTTATATTTCTTTGAGTGATGTGCGAAGAACCTGTTTTCTAAAAATCATCACATCACATTAACACAAAACAACTTGAGATGCCACACAGAACTCAACATTTTGTTTGTGAAACATGACAAAGGTTGAGTAAACTCAGTTATAGGTAAACAAATATTATTCAGACAAAGAAACCACATAAATGGCCGATGCCCCAGTGCATGCTGGGAAGAGGGTGAATGAGACTGAACCACAAAATATGCCACAGTATATGCCTATTTGGGGAAGATAAAATCCAGTAGTGATTAATGAGTTCCCAGGCTGGTATGTATGAGCTGATTTCTGACCCCTCAGTAGTTAATGGCTAAATGTCAGTCATTAAGACAGTCAGTGCAGTTGGTATTGACTTTCCACTCTCTGTATAGGTTACATAAAGATGCCCAAAGGAATCACGAAGATCTTCCATCATGGAAAAAAAGAGAATGATAACCACAGAAGACGGCTAGAAGATACGGACCTTACTCACACTCTATTCATTTATTCATATTCACGCTATGATTCAGTGTGAGATATTTTGAATTGTACACTATTTTAAGTCTTGAGTACATGCCATGTGTGTGTGTGCAATCGTGCGTGTGGGCATTGTCTTTGCATTACCCTGTGTGGGCGGCTGTATTAGCTCACCTGTGCAGCACAATGCCTCATGTCTCCGCGGTCACACTCAATTAGCCGCCACTGAGCGCGTGCAGGGCTGCCTCTCTTGTTTGCTGCCATTGGCTGATGGCCCCGGTGATAGCATTGAGCTGCTGTCTCCTCTCCAGCCCCAGCATGCAGCGTTCTGTCTGCAGATGGCTGCGATGATAGCATTCACAGCTGCACCAGGACACTTTCATCTGCTGCACATCTCCTGGCCTGATGCCAGGCACAAGCAAGTAAGGGCACGAACTGTATCCGGCCACCCACTGCCTTACAATGGCCTGTCCAAAGCAGAGGTCACACAGGTTAGGGTTGCATGAAATAGTCACAATAGGGGAAAGACAAACTTTGGTCACAATGTAAACAGTGCTAACTAGGGCTAATCAACAGAAGAGTGACAGGGAAGAATCCTCTTCTAATCCACTGTAAAGTCCCAGGATCATGATTTGCTTCCAGTACTTATGGATGCCTCGTCCAAAGTTGGAAGGGTATCACTTATCCACTGTGAAATTTAAATTGTTTTGTATGTTGCTTTTTGGATATTTTAAGTCTGACCATAACTAAACTTTACCATATTTTTAACTTGATACTTAATCAGACCAGACAATTTAACTGGTATAAGGTATCTTAAGAATACATTGCTAAGAGAAAAGGCTGAAAAGAGTGTTTTTTCCCCAAATAAAAACTTCATGCTTTTAAATGCAAATGCTTCCTCTCATATGTTATTCATTTATTGTGTCTTAACGGCTTATAATGTGAAATGCAATGTATTATTAAATGTTCTATATGAATATTGTTGGCACTGAAACCTAGTCAGTGCATTAGTGTTTAGATACAGTACATTGAGCCGTAATGCTCATTTTGGAGACACAGGTTTAAATTCAGGATGTGATTTTTCTTGCCTTTTCTGGTATAGTGAATAAAAATAGTTTGGGATTTACATTGAATCAATTTAAATAAAACGTTTCTATTAAATATCATACATAATCAGAAAGAAACAGCATGTTGTTACATTGTATCAAACATGAAATTTTGAAGTAGACACACTGAAATAGTAAAACATACTCCACTGATCTTTGCTTTATTTACAACTTACACAAAACATTTTACAGTGTAGTAAATAGGCCAGAAAAGTAACTTGCATTATCAACAGTTCAAGGTAATGATCCTTCTCACTTACAGCTCATGTGTGTGTGTGTGCTATTGATGAATCTGACTCCACACTTGAGTGGCACTGGATGGCTTTTAAGAGCAACGACCTTCTCCCTAATAGATGACCACTCAAACAGTCATCACTCACCCAACACACATCATTATCTGTGAATGAATCATTGGTTTATTCATTAAGGACACTTTCACCAGGGAAGAGGTGACAAATTCAGCCAAAGGTCACCGCTGTCTCTCATGATTGACTTCTGTTCTGCATCATCTGGTCAAGTTGACACCTTACGCTTGCATCTTTAATTGTTAGGTGGTGTGGCACAGTAGACAAAGCTTAAGGCTGGTAACTGGAAGGTTGCTGGTTTAGACAATGCAAAAAAAAAAAAAAGCTATATGAGCTACTTTGACCAACAAGACATTTAACTACAAGAAAATTGTAGGAGTGCTTACTAGTGGGACTAAATAATTGTAAATAGCATATATATGTTTAATAAATTGAATTGTTCATCTCTATTTTATGGCAACATATAGTACATATGTTCAAGCAAAGTTTATATTTGTGTTGTACCTTTTTTTCCCTTTTACCATCAATCTGCTCACTAGTTTTCTCTAAACCTGTTTTAGAATGACATTTACTGTGAAAAAGTTCTGTTACAAACTGAAAACATTTCTCTTATATTCTAATACTGGGTAGAAACAAGATACAGTGTGAACTTCACACAAAGCAAATATTTTCCAGATAATATTTCAATCATTTATTTTGGATTTAGTACAATGACAAATAGAAGTTAATCATTTAATTTTGCAAACATGGTGTCTTTACAATAACACTATTTTCCCCACACTGTATACATGAAAATATGTTGCATATTTAGTTGTTCTATGACTTAAAAATTAGTATATGTGTATTTTTATATAGTGCTTTATACAATACAGATTGTGTCAACAGTGTTAAACAGTTAAATAGTGTTGTTGTTTTTTTCAAAATCCACTTGACTCAAAATCAGAGCACACTTAAGGTCTCAGAGCCAGTCCTTCAGAACGTTTCAGTTCTGTCATTCGACTCTTTCGCCTGTTCAAGCAGCTGATAAATTCTTATCAGCACTTTACTGGAGGTGCTTATCTGGATGGCTCTTTTAGTCCCATGGGTCTGTGATGCCCACCCTCCAGGGCCACATCCTCACTCCACTGCCTCCCCAGAGCCCCTCTTGCGTTGTCCAAATCTGTAATTGTGGTCTAATGGCCGTGTTTGAAGCCGATCTAGCACATAAACAGGCGAAGGAAGTCTTTAGAGCCTTAATCACTCAGTCCCTCCCTCTCTCGCTCTCTCTCTCTCTCTTTCGTCTCCCCTCCTCCTCCTTCTTCTCTCTCTCTCTTTCTCTCCTTCCTCAGCTCCCCTTCTCTGGTTCAGCCGATCAGGCCCCTGCTTCCCAGACAACTGCAAACAATTAGGCAAATTAGTGGCTCCGCCATCACCATCAAGAGGCCTGCTTGTTTATATCTTAATTGAAGCGAATGTCAAAACAGTCAAGGTTTGAAAGAAACAAGATGCGTCCATGAGATGAAATTCAAACTGCCAGCCAGCCCAAATATTAAGAGTGTTTGTTTAATAGCGTGCGACCAACTGGGAAAAAGAAGGATATAAGAGAAAAAAGAGAGGCAGAGAGAGAGAGAGGGTCGGTATAAAGAATACATATGGGGAAAATACATGCAGACATTTTCCACATCTGTATATAAGATTTCTTTTATCTGTTTAACCCCTCTGCCCTCTCTTTTCTGTATATGTGTGCATTCGTTCTCTGTCTGAGGACATGGGGAATTTCAGACCTTGGATCTGTACGGATGCACACAGTCATTGTAAAAGCTTTTTGCTAAATAGAGAGAAAAAGTATGCACTATTCATCGGGCTCGTCCCCTCCCCCTCCTCCTGTACAATACATAAATAAACAGGAATGACCTGATTGAGATGTAAAAGGCAGGGACTCGGCTCTGGGAGCCATTCGTTAGAATGATGCATTAACCATAGTGCATAGTGTTCTCAGCAGGGCCAATGGCATTATGCACACTAAACAGGGATCGCTTAAACTAATAGGCCTTTCCCATTACTACATATTCATTCTGGGGGAACGAAAGCGCTTGTGCTGGTTCTTGTTTACTTGTGGATTGTTGTGCTGATAAGTGACTTTGCCACCTACTAGTGATGTGCCATAAGCAGCACCTTTGCAGCTACACTCGGCCTCCTCAACTGCAGAACTTCTCTGTGAGTAACTCAATACAGCAGTTTCCTCGTATACATGAAACACATGCAATGGCACAATTCAGAGTCACTATAAACATAACCAAAAATCTAAAAAATTATAAGCAGATGTGATGGCAAAAGCAAGTACCTTCAACGTTGAGCTTCTTAAAAAAATAAGACTGACATGTTGTAGCAATGCTGATAGAATAATATTATAATAACAGCATCTATCTGTTTTTACAGCAGTGTATACAATACACAATAAAGTAGGAATCTAAAACTCAAATGCCAAACTCATAAACTGTACATAAAAAATAAATGTATTACCTCAATTATGTACAAGAGGCTTGTTATATTATATATAAAAGTATAAAAACAATATATATTATAAAAATTGTGTATACACTTTTGTTCAAAAGTTTGGGCTCATTAAGATGTTTAGGAGCATTTATTTGATAAAAAAATACAAAAAAAAAATGTATGTGCCATTTTTGTGAAAAATTATTAATGTGAAAATTCATTCAAATATTAGAAAATATAAGAAATATATATTTTAAAATGCAATTTATTCTGGTGAGCAATTACTCCAGTCTTTAGTGTCACATGATCCCTCAGAAATCCTTCCAATATACTGATTTTATGCTCAAGAAACATTTCTTATTATTATCAATAATATGTATTATCAAGTTTTTTTTAGAAACATTTTCCAGATTCTTTGATGAAAAGAAAGTTTAAAAGAACAGCCTTTATGTGAAATGTATTTGTTGTTTTTCTTTTGTTGTTTTTTTATCTGCAACAATATAAAGGTACTGTCAGCTATTAATTTATTTTTTATATCATATATCATTGTTTAAAATTTGTTATTTGTTATTACTTTTTTATAATTATTTCAATAATATAAAATTGTTTTGTGGGCCAGATTTAAGAATAAATTATTATCACTTGAAAGGTCTGATATTTTCACAGGGATTTTTAAAGTGGTAATAATTTATTCTCAGAATTTGGCCTGCTAGCTAGTAAAGCGACATTCTAATCAAAATAACAAGAACAAGCTAACAAACAAAAACAAAAAAACGCTTAATTTTTATGTTTGCCTTTCATAAAAAACAGCCTTGGAGGGAATATAGTCCAGATACAACTGGCGATGCTGATTGTTGTGTTCAGTAGGTAGATGGATGTTTATGGAGCAGGTGAGCTCAGAAGTTTGGCTCCAGCATTAGGGGCCCAGACAGACATATAGACTCTACCTATCAGGCACCGGTCTGCACAGAACCCACGAGTATCAGCGCTCTAATTGGATCAGTGGCACGAATGTGATTACCGCTGGCGTATTTATTTACATAATAATTATTATTGCCAGCCCTGTGGTGCCAGAGGATGTGGAGGGGGGAGGGCCAGAAATACGGCTGATCTCTGTGTGTGTGTGTGCGCGAGAGGTCGTCGTACGTGCCTCCCCCTTCAGAGCAGAGCTGATATGATGGCATTATTCTATTAGTGCTCCAGTGTGAAGTTTGAAATGAGCTCTGATTGGATTAGTTAACGGCGAGGACTAGATAGTGCGGAATGAGGTTAGCGGCTGCACACGCTCCGGCGGCCGTAATTAGGAGTCTGTCCAGGGAGAACGTTTGGAAGTGTGCCAACATGCATCAATGACTCCTCCTACCGCAAATACAAATATTAGATTATAGTCGAATGTATTTAAAGTGTGTTATTTACTATTGTTATTTATTGCTTATCTGTTCCAGTCAGTACATACCAACATATCTATCCATTCATTCACTTTCCTAGCCAGCTGTCTGTATACCAGTCGATTGATCCATCCATCCATCCATTCCTCGTTGTGTCTTGAAGCGTCATTGTTTGCTAACTCAGTTCTGTTGAGTGTAGTTAAAGAGTTTAGTAAGCGTGTAATGGTGTTTAATCACAGTGTTCCTCAAACAGCCCATTACAGCAGTGTTGAGTGGCAGCATTACATGGCGCCTGCGGGGTCTGAACAAACCACCTTTTGTTAATAAGGCTCCATTAATCAGAGCCATTACAGAAGCCACTGGACCACAAGGCCATGCCGTGCATGATAAATATCCTCTAAACAGAAACAATTTACCCACCCCGTCTAAACAAACCTCTATTGTGTGTGTGTGTGTGTGTGTGTGTGCAACAATACATGTGGCAATTGTTCCCGTGTTGTCCCATGATTTGTTCCTATGAATATACTAAATACATTCCCCTAAAAACACACCGACTGTCCGTTTATGTGCCTGTGAGGCAGAACAATGCTTCGCTGGCATGTGTGTGTTTGTGTATGTGTGAACAGTGATCGGCACAGGGCGGAACAGGAACTACGCACTCTGGCTAAAGTGACCCTAAGGAGCAGTTGAGGTTGAATGTTGGAGGGCTGCCTGTGGGCCGACGTGTCTGCAGACGCGGCCGTGTCTCATTCAGAGCCGAGCGTGTGCTGTTCCCTGTCATTACCGCAACTCCTCCAGGACCAAACACTGTCCACCCAAACCAGGACTAATAGATTATGTGAAAAATGCAACCTGCCCTTAATGGTTTGGTCCCTGTATTCATGTAAATCTGAATTTTTGACAAATAGATTAATTGATTTACAATGCAGATTTCATAATGTAGAACAAAATGGTAACTTTTTACACTAAGGTTCAATTTGTTAACCTCATGTAGGTTAATGATCATTTAAATATACGAACATACATTTGTATTATTTTAAATCGTAAAATAAATTTTAGTTAATTTATCATACACAAACATGAGTTAACAATGAACAATAGACAACGTAGATTAATAAATGCTATAATTATTCCTTAATAACTAATGCATTAACTAAAGTTAACAACTAACCCTAACCTTATTGTTATGTGTTACCAACAAATTTGAATTATTTGTAAAATAATAATAAAAATAATACTATAGAAAACTATAAAGACTTTTTCAACTTGACCTAAAGCGGTACTTTTCAATTCTTAACATTGATATAGACTAGTAAAACAGTAGCTCTGATTTGAAGAACCATCTACTGTATATATTACTCTGTGATGATATATAATATAATATGATATATGAAATTCTATATTCAAATGATTGAAGTTTCAGAACAGCACAAAGTCATTTATTTCACCTCCAAAAGATTTCCATTGAAAGATCAACTGCTGAATAATCATGCAACCTTGTCGTTCAGTGAAACTAACAGATACTTTTCTAAACCAAATAAAATAATTTTGGAGCTATTCAAAGCCCATACACATTTTTAAGCTGTTCCATAATTAATGGTCAATGTGGTCTGGAATGTACAAAAATATACAGGGAAATTTCTGGAGCATCTAAAAGATGTGAGAGGGTGGTTGAGTTTTTGACCATTGTGTTAACATACATAATGCATATATAAGTTTCAAATATGATCTAAAACATTTCTCCTCTGCTCAAGATGGCTTTGTCCTCCTGCTCGTCCCCATTGCCTTGTTTTTGTCCTTCTTGCTATGATGGAGAATCATTTGTTGTGTCAACTCCACTTTTCCTCTATTCCTTTTCCTCATTAGTGACATTCTGTTCATTTTGGTATCCCACATTCTCGACCACCATCCCTTCTCCTCCTTCCCCTGCCTTTTCTCCCTCTCTCTTTCTGCAGAGTGTCTAATTCCAGAGCTGGGATCTTCACAACAGATAACAGCGCTAATTTCATTAATTATAAACCAATATGTTACTGGAAGCCTCCGGAGACTCCTGGCCAACACTGGCATCTGGTCCGCAGTGCGGGGGGGAACTGAAGAGGTTAGACAAGAGAGTAGACAAGGAGTGAGAAAAGAAAGAGAAAGATAGAGGGATTAGAAAGCACTGTCCTTGTCATTGGTGGATGAGAGAGGCCGACTATGAGATCACGTCCCGTTTTTTGTCTAGAGTGGCGTAAAAACCAACTCAGAACAGCTCATTGTCTGAGAGTATCCTCAGACTAAAGATCAGGATTCAAACCAAAAAACGGTTGCTAAGTTTCTAAAATGTTGAAGGCACTTATTCTTAAAACCCATTAACCATGGTTAAACTGCACTGTCTAGACAAATGGATGGATGGATGGATGGATGGGTGGATGGATAGATAGATAGATAGATAGATAGATAGATAGATAGATAGATAGATAGATAGATAGATAGATAGATAGATAGATAGATAGATAGATAGATAGATAGATAGATAGATAGATAGATAGATAGATAGATACAGGAATGGACGTGAAGTAGCTCTTGATGAGATGTGTACACTAACAGGTGTGTCCCTCACGGTTTGCTGCCTCCTGCTGCACACAACAGCACCCAATCAGTCGCGCTTCACGTCCACACAACAGCATTGTGGGAGATAAATAAATAAAGCAGCCCCTCGAGTCTTGGACATTAATAGCAATTGTGTGTGTGTAAACTGCTTCACATCGTCCTCTCCACTCACAGCTGCCCCGTAATCACTGTTGGGCCATGCAGCTGATGAGATGTGTGTGAAACAGAGTGAGAGAGAGAAAGACAGCATATGGGACGGAGCCATGTCAGTTGGTGAAGTTTGAATAACGCTGAGAAAAATTATTTCAAATCTGACAACATCTTGGGAGCAGCACATCTGGCCCACTCACCGTCAAATGATTTTCCCACCTGCTTTCAGTTAGGCAAATTATGATACAGCACAATGAGGGTGCGAGGAAAGCAGGCAAGATGGATACTGGAGAGAGAGAGAGAGAGAGAGAGAGAGAGGAGGGAACATCAGAGGGGGAAAAATGTGGCCATTGATGGTGAGAACTGAGACGCTGTGACCTTGGAGGTTGAAGATGATGACATGACATGATGACACCAAGCCACTAACAAGCAGTCTGTACAGAGCAAGCGCCAGAGTGACTATAATCTGTAGTTTCAACATTCATTAACTACCTCTCAATCTACCACCATCTTGCCAGGAGCAGGGATAATTGTAACACTCAATAAATGTAACATTGGTATTAACTTAATTAACAATGCACTCACAGTGACACAGTTTTAAGGTCATAATTTTACTTACAGTAGATCAAGTCATAGATCTTTTTAAACAGCGCATTTACAAATACAAATGTGCATTATTTTTGTCAGTATGAATGTATGAATAAATGTCTCAAGCAACTATGACAACACCATCATGTGAATTAAGTGTTAATATTAAAGTATGGACGAGAAACTACAGTTGTATTTCACTGAAGATTGTTGGGCATTTAAGAGATGGTTTACATTTTATGTAAAAAAATAAAATAAAATAAATAAAAGGTCAAATTTTAAAGCTTTAAGCTAATATTAAATTAGTTAATATATTAAATATATTAATCTTTTTTAAAAAGTTTGGGATCAGTAAGATTCTTTAATGCTTTTGAAAAAAGTCTCTTGGTCATAAGGCTGCATTTATTTGATTAAAAATACAGAAAAAAAACAGTAATATTGTGAAATATTATTAAACTGTTTTCTAAATTTAACAATGTAATTTATTCCTGTGATAAGCAGATATGAAGTATGAATAAGATTTTACAAAGGGACAAGATCCATGGGAACCATCAGAGTTTCATCACAGGTGTTCAATGCTTGTTGGTTCTAATTAAAGGGATACTCCACCCCAAAATGAAAATTTTGTTATTAATCACTTACCCCCATGTCGTTCCAAACCTGTAAAAGCTTAGTTCGGCCTCGGAACACAATTTAAAATATTTTGGATGAAAACTTGGTTACGACTGTCCCATTGACTGCCAAGTAAATTACACTGTCAAGGCACAGAAAAGTATAAAAAACATAGTAAAAATAATCCATCTGCCATCAGTGGTTCAATCTGAATTTTATGAAGCGACGAGAATACTTTTTGTACGCAAAGAAAATAAAAATAACGACATTTATTCAACAATTCGTCTCCTCTCTGTCTCTCTGTGTCACCATAGCACCATTTTGGAGAGCATCCGATGGACGCAAAGTGTGTACGCTATTCTCTGTCATCAGTAACGCATGGATACGTATTGTATGTTTATTTACGCTTTGATTTGAATGGAAACAGCGTATCCATGCGTTACCAGTGTTGGGCAAAGTTACTTTTAAAAGTAATGCATTACAATATTGCGTTACTCCCTAAAAAAGTAACTAATTATGTTACTTAGTTACTTTTTATGGAAAGTAATGTGTTAAGTTACTTTTGCGTTACTCATGAGCAGGGCTTGATTGTTTTTAATATAAGAAGTTCTGTTTATAGCAAATGTAAAAGCCCTTTCACACCAAAAAGTGTAATGAATAAACCTCAGGCTGAAGGAAAAGTAAATTCACGTCTGTACAGTAGAACGCAGGAGAAGAAGTTTAACACTCTTCAGCAATTTAAAAAACAAAACAATGAAGCACAATTGTTAGTTTATCTAAAGTAATTTTTGCTTATTAGTATGGTTGAACTGGATCATCAAAGGTCAGCAGCAAAGACATAGGTTAATAAAATGGGATTAGATATAGTTGTGTTGTTTAACATATTTAATTATTGCAGGTTTGCATCATATTCTGATTTTGGATTTCACTGTTTTAATTCATTTTGATGAATACTAAATCTGTTTTTTTTTTTTTTTTTCTTTTGTGAGTGGGATAAATTAATGTACATTCACATTTAGTCTAGAACTACAGTAACATCATGTTCACACAGCACACGCAACTCCTCTGCACTTCCGATTTCTCCCAACATGGGGACAGGAGACTTGTCAGTCAATAAAAGGGAAAACAAAGTAACTGGCGTTACTTTTTTGAAAAAGTAACTCAGATATTTTCTTGTAAATTAAAAAGTAATGCGTTACTTTACTAGTTACTTGAAAAAAGTAATCTGATTATGTAACTCGCGTTACTTGTAACACTGTGCGTTACTGATGACAGAGAATAGCGTACGCACTTTGCATCCATCGGATGCTCTTCAAAATGGCGCTATGCTGACGCAGAGAGAGACACAAAGGAGACGAATTGTTGAATAAATGTCGTTATTTTTATTTTCTTTGTGTACAAAAAGTATTCTTGTCGCTTCATAAAATTCAGATTGAACCACTGATGGCAGATGGACTATTTTGACAATTTTTAAACTTTTCTGTGCCTTGACAGTGTAATTTACTTGGCAGTCAATGGGACAGTCACAAGCCTTCCGGTTTTCATCCAAAATATCTTAAATTGTGTTCCGAAGACGAACGAAGCTTTTACGGGTTTGGAACGACACGGGGGTAAGTGATTAATGACAAAATTTTCATTTTGGAGTGGAGTATCCCTTTAAGAGCAAAATGACTCCTTTGTAATGTTTACAAAAATCATACTATTATTTATATCAATTTTCATCCACTAAGCCTTATTTTATTAGACTGAAACAAACAATAAGTCTCTTAATTTTGTTCATACCATAATGCCAAATTCTGTCAGGACCATTTCATTTACAAAATATTAAAGAGATTTACAAGCATAAAAGCAAAGAGAGCATTAAAAATTATGAGTTGAGGGAATGTCACCCAATGAACACAAAGCCTCTAATGGTAATAAAACAGACATGGCAGTTGTGTGTGTACTGCCCCTAGAGTTTATGAGGAAAATTGCAGAAGAACCCTTTTTAAATCCAAAACAGAACCTTTCTGGTTTCATGTCATAATAATTGTGCTGGTTGTTTCATGATTGACAGTTTTGCTTTAGTTGCTAAAACACTACATATGTCTTTACATCAAATGAGATAAAAGTTTTGTATTTGCATCGTTCTTTCAAATTAATATTGTTTATATTGTGAATTACTTGATGCATGTGCCAGTTCCATTTATGACCATTTCAGCTAAGATTAAAACAAGTAGGGCCTTACATATTTACATTCACGCATTACCTGCGTCACTATAGATTTGAGTGAGTGTATAATGCCCTGTCTCAATGATAGTAAATTATCTTCTGCAATCATAGAGACAGGACACTATTGCACATCATTTTTCATGCTTTACTTTTTTTTTTATTCCACTGAGAAAACACACATGTATATTTCTGATGATCGTAAAGGTATGCTATATTACTGCTATAGAAACAGACCTACTAAACAACTATTGAGTGTTGTTCTAACTGACGACCCCTGCTGATCATCTTATGAAAGGTTTTAGTTTGGCTTTGCAGGGTGATGAACCAGTGAGGATGAAACTCAATGACAGCACTCATGCGCCCTTTGGACTGCTGGATAATCCCTCGTCATAAACATCTCCATCTAACCCACACCCACCGACACACATGCATACACACACACACACACAGATAGATTGCAAGATAGATAACATTTTTAAAGGGATCAATAAACAGCAGCTTATCACACCTTAACTGATAAAAAAATACTGATTGCTGAATAAATGCAACCTAAGCTTCATATTTGAATAAATACAAGATATTTTAGGACAATCACATGCAAACCACACAAAAACAAGGGGATATCATAATTTATTGACAGATATTCACCCATGAGCTTGCTGTTTGCGGTAATGAGTCAAAGGGAGTTGCATAGAGCGGGTCTGACGTGCCGGTATAGTGTTTCATGGGACACCAGGGTTCTCTGAATATGTTTGTGTGTGCCACGCTCTGTTTGTCAGAAGGTACCGCATGTTATTTGGTTGTTGTGAAGGGTGTGTGTTTGTGTGTAATAGTTACCCCTAGATTGACTCCGTAACCTAAACATCTAAAATTTTTGATGACAACATTATGTTTTTCATCTCATGCACATAGTTCTATTCCAACATTCAAATGCGCATACAGAAATATCCACTCACATAAGTAGTACACTACTGTCTAAAATTTGAGGTCAGTAAAAAATTTTTAATGCTTTTAAAAGAAGTCTCTTATAGTCAAAAAACTGCATTTTTAAAATCAAAAATACAAAAACAAAAAACAGTCATAAAATATTAAATTACTGTTTTCTATATTTTTAAATGTAATTAATTCATGTGATGGCAAAGCTCGGTTTTCAGCAGCAGTCTTCACTGCCACATGATCCTTTTCAAATCTGTTGGTCTTCAAGAAACATTTTATAATTATGCTAATAATGCTTGTGCTGCTTAATGTTTTTGTTCAGACCATTGATACATTTTTTTCAGGATTTTTTGATGAAAATCCAAAAGAACAGCATTTATTTGAAATAGAAATCTTTTGTAATGTTATAAATATCATTGCTGTCACTTATGATCAACTTAATGCATTATTGCTGAATAAAAGCATTAATTTCTTTCAAAAAGAAAGAAACTGAACATTTTCATTTTTCAAAGTTTTTCATTTTTATTCCATTTTTTTAATTTAAAGAAATATGGGGAAAACTGATTTTACACAGATTTATTTAGGCTAATTCCTAGGTTATTATTGCTAATAAAAACTATTTTAAAGACTAAAATATTATTTTTGTTAACTAAAAACTACCTGCTTAACTAACTGAAAATGTGCAGGGGGGAAAAAAACACTTTACCTAAACAAAAACTATACAAACAAAAACTAAATAAAATTAAAATGAAAATAACTTTTTTTTTTCAAATTTTTCATTTTCAGTCAATTCTGATTGATCTGATTAAATAAGTCTACCGAGCCCGACTTCTGATTATCAGTGTATCCTGTCCGAGTAGACCTCTAACATAAGGTGGGCCAGACAGTTGAGGTTGTGGGAGGTTTGGTGGTTTCCAGGGTGGGCCAAGTTCATGATTAGGTGGGCCAGGCCCTGTGGAGCCAGACCTAGTGTAGCGTGTGTCAACGTGGGCAGATGGAACAAATTGTGATGTGATGCAATGTTGAAATCTAATACTATAAAACTAAATAATAACCAAATTTAGTCATTTCAACAAAAAAGTAAACAAAATAAAAACTAAGCACTTTTAAAACAAACTAATACTAAAGTAAAATTGAAACTCAAAATTCTAAAAATAAAAATAATAACCTTCACACACACCCAACCCAATGATGGTTGATCATGTCCGTCTTTTTCGCTCTCTCCTATATTTTGTGTTTATGCTTTGTTTGTGTGTCTCAGTGCAGAAATATTTCCCTGGAATCGACAGTGTTTATAATGTAGGGCAGCAACACCCAATTATTACCCCAAGAGGAGCCTTCTATTTAGGTTTATTCTATGGCTGCTAAATTTATCCAGGCATGCCTTGATGCCGGCCGAGCCAAAAGCCTGACTTTACAGTTCAAAGATCCTGCACCCTTACACATTCCTCTCTGCCCATAATGGAGGACTCGAGCTTGCCAAAAGATGCACTGACTCCAACAATCAGCGCGGCGCAGATGACTGTACGAACTGAGCTAAAACAACTGATTTGTATCACAACAATACTGTTTGATCAGCTGCTGCTCATTTTAAATGGTTGCAGCTGAAATTTAAATAAATATTGCAGATGAAAGGTATTCTGACTACAACTTGGGTCGTGGCAGAATGTCCGTCACTGTAAAGAACACCAGTGTGACCCAAACCAAGTTTGCTCTTTATTGTTAAATGCTTGAGAGGAAACATACTTGCTGTCAAAGCGCTTGACAAAGCAGAACCAAATAAACCCTTGTTTAGTGTTGTTGGCGGTCGCCATATCCTAAATAATGCAAAACACCTTGATGAGTGAGGCGTTATCGCTGGAAATAGAGGACAGGACATTAGCACACACACGGAAAGAAGCGGAGAGGGATGAGTCAAGAAATTTATCATTTGGGCTTAAAATGCACTCATTCCTGGCTCATGAATAATTTGGCAACACAACACTAATTTTGCATTAGACGACCGATTCACAGCTCAGAAACACTCTCGCCAACTCTCCAGGGCTGTTTACCCATGTGTCGGTATTTTTCCCGCCTTTTTCCCAGTTAGTAATGCGTTTTCCACTGGATGCACCTCAAAGTGACCTATATATTCACTTCGAGGACCGTTTGGTGTAAAAGCATTACTAACTGAAAAAAGGCCAAAAATACCTACGCACAGCTAAACAGCTCAGCGGCAGGGAATGGCGACGATGCTCTGCGGGTCTCCGAGCGACCGTACGGGGAGTCCCGGTTGCATCGGTTGGCGCGCAGACAGTACGGCTTCTTGCTGTGCCACTATTAGTGCAGCCTCCACCGGTTTAATATTTAATTGCGCTGATGGACTGCATCTGTGCTGCTCTGTGATGCAAACATTATTATACATACTAAGTGGCTTAATTGTAATTACAGCTGAAAATTTAATTAAAGCCAACAATAAAAGGGACCGTAGCTAGTGTTTCATTCGCTTTTCCCCACTCAGTCCCTAATGGCTTGATTTAGTTAACTCTTACCCCATCTCCGTAGGGAATCTATATTTCTCTTTTATACGACATGCAGTAATTTTTTATTTGCCACGTCTTTAACATGTAAGAAACTGTTTTAAAACATGCTAGCTGATTTAGTTTGAGCATGAATGGCAATGCTGAATGTATTTTAGCTCTGTGCAGGTGCTGATTATTATGGACCACTGGTGCAGTAATGTGCATTAGGAATATGACACTTAGTCAGTGACAAACATGTTTGAAGACTCTTAACAAAGAAACAGTGAAAGATATTAAGCAAAGAAAAAATAGCTGTCAATTAATTTATACTTTAAATAAATAATAATTTAAATAATTTTTAAAAGTAGCCTAACTACTTGAATTTTTCCAATTGAATTGTTTTTTTAAAACAATCATATTGCACTACATTGTTTCTTAAACACTATCATGGCAATTCATAATGTTTAAATGCTAAAAAAAAAAAAGAGAAAAAAAAAGTGATAATGACAGGTACAATCTTTATCGTTTTCCAGTGTTGTATTTATTTATTCATTCATTTATTTCAGATCACAATCATGGTAAGGTTTAGGGTTTGGCCTTTATGGTAGTATTTAGGTTAATAAACTAAGTATTTTTCTTAAGATATGCTATGACTCAAGAAACCTTTTTATTTATTTTTCATAAAAACAGACATTTATTTATATTACCGCACAGGCATACTCTTTTAGTTGTATCATTACAAACAAACAAATAAACAAATAAATAAATACCATTTAATAAATCAATACATTTTACACTCATTACATACATTATTATTTTTCCTTAAAAATGAACAGAGAAAAAATGATGAGTTTAATCACAATATTTTTTTCTGTTTCACAGGTTTAACAAAGCAAAGTCTTTCCAAGTACACCAGAGTGAATCATTGTGTTAGAAGATGTTCTTAGTTTCCAGTAGAGCAGGATCTTACTCACTGACCAGGCAACATATTTGCTTATTTAGTCATAAATTCAAAATGACAGCCATGCACGTGAACACTATTAGGGTTGCATTTTGCATCTTCGCAAATAAATAGACACTCTTCTCTACCAAACCCATTCCTACTTCTTTATTTACTCACAAACACTGGTGGCCTCCCCCTCCCGTCTGTTGCGCTGTATTATTTATTAGATGTTCGGCGTGTTAGCAGGGCTGCTGGTGGGCCGGGCAGTAAACAGCACGGTGTTAGGCAACATGATTTTGCACTCTGCTTGCAGACCCTGAGAGACTGATCAGGGCCAAGCAAGGCGACAAGCTGCCAAACGTCAAGTCTGTCCCTCGTAGCTGGCCTGACAGCCACAAATAAAGGCTGTTCCATTAAAAAGTGGCTGCCAAATGAGACTCAACAGCACAGATCTCTTAAGGTTAGATAAAAATGTGTCAAAGGCTCTTGCGGTATTTGGATCGGTATCAATGAGCGGTTACTTCAATCTACCCATGGGCTTTTGTGAAAGGATACATGTGTATGTATGTGCCTCTTGCCTGCCATATGTTTGTTTGTCTCTCTGTAAGTCTGTGTCTCATCAATCAGGAAGCCTTCAGTCACTCAACACGAGAATCAAAGTTACACATTTCAGCCCTACTAGGATAAACATGCAGCATTACACTGTGGATACAAAGGACACACGCATGTCATCGATTATCTGTGAGACTACACTCCATTTCTTGCTGTATAAAAAAGGATTAGGCTACAGTACATTTTTTCTGACTAAATAAGAGAAAATCAGAGGCAAACAATGTATTTATATGGGGAGAACAAAAACACGTTCCAGATTTTCCGTTGTCCAGTTGGTTACAGGTCATCAGCACTGCACAGATACAGTACTATATTCACTTGCTTTATTCTTTACAAGCAGTGAAGCTTCAAACTATATATCCAAAAACACTTTGAGGTTTTTAATATAATGTAAAATAAAAAATTTTTTTTTACACTCACGGAAGCACCTACTACTTTTTTTTTCCAAATGGAACTTAAAGGGATAGTTCACCCAAAAATGAAAATTTTGTCATTAATTACTCACCCTCATGTCGTTCCAAACCTGTAAGACCTTCGTTCATCTTCAGAACACAAATTAAGATATTTTTGATGAAATCCGAGAGCTCTCTGATCCTCTGTAGACAGCAACACAACTGCAATGTTCCCAGACCCAGAAAAGTAGCAAAGACATCAGTAAAATATTCCATGTGACATCAGGGTTCAACTGTAATTTTACGAAGCTACAAGAACACTTTTTGTGCGCAAAGAAAACAAAAATAACGACTTTATTCAACAATTCTTCTCATCTGCGCCTTCATTGTGGAAATGATGCATGCTTGTATTCTCGTAGCTTCGTAAAATTAAGGTTGAACCCCTGATGTCACATGGACTGTTTTACTGATGTCCTTGCTACGATACTGGACCTGGGAACATTGCAGTTTTGTTGCTGTCTATGGAGGGTCTGAGGCTTCGAATTCATCAAAAATATCTTAATTTGTGTTCTGAAGATCGACATGAGGGTGAGTAATTAATGACAACATTTTCATTTTTGGGTGAACTATCCCTTTAAAAGGTGTGCAGCTTTCTCAAACACACCCTGAACCTTGTTCAGACAACCCGGTAGCCTCGCCCCCAAAGTCACCTCATTGGTTGAGGCAGAAGTTGACATGTCAAGTCATTTAAACAAACTGGGCAATTTTCGGAAAGTGCTATAGACTTTACGCTCTTTGGGAAGTAAACCTACAAATGTTTAGACTTGTTTATGCATATTATCCTAAGACTGAAGAAAGTATTTTAACTGAGAAAATTACAGACATCAGATTTAACTCTATCAGCCTACTATTGTGTAGTATTTCAAAAAGTACTGTTGTACTGTTACTGTGTTTGAGTGACTCGGGCAGCCCTGCTCTAGTCTGCCCATACATTGTTTTAATAGTTTTATGCCCATCATAAAACATATTATTATTGCCACATGATAGTATCTCAAATTGTGTTTAAGGTCAAATAGCCAAACCCATATTTGTGTGTATTGGATACCGAAGGCCTGCACACAGGTCAATGCAACAGAGATCCAGCAATTCAGGAAGCCGTTTCAAAATATAAATTGATGAGTTTCCCAAAGACTTCTCCAATCTGCCATTGCTCACCAACAAGTAGCCTAATCCTACCCAAAATTGGTTGAGACTATGTCGCTATATGTGAGATTTTACTACCTTATTTTCTGAAAGACTCAAACAGAGAGCTTAATAGGAAACAAGCACAGAGGTTGTGTCCAAAATAACAGATAAAGCTGGATCATTTGGTTTGAATGTGCCATGAGTTAGGAATGGTGGGAGAGGCACTTATGACTGGCACAGGGCATCAGGGCACAGGGTAGCACATCTGTTTGCAAGCTGTGGCATCATGAACCGCTCCTGACTGTGTTTGCACCGCATTAACCTGGACCAAGAGAGAACAACAAGGTAATAGAAACTCAAAGAGGTTAGTTCACCTCAACTATTCAAAGAGATCCATCATTGAAGCCCTCATCATCTCTCCCTTCCTCCATCCTCAAAACATATATTTCCTCTGCTTTGTATTTTCCTATGGTGAACCAGAGTTCCACAGAGGTTTGCAGTTTAGATACAAGGGACGGGATTGTTCCTGTCTCTACCATAAATGTGCATTCAACCCGTCATCCCAGTCACCATCCTCCCCACCATTATAAACCATCAGCAGATAGAAGAACAGACTTACACACACAGAAACTTAAAGTTGTGTGGGGTCTGGCCCACAGACAGTTTGAGAAGGCGGTAGGATGCGGTTGGGTGTCACCAGGTTGTCATTAGTTCAGCATCTGTTCCCATCACACATTCCACCACGTGACTCAATGGTGTGGGGGCGCCACATTTACTGGGCTCTTAAATAAAACCGTGCAGGCAATCAGCATGGACACCCCCCACCACCGGGACCCTAGGGGCCGCACCTAACGCACCTAAGGTGATGACCGTGTCGTTATATCTGCTTATGGCTTCTTAATTGTTCCCATTTCCTCTTGCTTGGTTGACTTTTGATACTAGTTTAAAGCTCATTCAATTAGCAATGGTACGTGCACTTGCTAAACAACTGCATGAGTATGTACACAGCAGATGAGAATTAGGGCTCAAATTCCCAGAAGACCCTTTTTTCCCTTTGGGAAAAGTGCCTTTTGTATAAAGTAGGGCTGAATTATCTTGATTTATCTATGGACATAATATATTCCAGGTTTAAACGACATAAAACCAGGATCAATTGAGGTTAATCTTCATTTTACATCTTTAAGTTGATGAAGGTCTTGTGTGGGGCAACTAGCATGCACTTTTGAGTAGCAAGGCTATTTTCTACACATTTGGTGCGGCTTTATGTTTAATATTCTCTGATTTACTGTGATATTTGCTGGATCAAACATACCATAGGCATGGTTTGCCACAGAGCAAAGTTAAAATAGCATGCTTTAAATGTGATTTCCCATCATGCAAAAGGGTGTGATTGGTTTTGTTAATTTTAATATATTTGGACTCATAGTCTCTGTGGTTTTAATGTTGTTTTTTATTGTACTCCATGTGGAAAGCCTACTGATTGTACCCCATTAATTTAGAGTGCCTGTAATGAGTAGCTGTATTGTAGCTGGTCGCTCTTGCTGTGGTCACTAATTACCAAACATTTTAATGAGGGTGTGCTGTTTCAGAGTGGTGTCAATTATATATTTAGGATTTTAGATACACTATATGGAAGCATGCAACAGATGTCGATACGTTTAAAATTAGACACGTCAAAAGCACTAATCTTGTCAGTTGGTCAGAAAGACAGTTTAATGTAATGCCTTCAGAATCTTGTCTGAACATAACCTTGTGTGCAGATGACCACAATACTGGCAGGGCAATATAGTGATTTGTTATGTATTTTTGTGTGTGCATGTCTGCCTATACTTAAATACCAGCTACTTATGAAGGGTGAACTCAGTCATTGTGTGCTTTTTTGTCTAAAACAAACCTCCAAACCACACAAGGGTTCCATAAAGGGATATTTATCTTACTGGTCACACTGGGTTCAACCCACTACACAAGAGTACAAAATGTTTTGAAGATATAGTATATTAAATGACCTCTAATGCCTTTGAGATCTGCCCTCCTTGGTCACTGCTGACAAGCCATACAAAAAGTTTAATAGGAATGAGTTTAAATAGGAACTGTGACTTTTTAATCCCAAAAACGTAATTATTTATTTATTTTGCAATTATGAGAAGAAAGACATTTTTAATTTTTAATTTTGTGGCAGAAAAAAAAACTAAAATAAATTGAATTGCAATGATGAGATGATGATGAGATGATGATGATGAGATAGAAAGTCTCAAATACCTTTTTATTTTATTTTTTGATACCATGGTGGAAACAAACTTCCATAGAAACATTTATCACAGTAAACTGAAAAGCAAAAGGCACAATGAGAATATTACAAATGATAACATTAAGAGATCAGTGAGTGACAGTAACATGATCTGAATCAATATGTAAATGATAAGTTAGTCACTTTAAAATTACACTGGAACAAATATAAATCTTTTATATAGAATAAGGATGACAGTTTAATCTATAGCATGCACTTCTCAACATTTATATAAAGATCTGGAATGTGGAAAAGTAGTACTTGTATCCTCTCAAACAATGTTAGATCAAAAATTGTCTGTAAAATTGTGTTTAAAACCATTCAAACACACAGATCAGCTTTGAAATATAAAACACCTTTCAGAAAATTTCGGACGACAACAGTGATGGAGGTGGGATTGGTCAGTAACGGTTTAAGGATTTAAGTGGTCACTAAACTAAGAATTTCTTGTCATTGATTGGATGTTGCCATAGTAACACAGTTCAGCTGGCAAAGGTTGAATGAAAACATCCATTGGCTTTCCACTTTGGGTGAATGAGGGAAGCCAGAGACACCCAGTACCACATGCCACTGGGATACATGTACAGTTTAGCCACAGTCCTCACCACTGGTGGAAATGGTTTTCCCATCAGTAATATAGTGAGCAATAATATAGTGCCTGAACACCCTGTGGTTTGACTGCGAACCTGTTGCACCATATAACCACAGAAACATTCAATTAGAATTGATTCAGAAGGGCAAAAGCAGTGCCATTCGTCTAAATAATAAATGCAGCAGCTATGTATTAATTTAACTCGATCTACTATGCAAAAAATCAATTAATGGGATTCAAACCGCATAATACACAGAAATGCATAATGTCAGTTTATTTTAATGGGACTGTGATGGACAATGTCTTAACTGTCCCGAAGTGCAATCAAAGGTCAGCCTGTTAAAAGGTGCACTAACAGTCCCACCTAGCTTAAGTTAATGAGAACAAAGTATGACTTTGGAAAAGGATTTTTATTAGACATACTGGGTGTAAAATCGTGTTTAAAAAATGCTGATAGCATTTGTAGCTCCTCAATGTTTATTGGGTGTTCAAAGTTTACCTGTATGTAATAAGTGGCCGGTTAGTGCATGTTTGGTTTTATTACCGTATGGAACAACGTAATGAAGTACGTCTCACTTAATAAACATCCTGTTTTATTGGCAGTGTCGGTGACTGGCATTTTGACCTCTGTCATTCAACGATAACAGCATCAAGACGATTCCAGCAAATACTTTATGATGTCATCATCCATTAAAATGATTTTGTCAAATGCCTGATGATCTTCAATCAATAAACAAATACACTTTGTCAAATCGATATAACAAATATACTGTTCTCATCGATGTTTTTTAGGTGCCCGGCTGCCTAGATTTAATGCACCATCATTAAATCACTTCCTTGTGCACGTAGACAACATAAAAAATGTATTTTATGTATTTTTACAACACTGATTCCACATCTTGTGTGTACTTCATATGTCTACTGCAAACATTTGTCGAGTCTCCATTACAGTGTGGGATCATGGAATGCTATGATTGATAAATGATTACTGGGATATCGTATTTTTAGGGCCTGCAATTTCATAAAGTGTAAATTATTATGGTCAGGCCGTAAAAACCGTCTTTTGGATGTCCGTCTTCATCAGGTGCAACCATAATGATCAAGTTGAGGTCAGGCGCTGTGTCTTTGGAATAGGCAAATCAATATACAAGTCTACTTCCGCAAACGTCTTTCGCATTAAATTAAACATGTTTCTACGTAATGTAACTGCTCCAGTCCCCATATAGAAGCGGGGCAATGAGGTATCATAATCGTTAAGCACATTATTAAGACAAACCGCATCACCTGTTATTATACAAGTCATGTGTAATTGAATAAACAATGACCAGACCTCCCTCATAGTCTTCAATTAGCCATTTGTTTTAGCATGGAAGTCAATGAGGAAACGAGGCAATGAAAATCGATGGCTTCGCAGTGCGGTGCCTGTTGGCCTGTTGCGCTACCTGCCTGTTGTTTAATTCTCTATTAAAGCTGTAATGTGTAGGAGAGCATCATGTACGTTATCCGCCCCATCTATTGATGACAGTCATACGTCTCATCACAATAAAACAATGCTCTCATTAAGACGGAGAGCCAGCCCAGTCTTTTACCGCTGCTTTTTTACGGCGACTGTAAACCTAACGAGCGCTTTACGGCATTATTGTTTTTAAACAGACCCTGAAAAGAGGTAATGCTAAAGGTGAACTGAATATTTTATGGATGTCATTTTTGAGATGATGGGGTAAGAAAGCTCATTCTCACGCTAGGGCTGTCAAAAAGTGCTGATGAGTTGTGCTTTTAATGATTTTAACGACCTCTTAAAGCGATCAAGGACATGCTATGCTGCCTGATGAGGAACAGCGTTTAATCCACCCCCACCGTATACAGGGCTTAACAAACATTAACGCCCAACCTCTGTCCTCACCTGCCATGGCCTTGGGTCTGATGGTCATAAAACAGTGGGACTGATGACAGAGCTCAAACGGGGACATCACAAATAAAGTTACTGCGATATGTGGCCGAAATAACCTTCACGATTAATGCCTCTCAAATAAACCCACTATCAAATGCCATTTTGCAACTGACCTGATCTTCAAAGCGAGGATGGAAATTAAATATCAATTAAGGACTGGATTTATTGGCCTGCGGGTCTGTCTTGAAGACACAGAATTATTTATCAATGTTTACTGTCAAATATGATAACTGCATTTATTAATTGGTCACTTACGTCCACGATTTAGTGATTGATTGGTCTCATACTCAAGAGGAATAAATTAGCTAACGCGAATAGCCACATAAATAAATCACCAGCATCAGTGATCAAAAGCTGAATTCATAAGGAATGTATTAATTGCTATTAAGTTATTCATAACCATTTCAATTATAAAAAGGCAAATTAAAAGCAACCAATATTCATGCGAGAATGAGTGGAACAACAGCCAAAGACAGGCGAGCAGGTGAGCCGATGAATGGATGAGCAGAGAGATAAAGTGAAATAGCGAGCAGATAGGAGAGATAGAGGTTGGTCATCAGACCGCATAAAACCAGAAGCATTCATCCATTTAACAGCTGCTCACAGCTTTACACATTTGCTGTTTTCTTAGAGACCTAGTGCAAAGGCCATCATTAATGGCTGTGGTTATCTTCATCGCTCTGTTCCTCATCATCCTCCTACAATAGCTTATCTGCAAGGATCAGAACAAGTATTTATGACATCATAAAACTCCCATAAGACCTCCCCCTCTTCACCAGCATTTTACACGCACACACACTTTCCATTTGTTGAGTTTACTTGAATTGTTTATGGAAACCACTTTACCTTGGCTCGTTCAAGTCGCAAGAGTTAATTTATTTTTGCCTTGTTTACTCGAAACACAAGGCCCATAGTATAAGATACACAACTAAATTAAGTTAAGCATCGAGTCGAGGCAATCATTTTTCATAAACTTTTGCAGCGCATGAGATTTTCCTGTACCACACATGCATTTTCCTCTCTTTCTCTCTTAGACACAACAACGAGCTTGCTCAAGCTTACAAACATTGATCTCAAAACTTCTCTAATGCAAAATTTACATTCAAGTTTCTTCTTGTGGCACTAGGGTGGAGTCGTCGTAACCATGAAAACATGCCGGATCACCTGATTCGCTCACCTTTTACACTATGATTGTACAGACAGGTGCCTTAGACGGTCTTGAAAAAAGTGGCACATTTGGATTATAACACAATACATGCATCCTCTCTCAAACACGAATTTTGCAGCTGGGAGTGAACTGTGACTGCTTAAAAAGATTTAGAGCCACACAAGCATCTCTGTCACGCTTGCATTAATTAAGGAATGATATAGTGCTGTCGCTCTCGCCCTCCACCAAACTCAGCACTCACACTTCACTATGAAACAGTACATTTAGACTTAAACTACAGTTTACCCAAAAATTTTAATTCTGTCATCATTTACTCATCCGTAGGTCATTCCAAACCTGTATGGTTTTTAATGTTTTTTTTTCCTTTTTTAATAATGAAAGTCAGTGAGGTCCAAAACAACATGGGACTAAATTTCATTGTATGGACATTGAGACATTTTTCTAAATGAGTAAACTATTTGAGAATTTTTGGAATTGTGAATCTCTTTAAAATATGGTGTCCAGCAAAATACATCTCAAAAATGCTAAAATATACATATACACTACCAATTGGATTTAAAAAAAAAAAAAAAAAATAAGTGTTATGCTGTTAATACTATTTTCTATTTTAATATATTTCAAAATCTAATTCTTCTTGTGATGGCAGAGCTGGATTTCATATGATCCTTAAGAAATCATTCTTATATACTGATTTGTTGCTCAAGGAACATTTCTCATTATTATCAATGTTGAAAAACTGCTGAAATATATTTTGCTGTTTAATAATTTTGTGGAAACAAACAAAAAAAGATTCAAAAAAATAATAACAACAATACTTTTATTCAAAATCAAAGTCAACAGTAAAGGCATTTATAATGTTGCAAATAATTTTTGCACTTCCAAAAAATACTGTACATTGAACTTTTTATTCATCAAAGAATCTTAAAAAATGTAAAGCACCAATGTTAAGCAGCAAAAACTGTTTTCAACATTGATCATAGTATTTATAATAATTATTATTAGTAATATAATGATAATACATTATTAATAACTGAACATCAATTGAGCATTTTAGAATGATTTACAAAGGGTCATGTGCCACTGAAAACTGGAGTAATGTTAGCTAAAAATTCAGCTTTGTGATCACAGGAATAAAGTTTTATATTATTTATATTATATTATTTTACACTATTATATTTTATACAATTTATTCAAATATATATTCATTTCCCAATATTACTGTTTTTACTGTATTTTTAATCAAATAAATGCAGCCCTGGTGAGCATAGAAGACTTCTTTCAAAAATATTATTATTAATATACTGACTATCAATAAGCCACATATGAAGTTTTTCCAAACATGATAAGCAAACGCGAGCGTCCGTGGGAATGTGTTTTCCCTGTGGGCACCGAGCGAATCGTGCCTACTCTTTATGTGGTCAGAAAGATCCATTCTGTGTCTTGTGTCCTTCGTGAGCCCTGCTCTGTCCACTGTTTATGACCTCTGCTGGCCCAGAGAGCAGGCGCCTGTGTGGGGCCAGCGTGAACTCGGCGTGGTCACTATGGCCCACAGCGCCTGCCCTGCCCCTCTGAGACCAGACAATCAGGGGCCACTGGTCATTGTCACCAGGGCGTGTAGACCGCACAGGCCAGGGAGGCACATGCCTGAGGAAAAACAGCTCACCGCCATCATTTCTTCACAACTTCTCTTGATCCCAACCTATTTCTAGTCGAACAAAAGGTAATGATTTTTTGTCAAAGTTGCGTGAAATGGTCGGCCTGCCCAATTATGTGCGGCCACTGATTTGATTTTTTTCACTGTCTTCTCTTCCCTTCTCCTCAACCCTGCTGTAATCATGGGGATTGTGTTGTTTATATGGAGGCAGAAGCTCTTGGATGAGCGTTCGGGATGTTCGCTCAACTCTGTAATGGAGTGGAACTGGAAAAGCTAGGCTGGATTTTGAGAGGCTGGAGGTTTTTTTAGAGGAAGTGCATCATTACGGCGACTGCACACTCCCTGCGCCTAACCGCAGACTCCAGATCAGCTCTCTGTGCGACATTTTCGTTCATGGTTGTTGTAACCAGGGTGACCAAACTGGCCTAGGGTCAGCGTAACAGGTTTGGGTTTGCTTTAGTGTGGAGCATCCGTGGTTTTTGTGGCGTTCTGATTATGGTCGCAAAGTGTCACCTTCAATGCCTTTCCCACTTTCTCTCACGAGCCACACATGCAGACCGACCCAAACACACACACACTGCTGAAACACTTTCACAACACATTTGTGTACTCATAAAAATGCATTCCAAAAGGTTCCCCTATACTTAAGATGGCAATTACTGCTGCTATTTTACATGGATACAGAGTGTATTTTGATTAGTCTATAATTTGACGGGTTGCTGTTCTTGCGTGGCTGTGACAGGGCTGAGAGATAGTAGAAAACAACAGGACCCACACTGAGTTTCTCTCATTGTAACTTTACTTAAATATGAACCCCTCTGTAGAAAATTGCATTTATCGAAACGTGTGATTTCCTGTTCATCACACTGAAATAAAACTAACAAATTCACACCAATGAAGGCTACCATTCAAAAGCTTTTATCTGTAATATTTTGTAATAGCACTTTTGAATGATGAAGTCAGCAGAAACAAGCTTTTATCTTCCATTTTTAAGAAAGCAGCAGACACTCAAAGCAGGTGGCAGAGAGTAATTTCAGACTCAGTTTCACCTCTTTTCTTTCTCTGTATTAAACACACACACATATGCAGCTCCGTCAGTGGTGTGTGTCTGTCAAGGCTGGTTTCCTGAGCGGTGCTCGGCACTGCTGATGGATCCTTCACAGTACAACACCTCACACTCTGCCAGTAAAAATAGCCGCAGACTCATACACACGAACACACACACACAGTCTGTAACCCACACAAATTTGCATGCACCTCTACATCTTCATGTCCATGTTGGGTCAGTGTCCAAACCAGGGACAAATTCATAAACACTCAACTCAAACCCAAGCTGCTTGAATATATACAGTGGGGAACAAAATGCTAGACCACTGTCTTTGTTTTCCTTTCACAAATTATATGATCAACATATGAGAATAATCCAAATGTAAAATGTACATAAAACATAAAAATTGTACATTAGTAAAAAAAAAAACTATATATATTGATAATTAATAATTATAATAAAATTCAATCTTATATAAAAATCACTTATTAATAATTAAATATACATTCTACTGTATACACACTCATACAAACAGAGTCATTTGAAAATGTATATAAAAAGTGATCTAATTTACCCAAACATTTCATATAGCAACTATTTTATAACCCAATTTAAACGAGTATATTTTAATCTATAAATTGGTGCCTCTTAGTTTTAAATACTCCACCACGCAGTACTGGAGTTTTTAATAATTGTGTTAAGGACCCTTTGGGTAAGTCTCTAGCTCCCTCTAGAGGTTATAAACAAAACAGCCATAATACAGAGCACTGACTGATCCAGACCACATAACTTATACCTCTAAGACTTGGATGTGAGGCTTTGATAAACCAAACGAGATCTCATCTGTTTGCTGTTTATGCTGTTGTGTACTCAGTTTGCTAAGATTACAGCGCTCCCCATCCACCCACCAACGGCCCAATACAAACACACAATTCACTTCACACATATAATTACTATTGTCTTTCTTGGTTAAGATAAACTAGAGCCTTGAACTTGTAAACAGGCGAGCCTTCTCTGAAGTGTGCAGCGCATAAATGAAAGACTTCCAACAGGGTGGCAAAGACGAGGATCAAAAGAAGACAGGATCTAGTGGTGATATTAATCACTTCAAGACATTCTGCTATACAAAGGTAATAGCAAAGTGCTGTTATACAAATATTTGAGTGTGTAGTCATACATAAGCAGAGAACATGGTGTAGCCATGCATTCAACAAAAAAACAGGAGGTCCTCGTACAGAGCTTTGTGGAATCCCATGATGGCTTAAGCAATAAGCACTAACAACGGAACATACACAGTAACCAAACTGTATACACATAAACACACTATTTGTGTTTGTATTATGACAGATCTCGACAGTGCCTGATGCAGGTTTTTTTTTTTTTTTTTTTTTGGTCTTGCTGTCCACTCCCTTTCTCCAATGTCAGTCTGATTCCAATCAAGAAAAGCTTTATTAGCATGACGGCACTGCCAGCCCAGTGAGGTCACTCTAAATAGCTCCAAATAATGGTCAAAGGCAGAACAAACATAAGCTGCTCTCAGTCAGCCACTCACATAGCCTTTTCATTAGAGGCCTGTGTCAGTCTTTCGGAGAAGCACTCTGAGGCTGAGCGGACAGTAAGGGTTAATGCGCTTCCTAACTGAGAATCTGTGAGGATCAGATCTAAGAAAGATGCCTTGCAATCAGAAGGTGGTTGAATTATGTCCCTTTATTGCAGCTCCCAGTACATCATTGTAGTCTAAATTCAGGCCTGGAAAATTCTGCTGTGGCACACAAAGGGTTAACTCGGAACGCTTGATTAAGGCACATGGGATTGGGTAGCTCTGAGTAGGTTAATGCAGTCTTTCTGAATGAGACACTGGTGTGAGCAGTGTGGCGTGCAGCGCTACACAAACATATGAACATGAACTGCTTCCTTATCTGCGTCTCTATCTGTGTGATCAGGGAATGGGGAGAGAGAGGGATGGAACGAATGACACATCCATAGGCCTTCACCCCTCTAACACAGGGTTCTGTTACCAATGAGAGGAGGCACAGCAAAGCAGACTGAGTGGTAACGGGTATGTGTGTGCGTCTGTTTAAAAGCATACATGAATACAGCAATACAAGTGCATTAAAGGCAATGTGAGTTAGCCTATGCTTGTTTGTGATCTATGTATTCTCTCCCCAGTGGTGACATTTTCTCCATGTCTACCTTGATTGCAGTGCAACTGGGTCAAAGTATGGGTAAAGTATACAGTATATGCTTATGTGACAAGAAAGGAAGACAAGGTTTAATACAATTTAAGCTAAGTCGACAGTATATAAAGTACGTTTAGTACAAAAATGAATTTAGACTCTTCCCTCATTTCCATTTTTATTTTTTTTTTTAAAGCAAAACTGAAGGTTGCTAAGAAGAATTAACGATGAAAGTGAACGGGGCAAATTGCTCGGATTTAAAATCAGAAATGTAAAGCTTTTTAATAAAAAGCACTCACATTAATTATTCTGTTAAAACATGTTTAATTTAGTTTAATTTAGACATAAAGCTGTATAAATAATTTTACAGTTAATTTAGTGTTTATGGCTTTGTGTTGTCAAAGCAAAAAACTGGATATAACTTTACCGAGAAAAGGTTATTAATCAAAGGTAAGAAAGAAAGAAAGACATAATTTGTATTTATTTAAAAAAATATATATATACTTCTATTCAGCAATAAATTGATCAAAAGTGACAGTAAAAGACATTTAAAATTTAATAAAATATTCAATTGAAAATAAATACCATACAAATAAATTTGATCTTTCTGTTTACTCAAAGAATCCCAAAAGAAAATGTGTCATGGTTTCCAAAAAAACATTAAGCACAACAATGTTTCGTCAGCAAATCTGCATATTAGAATGATTTCTGTAGGATCATGTAACACCGAATCCTAGAGTAATGACTTCAGAAAATTCAGCTTTGCCATTACAGGAATAAATTACTGTAAAACATTACTGCATTTTTAATGAATTATAATGCTGCCTTGGTGAGTATAAAAGACATTCAAATCTTACCGACCCCAAACTTTTGAACAGTAGTGTAATTTTTACCGTTATGCCACAAATGCTGTTGATTAATCTTCACTTACTGAACCCAAAATATTCCTTTAAGATTCAGAATTTTGTTGGCCTTGTGTAAAACATAATGACTCACAAACTGTCCTCTAACCGCAATTCAAATCAAAAAAGGATACAAGAATTTAAAAGATGACCACTGAATAAATAGAATCATTGTTAGAAGAGAAAGAACAAAAAAAAAAAAAAAATGGAGCACAAAAGCTTGGGGTAGATGAAGAGGACAAAATATGGGGAAGGTTGAGACAAATAATATAAGAAAACATTGGTAAAGGGAGAAAGATAGAGAGAGAGAGGAAGAGACACATGTGTTATTTATTTCCCGGGTAAACAGAATTCAAGGCAGACATAATCAATAGGAAACTCCAGATTGTAAATAGGCAGCTCTAATAGCCTAAACACTGGGTGCTATGGTTACACAGGCACATCAGCAGCGGTTAACATCGGGAGAGACCAGCCGGGCAGCCTACCCTTATTTACCAATAAAGAGCTCTGATGATAAGATAAACATATAGGAGACAGAAGCGAGGGAGGAGAGGGAGGGGGCAAAGGAGAAAGGGCAGAGCTTTCATCCTCTATTTGGGGCTGCAGAAGGGAGCTATAGGAGCGAGGAGGCCCGTGTCAGAAGCCATCAGGGTGATGGTGTGCGATGACCCGGCGACCCCACAAGCAGTGGCTCACATCTGGATACATGCAGTGCACACACGCTGCTCGTAGACCCCTGTATGGCTGCTGACTGGCTTTGCATTAAGACCAGAGCCCAGCACTGTTGGTGGTCAAACTGTTGTCAGGAATCTGCTAGGAAAGGTGTCTGTCTCAGCCAAACAACACACATGGTGATTAAATGGAAAATCTAAACAGATAAACAACATGATTTATAATCAAAACAGCCTGGACTGGGAATCCATGCACTATTATGCCATATTTCAGGTTAAATACATGTTGAGTGCTATCGACGGCTATGCATTTACAATGGAAGCCTATGTTGCAAACATTGGTTGACTTTCTTGCATTTTATTCGCATTTCATGCATCATTCCTGCTATGCAGAACCTTCAGAACTTGTAAACAATGAATATACATGTGTTGTATTTTAATTAAGTATTCATAATTTAAATTGGACATTTTTATGTATTAATTATAAGTGGATTATTTAGACAACAGGACATAACAATTAATAGTTAATAAAGAGTTAAAGGTTGTTCATGTTTGGTGAGGGATGGAGAGATGGCTTACATATTTGTCAATTTAAAGTTCATGTGATGTTTTTTATTTATTCTGTAATTTCAATTTTATTTTATTCTATTAATTTGACTTATTTTAGAGGATGGAATGTTTTAGAGTGAGTCAAACCAGTTAATAGCTCAAAACCAAAATTCATCAAATTAATTGATGAATTTATACAATTAATGCTTACTGAGGAGTATGCTGTTGATAGATAGATTAATAAAATTCATACAAATCAATTGCATGATCACTTAGTCTTCTACCACAATATGCCAGTTAACTGTAATTTTTTAATTACTTTAATAGTTTATTCAATATATTTGAAAAGATGAATATGAAAATATTCTGCACAGTAGGAAAGGAATGTGTTTTTTTTTCAAAGCTGAAAATTATTTTTTGTGGCAATCCACACTGTATTTAACCCGGACTATTCCTTTTAAGAGACAAGAATGAGTAAATTAATGGATTCCGACTGAAAGACGAGAAAACACTAGATGTTGGGAGCAGGTCAAAGGGACACTGACTGGGTCTGGCCCAGTCATTTGTCTCTGTACAGACTGTTGACTGCAACCATTAATTGCTGGTGTTGTGTTTGTTCAACCCGCCACTTATTTTGCCCTTCGTGCCATGGAATGCAGGGCCGTGCTGCAGTGAGAGAGATGGAGAATGCAGCCACGTCTGAGGGGATGAAGATGGAGAGAGGAACGGTGGTGGAGAGGTAATGACAGGGCCATGAAAAGCCAGTGTTTAGCAGGCTAACCACACGAGGCAGTGCTCCTTAACACCAGACACTCCGTCTGCTTGCAACCCAAACCAGTCGGTCCGAGGTTACACTCGCACCTGAGTGTGTATGTTTGTCTGTGTTCCGACAACAAGTTGCATTACTAATAACCTTACAGCTGCTTTCAAAACGAATGCGATTTTTGAGTTCCTAGTTCATTTAAGGCAAATGAGAGAATTATTAACACACATTAAGAACCATAAAATTATTCTGGAATATTCAATGACTAATATTTCTTCTGTAACTCTTGAGGAGACATATGTAAAGTGTGCTAAGTAGGATACTTAAGACTCAATTTGTTCTTACTTTAATATAATTTCTGTCTGAGAGAAACAGTCGAGGAAAACAATTCTTTCCTATGCGAGTCCTTGGAAATGATTTACAGACAATTTGTAATGAATATGTAGTTGCCAATTTAAAGATTGCGAAACATGCCGAGAGGAAAACAGCTGAGAAGTGTGCAGCTTTCCAATTTTTTTTAAAGCACTAGTTTGTCCTCCCATTTTTCAAATCACTTTCATTTTACCTTAAGAACACATAAGCGGGCCTATTTCCATATTTTTTCTCTCTCTCTCAGTCTTTGTAAGGTGAAATGGAGACATGGAGCTAAAAGCTCCAGTAGGAGAGTGATCTACTAAACAATTCAACACAGTGCGGGCGCAGCAGGAGGCCTCTGTCATTCACTCCGCTGTGCCTGTGTCTATGTTCAGCCGTGTATGTGTTGTATGGTTTCAAATGCCTCTGTACACCTCAATAAATAGGCCTTTGAAAAGTAATAATGAGCAAATGACCTCCATTTATATAAATATACAGAATTAAACTAAAACACTATTCCTGGCCTAGTGTTGAATTTTGTCACACTACTTCAAAAAAACAAAATTACAAAATTTACCATTAATTGTAACTGCAGTTGTATGAAGGACTATATGTAGAAATATTTACATCACTATGGTACGTTCAGTATAGCATACTAGCATACCAGTATTATATCTGCATTTTGCAGTATGTACAGTGTGCAACAATTTTCTGTATGCACAGAATAGCCGAAAATGTGCAGTATACATTGCAGAATGCTCAAATTACTGTATCCCACAATGCAAAGCATCTGATTTGGCCATTCAGTTCCCTTGTGATAGATAAACCAGATGTAACAATGGTTTTTTTAATAATAAATTTAGAATCTTTTTTTTTTAATATCATTTAATTACACATTTAGAATGATAGATAATGAATTAAAATTTTAAATAATTATACATTTATAACTTATAAACAATCTCTTTTGCAACTCATTAAATCGGTCTCCCGAAAGTTAACATTTATTTACACAAATGCAGATTTAAAAAATATAAAATGGCCTCATTTATGTAAAAAAATTTCTGTCTGCATTGTAGAAACAAGTCAAAGTGCTTATACCTACATACAGATCTGCGGTTCTATTGCATTGTACAGAGAAATGCCATAGCAATGTAGTAAGCCCTGCCAATTAGCCAAACCTCTCCATGCGTCTCTCAAAACGTCCTGTGTTTAGAATGAAAAGCGCTGGCTGGCCCCTCTCCCACATATTCGCTGACTGCTCCGATACAACATCATGTACACATAAACATTCATATTTCCCCCCGAACACATACACACACACATAAACACAGTATGGCAGTTATATTTGGGTGCTTCACATTGTCCAGACGGCACACTGTCAGAGAGTGAAATGAATGGTTGTTTATATTAGAGCCTTGGTTTAATGAATTAACCAGCTGCCTGGCCGTGTCAAACCAGGGGCTCATACAGAACAGACACCCTGAGCCGAGCCCCTTTACCTCTCCTTGCTCTCCCTGCAGACAGTAGCGCACCGTGATTGCGTCCTCGGGGACCGGCGAAAACAAGATGCCCGACGCCCCTTCGAGGATTTGCCTTCATTTAGAAGCAGGCATCTGGCAAAGTGTCGCCCCACTCTTAGCCCCATCACTACCGCAGTTTTCTGACTCACCCTCTCTCTGTTTGCCTGTGCGCGTGCCTCCATTTTTCAGAAATTGGCACATTTAAACAAATGTATACAAGCAGTGGGAGTCCCAAAACTGGCTCTGTTATTTGCACAAATTTTAAGGTGTTCTCCATTGCCCACCCTCTTCCTCTCTCCTCTCTCTTCTTTCTTAGTGGCCTTTGCCACACTAATGTGATCTCTACCCCTTCCTTCAGTAACTCACTTGTCTTCTCTCCATAAAAGTCCATAATAAATATCCCTGCTTGGGTGGGGGGTGTGCACAATGGATGTTGTGGTTATGACAGACGGCCATAGGGAGCAGAACTGCACCCATTGCCTGAAGACAGACAGGAGCAAACAGATGGAGAGAGAACGGAAGGGACTCACCGGATTGGAGAGATGTTTCAGAGAAGAGAGTGTGAAGTTTTTATTTTTTAAGCAGTTGCACAAACTTTTGAAATCATTTAGGTCATTCTTTAGTCTAGATTTTAAATTCTCTGAAGAAAATGTGAGTGACGCTGGGACAGGCACGTGCAGAGGTGGGTGCGGTGGGTGCTTGAGCACCTGCCCCTTTACCCTTTGATGCCCAAAGTGCCCTTTTGTCAAGGCAATTTATTTATTTATTTTATTTATTTATTTTTAATTAAACGCACTTTTTTGAAGGCCTGCCCAATCTAACTATTAGTCAAATTAATTAATAATAATTTAGCCGTGAAAAAATTATCCACATGATGACCTTTCACCTGATGATCTGATCCGGGACTATCCCTCAAGTTCAGACACCTTTAGAAATTTAGGGCACTACCAGGATACCTTCAATAACATCCGCGGCTGCCGGTAAGTGGAGTTCTCAGTGGAGCGGTGTGCTTGTAAACTTATATTATTGAATTATTATTATTTTACGAGAACGGCGTGAAGAGATCATGCACAGCTGTTGATTATATTGCTGTGTGTAGCCTGTGGAAGCAAGGTTAGCTGCAGCAAGGGGCTACAATATTGTGTTTATGTTTTCGTAATGACAATTTTATGATTGGTTTATAAAGCCTACTATGAACACCTTTTTCCCATTTTTATCACAGAATAATTCAGGAAATATATTTTATAGCCTACTAAATGATATGTCAATCAGTAGGCCTACTGCATTTTTCATATAGTTTATTTATTAATTACCTGGAGATAACACACATAAACTATATATTTTCGCAATCTTGTATTTGTCGTTTCATCAGTAAAAACGTTTCTGCTTTTTATTCAGCTCAGCTACAGGAATAGCCGCTAGCATTTGTCCATATTAGGGATTTCCTGCACGCCATAAGTTTCTGCGCGAGAGCGCCCTCTGGCTTCGAGTATGAATGAAACATGCACTGCACGAGTGTTCAGCTCTCCTGATATTCATATCTTCATTTTGGATACGAATAAAACGTCAGGTCATGTTTCTTTTAATTTAAATCTAGATTTAAATCTAGAAACCTCTATGTGAAAACACCTGCTCCAGCTCGAATAAAGTGCGAGGGACATTTTACATTATATTAAAATTAATATTAAATATAAAAAATGCAGCTAACGTAGTTCGACATAGCAATATAAACAAAGGTGCTTGTTCTCTTTCGCTCTTGTTGTTTAATTGGGAAAAGTTTAAAGCACGTCGAGGTGTCTTGTCTTTTTTATGTTATCTGACTAAAAACTATTCATACTTTGAACTATTATTATTACAGTATTTATTTAAAAAACGTGGAGTGCCTTAAAAATAATTATCACAACACTGGTAAAACAGGCTTATACTGATTTTCTCGTCCTCCGAATTATACTTATCAATCCTGTTTTTATAATCATTGTCATTCAAAATGATAATGAATAAATTCAGAACAGGAATAGAATCCTATTTTAAATAAGACAGGAATATTTTTTTTTCTACAACAACAACAGTGTTTACAACAGCAAAACCATACCCTGTAAACTCAATAACAACAACAACAATAATAATAATATAATTCCAGAGTAATTAAGAGGTGCAAAAAATGTCTTTAACATATAAACTTAAAATGGTCTTTTCTGTTCTGTGTTTCTCTTTCAAACCTGTGTCATGGTGTTTGCTGCTGTATCAATACAGAAGCATTAATTTCGATACACATATCAGCAAGGAGCACAGCCCTATTAAAAGTCGTGTTCCATGTGCCCCTTTTATACTTTGAGCACCTGCCCCTCCAGAGGTCTCTGCACGGCCCTGCGCTGGGATATTCAAAAATCACCGCCATGATGCTAGACTAGGTTGATACGGCTTTGCTAGGTGGTTGTTAGTTCGTCCAAGTCAAAAAATCCCACCGTCTGCTATTCTCATCTCTCTATATGGCTCAAATCACTCCTGTAATGCAAGCAGGCAAAAATCACCTCTCCTCAATAAGCCACGTAAAATTGTACTAAGCAAGTTTTTTTTTTTTTTTCTGGCAAAAACATATACAAAAAGTTTTATCTGAAAAAAAATATTACATTTAAAGTGCTCAGGATCTGTAGAATTCAAACATTTTAGTGAAGCGTCCATGTTTTTTCTCTAGCATCAACACACTTGTGTACCAAATGCATCTCCAGCATTTACGCTCTCCAGCGTCTCGAGCATTTATCTAAATGACCGATAATAGCCAGTTACTACATTTAAATCTCTCTGTTCAGTCTCCTTTGTTTTCCTATTCAGTTTCTCTTTATATGCCTGCCCTTTCTTTCCGCCTCTGCAGACTCCTGCAGGGCCTGGTTTCCTCAGTCCTGTTGGGCTTTGTGTGGTCCAGGCTAACATGTGTGTGTGTTTGGGAGGGGGCTGAGATTGCTGTAATTACCCAGTCATACCTGTTCATTAAGCGCACAGTTGGACCCTCGCTCATAAGCATTTAGAAACCAATTGAAGCAACGCGGGCCATTAACAACTCCTGCACTATAAGAGACGGAGAGCGGGGAAGAAAGAACGAAGAGGAGTCACCATAATGATGAAAGATAAATGGCAGAAAGACATTGTGTGCTAATCACACAGGCCTCTTCTTTATCCCAGCAAGTGATGCTGAGATGCAAAAGAGAAAAAAAAGATGGTACTACACAGAGGAAAGAAGAAGGATAAGGAACAGTATGGAGAAAAAGAGAATAAGAAACAAGACGAGAACAGTGGAGAAGAGAAGAGAAGAGAAGAGAAGAGAAGAGAAGAGAAGAGAAGAGAAGAGAAGAGAAGAGAAGAGAAGAGAAGAGAAGAGAAGAGAAGAGAAGAGAAGAGAAGAGAAGAGAAGAGAAGAGAAGAGAAGAGAAGAGAAGAGAAGAGAAGAGAAGAGAAGAGAAGAGAAGAGAAGAGAAGAGAAGCAATAACAGAGTAACTGAGACTCATGAGAAGTAACAGAAGTGAAGGGCCAGAAGAGAAGAAAAGGTAAATGACTTTGACAGAAGGATAATGAATCATGAGGATGAAAGCTGAAGTGTGTGAATGAGAGTGATTATGATACAATGGCTCTCGGTGTGTCGTCTGATTGCACAGGTATCCTCTCATCAGTGGGGGGTGGTGCTCAGTCCACAGGGCTCACTCTCACACATACAGTATGATACTGAGAGACAATTACACATACCAAACAACTCAACTCTGCCTTACACTTAAACAATAGGCAATGATTTCAGATCATCAGGCATCGTCTCTCTGCTTCAAAAGATGGAGGAGGAAATATCTCTTTAAGCTCTTTAAGTCTGACTGCTGTTTTATAGAGGTCAAAACTGGACCCATCAGTCAGCTCTCAACTTCACAAAGTAATACAGGATGTTGCTAGATGCCTGGGTTAGAACTAAATTATCTATATATTACATAATTTCTTATATTTTTCATAATATATAAATAATGTTTCTGTTTGAAATATAATTTTTTACAGTGTAAAGGCAGTGTGAATTTAATTAAAAAATAAACATATCTATTAAAGGTGTAAAATTCTGTCATTGTTTACCTTTATGACTACTGTGAATCACAAAATAAGAAATTCTGAAGCTTTCAAGGCTTAAAAAAAAAAAACATGTAAAAGCTAAAATTAGCCATATGAATTGTACACGGTTTTGCAAGTTTCTAAACACACACTGTACAATGACTGTGCAACCATTATTAATGGAAATGGATCCTGATGTACGCCTTATTCAAGGCATGGCAATGTCAGATTTGTGAAAAAATCATTCTTTTGAGACCAATCTTTTCAATGATTCGGTTACAAAACTGGTCTGAAAGATTTGTTCATCAGTCAGTTCTTAAGTTCAACTCACTGATTCAATCTTGTCGCAAGGTAAAGATTATCAGTGTATTACTTATAACATCGGTTATTTTTAGTTATTACATTATTTCCTAACATACATCCCTGAAATAGATTTTAATGGGCCTTTTCTACCTTTATGAGGAACATCGGTCTTATTTCTAACATATATTTGTGTTGTGTGTATATTTGATTTATATCAATTCAATTCAAAGCAAATAACTGAATGTCTTTAAAGTGTCGAAATTTAAATAGGCCAAGAATAAAATATAATGTTCGATGTTAGACACCATAATTTATATTTTGCATTTTCATCCTGATCCCTGGTTAATTTCTGAGATTCTAATTAAGATCCTGTCACATGTCAGATCATTCATATTTCCTAGTGTAATTCTGCCAAACCCAGAACACAGTGTGTGTTGAATGTGTCACAATTGAATGTTACTCATGGTGAAGTCCAGGACATTTCCAAACCTGAAACACATCATGAAGTCAAGAGTGTATTTTTACATTCAAAACAGTCATACTTGACACAGCTTAAAGCATATTGAAAGGAATCAGATTTATATGGAGTAAAGCTAGGCAGCTAATAATGTGCTGTTGCTCAGAGAGGAAGTGCAACATGCTGCAAAGAAACTTCATATGACAAACTTTTCAATCACGCCTCATCAGTCCTCCTGTGCCATCTTTAATACAGCTCAGATAATGGTGTTGGTAATTGGTCACAGCGCGCTAGATTGGGAGGAAACATGCCGCGCTATTGTGCCCGTCCCTTTTGTTGTGGTTAAAAAGAGGGGAAAAATAAGATGCAATTTAGACACTTTTAAGAGGTGATCATTTCTCGCGCTTTTTTTCCTCTTCTCCGCCAAAATCATAGTGAAATTGCTGCCTCAGGAAGACTGTAATTAAACTCAAAGTGGCTCTCCTCTGAGGCGCACGCCAGGCTAAAATTAACAGGGCCCTATTAGCGTTGGGAAGCACAGCGTCATCGTTGGTGAGCGCCTTTGGCAAAAGAAACGTCCTGGCGATGTGACTTGCTGTGAGAATCCTGACAAAAACACGAAGAGCTCCAGCTGCTAATGGCGAGCTGTTTTAACACTAGCTGTGTCAAGGATTTGATTGCTCTCACCGCTGTTAAGTAAAAGTCACACCGAAGAAATCAAGTGTTACTTAAACTTTTCTTCGAGGTTTAAATTAACTGTGCTGCTTAAGATACTGTACTTCAGTACAAACACGTCTATACCGCTGAAAAATAGTTCTGAGACATTAGAAAGCACAAATGAACTTCTCTGAAGATCTAAGGTTTATGGTAAACCTCTAAAATGGAGGTTTCAAAAAAATATTCTGACCGCACTCTGGCCATTATAGAACGTCAGAGAATGTCTTAAGTGTTTTAAAAGTGAAAAATGTCTTTGTAGCTGCACTCTGACTCTCATGGCCTCGGGCGGGATCGGAGGGCAGATCTGCGCATGCTCTTGACACAAACCAAAACAGGCAGATGTTCGCTGCATTAGAGGCTGTCAGCCTGTCATTTCACCTGTCCGCTTGGCACAGTGTCACATCTTCTTACATCTGTTCCTGTGGGGCGCGTCTATAAAAACCCAGTGCTGTGTGTAATGGGCAGAGACTCCACAGCCATGCTTTGGGTCACAATCAGAGCACTTAGGGTTTGATTTTTTTTTTTTTTGCAACAACTTGCAAAAAAAAAAAAAAGGGAAAAAATACCTTTTTAATTGTGACAAATAAATAAAAACATCACTGATTGGATAAACTTAAGAAAAATAGTAAATATAATAAATAAATTAACAATAATAATAAAACAAATATTTTTATTAATATATTTGACTCATAATTATGAATTGGTTTTCTGCCTTTTCAAATGAGTAGCCTACCAGAGAGTGGTGTGGACATTCATTTCTCACTGTAATTCTACGTCACTGTCTCCACCAAGAGGTAATTTTGCTAACAACAGGATACAGTTGGTCATATAGAACAAAAGGTGTTTCCCTGTTGATAGCAGCCAACCTATATGAGAAAGAATATATCAGTGATGATGATGATGATGATAACAATAATAATATTAAATATAGTGGTGGGGAAATAGTTGAAGTGCACTGCATTTAGGCAAAACTAGACTGTATCTGTTCATCATAGTTTACTTTAATCTTAGTTCATGCATCATAACTGCAACGGTAAAGTTCAAGTGTCCACATTTCACAGTTAAAATTATCTAATATTGAGAAAAAGTATAGAAGAAAAAAACGTGTAAAATGCATTTCTACTTTCACTAAGCTAAAGTAAGCTTTCCTTCTTACTTTTTGACTGATTAACTGATTAGTTTTAGAGGTAGAATCCTGTAAGAGTCAAAACATTACATTCAGAAGCAGCAGATTTTATAGTTGTTTTACATTAGTTGTTTATAGAAGTAACATAAAACATATTCACACTACTCTAAGTAGTCGAATTGGATATGCATATTACCAGTTAGTAAAAAGCATAAGGCCTTAGGTTAAATAGCATGTTGCAGTGACTAATGAGAAATCTGAGGTCAGTTACACTTTACACCGAAATGGATTTCATTAGATACACGCATAAATTTGTCGAAGTTTTTTCAGTATGACAAGACAAAAAAAAGAGATTACATTTAAGCCATGAAGACCTGAGAAATATATAATTTGATCTTGGGAGATCAAAATTAAACTGCAATAATTAAAAAGTTAAGTGTTTGTTTCTTTAAAATGTAATTGAATGCAAGTTTTGAAATTTGAGTTAAGTGCTTGCATATATTAATAAAGCACAAATACTTAAAATACTTTAAATTCTTGATTAGATGCTATACTGCAATTAAGTCAAAATAAGCCTGTGGTTCACAGAAGAAATATTTGAATAAATAATTACAATAGGTTTAACAGGCATGAGATAACTTTTGTAGTAGCAACAGGCCTGCAATAGTCCTCTGATTTTAAAGACTGGAAACAACTCCACCTGCTGGTTACTTTGAATATTTTCCCATAGTCATTATTGATAGCTACCGTTTCCCCACAAAATAATGTTAAGTAGACTGGATAAGGGTCCTATTAACAAACATACCCAAACACAAGCCATTAAATGGCTAAAGAGCTCCAGCAGTATTGATAAGACACAACAGTTACAGTTAACAGAAGAGACTGCAGTCAGTAAAAGATAGCTTTATTTAGTCTGGGGCACATCTGTGTTACATCAACTTGTTAATGTTATAAAATACAAACCATCATTTCAAAATAAAAGCAACGTAGCTTTGAAGTTTATTTTGTTTAATGCACGCTTGTCACCTTTAATAAATACTCTCCATTTATACAAGGACAACAACTGCTAACAAGAATGCAACAAAACAATATTTTAAACAATATATTTCATTTTTAAGAGTCAGAGGAAAGGCAGACACAACAAACGCACGGTAACCACGCATGGGAAAAAAAAGGCAGAAATGACAAATTGGGACAGCTGGATTAATGCTCCTCATTAAACTAGTGATTATGTTTAACATCAAACAGCAGAGTAATATTGCACCGTCTGAGATGTTGACCACTACCTAATACTGCAGGAATCAATAGACTGGTCCAAATGATTGCTCCGTTTAGTTTAAAGTGCACCTCAATGGGGTTCATTTTGCTCGTCATCGACCCTTATGGACAGTGACACATTGTATTTGTATCCGATTGCTCATAAGAGTAATTGTACCCGTCTAAAGTGAGAAAACTCACTTCACATGTCTGACTGGTCTCAAGAGCCATTTCAACTGGAACGGAAAGCTAATACTGTGAATGAGTATTCATTATTTAGATTTTGGCCCCTATACAGGTACACAGATCCTCTGGGTTACAGGTCCAGGGGCCGTAGGAACAAGGGTTACGTGTTACAAAATGCACAGATGCATTATAAAGGGGACAATTAAAGATATAATATCTACAATTCTCTTATATAATTCACAAAACATTTTTGTTCACTCTTTAGCAAACAACTTGTTTTTAAGGAACACTTTAGGAATCAGCACACATTCAGTTCAGACGTGAACAAGCACACAGAACAGGCATGAATCGCTCGCCCTTCAGTCAAAAACAGAGACAAGGAAAAGAACAATGGCACAGACAAAGGAAGAGAAAAGTAAATACATAAAAAGTAGTAAAGAACAGTACAAAGACTAAAAGTGTTAAAAAGGAGAGTAAAAGACAGAAAATAGGACGTTTGCTCATGTGGTGATGTTAAGCCTTTTCTCATCCTATTCATTATCGATTTCTACACATTCACTATTGTGAATATGCTCATAAAATAAAATATCTGACCTCAACCAACAGTAAGGGTTTCGTTTAAAAACAACTGCCCAAATCGATCAGGCATCAGACTGGTCACATTCAGAACATGTACCATTGAAACATCTCACACACATTTACATTAGCACCCTTGCACACGTACGTTCACATACGCACACAACGTACCAACACTTCTACTTGTCTACCATAAGAAAAATAATAGATTTCCCATCTCACATATCTAATTTCTGTTACTCTGTTAACATGAAAAGAAAAGGTGCAAACTTCAAAAACTAGTCTATTGTAAGTGTCTTTGAAGGCAGTAGACAAAATACTGCCAATGTTTTCCTTGTCTACCACAACACTGTCAAATGTTACACAATGAAAGTTGTAAAACAGTTTTTACTTTAGATTTTCATATACTTTAGTCTTCTCAGTGCTTAAAGCGGTTTATAATTGGTAATTTTTTTTTTTTTTTTTTTTTTTTAAATCAAACAGCCGGCAGGAATTCTAGCCATGTTTAATAGCATTTTTGTCTTTGTTATGCAAAAAACAACAACAAAAAAAAAAAAAAAAGTGACGATGACCATGCCAGCAGACTCATTGGAAGCCTTCATCCAATCAAGCCAAGGAATGTGTGTTAGAAATAAAGTCACTTTTCACCCAAACAGTAGTTCATTATTTTGTAACATTGTTCCAATCCCAGGTGTTGAACTCCATTCGCATTACATGGTTGTGGGGTACTTGTCGTCCCATTGAGTAACTGGCTCAGTTAACACAGTTAGGGAGCACTGAGTAGTATTTTAACAAAGCCTTATTGAATTCATTCTGCATTGTTAATGAGCCGAAGACGATCCGTGTCACTGGAAGATGAGGATATGGTTGCCTTCAACGGAGAGGCACCAGCTATATCCCATAGACTTTGGACTGGATGGGGCTTAGGGGCAGAAACGGTGCTGTCCTGCTGGTGGGCATCACCTGTCAGTCAATTTGAATGACAGCACAGATGAAAATACAACCCTGAAGATGATGCAGACTAATGTCAGACCTTCTAAAAGCATTTCTGAGATGTGCTAACCTGAGTAAACAAACCTTACACTTTGGTGGTTTTGTCATGAACTAGGGGAAAGACTAATGAGTCTTCTGTATTCAACATTAGTTGCAGATTTAGATCTATACATTTTTTTTTTCCCGCTTGAAAGAACTAGTCTGTGAACTGCAAGGAGTTCAACACTAAAGTCCTCTTAAATATTGCAGGAACGTTTTTCATTCCAGCGAAATCTACATTGTTGACATCAGTCATTTAATATCGCTGAGGAATTCGCTTTAATTCCTTGTACGTCCTTCATTCAGTATGTCTTGATAAGAACATTCCTTATTTTGTCCTCAAATAACATCTGGTCAATGCTGAGCAAGCACCCACCACGTCAATGCTGAACAAGCACCCACGTCAATGAAGGACAAATGTCCCGACTAGCATCTGTCCATCTGAGACACCTATACCTCTGTCTTTCTGTCTGTTCAACATTCAACCATTCATTCACCTATGAATAAATGCTCTCTCAATGCCTGTGCGTGTCTCTGGGGCTCAAATGCGACCATTGCCATGGCTACTGCCACGTCTGGAGGACAGGCCGTGAGGGGTGTAGTGACCGTCAGAGGTCAAGGTCAGGCCAGACACCTCACAGGCCAAAGCCAGCTGCCTCAACGTATCCAAAGCATCTAGCTTGGCACTCCGCAGGAGGTCACACTGACCCTAAAAAGAGAGAGACATAAATTACATGAACCGGGTTGGTTATGAAGTTATATTATACATCAGTTAGCTCTGGTGCATGAATTTGATTAGGCTCTCAGTCTGTGCATTAGCAGTGGGATTTTTCAGTGACTTATGCAGGTTACATATTTACGCCAGTAGGTATCTTTTTGAGTGAATCATTGCATCACTGAATCATTCATTCAAACCGATTTGTTTCATGACAAGTCAGTTACTGAATCATTCACTATGTCAAACCACCCTATTGCATAAATCTTATTTTCATAGATTTTACTGCGAACAATTCATCTGTGTATACAAAAAGTAAGATTTTTAATCAAAATGTTAGAACTCTAATCCCTGCCATAACTATTTTCTTTTCCAATATTTTGTTACACTTGGATGTACTTCATTGCAAAGTATTTCATATACAAGTCACAGCAGCAAACATTTGCCTTTTGGGAAATGATCATGAAAACTTTTTTTTTTTAAACAAAAACATTTTATAAGTGGACCTCAAAGGGAAAAACAAATTCATTAAAAACATATGTCCTCTTTAAAGGACATAGAAGATTTATTGACTAAAGCTCTAAAAAAATACAGCAACTGTTAATAATAGCCAAACAAGAGACTTGGTTTTTCATAGCTTTTATGGCAATGTCTCTTGTTTATAGTCCCAAGTGTAAGGTAAATGCTGTTGCATAATCTTTTAACCCATAAACATCAAATGGAACTGAAACATGAATTTCCAATCGACTAAAACCTGCTCATTTCAAAAGTCCACCGCACACACGCTGTATTTATAAGGTCAAACAACTTACGTTTGCAAGATAGAATTTCAAAACAACCGAAGCCTTTCTCCCTTTCGTCTAAAAGCAGAGTGAAAACAAAAAAATTCAAGGCTATTTGAGGGAGGGAAAGAGAAGCTCACGCTATTTACCTTCAGCACAGTGATGTTCCAAGCGAAACTTTCCACAGCTTTACTTTGTTTACGGCCTTTTAGATTTTCCTTTTCTCCCAACCTGGGCAGGTCTTCATGAAACACCATTCCTAAGAGGACACATAACAGAAAAGAAACATACATAACGTGTATCATTTTCTTTCTTTTTTTTCCTCTGGCTTGAGGTTTTCAAAATGCCATTTATGGTGCAAACACGCTTCTGCAGGAACTGAGCTGCCAAATAATGGATGATATGTACTCATTCATCCTCTGGTTAGATAATATTGTGCTTCCCTTGATGAATCTTGGCATGGCCTCTGTAAGCTGCCCTTTCATTCCTAATCTGCTGTGTTGTCTGTACTCGCTCGCTCTTATTTCATCAATATAACCTCATAAGGACATAAGAACACAATATTTTGACCTAAGTGCCTCGGATATATGTAACTGGGGGTAAAAAAAAAAAATATGTGAGAGATAATGAGGCTAGAAACAGACAGTGATGTTGTCATATCCATTTAATGATCTTGTCATATCCATTTCTTAAGATTTTAGAGTAGTAACTGTATAACTGCAGTATTTTGGTAGTTACCATGGTAAAACTAATTTGTTGAGCTATCATAATTTAAAATATTCAACAACAGTCAAGCTACTCTTTTGAAAAAGTTACTAAAAAAGCCACTAAAAAATAGTAACAAAATACAATTTCCAAATAAACTGTTTTATATATTCTTACTACTATTCTAATAATATTTTAATAAAATTTTAATATACTAATAGTTAATTGATCATTTTTTGCATAAAAACATTGAGGGGTTTTTAATTAAAGAATGTCAATTAGGGTGACAGATCATACTTGAACAATTACGCACTTTTAAAAACACCCACATTTAAAAAACTGGGTCGCAAACACAGTGATAAAAAGCACAATTTTCTACATTAAATATAAAAAGGAAGACGGAAAGCTCCATGCAGGGACTGTGAATGATTTATTTAAATGGTGATTTGTTTATTTACATGACACCACCAAAATGAAAAGAATCAGACTTCCCAAAGCTACATTCTTTGAATATTGCGTCGACTAACTTGGTTATAAAGCTGTGCGTCCAATACAATATCACATAACAGTGGTGGTATGGTTTGTCATGCTATAAAAACAAATATGCTTTGGAAAAAAGTTTGTAGCTTGTTACTGGAAAAGCTACACAAACAGAGCCATTGATAGTGGGGTGAAAAGTGTGTGACTTTTCAAGGGACCCCCAGTGGTGGGGAACCCACTGCGATTTTGCCAAAGGGGGGCCCCACAAGATAAACAGTACCAGTGATCCCGATTAATTAACAACAGCTCTGCTGTCACACTACTAGAAAATGTAATTAAGAGCATCACTAGTATAAGTACCTCATCAACACTGGATACTGTGTAGACTTATATAATTTCAAAACAACTCTGTGAAGGTATTTTCAGCAGCTTTCAGGATAAAAGGCAATGTTTCAAAGTGTTGATAGGGGACTGTGTGTGTTGTGAATAACAGGATCTACTTGGAAAAGTATTTTTCAAATTTGAAAAATCTGTGAATTGTTTCTCAAGATTTTCTCACATCCTCTGGGACCTGACTAAAATATCATTCAGTGGAAAGAAAATACAAAGATGATTCATCCCCACTCATTTTCTCCCCCCACACCTCTACTCACCTTCCTTCTGCACTTGTGCAATTCTCTCATGCACTCCGTCTGAATTTTCTATCAGCTGTTTGTTGGCACAGATAATCTGAAGGAGGATACAAACAGGAGCTATATTATGATCTGCTCATATATTTTAATAAGATTTTTTTCAGCCAAGACACACTTCTTTGATCAAATGGCATAGCTAAAAAGAATCCAAAAAAAAAAACTAAAGCATAAGCAGCACAACTGTTTTCAAAACTGATAACAATAAATTTCTTGAGCACCAAATCAGCATATTATAATGATTTCTGAAGGATCATGTGACTGGAGTACTGGCTGCTGAGAATTCAGCTTTGCCATTAAAGGAATAAATTAAATTTAAATTAAAATACATTTGAAGAATAAGCAGTTATTTTAAAATGTAATGATACTTCATAATATTACTGCATTAAAACATAAATTCAGCCTTGATGAGCGTTAAGAGACTTCTTTAAAAAACCTATTCAACAGTATTATACGCTTACACAAATTTTATGAATATGGCTTAATACGTGAACCCAAAGGACTACTTTCCTCAAAATATAACCCTGCTGATCTCACATGTCTCCCAAAAGAATGAGAAACTGCGCTACGACTTATCCAAGCTAATTTATACATTATTCATTCATTCATTTCATAAGTCAATACTTTTACTTTATGTAAACTACTCTCTCGTTTCTGACATAACAAAAAATACTCAAACATTATACACATCTGAGAACTCTATTATGAACTATGAAAAAGAGATCTTTAAGCAATAAAATTCTGAGAAGACCCTTGCTGCCCTCTCTCACAGTGCAGATATTTATAAAATGTAGTCCTGCCAGTCAGCGCTGTCTGACTCTCTGGGTCTCAAACACACAACAGGACCCAGAGTCAACCCACAGAGAGAGACAGAGAATGAGGGAACCTACGAAAGGAGAGGAGGAGGATGTGACTAAAGCCTGAAATGTCTTACTCACGCCGATGTGCCTGTCCTTACTCCCACACACATACACGTGGGATGGATAAAAAGACAAATGCCATTGTAATGGCAGGTAATGCAGAGTTAGCTTATATTTGCAGCAGTGAAATGCCATGTTTTAAGAATTACATAGAGAGAGAGGTCTCTCTAGCCTAACATTTAGGAAATGGTTTTATCTGCACATTAGTGACGCCTGGGAAATTTAGCATAAGCATGAAGTTGGCCTACTGTAGTCTATGAAACAGAACCACCAACAGCCCGACAGAAAAACAAATGGTAATGATGCATGACATTAAAATAGCCTACATAAATGGGCGTCTCTTACCGTGTCATAACCATTTAGCAGTTTACGAGTGGCATCAGTCAAGTTGCCCACAGGTTCCAGGTATGGGTAACCTTCCTTCAGAGTGAGTGTGGCACTTGGGGGCCCATCTGGACTCTGCAGCCTCGTGGCTAAGCTCTGGATGCACTGCTTCAGTGTGGCCATTGGGGGGAGCCCACACTGCTCTTTAAAAGTCGCTGTGGCGCTCTACAGAAAGAGAAAAACATGAACACACAGGCACACACTTGGATAACACAAATATTTCAATAAGCCCAAGAGACAGAGATAAAAGTAACAAGACAATACGATAAGCACAAAAAAATGTCATGTTAATAAACAAAATAAACTTTTTTTTAGATGTCTCTTGTGCTCATAGTATTTATTTGATAATTTTTTTTTTTTTTTTAAACACAGTAAAACAAATATTGTGAAATATTATTACAATTTAAAATAATCGTTTTTCAATTTATTTTAAAATATAACTTATTCCCGTGATGGAAAAGCTGAATTTCTAGCAGCCATTACTCCAATCTTCAGTGTCCTTCTATTATGCTGATTTAATGCACAAGAAATATTTCTTATTAAGCAGCACAACTGCTTTCAACATTAATATTTTTGTGGAATACTTCTTTTTTTTTTTTTCTTTAAAAGACAGAAAGTTTAAAAGAACAGCATTTATTTGAAATAGAAATCTAACATTATACAGTACATTATACACTTTTGATCAATTTTATGTATCCTTGCTAAATGTCTTAATTTCTTATAATATTTTTTAAAAGAAAATAAAAAAAATGGACCCCAAACTTTTAAATAGTATAGTACAGTGTACTCTGAAAGTATACAATCACAACTGCAAGATCTATTTAAAAAAAAAAAAAAAAAAAAACAGGAGCCAAGAGTCTGAAAACTTGAAAAATGGTGACATTTATATTGTTTGACACTGACTGAATTATGTAAAGCTAATCTCACGAGGCAGAGCCAAAATAATGACTTCTTTCCTTTATACAGACAGATAAACCTGTGCAATTTAACAGCTTTCTGTGTCTGCATGACTGTCAAAGGCCTCAGCTAATCACATTTCAGCTTTTTATCATACATTTCCCTTCATTACATTGTGGCAGATAGCGAGCGCGTTTCTATTTTCCACCTGACAGAATCACACACCCACAACCGTGATTAACAAAGCCATTTGGAGATGTACGTGTGTGTTAAGGGGGCTTCATGTGGGTGATTAATCTGTATATCTGTGTTTATTTGTATGAGAAAGAAGTCCATAGGGTATATGCTGTGAATAAAGTGGACATTGTGGCTCAGATATATTATACTGGAAAATGGAATAGATATGAAAGAAAAAGGGACCAGTGCGTACAGTGACCCCCATTAAGTATTCGGACACTGAAAATGTATGAATGTCATTGCATTAGATAAAAAAGATGATTCTTTCAATTCAAAGAAAGATAAGAATGCATTTGGGCTAAATTTATCAAACAAACAAGTCTGCTACCTGTGGTGTGTGAGGTAACGGATTCGTAATTCTACTAAAAAGGCCCACTGGATCAGATGGTTAACGGTAATTGAAAAGATAAGACTAAAGCCATGTTTCAAATAGCTTTTGGGGCTGCTGTCTGGTTGGGTGTTTATCTCGGAGATCAGCAGGTTTTGTGAACACAGTAATTATGGATGTGGAGTAACTCCTCTTCCTCAACACACTGCGGTAGCAACTAATCCTGGCACTGTCACCTGACCCCACAGATACTCTACCCTCCATCCCTCTTCCTCTTACCGTCACCCATAAATCATACCTTAACTTCACAGAGTCTAGGTCAGCAGAACTGTTGCGTTTCATTTCTAGGGCTTGCTTGAAAATTCAGATCAACACATTGAAATGCTAAAAATGTGCGTGTTTACATCAGTTTAGTTAAACCCCAGAAATGGCAAGTGAACTGAGGTTTGCTTTTACTCCAGTGAGGAGGTGTCTAGTTTTTACATGTTCAGAACTGAGACTTGCAATTTCATGTCAGCTGATTATTAAAAGTCTGTCAGTGACTCTAAGCATTGCTATTGCTAGTGAGGTCGAATCTTCAGGTGAGTGGATTTAGGATGTGAAGCTATTACTTGTGTACACTGCAAGCAAATGTTTAATGAAAAGAAAACAAATATATTCATCCACCTAATGTCTCACTTTTATATCTGTGTCTGACATGGCCGTGTTATTGGTGAGCGACACATATTTACAAACGGCACCAATTATCTGCACGACCCACTGAACAGCACTAATAGCACTGACAAAAAGCTACTTAATTGTTTTGTTCACTATTTCCAAACCATTATTTAGACAGCTCTGACTGGGAGAGCCAGCCGTCAATCTCTGACACTAATGTGGCCTCATCCAATCACAAATACATCCATTTGAAATGAAGTACATTAGTAAAAGCTGCACCCGTAGAATATGATAGTATTTACTATTTATTTAGCTTTTAGATTATAGGTTTCTATGCAGTGCACTGATAACTTTTGAAAACTTATCAGAATGCTAGTCCCCAGCACAGCCCCAAGCATAAAGCGATAAACCTTACATTTTTGACAGGAATGAAAATAAGGCTGTGATGGATAGAAGTGCAGTGGGTCCAATGGGCTTTATTGTTTTTAAACAGCATACCGATAGTTCAGCTGATGAAACGTCTTTCTAAATAACTTTCAACAGAATAATAACTTCATAAAATTGTTTTGAAAGTTGTGAGGACCTTTACACAGTGTGTGATTTTGCAAGGACCGTAAGTCTATCCCTCACGGTGTTGTTTTCATCTGCGTTAAATTCAACAGTCTAACCTGATTAAGGTCTATAGTAAAAAAAAAAAAAAAAAGAAACTAATCATTCAACCTCGTGTCATTCCAAACCCATAAGACACAAATTAAAATATTTTTTATGAAACATGAGAGGTTTCTGTCTCTCCTTTGAAAGTACAGGCATGCAAGCCTAATCTGAATCTGTTCATTTTAACGAAGCAATCATATTTCTTCACAAAACTTGGATTAAACCACTTGAATCTTATGGATTCGTTTTACAATGTCTTTATGTCTTTGAAGAATAACCAAAGTCTTATGGGTTTGGAACAACGTGAGGGTGAGTAAATTTTCATTTTTTGGGTGAGCTATCCCCCTATTACCAGCAAGATTGCCTTGATCATCCAGCATGACATGGGAAAAAAAACACGCTGGCTGACCAGCACCAAACCGCACTAATCTACATAAACCAACCTGAACCAGAATTGAAATTCCTACATGTGTAACCTGGTCTTTTCAGCAGGGTGTGGCTGCCAAGTAGTGAAGAAGTCAAATTGCTAGTATTACTGTTGTCTGAACATGCACAACCTCCCTTACCAGTGCATCCTCTCGCAGGTCTGTAGCTTCTCGCAGAGGTCCGCTGGCTGGGCGGAAAGTGTCATCCAGCACTTTGATTCCCGTGTTACGCAGAGTGACATACTCTCGTCCACGCCGTGCTCCTCTCCTGACGGACAGACCCCGTCTCTGGGCCTTTCCCCCACCTCTGCGGTTAGTGATGGCAATGTGAACAAACAGGCTGGCATGGGGCAAAGGGTCTCCAGCGAGGCCCAGCAGGGGCACATTGCGGTAACCAGGCTGTAGACAGTCAAAAGCGATGGTGTACTGGCCAATGAAGTCATCGCCTATATAATCATCATCCAGAACTACGAAACGTAGCAGGGCTAGTTCAGGCATGTTCACCTGAAAAGAGAAAACAGTGAATGTCATTTTTGGCCTCTTCAGGTGTGCAACATTCTACAGATGCAGCTGTAAGGAGAATTGAATATCTAAGGTGTGTAAACAGACACTTAACACACGAGCAGACATTCTGAAATATGAAGCATTCAAAATTTAGTGCAGACCACTGAGCCAAACGTGCCACTGTAACACCACAGAATATGGTAGTTAAAAGATAATTTGCATAAAGCGCATTCCCACCGTCTCATCTATTTAAATATGGAAATGTTTAGCATGCACACACAATATCACCTGGACATCTGGCTATGTAGGACAAACACACACATTAATAAATAAGGATTTAACAAAATCATCATCTTGCACACCATGAATAACTGTGGGACTGTTACAGTCTGGAACAACTTACAAAAATGATTTTGTAACTATTGTTAGATATTCACATAACCAATAAGCATACTCACGCAGTAACAAATACATTGAAAATAACAGGAAGTCCATTTCACTGCTTCCTTTGTGTAAGAAAAACAGGAACAATGGTACCTCAGAGTAATATCACTTAAATTACTCATTTGCGCATCTCCAAAAGAAAACGTATCATTATCGAGAGGTGTGTGTGTGTAAGCATATTCATGATATGTAGATGTATGTGTGCTAACACAAACACACACAAAACAAGTGAGACACAAAAGAGTTATGGTCACACTGAATATGCATATTCACACTAAGAAAAAGGAAAAACTGAAAATCTGGCAGGAAAACAGACAACAAAGATAAAACGCCTCAGCTGGCAGCAGACACCCACGCAGACGCCTGGACACAACTCATGCAAGAGAAAATAGTTCAAGACAGGTAATGCAGCATCTCAGAGAACCTGCTTCATGCTTCTGTACATGGACAAATTTAAATGAACTCTACAGACAAAACTGTTCTATGGTATTACCATGTTTTTGGACATGGTAATACCATGTTAAGACCATGGCTGTATGTTGCTGTAATAACATAAGGGTACCAAATAAATACTGTAAATACAATGGTACATAAATAATTACAGTACAGAAAGGACCATACACACATCTAGGTATGACAAATACATACTCTACAGAGACATTAAATAAAGACCATTATATAAAGAGTTATATAGCAAATCTCAACTGCTGAATTGCTAGCATCATTGCAAAATGCAAGAATATTAATACATTATCAACCAACTCTAATCTGTTAAATGCGACTATTGGGCATGAAGTTATTAAAATGTTATCAAACAACATCGTGATTTTCTGTAAAGCTGCTTTGAAGCAATGTGAATTGTGAAAAGTGATACACAGTTAAGTATGATTTGACTTGACTTGACATTGAGACTGGCATCATTAGGGGTACAGAGCTCTCTGTTACTTATCATTTTAGTGAAAAAGGCCACAGGAAGAGATGCGCATTTGCTCCTCTTTCCTCCTCTGTGTGTGTGTGTGTGTGTGTGTGTGTGTGTGTGTGTGTGTGTGTGCGCGTTTGTTAGCAGGACTCTGATAGGTGTACCACTCCCATGACTTATAATTGTATGACGTCCTTGAGCTCCAAGCAACAAGAGACAAACAAATGCAAACAACAAGAGGCACAATCCCCCAGGACAGAATAAGTGTGTACGTGTGTGAGAGATATATTTGTGATTTCATTGGATCCTTCTCAAAACCTCCTCTTCAAATAACCATATGGCACAGTCTTTGGTTTAAATCACAATAGCAGGGATTTAAATTTATAAGCGATAAGGACAAGTCTCACCCACAATTTTTTATTACTGTCTACTTGCAATACAATGTGTATGATGTAGAAACCCATCCAAAAGGCATATATCTACCTTTATGCTAAACATGGATGTACAGTGATTCATATCGGAAGACTGTTGTTTTCTAGTCAGTGGTGCAGAGCATTTATCAGGTCTAAACATGACAAATGCAAAAACTGTGTAGGGTAAACAGGCAATAAATACAGAAGTATTTATTTACTGCATATTCCTGTCAAAGTCTTCACTGTCATATTCTAATAAAGGATATTTTTTATTTTAAAGCCTCCAAATTCCTCTTGTTTCAGCATGAAATGCAAGGTGTATGGAGCTTTGTTATAATCTATACTTGTGGCAAACAATATTAGCTGGTTTATATTTAACTCGGTCTTACAATACGAACAGTTCTGGCATGTAGTGTGACAATAGTGTGTTTATTGAGTGCTTGAACATCTCTCTGCTTGTTGATAGAAACTAGTATTCTTGACAAAAACATTTTTTAGCCTTCAAAAATTGCTACTAACACAATTTCCTCAAACATACACTAACTCTCCTCAGATGAACCTAGTAAAAATGTACTGATTGGTTTAAGCAGTCTTGCATGTTTGTGTCCACTTCATTGCACTGGAAATCACAGGTAAAACAAACCCTCACCTGCACCGAGACACTCTTAATTTGCATCTCGTAAATTAAAGCTGTCTAAATTTGGCACGCAACTGTAATTAGGCCCTGCTAAAAGAAAGGTCACATCACTGAAAAAATAAATAAATAAATGCTGGAAGAAACTGCCACCCACTTATAGAGCAATGTAATGAGGTATCTAGACTGTAGGTTTGAACTACAATCCAGGGCAAGAGCATTAGTGTTAGCAGGCCATTAAGTTTTGATGTAAACCTTCCCTAATTACAGATCTAAGAAGAGTTGTGTTGAGTTGCACACTCTTGCGTCATCCCAGTGCATCCACGAGGACAGACTGCATCCATTAACCTCATTCTGGTTGTGGATCACAGGTCAGTACTCTATACATTCATGTTATGTATGCAACATTTCTGTTATAGTTTCCAGCTCAGGTTAATGCATGCTAAGAAATGAAAGCAGATGGAGCAACCAGAGAGCTAACCTTTTATAAACTCACTGCATTCTATCAGGATGTGTTTATGTCCAACTACATAGAAAGAAAATCAGCATGTCTTCAAAAAAAAAAAAAACATTCAAACTTTCACAACAAATCTCAGATTGTCATGAATCAGCGCTAAGAGCAGAATTAGCTTTCAGCCATTTTGTTGTCCTCTCAAATTGATCAGGCAGAGCCAATTATATTTTTGTTACGGAAACACAATCCTGTCAGTCGTGTTTTCACCTAATGGTAACAAAATATAACATGTTAGTTTGGAATCACCTTGTCATCATTACAATCTTCTAAGGGAGGTCAATGAGTATGTGCTTTAGGATGATGGGGCATAGCCGAGCTCAGTTGGAACTGTTAATATTGCATGCAGCAGGTAATCAGTGTGAGACATGGCTCAGTTGCTGCTTCATGGACTGCAGCATTCTGATTAAGACACATGAGAATGGACACTGCCCTCAAGACTGATACTCACAGAGAAGCTCAGAATAACTTTGCACGTCACTGGCTACCGCTACACCACAGAACAGAGGGTCAAAAACCCACAGGCAAGGTGTCATGTAAAACGTCTCATGTCTCAAAGTTTTATACCATCTTTTTCTATCACAGAAAAACATCAAACTACAGACCAGAAGTCAATAATTTCCCGTTTGGGAGCTGTGTTCTATTCATATTCTTATGCAGAACTGACCATTCGCAAAGAGCTTGATTGACAGGCTATCTGACCAATCATAATGCCGAATCCATCATCTTGTCTGACAGCTACTGCCGGAAACTAATAATAAATTAAATTTTCTATTAATTAGATTGTGTTTTATTAAAGGTGCAATAGGTGATTGTCTTCAGAAACATTTTTTTGTTATGCTGGTTGAAAGTCTCTTCACATCCTGATAGCAATCATTAAGTTAAGTGGTCTAAATATATTCATATATTCTGTGGACGGCGTAGGACCAAGAAATGTTCATCCAATCAAAACGCTCATTCCGAGCATTTTTACTGACTTTCCTACCTGCCTGTCAACGTGTCTTTGCATACCTCTGCGCACCCGGTTTGCTCAGACAGGATACGTCATCAGCGTGTTCACATCCGCTATGCAAACTAAGCGAGAATAGCAGGCAAACATCAAAAACCTGATCTTCCTTCCTTGTATTGTAGTACTTTAACTAACTGTACTATAAAAGTTCTTACCGGTGAATGACATATGATGTACTGTAGTAATGTTGTCTCTGGTCGTCTGATCTGTTCGCGTTCATGCATTCAGGAGGCATGGCTTTGGACGGCGATTTGCAAGGAGGGTGGGACGTTCACTTTCAGTACTATCAGGCTAAAGTTAGCATTTTAGCATTTCAAGATCTCCTACTGCACCTCATCTACACCTACCCCAACCCTAAACAATAAATGCAAAAAAACAGTCATTTTTGTTGTCAGTGTGAGAAAATTTATGCTATACTGATGTGTGCATGCCCATTTAGCCACAGCTGTATGCCTTAAAAATAAGACAGGAGGGTAGATTAACTTTGGTGGACTTCGGTGAATAATGTTGTGTTCCGTGGTTGAAATAAAATACTTTCTGATCTTCATTCATGTTCATTTTGTGCTTTAAGTACAGATGAAAAGATGAAGGGTCACGTGGCGCTTTAACTGAGGCAATACAGTGATCTGTCATTAAAGAGCCACAAAATGGTATTTATTGTTAAAATTTCCTTAAAAATCACAAAATTTCAGAGCTGAGAATCCTGAGACCTTGTACCAGAAGTAACCTGCTCTGTCTTGTCTGTCGGTGCATTGTCAGTTTCCTCTTGCAATAGCAACAGTAACTAAGGAGGGCGGGTCTTTGCGAAGGGTCAGTTGTCATATACAATGGGCAGTTATGAATAATTATATCCAAAACAGTGATTTTATAATTATTAAACGTATACAATGACTGCTGGTCATTGGTTTTGTGTGTGTGCATTCATTGTTCACTCATTTTACCATGGTAAAAATGTAGAAATTAATGGCTACAATACTGGCTACTTCACAGCCAATTTGAAAGTTACATGCAACTGCCACTAGGGGGCAAAATGCAAAAACCATATGCAAATATCATAGATGGTGGAAAGGCTGGCTTTAGTTTCAATAAAGTGTTCCAACATCACATATGAAATAAGTTAGATTTATATTCATGATGTTCTCGCTCTCTCACCTGGAACTCAAATGTCTCGTCAAAGAGTGGGTCATCCTGGTTCTGGGCAGCAGTGCGAGTTCTCTGCTCTGTGCAGTCTGCAGGCACTCCGTGCAGCTCCAGCACCACATATGGGTCAATGACCTCACCTTTGGCACCAGAGCCTTGTGGCTTGGGTAGACTATGAGCACTAATGACCTTCACCCTGAGTGTTTGTGGTGGTACACCGGGCACGCAGCCTTGTGACTGGGCACTGAAGTAGGAAACCTCCTCTCGCATGACTGCTGGACGAAGAACATACCCACACCCACCGTTCTGCATAAAACGGCCACGGGTCAGGTCTAGCATGGCACCTGGCGTCTGCTGGTTGAGTGCCACCAGTTGCACACCTCCTTTCCAGTAGCCTTGTGGGTTTGGGTTGCTAGAGTCAAGCCTAACAGAGCTGGGCCGCACACGAGTTAGATTGCGCTTAGTAAAGTTCACCAGATCCTCTGGGCTCTCACTGGCCAGCCGTCCTGCCTCTCCTTCCCCAAGAGAGCACAGGGTCCAGTAAGGGGGGTCAAGGTTCATAGGTGTACCTGGTGTAGATGGAGTGGAAGGGGGGGAATGCTGTTGGGATGGTTGTGCACTCGTCCGGTGAGCATAAAAGTTGCGACTTCCAGTACGAGCAACTGCGACGAGATCAGACAATTCACGCCGCAAGCGGAGGCGCCTTGGCTGTGGGGGCGGCGGAACAACAAGGACTACCCCCAGTTCCTCTTCCCCAGGGATAGTCATCCTTCTGCCAGCCAGAGGACCACCACCACCAATCTCCTCATCCTCCTCAGATACCTCTCCTTCAGAACCTTCCTCTTCGGGGGGCAGCTTTTTTCCGACAAGAAGCACCTTTCCCTTCAGCTGCTCTGGAGAGGGCAAAGTGGTTGCACGACCTCCCAGACTGACAGGCAGAGATTCAGGGGTATAGAGCTTGGGTCCAAAAACCTTTTTTAGGTGTTGTGCAAGAGTACGTTGCTGGGAAGTTGAGCAACGCTGGCATAGATACAGCAGCAGAGGATACTGGGAGGTGAGAAACGCATACTTGTTGATTACTTCCAGTGCACTGCGTAGAGTAACAGAACCATGATGGTGATGGTGGTGGTGATGGTGGTGGTGGTGGTGATGCTTTCCATCTGTACCATGGTCTACACCCAATAGTGGCTCCCCTTCTGGCCCATCGGTAACCCCAAGCTCTAGACACCGACAGCCAGCCTGCAGGGCTCGAATGAGACCCCCAAGATCAGCTCGGCCATGCACTTGGTCATCCAGCAGGTAGGAGCGGTAGGAGGCACTGATGAAATAATGAGATAGGGGCATCTTCATGTCCTGGCACACATTCTGGTGCTCAGGGTCTAATAACTGGCACTCAGCTGACTGTAGGTAGCGGGTAAAGCCATCCAAGCCCAGTAGACCTCGTTCACGCCCAGCTGCAGAGGGCTCAAAGCGGCGAAGAAGCTCCATGCAGCCCTCTGTGGTGGCCAATGATAGGCCTTGCTCACTCTCCAGGAAAAGACGCAGGTCTTGGGCGTCAAGGCACTCTCTGTCTTTTGAGAGTTGCACTAGCAAGAAATAGACATCAGGTCGCGTACACAACTCACAGTAGGCCTCCTGGAATTCTTCCAGCGTAACATGAGAGGTTAGCTTCTCTTTGCTCCTCTGAATCTCCTTAAAGCGCAATCGCACCTGATAAAAAGAAAAAAGAAAGTTGTATTAACATTTTTAGTACACATATTTGTGTTGGCAGCACTTTTATGGATAACAGTTTGAGCTAGAAACCCAAACCTTGTTTTTTCAAAGCGTGATTAGAAGAGGATTAATCTACAAACTATTATCATTGTGGGGAATGCCTTGCTTTGGATATTAAAGTATTTACTAAATGATAAACAAAAGAACATAAGGACTACTGTCAGGTGATGGTTGGTTATTGATGACCAAGGCCTTGAGAGTTCTGCAGTCTACTGTAATTATCATCTGTTTATAATGTAAGCCTGTCTCATCAGTTTTTAAGGTTTGAGTTCTTGAATAAGAAATGCTGGGGGGTGATATTCTTCCTTGAAAAGAACTTTGAAACTTAATGAGCAATCGCAGTACAAAACTATTACACAAACCAGAGGCAAATCAAATAATCAGCTTGCAGCAGATAGTGATTTGAATCTTGAGAGACAAAATGTCATAAAGAAAACAAATTTAGGGACATCAGCGCTTCACAGGGCCTACTGTAGATCGTGTCCTGCATTTTTCAAGATTAGTATACAGCCAGGAGCAAAGTGAGTCCTGCCTATACAGTCAGCTCCTCAATGCTTGCCCTTTTTGCCTTTACATGTCTCTCTAGACACATGAAGCAGATGCCTCACACCCGCTGTCACAAAGACTTGGAGACTTGGCCCTGTGACTTCTGCCTGTCCTCCTCCTGTCCCCAGCTGTCCAGTCCACACACAAACACACATGCATGAAACTACTGTCACAGCTGCCAAATTGAAAACCAAACAATTGCTGTGCGCCTCAGCAGGGCTGGTTATCAATTCAAGCCAAGTAATGATACAGAGAGACTAGCTTTGGAACAACAATCATATTGCCTGTTCATATTTATGGCTCTTTAAGTGTTTGTTTTTCATCTCTTACTGCTCTAGGACAGTAGTATGATTCTTATTTTATGCATCCTACATAAAAACCGCTGCAGTATATGCATTCCTGATTGCTTTCAATTTGGGGAGCCAGACATTCAGTATTGCTAGGCTTTTTCTAAACCCATTTACTCATGAAATGCAAGATTTTGTGGTCAATAAATTGAATTATAAAAGAATGTCCTACCTTTGCTTCCCTAATGCCAGGGCAGAGTTTACAGATGGTGGCCACTGCTGTGTCCTCAGACACAATTCCGTGTCCATCTTCATCAACGAGAGCAAATTCTGCCACCAACCAGTTGTGCCTCATCTTGCTTCCAATACTGCCTTCTCCCACCCCTCCATCCCCTCCACTCCCTCCACCAATGGAACCAGGGTGAGACAACAGGTACCGCAACCCTGTCACCCAGATGTTGGCCACATCGGCAGAGAGAGCAACCAGGTCAAGGGACTGATACTCATCACCGTGAATGATGGAGAAGGCTGCTTCTTCAGCAAGGTGATCCGATGGGCCATTGTGGAGAAAGGTCTCTGTGCTTTTCCCTGTACGGACCTCGCGAATAGCAGAGATGTCAAGTCGAGCTCGGTCACCATCTTTCTTGGAGGGTTCCCAACGGAGGCAGGCCAGCTCAGGATCCAGAGTGTAGAATCGCGAGTAGATGCGCGAGTTGGGTCGCACCTTCTTTAGCTCGCAGCCACCCTGCATGAAGGCAAGGCAATCTGCAGCACTGCTCACCTTCTTTTCTGATGGCATACTGCTGAAGGAAACAGTTTTCTTTCTCCCACCACTGACCTTGGCCACTGAAGGATCCTTGGAGAAAACAAAAGAAGAAGAAAAAAATCAAACACTATGTGAACCACAAAGGAAGAAAACGTCTATGTCATTCTACACAGTGCTGTTCTAGTAAAGCATCTTAGCAACAAAGCAAGATGGAAATAGTCTCATCCATTACAGAAAGTTCTTTGTGTTCAAGCATGTCTGTAGGTTTACGTCCAAACATGATGCATGTGTCAACCTGAAACGACTTTTTGCACATAACCATTCAGGTACTCAGGTATTCTTTGCTATTCTTAATTCTGTATTTGTAATTTTAAATTATTGGTGTCTAGTTAATTTTACCTAGCAAAACCTAAAATCTTGGGCTTCATAAAGAAAAAAGAATATCCTTTATAAATATTCAGATTTGACTGAATTCCCAAATAGGATGATTCAGTAACATGTTGCTGAAAAGATTATGTAGCAATTCAGCCATGCACATTAACATTTTAAAAACAGCCATTCATTTTCAAGCATTTCACTCCAGAGATGCAGAATGATGAAATGATAATGAAATTCATTTTGGAGTAACAGAAAAAGGCAAAAGCTAAATGATGGCAGAACTAACTGTCACCTTGTCCGACCCACTGAAAGGAAGAGTGATAAAAGGTTTATGTTTGCTGGGGCTGGTGGTCTTGCTGGTTTAAAAATGTGTGCTTGCAGCACTGGCCTAAAGTATCTATGTCCTAATACCTAAAAATGTATCAACAACAAAGCCTCCTAAAGGAAACACATTATGCCATTGCAGTAGTTAGAATGTGTAATCTGGGATTTCCACCCCAAGCCATTTGGCACTAATCAGACTGACTCTCATAACAGATATGCAGAGAGCATGCACGCAGAAGCTAATGAATGTCAGACATACCAAATATCAAATATGGGCTTTATACAATCAAGACATGAATAATCCCATTGGAAAGTCTTCAGCTTCTCTGCATGTGCCATAACTACCCTAGTGAAAAAAATAGTATACTTAAGTACAATTTATTGGTATGTACTTTAGTGTAACTAAATATATTTGTGGCACACTATAAATTGGTATACTTAAAGTCTGCTCAATTGGAACAACTAATTTTGTACTAAATGCATTTTAGTTGTGAAAAAGCAGTGCTGAAGTTCAACTAAAGTTGTAATAAATATACTTGTTTGTGCTAAAGTGGAACTATTCCAAGTATACTTAAGTACACTTTAAATATCCACTCTTTTATATAATTTTTGAAATGCAGAATTCATTCAGCATAAACTTCAAATGTATTTTGGTGACATTACAATTGCAATTCAAATACACTGTAAGAGTGTTGAACATACATTAATATTATCCTAATAACAAACTGAGGTCATACTATCCCTTACTTTTAGTGACTTTAAAATGCATTGCAATGGCATTCCAAGTAAACTTGAAGTGTGCTAATGGCACAATTATTGAGTGCTTCAAATGCAATAAATTAACCTTCATAAATAATGGCACAGCTTAAGAAATTGCCTTTTACTAACACCCCCAGCATACCAGGCAACTCAATCATTCAGAGAACATCAGTGGAACATTGAATACAAACAATTGAACATTGGCTGGAGGAAACACTGCAGACTGGATTCGAACCCAGGTCACTGCCACACACACGCACTTGCTTTACCAGATGCGCCACCAAAGCAGACATGCGCTGTGATAAACTGCGGTTACTTTGTAGTCTTTCTATACTGTTACAAACACTACTATAAGTAAACTTTTTTTTTCTCCATCAATGACAGCACAAATTATATGGACTTAAAGACTGCAAATCGCCGAAAAGTCTTAATATAGGCGGTGCATGGAAATAAACGTGAAATGGCCTGTATAGAACATGAAAGTGCGTTAAACTTAAAGCTGTTAAAGTCAGCGGACAAAACATTAAATATCATCTGCAGAATGTTTTGCTTCCCTTTTACATTACATGATCTGTCATTAACGCTGCAGGAAACAATTGGATAAAACGGAATAACATTAGGTTTTTTTTGTACATGCAATAAAACACAGACAGCTCCGTTATGCCGAGTTCACACTGCACGATTTTCAAACTCGTCGGATCGCTGTTGTTTTCACACTGCGTGACTATCTGGGGTAGCATTCAGTCGCTGTTCTGTTCACATTGCACGATGGATCGGCGACAGGGGCTTTCACATTGCACGATTTCACAATAGGAAGAATCGCCGACAACTCTGTCTGATCCGCAAACTACGTTTCACAACAAAACACACGCGAGAAGTGATAAGGAAATAACGCGAGAATCCGCATGCGCCAGCCCGTTGTTCTCGAGCTAGACTGGAAGTATTTAAAAAAATATAGCCTGCAAATTGTCTATGTGCTGATTTCCAGCTACAAAAAGAAAAACAGATTATGCAGGAGGGAGATGCAGGGATTGTGTTCTGCAAAGAGTGGTAAATAATAATTTGCAGTAACTGTTATGCTGATGTTGCGGCTGGTCAAGCCTTTGTGCTCGTTTCTGTATGATATAATTGTACATATTAAAATACTGATATGGTCTATAACTCCTCACCGAACTTCCCTCTGCTCTGTATCTTTGTCTCTCATTGGCTGAAGGTCATCGTGATGTAGTTTTCAGTCAGAAATCATTGCACACAGCGTGATTGTGAATCGCCGACAGCTCCAGATATTTAGCATGTCAAATATTTCACAGGCGTCGGCGACGTGTCGGCAATTCTCTCAGATCGCGTCTGTGATAATTCACACTGCGCGATTCTCACTCTCGTGTACGAGCTCCGATTTGCCTCCAATGTCGGGCATTTGTCGGCGATTTATCAAAACCTGTCGGCGAGTGAAAAATCGGGCTAAAATCGTGCAGTGTGAACTCGGCATTAGTTGGTGGAAGAATGTGAACGTACTGCTAATGTTTCAGTGCTTGCGGAAGAAATAAAACCATCCGTAACATCTCTACCCATTGTCTGTGCACGCTTCAACTCTCAATGCACTGCACAAATATTCATGTAAAATGCAATGAAAGGTTTCGCAATAACCTGGTATGAATTTAAATTATTTTAATACATTTTGTTACTTTTCATGTAGTTAATGTCTCTGAATTTATTTGACATTTTAACTTTTGTGTAGTTTCGAGGGCTGGTCAGGATAATTTTAATAATTCGCTTAATAATTCATAATATTTTGACAGCCCAAAGAGCTGCAGTCCACATTTCCAAGTGCAACGTTGTCGTTGTTCGTACAGGACATTAAAGAACCATTAATGGAAAAAAGTGTTGGTGCAGGTGCATTGGAGTGTACTGGGAATATACTAAATATACTAAAGTAATAAACCTTCTGATCAAGTTTGTGAATTTCAAATCCATGACTATATGTTGTTTACATACTTTTGTAACTACTTTTTATATGTGACTATGGACCACAAAACCAGTCATAAGGGTAAAATTTTATATATATATATATATATACACATAAATATACACAACTGAAAGTTGAATAAATAAGCTTTCCATTGATGTATGGTTTGTTAGGATAGGACAATATTTGGCTGAGATACAACTATTTGAATATCTGGAATCTGAGAAAAAGGCCTTTAAAGTTGTCCAAATGAAGTCCTTAGAAATGCATATTACTAATCAAAATTAATTTATATACTGTGTGTATTTTATTATTATTTATTTTATTTTAAAAAATTTTCCTTTTCACGGTAGGAAATTTACAAAATATCTTCATGGAACATGATCTTTACTAGAAAAATCGTTAATTTTGACCAATACAATGTATTTTTGGCTATTCTAAATGTACCCTTGCTACTTAAGACTGCTTTTTTTTTGCTTTTTTCTTTTGCTCCAGGGTCACATGTGTGTGTAAAGCTGCTTTGCAACTATGCAAACTTATGAAAAGCACAATTTAAAGTGTGGTTAAATTATTGAAAAGGTAAAGTTCATAACTACAAAGTACTGCATCATTATGAATTATTATAATACTTTTTTGCAACTCAAAAACATTTATTTTTATCTATACTATTTTTATACTCAAGTAGAACTCAAATACAGTGTATTGCATTGTACATTTAATCATAACAGGTCAACAGAGGATTCAACTAAAATAAATTACTGAAGGATTATTTCAATATTTAACAAATTAGTTTTATTTGCAAATCCCCCATTGTTACATTTGCGCTGTAGGCAAAAGTTGTGTTTGGAAACTCTGCCCTTACAGCACCTGTTAGCAGAAACACACTGTATGTTTCAATTCAAACCTCACATTTTCTTTGGTTTTCCCAAAAAGAAAGTCTCATCTTAAAAAATAAATAAATAAATAAATACACAGCATCATCTTAAAATAATTTCATTATTCTCATATTTGAAATACATGGTGAGACTTGCGTCTTTAGCTGCAATGAGTTTCTAGACTCTAAAGGTTTCTTCTGAAAAAATGTGCTAAATCTGCAACACAGATTCCCGCTGCGTGGCTGAAGAACGATCTTACAGTCGTTGGGTCCGAACTCAAGACAGGAAGCACTGACAGACAGGGCTTGCAAGTCACCCACTCACTTGATGGACGCTAGGGCCAAAAGCAGAGCGGTTTTGAGCGCCATGACCCTTAAGCCAGCTTTTTGAAGCATCTCAAAGGGAGGGCCCTTGAGGGCCCCGAGGACTATAGATAAGTCCCAGGTCGGTACAGTCTTAGGGCAAGGAGGATTTAACCACCGAGCGCCTCTAAGGAACTTAACAACCAACTAATTTCTGCCAACAGTCCGGCCAGCCTCGGGAGAGTGATTCGCTGTGATGGCTGCCATGTAGACCTTGAGTGTGGAAGGGGTGCGCCCCTTGTCCAGCAACTCCTGCAGAAAAATTTGCACGTGGGACACGTCACATCAAATCAGATCCTGATTACGTGCTGAACACCAGTCACTGAAGACTGACCACTTAAGGGCATAGAGGCGCCGTGTGGATGGAGCTCTAGCCTCTAAAATGGTATTAGTGACTCCCATTGGGACATGAAGACTCCACAGTTCCAGCTGGGGATGCCAAATCTTGCCCTGCGCTTCTCTCCTCAGTGGTATTGACCACGGTGCTGCAGACAGCAACTGGATGATCTCTGGGAACCAAACTTGGTTCCTCCAGAGGGGGGCCACGAGGAAGAGAGAGCATTTTGTTTCTCTGATTCGCCTGATAACCTGGGGTAGCAGGGCGATCGGAGGGAATCCATACAGACGGGTGTTGGGCCAGTCGTGGGCCAGAGCATCCCGCTGCTTTGAGAAGTAAGTTAGGCAGTTATAGTTGTCTTCGGAGGCGAAGAGGTCGACCTCTGCATTGTCGAAAACTGACCAAATCATCTGAACTGTCTGGGGATGTAGTCTCCATTCCCCCGGAGCTACATTGTCTCTTGACAACATATCCGCTCCTTGGTTCAATCTGCCCGGCACATGAACCGCTCGTAGTGAGAGGAATTCTTTCTGTGCCCAAAGTAGGAGACGTCGAGTCATCCTGTGAAGTGGACGTGACTGGAGACCGCCTTGGTGGTTGATGTAGGCCACCACCGTTGTGTTGTCTGACCAGACTAGGACGTGATGTCCCTTTAAGGCTGGCAGGAAGGTCTTCAGGGCCAGACAAACAGCCATCATTTCGAGGCCGTTGATATGCATGGGTCGCATGTGGGTCATCCAGGAGGCGTACGCCGGATTACCATCGTGCAGAGTGCCCGAGCCTGAGCTGGAAGCGTCTGTCGTGACTACCTTCCTCCTGGAGGTCGTACCCAGCTGTGGATGTGAAAGTAAGCATCCTTCAGATCCACAGACAGGAACCAGTCCTTGGGCCGAATCTGCGCGAAGGATCTGCTTCAGTGTTAACATTCTGAACGGCCGTCGCACGAGGGCTCGATTCAGAAGTCTGAGATCAAGAATCTGTCTGAGCCCACCGTCTTTTTTGACTCGCCGTCCGCTAAGGGGACTGTTTCCATGGCACCGTTTCCATGGCACCCTTTGCAAGCAGTGTGTGCACTTCGGCTCGGAGAACGTGAGATTCGTTGTCCTGCACGAAGGTCTGCACCACGCCTCTGAATGCAGGCGGCCTGCGAGCGAACTGGAGCACTTAACCTCATTCTATGGTTTTTAGAACCCAACTCGACACGCCTGGGATGGCTTTCCAAGCCGGCAGCCGGGAGGCGTGAGGTTCTATTTTTATCAATGACTTTTCGCGGCCGCAGGGGGAGAACTGACATTTGTGGACATCTTCGTCGAGGGCAGCTCGCTGTGTGGGGAGCTGGCCTTCGTGAATGTTTTTGCCTTTAGTAATGACTGCTTGCTGCCCGAAGGGGGAGAGCAGACATGTACGAGAGGTTTTACTGATGACAGTTCGCCGCCAACCGGGGGAGAACTGACATGTGTGAGTGTAGGGAGAGGAAATTTGCTCTTTATTAAATGTGGGTCCGCCGTCACAGCGGTAGTTTGGGGCACACACTAAAGTGACAGGACGTGCCCTGTTACAACACCTCCACCACTCAGAGGCATTCGAAGGGGTGGGGAATAACTGCAAGCTGTCTTTGAGGGGATTCCGGTGTCCGCGAGAATCATCCCTCTTCTCTTCCTCGCCGCACACAGATCAGGACAGCTTCTGAGGCCCAGGATTAGTGTTGTCATGGTACCAAAATTTCAGTATTCTTAGTATAAATTTCGATATCAAAGCAAAACACAAAAGCATGCTAAATAAAATAAAAAAATCTATTTTTAATAAAGTCAAACAAAAATAAAATGTAAAAAAATAAATAAATATTATTATTAATAATAATAATAATGATAATATATATACATATACATATATATATATATATATATATATATATATATATATATATATATATATATATATATATATATATACATACATATATATATATATATATATATATATATATATATATATATATATATATATATATATATATATATATACACACTTTATACTTCTTTAAAATTGTGTTTCAAGGTTTTCCGCAAGTAATAAAAGTATGAAAATCACCCAAGTTTCACCCAAATTTAATGTGTCTTTTAATTACATTTTTTGGTAAATAAAAGGGATTTACTATTAAAATTAAAATATGGAAGAAACATTGTGTGATTATTTCTTTAAAAATAAAGATTTATTAATTTTTTCAACAGTAGTAATAGTATCACATACATTCTACTAAACAATAATAATATATTTCTGGCACAATGTCTGTAAAATAAACTTATTTTGACGGGTTGCCGTGAATACCTTTACCTTTCTGTGTGTGTGTGTGTGTGTATCTATATGATATGACGCTGGTTTTACTCAAATGAAACGGTAAAATGCTCGTGAAGGGACTCTCAGAGCAGTTCTGGAGATGTTGTTTATGTCCTCATTGAGACGGCAGATGCTGGAATCACTGAGAGCGTCAGAACATGCAGGATTCATATTTGAATCGACTTTTGCGGCTTAATATTTACAGATACTATCCCATGTCGCGATTTGATTTAAATGTAATGACCTACTTTTCATTCATCCATCCAAACTTTGACAAATTCTGTGACATTCCATGCTAAACTGTAAATTCTGTTGTTATAACTGTATTCCGAGATTCTGTCCATGCATCGCAGAAATCATAGGGCCGTACGAGTCAAGAACTGGGTTGACCGGGTACTCGGTACCACCGGTAATTAAAAAAACCTGGTACCGTGATGTTTTAATTTTTTTGGTACCGACTTTGTGCCAAAGTACCGGGTCTTTTGACAACACTACCCAGGATCCAGCGTTACGCGAGGGCGGGGGCCCTGACGCTTGGGGAAGGGGTACCTCTTCGTGAGAGCTGAGGCTGTGCCAGTTTTGCAGGCTGCCAAGTAGACGCTGGCTTGAGGCGGCTTGAAACAGTCGCCGGGCTGGAACGCTTAGGCAGGAAATGACGCAGCGCTTGCGACGTCTTCTGTGCCTTGGTGAAGCGCTCCATAAAGCCGTCCACAGCTGGACCGAAGAGTCCTTTGGGCGAAACCGGGGAATCGAGGAAGGCCATTTTCTCGGCGTCCCTATTGTCTGTTAGGTTCAGCCACAGGTGGAACTCCGGCACCACCAGATTGGCCATGGCCTTGCCCACCGCCTGCGTTGTCACCTTGGTAGCGCCCAGAGCCAAATCCGTGGCTGTTCAGAGCTGTTCAGCGAACGCGCCATGATCTCGGCCAGACTCATCCATGTCACGGAGAAGTTTGGCCTGAAACACTTGGAGCACGGACATAGTATGCAGGGCTGAACCGGCCGTCTTCAGTCCACGGCTCGTCGGCGGAAGCAGGTGTGCCACCACCGCCTTCTCGAGAGGGGGGAGCTTGCAGTACCCCTTTTCCTCAGCGCCGTCAACAGTGGTGAGAGCTGCTGCAGTAGAGGGGTTCACACGTGCCAAGTAAGGAGCTCGTCAGGTTTTAGTGAGCTCCTCGTTGACCTCTGGCATGAACGGAGCTGGTCGCTGTCGTGAGGAAGGCTGACGATGACCTTTGAGGAACCACTCGTCGAGGAGGCCGGGGGCGGGCTCTTCCGGGGCCATCCACGCCAGGCCTAGTTCCTCCACAGCATGCGTGAGAACGCGGATCAGCTCCGAGTCCACACTGGGCCGCACAGACTGAGATGGAGGGGGAGCGATGGGCTCTTTGCCAGAACAGGATCACCTTCATGGGAAAAAGGCGATTCACGAGCAAAGGCGAGCAAGGTTCATGTCCTCGCAGTGAGGACACGAAGTCTCTGCGAGTGCAGCCTCTGCGTGGGTGACGCCCAGACATGCGACGCACTCGTCGTCCCCGTCTGAGCTACTCAGTAACCGAGTAAACAGGAGTTTCCTCAAAGCAGTCGTCAATGACGACGCAACGGGAGTTACCTTTCGATAGGGAACCACTGATGTTTTGTTTAGAACATGTAAAAACCTAAACATGGCCCAATTTACCATGTCAAGGAATTTTCCGTATTGATTTTTCAGATGTTTTCCCAGAATTTTGAAATACACATTGCATTGTGTTATGTTTTAGGGTTGAAGGAAATGTCCATGAAAAAAACATACTGGTACAGTAATTTTGTCAGGATATAATTTGCTTATCTTGTTTTGTTTAGTTTTTTTAACAGTGTAGTTGCACATTCACATTCTGCTTCTTTATTATCACAATTCACATCCTTTTTGAGTGAAGGAAGAAATAAGCACAACTTGGAGCTTTCACAAAACACCACAATTCTGGAATTCCTCAGCCAAGCAAGACCCAGTTGACATTCAGACCAGAGAAGCAGTGGATGAGGTCAGGTCAGAGATTACAGTGTGCAGCCACTGAGCACTCTGACATGTTCATTTGTCTTCGTTTGTCTGTTTTTATGCAGCTGGCAGACTCCATTTCTCAAAGCTGCCGTGCTTCTGGATCAGAACCTGCCTGACGAGTCGACAGCCTGCCACTGTGAATCCAGGTCAGCAGGTGTTTGAGCAGACTGGGTGATAGCGTAGCTGAAGCAATCACAGTGAGCCATGCAGCACAGTGCGCAGTTTAACAGGCATGACCACGCAAAGCTAAAATGCAGCTTTAGTGGTTAGACACCCAAGGGCACCAGAAAAAAAGAGGCAAAAAAGCAGGCTACTCATCCATCCATCCATCCATCCATCCATGCCACCTACCAATCAGGGCTCGTCATACCATGATGACCAGTCTGCAAAGCTTTTAATGTATCGTTCTAGCCTAAAAGTGCATCTATCAGACTTAATCCCCCTAAGCACACTTCATTTTGCTTTGTTTTTTGAAACATAGATTGTTTTTTTTTGTGTGTGTGTGTGTTTTCCAACAAAGAATGGAGAGTCCACCAGTGAGGAAAGGAAAGGATTGTAAGAGTCTTAGCTAAATAATGTGAAAAAAGGGTGTGAAATACAGCAAGGGTTGCAGAAAAACAGAGTTAATGAGATAGAGTGATGAGTGTAAAAACACACACGCACAGCTGGAAAACCTAGAATGTAGGTAAAACACACATCTTTCTTCCATAATATAAAATTACACAGACATTATAAGCAATTTTCCACCATCAGTCTGGGAGGGATAACAGAAGTATCAAACACAGCAAGGGGGAAGCTGGGAGATGAAGTGTGGTTAAATTTAGATGTGCTCCCATCTCCACTTAATCAAGGGAAATAGGAGGAGAATGGAAGGGGAGCACAGGCACTAGAAAAGAGGAGATAATAATTGGAGGTTGGTTGGATGGAGAAAGTGAGGACAAGGAGGAGAAAATGAAGAGTGACAAGGGAAAATACAAAAAGAACTAAAATGCGTCAGTATGGGCACTGGTGACGGCTCAGACTGAGGGAATAACCCTTGGTCTATTCCTACCAGAGCTGACTGGTTTTAATAACAGTCGAGTCCCTGCCCTTTAAGGGGCATTTTCAAGCTCATCAGTGATTTGGCAGCTAAAACCCACAATGACATCAGCCTGCTCTACTACTGAGTCTTTCCAATGCTGCCTGAGGCTAAACTCATTCACACAGCAGAGTGTTTACTACGGTCATCCGCTTACAGCCAATACAAACACTCTGGACTGAAAGGAAGACAACAAAGCAAATTCACAAATCGAAGGCTGTGCAAGAATATTTTATTCACAGATATTGACAAATGCAAGAACATGCGTCTTAGTTAAGGATGAGCAACAACCAGTCAACTAGCAAGATCTAGATTTTGTGTAAAAAGTTTAGAAATTAATAGGCCTACTTTAGCAAAGATGTAATCAATTGATTAAAAATGAAAGCAAAGACTTTTATAATATTTTTCTAAAGATCCATGCGAAATTAAGCTTTGCCATAACATGAATAAATCACATTTTAAAATGTATTATAAAATAGTTTTACATTGCAAAATATGCACAATATTAGGGTGAGCATAAAAGACTTTCAAAACATAAAAAAAAAATTCTAACCAACACCAAATATTTGAATGGTTGCATATACAGTAATATTTTGCTTTAATTAGCATGTTAACAGTTGCTGTTAGACTGTTTAGTAAAAGCTTTATGGAAATGCAGCACATTTACAGTCACCATCTTCAAAAAAAAAAAAACATCTTTAAAGCCAAACAAAATCAGAAGGGTGTATTTGGCTGTCAATTTTAAGAAAATGTTGTTTTGCATATTCCTAGTTTTAGTAGGCTAAACAAACTAAAATGGGCATGTTAAACTGGTATAGAATAACAGAGCCTGCAAATACAGTATTCATGTGGAAGGAGACATTAGCTTTGAGCAATACTGGGCAAGCATACAAAGAGCTAATCACATGGCAGTCTGTTGAGGAAATTCTGCTGAGACTTGCATGGAGGTGTGGCAAATTAGCTTAAAAGGGAATTGTATATAAATAATTACAATTAATTATGATTAATTACAATTATTTATATCGGCTGACAGTAATAACTGTAGCAGAATTAAATTGCCATCAACTGATCTGTCCGTCCAGCGAACATTCAGTGTAAATTCATATTAACTCTATGAAAGGATATTTTCGTGGCCACAGAAAATACTTTCCTAAGTATTAATGCATTAGAGCATGTAGTAAGGATCAAAAATAGTAAAGGGACATTAATTTGCAAGGCAGAACCAGAAACTCATGTAATTTGTGCACACAACTTTTATTAACTAAACGCTAACACACATAACTAACCTAAAAAAAACAAACAAACAAACATACATACACTCACGCGTATATACAAAAGGGGAGCTAAAGTGGATTAATGAAGCCATTAGAGAAAACAGAATGCAGTTATGGAAAGAGTCAGTTAACCACCTGAGTAAAACCATCAGCGTCATTTATAACGGGGTCTATAACTTATACTAAACCTCTGTTTAGTTTAGTTAGATGTACCATACTTGCACTTCCTTGGCTGTTGGCGAGTGTCTGGAATGCAGTCTCGGATGAAAAGTCTTGATGGTTTCAAGGTTTTGGACTCACGATCACGTTCTTCCGGGTTGAAAAGTGATGAATTCCAAAAGATGTTATTCTGGCTCTGAGGTCCGAGGAGCTTTGGTTGAATGGAAAGTCAAGGCCACAAGGCCTGGCGCAAAACTTAAGGGTCTAGAAGAGTTCTAGCTCACATCCTTCTAGGATCTAACAGAACGGCAGACTGTTGGAGCCCACCGGGCACGCTGGTACCGGCTCAGGCTCTCCACACGGGCAGCAATCCGGAGATTTAGCAGAAGAGCTTTTGCAGGAACTGTGCGTGAGCCCTTTAAGGTCTGCGAAGAGTCACGCCTCTCAGGTTGGGCTTGACCAATGAGAAAGGCTGAATTTCCAAGCGGGAGTTTGGAAATACTGGGGGATTTTATGACCATTTGTCTGACAGCATGGTAATTTGCAAAGGGGTTAGATTGGAAGTTGATATACAAACTATTAAAGATTCTTAGGACACTAATATGTTGCATAGGTATCAACATATAATATTCACTCTCAATTAGATCATCCGAAGACGAACTGATAGAGACCAAACATGGTATGAGTTAAAGTGATATTAACAAGTGATCTATCATAAGCATGCATAAAAAAGTACACAATACACAAAAACATATACAAGAACAGTAATAATATACACAATGACCTGAATGATATGTGTGTTCGTTCAAAGAAAGGTTTTTCTATGAATTAATTAGAGAAGAGTCCATTTTTATGGAATAATGTCTTTCCTATATGAAAAAGGTAGTAAGAGTTGCTCTGCTTGCATTCCTTTGATCAATAAAACTAGTGTTATCTGATGGGTTGCCATGGAACCAGGGGCCTGAAGTCATTGACAGACATACTGGCACCCAGTATGTGTATTGGGTGAGGGGTCTGTGACTATTTGTTAATCTAATAACTAATTGATTTGTTAAATCAAATGCAAAATTATGTATCTGATTGGTCCAAATGCTACAGAGGAAAAAAAGTTTCTATGAGATCACCAAGTAACAGTATTAGTGTAACGTAATTGTACACGGACAAATTAATGGCTGATCACTATTTTTTCAAAAACAAACAAACCAAGCCATCCTGCACTGCAGAAAGTAAAACTGCCATTATAATGATGTTCTTCATAACAGTGTGACAGACAGAGTGGATTGGTTAAAGGGATAATTCACCAAAAAATGGAAATTCTGTGATCATTTACTCTCCCTCCTGTCAAACATATGACATTATTTATTCAGCAGAATACAAAATAATATATTTTGGAGTAAAAAAAAAAAAAGTCTCTGACCTTTTTTTTGTCCATGCAATAAAAGTAACTTGGGTCCAAAGTAGTTCTTCAGCAATGTTTTTTTGTGTTTACCAGAACAAAGAAAGAAAATCATACGGGTTTGGAATGACGTGAGGATGAGTAAATGTTTTTTAGGTGAACTCTCTGTTTAAAGGGTTAGTTCACCCAAAAATGAAAATTCTGTCATTAATTACTCACCCTCATATCACACCAAACCCGTAAGTCCTTCGTTCATCTTCGGAACACAAATTAAGATATTTTTGATGAAATCTGAGAGCTCTCTGACCTTCCGTAGACAGCAAGGATGCTACCACGATCAAGGCACAGAAACGTAGCAAGGACAAAATAAGTCCATGTGACATCAGGGGTTCAACTGTAATTTTACGAAGCTACGAGAATACTTTTTGAACGCAAAGAAAACAATAATAACAATTTATTCAACAATTCTTCTCACCGAGTTACCATCTTCCGCCATTTTAGAGAGTTCCCCAAAACGTAATCAACATAATCAGCGTTGTTTACGTTCAGTAGAAAGCGCGCACATGCTGAACGTAAACAACGCTGATTATCTTGATTACGTTCTGGGGTACTCTCCAAAATGGCGGAAGACTGTAATTCATGGAGAAGAATTGTTGAATAAATTATGTTATTATTGTTGTCTTTGCACACAAAAAGTATTCTCGCTGCTTTGTAAAATTACGGTTGAACCCCCGATGTCACATATGGACTACTTCACCAATGTCCTTGCTAAGTTTCTGTGTCTTGATCGTGGTAGTATCCTTGCTGTCAATGGAGGGTCAGAAAGTTCTATCTTAATTTGTGTTCTGAAGATGAACGAAGGTCTTATGGGTTTGGAACGACGTGAGGGTGAGTATTTTTGGGATGAACTAACCCTTTAAGCGCACAGCATTTCTGTCCATCAGCTCATTAACTCACTCACAACAGAGTCCACTAACCCCACCCCAAAATACTGCCCCGTACCACTGACTTCATCATCTGGGACAACACCTGGTGCCGCCTGTAATCTACTCCTTCTCCAAGCAAGATATGGAACAGAATTGCAATCCAGCTAATGATCCCAGCTCTGAGAAAGCAGTAGATTAGTGCCACCACGCCGTTCCCACCCCATGAGACCTGCGGGGTAATCCGTGCCGGATGGAGAGCCAGTGACTTAGCAGGGTTAGAGGGGAACGCTCATGGATTAACTGACAATGAGTTTAGCCGGCCGTCAATCCTACTGCCCAACTAATTGAAAATACTGATGTGTGGGTCAAAATAGAATTATGTCAAGCAGAAATGTGAGGCAGAGCTGATCTCCTGACATTGAGCTTGTCTATAAACAGCTTGAAGGATGAAATGTGTTGTTAAAGCAAATATGAGTACAGCAAAAGAGAGATTATCAAACACCTGTTCTTCCCAGGAGCAAAAAACAGACAAATATAGAGGAGAATAGAGAAGGCTGTGTATAAAGACTGGTGGTGGTGCATTAAGGATCAAATTAAATTAATCTAGTAGTTACCCTTCACATTTCAAAGCGATACTGAGAAATAAATTTAATAAAGGACAGCAGAGTGTGAAAAATGTTCAAGTACAATCTGAATAACTCCTGCCTAATAACAGCTGGCAGCTATGGAGATTTCAATGCTCCAACTCATCACTCGGAAATTGCTTTATAATTAAATGCACGTTGTAAAACTTAAACAGGACTTTAATATGATTACACTCACTAAACCTTCTGTTATACCTGTCTGTCCTGGAATTAAGAAACAGGTTTATTACAGTACTTCCTACACAGATGCATCATTACCTTAATCTAATCTATCTAATGTGTTTGTGTGAAAGTACTATAACTATTTGTAAAAGTTTGTAGAAACATTAAACCATTTTCACAATTTGACAATTTATAATTTGACTTATGAACTGTTTTACTCTGACTTCAATACTTTGATGATCTCCACTGGCCTTGTGATATCTACTTAAAGACTTTTAGTTTCAATAGAGTTATTTTCAGGTTTTATTATCCAAATTGCTTTCTTCTAGCAGATGAGTTTTCTGCTAGCCAATCAGAAACTGTGGAAGTAGAGAAAAGCAGCTCACGACGATGGGCATGATTGCAAAGCACGGCTGGTCTCACATGATCAAGAGTAAAGCACTTGAAATAATTGCCGGCCATTTCCACAATCAAGCTCCTCTTATGACAGTTTTTCACGGCCTACATAGCCTACACAGTCATCAGCCTACACTGCTTTACAGGTTCCATTCTGAAAACAATCAGTCCTCAGGCAGTCTTCAAAGCTGCCCTGAATGAGAAGAGAAAACCTCAGACACCACTTACTCAAACATCTGCCAAGAGTGATTTTCAGGTTATTTGTTTCCTAAAAAGCCTCCTCAGCACTCACACTTTCTTAGACTGAAGCAAAAAAGACATACAACTGTTTAGTTATGCCAAAGGCTCTCAACTCAGAGGTTGTGCATCCAATCAAACTACAGTATATTAGTGCAGTCATCTGTAGTAAAATGGCTAATACTAATACAATATTTGACCCAGTGTCTTTTCCATCTGCTCAGCTGGTAAACCACACTTCTGCTGTTGTTTATGCATTTACAAAATTGTCAATTACAAAAATGATAATTCTGCATATAAATCCTAATTTATATTCAAAAGGCACCTATTAAGGCCCATCTGCTGCTTAGCAACATTAAACAGTTTTCAAATGGTGTAATTAATATATTACTTGGTAGATAATTTTTTAGGGTTATCAATATTTATGCCATGGTCTGTCTGAATACTCGATTCTGATTGGCTGGCAGGTGTTGATTAAATTCGTTTAACTGCACAGGTAGTTCCAGGTCAGTTTAATCACGTTCTATATTAATGCGCTTCCTTTAAACATTGGTAACCATAGTAACATACAGTTACAGTTGAATAGTAATACAGACGAAAATAACCGTCATTTTTATCGTTCCGGTCAAATACTGCAGTGCAAATATTATTAACATCTTTAATATGTGAATGCTGGCAAATGACCATGGCATAAACGGGATAATCAACGGCTAGCTGTACATTAAACGATTTGAATACACTTCGCGGAGGCAACCACCAAAACGTTTAATGCACAGCTAGCTGTTGATTATCCCTTAAGTATTGGACACTGTGGTCATGTTTTTCCAAGTCTGCATAGCAAACTTACTTCTGAAAAACATGAACGAATGAATGAACGAACGAATCCCGCTGACTTTTATTGTATAGCCAAAAATATATATTTTGTAAATATTTCTTCTGCTCCACTGAAAAAAGAAAGTCACAGAGGTTGGGAACAACATGAGGGGAGTAAATGATGAAAGAATTTTCTTTTTTTGGGCCAACTATCAAAAAAAAAAAAAAAGCACAGTGTTTCTATTGTATGCCCAGTACGTCCAGTTCATGTAACTTTGATAGAATTTGTTCACCCTTCACGACATTGAACTTGCTGTGTCCCCTTGCTACCCTGCTTCAAAGAGCCTCAAAGACACGTCTAGACCCTCTTGAGAGTCTTTACTCAGAGCAAGTGCAGGCTGAAAGCAGACTTATAAAAGGATAAAAGTGCTGTCATTCCTTATTAACAACTGCTGCTCCATTCCAAGCTGGCAAAGGAGTCTTCCACAACATCCATGCTCTGTGAATTCCTGAACATCTGAATGGCTTTCCATGCAATAAAACAAGAGAGGGAAACCGTCGGATGCACAAAACACAGTAGGAGTGACGGAACGGTACAAACAAGTTGCTGCATCTTTTAGTATTCACCCCCGTGGATTTAGACAGAGAAACTAGGAAATTTTTAATAATTGACTGTATAGCAAACATTAAAGTCCCCATCAGAGAAAGACTCTTCAGCCACAAGACAGTTAAACAATTAAAAGCAAGACCGTTAAAGTGACATAAAATGTTTAGCGGTACAAAAAGAATAGCTATTAGACTATCTCTGCTGCCTAAGCAACTCAAGGTGAAGGACATGCAACTGGATAATACATAAGTAATGACTTCATTTTCCACTGCATAACCTTGGTAGAAAATACCTTCCAGGATAAAGTCACAATCACCTGGGCTGACATTGTTTATTCAAGTTTAAGTGCAAAAACCTGTCTTAGGAAGCAGCTGCAGTTTTAGCGGCCCGAATGGCCCAAGGACTGTTAGATTTCTTGTTGGGATGTGGTTCAGTGGCTAAGAAGCATTGCTTGGAGCGTCTCAAACCCTGAGGAGCTGTTCCCGGCTGTTAATTAGCAAAGCTTGTCCCAATCCCTTGTGTTAATTACAGCAGACATGCTGGAAGAGGTTAGGCCATGCCTGGAGAACAGATCAACCCATGGATTTACACTTGTTGTTTAGCTATTCACCTTATTTTTAACATAAGAGCGTGTACGGCCATTCTTAACTCGAACACGAGAGGCTTCTGGTGTCATTCGGTTCCAGTTATGTTTAGCTGAAAAAACATTTGTTACGCTTCATACTGCAAACTGGTATTCATCATATTTTACTATTGTAATCATATACACATTGGTTTGTAGTGAAAATAGTTTTACCATGTACTTCACTTTGTTATTCTTCTAGTTATTATATACCTATAGCGGATCGATCAATGAATCGATAGTCTTGAAAATAGAAAAAAGCTTATGTCCGCATTGCAAAATAAGGTGGATAGAAATGGAAATGACAATATCAAGTGTAGGGTTATTTATTTATTTACTGTTTGTTTGTATGTTTGTATCTCTTCCAAATCAATCTTCAATTCTCAAATTCTATTTACATTTCATTTTTTCCATTTCTGTATTTTGTGTCCCATCACCCATACTTTATAAAAAAGTGTGAACTAAAAAACAAATTCCTAAAAAAAAAAAAAAAAAAAGAGTGAACTAAAAAAAATGCATATACATAAATTCAATAAATGCACACATACACTTTTTAATACACATACATGTGTTATTTTACATCATTCTAAGTTAAACATTCTTGTATATTCTTATATACAGACACAAAATCTATACTTCTGCAATAAATAAACATCCCATGTAATTAATTTCAAAATTACTTATTTCTTGACTGGCAGCGCTAATGAAAATAAGTCCTAAAGTGGATGAAATTATACCGTTTTACCATACTTATAAAAGAGGGAAAGTGTACTTTTAAATATGAATTATCCACAATACTGTGAGATCCGTTTGACTGTGTGACTGTTTTTAATCAACTTACAACCAAATGTGGTAACACCTATTTCCTGTTTGATTTGTTTTTCTTCCCCCCCAAATGCGCACAAAATGAAACGCTTGGCTGGAAGCATTCTTATGTCTGCTGAAAGTGAAGTGAGCGGATCCGGGCCATCGCAGCATGCCAAACAAGGCAGCAAAGCAAGTGCAAAAGAGAAGCCAGGGGCTGGGAATGAGAGAGGAGAGAGGGGAGAATTAACTGTCTGGCTGGCACTTACTCATGCATAAGTAACACGCTTGGATCTATGAATTCAGCTGCGCATCATGACTATGAGTGTGACGTATAGTGAAAGCTACAGAAGGGAGTGTGAGAGAGGCAGAAGAGGAGATGAAGTATGGAGGAAGACATATTTGTTCGTGAAAATCTAAATGTGACACTTCAGGTTCCATCCATAACTACCAGCAATGTAAAAAAGCACTTGTATGGAAAACAAAGTTAATTTACTGCTAATAATTTCCTAGTCAATACAAAGATAAAATCTTATTACTTCACTTTATCATCATTTAATTTTTTTCACCATGGTGCTCTTACATTGTAACTTATTACTGCTTTGACAACTTAATTTTGTTTGTTTTTTAAACTGTGTTTAGCGTATAACCTCTTACTCCATGACTGGACCTAAACTTCATCCTTTTTAAAACCCTTGAATTTTTCGCTCTCTAATTTCTCTGCTCTTGCCAAATTTCTCCAAAACTCAACTGATTTTCCCACTTCTTGAGGATCTTTATTTTGGGTCATAATCCATTTATTTTCAAAGGGTCTGTTCTTTTTCTTTTTTTGAAAGCCACCCACACTGCTGGAGAGAAAACAACATTACACAAAACAAATGGAAGCAGCGATCTATAAACTGGCCTGTATGAACTTGTGGAGGTGTAAAGCAATTTAACAAGGTACACTAGTGTTTTCCCTCATGGCTGTACCTTCTTTTGTTTGTTGCAGTACATATCTTTACCTCTGACCTTTTAATACAGTTCAGTCAAACCACTGGACACCTCAAAAAAAATCAGCCCTGAATGTATGTGAACATCTTGAGTGGAGTAATACGCTACTCAAAATACAACTTCCATAATCCATGAAAACCACAAGACCATCAAACCCAGATGTCTCAAAAACATCTGAAATATCACCCATGAGCAAAGCCCTATCATTTGTAAGAAATGCTTATGCAAACAGTGAGGACTGAATGCCAGTATTAAAAAAAAGTTCTTACACATGTAAGAGTTTGTCTATTCAATTTTACAGATTTAATCATTGAAGTATAGTGATTTTTAATGTCAACGTATACATTTCATTTGTTTAGTTTCAGTCTGCATTTCATGTTTTCAGCTCAGGTTTGCAATTTGAGAAATTCAAATATAATACAAATACACACACATAGCAAAAACAGTAATTTTGTGAAATAATATTACATTTTAAAATTATTTCATCTTGACGTATTTTGTAGACCAGTCTACAGTGTGATAAGATTCTTTTAGAAATCATTCTAATATCCAAATTTCATTCTCAAACAACATTTATTATTAATATTAATGTCGATAAATGTTGTGCTTCTTCATATTTTTGTAAAAAAATCCATGATATATTTCTTAGCATTTCTGGTTGACTTGAAAAGTTAAAAAGAACAGCATTTATTGAAAAAAAATTTTTTGCTAACAATGTAAAATGTAATTTATTTTTGGGCTGTCAATCAAATACAATTATATATATATATATATATATATATATATATATATATATATATATATATATATATATATATATATATATATATATATATATACATACATACATACATACATACATGTACAAAAAATAAATAAATAAAATAAAAATAACATTACATATTAATTTTTCCTGATGATAGAGAGACCAGCCCTAAACTGCCAAAAAACATACAAATAAATGCATTATCAAGCTAAACATATGCAATACTGCATGATCAGGTACTTTTCTTCATATTTTTTGGGATTGTCCTGTCGTCATTAATCTATGGACACATGTAAACCTGGTTTTATCCTCCTTACTACAAATTGATTGCTTTGCTAACCCAAGTTTGTGTCTTTTTAATGATGATTCTGGTCTCTGTATAAGCTTAATACAAAAGAGAATGTTGTTTGTTGTTTGCTGGTTTGACGGCTGCGAAGAAGACAATAATACAGAACTGGTTTACACCGCACATGTGTGGAAAAACATATTGGATCCCTAGCCTCCTGAAAATAGTGACTTGTGAATGTACAACAGCACGAATTAATGGGGCCAAGCCCTCTACTATTGATGCTTGGCAGTTTTTTTCCGCTAACATACTTGATTATATAAAGGAATGATTTCCCCCCCCTCTCCCTCTCTCTCTTCCTTTTGATTGGACTCTTTAAAGTATTGATTATGTCTGTTGTTTTTGTTGTTGTTGTTTTGAATGGATGTTGTGATGTGTGTAAAACAAACAAACAAAAAAAAAACAACAATAAAAAGTTAATAAAAAAATAAAAAGTTAAGTGAACTTGACAATTCACTTATTATTATTTACTTAAAAATTGAGGAAACCCGTTGCCTTAAAGTTATTAAGTCAACTTATCACTTTTTACAGTGTAGGCCCAGAAATTTAGCAAGGACATCAGTAAAATAATCCATGTGACTCCAGAGGTACATCTGTAATTTTATGAAGCTACAAGAATACTTTTTGTGTGCAAATAAAACAAAAATAATGACTTTATTCAACAATTCTTCTCTTCCATGTCACCGTCCTCTGCCATTATCGAGAGTACCACAACGCATGTGCGGAAAAGAATTGTTGAATAAAGTCGTTATTTTTATTTTATTTGTGCACAAAAAGTATTCTCGTAGCTTCGTAAAATTACGGTTGAACCCCTGATGTCACATGGAGTATTTTAACGATGTCCTTACTGTTTCTGTGCCTGGGAACATGTCCGAAAGTCTTACATGTTTGGAATGACATGAGGGTGAGTGAGTAATTACAGAATTTTTGTTTTTGGGTGAACTGTCCCTTTAATTCCATTTTCTTCCAGTGTTCCTGGGCCTTTTTAGTCAAACTTGGCTCCACTGGAAGCACAGTTTACCATCCTGGCTCTCTCCATGAGTCATCTTGTTAGCATTTAACCCTTTCAGACGTCAACCCCCTTAGTGGCCCAGCTCAGCTGAGGCCCACGGTGGTCTTTAGGTGCCCTCCCTCTGGGCTACCCCAATTCACGCTGGCACCCAGCCATTCACACACAGCTGCCAGTGGCCAGACGTTTCCAAACACACAGGCAGAAAGAAATACACAGTGTGTGCCCAGCTAAAGTACACATTGACTTTCACACACACAGAGCTGCGATAGCACAATGTTTTAATGCACAGTATGTATATAGCTGTATTAACACGATGCATCTGTTCGCCATTTACATAATACTTTTAATACACTTCTGTCTGTAGCCATGACCTCCCACTGGGCTTCATGTCTTGCTCCTTTTCCAAGGCCAACTTCTCTTTTTCTTTTGGCAAGGTTTGCTCTCCAGACCTCTTGCTTTTCCTCTCTGCATCTCTTTCATGTTACTTGAGTCCTTTCTTTGTGATTGCCCTCTTCCCCCTGGACTATTTATTGCTCAGTGTTATTTTTTCCCATTTATTTACGAATAAGCAAAAGATCAATTATGATGCCTGAGAGCTCTTTGTCCCACAGGAGATACTGTGCTCATTGGGGACCAGCCTCCCTTATTGAATGACCTTTCTGTGTGGCTTTCAAGTTGCATTTTAAGTGACCTTGTTGTACGTCGAATTCTCTCTCTTTTATCTGCTTGTCTCTGGTGGTCTTTGCTTTCTTCACTTTAGCTTATTGTTGGCTTAAGGATTAATATGAGGTTTATAAGCTTTGGCATCATGACTTCATGCAAATTTAACAAATAGATGAAAGATTCCTTAATAGGGATAAATGAGGGAATAGAAGAATTCACTTTAACATTGTTAATTGGCATTAAAGCAGATTTGCTCCAATTTATTTTGCATCCTGATAAGCTACTAAAATGATCAAATTCCTTAATTATACTAGAGACTGAAACATCAAAGTGGTCTAAATATAGAATAATATCATCAGCGTACAATGAAATACTACGATTATGAATCTTAATCAATACTTCAGATTTCCCGATGGCTTGTGCTAAGGGTTTAAGAGATAAACAAAACAATAAGGGGGAAAGCAGACATCCCTGCCTCGTTCCCCGCTGTAAAGGGAATGGGGGGGGAAATAATATTACCAGTCAAGACTGATGCTGCAGGTGAGTGGTATAATGTCTTAATCATAGAAATGAAATGTTCACAGAAGCCGAAACATTGCAGAACTGCCCACATATAGTTCCAATCTAGCCTGTCAAAGGCCTTTTCTGCATCAAGTGAAAAAAAACGCACAAGGGCTCGGATGAGAGTCTGCAAAGTCAAGAATATGAAAGAGTCGACGCATATTGTCAGATACATTGCACCCCTTGATAAAACCAGTTTGGTCCTCCTTGATCAAAGTATGAATTACCTTCTCCATACGAGAAGCAAAAACTTTAGCATAGACTTTTAGATCACATGGGATAAGTGATATCTGTCTGTAGCTGGAACAATCTAATGGATCTTTCCCTTTTTTAAGAAGTAATGATATCAATGATGTTTTTTGATTTCTATGAAATACACCATGTTCAATTGCAAAATTAAATGAATTAAGCATAAGCGTTCCTACCAAATCCCAAATTTTGAAGGCTTTTTAGAGAGATGTGGAGCTCCTCCAAACTTAATTGGGCCTCCAAAGATTCTTTATCCATCTGTGAGATCAGAGGCAATTCCAATTTATCTAAATACCGCTTACAAATTGGTTCATCAAAATCTGTTTCGGCTTTATACAGATTTGTGTAAAAACCTTTGAATATGTTGCTAATTGCCTCAGGGTTCGTGGTAACCTGACCACCCGCTAATTTATGCCTTAGACTCACATTCTTTCAGCCTAAGGGCCAATAGGTGGCTAGGTCTCTCTGATTCGAAATAATATTTTTGCCTAGTCCCATGTAAGATAAATTCCACCTTTGAGTGAGAAAGTAAATCACATTCTTCTTTTAAAGAGGACAGCTGTGTAGCCTGTTGCACAGTAAAATGTTGTTTTTGTAGGTTTTGTAATGATTGGATTTTATTTTCTAAGTGTGTAAACTGGTGAGTTTTCGCATTGGCAAGAGTAGAAGAGAAAGATATACAGAATCCTTGTATATCATACTTAGTCGTTTCCCACAGTATTTGAGGATCCACATCAGAGGGCATATTAATTTCGAGAAATTCCTTTATATAGTCTTTTAGAGAAGTAATGAAAATCTGATTACTTAATGACATGTTAAAGCGCCATCTAGGGGATTTGGCTTTAATATCGGAAAAAGGAATATTGCGCAACACAGCAGAATGATCAGATAATACAATTGGTAATATAGAGATGGAGGAATTAGACGAAAATAAAGATGGGCTGAGAAATATGTAGTCTATCCAAGAGAAAGTCTTATGTCTATTAGAAAAAAAAGTGAAGTCCTTAGATTTAGTATTCTGAATTCTCCAAAGATCGATTAAGTTGAGATCAGTGATAAATTTATTCAGTAATTTAGAAGATGGATTGACTGTTTTCAGATTTATCCAAAGCAGGATTTACAACAGCATTAAAATCACCACCCACCACTAATGGGCAATCAGTCCAAGTAGTGTTTTGGAAATATTGTAAAGAATGCACTGTCTGTCTCATTCAGACCGTAAATAGAGACCAATGCTAACCTATTATGTATTTTACAAAACATAAAAACAAATCTACCCTCCTCATCACTTCCGGTATGTTCAATTGTTAAATGTAACTTCCTGTTAACAAGGATAAGCACCCCCTTAGTTTTATTAAGAGTGCAGGAGAAGGCTGCCAATTTATAATATTTATTCTGGAAACGTTTTAAATGTGTCTCTTGTATCAGCGCACAGGAAATCGATTTACAGTGTTAATATTCTAAATTCACGAGTACGTTTCACAGCAGAATTTAGGTGATTCACATTCAATGATAAAATATTTAGAGTATGCATTGAATATTCATAATTGATTGTATTCAGTAAATGAAGAAAAGCAAAAGCACTCCCATTCTGTAAGTAACATGTAAACGCTGGTGTGCATTCTAGATACCAAAACACCTAGATGAAAAATCCTTTTAGAAATAAGGTAAAATAAAAGTATGAATGTCTGTTGTAAAAAATAAAAACCAACACAGAAACAGGAATAACAAACAACTATAAACAAGAAACAACTCAGACCACACATTACCGAGAAGGTAGGTCTGATTGAGCAACAAAAAATGGTGATGATAAGTGACCGGTCCACTTCAACGCAAGACATGTCCCCAAAAGGCCCACATAGTCAAAAATTATTGTACCTACTCTCCATTAGACCCCTCCAAAAAACATTTTAAAAAAAGGTTAGTCTTACCAGTAAAGAGACAGTTGTGCCAGATAAATAGGAACAATATCCCAGGAGGAGAGACAGAGAGAGAGGGGGAAAAAAAAAAGGGGATTCAGCAAGTGTCCATGTCCACCTTGTTATTATCCTCTCTTGGGCAGCTGGAATCGCCTCCATCATGGTCATTAAGTTTTGACCACCGAAGAGATGGAGATGGTGGCCGCTGTTTTCCCGTTGCTTTGCAGAGCTGCAGCATATGTCTTCTTCTGTGACAGTGAGCTGATAAAATCCTCTGCTTTCTGAGGAGAGTCGAACATCATCTGCTCACCTTTGTGCCGTAGTTTAATTACCACTGGATAGGTGAGAAAGGGCTGGAGACCAGGTGCTGTCATCTTCTTCAAGACTGGATTAAAGCTCTTTCTCTTGGTAGTTGCGGCTGGACTAAAGTCAGGAAAAAACAGCAGCGTGACATTGTTCTGTGCACATCTCACCGGATATGCCTGCAGAGCACCCTTCAGGATCGCCGATCTGTTGTGCCATCTTCGTACACGGAAGATGAGAGTACGAGGCCGATTGGAGTTTTTCCTTCCGTCATACACGCGTTGCGCCCGGTCAATCTCGATGTCACCGTCTTTTAGGCAAGGGATCCACTTGGAAAGATTAGCTCTGAGGAAGCCAGCTGCATCGGAGCCCTCCGACCCCTCCAGCAACCCCACCAGTCATACGTTATTTCTCCTGCTCCTATCCTCAATGTCCGTCATCTTCTCAGTGAGTTGCTCCAGCTGATTTCTTAAGTCCGTGACTGTCCTCCTATCCTCACGTGCAGCTGCTTGAACAGAATCGACCCGGTCACGCGTCTGCTTCGCCGCGCTAGCTAGTGCCTCAAGCTCCGCTCTTAGCTCTTTAACAGAATTGTTGGTCACTAGTTTGTCCACACGCAGGTCACGCAGTGCTAGCTTGATACCGTTAGCGATAGCACCGTCGAGATCCTCACTGGAGATGGTGGAATCTTTGAATTTTTAATTTTTTGGCGATTGCTCAATCTCTCTTTTCTGACTGTCTTTGACTGTTGAAGTACTCATGATGGGTCAAATGCAGAGTGGTTCGAAATTTACTGACAGGATTATATAATATTTGACAGAGTGAGCAAAGCGAAGGACTACGCGTGCAACACTGTCGAAGGGTCACATGATCTTAAAATTATTAATTAAATAATAATTTTAAAAAAAAGTTAAGGCAACAGGTTTCCTCAATTGTTTTTTTAAGTTAAGTCAACTTATCACAATGTAGGAACATTTCAGTTGTACTGCTGTCTATGCAGGGTCAGAAAGCTCTCGGATTTCATCAAGAATATCTTAATTTGTGTTCTGAAGATGAATGAAAGTCTTATGGGTTTGGAACGACATGAGGGTGAGTAATTAATGACAATTTAATAACTATCCCTTTAATTTCTTCAGTGGAACACAAAACAAGATGTGTTGTAGAACATTTTAACTTGGGGGTTCAAAATAGCATTGTACAGACACAAAATATCTTCTTTCATGAAGGTTAGCTAAAAAGTTGATGATAATAACTGATGAGTTGTCATGGGTTATTGAAATGCGAGGTTTTGGTTATATTTTGGTCGATAACTTTACTCGCATAACTGGAAACCATCGCCTGGGGGAGTTACCAAGATGGCCGTTGAGTGAACTGACTCTTTATAAAAAGGACTTTGGGTATAAAAGATCAAGAGAAAGGGACAAAAGAGAGAAAGGGGAGTTGCCCTGATTGATAAGCAGATATACAAAGGCATAAACACAACAAAAAAAGAAATGGAGCAGGGAGGGGAAGGGCAGAGATTATGACTGATGTCATTATTTTCCAGCTTTGGCAAACATCAAGATGAAAATTGAGGGCAGAAAGATTGCCAAAGGGAAGAGGTCAGCGGAGCATGCATGGTTCAGAGAAACAATCATCATCAGGGCAATGCAAAAGGACAGGGGAGCGTGTTGAAATATGAACTATACGCTCAAACATACCAGTGATTTCATCAGATGGATTCTAATTCAGAACATACGTGCAATTCACTGCTGGGTGTTTATGCGACTATATGGGCACTTTCGGTCCTATAAAGGTTTATAAAACAAACTCAGAAACACTAGTTTCGCATTCTTACTAGATTAATTTGTCTACTAACAGCTGATATATATACTACTGTTCAAAAGTTTGTGGTCAAAAGTGACAGTAAAGAAAAAAATCCAAACAAATGCTGATATATTCTATTCATCACGACACAAGATCAACAAGAACAAGATCGTGTTTTCTACAAAAACATCAACTGTTTTCAACATTGATAATAATAAAAATGTTTCTTGAACACCAAATCAGCATATAAGAATGATTTCTGAAGGATCATATGACACAGAAGACAGGAGTAATGGCAAAGCTGAATTTTTAGCAGCCATTAAAAGGAATAAATTACATTTAAAATCTATTAAAATAGAAAATAGTCATTTTAAATTGCAATAATATTTCACAATGCTAGTATTTTACTGTACTTTTGAATAAATGCAGCATTGTTGAGCGCAAATTTAAATTTAAAAAAACTTACCAACCCCAAACTTGGGACACAAAAGTGGCCAAAGTTAAAAGAGACTGCCAATTTTCATCTTGATTAATTGAGTTGCTTAGACTTATTGATCTAAAACAAATGAGCTTCAATGCAAAAACAAGTTAATCAACTGTGTAACTGAGCAATCGATCTAATCTTCTACAGAGGACAAAACAGAGGAAGAGCTTTGAGAATGCTGAAATGGCACAGTGCACTATTTACATGATATTAAGTTACTAGACAACACATGCATTTAAAAAAATATCATAAAAAGACACAGTGCAGCTTCGAGTGTGCAACTCTGTGGTGTGAAGCCTACTGAAGAGTTAATCTAAAAGTGTACCATACTTCACTGCATATTCATCTAATTGCAACTCTTGAAACAGTCTGTACTAAAATGGATTATGTTGTTGAGGCTTTATGAAGCACACTGCATGTATTTTATCGATCAGTGGGAACAAAGCAAGTGAAAGGTGAGGGAAACTCTGTGGATGAGTACTGAAGAACATGAGGGTGGAATATCCATGCCTATGTATAGAGGAGTGTGTGAGTGGGACGGAAGCAGATATCTCTGCTGCTCAATATAGCACACGAATGCAGGTCCACAGTGGATGTTGAATAGCATTGCTGCAAGGAAGGATTGAAGAGATGAGGAGCGGCAGCGAGCAGTGGTACCCTGCTGTGAAACTCAAACCTATGCTTTCTGACAGAGCATACAGATATAACCTCACACACACAGACAGCACAAACACCAACGTTGGCAAGGCTACTGAAATAATAGCCTTGAATCACCAGTCACAAAGTAGTGATAAAGTCGCTATATATACACACACGCATACATACGGCACAGCGCAAAGGTTTGGGGAAAGGGTTTTTCATGTTTGTTCAAAAGCCATAAAGGAGAAATTAAGAAATTGAAAATTGGAAATAAAAGCAGTTGAATGCAAGAGTATGTTTCTTTTATTCCCCCTCAGTTTATTTCCAATAAATGCTGATCTTCTATACTATTCAAAGAATCCTGAAAAAATATCATATGTTTCAAACAAATATTAAGCAGCACAATAATAATAAAGGTTTCTTGAGCACCAAATCAGCATACTAGAATGATTTCTGAAGGATCATGTGACAATCATGTGTATAAAATACATTTTATATAATATTTCACAACATTACTGTTTTTACTGTATTTCTAGTCAAATAAATTGAGCCTGTGTGAGCATTTTTTTTTTTTTTTTATCAACTGCATTGTATTTAGGCTACATGGTAAAATAATTATTTAATTATGGTCAAAAAGGTGTGTAGTAACTAACTAACCAATTAAATAATGAAATAAAACAAACAAATGCCTAAAAACAAGGTGAACAACAGCATAAATACCTTTCATTGAATTTTTATTGATTTTTGTTAATTGGTAAATGACAAAAGGAACAGATTCAAAACAAATGAATTAGACTTCCCAAAGTTACATTTAGGAGAGAACATTTCAGGACATTCAATTACTGACTCGGTTCAGTCAGCTGAAATAATTTAACAGTGATGTAGCATTTTGTCACGCCACAATGCTACTTTTTGTCAAAAGTAGCTCGTTATTGTAAAAGCTCAACTATTTTTAGCAGCTGAGCTACTGACAAGCTACTGAAAAATGTAGTTAAGTTAGCATCATTGCTACTTTTAGTTAGCAACTCCCCAACACTATACAGATGTATTCTGGGCACTGGGGCAGAAAGTCAGGATGGTGGAAGGAGCCAACACACAAACGAAAGCAAAAGCATTTGTCTGTCCCCCTTTGGGAAAAAAAGCTCTTACATAATATAATCTGCTTATGCAACATACGAGAGCCACAGCATCCTTCCCCGCCCTGCGCTCCTGTTCTCTCTGCCTCACGCTCCTCTGAGAGATGACCTCCTCTGCACATGTCATTCACACAACCTCACAAATACACATAAACAAATGAACGACAGAACAGCTCTGGGGGGCCGTCAGAGACAAACATATACAGATGCTGATGAACTATTCTATTCTCAACCACCAGCCATCACGTAGTCAAACTCGCATGTAAACAAAGTGGTTTAATACACAATCATGTAAAAATGTTTTATTCAGGTCCCCCATAGAACCATAACGAATCTTGTAAACGAATATATTTATTAAAAAAACGATTGGCTAATTTGAGTCCCGGAAGCTTGATTCATTCAAGTCAATCGGTTCATCCCAATTGGTTCTCTCTGTAGCACTGAAAAGTCCATTTCATTCTAGTGAATCAGATTGGATGATTCGTGTAATGCATTAAAAAGCAATTCACTGTATATGTACTGTATTTTTTCCCATTATTTATTAACATAGTATTCCAGGGTTCTTTGATGAAAAATACCATAGTGGTTTTTTTTTTTTAATGTATTGTGAAAGGTGAGTTCACAAACAAACCTCCACAGTAAACGCACATACACATACAGTAAGCCCATGTTGAGTAATTAAACACTGTGCTATTTGCTAAAATGGCCTATTTTAACAGATCAGGGGTAATGCTACCAAAACATGAACACGCCTTTTCACGCCTACATGCTGTGCACGCGCTGAAATCCTCTAACTCTTTTTCACACACACATATAAAGCCCAATGTTTAGCTGAAGTCCAAAGCCAGATGTGTATCTACAGTATGAGTGTGTGTGTATGTGTGTGTGTTTATGGAAGCAGTGCTCAGAGATCGACGTGGGAACAGGGCAGAGGGAGACACAATGCATCGAGTTCCCACACTGTGTCATCTAAACTACGGTAACCCGGACGGCTCTACAAACCCGCACAGACCATGTGCTTCAGGGCAGACTGCACAAGCCCCATACAAGTCAACATCATGTCAAAAACCATGGGTCACAGACAGGGGTTAAACTGGGCATGACGTCCTGGCACCTTCGATTCAAAGAAAAAATTGTCAGCTTCAGTATCTGACAGCATTTTAATGGGGGGGAAAAAGGATTTTGAGAATAATGTTGTTGCATAATTAAAAGATTAAATTCATAATCATGAAAATAATGCTTACTAATTAGTGATGTCAAACGATTAACTGTGATTAATCACACCCAAAATAAAGGTTTTTGCTTACATAACGCATGTATGTATACTGTGCATTTGTATAAACACACACACACACACAGTATATATTTTGAAAATATTTACATACATACATACACACACACATACATACACATATACATATATATATATATTTTTTTTTTTTTTTTTTTTTTTTCTTTTAATATATAAACATGTATTAATATTAATCCTTGACAGCACTATTTCTATACATACACACACACACACACACACACACACACATATATATATGCACACAAATATATAGGCACACATTCAGAAATTGATAGTAAGGGTACAACAATGTACTAAAAAGGGAACCTTTTCATTTTTGAAAAGTTTCGCACACAGACGAATGTTGTCAAAACGATGCCCTTTCCTATGGATCTGTGAAAAGGACTAAAAATACTGCATTATGCATGCATCATCTTGTAAATGAACGGCCAAAAAATAATCAAAAAAGTTTTCAGTTTGTTTTTGTTTTTTTTGCTGTTGTTGAAAATTGTGTCATGTGAATGCCCCCTAGATTTCACAAAAAATTACAAAGAAATGGCAAGTAAAACATTGCATTAATTAGGGGATTCTGAAGTAGAAATACTATTTATTTATTATTTTTAATTATTTAATTTTTATTTATTTATTTTTTTGGTAAAATCTACTCAAATGATATTTGTTTTATTTACAAATTTGAAACATTTTTACACTGTAATTGCTTTTTTAAAGTCTTCAATGGTGGTTTTGTGCCATTTTAAATTTAAACTTTGAGAAAAATTAAACAAGATTAAATTAATTTTTGATTCCTCTTCTTTTTTTTTCCTTCTCTTGAAAATAGGTTTCAACACTGTTAATCATGCTTTTTTTTGGTGAAACTTAGAATCCCTACAAGATTTTAGAGTTCTTCAAAATCCCTATTTAACCCGCAGCGCACTAAGCCACATCTTGAGCACAGGCATCTATGCGTCTGCAATTCCCTCTCTTATGTTCTTTCACATGATCTCACTGCTCCAACCAAGCATGATTTCAACGAATCTAGTTCACACAGCTGGCATGGAGTTTTCCTGCGCCGTTTCCTGCTAGTACACCCACAGGACCAATCAGCCAGATCAGCGAAACCATTCAAGAAACAGACACACACATGCAGACATATAAACTCGCCTGTCCTCAGAGACCAGTGCAATCACATCCAATCGGACGGGTTCATAATAACCGTTCAAGTCTGAAGGGCTTCTTGTTCAGTGAGTTTATAATAATGTCCAATCGTCTCTTGTTTGTCCTGTTGATTACGGTCACAGCGTGAGGTCATCACTGTAACCATATCGACCCGAGATGACAACTGTCGCTGTGGGATGTATGATTGGCTAACGAGCCATTGTCTCTGCAGTATCAAAAACAAAGTACTGAGCACAAAGGCCAATGGATGAGCTGAGAGGAGGTAGGATTGAGTTTATTTTGTTGGGTTTTAGGGGTTAGCTGAAGAGATCGATTGTCACTGTAATGAATTTTAAAGTGCCAAATAACATCAGTGACCTACTGATGCTTTTGCTTTGCAACAGTTTCCTATGCAGATGCCTTCACAGCTATACAAGAGGTGTTGGGCCAGCACACACCAAACACACATAGAGATGTTAATATGTTATTAACTCTTGTCTCTCTGCCTCACACCTCAAACTGTAGCACATGAAACCACATGAGGCTAGAGCAGTCATAAACATCCCACAATAATCCTCTGTAAAAGCTTTCTGATGATAATTCGGTTTTCTTGCTTGCATACAAACCACAGTGTTAATACTAAGAGTTAGATTTATTTGTGTGAACTATTGCTAAAAAGTCTTATGTAGTGAAAAATGTCAGGTCGGGCAACACTGAAAACACTTATTTAAGTATTATTTATATACCATTATAGCATTTATTAATATTTTGCATTATCTTTTTTACATATTGTCAATCTTGATTTTCATTTTGATTTAAATTTGAGTAATTTAAATCACCGTTATTTTTTAAATATATCTATTTAGTTCAGTTTTAGTCATTTTAGTACTTAAACTTACTTCAGTTAGCTGCAACCCAACATTACTAATTTTTATTTAAAAGGAACACTCCACTTTTTTTGGAAATAGGCTCATTCTCCAACTCCTCCAGAGTTCATAAGTTGAGTTTTACCGTTTCGAATCCATTCAGCTGATCTCTGGATCTGGCGATAGCACTTTTAGCATAGCTTAGCATAGATCATTGAATCCGATTAGACTAGTAGCATCGCGTTCAAAAATGACCAAAGAGTTTCGATATTTGTCCTATTTAAAACATGACTCTTCTGTAGTTATATCGTGTACTAAGACCGGCGATGCTTTATGCCAAGCTATGCTAAAAGTGCTATCGCCAGATCCAGAGATCAGCTGATTAGATTCCAAAACAGTAAAACTCAACTTATGAACTCTGGGGGAGTTGGAGAATGAGCCTATTTCCAAAAAAAGTGGAATGTTCCTTTAAGTTTGTTAAATGCAAGTTTTTCATCTACTATTTATATTTTATTTCAACCTTATTTAAATTAATGGAAACTATTTTTAACCGTTTTATTGTTAGTCAACATTAACACCCTTAGGGTGTAAGGTTTTGGGAACTGGGACAAATTAGTTAATTAAAAAAAAAAATTATAATTTAATTAAATTTAAATTAAATTTAAAAAATGACAGCGGTCAATCAGATTTGATCAGATCTAACTCTGAGAATAAAGAAAAAAACTCTTAGCAAAAAACAAACAAACAAACTGGTATACTTGCTTCTTTGTCTCAAACTAAATTGTTAAACCATCAGATTCAATGCCACAAACCAAACAAACCAATAACCTGGAACTTGTAAACATGACTTTGCACATTGATGAAAACCCTTGAACCCTGAATCTCACAAACTGCATTTAGTCATTCAATCAGATTGGAGCTTTCCATTACGAAAAAGCTTGTGCTATCTTGCAGTGCAATATGCAACAGACGCTACATGAGCTTTCCATGGGTGGTCTGTCAGTGTGACGTCCGAGGCAATTAAAGAGGTCATTTGAGAGAAATGATTAAAGACAAACCGGGAGAGAGGAAAGGAATGCTTTGCGTCCTCCTCATTCCTGCTCCTGTCCATTTTTGTTCAAGTTCAAACATACTTCCCTAGCAAGAACAATTTTATAAAGATCATGAGAACACTATCAGCTTAGCTAAATAAGATCAAATGATTGACAGCTGAGTAATTACATCGGTACACAAATATACACACAGTTTAAAGAGAAATAATAAGCAAGACAGAAAAGGGGGAAAAAATATGCCTGCACTCAGGTTAAGGAGGCACAATGCTCCATAATCAAGTCCCTCTTTCCCCTTCTGCTCTTCTAAATGCAATAAATATTCCTGATCTTTTTCTCTCTCTCTCTTTTCACCTCGTTCTCTCTCTTACGCACATAGACATGCTCACTCACACTCTCTCTGTCGGTGGCAGACACACATGGTGAGGTAATGAGGACCTACAGAGGCGTCTGCAGGAGACATGCTTTCATCAGTGCTGCTGGGTAATGGTTACCATGGCAATGGGGGCCACAGCACATGGGTGCACAGATGCTCCGGTCGGCCTAAATGAAACACAAAGCGCAAATTTATTCCTTTTCAAATGCTTATCATCTTATAAAAAAGTCCCTCCCGGTGAACAGATGACCTACCGTGGCCTACAAGGATGGCATGTGCTATAAAAATCAATACGCAACTGATGTAATTCTTACATCCAGCCAAATATTGCATTCGAATTATTGCGTACACCAGCTGTCAGTGATCATTTTTGTATGATGGCAGAAGACAGTGGTGGAGGCAGTGGAACAAAAAGCTCCTCTTAAAAATAGTCCCATAATGCCTCTTTCTCTAGAAGTCCGTAAGCAGCCAGCCATGACCCGCTGCTCAGGTGTGAAGGTCAGCTCACTGTCTGACATACAGAGAAAATAAGGTTCTCAGTCAGGGTGCGAAATTGGCGAGAAAGTGCTAGATCATCTCAGGAAACAAGCTCAACAGGACGATTAAAAATCAAAGCTCTGTTCCAAACCCCAAGAGAAGCATATTTACATTCCAAATATGCAGCTACCGTTCAAACAGGGGATGTTCTTGCATTTAAAAAAGGGAATGGAACATAATGGAACAATGAGCTGCTGAAAAAAACTGTAAGATACACTGCAACGATCAAAGCTATCAATCTAGTGCATGTTTGAAACAATTAAAAACAAAAAGCAAATGCAAGAACACCCATGTGAACAGCCCCTTAAAAATAAAGAAGGGACAGTTTAATACTTTTATTTATCAAGGACAAATTAAATAAATTATGTTAAATAAATGATGGTAAAGACATTTATAATGTGGCAAAATATTTCTATTTTAAAAAAACGCTGTTCTTTCCATTTATCAAAAAAAAAAAATCTTGAAACAGATTTTTACAAAAATATTAAGCAGCACAACTGTTTTCAATGTTGATAAGAAAGTTTCTTGAGAAACTCAACACATTACAAATATGTATATGATGGGAGCAATGGCTGCTTTGCCATCACAAGAATAAATTACATCCAAAAATAAATTGAAATAGAAATATTGCAAAGTTTTAAATTAAAATAATATTTCACATTATTAATGTTTTTTTTACTGTATTTTTGATCAGATAAATGCAGCTTTAGTGAGCATAAAAGACTTCTTTTAAAAACATTTTTAAAAATCTAATCGACCCCAAACATTTTAATTGTATTTGCAAAACATTCAGACCCTTTGTCAGTCTGGTATTAGCATTTTGTAAGCAACTTGATACTCATGAAGCCCTTTCACACATACAGACTTTTCCGGAAAATTACCAGTAAATTGCCGTAAAGAGATCATGTGTGAACAGGACCTTTTCAAAAATACCAGTAAATTCGTTCCGGCAATTTACCGGTATGAGAAGTTGTAACATTACCAGTAAATTGCCGGAATTCTGCTGTGTGTGAACGCAGAAGGAAAATTACCGGTATGAGCACGTACGAGTTCAGAACGCGGTGACGTAAGACGTCTACTCCGGGACAATCCAGAGCCGTTGAAATTCAAAATTCAACGGCTCTGGGCCAATCATAACATTCTGATGCAGATGACGCATTTACTCCGCGCTGTGTTTGAAGTCGTGCGATATCTTTGGGCCAAAAGAAGCAGCATGAACGTGAACATTTGGCACACAAATGAAAACATCAACAAAAACACTGATCGCGTTTACCCCTCCATGTTTACAAACACAACACCGTGAGGCGCAGCCGTTTAGAGGTCATTTCCGTTTTATAATGTCACAGAATTTACCGGTAATTTAAAACCGATGTGTGAATGGTGCTTTACCGGAAAAAAGACGGAATGCTGTTGCCTGTGTGAACAGCGCAGTTTTGAATTTACCGGTAAAGTCGTTCTGGTAATTTTACGGCAATTTACTGGTATTACTATGTGAAAGGGGCTGAACATGCATGCGAGTTCACTTGTAATTAGACTGTAAAAGCAATTTAATTTGTTCTTCTCACCACCTTGGATGAAATTTCCCTGAGCTCATCATGCTCAATGCATTCTGGGATTGCCTTATCTTTGAAAAATGATGCTACTATCATTTTTGGCAGAAATGGGGAGCATCATTTTGCTGCCTATAGTGTTTGGAAGAGCTTGACACTTAAAATCCTGTCTAGGTAGGCAGCTCCCCAGGGTTCGGAAGAGAGCCAATGAGGCACTTCCATGGCTGAAAAAGGTTTTTTTAGATTATTGAAAAAGGATGGAAGAGAACAAGAAGAACAGAAAAAAAATGGAAGAAAAGGAATGATTGCTTCAGGACATGCTGACATGATAGGACCCTTATTGAGAAAAAAAGAATGACATCTGAAATAGAAAAGATGATGATCAGGAGGGAAATAGAAAGGGAAAATAACAGGGTCTTTTTTTGCCCCTTATTTTGTGGATCATGTAAATCTGAACATTACAAGTAGGATGATCTCCTCTCTCGCCATTGTGCTTATGGGAAAGGCTCCCAACTGAAGGTCGAAGCTCAAGGAAGGCTGACCCTTCAATAAGTGAACCAAAGCTATTGCATATAAAACAATCTTCTCAGAAATGTAAACAAGCATACGTGAGTGGAAAAACAGAGCATCATAGGGGTTCAGATGGCAAACTACAGTGAAATTTAAGTGCTGACAGGGCACAGTTCAATCTGCATGTGATGTGTTACTCTAACACTGACTTTGCATTCATACAATACTTTCAAATAGAAATAAACAAATGAGCATCTGCATGTAAAGTCATGGTTTTAGCTGACTGCATTCAGGACGAACTAACCTGAACTTACATGAATGTACACTTAAGCTTAGTGTGCATGTGTACACAACGTACTTATAAAGAACCTCCAAGAACAAATGACGACCTACTCTTGGCTGATGCTCCAGGCTCATTTTAGTACAGTGGGCTGCACAGTCCAGTTGACATTAATAAGAAGTCTAGACACAGTCAGAGCATGAGAGACAAGGGCAAAGCTAGGACAAAAGATAGGAGGAGAAAGAGATTATATTCATTTTTCATTCCTTTGAATAATTACTAATTTTTGTCTTGCGTCCCAACAAAGCCACATCAATAAGTACCTCTTCATCAACACCAAATGTGACCAGATATATAGAGGTTATCATGTAGCATTATGAATAATATTATTGTTAAAGGGGATATATGAATCTAATATCAACTGATAATGTGGATGAAAACTGGCTCAGAAAGTAACTTTTAATGAGGCACCAGAGATTTTTGACAATTCTGATGGTAACTGTATCTATCTGTCTGTCTGTCTGTATATATAATGTTATGTTCTGGGTTTATTTATATAATATTGTTCTCTCTCTTTCTGTGTCTCTCCGTGTGTTACTGCTGCTCAACCAGGTGCGGAGGAGAGGAAGGTGATCACTCGCACCCGCCGCTCGTTACTGCGCAGAGGCTGCAAGCTTAAAAGTTGTTCAACATGCCTACCACACTGAAGCGACTTCCAGAGTGCTGTAGTTTAGTCAGAGACTGATACTGTGTAAAACTTACTCAAGTTACGGCTTATTGTAGCCTTACGAATAATTAATTAGCGTTGGTGTTGCGCTACGTGTCTCTTTGTGTTGAAAGCCGTAGGGAGGTGGGTGCCATGTTATTTCTGTGAACCTTTTTTTCTTGTTTTTGCTTAGTTAGGGAGTTAGTGTACATTTCTGTTGTTAATTTTCTTTTGTTTTGTCAGTTTAGACAGTTTTATTCCCTAACTAGTCAGAGGGTCATTTTGTTCGTTGTTTTGGCCTTTCCCCCTCCTGAAGTCTATTTTGCTTTGTCATTTGGAAATTTTGGAAATAAAACACTTGATTTTGGAACTTAACGTGTCTGTTGTGCTGGGCAGGGGACAGGTACTCACTCACCCCAAACAATTTTATGTTTACTTTTCTCTGTTACTCCCTTACCCTAGACCCTTCCATCTGGGACGTAACAATAAAATGTATAAATATAAAAGCAGTCTAAACAACCAGAACTATATTTAACAGTAAATATATATAAACAAATAAATACATTTATATTGTGTTGTGTTAAATACAATTATAATATAGCTCACAAGTTATCTAGACTATATTAAAAAAAATGTAATTTTTTTTATATATATCAAAGAATATATATACACACACAAATGTAGCAGTAGTCTAAAAAAAATGATATTTAACAGCAAGTAAATAAATGCATATGGTGCTATACATAATAAAGAACAACTTGTGCACTATATTTTTAATTATCTATAAATACATTTACATATTTTGTGTAATTTATTTACTTAATGTATGATGTTAAATATGTATACACGCAACACACAAAATATGCAAATACAAAAGTTGTCTAAACAATTAACATTTAACATCAGAGATAAGTAAATAAAATACATTTGGTGTTCAATATTTACAATATAGAGAAGTTGTTTAGACTACTTTTATGGTGCATTTATTGTACTTTTATGGAGACCTTCATGAAGCTTGAAAGCATCGATCAACATTCATTGTAATTGTATGGGCAGGAGTCTAGACAAAAGAGTCTTGATTTTGTCCTTTTGTGCTTCACAGAAAAAAAAAAAAAGGTTTCATAGGTTTGAAATGACATGAGGGTGAGTAAATGATGACAGAAATATTATTTTTAATGCCACAAAAATGGCACAATTCACCTTTATGTTTTATTCTATTGTGTAACTATAAGATAAGATTGAAAAAGCTTGTGAGGAGAATTTCTCAGACTTCGCTAATAGAGGGGCCAGCAGGATTAATGACTGAGTGATGAAACTGTGAAAAGAAATGAGGCCAAGGAGGGAAGGAATGGTGGGAGTGGGTGAGAAAGAGAGAGAAAGCGAGAGAAAATGAGAGCGAGAGTGAAAGAGGGAGACGGATGGACAGGTGGGAGACAGCTCAATGAAATGAAGCAAGCAGGAAGAGGAGGAGGAAGGACACATCAAAGAGGACACAGAAAAATAGAGGAGTGGGAATGGCAGATGGGACGCGGTGACAAGAGAAAGTGTAAGAGAAAGAGAGATGGATGACAGGAGAACACACAGACTCACTCGAGGATCGAAGACACACAAGTTAAATGTGACAAAACGTTTTCAATGGAAGCGAAGGGCGGATCTGGAAGAAGGAGGGGACACATGGACACAGGCACAAAGATGATGAATCAAGAGCGGTAAACACAACAGCCAGGCAGTAAGACGAGGCAAGGAGGCGGACGGACGGACAGACAGGGGGAAGGAGAGAGACAGGGAGTGTGCAGACACATTAAATAAGATAGTGACAGGCAGAGACTAAGATGGAGCGGGACGATTAGAGAGCAGGCAGACACACAGAAATATGTAATAAATCAGCCTGCACTGTGACTAAGCATGACTGAAATGTTTATGATATGCCGACATCATGGAAGACAGAGAGATAGAGAGAAAGAGAGAAAGAGAGCGTGAGCCAGTGATAAAGTCATCTAACTATGGCAGAAGGGATAAAAATGCAATTTTATACAATGTCAATATTCAGGATCTATAGAATATAATTCAGGGAGAAACTGTGTAAAACAAGCACAAAATAACAGGTACAAAGAAGTTAAAATAATAATACACTAGTGATAAATTTTAAGGGATATCTGAGTAAATAATTTCTATTAAAAAAAAAATTATTTTATATACACACACTACTACCATTCAGAAAGTTGGTAAGATGTTTTTAAAAGAACTCCCTTGTGCACAAATTATCAAGCCTATCTATTTGATTAAAAAATACAGTAAATATATATATATATATATATATATATATATATATATAATTACAATTTTAAATAACAATTTCCTATTATATCATTTAAAATGTAATTAATTTCTGTGATTGCAAAACTGAATTTTCAGCAGCCATTACACGTCTTCAGTGTCACATAAATCAATGAATAAAATAATAATTAAAAAAAGTATCCTAGATACTTCTTGGCTGCTTTGCTTTTACCATAAACTTCAACTCATCCATTTAACATAAAAAGAAATTAAAAGCTACAGTAAAGTAACTACAGATACATGAAATTACAAACACTATTTTCTTGTGCAAATGTACCAGTTTGCAATATTCTTGAACTTTGCGTTGAATTACTGTAAATGAATATCATGAGAACATTTGTTATAACAATCAAATGAATGGCGTTTTAATTATACCAAGCACACAGAGTCAAATAATAGACTCGGCTGCAGGTACTTTATAATTATAACAGGAGCAACATATGGTTGATTACGCTTTCCAGAAGGCTCCTGTCTGAACCTGAAACTCCACACCAGATCCATCAGGAAGAGCCAATATCATGCCCTACTTTTTATCCTGAGCTCTTCCGGAAATTCTACCCCTGTGTGGAGACTCATAGTGAGAGTGTGATTGACAGCTGGGGTAACCATAGATACAGAGAGGATACTCTTTCAGCGACAGTGTACCAGACTTTGACTGACACACTGGGTAACTATAGAAACACTAAAATGTGTGGGTAGGGGGTCCTATGCAAATACATACTTACATTGAAGAAGGAATCAGAGTTATATCTAAAGACCTGTATATCATAGAGACATGGTGAGTAGCTCTTAAAACTTGTGCCAGTAAGAGACCACTCAGAATACCTTATTAACCACATAGCAACACTCAAAACACCATATATCATGGCTAGAGATTTGCACAGGCAAGCCACACTTTGAAAATGTTCATAAAATGTGAGTGAAAGTTTTGTTTCTGCTGTTATTTATTTTCTCTGGGAGGCCTTCTCATTTGCACAACTTGGCATCTGAACTAGGCCGAAAGATTACTGCAGTGGATGTGTTAGGAAGTTATCAATACAAGACTTTAACGTTAATCTGATTTGAGGTCAGTGGAGGGCAGGTGAAAGGTGAAGCATGCTGTGTTTATTTACAGGTCAGCTGATTGGCTTGGACTCAAAGCCACTTCCAGCACAAGATTTTCCATCTACTGTGACATGACTGAAAAATGGGAAAGAAAACATGCTGATGATGATGGTTACAAACATCTTTCTTGCTTGCTTTCAAGATTGCTTTCAAGATTTATGGTTATTTATGGCTTTCAAGTTATTATGGAAAAATTGGGATGCAAATGATGCACGTTTATGAATAAATGTAAAATAAAAAAGCTGTAGCAACTATTTAAGATTACGAGAAACAAATTCCATCAAGTCACCTTTATTTCTAAAGCGCTTTAATACAGACTGTCAAAGCATCTTCAAAATAATAAACAGGAAATAGCAGAATCAATCATGGAAACTCAGCTTGGATTCCACAGTATAGTAGCTCTAAGAAGACAATAGCATAATTATTTAGCACAAGTCAGTTCAATGTTGGTTTAGTTCAGATCAATAAGAGTGTGACAGTCATCAATCAGCAATAAGCAGTTCTACAAAAGATAGCAATGTCATTATTCAGCTTCAGTCAGTTCAACATCAGTTTAATTCAGTGTTGATGTGGCAATAGCTGGGTAATAATTAGGTACTAACCCTGAATCTACCCCAAAACCTAACCCTAACACATGTAGTAACCTTATATTATCCAGTACTTTCTAAAGTAAGTGAACTGTAGGTACAAGTAAGTGCACATACTGTAAAATAAAGTGCAACCACAAATTCAGTCAAGTGTGACCAAACAGTCGGTGTGTAATGTGCAATATAAATATAAACAAATGTAAATTAAATATAACACTCAAAACAACTCAAACAAATCATTTAATTAATATGTACGTATACTTACACTTTATAACTGTGTATATTTACACACACAGCAATTTTCAAACTATAACTCCGCTCTGTTCTGCATTTTCCGCTAATGCTGGAGTTAATCTCTCTTTGTTGTAGTGCTTCGTTGGATTATGAATAATGAGATTAGAATTTTGTCATTAGCTCAGGATTAATCTACAGTGCTACGCTACATTAATGGGGTGTTCCTTTTCTCTTCTGGCCAAATTTGTTATTTATTAACTTTGTACATTTTTGCGTTAGAATCACTTGTGCATTCCTAATCTGCAAGTCATTTTGGTTAAAAGCATCTGCTGAATTATTCAATGCAAAATGTTTTGTTTAGTGGAAATACATGATTCATGGAAATCCTGATTTCACTTGAGAAAAAAAAGCAAGCATTTACATTCCACTGATGGAGGTAAATTGCAGACAGCAGCAAGAATCTACACTAAAAGGCCATTTTGAAATAAATATTTATTTTATGTTAAAGTATGAATTTATACTTAATCATCCAGTACACAATTTATCCAAAGCAATTTACAGTGTATTCAAGGTACAGTGAACATTTTATCAGTTTGAATGGTTCCTGAGAAACTACCTTGCCGTCGCTATAGCTTCATGATCAAAAGTCGAGCTACAGGAAATATGAACAGTATACCACAACTTCATATGTATGGTGTATGTTTTGGTAAAGCACAACATTTGCACAGATTAAAGCAGAAAAATGAGGGGTTTCACAAAACAAGAAATCTGATGGAGGAAAAAAAAAAAAAAGCTTTTGCTTATTTTACAGAGAAGTGAAGAGGTATGAAAGCAAGCCGGAAGTGAATCTCTATCCCCATGATCATAATAGTTTGCACACTCCAACAAAGCTATGAAGCCTGAGGGCAAAGGAAAAAAGCCACAGCAGCAAAACCACAGCACCAAATTGACTTCTCTTCAGAGATCTCTTTATACTACTAAAACACTAATTAGTTTAATTAGTCCCTGTTTGTATTTGCAGGGCGTGAGTTGTTTTGTTTCGCTGCATGTTTGTGGTGTATAGGCATGTGTATGCTGCTGTTTTAGTATATTATATTATATATATATATATATATATATATATATATATATATATATATATATATATATATAGTGTGTGTGTTTTGGCCTGCAGCTCAGAGTCTGTTACAGTCATTTATATACTGTACAAAAAGCTGAAGCAGCAGCTGTAGGTTTATGTACTGATCCTGTGACAATGCACCCATTCATAGTCTTTCATACTTTCGCATTGTTCATAATTACCCTGAGTAAATAATTCACACTCTGTCTCGGGGTCAGAAGTTAAAATGATAATTCTGATTTCAGCTAGTCGGTCACCATTTTGAATGACATTTGTCCTTCACTAATGTTAAATGGTCCTGCTGAGAAAAATGGTTTTGAAATGACAAACATCCTAAGTAGTCACTCAATTAATATGAGGTCATAAAAGCTGCATGCATGATAAATATAGAAATTTTGCTAAATGCAATTTAAAAGATTTTTTTTTAAATGGAGCATACCGCGTTACACCACATATGCAATGTCACTTTCCAAAAATATTTCAGGTTAACTACTATATTATAATTGTTATTATTATTATTATTAACTTTATAATGAACAGCCACTCAGATTGCTGATCTATGGTACGTTTTTCTAGGTGGAAATATAGGGCATTTTTTTTAGCTTAATATAAAAATTAATTAATATCTGACAATGCTCTACACCTTTGGCAACATTGAGATGGGCTTCATACTCCAAGGTCAAAAGCTGTTATAACAAAATTACAAGTGTGAAACATAATTTAACCCAGAATTAGTGGCTCTTACCCAACATTAAACCAAGGTTATGGATGTAGTCTGGATTTGAACCTGAAATTTTGTCAAGTTCAATTAAATTATCAAGATCCAAAGGCCCCCAAAGGAAATGTTATGGCTATATATCGTAAGCAAACATTTATGGATATAAAATATACAAACATTTGACTCTCTTCAAGATAGTTTGTGCATTAGTTTTGTTTTTGTGGAGCAGAGACTTTTTTCCCCATCAGTTTCATTTATAACACACATATCATATCCTTTGAAAACCACAAAAAACAAAATAATATCATCAATCACTCAGAATGCAAAGTCGTCAATGTGCCAGACAGACAGAGAGGTAGATGGATATCTGAATAAAATAAACTTATCTAAATCCAATAGCCTGTAGTTATTTGTAAAAGGTTTAAAAATTTGATTTTGAATGGTTACATTTTTTAATGATGTCCTTCCTGGCAAAACTGATCTGAACTTTATTTGATCTCTGTTTATCTATCTCTGCCTGTCTGCAGACCTGATCCTCTCTGCCATGTCTGTTTTGGTCCTGTTTGTCCGTTTGTCTACGTCCCCCTGAAAAAAAAAAAAAGAAAAAAAAAAAAAAACCTATAGGGATCAGATAAAAGACAAGACAGAAAATCAGAGTGAGAGATGGAGAAATGGAGGCCAAAAGAGAGAGATGAAGAGAGATAAGCCTGTGTTCTTGGCAGCGGCGATTTGTAACGTGTCGAACTGCAGTTCTCATAAGAGTGTTCTTGGACAGCAGGGAGTGTGCAAAGATGGAGATAAGGCAACAGAGACTAAAAGACTTGAAGGGTGAGACGGATAAAGCTGAAAAGCCGATATTTCCCATTTATTACTATGGAAACTGCCCAACCTGCCTCTTTTGAGAGTCAAAGATCACGGGGTCACAGGCACTGTAATTCCTGGTGCGGCACAAGAAGTGCCTCCTCTGTGACTGCCAAGCATCAGTGATTGAGATGGAGAAATGTGAAAGTGAACAAATGAATTTCAGCCAAAACAACAAAAGAACAAATAATGGAAAAATGAGGGGAGAACAATTGCCTCAAGACTAAAAACTGCCAATTAAAAAGTTTATGCCAAAATCAGACATGCATGTGGATAGTGGCATTATGGGTAATCAGATATAATAGTCAACAAAGTTTTGTTTTGGATACAAGGACTGATTTGTAACAGGGTTCGGTTTGAGGTTTCGAGCTGAAGGAGTCTGGAAAGACATGGGTAAAAAAAAATTAGAGACCAAAAAATACTTGTAATAAGTGTGATTACAACACACTTTCAGAATTCAAACATAAGTGGTTGTACTTTTGTCTACCCAATTTTTCCATCTGTTTTACTGTCATTTAATTATTTTGTCAGTTCCCCTGGCTATAAAGACAATGGCTAGTTTTAAATTCACAAAGTGAAAATAATTTCACATTTAACAACAACCTGTTCCCTCCATCTGCTCACCTTAAAAGGAATATTCCAGCATAAATGCAACTATTCTGTTGCCTGCTGTTGATTACCACAGAAAATAATTTCAACTCACCCTTCATGCGTTTATATAAACAGAAAATTGGTTTACAGTAATGCACTTATCATGGAAAATGGGCAAACAGGCCAGGTGGGTTCAGAAGAGAAATGCGCAGCTCATGCTTTTGCTAAAGCACTTAAATTAACATTTCCAGTAAAATAATGCTTATTTAAGCATTTTTTTTTAGCTTTGGCAACATTGAGACGGGCTTCATACTCAAAGATTAAAAGCACTTATAACTAAATTGTAAGTGTGAAACAAAATTTAACCCAAAATTAGTGGCCTTAACCCAACATCAAACTAAGGTAGTGAATGTTGAATTTAATGGTCGAGATCCAAAGGCCGTCAAGGGAAGGGTTATGCTTAAAACAACATTGTCACAGATTCATTCAGAATATTTAAGAAAAATGTATAAACAACTTGTGCAGGTAGATAAAAACAAGGAAAACACCGTTTTGTGGGGGGAAATCCATCACAATAGTGTGCATTTTGATTCATTACAATTCCAGAAAATCTATCTCAGCCTAAGTACATACACTCAAACTTTTATTTGAGTTTTTGTGCTTTTCTGTTCACTTTGAAATGTTATGTGAAACAAAATGAGCTTAAAACACTTTGTTCACTAAAAGAAATAAAAACAGGGTCTTAGGATATTTGACTGATAGTTTCATATTTTCTACATTTCCATACATCGCAATAATATCAATAATTATTTTCTTCATGGTAATCATATAGTGAAATACTGATATCACATCATTATCAAGGTCAAAGGGGGTAATCAGGAATTTTTTTTCTATGCCTCGTGTAATACATTGCAAGTTCATTACTGTACACATAATGTTTGCATATTTTTACAAGTCCACAGCATGCCAAAGATCCTGTCAATAAGATTTCAACTGTATTTAACCTGGAATATTATTTTTCCAAAAATAATAGGACCAAAAGCTGTTTTTATCTGCGGATGGAGGAATGAAAATAAGAATTTACAGTAGGAAATTAGTGCATGGAGATTCTCTCTCTCTGTCTGTTCTTATTCACAGGACAGCTCTTTTGATGGAGTGCAGATGGGTGAAACTCGGCGGAACCCTTAAGTGTTTCTTGTAATTCTTCCAAAGTGAAATATCACATTGCCACAGATATTCGCGAGAGACGTACGCCAGGCCGTGCTTAAAAGAGGGGAACAGGAACATGAGTGCATGTTGGGTAGACCTCAGCTGATATAGTTGTGACCACACCCCAGACTACAAAACCGCTTTCTGCATGTCAATGAACACTGAGGTGGATTGTGTCAGGCCCATCGGTTGCCATGGTAGCCCAACTGCGCGCCAGCGATTTCCATGGCGAGCTGGAGTGAAATCATCGCAATTCAGAATCCAAGATCGCATTTTTTCTGTCCTGCCCTTTTTTTCTTGGACTCGCACTCCTAGCTTAACTGGCTGAAAGACTGTACAACGCCTGTTCTAGACACAGCAATCAGTTTAAATCAGTAAATGAAACAACAGCATCAACTTCATACATTGTCTTGTTAAAATACAACATATGAAAATGAAATAACAATAAGAAACACCAAATCACCATATTAGAATGATTTATGAAGGACACTGAAGACTGGAGTAATGGTAAATGGTAAATGGAGTAATTCAGCTGTGTCATCATAGGAATAAATTACATAAATTACAAACAGGAAACAGTTCCTTTAAATTGTAATGATATTTCACAATATTACTGTTTTTACTGTATTTTAGGGCTGTCACGATTCATCGATTTTATTCGACTATTGGATTTTTAAAATTCCTCGACTTGATTAACCAGCAAAATACCGGAAGTGGCGCATTTCACGGACGAGAATCCATAAACACATTAGACTGTTTTCCAAGGCTGCATGATATATTAAACCCATTTAAAAATCATAATTAAGCAAACACTACTATTTAATTAAATAATTATATGCGATGCAGTTTTAATACAGTATATGCGCTTTAATTATTTACATGCGTGTAGGTTAAGTACGTGCGTCACACAGCGGCTCCGTTCAGTAGTTCCACAGAAACTGTTATCATTTACATGTGTGGAGCGTCTCAAACTCCATCTCTGCATGTTGTTGTGAGTTTGGGTTTATTATAACGTTCATCTAGGAACGCAACGAGCGCCATTTCATCAGATTTGTAAGGTAAATCACTTATAAATCTACGCAAACACAGGAGAATACATCGCGGTTTCAAAATAAAAGCTCAAACCCTCACTGAGTTTACACGTATTGATGTCCACATATTCATTTAATTACAGTGGCTATATCATTTCTGTCCTAAAGAAATGACCAAATATTAAAGATTAAAGATATTAAACAAGGATTAGATCGCACTACAGTAATGTGTAAAAACAATCGCCAGGCCGTTGGCGCCCCCTGCAGGCCTTTGTTGTAATGCGTAATGTACATTAGCTCTATTGTTTTTAATGCATTATGTATTTTAACAGTTTTGTTCAATAAAACCATATGATTTCTTGCTTTTGATACTTCATTTGAACTAATTATTATTGCATCATTGCTATTATATATGTATTTTTAAAGTCATTTTAAAGGTGCCATAGAATGCATTGATACAATATTTTAAATTGTTCTCTGATATCTACATAGAAGGTATGCGGCTTAGGTAAGAGCAAAAAAATCTCCAGAAATGGTTTTACATGTCCATTTAAAACCCTAGGATTTGTCCCTAGAATGAAATGGTCTGTTATTACCTTATTTGGAAGGGTCATGATTAATAATGTTGAGCTCTGCTCTGATTGGCTGTTTCACATCGTGGCTCAATGTTGAGCTCTGCTCTGATTGGCTGTTTCACAGTGCGGCTCATTTCAGTAGCTCACACAGCAGGAAGGAAACACAGGAAAATATATATATATATATATATATATATATATATATATATATATATATATATATATATATATATATATATATATATATATATATACACACACACACACACACACACACACACACACACACACACACTTTCTCACGCAGTTATATTGTTGGGTAATTATACTGTAAATAAAATGCGGGCATCAGGGATTAATATGCGGGGCAACTGAATGAAACTGCTTTCGAATGCACGATCGCTTTTTAGTTTCACTTTCACCTTCGAGATTCGCGATTGCACGTACTCTGTTTATACTATGGAGCGGGAGTACTTACCACACATTTTACAAGATCAGATGCTTGTCAGTGGTGCTCAGGATCTGTAAATCATTCGCCATCATCTCTCCTTACTCTGTTTATGTGGTAAGTGAAATCTTATGTACTGTAATGTAACAGGCTACAGCTATGGCTATGTCCCTTTAGTGGCTCGCGTTATTTTATTATGCGTTTTTTGCTTTCCATGCCTTTCTGAATACAGACACCAACCCATCCCTGCAATTCACATCCCTTGCACAGCCTGGAACATAACATTTATTTCCATGATCTGCCATTTTCGCTGTTGTCCTCGCTTGTTTCTTCACAATACCTGCAGAACTTCTGATGATTCGCTGGCGGCTGGCCTGGAACATGGGTGGGTATATGCAAATGTTGGGGGCGTAACTATTAGCGATCCCGACTGTAAGGTCACAGTCGGTGTTATGTTCTGATTCGCCTATTTTTCAATGGTCTTTTGCATTCACGAGATTTACATAAGGAGGAGGAAACAATTGTGTTTGAGGCTCACTGTATGTCATTTCCAAGTACAGAACTGTTATTATTCAGCTATGCCAAGGTAAATAGAGTTTTCCATTCTATGGCACCTATAAAGGCTATTGTTCACTTGCATCTATTTTTATTACCACAAAAAAAAAAATTATAATTATAGGGCCCTATGAAATCTGTTTTATTTCCAAATTCCGTTTTTTCCATTTACATTTTTCTATACTCCGTTTTAATGGTTAAATTAAATTTTATTTATCAAAAAGCCTGTCAGATTAATAGAGTTTTACAGTTTTATCTTTACCAAATTCAGTTTTCCATTATTTTCTGGATTCCATTTTAATGGTTCCATTAAATTTTAATAATCAAAAGCATCTCCAATAAATTGATTTTTTTTTTTTTTTTTTCAGAAATACTTCACATTTACATTTTTCTCCTAAATAAATTCTGGTAAATAATATTTCTGGTAAAATTTAAAAAGTGTTTGATTATATTTTATTATTAGTAGCCCCAGAGACATATCCCCAGTGAAGACCTCAATTAAAATACAATAAAACTAAGAAATATAACAAAATAACTAAAAATATAATAAAATACCTAACTACATAATACTACTATTGTTAGAAATTGCAACAAAATTAAAATAGAAATATAAACTTTTGAACTGCGGGTTTCGTCTGGTCAGAGGAGAACTGGCCCCCGACTGAGCCTGGTTTCTCCCAAGGTTTTTTTCTCCATTCTGTCACAGAGGGAGTTTTGGTTCCTTGCCGCTGTCGCCTCTGGCTTGCTCAGTTGAGGACACTTAATTTCTAGCGATTATCGCCGATTTGATTGCACAGATACTAATGACAATGACATCTATGAATTCAATAATGAAATGCCTTTAACTGAAAATTGAGTGTTTAATCTTATCATTATACATTACTGACACTCTATCCTCCAATTTGATACTGTTAAGTGCTTTGACACAATCTGTATTGTTAAAAGCGCTATATAAATAAAGGTGACTTGACTTGACTAGAACACATGGATATGTTGTCATTCTTACACTATAATACTGAACTTTGATTTCAGTGATTTGGACTATGAGATGGACACTTGCTTCTTGCACTCTATGTTACACTTTACTTTTGCTTTAAAAAAAGTATTTCATAGAAATTTGGATTTCATTTGGTTTAATCAAATAGATTTTAATAAAATATTATTAAGTAAAATTGTTGTTGTTTTTTTTGTGGGAAATTAATTGTTTAGATTAATCGATAAATTAGTCGATAGATTAATCGAAATAAAAATAGTCATTAGTGGCAGCCATACTGTATTTTAATCAAATAAACACAAATATACACCTTTATACTTTACACCTTTAAACTCTAGCCTTAATAAGAACAGTGGTTATCATTACAGAAAAAGCAACAGTAATTTTTGCTGAATTTTAGTTTGTCAAATCTCTTTCATGCTTCAAAGACCACAAACACTTGAAACGTTTGAAGAGCATGTCATCTAGTATTTGTCTCTAGGGTCTCAGTCTTCTGAGACTCTTGCCTGTGCCTTGTGTGCCAGGCCCGGGGAGGGCTGAGAAACCTCTATGACAAACTGCAGACTGGAATAACAGAGTAAATTTCACCCCGACAGGGTGAGAACTTCACCCAAGATGAGCATACACAACAATACAAAGAACCTGAGCAGATACTTATCCTTTTCGAGTCATATCATCTCTCATTTGTTTACAACATCACCGAAGATGGCGTGTTTGTGAGCATGTCAAACATCTAATACTATCCCCCCACAACCAGAGATCACTTCCCTCTGGGCTGTGGTCTACCAAGGGAGCAGTTCTAATTTGGCTCCTCTCAGTTGAGCGGCCACATGCTGAGCTCCACCCTGAAATAAAAAGTGCTCTAGTGATGAAATTTACCAACCAGTTCAACATTGTTCCCTCTCATTCAACTTGCTTATATTTTCATGCTATCATATGATCTTTTGTACTGTACTTCCTGTCTACGCCTAAGCACGCATGGCTTTCCCTTGTCACTGCTGTTCAGAGTCACACTCTAACATCTGTAGTACCTCTCTCTGCCTTTCCTCCATCCCCTAAAGTCCCTTTTTTGAATACTGTTGTCACCGTAATGGGCACATACACTACAGTGCCAATATCAGATGTTCCTCTGATGTAGATTATCACAAGTAAAAGCGTGCAAGAACAACAACAACAGTGGGTTGGGTGTTACTAAACAGGAAGCTATACACAGACAGTTCCTACAGCTATCACACTCCTTTACCTCATAAATTCTCTCACTTACACTTTCTGTATCTCTCCTGACTTCTTTGCATTCCAGCTGTCGCCACACCAACGGGTGATGATAACTGTAAAATGCTATTTGAAGGCTGACACAACAACCAAGGGGCAGCTAGATTAAAAGTTTAGGAAATGATGTTTGAAACTTATAAAAGTCTTTCAGCCAGCTTTTGGCAATTTGTCTAAAAAGAAAGTTTGGCATTAGTTTGCCCTTTCTTCACAAGCTTTGACTCACACAGAGTGGCCAAACGAGGCACAATTGCTGTCCAGTTTTCACCTGGCACTGAAAAGCAAGAAATTGTTAAGAAAAAACAATGTTAATGAGGCAAACAGCTTCAAGATGCAGTCACCTGAGGTACTGCTAGGAAACAGAGTCAAATTCTACGAAATATGCACCGGAAAAGGGCTATGAAAATGTCAAAATTTGCATCCTCTGATAAAATAATGTGTATACTTCCCCACTGACAGTCATAAAACACCTTTAGTGGTCGCTGTACCCGTCTAGTTTCCCCAAGCAGATTTGTATCATAAACAAACTTTATACAGACACACACTAGGCCTCTGATCACAAGTGAAGCCCCAGAGGCTTCGATGAGCGCTTGTGTCAGATAGGAAGGATAACGGCAATCAGAGGATTGTGGCACCAGTAGCTGAGTGACACTAGAGGACAGAGGTCCCAGTCTGCCTTCAGGACACCGACAAACACTCGTACACAGGCCCACTTAACCACAAAGTCAGTCACACAGTGTCATAGCAGCTACATTGTTATTGCTTTTGACCAGCAGCCAGTGACGCATTCTAAACAATCACTGTCCAGAACAGAGTGCAACGCTGCAGAACAAAGTTTGCTGTGATCAAAAAGATTAAAAAAAGCATGTCATATTACCAAACTGATAAACAAAAAGAATAATGGATCCTGGAAAAGGACCTGGGGGTTTCTTCGGAGCAAGTGTTTAATATCATAATAGAATTTGGATTTTGGTTCAGTTTTGCTTTGAAAAAATAACATTCTGAAGTCTGAAAAAAAAAAAAAGTCTGAAATTACTCACCCTGAAATTTGAAGGCTTCAATCATCTCCTCATTCATATTAATTACATTGAAAAGAATGACTAGTACATTCTTCAAAAACTCTCCTTTTGTGTTCTAGAAGGTCATACAGGTTTGGAACAACATGAGGGGAAGTGATGACCGTTTTCATTTTTGAATGAACTAATATTCAATGAGCAAGATTAGATATTGTTTTTGTTTGCATGAGAACACTGAGGGGAGAGGGACAGCTAAAGAAACATGAGTGAGAAAGGAAGTAAAATGTGGGACAGAGACAGGCAGAGAATGGCAAAGTAGAAAGAAAAGGAAGGGTATCTTGAATTACAGCAAATATGGCGAAATGTGAGGTAGAGATTGTGTGGAACATTGTAATGGATACACTATGCTAAGCTGTAGTCAGACAGCACTGATTAAATGGAAAGTGCTCATGAGGCTGAAAAAACAAGCAAGGTGTTCCCCAGGGCTCTGTGCACGGGCTTCCCCAAGTTTGTTTTTCTGCTCAACCTAAAGCTCACTGTCAAAGCTCACTAAATTTGAGTGGTTTCCTATTTCCTCATTAAAATTATGTCAAAACACAGCATACATATAAACTACTTGAGTAACTGTACTTCTTTACTATATCTAAGATATATTTCTGCGATTTTTAAAAAAAATACAGAATCTGATTATTTGTACTCTTCAATTTTTTTTTCATAATGTCATTTACATCTTCAGAGTACAAGTAACATAATTCACAGGTCTTCATGATTTACATCAAACCCCCATAATTTTTAACACTAAAAATGTCTCAATGTAAATTTTGGTGAGCTTAATAGGTAGGTTTACCCTATAATTTATTTTATTCAACCATGAGAGTACAAGTACCTTCCAAACAAGCAAGTCAACAAGTGGCTATTATCCAGACTGCCAACAATCACAAATGCTTAACCATGTTAGCAGTTCTAGAACGCATGTATAGCAAATTAATCTGGGAAACTTTAGGTCACTCCCTCACCAAGGACAGCCAGAACATAAATCAATTATTTTTACTATTATCTCAGTCAAGATGATACAGGCATAGGCGGACAGGTTAGGTCATTGCCTGCTCAGGGATGCTGCAGGTTCAAATCCATTTGCTTATTACGCTGATGTGCAGTGCTCTTGTGCATGCACTTCTGCACAGAGGGAGTTCTGTAGATATCAGGCAAGCAACAAGTTCTTACGTCTGTATTAAATAAGAATAAGGTACAAGTTCTGCATCCATTTAAAAACAATGATGGCTCTGAACATTGTCTTGGAGGGCTGCACGCTTTGGCTGAGGACAGGAAACATTACTCACATTCTGGATCTCAAACAAACAGAACCAAGAACCCGGGCTGGGATGAGTCACATGAACACTGCCTCCTCTCTCCGCTCTATCGACAGTGCCTGTCACTGACATCATCAGCTTCTTTGCCATCTGTCAATTACCCTATGCCACTTCCTGCTCACTGAACTAAGACAGCCTATTCGAGCACTGAAAGTACTGAACTTGGTTATGGGCAGCACCCAAATACGGATTACAGTCTTGTGAGGAGTAGCAGCTCCAGCTTCTCCGGAGGCCCCTACTTTCGCAAATGCAAAATCTAATGTCTAAACAAGCAGAAATTTAACTGTAAATAAGAGAACATCACAAAGGACTCAAAAGTTTCAATTATGGCCATGCAAACACAATGAGTACAATTAATATTTTACATCACATTGCAACAACAGCCACTAGCAAGTGCTGTGCTTTATAGAAACTCTACATGTGTGGTGTCTAATAGCTATACACCCCTCGTAGTTGCTGGCTTGCTCCTCAATCCTTCTACCTAATAAAGCTGAAGCTAATTGGCTGACCTTCACTGCAGACCACTGATGTAGAGTCATTGCTGCATTACTCTGTAACACTAAATCAATGATTATCTAAAGCATTAGTAAACCCAAGACCCTAAGGGCATGTGTGTTTCGAAAACATGTCTGGCTATTAAACTGACCTCTTAACATGTCCTTTTCTTCAGTAATCCTTATAAGTGCTGAGAAAGTTCTTACTTGGTAAATATGGGTATTTCATTCTTCTCTTTGAAGTCATTGTCTATGCTTTATTCTTGCAAAAAGGAAATGTTTCAGGTCAACCTTTAGGTCACAATGGCCTTGCTGTTTACATACTCTAACAACCATTCTGTGGAAAACGGCCTCTGGCTCTTTTCATGTCACTGAATTTTCTGTTAAAGTGGACTAAAATGCTTCAATCCTAGAAAAGCAGGCCAAAAGTCTATGGTTATGTTACTTAATGACTAGTTTAGTGACATACAAAATCATACCTGAACTGAAAAACCCCTATGTTTTTGACCCTATGTGGATGACAGACAAGAAAACACCTTTAATAATTATGAAGGTCTATAAGAACATCATCTTACGGCAAGATCACAATTCCACTAAAGGCACAAAAGTTTTTCTCTTGTGATTAAATATCTACTGTCAGGTGATTTCACAGGTGCGGATGTGTGAATCCAGCAAGTAATCTCAAGGATTCAAGGTACAACAAACAGATCTGTAATGCTGACCATAGGCTCAGAGTTGTACTTATTTATGTATATGATGTACTGAACATAATTTCAACTAATAAGGAATGTGAATAACAGAATCCTGAAGTGATGGTTACATCAAGGGTTCCAAACCAGGCTGCGAAAGTTCTAAACCCTAAATGGGACACAGGTCTGAAAACAATGCAAAAAGCAAAAAAATAAAATGTGAATAATCATAGAATTCACAGTACTTCTAAAAAGAGACGAGAAAATGTTGATGAGCTATCAAATTCTGTATTGTTAAATCTAACTTTTGCTTTGTGTTTACCAGAATCTGTCCAGATGTCTATATGGACAGCTACCCTCAATCTCTAAAGACAATATTAAAATGATTCAATGTTTGATTTTAAGAAAATTTGTTGTTGAAAATGTGGGTGGCCACATATGGGTCCTGAAGCGAAACCAGTGGACGCCCTGATGCATCCTGTAATCTAGGCTGGTAAATAAAAAGGTAGTAGGTAAAACGTTACAAGGATCCATAAAGTACCACAACTGTGTCCTTGATCACGTCACAAACCCTCAGGCATGTCCTAGAGAACTGAACGTGTTATAACCTGTATGAACTGCAAGGACACAGGCTGTTGTTTACTTGGTGAGGGGTCTATCGCACTCTATTCCACGATCTGAATTACTGTTATACTTTCGTTTGAAAAGACAAGATCGAGTACGATTTACACTACCACCAAACTCTTAACAACTCACAGGTGTGTTTCTGCTATTACCTTAATGATGCTGCTCCTCCTCGGCGCTGCTTTCACCGACTCTAGGAGAGCCGCCTCATCGCGCTCCACCAGCGTCACGCTGAGTCCACTCCGCCGGCCTGATCGAATCGCTCTCGGTGGGATGAAGTCCGGAGCTCCATCCCCGCACACCCCGTCCTCGTAAGACTCCGACATCTCCAGGATTAGTTGGTTAGGAAATCAGTATTATTTTACTCTGTATTTGGACCCAAGAACATCCGCATCCAACTCTTGATATGGGTCTGTGGGTAGCTCCGGTAGTCCAATTTAACTTAATTGCGCAGGTTGTACGGCAGATTGAGAATGGATCTCGTTCCTTGAGCCCATCCTAAAGCAACTTTTGCCAGTCACACAGCTCGAAGAACAAATGATATGTATAATAACTGGCTCATGAATCATTCACTTGCGCAAGAGGACACTTGCATCACCGCGCAACAAGTTAAAAAGCTCCGCCGGTTCCTAACTTCTTTCATTGATCCAGTGCGCGTCAAACAATCTGTATCTAACACGTGCAAAAATGCACATTTGTTCACAGATATGCAGGAGAACGGAGGGATTGCGGGTCACCAAATTATATCAAGCATCAAAACAACCCCAAATGTGCGCGTTCTGTGTCAGCGTGATGGAAAAGAAACGCCGGAGTACTGGTTGTGGATGTTGCTCGCCTCATCTCACTGTGTGTTGTTTGGTTAGTCAAGAATGAGGAACGCCACTGACACTGGCACAACCTCTTAGATCCGCTAAACCCGCCTCTCGCGTCCGTAAGCTCGTGATTGACGGGTATTGTGGCCAATCAGACATTCCCAATGTTCATAAACTCTAATCGCTCATCTTTCAAAGAGGAGGAGCCAGTGCGTATGAGCCTCAGGAATGTTACTCATTTGAGTTTACCAGATGTTTGGGAGGAAAGAAGGTTGGGGTATCACTTTTCCGAAGTAGCTATTTTTGGGATGAAATATTGACGATTCGGTGTTGTGTATCAAATGATAGGCTATATCTTGCTATTTTTGTAGGCAGCTTTCAAAATGTAATTATCTTCACTTAACAGTCATTGAATTAACACATGCTCTGTTGTTTATGGCATTTGATTTAAAAGTGCAACATTGTCTGGTTCAATTCAAAATAGAGCAAGACATGTTAAAGTTCAACAAACCTCCTGAGTTGTTTTTATGAGACAAACAAGAATATTTTTTTTTCCAAAAAACTGGAAATGTAGCCTACAACAAACAATGCATCAAGATATAAATTAGATTAAACAGCAGGGTTATTATATTTAACTTAAACCATAACAACGTCCATTACTAAATAAAATAAATGTCCCGGAGTCTGTAAAGGTTAGATTTTATTATTTGTCAGTGATAGTACCTGACAAAATAAGTGTCTTTCAAAGGCCTTCATAGCAGCTATAGCAGGTTTTACTATGAATATTCTCCACTATTAGATGTTGCCTATTTGTTGAAGGCAGACAGCAGGACCACACTGACATGAGGCCTTTAACACTTCAATGATGAATGTAATCCTAAATTATATCTGGACCGTCCTCTGTGTGCCTGATATGTTTGTAGAACACATGACAAAGGCATGAGAATATGGTTCATAAAACTCACACAGAAATGCAGAGTAAAAAACACTTGGAGCACCTTGCGATGAGCCAACCGACGAGGGCTTGCTCGAGATCCAAGTCCTATGTGAAAAGTAGACAGAACCCGAGGATCATTAGCATAGGGCTAAGAACTCTAACACCTTTCTGCAGATTTTCCCCTTGCGTAGTTGTCATGGTTAAACTAAACCCTCTCTATGAGAAGAGTGTCATTAAAACGAGCTCTAATATGCACTTCAAGACTGATTAGTGTTTTAACATCATACTTTAGTTTGCCACACCTTAAATGTTTAGCACACTGCGTAGCAAAGGAGGGTTATGAAATGGAAACTTTGGTCAAGAAATACAGGAGTGCAAAAATGGGCTTGTTTTAGTCAGCCCATTCAGCCAAAAGTAGACAGTTGGTGTAAGATGTTGAATGTGTGTGAATCTGAGTTAACAGGTTTATGAGGCAAAGAGGTTTGTAAACTAAATCTTCTCATAGCAAAGCAAGTTAACATCCAACTCCACAGCATTTTCCACATTCTATGTAGCCTCTTAGAAAATGTGTTAGTGTCCACTAATATTAATTATTGAACAAAATGTGGAGTATTCCTGTTAAGAAAAAAATCATATAAAATAATATTTAGTTTAATGTTCTCTCACTATCAGCAACAAAGATAATGTTCAGTGTCTGTTTTTCTGTAATTTGTTTACATTTTAGAACCAGGTTAACACGAAACACAACAAAATTATATGATTAAGGTTAGATTTGAGTCCACTATAATAACGAAAATGTATGTGCACGTGTATCTTGAAATATTCCAAAACATACAGCAGTATTCACGGAAGTGTGTGATCATAAATAGTTTTTCACTAAGAACTAGCCCTTTTGTGTATAACGCCCTCAAGTGTATAACGTGAATTACTACAACAAATACAGAGTTTACTTTGAAAATATGAACATCTATGCTTTAGTGTTTTAGGATCCCTATATAAATCGTTTACCTGGTAGTCTTGTAAACTTCGTTTAAATATTTCAGTGTTTGTACTTGAATTGTGGGTGATACACTCCGTCCAAAACAAGAGCTTGTTATCGCTGGAGAGCGCAAGCGAGTGTGAGAGGTGACAGATGTGTGTCAGGGTCGTGTTGCTCATATCTCTGTGTCCTTCACTCCTCATCTCTGCTTCTTTGCTCCCTGTTCGGTGTAGAACGAGATAACAGCAGGTGCAGCCGCAGCATATCTCAAGTCCTTGTTACTTCAGTTGTATTTCAAAACAAAGTCAAAATCAAAATGTTCACTATGTGTTTACGAGCGGTTTTGGACTAAAGTTGTCTATGCATTACACAAAAAGCTTTTGAAAGATTGAAAAGTATTTTGAAGGCAATATTATCTGAAACAATCTTTATTGCATTATTGCTTCTTATCATTTAAAATATTTCCACACAGAATCTTAGTTTCTATCAGTGCTGTTTATTTCCTATCTCTGCTGTTTCAGGTAGGTTGCTCTGTCATTTCTATCTGCACTCCAAACTGAATTGCTTTTCTCGTGTTGGATCAAACGCTCTCAAGTGCTTCACGGAAAATAATGAAAAGAGCAGGAGCAGCTGGTTACAAACTCTCACATTTTGACTAGAGGGAAGATGCTGCAGACCTTGAAGAAACAAAAATCTGCATTATATTTTAGCAGTCACAATATTCAGTCATAAAAGTTATGTTTAACTTATACATTTTCTGTAGTTCTGTATGGTGAACAAATTTAGCTTAGGCCTACCACTTCAATCGAACAGATGTTTCTAGTGCTACAGTCTTCATTTAAACCGGTTTCAAGACACATTATAGAATTTCCATCCCTGCTTTACATTGTCAAAGAGAAATAATAAAATTATTCATATAAATGATGGTTTAGGAAGGAAAAATGACTATTACATCACATTCTTTAATAAAGCAATTATTAAATATGACTCATTTAATTTTTAATAATTATAGAATAAAAATGAAATAAAACAGTAAGTTATGAAAACATTTTAACAAGAGGGAATATGCTACAACTCATAAAGAAAACAGAATTTGCATAATATTTTAGCTGTACTATTCAGTCCTACAGACAGACAACATGTTGAAATTTGAAGAAAAACATTGAAATAAATAAATCTTTAAAAAAAAGATTGGTGAGGTCCAACAGCAAATCACAATATATCACAATATAGTTTAATTCTTTATCACAGTCAGAAACCCACTCTGATAAAGTTGGCATCGGAGCGGCAAAAGATTCACAACAAATTCTATACAAAATTAGAAGAGTGAAAATTCTAACAGACATGATTGTTACTTTTTTCCATCGATTCTACATAATGATATGAAATTAAATTGGAATTTTAATTTATAATGCTAAACATTTTTTAAATCACCGTTCAATACAGGATTATTACATGTGTTGAACGCTAGATGGCGATGTGTCACATGTATTGGAGAAGAGATTTGTAGCAATAATTTGCGAAACTGAATTCACTCATTCATGACGCAGTTTAATGGCCTTTAAGTGTCCTTAAGAAGTCCAGTTTAAATTGTATTTTCTGAATGATAATTCAGAGCTAAGCAATCTTAACAGTTACTTGTATTATTTCTTGGCAGATTGTTTCTCAATAGAATTCTTAATAGTTAAGAGAGAATGTGGGTGTGGGTGGGGGTGGGGGGGTAACATTTAGTCTTTTTCAAAAAGTATTTCTACAACTTCTACTGTCATGTCCGATATAATGATTTTACTCCTGTATCTCATTTCTGATTGGTTACAACTTGCATCTTGTAACAACACTACTCAGTCTCCCCTATACAGGTGCTGGTCATATAATTAGAATATCATCAAAAAGTTGATTTATTTCACTAATTCCATTCAAAAAGTGAAACTTTTATATTCATTTATTACACACAGACTGATATATTTCAAATGTTTATTTCTTTTAATTTTGATGATTAGAGCTTACAGCTCATGAAAGTCAAAAATCAGTATCTCAAAATATTAGAATATTACTTAAGACCAATACAAAGAAAGGATTTTTAATTTTCAATACTTAGTTGGGCCTCTTTTTGCCTGAATTACTGCAGCAATGCGGCGTGGCGTGGAGTCGATCAGTCTGTGGCACTGCTCAGGTGTTATGAGAGCCCAGGTTGCTCTGATAGTGGCCTTCAGCTCATCTGCATTGTTGGGTCTGGTGTCTCTCATCTTCCTCTTGAGATTCTCTATGGGGTTCAGGTCAGGCGAGTTTGGTGGCCAATCAAGCACAGTAACACTATGGTCATTGAACCAGCTTTTGGTACCTTTGGTAGTGTGGGCAGGTGCCAAGTCCTGCTGGAAAATGAAATCAGCATCTCCATAAAGCTTGTCAACAGAAGGAAGCATGAATTGCTCTAAAATTTCCTGGTAGATGGCTGCGTTGACTGTGGACATCAGAAAACACAGTGGACCAACACCAGCAGATGACATGGCAGCCCAAATCATCACTGACTGTGGAAACTTCACACTGGACTTCAAGCAACATGGATTCTGTGCCTCTCCACTCTTCCTTCAGACACTGGGACCTTGATTTCCAAATGAAATGTAAAATTTACTTTCATCTGAAAAGAGGACTTTGGACCACTGAGCAACAGTCCAGTTCTTTTCTCCACAGCCCAGGTAAGATGCTTCTGGCGTTGTCTCTGGTTCAGAAGTGGCTTGGTAGCCCTTTTCCTGAAGACGCCTGAGCGTGGTGACTCTTGATGCACTGACTCCAGCTTCAGTTCTCTCCTTGTGAAGCTCTCACAAGTGTTTGAATCGGCTTTGCTTGACTGTATTCTCAAGCTTGCGGTCATCTCTGTTGCTTGTGCACCTTTTCCTACCCAAATTCTTCCTTCCAGTCAACTTTGCATTTAATATGCTTTGATACAGCACTCTGTAAACAGCCACACCTTTCAGTAATTACCTTCTGTGACTTACCCTCTTTGTGGAGGGTGTCAATGTTCGTCTTCTGGATCATTGCCAAGTCAGCAGTCTTCCCCATTATTGTGGTTTCAAAGAACAAGAGATACCCAGAATTTACACTGTAAGGATGGTCATTTATTCAAGCTCAAATGTAAATATTCTAATATTTTGAGATACTGATTTTTGACTTTCATGAGCTGTAAGCTCTAATCATCAAAATTAAAATAAATAAACATTTGAAATATATCAGTCTGTGTGTAATGAATTAATATAATATACAAGTTTCACTTTTTGAATGGAATTAGTGAAATAAATCAACTTTTTGATGATATTCTAATTATATGAGCAGCACCTGTATTATGTAGTTCAATGCCTTTTAATTTCCTCACAAGATGGAATAAGATACCATTCAATCACTAAATCAAGTAAAGAAATGCCAGTTTAAAATAAATGTTGAAATCAATCCATCCATTCATAGTTTCCAAACCACTTGTCCTATGCCTTCTGTGGTGGTCTTCTTGCTGAGAGGTGACATTGCTTCTAACATTGAAGATGATTGTAAAAAGTTACATTTGATTCTCACCAGAAATGATCTCACTGGAGCTCAGGAATAGATGACTAGGTTGCGTAGAGTCAGGATTATGTGTCAGAGTGACTGATGTAGGCCAGTTTAATCTCACAGGAACAGAGGTGGGATTATAATGTGGAGTGATGTGTATCAGTCTATATTTTGGGATGAAAATGTGGAGACAGATGAGAAATGAATAGTTAGTGTGATTTTCAGAAATACTAGTTTGAAAATAAATAATTAGTGTTTTACATTTGCATACGGTTTTGTGTCAGTTTAACGGTTTGTTTCCTTCCTACGCTGTCTGTTTAAAGAAGGCATGGGTTTCCTTTCCAGTGTCCTTTGGGTGTGGTCTCAGAATGACAGTGGTTTCCGGTCTAGGACCCAGACTTGGTTTTCAGTGTTATTTCTGAGCACTGACTATGAGGCACACGGGCACACAGATGTGTGACATACTGTTGAGATTGAAACTGATATTTCTGAGTCTGGCACGATATATATACAACTAGATAAAAAAGTTTGTCAAGACAAACTTTGACGTTAACTTGAGAAAGCTAGATAGATAGATAGATAGATAGATAGATAGATAGTCAGTCAGATATTCTTTAATTTCTATGAAAGGTTATCAGATATTATCCATATTATTCCAATTTTGCATTTGGCTCTTATAATCTATGAATGCATCAGATGTTTGTTGTTTTACAGGGAAACCCGAGGCCACATAATCTAAAAAGAATGACAGGAAAAAGGAATCAATTTTGAAAACTATGGAAACTAATCCTTAATCATAACTATTGTGTTCTGAACGGTAAGAGCCAAAACAATAAAGTGACACAAAGCCACTAAAATGAGCTGCTTTCAAAAATATGCCGCTTTGTGGCCTGTTAATGAGACTGTTGTTCAGCATGGTGCTCACAGCCAGCAGGTGGGCATTGTTTTCAGCTGTAAGTTTGACAGGTGGTACAGTAGCAAGCTACTTTGGTAGTTTCATGTTTTGTTTTTTTTGTTCCGCTTTAGCCTGGCTGAAGTCTGACTCACACACAACTGTGTAAAAATAGAGCCACATAATACACACACTGAATGATTTGCGTTGTGTCTCTTAGCTTTCCTCTGCTCCCCCCATTTCGAGGCCTCCTTCCTTCCTTCTCTCTCTTTTGTTATGTTTTATAACCAAAATGCTCTTATTTTCTTTTGTAAGAGAAAAGGTAGCCGACTATCTTTGATTGTCAGCAACAGTGGCGCATGTCTGTTTGCACTTTAGCCGTGTGCTACTTCTAAAATGCACAAACAAGATCCAGATGCCCTGTAAATGCCTCCCTCAACATTAGGCCAATATTACAAGTGCCTACTTACAGTAAGGCCCACATGTGATACAATACGTCACTCCCACAAGTCTTCAAATAGGTAACTGAAATTATGAAAGTCATAATCATATAATAACTCTTCAAAGAAACACATCTGATCACTGGCTGTGTTGCAGGTGTAAGGAAGGTATAGCATAACAGCTCTCAAAAGGAATCTTTAAAAAAGTACACTCTTGCTCATATATAATTTTCTACTCAGCTCCTCAAGTTTTATATGGCCAACAAATTTAGCTTACCGCTTATTTGAACAGATGCTACAGTCTTCAGTTAAAGCGGTTTTAAGTCACTTCATAGAATTTCCATCCCTGCTTTACACTGTGCCAGAAAGTGACCTAAATGTTATTTGCTTCATTGGTTGCTGGTTTTGGTAGGAATTTTTCGCCATGAATTATTGTTGAGGGAGGAAAAATCTTTACAAAATAATTTTTAATAAAACATTTTTGTTCGTTTTTACAATAATTATACAATAAATAATGGCATCATAATGCCAAGAAAACAATTTAGGACAAATACTGAGAGTTCATTTAACTGTTATCAAGTGTAATGAGAAGGCGTTTTAATAGATGTTATCAGAATCTTTTTTCTTTCTTTCTTAATCTCCATGTCTCAAAATGTTAATTTGTTATCACAATTCGAAATATGTTTTAAAAACGTTGGGAGTCGGTTAACAAAATAACTAAACGGAACAATAACATTAGTACGTTTTCTGTTTGCCTTGTAAACATTTGAGTATTTATACACGCCCCGCCTCCTGTTTAATATGCAGCCCCGCCCTGGTTAATCATTCAGCAATCCCGTTCTTCCTTCGCCACGCCCCCTCATTAATTTCAACACAATTCCAGCCCACTACAACTTTTGTTTTATTATTTCGCGGCCATTTAGGGAGACTGAATGTGATGTGGGTTTCTGGTCGAGATTTTAATGAAAACAGTCTGGATTTCTTCACTGCACAACTTCAGAAAGTATTTTACTCTTTTAGTCTCATAAAGACCTTGCAGCAGGACTTGATCTTTGCTTGACTTAAGCCGTTTTCTTAAAGGCGATCGGACACACGGCACGTCATCCTCGGTTCAGTGCCACTCCCAAAGGATTAAGTTGTTGGAATATGAAGCAAACCCACTAAAGCACGGGAGCGGGAGTCCTCTGAGTGCGTGGCCGGCCGTACGTGTGCTGGAGATCCCGCTAATATGGGATGTGGACTACGGAAATTGGAGGACCCGGAGGACAGCAGCCCGGGGAAAATCTACTCCACATTAAAGAGACCACAGGTCGAGACTAAAACAGACTCCGTGTACGAGTATGTGCTGCTGGACTTCAGTCTGGAAGGTACAGATCAGTGCAGTAAACAAAGATTTTTTTAAGTGATGTTGTTCGCTTACAAAAAAGAATTGCCCTGGTAACAGTTAACCATAGCTCCCTAGAAGTTGATTCAGTATTAGTTAACTCTCAAAAGAGAAAGGCGGTAAACAAACTGACAACTGTTCTGAAAGCTTTTTATAGTATTCACAATAACTAGAACTATATATTATTTATTTGCAGAAACTTACTTGGCATGCTACGTTTTCATTTTGCAAGGGTGTAATTAATAAGAGCTCCAGTTCATTTGGCTGTCTCAAAACTTAGCAAGCTGCTTTGCTAAACATCAGTGGCATGTGCCAATGATGGACAAAAATGCTGCCTGGTTAGGTAGCTCACTATGATTTGAGTCAGTGCCATGTCTTCACTTTCTAACTTGCGGCATGATGAATCTTGGCGTGTGAGTCCTGAAGTGTGTGAGAGATTACACCGTTTTACCCAGCAACAGCGCCGAAGCTTCATCGTATGTGGAAATAGGTCAGGAGGTTTTTCCCTCTGTTAACGGCGTCTGAGGCGCACAGACTGCAGCACACTCGCGTCTGTTCCACAAGATGACATTCATACTCGCTCCCTCTGTGCAACAGTTTCCACTCTCTGAATTTGTCATCGGCGCCTCATTCTTGGTTTGAATGGACCATGCGCAGTCTACTTTGTACTGCCCACATTAATAGTATTTAGAGTTAATGTAGTATGTATAGTATAAATCATAGTGATGTGTAATTTTGCCTGGAGGAGAAGGGGAATGTTTCAAAGTTGGTGCGGGTTTCTGTCGCTACTCGCGAACCAGCCTTGAGAAGGAAAAGGGGAAAAACCCGTAGTGGAAACAGAAAATCTGGAGTGATCACAAAACGCTGTTAGCATGAGAGGAAGCATCAGTCGCTCCATACTCCACTCCACTCATGTACGATCCAGACAGATTTCAGTCTGTGCGTTGAAACTGGAAAAATATACGAATTTAACTGGCCAATATTTGTTTTAACAAACACAAATTTTTCTAAGGTATCAACAGAGTGAACAAAGTAAATGCAAGTCTCAAGTGTCGTATTCTGCATAGTGTGAAAATGATCCGTTTCCAACACTTATTAAAAGAAAAGATACTTGTTATCCCAACAGCAGGGTTGCTTTCATGAAATTTAGCAGTCTTTTACTCATTCCGTTCCAATCCACTTGTTTTAGACATGCATTTAGAGTAGTCCCCCCCCCCCTGTTTTGTTATGTAGTATATGTTGAGTATCCAGGTAGTGCTTGGAATGTGAAGCGTTTTCACAGGGTCACGTGTCTCCACCTGCCCAAGCCTCAAATCCAACACTTTGGAATATTTAAGAGGAAAACTAAGTGCTACCCAAAAACTGACCTAAATCTCATTCCCCTGGAAGTGTTGTCACCTGGTCTCAAAAATCAACATGGATCAAAAGTGTCAATAATATTAGAACAATAAATCGTATAGTAAGGCAACACATCTTCAGATATTATACCTTTGTGTCTGAACATAAACATGTCTGCGGCTGTGGGAGTGAGTCAACTGGCATGTCAGTTCATCCTTCGTTCCAGCCTTTCATTCCTGAGAACACCTGGTGTACAGATGCCTGAAGCGATGGTGTTTGACACTGCTCACCAGAGCGCTCACATTATTTAGACAGTTTCCAGGTTCCTTTGTGTCGCTCTGATTGCTTATTGAGTGTAACCTGTGGAAACACCACCTCTGCTGTGTTTGTCTGTGAGTTTTGTGTTTTTGAGTTAAGGTGTTGTACTTCAGTTCTTCTTTGCAGCCATGTGCGAGAACCTCAGCTTGGCATGTACCTAAAATCATGGTAGTGTTGATCATGAAGTTGATACAGACTTTGTATCGCTTGTAAAAATACCACAGTTGTTGTATTTTACATACTTCATGCATATACTCTTCAACGTGTCTTGACATGAGTTGCAGGTCAAGACAGGATCCAAAAGGTTCCAAAAGGGTTGCCAATGATGCCATAGAAAAACAGTTTGGTTGTTCTTAAAACAACCTCAAAAGAACCTTTTAACCCCCGTTTTTAAGTGTGAAGAACAGTGTACTATTGTTTTGTGCAATGGAAAGTTTCCATTGATGTTAACTGTTCTTCATGAACCCAAAGATGGCATTAAAGAACCTTTATTTTTAAGAGTGCTGTAATGTGTTTCCAGTAAGATTTACGGCTGGGCTGTTTTGTCTTTGTCTTTGTTTTGATTGTTGTACAAGTGGATTTGCATAGCTACATGTAAAGATCTTTTTCAAAACTGTAAAAGGGGTTCATGACTTGGGTTCTGGGAATGTCTAAAGTTTGGTGTGTGTGCTCCATATGTGTGGCTCTCTTGGGTAGTCTGTATGTGTATTGATTAGAGAATGTTAACTGTTGATCATGTATTAAAGTCATATCAACACTTTTTTTTTTTTTTTTTTCTCATCACTTTTAGAAATACAAGAATTTGATATGTAAAATACTGTAGTTCCCCAAAACCCCAATTTATTGAAATTAAAATGCAAAATTTCTTTATGCTAAATTTTAGTAATGCCTTTTTTTGTTTACAGGAACTTGCTTAGTGCTTAATTTGGGCATGTGGTTGCAGAAAGCCAGCTGTTCTTGTTGCAGAGGCAGACAGAATTACAACTAGTGGCCTTAATCTCTACCTTCTATCAGTTTCACTGCTGTCGGCTTAAAAAAATAAGGATTAGCTTCAGTAACATCTCAGTTTGGCCTTAAATTACCACATGACATACCTTCATCAATTGTCCTGTCCAATAAAGTAACGTTGTTCATCAAAAAATAAAATTCATCGTATTCTCACTCTCATCAAATGAAATGAAAATGAGTGTAAAATGACAATTCAAATTTTTGGGTAAACTATTTTAAATGTTAGAATTCAACATTATAGTTGGAGCATTGAATTATCAAATTGAACTGAATCAAATGTTTATAAGTCATCTACTGAAAAAATCCACTTGCTCCATGCGGTGGTATATTGGTGTAATCTCCTTTTTGGTTAATCTCATTCTGGCGTGCTAGGGGATTTGAGTATAAAAATGATTTTCCTGATATATGTAGCATATTAAATTTTAAGAAACAAATACAACTGGGCTCTGAAAGTTCAGTTGATGCAGTTTAATTTAGTAAAACCAATCAGGTTGTCTTATTGCTTGTGACTGAAATGAGCTGCTATGACCTTGCAGTATTTTGCAGCGTGAAAACATTCCTGTTTCACAGAAACGCACACACACAAAAAAGAAAAGGAACAATATTTTGCATAATGAAAATAAATCCTGTTTTTAGGACCATAAATAATCTATTTCATTGAATTATTTTTTTGATGGAAGTTAAGCACTTAACTTAACAAAAAAAGGGATAGTTCACCCAAAAATGTAAATTCTGTCAATAATTACTCACCCTCATGTTGTTTGAAACCCGTAAGACCTTCGTTCATCTTCGGAACACAAATTAAGATATTTTTGATGAAATCTGAGAGCTTTCTGACCTACATAGACAGCAAGGGTCCTACTACTTTTTATGTACAAAGAAAACAAAAATAACGACTTTATTCAACGATTTCTGGGACAATCCTCCACCATTATTAACGCATTATCGTTCCCTTTAAAACTGGCACAATTCTGTACAGTAGATGCTAGCAAGATGTATTCTTTTATAAGAATACCACAGAGCAAAAAATATATGTTTTCCTTAATGCAATGCAAAACAAACATCTATCTGTCTATCTACCTATCGCTCTCTGTATATGTGTGTGTGTGTGTATATATATTTATATTTGTTTGGAAATTTTGCTCACTTTGTCATTTGCCACCTTTCCTTCTGTGAACTGAAATGGTCCATACACAAGACTTATTTATTTTTTTTTTCACCCCTAAACCCTTTCTGGGTCATAAAATATCCCATAAATTCCTTCACTCTACTTCCTTTTTCTCCCTCTCTTATATCTCAGTCTGTCTGTTTCTCATTTTCCAAATGAAGCCTTCACACCTTCAGACTCTTCTTTTCTTTCTGAGTTTTTTCCTTCACATGTTCTCACGCCTTTTTCTTTTTATTCATCTATTCTTGATTCTCCTCTTATAAACACACACACACACACACACACAGACAGTCTCTTTCTCTCTGGAAAACAGAGGCCTCTGTATGTGAGTTGACAGGAGGGGGGCTCAAGGGTTTGGGACAAATTGCTGGCCTTTCCAGGGTCCGAAAGATCCACCGCTCTTCTCAGCCCCTGAGGACCATCGTGTCTTTGACACTTCTCTGAAGCTCATGTGTGAGGGACGGGCATGCAGACGTGCCTGTCAAAGCCACAGACACTGCTGCGATGGTGAAACTTTCAGGTAGCTGCCAAATCAGGCTGGGATGAGAGTAGAAAACTCATTTTCCTTCATAGCTGTTTACCATCTGAGAATGAGTTTACAGGGAGAAGATATTTGGTCTGAGTTTTCTCAGACTAAAATTCTGTTTGCTGGTCTGCCCCAGTGTGGGAACCGGACTGAATGTTTGTGTGAGTATGTTTGTGTTGTGTGTGTGTGGTGGAATGTTGTGTTTGTGAGGCTGGGTGTTTGTGAGTGTGTGTGGCATGGGGCCAGCCCTCCCTGTGAACAGCAGCTCTTTGTGGACACAGGAAGTGTGTTGGGGGTGGGGGAGAGGAGGGAGATGTAAGGGTGATCTTCTGTCAGAGGCTGCAGACAGGAGAAAGAGAAGCCAAACGGTAGCACGCTATCGAAGAGCCGCTTAGAGAAACCTTAACATACCCTGCGTCCCAATGTGCATACTATCCACCCTGTCTGCCCTAAATAGTATTGAAAATGACTAATATCACAAAGAATTTAGGATGGCTAGTATACACATTGAGACGCAGGCATAGGCTCTGTTCCAACACCTAGTGGGCGGTTTTGCTGTTTGCTGCCTACATAGACAGCATCCTAAGTGGAATGGAATCTGGAAATGTAATGTTGTACATCGGTGGCAGTCAATAGCCTTTTTTTTTTAATAGTAATGCAAAAAAAGTGCATATTAGGTAAACAAAATTTTGATTACAGATTATGTTAATATATTTTATCATTTTGATTCAATAAATCTGACAGTTTTCACATTGTTAGTGCAACAATTTTGAATCAAAGCTGAATACACTACCGTTCTTTTATATATGTATAATGTTTTTAAAAGACATTCATATTTTTATTCAGCAAGGATGCTTTAAATTTATCAAAAGTCACAGTCAGTGTTACAAATAAGTATTTTTAAATAAATACTGTCCTTTTGAACTTTCTATTGATATAAGAATCCTGGAAAATGTATCATAGATTCCACAAAAATATTATAACTGTTCTCATCATTCATCATATTTGAATGGTTTCTAAAGGATCATGTGACAGTGAAAACTGGAGTAATGGCTGCTGAAAACACTAGCTGCCTATTACATCTACATAATTACAAACTGTAATTACAGGCTGTTCCATAACTTAGTTACATGGTAAGCACATTTTAATTCATGTAAGTACAACAGCTACTACTAAGTCCTTAATTAATTAGGTAATTACTCTGTATTATGACACCTTAAAATAAAGTGTTACCCAATTTTTTAGTTTTTTTTAGTTTTTTTTTAAACAGTACTTTTGGTCAATTAAATGCAGCCTTGTTGAGCAAAAGTGACGTCTTTCAAAAACATTTAAAAGTCTTACTGACTTCAAACTTTGAACTATAGTGTACATGTTATGATTAGAACAAAATATAGTATAATCTGTGATGAACCGTCAGGCTCGTATGGGCTTCTTTTGAATGATATATGATGAATATTGCAAATTAAAATGGGTGCTTTATAAAGAGTATGTCATCAATCCGATTGGTTGTCTTTACAAAATTTTCAAGAGTCTTCCAATTTCCAAAATCCAGTTTCATGTTTACCCACCCCTAAAAGTCACATGAAGGTAACAGTGATTGGTTGCTTTACAATTCAATCAGATAACCCTGTGTTGTCTAAATAGGTCATTCTTGTCCAAAATAAGCTACGAAAATACACTGCACATAATCAAAATGCCAGTTTTATGAGACAACCTGTAGCTTCATAATATTTTCATAAGGTATTAAGAATATTATCTTAGATTATATGGTGGTTTCCACTGAGTGTATTGTGAGTTTTATTTGTGCTGTGTTCCACAGGCAGTCGGCCTACGGTGCAGTATCTGTCCTCGCTGTGCGAGCTGCCCCATGCCCTGCAGTCCTACTACACCCAGGGCTATGTACTGGCTGCCCTGCATCCTATCATCCTCTCGGTGGGCCGTACCCGCTTCCTGCCCTGCAGCCTGCTCTACCGGGCCATTCTGGTCCGCCCACGATCCAGGTAATGTTCACCATGCCAAGCACTTCGTATCTCACCATTGCACCCCCTATTCTGTACCCCAAAAACCCCACACCAGCTCCTTCCAAGTAAATAATTAACTTTTAATGAGTCAGCATGAATATTTAATGAGCTCATAGTGAGAGGTCAGACAGTCTAGCTGGAGTGGGCAGGGCTTGTGTGAAGTCATACTGGGGTACAGATGTGGGTTAAATTTAAGTTAAAAGAAGCCCCTGACAACAGTGTGGTTTTCCAGCATCCAATGAGAACCTGCAAAGAAGGAGTGGAGGAACGGGACAGGCTAGACTATGATGATGTAAATTATTCAAAAGTAAAGTCTGGGACAGTTGTAGTATGTTAATAGTGTTGTAGTGTGAAAAACACTGAGCTGTGTAATGCCAACTCCTATGAATACTCTATGATTGATGTCTGAATCCAGTGAGCATTAGCTTGAATGCTCTTTTAAGCAATGGCAGCAATGGCAATGGCAGTGAAACCTGCAAAAAATTGCTTTCTCAGGCAGTAGCATCCAGGCATATCCACATCCATTGTTTGCTTGACTTCCTGTCTACTAAGATGCCTCCATCTGGTAATTTCTTGAAGGAAAGCAGCATAGAAGTATATTTGTGTCCTGTGATATCTGAAGCTCACTTGAATGAGTTGTAAATCATTAAATGTGTTGTTTGAAACTAGTTTCCTTTGATGCTGGGTTCTTATTAAACCGTTGACCGATGTGGTCAGTTGGGGTCAAAAGGGTTAAACGTGTCAGCATTTTTATACTGTGCTAATGGAGGACATGTTAAGAACAGAAAATGTCAGCAATAATAAAATATGCATAATGTTTTCATGCAGCGAGTTTAAAATGCATTTCCTTAATTGATGTGTATTTGTTTGTTTGTGTTGTGTGGTTGCAGCAATCATGCAGTGCCAATGATTGACAGCTTGCCAGTGTTGCGAGTGGAGGAGTGGCCACTGCCTGGAGAATCTCTGACCAGTGACACAGTGAGACTGCTCATAGACAGGGTCTGTGTCTTTGTTTCAAAGGCTTTTGTCTGTTTTCCATGTTCTTTTTTTATATATAATTTACAGTGTTCAACAGGTTTTCATTTATGCATTTATTTATTTTTGCCAGACCTCTTGGGTTGTTAGTAGTGTTCGACCAATATTTTTTTGACAGCCGATGCTGATATCTTAGAGAGCAGGATGGCTGATATGAAGCCAATATAAAATATAATTATTTATTTTAATATTTAAGAAATTTGAAGTGATTTGAATGTAAAAAAAAAAGAAAGTGAAATAAATATGCCATCATCTTGAATCTGTAATCCTATTACAATATTTTTCACAAATAAAGAAATATTTAAAATATATTATAAATATTAATAAAAAGTAAGTAAACACTATAACCTGAATCCTATGGGTTTTTTTTTAAAATCAAGCCTAGGTAACACTCATTTTACATTCAGAGTGCTGATGGTAAACGCGAAAGTATTATAATGTTTGCCTTTCTATTACTATTACTACTTGTATGCCTTTTAATTCTTTTGTTTAACAGTTCTGATTATTAGACAGACTTCTATCCGTATTAGTCAGAACTGTTAAATGGCAAGTGGAGAATGCGAGCGCTATGCGTGCAGGTGCTGCCATTCTCAGCACCATCAAAATAAATGCCCCGATGGTGAAATTTAAAAAAATGCCAAATATCGGCCGATATATCGGTCGACCACTAGTCATTAGAAGAGGTTTTTAGTAGTCTTGCCCAAATTTTGCCGCCACAACACATGGATTTTTAAGAGTCATGCATTTTGAAATGATATTTAGATTTTTAATTAAATGTTTAAGTTCATTTTGCTTTACAAAAAGAAAATTGGGTAAAGCTCGGAATACGCTACACGATTTTCCCCCCGATTTTCCACCAATTTATAGTCTAGAGAAGTTGACACTAGTTGCTAAAGGTCAGCGCCAGTCTGCAGATCTGAGTTGACAGATTTAACTGAAAATCATGTAGTGTGTGTGTGATTCTCAGTCGTTTAGTGTATAATGCCCAGATTTCATGCTGAGGTCTTTCTCTTCAAAAAGTCCACATAAATTTCTGTTTCTTGTGATGGAATGTTTAAATATGGTTTCATATCACTAACCGTGTGTATTTGTCCTCAGGTGAACAGCTATGCCAGGGGTGGCGTGCAGTTCGTGGGGTCAGTGCTCCAGCAGGCTGGAGGAGGGGGGTGTAATGGTAGAGTGCCCAGTCCCAGGAGGGGCTGCCGTTCCCCACCCCGCACCCCACCGCGCACACCGCCCGGAGATGCAGATCTAGAAGGCCGTGGCTACAGCCCAGGTGAGATGTTCCTCTAATCTCATTATGAACCATCTGAAGTCTATGAAACAATTTTAATAGTTTTGAATCAGGTGCACAGCTGGACTATAAATATTATTTGAATCATGCATGATTGGGTGAAACTCACAAAGAACATGTCATATCTCATCCCAGAATCAAACAGGAAAATTGTATAATATTGGTAAAATAATTATACTGCATGATATTTAATAACCTTATTCAGACTTATGAAGATGCTTTGCTTTTATTTTTCCTGTTCAGTTTGTCTTGAGTGGTGTCAGTTTGATTTGGTTTAACCCTGTAATATCTTTGTCCTCTGTGGAGCTGTGGTGTCTCCTCACCCTCTGGGCATCATACCAACCTCTCCACTCTCCATGGCAACCGTTTCAGGGCCACATGTGAGATTAAGATCAGTCAGAGGCTGTTAGCGTCTTAACATGAGTACTGTACCTCATTTATTTGCCCTGTTACACTTAGTAGTTATGGTAGATGAACTGATAGTTTGACCTGTTAAAAATGGTGTCTAAAGCAATGACCATTGCATGACTTATTTTACTCCAATATGTCAAAAATTTTGAGGTTGCATTGGCCTGCATTGGTCATACAAAACGTGTGAGACTCACTATCATTTTCAGACCTGAGGTTGCTGGTGCTGTTTCACTCCTGGGCTCCAGGATGTGCCCCGCTGGACTCTCTGGCCTGCTGTTACCACCAGGGGGCGCTGTCCATGCGTGTGTCCAGGAAGGGTCAAGTTGTCAGTGCCCTGGAAGCTGATTGGCTGGAATTGACCGCAGCTTACTACCGCAAGGGCTGGTCATTGGTCGACTCCTTTGTATACTGGGACACACCAAAAGGTAGTTCTTGGACTTATTTTTGACTGTCATGATTTGATTCTCTGCGCTGCTTGTTTTTTCCGACTGAAATGTTTGTTTGTGTTTTTGAAAGGAAGATGTCAACATCCTCTTTAGCTCTTCCTAAGAAAGATTTAAAATTATGATATAAGGAATTAACTGATAGTTTTTAGCAAATCAGAGCCCCTATCATCTTGGGGTTTTTTCTCCAAGTATATCTTTTCATTCTCAGAAGTCATCTTTATAATCCTCGTCTTTATTCATCCTTCACATCTCTCTATCTTTAACCAAAGCCATGTTTCCCTTCTCCTGTCTCCCACCAGAACTAAATTTAGAGCTCACGTCCCTAACCTCACGACCGTGCTTCCTGTTTCGCACCAGACTAATAGGAGCTAAATCAGATGTGCGTGTGTGTGTGTGTGTTTGAGACATCTGGAGCTAGTAAATTTTGACCATGAAAAGCAGTTTACAAAGTAGCAGTAGCTCTATAATCTCACTCACTTTCTTCCCATGTAATATGTTTCCATATGCATATATATTTAATGTGTATACCGTATATACTCTGTGTGTGTGTGTGTGTGGCGGTCATCTGGAATACATTTGGATTTTTAATAAAAATAAATCTCGTCCTCGCCAAAGATAAACTAGAATACAATAGAAAAAGTAACACTGGGAAATATTAGTTAAAATAACTCTATTTTAAAATGTCATTCATTCTTGTGATGACAAAGCTGAGTTTTCAGCAGTCATTACTCCAGTCTTCAGAAATCATGAAAATATGCTGATTTGGTGATTTCTTCTTGTTACCAATGTTGAAAACAGTTAAATATTTTTTGTGGAAACATGCCTTTTCAGGATTGTTTGATTAATAGAAAGTAAAAAAAAAACAGCAATTTTTTGAAATAGAAATCTTTACTGTTACTTTTGATCAATTTGATGCATCCTTGCTGAATAAATTATTATTATTGTTATTTTAAAATCTTACTAACCCCAAACTTTTGAGCAATAGTATGTGTGTATGTTGTCTACCTGTAAATATTATAAAGGATGTATAAATTAATTGCAAAAAAAAGAGACCTCTGTAATGTTCCAAGTGTTTGCTCTATAATCTTATTCGCTCTTCTTTTATCCTCTCACTTGTTGGTGTACATGGATTTATCTTGCTGTCATACAAGTAGTTCAGTTTCATTATCTTTTGTAGGTCATTGACACACTTCCAGCACTGACTAAATGAGACCTACAAATTATGTCTCTGTGGTTCAGTGGGCGAAAATATAGAATAATCATAATAAAATGGTCTCCTGTATTATAAACAGTCACTTTTAACATTCAGATATGAGGAATAATGATAAAAGGATACATTTGAATGATTAAATTAACATTTAGACACATCTAGACATAACAATGTAAAAATCTAGCTGTGAATTGTCATTAACTAGCTTCTACAGTATAATGTAGATTTTTAATGGTTGTTTTTCCAGGTGAGCCAGTGCCCAGGTCTCTAGAGGGGCTGTTTGTCTATGAGGAGAAGAGCACAGCGCCACCTGCCAATGACACGATTGTAGTGGAACAGTGGACTGTTATAGAGGTGTGACTGCATGTATGAAATGTCTAAAATGTGTCAAATTATCACATGAAGGATGTTAAGTGTGTAATTTTATGTTGTCTTTAATGATTTCCTGTTTGTGTCACAGGGTTCAAATGTAAAGACAGACTATGGTCCTCTGCTCCACACGTTAGCAGAATTCGGCTGGCTGCTCACCTGTGTACTGCCCACCCCAATTATTCGCCATGACAGGTGGGACCCTCATAGTACAAGCCATATAATCATGTTTAATTACATCCCATCACCGTATCCCAAGCTGACTGCTTTTCTTTTCCTGCAGTGAAGGGAATCTCGCCACCAAGCAAGTTGTTTTCCTACAAAGACCCGTCAAGGGCCAAACGGTACCACAGCACAGTCAGGTACCTATTTGTTAATGGCATTTTAAACGATTACATTTGTAAATCTGTTGCTTTTCTTGTTCTAAGACATATTTAAAGGACACAATTGTCTATTTACAGTCCATTTTTGTGAGGAAGACAAACTTTTAAAGTGATAGTTCAGCCAAAATTAACTTAAGATAACACAAATGATTTTGAACAACCACTCACAAACCATTTTTATTTTAGTAGTAATATATATAATTATTGTATTTATTAGTACTTTGAATTGGCTTTTATTTGTATATTTCCTTATTAGTTTTTTTTTTTTTTGCTTTTTAAGGTTGAATTTTAGTGCTTTTAGTAACTTATATCAGTTAGTTACCAGAAGGGTTATTATCATCAGCTAAAACAAAAAATATTGTTACTTGAAACAAATTAAATATTAACTAAAACTAATAAATAAAAATGGATAATTTTATAGGCATTTTCAAAAATCTAATAAAAATGACAAAAATCTATAAATTTACTATAACTAAAATTAAAGTGAAAACAGAAAATATAAAAATGTAATTCAAACATTAACAAAACTATATTAGTTTATAAACCATATTACAAATTTTTGTTTTAGATTGTTTCTAATATTTATATTTTATTTTAGCTTTATTAAATATGAATAGTTTGTTTTTTTTAAATATAATTTCAGTTAACGATAAGTCACAAACCATTTTTTATGAATAAAAATACAAAACCATAAAGGACCATTTCTTTTGTTCTCTAAAATTTCCCAAAAATTGCAATATTGACAGATTTCATGACACGTTATTTTGTATCTCAACCCTCTTGTTTTTGTTCCTGAAGGGATCGACACGACGAGAGGTGTGCAGTCACTCTGTGAGTCGAGGCGTGGATGAACCGCACACAGAGCTGTCGTCTCCATGTTCAGGGGGAATCGGTGGTTTCCCCGTGTTTGGAGGGGGGTATCCCAGTGCGCTGTCCCATTTAGATGAGGGAGGATTTGAGCCAGACGATGGGGCTGCAGAAGTCACCTGTATGTGATGGACCAACTCAATTTCTTTTTCAAGTTCTGTCAGAAATCTTTGACGGTTGAGAGCGGCAGCTGGCGTAGAATTTACCACATCACCAGACCACAAGAGATTTGCGTTCCTGTATTAGAAACGGACTCATAGCACTTTTAACGTTTTGTAAATTATTTTTAACAAGCCATAATGTCGTCATAGAGGTCGGTTTTATTTACTCTTGAAAACAAAGTTTATGTGCAATGATACTTTGATACAAAGTATCAGAAATAGCACTGAAATTCAGTTATTTGCATCAACAGTGTTTCACAGCACTCGCACAATACCACGTGTTCACTTCACATCATATTTGTCTTAAGATCAAGCTCAAACACTATTTTTTTGTCCCACATCACTATGAGTGTCCTTCCTCACTGTTCATTTTTTGCTGTTCTTTTTCCTGTTCCTTTTATACTCCGAACCAGCTGACAATTCAGTTGTTTGTTCTAACACCTGCAACGGTTCAACGTGACGAACTCAGGAACCGAGTATCCAAACAGTCCCTCTGCAGGACGTTTGCTTGGTGTGCAGATTTGTGACATGCTTACATTTTCTTGCAGAATTTTCCAGGACTTGGAGTCAAAACATCAGAAATGCTTCATTTAATGTTTAAGGGAAATGCATATGCACTGTAAGCCTACAAATGCTTCAGAATGGAATCCAAGAACCAGCCTGTACTAAACGCTGAACTTGATGCTGTAGTCTGGTTTATCAGGTCTGTGCCATGTGTTCAAGTGGTGCTAGAGCTGAATTTGTATGTTAATCTTCTGGGAATTTCTTCACACAATCTAAAAGGGAGAGATAATACACTGATTTGCATGTTAAGTGGCAGCATTTCAGTTCATTAACTGCTATGGGACTATGAGCAGGGTACTTTCTTTTGTTTGTCAGTGTATAAACTGACTAGTTCTCCTCAGCTCAGTGGTCAAATTCCATTCATCGGGCTGGATTTTTTCAAACTGAGCTGCATTGGTGCTGCTTGTGCCACCTTCGAATTTTTGTAGAATTTTAACCACGTTAAGGGTTGTACTGTTTTCACGTCTTACGTTGCCTTGACAATGTTTATCCCTCTTTGAGGAATGGCAGAATAGAGTAAGCACATTTTAGTTCGCAAAACAGACTATCAAGCTGCTGTAAATGTTAAAGCCATGGTGCACCGAGATGTTTCTTCAATTCCAGAAGCTGAGCTCAAGATATTTAACATTATATTCTAATATACCAGAACTGATCAGTATTATTTACCAACTGTAGTATTTGAACGTGTTTCAGACAGTTTTTGTAATGTTTTATTAAATGGGTATTTACCTCATATTAAAGTGGATGTTTGTGTTGTCATTTAGCAGTCGAACACGGCATAAAAAGCTAATGCATAAGCGTCGACTAGGTACAAGTCTTTTATTAACAATTGACATAATGAAAATACCATACATTTTAGTTTATTAAAAAAAAAAAAAAGGACAAAGTGGGCCGGATAAGAGCCCTCCACCCATGTAATAACTTAACAACGAGGGAAAAGACAGGGTGAATATCACCAGACTCGTTTATAGTCGAGAGAGGGAGAAAAAAAGAAAGGAAATTCTTATTGGTTAAGCAGGATTTACAATGGAGATGGAGTGAGATATGTACAAGGATGTAACATTTTGATTGTTACAGCTGAATGATGAAATTTGGATCAAATGAAGCATTAGTGAGTGGAAAAGTAACATATGTCAAATGACTAAAGTTGTACACCTCTGCTGTCTGGATTCTAGAGGCTCAAAATGCACAAGATGCAGCTCAGGCGTCACTCTCCCCAGCAGTGGCACTCTGGACTTCCTCTTCCAGGATGGGCACGATGAGGTTGTCCTTAGACATGAGGTTGTACTTCATCACGAAACGAGTGAAGCGGTGACACAAGAAAGTCTCGTTCTGTGGGAAAGAGATGATCTTTTGATAAAATGTTTCTATCTGATGATGTTTTGATTGTGCTTTTTAGCAAACTGTCCAAAGATGCCTCCTACTGACCACTGCAGGAAATGCTGTTTGAATGAACAGTAGTTGCTTTGTCATGACCACTGACATTATCATGCTTAACATTCACTTTAAATTAAGTAATGACTCCAAAAACTCTGTGAGCTGCTCAGATATGAACCTCACAGAAATCTCATTAGTGACCAATTGGAACCATTCTTAATGGGCAGCAATTCCTGATTGCAAATGCTCTAAGCAGAAAAATACAGCACACAAATATTTGGTAAAATAGTAAGCTTTATGATTGAATCATTTTTATGACTGACGTTCAGGATTGTAAAATGATGCATAAATAGGAAGTGCAGTAGGCTTCGGAGCAGAGCCGATATACTGTTTTATGAAATGTATGTGCTTATGAATTACATAAGCGATCTTGCTTACCTCATACTTGTCAAAAATCTGGCGGTGGTGAAAGTAAGCATGGGAGAAGATCCTATAGATGCGACGGCAAACCGAGCCCAGTTTGGCCACAGATGATTCCTTAATGCTGACGCTATACCGAAAGCAGTGAGAGGATCAGCGGTTACTCAAAACATCAATAGCCTGTTTACAGCTAGAAAATCCTAGAAATGAACACAGTAATGCAAGGGTGCACAAATCTGTTCATGAAGTTCTTCCTTCCTAGTATGTACTTGAGATCCAACTTCAATTTTGAAGCGCTTTTTACAAAACAGCTTACAAATTCATGATGTACTGCATATGTAGATAAAGCTGTATTTATTTATAGTAGTTGGAATAAGTAAATCATCATGGATTGAAAGGTATGAGCTGCATAAGATTTTATTATGAACAAAAAATTAAAAGTCGAATTACTTTTCATTCCGGTTATAATCGCAACTCAAATTTGGTTGTGTTCAAGCAGTGCTGGAACTAAATTCTGCAGGAAAACAGATCTCCAGAAGGAGCACTGAACAACCCCTGCTTTAATAGATGTTCAACAACTCACCGGCTGGGAAAATACTTGTTGCTGTTGAGAAGACACGCAGCTCCATCGAGAGTGTGCCTTGTGTAGTCAATGGCAGGGCACTGTGAGCCACAGTAAACAAACAAATCAACACAGGACACAATTATCCATATTTTAGCTTCTGCAATTCAGTCTGTTAAGAAATTCATTAGGGCTGCAACAACTGATCGATAACAATCCCAGCCCTAAAATTCATACATGGGCACTAAGCTAATTTCAAGTGCAAACTTTTAACTTCGATCAAAAGGTCACAGAGACACTCACCTCTTTGGGAGTCTTATGGGCAGCACACAGAAAGATCCACTGCTCAGTGGCAGTCATCTGGGTACACGTGTCAGGATGACACTCATTCTGTGGAGCAAAGACATCGCACATTATTGTACTGTCTTCATAAATATCTGAAGACGACTGTAAAGTGTATGAAAGAGAATTACCTGCAGTTTAACTGCTAAGCCATTGAGCTCCAAACAGAACTGTCTGTATGTATATACAAAACATGATATTTACAATTTACAAAATTCAATAACTCCCAAGATACAGTAAAAAAAAAAAAATCTTTGTCTTTAACTACTGTGTATTAACATTTAAATAAATAATGCCCTAATTCATACATGCTTTTAAGTTGTATGTATATTTAAAAAACCAGCATGTAATTACATCTACTATAATTCAATTCAGTAATTAGATCTATAATTAGATTGTTGACCCCTACTTCAACAGACTCATAAACCTAACCATGCTACAAAATTGTAGTACATAGTAGTTAAAGACAATATATAATATAATATAACGTGGGACCTATTTTGTCACCAAAAATTATATATGTCATTACAACACTAGATGATGTGAAGGATGTTCAGACTAGTAATATACCTGAGATGTTCATATTTCCACACCCCCTCATCCTGTCCCTCTGGAGGCTCCATAATCTTCTCTATGTTGGAACAATCTGAACGTATGTTCTGCTGAATATACTGAAAAGCAAAAAAACAACAACTATCAATAGCATTTATTCACAATATAAAAACACAGAACAGAAATGCACAAAATGACTTTGAAATATAATGATCTTCAGCAATCATTTTTAGTGATTCAATGAAGTAAGAAAAGCTCTCACCTGTTGCACTGCCAGTGTGCTGTCCATCTCTTCAAAAGACTCATCAGACCAGTTATAGAAGTCCTAATAATGAATAACACAACCACAGTTTTAAAAACAACACTAGAATATTTGCTACAGTTCAACCACTGTTAAGCAATTGTTGACAGTACACGTTTGATATATACATACTTCAAAGCTTTTAGACAATTTACTACTGTTTCTACGTTGTTACCATAGTTTGTACCAACCTATAGGTACAAATAACATGGTAAAATGTCCCAATGGTTATGCCGATTTCTTTATATATTAGTGACTGAAAACAGCAGTGTATAATACCTGAGAGCTGCATGGCTCTGACATACAATCGTATATTGTGTTAACTGTGTTTTAAATATAATAATTTAATGCATTTCAGGGTACTTCCAGACGGCTGCTAACGTTAGCTGACTGCTGTTTGCCAAAAAACTAGATCATGAAAGCCTGGCATTTCGGACGCCTCCTGCCTCATACTTCACTACACATACAAGTACTTTCAAAAAGGACATACATCCTATCATGAATTAAACTGAACAGGATATTCAGCTAAAACCTTCCATTTGGAAATCATTAGTTTTCTCGGCTAACTGCTAGCTTAGCTCCTTAGCATATCTGCGGCTTCCGCTCGCAGGAGAACAAATCGTTTTTTACGTAAATATGACATTACAATATACACTACGAACAGATTTGCGTTTGTAAAACGCTTTCAAATGTTATTCGCTGTTCATTTTACCTTCGCCTTGGTGCCTGGCCTATTCCTCCTCAGAACAGCTGTGCCCTCCGCCATGACCATCTCGACAGATTTAGAGTTTGATTGACAGCGCGCCCCCAATGGACGAGTAGAGCTACTACAGGAGGAGCTCAGATACAGTGAACCCAACAAATACTGGACAAAAATTAATTAATTAATTAATGTCTTAAAAGTACTTACTTTATGCATCCTCCTGAGTATAAAATATATAACAAAATGATTTGATATACCATTTTGTTTTATGCAATATGTGTGTAAAAATTTCCATAAACTGGTTTTCCCATTAAACACAGTAAATCTATACACTGTATCTAATTTGCATATTAATGTGATGCTATTGGGAAAAAAGAATTGTCATAATGGGAGTAATAATTGGCCAGATTTTCATAATAATATCTAATATTTCATAAGAAAATTGTATGTATAATTTATTTTCCTATTCAATTGTTATGTCTCCCAAAATGCACAATAAACATGCTTTTAGTTCTGGTGTCCTCTACACACTGTACAAAAAAAGAAAAAAAAGTTGAGCAACTTAAAATTTTAAGGCAACCAGCTTCAGCAGATTTTTGAGTTTTCTCAACTTGTTTTAAGTTTATACAACAAAAAGTTGAGACAATTCAAAAATCTCCTACAAAAATAAGTTGAGAAACTCAAAAATCTGCAGTGCAGTGGTACATATATGAAATGATGTCCTGTTTCATAACAGGAAGTCATATTTGGATTTGGAAACCCATTACTTTTTCCTGAGATGTTGCTTTATGACAAACAATTTGAAAATTATTCAGATTTAAATGACAATTACAAAATATAATGGTATTTCCATAAGGATGTAAAATGTTTCACTAAATTAAATTTAGCCATCTTTAAAGACCTAGGAGAGGGAGCGGTCATGGTCAAACTTCCAAACATTTAGTATCTCTAAACAGCCCTGAAGGTGCTCTGTACAGGACATCCAGACTTCAAACTGTGACATGTGAGGTCTCAGAGAAATTCTCTAAAATAGAATGTCCACTACAGAGGCAAAAACTCCACAGCTGGGTCTCAGGAGGATATGTTTAGTATTTATTTTAAACTGATTTATTTGACCTGGGGCCTGTTGTATTAACACTGCCAATATGTAAATACTTAATACTGTGTCTTGACAACTAGTCTGACCAGCTAGCAGTTAGCCAAGTGATAATCAGTCTCAAACTTTTCTCAAATTTAAATCAAAGATTTTAAGCAACTGCATTAAAAATATGACCAAAAAAAAAAAAAAAGATGTCTGTAAAAAGCTGTTTATGCAACTGGCCCCCTGTGGAGAAACTCCAGGTGGCATCTCATATGAATTTCACTCCCTCCATCTAACCACTCCATAAAGACCTGACTATTGGAGTTCTGCAGGGATTATTAGCCATGAAATTAATTTTTTAAGGACTCAAGAGCTTTCTTGTACAAACACAAAGCCTTGAGTCCATTCATATTTATTTCTTGGCACTTTAAAAAAAATAAAATATATATATATATATATGAATAATAGCGTCAGTGAACCAAGCTTCCAAGAGTGCACTACCAAATTTTCATTTCTTTCTTTCTTACATCCATTCATTAATAATGTATGTGTACATACTGATTATTCTAAATCAAATTTAAAATAAGAAAAAGTCATTTTTTTAATATTTGAATAATTTTTAATGAATAAAAATGGCATGGCAGTTGAAAAACACTTTTTATATAGTTGTGATAAAAAGGTCTAGGAGTCTGGATAACTTTCAGAAGGCACTGTACTATTATTATTTTAGTTATTCCTTCTGATCACATCCTGTAGCACATATTCATAATTCAAAGGAAATTATTAATGGAATAAAAATTTGTCTGGTAAAACATGTATTTTCAAACCCTATAATCAGTTCACTACTTACTTTATAAATCACAACCAAAAACAATAATAATAAAAAAAAAACTCATCTGACTCCATTATAATCTTCTACAAAGTGTTAAAGAATTCACACCTGACCAAACACTAAAACAAACTGTTCATGAATATGAGAATATAAAGTAATTGCAATTCATTTTGTGTGTATCCTAATAATACACACAATTTAGACAGTCCATTTTCATGTTTCAACATTCACATGTTCATTTCCAAACTGTTCCATGAAGAAGCAAGATGAAACATCAAGATCACTTTATTTTAAACAAAACTTGATCATACTTATTTACAATTGAATGACAGAAACAATTGAATTGACATAGAAAAAAAGAAAACAAACATGGAACAACCATTCTCTCTATGGACTCCAGAATGACACAGATGGTTGAACAAGCATACTTCATTCTACATATTTGCCAAGAATATCTCCATCCCGGAACAGGAAATAGTCCTACAAAAGAAAAAAAAGGTCATTGTAAAATCAAGTCACTATTATACAAATTATAAATATAATTTGGTTACATATCTTCTATAGAACTTAGTCAGAATAACACCATATTTAATTTCTGACAGGAATGAAAACAAAGCTGTGAAGAATAGAAATACTATGTTCAAATCAATGAACTGAAAAAAAAAAAAAAAAAAAAAATAGAAATTTAATTAAGTTGAAAATTACGTAATCTAGCACCTTTATACAGTGCATACCATTTTAAAGACTATACCTCACAGGGATATAACCCAACTAAAGTCTATAATAACATGCCAAGAGCTTTAAAATAGTCTAAATAATGGATACGTATTAACTAATAATAACAGATACATAGGAATAAAAAAAATAAATAAAAAAAATCAATCATTTTATAATCCAATCATGGCCAATGATCTAACCTTATCATCAAGAACAACTTTTGTTCCTCCGTACTCCGGCAGCAGAACTTTATCCCCAACTTTGACGCAGACAGGTGTTACTTTCCCTTCCTGAAAGACAGACAGCATTTAAACTCTGAGGTACAGCCTGCACCTCACACACTGCAAAAAAAATGCTTAAATCAGATCATAAAATATGAGCTTATATAAAAAAAAAAAAGCTACCTTGGTGGTGGATCCTGGACCCACTGCCATTACTGTAGCATGCAGCACTTTGGCTTGAGACTTTTCTGGAATCATGATGCCTCCTTTTGTCACCGTCTCTGCAGCCAACCGCTCCACCAACACGCGGTCGAACATGGGAAGAAATTTCCGGAAAGCCTGCTTTGGGGGAAAGGCATGCTTAGTACAGTGTAGAAATAGTTGATGCATGTTTTACAACACTACAAACATTTACCACTAGGGGGCATTGCAGACTAGAAAAGAGAACATTTCCAAGTCTTCCTTTTCCTCTAGTTTTTGCTATATTGTAAATCTATTCCCAAAGCTGTTCAAATAATATTAATCAGTCAAAAACTATTATGGTTACATTCACTTTTAAAAGCAGGCCTTTAAGTAATGCTTTCCTAAAATGCACCACTCTAAGTTTTTGACTTCAGTTGACTTATTTAAATCTTTAGTTTAACTCCCATACAGATTGCAAATTGTAGGCTACTAAATTAGATGCATATTTAAAATGGATACCTTTAAGAAAAAAACAAAACAAAAAACACTGACCATTACTGTTCACAAAGTTTCAAAGACAAGAGCAGCTGCTTGTCTGAGAACAGATGTATGTGTATATGTATGTATGTGTGTGTGTGTGTGTGTGTGTGTGACCTTGAGAGAAGGTCATGTGTGAGGGAGGGTAGATGGGACAGGAGATGTTAAGGTTTGATGTGGGGGAGGAGAGGAGTTTGGAGGTTTTGTAAATGTTTACTATCCTGCTGAAGGACAAAAGGACAGGCAACATGATAAACCCGGTTTATCAAGGCTGAACGGTTTGGAATGTAGAAGATTCTAGAATGAATCAGTTGTGCGTTTCATTCAAAGGCAACTGAATGTCTTTCATTCATTTCTGGCAGTCAGTGAAGTATAAACATTTTTAATTAATATGCTATGGTAATTTATTACAAGGTTAATACAGACAAATAAACTGTCAACTCCTCTTGAGACAATATATAATCTCTATGCCTGAATCTAACTGAAAACAAAATAATCACAGTTACTGTACAGCACAATGCACATGTGTTCGCCTCCATTCAAAATGACCCGGAAGTTCATATCTTGCTTAAACGCTATTGGTTGTAATGATCTTGGAACCTAGCAGAGTGTGACAACCTGATTCAAGAAATTAAGATGATGGAAATATATTGAGTTTTCACATGTAAGATATGACAGTACCTGCAAGACAAATACTTTATACGCATGAAAAGAAATGATCATTCTATACTCTGTCATATGAAAGAAAATAGTATGTTGTAAAATAAGTATACCACCTTTTTAAACTACACTTGTCAGTAAACCAACGATTTGCTAAGATTGATAGCAAACCGGGTTAACGTTACCTGTGAAATCACCAACCCTGCTCACAGCGAACCACTCATTTTAAACCTCTCACAAACACTCCGTGTACTGAGTAACACGCTTAACATCGCATGTGTTATATTAACTCTGAGCTCGAATACATTCCTAACCGTGACCTTGCAGCTGTAATTGATGGAGGGTTATAAAACATTGCGCTATCTCAGTCACACAAATCAACTAACTAAAGAAACAAGTCATCCAGATGGTACAGTTAGATAAATTATCTTAAGCGTCTTACCATTTTTGCTGATCTTTATGAAAAGCGCGTCCGACAGAGCAGTAGACAGTCACACTGGACCACTTCACTACGGCGATCCACGTGAAGAAGAAATGTCTGGAAGGGCACTGCGCATGCGCCGAGAAAACTAATCCTTACCGACCCCCTTCCCGCGATCTAGAATGTTCCTCGATCGCCTACACGTTACACAGACATTTAAATATATATCAATATTTTTTACTTGTTTCAAAGGCATCGTTGATTATAAATAACAAAAAAGGTAGTAAAAAGCTACCTAAATTGGTACCTAAATTATAAAATAATTAATAATACTACTAACCCACTCTAAATACAAAATAAATAATTATACAACATAAATACGAATGTATTGATTTATATAAATCAACATATTATACAATATATATAAAACTTTTAACAAAATCAAAGAAATTTGTCAAATGCAATAGCATTTCTTGTTGCACAATCTTGACCTCTGACGTCTTTTTTTCTCCAATAGAATCTGCGAAAATTCTCGAATTTGACGCCCCGGATCGAGCATAACAACAATATAATGGGCTATTTTCATTTATTTTATTTATATGTTCCTTCCTTCATATGTTGAATGACGTTGAAACAAAAAGCAAATGAAGGCATCTATATATTTAAGAGCATAATACGTATCTATAGTTTGATAATAGTGGGTTATTCAGATGTCAGGGCGGCGGGAGGTTACCCGGATGAAGAACGCATGTGAGTTCAGTGTAACTGCAGCAGCTCTAAAGCGGCTCCTTTTCTTATATCATTCAGTCTTCTGTACTGACGGACACGCGCATCCCCTCGTTCACCTCCAGATCACTCTGCAGTAAGTCAATTATACTAATTTATAAAAGCCTATAAACAAACTACACTGCATAACGCTATTTAACGTTACTGGCCTGGGAATATAAAGATTAATGAGATCAAAGAGGAAGATATGTAACATAATTTTGTAATGCCAAAGCTGTCAGTTGGTTCTGTCGAGTTGTAAAATAACATTGTGCATGTTTACTGTGTAATTAGCTGTCATTTAATCCTATCGTATTCTAGAACATTTATACTTTTATGGCAGATGCTGATGGTGCTCATTTTGAATAATTGGCATGAATGTAACAAATATATTATGCATATCACATGCATTGCTTGGTAATTATAATGCATCAGTGTCATATCTGCTTTATTGACTACGTCTTTATTAGCAGAATAATAAAGCTCAGTCTTAACTGAAATATAGTGGTGATTTATAGCTTGCATGCTAACTATAGCAAATTCTATGATATTGAGGCCTAAGAATTTTACTCGTGTTATGTATTAAACATTTAATCGGTACAATGGTTAGTTTCGCTAAAACAAAAGGAATACCACGGGAACTTTGTAACTTGAACGCATGGGGATGAAAGGGATCATTTCCGTCTCTGTCGTGACGCGGAGTGATTTTGACCTTGTGACGCCCTGAACACACGTGGGGGAGATGAAAGACCACTACAGGCTCGTGTACGCTACGTGAACATTAACACATTTCAGTTACAGTGGAATTATAATTATTACCTGTTATCGTTGCTTTTTAAAACTTTTTACATTCCTCTTTTATGGTTGATGATATAGCTTTTAGAAACATTGAAGTAACTGTCCAGGTGAACCATGCCAGTGATGACTGTCTCCTCGTATTTTCTAAAGCAAGTTTTAAGGGAAAGCCTTGATATTTTGAACACGAAATATGAAGAGGATAAGTTCATGAATGAATGACACGGCCAAAGATTCATATAATGCTTTCAGGGACCAGTGGGGGCAAAGACTAGTTTTTGGTATCCGGATTTGTACTCATGTGACCTCAACACAAGATTTGAATTTTTTTTTTTTTCAGTGTCTTTGGTTGGCAAAGGGGTTGAGTGAATATCATGCATAAAATGTCTCTACTGCCTGACAGATATCAATAAAATTATGAGAAATCGCGCTCCTATGTGACTACATAAAAAGAAAGAAGCTCAGAGTTCTGTCAGCGACTGTCAGCCAATCATAAACGGCTCTCTGCCAACATCAGCCAATGCCATGGGTTTTGGGCGGGGCTATCTGTTTGTCTAAATTAGTTGTTCTCGATCAGGGAACCAGGAGAAAATTCCGACAAAACAATTACAAATAAATACATTTTATTTTATTTAATCATCCTTTGGCCTTGGAAAACATGAATACACAAGAGCATCATTCTAGATTTGAATAATCATGTAAATTAAAATCTTGTGGGAACGTAATTTTTTATTTTATTATAATTTATTTTATTTTTTTTTTCCCTCTCTAGTCATTTCAAGCTCTAAAATGTTTTATCAAGTATAAGTTTTGAAGAAAAACAAAAAATCCTTATTCCTAATCCTTATCCAGTAAATCACAAACAACTGGATAAAGGACCCATGCAAATTGTGGACAGTGGTGCCCCTGGTCTAAATGACTGGAGTGTTATCTTTATTTATTTATTTATTTATTTATTTTTATGCTGATGATGTAGAAATTACTTTCTAATTTCTAAATAATAATAATAATAATAATAATAAAAGTTCTGCATCAACTCTTTCTTATAGAAATGCTGCGTTTACCCAGTGTAATGAAACAGATGAGGCCAGTATGCAGGGCGCTGGCCCCACACCTGACCCGTGCATATGCCAAGGACGTCAAGTTTGGAGCAGATGCCCGCGCCCTCATGCTCCAGGGCGTTGACCTGCTGGCTGATGCTGTGGCCGTCACCATGGGACCAAAGGTATGCTCCGTTTAATCAGTCGCCAGGGGAACAGCAGATATGTGACCCTGGACATTGAGATTTGTACATCATCTGAAAGCTGAATAAATAAGTTTTCCATTGATGTATGGTTTGCTATGATAAGACAATATTTGGCCGAGATACAACTCTTTGAAAATCTGGAATCTGAGGGTGCAAAAAAAAATCTAAATATTGAGAAAATGGCCTTTAAAGTTGTCCAAATGAAGTTCTTAGCAATGCATATTACTAACCAAAAATTAAGTTGTAATATATTTACGGTAGGAAATTTACAAAATATCTTCATGGATCATGATCTTTACTTAATATCCTAATGATTTTTGGCATAAAAGAAAAATTTATAATTTTGACCCATACAATGTACCTTTGGCTATTGCTACAAATATACCCATGCTACTTATGACTGATTTTGTGGTCCAGGGTCACATATGTTACTCCTCTTAAAGTCACATTTGTAATCATTAATGGCAGGAACAACTAGATTTGTCTCTCTCCCTCAGGGTCGCACCGTTATTATTGAGCAGAGCTGGGGCAGCCCTAAAGTCACCAAAGATGGTGTCACAGTTGCCAAAAGTATCGATTTGAAGGATAGGTATAAGAACATTGGGGCCAGGCTAGTACAGGACGTGGCCAACAACACTAACGAGGAGGCTGGAGACGGCACCACAACGGCCACAGTTTTGGCCCGTGCTGTTGCCAAGGAGGGATTTGACACCATCAGCAAAGGAGCAAACCCTGTGGAGATCCGTAGAGGAGTCATGACGGCAGTGGAAGAAGTCATCAATGAACTCAAGAGACTCTCCAAGCCGGTCACAACACCAGAGGAAATTGCTCAGGTAAGAAGTGCCCTAAAAATGCACACTAAATAGGGTGTTTTTTTTTTTGTTTTGTTTTTTTCACTTTTTGTTTCTGTCAATCTTTCTTTGGTAAAGGTGGCCACTATTTCTGCCAATGGAGACACTGAAGTTGGTAACATCATCTCCAATGCTATGAAGAAAGTGGGCCGCAAGGGTGTTATTACAGTGAAGGTAGGCTGCTACAGTAGAAGTAGTATTTAGAACAGGTGGAATGATGGTTTGATCCTTAAAATACCTATAATTCTTGTTTAAAGGATGGTAAAACCCTACATGATGAGCTTGAGATCATTGAGGGCATGAAGTTCGACCGTGGCTACATTTCTCCTTATTTCATCAACACTGCTAAAGGTGTGTATTTTGTAATAGAAGCTCATGTGTTTGTACCAGTATGAATTGAATAGCTCACCCAAACATGATCATTTTGATATCATTTACAAACCTATATGAGTTTCTTTGTTATGTTGAACATAAAAGAAGGTATTTTGAAGAATTCTGGTAATCAAACAGTTGATGATCCCCGTGGATGTCTTTCCCTACTATAGAGGTCAATGGGGACCAATAACTGTTTGGTTCTTCAGAATATCATCTTTTGTGTTTGGAACGACATGAGGGTGAGTAAATGATGACAATTTTCATTTTTGGGTGAAACCATTACTTTAATGTTGGAATGACAACAGCATGTATTCTCTGTTTGCAGGCCAGAAGTGCGAGTTCCAGGATGCTTACCTGCTTCTGAGTGAGAAGAAGATCTCCAGCGTACAGAGCATCGTGCCAGCACTGGAACTTGCCAACCAGCATCGCAAGCCTCTGGTCATCATTGCTGAAGATGTGGACGGAGAGGCACTCAGCACTCTGGTCCTCAACAGGTTTGTCTCTAAAACCTTAGCACAACAAGAAGTTTGCAAGAAATGCATGGAATGGATAAACATGAAATAGAATAAGGTTTTTTGTTAAAACTGATTTTGTTAAAAATATATATTTATTTTCTTAATGACATTGGCTAACACTACAGTAAATTGCAAGAGATATATCAAAGTAACAACTGTAGTAAACCTTTTTTTGTAAGGTATGATCCTTTTTATTTAAAGATTCTGGGTTAAAGGTCAATGCTAAAACTCACCAACAGGTTGAAGGTTGGACTTCAGGTCGTTGCGGTCAAGGCTCCAGGATTCGGGGACAACAGGAAAAACCAGCTGCAGGATATGGCAATTTCCACTGGAGGCACGGTATGTGCCTAAGCTTTTGTCTTCATCTGTATTCATTACATTAATTAATAGCTCATTTAAAATATCTCATTTATGTAATGCTTTAACATTGTATTATGGCATGTATGGTCTCTTGAGGTACTTGCCATTGCCCATAATAACATGATAAAGTCTGTTAACACACCTGATCTGTGTGTTTTCAGGTGTTTGGTGATGACGCTGTGGGTCTGGCCATCGAGGATATCCAGTCACATGACTTTGGCAGAGTCGGCGAGGTCATTGTGACAAAGGATGACACAATGCTCCTCAAAGGCCGTGGTGATCCAGCAGTCATTGAGAAGCGTGTGAATGAGATCGCTGAACAGCTGGAGAGCACAAACAGTGACTACGAGAAGGAGAAACTCAACGAGCGTCTGGCCAAGCTCTCTGATGGAGTGGCTGTGATTAAGGTATGAAAGCCAGAAGAATGTATCGTCATTTGTTAGTATAATGTGTCCATCGTCATGGTAAAAAAGTCATTCTCTTTATTAGGTTGGAGGAACAAGTGACGTTGAAGTGAATGAGAAGAAAGACCGTGTCACTGATGCGCTGAATGCCACTCGAGCTGCTGTAGAGGAGGGAATCGTTCTTGGAGGAGGATGTGCCCTGCTGCGCTGCATCCCAGCCCTGGACAACATCAAGCCAGCCAATGATGATCAAAAGATTGGTAAGGACTGAAGTGTAGATCTCATCCTCCAGATGTCCTCTTCGGAATAACCCTCTGTTAACTTCCCCAAACTTGACTTTTTTTTTTTTTTTTGCTCTTAAAGGTATCGACATTATTCGCAGAGCGCTGCGTATTCCAGCAATGACTATTGCCAGGAATGCAGGAGTTGAGGGCTCTCTGGTGGTGGAGAAGATCTTGCAGAGCGCTCCAGAGATTGGATATGATGCTATGAATGGAGAATATGTCAGCATGGTCGAAAGAGGCATTATTGACCCCACAAAGGTGTGTATTTGTGATTCACAAACTTGTCAGTTTAAATCAGTAATGTGTCAGAGTGGTTTCTGTTTAATTAATATCTTGACATGTACGATATATCATTACAATACTGACCTACATTATATACAGTAATGTTTTTTTAATTTTTTTTTTTTTTTAATCCGTTTTGAAAACAGTTGTGCTGCTTATTATTTTTGTGGAAACCATGATACTATACTTTTTTCTTTTTTTTAAGGATTCTTTAAATAAAAAGTTCAAATGAACAGCATTTGTTTGAAACAGAAATTTATAAAAGTTTTTAATTTTATTTTGATCAGTTTAATGCCTTCTTGTTTAAAAGCATTTATTTCTTTTAAAAAAACTTGTCTTACTGACATGACATTTTAATATATATTTTTATATTTTGTTGTGATGCCTAATAGATGATAATGTACTGCCGATATTCTTTTGTAGCATTTAAATAATTTTTAGTTTAGTTTTTACTATTACTTTAATCAAATAGTTTGAATTTTAATATTTGCCTTTCATCAGTTATTGGGCGTGAAATTAAAAGAATTATTGAATTATCAGTATCAGCCAGAATTGTAATGTTGGTGCATCCCTATCAAAAACATAATGCTCCCTCTGTTTAATAAGTGCATTGTCTTTGTCTCCCCCTGCAGGTTGTGAGGACTGCGTTGCTAGATGCTGCAGGTGTTGCATCTCTGCTGTTTACTGCTGAAGCTGTTGTCACCGAGATACCAAAGGAGGAGAAGGACATGCCGGCTGGAGGAATGGGTGGAATGGGTGGAATGGGAGGCATGGGTGGTATGGGAGGCATGGGATTCTAAACCGATCTGCACTGACTTTAGTGAAAGGGTTGTGGGCAGGGGACATGATTTGCCTCTCCCTTTCGACTTGGAAAAACCTGCCGAAATTGAGTGCTGGTGGTCTGATCATGGAGCAAAAGAAACGGACCTTACAGTCTCCCATCCTTCCACCGCTATGTCCAATCTCATCTCTCTACTCATGGCTGAAGACATCACCCTACCGCTTTAAAGACAAGTTCTTAATGTGACCAGGGAGAGTCTGTCTGCCTTTGTTCTATAACATTGTGCTCACCAACGTCTAATGGGAAAGTCCATTTAACATATTGCATACTGTCATGCTGTTGTGTTGTACGAATGTCATTGTGCGTATAGCTGGTTTTGAATCAGACCATCTGTAGGGGCTTTAAAGGCCAGATGTTAAGGTTAAAGTTTGTCTTCATGAGCAAGAAAGTAGTAGGAGCTTTGACCAGTTGTATCTAAAAAAAATTCCACATCATTGATCAGTTGATTTTTTTTTTTTTGTACACTGTTCATTTGTTCATATATAAATAAACCCCTCATTTGAGGATTACACAACTGTGACGAAGCAAGTACCTGTTTTGCCTTCAATTGCTAATTTAACTTTTCTCACTGAATAGAAATATGTTGATATCAGCTTAAAGAATTGCCATAATGTTTTCCTGTGTTAGTTTCTTAAAGGGATAGTTCTCCCAAAAACAAAACTCATTTGCTCATTTACCCACCTTCTTGTTTTTCTAAACCTCTATGACTATATATTAAATTTTGAGAGTCGGAGAGGTCCAAAACAACATTAAACAGCATTGAACATCAAATTGGAGCCAATTTTTTATTTTTTTTTCCTTCAAAATCTCTTTTGATGACAATTTTCATTTTTGGGTTAACGGTCCTTTAAAATCTGAAGGTTGAACATCTTTTGGTCAAGCCTAGAGTTTGGTAGGAAGGTTGAGTGGAAGGATGGGTGAACTTGTTGCACAGCAATTTTTACAACAGCCATGCAAGTGAATGCCCAACGAAATATTGAATACAATTAGTGTGAAGTTATTCTAAAGATCTAACTTTTGAGTAGTGGTACAAAATTGTTTAAAAAAAACTTCTGTCCATTAAGAGAATTACTTGTTTGTTTTTAAAGCTACGTTCTCTGTGAATGTGCAACAATGATCATTCAACAATGTTTTGTACAATATAGTCATTAATTCTGTATTTTTTATTTAATAAAATTCAGTGTTCACAAAGATATGAGTTTTGTCCTGCTAATGCCAGTCAGTGGCTTCCTTTTCAGAAATATTTTACAATAAAAATATTTGTATAAATCAACTTAAAACAGTGATAAACTTATAGCCCACATTTTATCATTAATTCGGCATGAAATGGCACTCAAAACTAAGGCCAAGCCTCGATACCAGACTACGCCCCTCAAAACATCAGCAGCCTCGGTGACGTCTGAAGGCTATTATCTTAGAAGTGAAGCGAACTACATTTAGACTGTTACAAAGACAAACATTTGTTTCTTTATCATACGTACTGATAGGACCAGGAACATGTTAAGAAATAGGTTCATTCTGATTTCATGTTAAGTCTTCACTTGTTGACAATTACATGAATAATACAACAACACTATCTTTTAATAATAAGTAATTAGATGTTCACCTAAAAATGAAGCATGTTTGATGTTAAACCTACATTTGATAGCTGCATTCATATTTGAAATTTCCAGGGAATAACAAAGATTATTGACTTAATCACACACAAAGATACATGAAACTAACTAATTTTACAATACTTTTTTTTTTTTTTGGAACAAGACAGCACATAGTGACAGATCTGCTGCTGCTGATGATAAAATAATAAAAAAATAAATATATATATATATATATATATATATATATACACACACACACAGGTTAAATTATAGATATTTATGCTCATAAAAATACTATCTTAATGTACATTAACAATCCGTTAGCATTATAACGGAGCATTTAAAACAGTTTTAATAACTTTCAGTAATCAAGTTACCAATAATAATATTTTATGAATGAGTTCCTTTAGATTACAATAAAACTTCTATCTGCTTAATAAATTACTGTTCCAATGGCTATTTTATTATTTTTGCATAATGCTAATATTTAATTCCAACAGAGCCAAAGAGTTGTAATTAGATCTCAGGGCCATCACTGTCACTGGCCACTAGGGGTCATGACACAGGTTATTCAGAAGCCTTCTAATATTATCCCTCACATGATCACCCTATTTTAAGGGTGGAAACTTGTCAGAACCAGATGTTGATAAACAAACAGACACAAGGCAAGGTTTTACATATAAAAAAAATAGTTTATAAACCATGCAGGCAGGATATATATATATATTCACCCACAACACACTCATTAAAACACCTAAATTAAAACAAACAAAAAGAGATCCCTAAAAGACAGAAGGAAGGAAAAAAAGAAAAAAGATTATCCATTTGTTTTTTATACCTCAATTGTACACTAAAGTTTAGTCTTACACTGGATATGTACACGTGGTTAACCCATAACCAAAATAAATACAGGATACTCGTATACATGTTTTTAAGATAATGATAAATAATATGTAACCTTCTCTGTAAAAGGCAGTAAGCATGTGGAAGCTAGCAGGGTATGGACTGGAATCTTTAAAGGTCTGTGTTGATGGATACCTCACTACAATCTGATGAGAGCTCTGGGAAAAGTTTGCAACATTCCACTCCGTTTCCCAGAGTTTGGGCCCTTTTAGAAGCAGTGGATATCGTAGATGGGAGAGAGGTCTGTTAAAAACAACAAACATATTGCACACCTCTAGGAGAGAAAGGCAGTCTTTAATCTGGACACTTAAAATCATCCGAGGAGTGAACTGGAGCACCACTACCAGAACTTGACTGTGCAAAATGGTATAACGCAAGGCAGTTTGGTGAAAGGGGGCCTCTTAGCGTTTATTTTTCATGCCCTTTTTGTGCTGGTATGCAAGAATACAACAGACCTGAGTCCAGTGTGTAGCCTTGATACCCTGATAGTACTTTGTGCATTTGGCTACAGCAACAGTCAGTCTTCCGCACGTGACGCACGCACTCAAGTTGAGTCTCCTCATCTCTTTCTTGAAATCTTAAAGGATCACCTAAAAGCTTTTCAATAAATACATCACTCACCTGTCATATAAACTGTGTAACATGACAATCTTTCCATAAAATCTCAAAATAACGTCCTCTCAAAGAAACCCATGACCTTTGTCTATTGTGACATTCATGTAGCCGTTATGGTTTTTGGCAGCTGTTTTAAAAACCATCTCAAGGTCCTCATATTAAAAATATATTCGGCTCAAGATGCCATACTGATAGCGGGTTTTAAAAAGTTAACATGGAGGCAGTGGAGCAGGGCTCAGCTGGCACAATCAAGCCCTCCATGAAAAGATCCAGCCACATTTGTTTTTTTAGCATTAAAAAAAAAAAAAAAAAAAAATGAAATCAACTGGTTTGTTTGGACCAGGCACTGACGATATTCAGGCACACAGAGCTCCTGCTCTCTCAACTGTCTTTGTAATGCTCTAAATGTATGCTTTCAATAAAACCCCCAGTTCCCTGAACAACAACCCCCTCCCCATCCGTCTGAAGCTGTGGAATGAACTACGTGTGGTGGATCTCGTGAAACATCAGTTCGCGTGGGATCGCTGTCTCTGGGCCGTATAGCTTTGACGCTCGGCGCTCAAAGGCTGACACCATCTGCTTCACGACCTCGTCGAAGAAAACTGCGGCCAACTGAGAATGCAGGAGCGAGCGGAACTCAAAGGAAATCTAGGGACAGACAGAAGCAAGGAATCAACATTTGCTTTGAATCAAATGTCGTCATTCATAAACGTTATGGCTCATCTCAAAGGACTTTACTTTAAGACTTTTCAGAAATACAAGAGAAGGTGAATGGAATTCAAACCTCACTGGTTCTTAAGCTCAAATCTGCTTGCATGATATATGAGAAAAGCTTCTGTTTTCTGTTCTGCAAAAAGGACAGTTCACCCAAAAATGAAAATTTTGCCATTAATTATTTCTTTGCACACAAAAAATATTCTCGTAGCTTCGTAAAATTACGGTTGAATCCCTGATGTCACATGGATTATTTTAACTATGTCCTTGCTACATTTTTGGACCTTGATCATGTTAGGATCCTTGCTATCTATGGGAGGGTCAGAGAGCTCTCGGAATTCATCAAAAATCTCTTAATTTGTGTTCCGAAGATCTTACAGGTTTGGAACGACATGAGGGTGAGTAATTAATGACAAAATTTTCATTTTTGGGTGAACTATCCCTTTAATGGAGGGACAGAAATCTAAGGTTTCATTAAAAATAGCATTTGTATTTCAAAAATGAACAAAAGTCTTTTGGCTTGGGTGAGCAAATGACAAAACTTTCATTTTTAGGTGAACTACCTCTTTAAGCATAAGCAACGGTATCAGTCTTGGCAAGCACCCTTAAATATACTTAATATTAAAGTTTAAATATACATTGCATTCCAGCTTCACCTGAGGATTATAAACCAGACTGTGCTTGTAATACTCACAGCAAAGTCAAGGGTGCATGTACGGGGGTAGCCGGGAAGACCAGGGCTGAAGCGCCACACCGTCTCCAAGTGATTGAAAAGTTTTCCATCAGAGCAAGATGCCTGAAGATGCAAAAAAGCAATGGAGTTAAAAACAACTTTCAGCTCATAAACACAAGTATTATGAAGTATTGGTCTGCCATTAATCCATAAAATAGATCCACTTAAGAAAATAAAGTGCTGTACATACCTTGACCAAATGCGGGCGAACTGTAGTAACGAGCGAGGTGTAGTTTTCTACCACAGGAGGGAAGCCCACACTCAGCTTGGCCTTGCAAAATCCAGAGCGGCGGAATACAACTTCCGAGCGCTTGCACCAGGGCACGAACAGCAGGTAGTCTTCTACTTTGGCCACAACCTCATACATTTCTTGCATTGAGTACCTGTGTGCCACAGAAAAGACAGTTAGCCAAAACAATACAATGGTGTCTTGTGTGCAAATGACATTAACAACAAATTGTTTAATTTTTGTTTTGGGAGTGGACTTCTTAGGGGGGTAGGATCTTTCTATGGAAGCAAGTAGTCATTCAGCAGACACTTTAACTCAAAGTGACTTACAGTATACTGAATACATAGGAGTAATTCAGGGTTAAGTGCTCAAGGGCACAAGAGTGACCGCTCAAACTTTCTGATTACCAGCCCTAAGCTTTAGTCATTATGCCACAACACTGACTCTGCATTTATAATCTGAGGAGTTCAATGACCTTTTTTATTAATCTAACTTTGGAGTCATGTCAGCTCATAACCTCACTGGATGCACGGCACTCTATAGCAGTTTGGGATTGACTCACTGCTGGACGTCAATGCATGATGGTATCAAGACAGAAGAAAGGTCAAACACTGTTTGTTTACTGTCAGATTTGTGTACACAGGGTCCAACAGAGGTAAACACGGACATATCTTAAGTTTCAAGGTCTAATTTTTGAGCATTTTAAGACCTTCACGTTAGAGATAACAGATAAGATAAAATATTTATAGAAATGACTCAAGTCCCTCACTGCCTGCTTGTTAGCCACAATCCATCAAATATAATCTTTTTGAAAATGTCCTTACTATATAGGTGCTCAGTTCTGTTCCTGGATATGCAAGTTGTCATTCAGTAAACACTTACCCAAAGCTACTGACGGTAATTTTTCACAAGGACTTTCCCCTTAAGTAACGTAGGGTTCAGTCAACAAGGGCACAACGGGGATGGAGTTTACTCTTTACAACCTTCTGCTTACCAGCACTGTGCCTCTGGAGATCCACCTTCACGTAGGATCAATTTCCAACTTAGACTCAGCTTAAACAACATGACCCCCGACCACCTATAATCCACTCACTGACCGTCTCATGTGTACCACACACAAACATGGCCATCATAGTCCAAAAACCATTTGGATTAACTGGCGTTTATATAATTCTTGGCAGTCTGGACTCATTCACCTGGGGCCTGTTTCATAAAACAAGTTAACCAAATAAGCCAGATTTATTTCAGTTAGTCTGACGTATTGTCAATTGATTTGGTTCAAAAGCCTGGCTTATTTGGTAAACTTGTTTTATGAAACAGGCCCCTGAAAATGAAGGAATGTTTACAAGGACACTACAACAAGACTTTTGAGCAAGAACTAATCACTGGATTTGACCAAATCTCTAAACAATAACAATACGAGTTTTGCTTGAAGCACTAAATGTTAAGGATACAAAGGGAAATCAAGACTAGTTGCAATCCTGCTATTGAAGACCCAGTATGCAAAAAAAAACCTGTGCGAAGAGGACATTTTACATATGGCCAAGGAAACTATCAAATTTAATAAATAAATGAACCATCAAACTTTTAAATAAATGTAAAAAAACAAAAACAAATATAGTTCATTAAAAGGGGGGAGAACTGTGAGCTAGGTGGTGCATTTCAAGTAGTTGTTTAACAACACCCAAGTGATTCGTTTTGGCTGTTGTTAGTATGTCAAAGGTCAAATGAGTTTGTCCAGGAATGCATTTATGCTACACACCTGCATAACTATAGAACATACTTCACAGAGAGTAGACAAGTTCATCAAATTCAGTATGTGCACACGCACTGTATTAATGCTGGAACTAATTTCTGCAGGACAGCTGATCTGGACTGAGCCCTCTGCTCTAAAATGTCAGGCTTCAAAAGCGGTTCCCAAGTAACTTGTGTGACGTGTGTAACGGGTACAGATCCGTACTCCAATAACCCCAGATACCTAGAAAGCTGACACCAGATATTATTCCCATGCCCTGTTACATAAACAACATTTGCAGGGACACTGGGGCTAAAGTAATCATGGGCCTCAATAAAAATTAAAAATAGGAACAGATCATGCACCATATCCAACTTGGTTGGGAACATACCCAATGATACGTCTTTCAGAGTACTCCTTTCTCTTGTTAAAGGACTCAGAGAGGTTGAAGAAGCTCCTGGCTGGAGCCACCACAGCACGACCTGACACAGCCCTGAAGAGGGGCGGCGCCCGGGTCATCAGTATTCCACATGAAGACAGATATCTGTTGACAAAACAGGGTGAAAGTATGTCATTAAGCAACAGCATAGAAGCTGCATGAAACTTTGTGTACTTGTAATGATTTAGGCCCTATTTGTTTGTTGGATGGACGATAGCTTAAGATAGCTGACGTCTCCTAGGAGTCAGATAAGAGCAGAGAGAACCCATGAACCACACAGATAGATGTGTGCAATTTACAAGATTAGGACTCTTAATCAAAACAAAGCCTTTTATCCAGAAGATTAGTGAAAATTTACTCTTTGGCTCAATCTAATCTTAAATCACAAATATTTAGTGCAATCACTCAACTATTTTGAGACAGTTCAGTGAGACTCTTTCATTCAATAAACTCACTCACTGAACTGCAAGTTATCATGACTTTCAGTGATATTTGTCTCAACTTGAAGCAAGTTCAGTGCAATTTAGTTTGTGTTGGTGAAACTTAAAGCAGTATCTTAATGACTGGTTTCTCATATGTTATAAGAAACTGTAAAATCCAAATGTATATAAAATGGTATAATGTAAGAAACACTACAATATGCACATCCTCTACTAAACTTGAGGTATCCCTAACATACAACTGAACAATTGTTAATAAATGATATTATAATTCTTAATAGAAACTCAACTGAGGATTTGAGTCGGCTAACGATGGCTGTCAACAACAGCCGAGTTAACAGTTAACCTAAACTCTAAAATGCAAACAGCATGTGATAGCAAGTATGTGTTGCCTAGACGTGGTTGCATGGAATTTACATAGAATACTTTATATGACACCTTTGTGCAAATTGTATTCGCAAGTTAGTGTAAAAATGTAGGATTTAAGGGTTTTCTGTATTGTCTTCTTTGTTATGCACTGGCTAATTGAATTTACAAAGGCTCTGAATGACAAGCTTTTGAAATGCTAAAGAGGAGCTTAAAAAAAGCCAACTGTGATGCAACCGGCCATACAAATTAGACCACACAAGCAATCCACAATACCAGCTGTTGTGCATTGGGACGTGTACTTCTTCATTTACATAGTTCATCATTAACTACAAAACTTTATGAAGCAGTGCATTCATGCGGAAGGACCAGGGTTAAAGGAAACATAGGATAGGCATCCCATGACATGTTCACCTGCCCTCCATTTGTCAAGACACAAATCATATGGAGAGCGTAATCACTGACCACCACAACCAAGTCAAGGGCAGTAGTAACACCCCATCCTGTTAAAATGTGTCCGGTGCATGTCGGATCAATCACACACACATATCTGAAACTCAAGGGGATGAGGACTTGCTCTATAAATGGCACAATATCTCCTCAATGGAAAGTGTGGCAGCCAAATTCATTCATGTCGGCACAAGAGCTGCCAAGAATGGCGTAACTGTAACAGCCGACGGTGAGAGAACAGTCACCATCAGACACTTGTCATGGCCTTATGCCAAGAAGTTATAGCATTTGGCTGCCAAGCACTTGGTTGGGGTACACCACGTCCCTAGCCACAGGTGACAAACGTCACAGCTTGGCTTGTGACGTCACATATGCTGCAGACTCCTGTAAATGCATACCTGCAAAGGTGTTTGGAAAGCATTGCCAATGAAATCATTTGTACTATACACACTATATGTGATCCTGGACCACAAAACCAGTCTTAAATGTCAATTTTTCGAAATTGAGATTCATACTATCTAAAATCTGAATAAATAAGTTTCCCATTGATGTGTGGTTTGTTAGAATAGGACAATATGTGGCTGTGATACAACTATTTGAAAATCTGGAATCTGAGTGTGCAAAAAAAAAAAAAAAATCACCATTAAAGTTGTCCAAATTAAGTTCTTAGCAATGCATATTACTAATCAAAAATGTAGTTTTGATATATTTACAGTAGGAAATTTACAAAATACCTTCATGGAACATGATCTTTCCTTAATATTGTAATGATTTTTGGCATAAAAGAAAAATCGATAATTTTGACCCATACAATGTATTTTTGGCTATTGCTACAAATATACCCCAGCGACTTAAGACTGGTTTTGTGGTCCAGGGTCACATATATGTATGTACATGATGGTGCCAAGATTTTCTTTTGCATTTCCCTGATAAAAATCATTTGATTGCATTTAATCTGCAGCTATATTAATTAAATTATTAATTCTGAATAAACACCAGCTGTATGCAGTGGGGGACCAGCTTTTCAAAAAAACATTCCTACCATTTTGTTATTTCCCCTTAAAAAGCATTTGGTTGCATCTGAGTTTAAAGCGACTTTAAATAAATAAATAACATAAATCTGAACAAACCAGCATCAAAGTTATTCAAAAAGTAAGAAAAGCCTTTAACAGATACACCTGGTCAATTACATAATATCTTAACCTTGCCACTGTCACTTCTTAGGCTATCTGGCAACCAGTTATGTGACCCTCCTCCCACCCCCTCCTAAAGTTAGTTTTTTTTAACACATTTATTTGAGCACATCATACGTTTTAATACATCGTTGGACGATAAATAAAGGCTTTAATGACACAAAGTTGTCATGTCGGCCTTAAATTCGCTCCAGCTGTGAGAGCGAAACTAACCGTCCAACTAACGAAAATCAGCTCGCGAGTTTCTTCACTTAATCACTTCGATCTTCACATGAGCGCACATAGACAGTGCGAAACATTAAACCGTCGTTAATTACCTCACTCCATTCCTGCCCGGTGTTTCTCGACTGGCTGTGGACGGTAAGTTTCTGATACACTCCGCCACCGCTCTTCTCAAACACCGGGAGCCTCTCGCCATCTTCACTTCTCCTCTCTTTCGCCTCCCTCCGTCGAGAACTCTTTTCCCGTCTCGAAGACCAGCCTTCTAGGAGACCCGCCCTGAGATCTCATTGGCTGAGGTTGTTTTCCTTGGCCTCTGATTGGTTTCTTCTTCCATCCGTCACGTAGTTAGCCTACTGACGTAAGTGTTTTAATTGTGAAGAGGGTTTGCGTGCGCAGAATTGTCACGGGATGTGAGATTGGGTTGCCCAGGCTGCGCGACCTACAGTGCATAGTTAGTAAAGGTTACAGCTAAATTTGTTTGAGGACACAATGTAAAAGCATTAATAAGATTGAAAAATATAAAATACGTTGAAAAAAACCCCAAACTATTTAGTTTTAAATGCGTACGTCTGTCCCCCTTATGATATCAGGAAAAAAAAAAAAAGAGTTATGTTTTTCTTCAGGTCTAACAACAACATTACTCAGTAAATGCTGATTGTTGGCATTTGTTCTTTTATTCAGTTTTTCAAAAGTATTGCATTCCAATTACTCCACAGTTTTCTGTGGTAATGAATGCCGTTATTTATGTAGCATAGACTGTAAAAAATTATGTAGCCATAACGTGTTTAAAAACTGTAGTTGCATCTCTGCTTCATTTAATTCCTGTAAACACATCTGTTTGAAACATGAGTATATGCTTTTATCTAATCATTCTGTGTGGAACAGCTCTTTTAGAAAGCGATAGAAAGGAGGAGACATTCCGTGAAAGAAAGTGTGGTCTTTGCCACATAAATATCCAATTATTTTAATTAATTAAGTTAACCTGTATCTTGAAGTCTCTTAATAAAAATCAACGCACAAAGACATCCAGTCTACTATATCTCCGCTTCTCAAGCAGAGCGGGGGTATATACTACAAAGTGTTGACATTTGCCAGCTGCGACGCCTAGTCTTAGTTTGTGCTCTGCGCATGCGCATTGTTTGTGCAGCAGGGAATGCGCATGCGCGTTCTCGTGAGCGCAGCGGAGTCGGATGTGCAGTCAAAGGCCTTCCGGTACTGAGGCTCACACAACAGCAGGAAAATGGCGCAGATCGCCAAAACACATGACGGTAAATTCGTTTTTCAAAGATTGTTGTCGATTTTATCGATTTTTGTCGTTTATGTCTACATTGCAGTTGGGGTGTTTGTTCTTTTCCAGTCCTAAAATGTGGAATTAGCGAGAAAAAACTGAATTAGGTCAGTTTGAGGTGGTGAATAGAATATGGCGTCTGATCGTTGAATCAAACCTGGCCGTGGCGCACATGAGAAATATTAACAAATATTCTATCCGGAGATTCGTCTTGTGGTTTATAGCAGAGTTAGTTGTAGCATTCATTGCAGAAATGCGTATTAGTCTATAGACAGCTTATCTGTTTTTATTGCATAGAGTTTGAATGTTAAAAATACGCTGGTTGAACGATTATGTATTGAAACCAAAATGGCGTTGCAAACATGCAATCAAACACAGACCAGATCTTTACCTGCATAGGTTTGTTTATCTTTATACGAATTCCAATCGAGTGGTGGTTTCTGTAGAATTCTGAAATGTTCATTGTCTGTTTGTTTACCGTGCTTATGTAAACTTACTTAATGGATAATTGTTCCGATTCTCTGACGAAGTGTTTGTATTTTTTTTTTTTATTAATGGATCATGCTATGCATTTAAAATTGTTTTCTAGAGCATGACTACGTGTAACTGCAGTGTGTGTGTAATTTATGAGGCGTACGTTAAATGAATTATTGTTCACCAGTTTATAGGTATTTTGGTGTCCTGATCTGATTTTTTTTTTTTCTAATTTTTTGTTGTCGTTTTTTTCTTAGACATTGAGGCTCAGATCCTGGAAATCCAGGGGATGAAAGCTGCCCTGGTGGAGGGAGCTGAGCAGGGGGTTGGGCTTGATTCCACTGGATATTATGACCAGGAAATCTACGGAGGCAGTGACAGCCGCTTTGCTGGATATGTGACATCAATTGCTGCTAACGAGCAGGAAGAAGTAAGTGATAGCATAATACTTTAAATTAGGGATGCAACGATACCATTTTTTTCAGAACCAATCCGATATAGAAAATTCTGAGTATCTGCTGATCCAATCCGATACAGCACAGTTTCTGTGTTGACCTGATTGTTACACTTTTGTGTGTTAAACACAGTTTACTACATATAGACAACTTAATTTTAATGAGGAAAAAAAATGTAATCATAATCTGACAAAAATACTATTATAAACTAGGTTAGTGAATAATTCAGCAGCAAAAGATACTCTAGAAAAATCACGGATGCACAATTTTATAAAATCTAGTGAAACATTTTTATTTACAAATAAAAGTGAATAAGTGTTGGACTAAATCTGGAAAAATGTTACACGTTGCTCTTTGTATTGTTGTTAAATACATTCATGAAAAGACAAGTAAATACTTTTTATATATAAATATTTATATATTTCTTTTAAATGTATAGTATAGTAATGAAGGCAGCAACATATGCTAGATAGGACAGAACAAGAAAGACTATTAATAATCTTTCATTGCGCAGAAAAGTATTATTACACAAAAAGCTCCAATACAGAGCGGCACAAAGCGCTTATCCGCATCCCGTGCATAGAATGATGCGCTTGAAGCAACACTGAGTCACAGCGTGCTGCTCCACATAGAGAAGTTCAAAGCACAAGAGATATTGATGCGTAGTTTATTAAATCTGTGCAATTAGTTTGAGCCTTTTCTTTTAACAGTTTTAAACCTCAGATACTGTGCGCTCTTGAAGAGAGTTTCATCGTTTTGACTAGAAACCGAATGCAACACGCCTTCATCTGTACCTCACATTGAACTATGGAACAGCTTCAGAACACTTGATATATAGTGCACAGAAACTTTATGGTGCTTTATAATGTTATTAGTGTAATGCGTGCAATTTCGGATTTGGATCGGATTTTGTCTGACCAATACCCGATCCGGCAGAAAATGCCAGTATCGGAGCCGATACAGAGTATTGGATCGGTGCATCCCTACTCTAAATGGTAATAGAAGGGCCCATGTCAGCATGTGTAAGTACTTTGAAGAAGTTTCTGAACCTAACTATTTTTATTTCAGGATGATGATGAAGATTCGTCCACAAGTCTGCTTGGACAGAAGAAACCTGGATATCATGCACCGGTTGCAATACTCAATTCCATTCCTCAGTCAGATGAGCAGGTAATTAACAGAAATTCCATCTTCAAATTCCAAACTTTTTTTAATGAATCTTCAGTTTGTTTTCCAAATGCATTTGTTGAAGGATATAAATGATAACATTCTTTTTTGCCCATCCTGCAGTATGATCCCTTTGCTGAACACAGACCACAGAAGATTTCAGACCGTGAGGACGAGTACAAGAAACGCAGACAAAAGATGATCATCTCCCCAGAGCGTCACGACCCATTTGCTGATGGTAAATTTTACACCACTATTTTCCTCTGTTTATTTGATCTGTCCATGCCGATCAGTATTTACTCTTCTCATGAAGTTCCGGTCCAGACCAGTTTTGTTTTTGGTTAACCCTTCGAACACCACCCAACAACTTGCTCCCTGGATTTGACTGACCTGTAAGACTGTCTCAGTAAGACATAAATCTTTTAATGAGATGTGCTGAGAAGCAGTTATTTTTGATTCGGAGATTTAAAAGAGTTGGGCAGCAAAGGTTTTGGGAGACAGTTGTTTGGGTGGTGTCATTTGTCCCATCAGGACATAGGTTGCAGGTAGGTGTGTTGTTCGAAGGGTTAATGTACGTTTTTGTGTGAAACAGGCAATACAATAGTCAGACACCTCAAATAGACACTTTTGAGTTTAATAATGCAAGAGGCTGCAGTGCACTTTGTTGTGCAGTTACTGTCAATTTTCCTTTCACTTTTCTCTTGTTCCATAATATACTCTATTTATTTGCCCAATGGCATGTTGGCTAGACACCCATGATGTGTCAAAGTTAGTAATGTTTCCAAAAAGAGTGGAACTCTAAATAATCTTGAGCCACTTCTGGACATACTTTACAATTTACTGTGCATATCGGTTGTAGTCTGTTACAAAACCTAGTGAAGCCAAATTGATCATCCAATAAAATGTTTTCCAGCCATTTTAGTTTCTTTAAACCTATGGCCTGTGGGTGCTCATATTGGTACAAATTAGCAAGGAGTTTAGGAACTTCAGAACATGTTGCAACAGGCTGCACACACTCAAACTGCACCAGATGGGGTCAGGTTATGGGAGGGAATTGATTCTGGATCAGGCAAAACATCTTGCATGTAGTCCCAGACAGAGGAAGCTTTTCACAAAACTGTTGTGTAAATATATTTCTATTTTATTATCATAAAATAGAGATATATCTATTGAAGAATCTGTGTACCAAGATTCCACAGGCCCATACTAACTGTCCTTAATTTCTCTCCTACAGCAGTACTGCTATGCCAGTCCTGTCTGCACTCTCTTAAGGGTGCAGCAACTCGTCCTGTGTAGGTTATGGTCAACAAAAAGCAGCGTGTTTAACAGATAAATCAAGACCGTAGTTGGTAGTTTTGCTCTGATGTGAGGCCAGAGGGTCTTTCAGGGGAATCCACCATGGTTTTACGAAACGATTTTTCTTTAAGTTGTATATTGTTTTTAAAGCCTCATCAAGGACAATTTTCTCTTTTCAACTTCATGTCCTCCCTTCTCATTTGAACTTTTCATACCAATCCATTGTAGATATATATATATATTTTTTTTTAATGAAATTAGATGCATAAGTATGCACAAGTGTGCGTTTTTCCTTAATTTGTTTGATTTAAAAAAAAATTAAGATTTTATTAGAATTCCCCAAAGTGTTCAGTGTCTCTGGCTGCAACACGTATAGTACAATAAATTATAGTACAATTTTGCAAAGTCGTTTTTTTTTTCTCCTTTTTTTTTTTTTTTTTGTGTGTGTTTTTAAATGAGTTACAAGAGCAGAACAGGTGGTATGCTATTGTGTGTGTGAGTTCAAACCCTTTTCCAAAGTGTTACTAATGGTAAAGAGAAATTTTCTAGGCTTCTTTTCTGCCGGTTGAAGTCTGACTGCAGAGGGACCCTTGGCACTGAAAGTGTACGTATTCTGGAGAGCGCAGCCCAGGACCCTGCATCAGTGATGGCTATATCCTCTCCTTATCTCCTCTTAAAAGCAACAGAAACCTCTTTGTACCTGCCTGTTCTTAATGTATGACTGTATACTAAGAGTGCTTAGCTTTTATTGTCTAGGGTTGTTTTGTGTTATGAGAGGATAGTAATTTAAACATTTAAGGCCATCTATTCAGGGACAGTTGACTGTAGTGCTTTGTGTGTGAAAATGCTGGTTTTGAGACTTACTTGGCTGACCGTCTCGCATTTTGTTGGTGCTCTTTCGCATAGGGGGCAAAACGCCGGATCCCAAGATGCAGGTCAGGACGTACATGGATGTTATGAAGGAGCAGCATCTGTCCAAAGAAGAGGTAAATAACATTGGTTTTTAGTGAAACTGTAAGATGTTGGTGATTAAAAAAAAAAAAAAAAAAGGTAAATTAAGAGATGTTCCTATCTGACCAAAGCATTCAATGTGTTTTCTCCAGAGAGAGATCAGGCTGCAGATGGTAGAGAAAGCAAAATCTGGAGAGCTGAAAGCAGTGAACGGCTCTGCTGCATCTCAGGCTGCTGGGGCCAAACGCAAACGACGCTGGGACCAGACAGCTGACCAAACCCCCAGCAATGCCACACCCAGAAAAGTGTCTAGCTGGGACCAGGCAGATGGAGGTTCCGATGTGAGTCAATTTTCTTTAACAGCTCTAGGGCTGCAACTAATGATTATTTCTTCAATTAATTTGGGAAAAAAAGGTCATATATAATATTGCTCATTATATAATATTGCTAATCCTGTTCTTCTCTTTACCCAGACACCAGGACACACACCTTCCAACAGTCGCTGGGATGAGACACCTGGCCGTCCCAAAGGTAGCGAGACCCCGGGAGCTACTCCGAGCACCCGTATGTGGGAACCCACACCAAGCCATACCCCAGCTGGAGCTGCCACGCCAGGTCGAGACACCCCTGGACATGCCACTCCTGGCCACGGAGGGGCCACTTCCAGTGTGCGCAAGAACCGCTGGGATGAGACACCAAAGACAGAGAGAGGTCTTATATTTTATCCAGTTTGTGGTGCATTCACTAACAGTAGATATTTAATGCACAGTGATTTTAAAGAATTTTATTTTGTGTGTTTCAGAGACACCTGGTCATGGTAGTGGCTGGGCTGAGACTCCACGTACAGACAGAGGAGATGAGTCAGTGGGTGAGACGCCCACCCCAGGTGCTAGCAAGAGGAAGTCAAGATGGGATGAAACACCAGCCAGTCAGATGGGCTCTTCAACTCCTCTGCTCACCCCTGGAAAAACCCCTCTGGGCACACCTGCTATGAATATGGCCACACCCACTCCAGGTACTGGACTGGTAGTGTTGGTTGTTACTATTGTAGTTAAAAGTGGAGATGTTTTTTGGGTGATTTGTAGAAGTTGCTGTAAAGTTTTCAATGTTTGCAGGTCACCTGATGAGCATGACTCCAGAACAGCTGCAGGCTTGGCGCTGGGAGCGAGAGATTGACGAGAGGAATCGCCCATTGACCGATGAGGAACTTGATGCCATGTTTCCAGAAGGATACAAAGTGCATAACTTTATTTTCTACAGAATACCATTACTTTCTGTCAGAAAATTAATTTGTTATTTTGCTGTTGCTAACTGTTTTTCATCTGCCATTTTCCCTAGGTACTGCCGCCACCAGCAGGCTATGTACCCATCCGCACCCCAGCACGTAAGTTAGCTGCCACCCCCACCCCCATCGGAGGCATGACTGGCTTCCACATGCAAACAGAGGACCGATCTATGAAACAAGTCAGCGATCAGCCCTCCGGAAACCTGCCCTTCCTCAAGCCAGATGACATACAGTACTTTGATAAACTGCTGGTAAGTCCCATGTACACCAGGAATCCCAGGGTTTTAAAAATAAATTTTAGTCTTTTAAAAAATTACTAGAATGTTATATGTATAATATTAATAATAATTAGAGGTGTGGCCCATTCAGTTTACCATACAGTTATTGAGAACCCATGTCACTATGGTTTTCTGTATTCGAGATATGATATTTTAATATACAGGTGCTAGGGTGCTCTCAGTGGTTGCTAGGACATTGCTAAACCGCTTCCATGGTAATAATTATTAAAGACTACTAGCCAGTCGAAGTCAATTGAGCCCACCCTCATGTCTCTGTTATTCTGGTTCAGTGGTCTGGCTCACTCAGTTTATGTTGCTAGGATGGCCTTAATGATTTCTAGGGCATGGCTAGATTGCCAGGGTGATATTTAAAGAATGCTTGGCAGTCTTGAGTTGAAAGAGCCCACCCCCATGTCTCTACAATGATCCAGAGATATCCTTCTCGTTTCATTTCATTCATGGATCTGTGACAAACAGTGGAGGAAATTTGTACAGAATGATGTTTTTGAGATAATAGTGATGCTTTGCTAGCACCACTAATTATCATTATTAGAAGTAACAGCATTAGTAGTATTATCTACAAATGTAACTAACAAATTTTTTATACAGGTATGCTTTTAATTTGACCGATCATTTAATCTTTGTTTGCAGGTCGAAGTTGACGAGTCCACCCTCAGTCCAGAAGAACAGAAGGAGCGCAAGATCATGAAGCTACTCTTAAAGATCAAGAATGGAACCCCTCCCATGAGAAAGGTTAGTATTCTCTCTCACACTTAATGGACTGTAATACAATCTTGCAAGGATGAACTCTTAACTAGCTCTCTCCTTTCAGGCTGCTCTTCGTCAAATCACAGACAAAGCCAGAGAGTTTGGTGCAGGACCCCTCTTTAACCAGATCCTGCCATTGCTGATGTCTCCTACACTGGAGGACCAGGAGCGTCATCTCTTGGTGAAAGTCATTGATCGTATCCTCTACAAACTTGATGACTTGGTTCGACCATATGTCCACAAGGTGAGTCTGCATTGCATTCGAGCATTAATTTTAATGCTTGGTTGGAAAAACGTATTAACCTTTCATGTGTCTTTTCTGACGTTCCTGTTTGTTCTTAAAGATTCTTGTGGTGATTGAGCCCTTGCTGATTGATGAAGATTACTATGCTAGAGTAGAGGGTAGAGAGATCATCTCCAATTTGGCAAAGGTAAGATGGTTGTCTATAAATAGTAAATGTTATCTTTTGTCGAGAACAGCATCCCAGCAGTTGTTTAATTAATCAAATCTGCATTTCTTCATTAACAGGCTGCTGGTCTGGCCACTATGATCTCCACCATGAGGCCTGATATTGACAACATGGACGAGTATGTGAGAAACACGACAGCTCGTGCTTTCGCCGTTGTTGCGTCTGCCCTGGGCATTCCATCTCTCCTGCCTTTCCTCAAGGCTGTTTGCAAGAGCAAGAAATCCTGGCAGGCTCGTCACACGGGTATCAAGATCGTACAGCAGATCGCTATTCTCATGGGCTGTGCTATCCTGCCCCATCTCCGCAGCTTGGTGGAGATTATCGAGCATGGTTAGTATGGCATTGTGGTCTCCATCTTTCTATATGTGGGTGTACCAAAAGTCTTTTAAATTGTCTCCAATATAGGACAGTTTCAAACTGTTGTATTTTTCCCTCAGGTCTCGTGGATGAGCAGCAGAAAGTGCGAACTATTAGTGCTTTGGCTATCGCTGCCCTGGCTGAAGCTGCTACACCATACGGTATCGAGTCTTTTGATTCTGTGCTAAAACCTCTTTGGAAAGGTATCAGGCAACACAGAGGCAAGGTGAGCGTGTGTTTGGTCAATGGAATATTGAAGTTGTTTTATTTGTACTGTTTGCTTTCAGACTTACTTTTTGGGCTGCAACCCAAAGATTGTCAGATTTTTAGTAAACAAGTTTTTAACACTATTTTTGTGTTGTCTTAGGGTCTTGCTGCCTTCTTGAAAGCCATTGGATACTTGATTCCTCTTATGGATGCTGAATATGCCAACTATTACACCAGAGAAGTGATGCTTATCCTTATTCGAGAGTTCCAGTCACCTGATGAGGAAATGAAGAAGATTGTCCTCAAGGTGCATTAAAAAACTATTTAGAAGAATTAAAAATGTAATCTTTCTAAAACATTTCAGGCTAAACTTTTTTTTCTTTTTTTTTTTTTTCCCTTGTACATTTCAGGTGGTGAAGCAGTGCTGTGGCACAGATGGTGTGGAAGCCAATTACATTAAAACAGAGATTTTGCCTCCCTTCTTCAAACATTTCTGGCAGCACCGAATGGCGTTGGATAGGCGCAACTACAGACAGGTATGTGAGATCATCACATAATTAGAAGTAACGTTAACCATGAGTAATATGCATTTAATCTCATTTGTCTTTTTACTTTACAGTTAGTGGACACTACAGTGGAGCTGGCCAACAAGGTCGGGGCAGCTGAGATTATTTCCCGTATCGTGGATGACTTGAAGGATGAAGCTGAGCAGTACAGAAAAATGGTCATGGAGACCATTGAGAAAATCATGGGCAACCTTGGAGCCGCTGACATCGATCACAAATTGGAGGAGCAGCTTATTGATGGAATCCTGTACGCCTTCCAGGAGCAGACCACTGAAGTGAGTTATGGACTTTGCTGCATATAAAATATCTTGTTGCTGTTATGATCATCTTACATCATAATCTTGCCTGTATCTCTAGGACTCTGTGATGCTTAATGGCTTCGGTACGGTGGTAAATGCTCTGGGTAAGAGAGTTAAACCGTACTTGCCTCAGATCTGCGGTACAGTGCTGTGGCGTCTCAACAACAAATCCGCCAAAGTCCGTCAACAGGCTGCTGACCTGATTTCTCGCACAGCGGTGGTCATGAAGACATGCCAAGAGGTGAGGGGCGCATTATGTACATTTATGGACTGGCTAAACAAAAATACTGATACTGCTTACTAATATATATCTTGCTCTTATTTCCGTGTAGGAAAAGCTGATGGGCCATTTGGGTGTGGTGTTGTATGAGTATCTGGGAGAAGAATACCCAGAAGTGCTTGGTAGCATTCTTGGAGCCCTTAAAGCTATTGTCAATGTTATTGGTGAGTGTTGGTCAAAGTGCTTCATTACTGTTGTTTGCTATTGCATCTAAGCCCTAACTCAAATTTTTTCCCTACGTTTGTTTGTAGTGATGCACTGACATTTCTACAACCAAAAATACTGAAAAAGTGATTTTTAATGTGTTTTTTTCTGTTTGACGTTTATTTTGGATTCTCATTTCCAAAAATCATTTGTGCATCACATAAATTATTTCTGCTACTTTGCTTTCTTTTATATTTAAGTGTGTAAATGTCCCGTTGGCAGGTATGCACAAGATGACACCACCCATCAAAGACTTGCTTCCACGTTTGACTCCAATCTTGAAGAACAGACATGAAAAAGTGCAGGAGAACTGCATTGATCTAGTGGGCAGAATCGCTGACAGGTCAGTTCTACAGTTCCCTGCAGAATTTGAGCTATTAACATTTGAAATATTTTGAGAATGCCTCCTTAAACACATCATCGTGTCCTTTGCAGGGGTGCGGAGTATGTGTCTGCCAGGGAATGGATGCGCATCTGTTTTGAATTGCTAGAGTTGTTAAAAGCCCACAAGAAGGCTATCCGCAGAGCTACTGTCAATACTTTCGGCTACATCGCCAAGGCCATTGGGTAAAACAGAAGTCTTCTCAGCATTACAGAATGTCTCAGAGGTTGGAAAATGTAGATTTTTAATTTCTGTTCTTAAATCTCTAGTCCTCACGATGTGCTGGCCACGCTGCTCAACAATCTGAAGGTGCAGGAGCGTCAGAACCGTGTGTGCACAACGGTAGCCATCGCTATCGTTGCCGAGACGTGTTCGCCGTTCACCGTGCTTCCTGCTTTGATGAACGAGTACCGTGTTCCTGAGCTTAACGTTCAGAACGGTGTCCTAAAGTCTCTGTCCTTCCTGTTCGAGTACATTGGTGAAATGGGCAAAGATTATATCTATGCCGTCACACCTTTGTTGGAGGATGCTCTGATGGACAGGTAAGCTGGGAAAAGAATTACTGCTTTTCACAATAGTTGCCACTTAGAACATGCAGATTGTTTTATAACAATGCCTCTATAACTTCCTGTATTTGCTCTCTATTGCAGGGATCTTGTACACAGGCAGACAGCCAGTGCTGTGGTGCAGCATATGTCGCTGGGAGTGTATGGCTTTGGCTGTGAAGATTCTCTCAATCATTTGCTCAACTATGTTTGGCCAAATGTCTTTGAAACGTCTCCTCATGTCATCCAAGCTGTCATGGGGGCCCTTGAGGGTCTGCGGGTGGCAATTGGACCCTGCCGCATGCTGCAGTATTGCTTGCAGGTACATTTTACTCTTCCAGCATAGAACCTGCACACTTTATAAAATGGTTTTTCATTGACTTGTAAAGATCTAAAGGCCCAATGTTTTTTTTTTTTGGTTTTTTTTCTCCCTCAATAGGGTTTGTTCCATCCTGCTCGCAAAGTGCGTGATGTTTACTGGAAGATCTACAACTCCATCTACATCGGCTCCCAGGATGCACTGATCGCACATTATCCTCTTGTCTACAATGATGAGAAGAACTCATACGTTCGTTTTGAGCTGGAGTACTTCCTGTGAATATAACTACCCTTACATGTGCACTCTCTCTTTTCTCCTATATCTGTGTCTAATTCATGGTTTATAGGACTTGGTCCATTTTTTATGTTCTCTGGTAGGTTACAACCAGTACCACAAATTCTGTGGTCTAAAATTTATTTCTTATTAAAGAACAGAAAAATGTTGAAAAAAAGAATCTGTTAAACGTGACGCTTTTAGGTCTTTGGATTAGACTTTTCTGTTTTTACAGCGTGGCACCATGCACAGTGACAGTAAAGATAGTAGCAGAGTTTCTGAGGAATGTGGTTTATCTTCAGTAATTCTTTTAACTAGAGACTTGTGTCCTGATCTGTCAAGCCCACTCTCTCGCTCAGTCACACATCTGTTCTTATTATAATGTTGCTTAGTTTGGCCGAATAAACATTTGTGTATTAAAAGTCATTGGTCTCCTCTGCCATTTGTTTGATGTTTGGTACGACCAAAAGTAGTCCTGATTTTATTCTATCTACACTTTCAGTATTAAAATCCTCTCAAATGTCGTCTGGAAAAAAAAAAAAAAATCAAGTTTCAAAATTTGCTAAATTGACTAGAAATTTGAAAATCAAATCAGATTGGGCTGCAGTGTGAACTAAGACCTTTTAGTCCAGGAATATTTCTAGCTTTTACCTACAGTACAATGCCATGTTAAACCTAAGGAAGTATCTTGGGTTAAATGCATTCATTGTGAGATTTTGTTTGCTTATTGCCCACATTCTGCTTAGACACAACAAAAATTATGTAAAGGGAAGATTGTCATTTGTGATTTTGCACAAACATGAGGGTCCTGGAGTTTCTCAGTGTGAAACAATGTGAGACCATACTTTAGAAATTTTCAGACATAATTTATAATTTTTACATACTCCCTTTCAGATAATATCTGTTCTTTTCCATGAAGTCAATAGGCTGCTTTATTGTGGACTGCAGTGCTTGTGCTGATCTTGTCTGAACATATTCTCTTGAACATTTGCTTTGTCAGTGGTCCTTGGCTGTTAAGTTTAAATAAAATACTTATTTGGATCAAGAGCTAAAGCCTTTTGCCTAGAAAACTACATTTTGGACTGTCCTGGAATGTGTTTGAACTGACATGAACCTCTGTTTTCATTAAATATTAAAATGTGTACATACTTTATAGTATATTCTCTTGTGTAAACAGTACATATGCAACAGCTACTTCCCGTGGTCTCCTTTTGCCCCATCAGCCCAAACTCTCATGTCTTGTTAAATATAGCTTCTGTATCAATCAGACACACACACATGGTCTGTTAGATGATGTCATCCAGCAAAGGACAAACAAACACACTGATATTTGCTTCCAGGGACATTGTGGGCAAGTTCTTGTTTTCCATTTCTTTAAGAATGTAGTGCTGTCATTTATTAACTGCACAGACAATGAGACGCATAGAACTGCAGCAAATAAACAAAAATTAAAGTTTTAAAAGTTTTTTTTTTTTTTTTACCAAATTTAACTTTAACAAATAACTTCGACAATTATAAACTGTACAATGCTTCCTGACCTTAACACTTATTTTATTTGATCTGGTTTTAATCCTTGACAGTAAATCGAATTTCAAATGAATCGAATCTTACTGTTCGAGTATTGTGTTAGGACATTGCTGTAATATACATTCTCTCTTTACCTTTGAACAAGCTACAAACAGAATAATTTTTGACATTGTTATACCTAATGAATTATTTAAATTGAAAAACAAATCTATATATACTCTGAAAAATGTGATATCTGTATTCTATGAGTAATCGGAGGATTAGCGTACTGAATCATTTTAGTGAGTCAGTTAGCTCCGACAGATCGGTTCACAAAACGATTCACGCATTGGAGTCATCGGTCACTATGACCGAGTCATTAAACAGAACAGATTCATTACAATGATTCATTCGTGAGTCAGACTAGCGAGGGCATCAGTGAGGCGATGATGATGGCTCTTCGGAAGAATTGACAATCCTGTGCATCAGATACAGAGGAGGAAACGAAATTACGAATCCTACTATGGTGATGCAATAGTTCATGAATATTAATTAGGTTGCGATGACGTTCCTTCCTAATCTCCTCGTAGCATCCAGCCACACATCCTAATTTATATTCATGAAACAGTAGTTAATTCATAAATCCGCAGTAGGAATCGTTCATTGGTCATCACAACAGCGCCCACTCTGACAGCGTCTGCCTTTCAGCCAATCTGTTGAAAAGTTGGGTACCGTATTAATATTCATAAACCACGCCTTCGCCATAGTAGGATCACGAAATTAGCGAGGGGGGAAGCATACAAACAACGCTGACTTCCTGTATTTTCTTATAACGAATGAATACATTACGCAGAACATAAGCGAGAGGGATATAATATCTGAAAACGGTATCGCTGTGGATGCCACTGCTGTAAATGCAGATTGTTTACAGCAGCCCTCGCATCCTTTCCTCCCTCCCCTTTTCCTCTTTTCCGGAGCGCCGGAGCGCTGGTGGCGAGGCAGCGGCTACAGCAGCTCCCAACGACCGAAGATAGCGCCTGCAGAGCCGGCCGCGGCCGTCACATCACCCCGGGCCCCTGGAGGGTGCGATCCAGAGCAAAGCAGGAAGCAAGCTTTTGATGCCACATCATTGTGCACCATCATTCTTCCGTGAAGAAAAGCGCACAGCCACTTCTGGATTTTATTAATCTTCACCTCCAGGTCTTTTCAGGAGTTTGGATGTGCAGTTTCACATGATATGGCTGTTCTTAAACTAGTCGACCAGGTAATTGCATACGGTTTTTTAAACGCATGTTTTTGTTTGCAAAATTATCAGTTTATTTGAAGGATGGCATGCTGCTTGGATGAATCTGAGGGATTTGCACACGATTAAATGTCATTTTCAGTGAATGCAAAAAATGCATAATGTGATGCTCCATATATGGTTGCAGCTGAAACTGCATGATGTAGGCTATGTGCAGCATATGTACCGCATATTAAAAATTCATGATAGCACATACAAATGTGTTTTATATGCTCATGCCTGTTTCTGCTGTCACGCTTTTTGCTTAAACGACATCATAGACCTTGTTGGAAGATTCTTGTTTTCCTGAAAGTCAGAAACAGCTGCTTGTGCAATTTGTGCAAGTCGTGAATCTGATTCTACTTCGCAAATGATTTATGAGTAGGTGTTTTTCAGTGTATGATTAATAATATAATGTTTTACCAACACCAGTGTAAGAATGTCTTTTATATTTAAGTGAGATAAAGTAGAGTATCAAAGTGAGCGTTGTTCTATTTTATTGCATAATTTGTGTAAGGAAAATGATCTGCTTTCATCTAGAGAGAACAAACTTCCTGCTCTCTGTTGGAGTGTGCATGATGCTAATGTTGATATGGCTCCTAAATCTAATCTGCACACCATTAAAAGCTTTGAGAAGAAAACATCTCAAATTCATATCATTATCAGCACACCTAGTCAAATTTCTGTTTTAACTGACTAGTATAAGTTGCATACCAACATAGAGTTGAGCTCCACCCAGTTAAAGCTCAGATAGTCAAGCTCCTTTTCTCACAAACATCACTGTTGTTCACTTACTTGAAACTTTTGTTGTGACTTTAACAATAACTTAGTTTCACACTAAGCTTTTGTGTTTGCTATGTACTAGTATTTCTAATTAGTAAAAGACTGAATTCATTGTAATCTGATTTTCATTGGTGATATTTTGAATGTTACTACTATTCTTCACAAACTTGAAATTATATGTTACATCTTTTGATACTAGTCACCTCCACTAATAATTCGTTTTTCGTGTGACATTTGGTAGGCACACAGTAAGAGTGTTTAGTTAGTTTCATTAGAGTAGACTTGTACTTCCCTAATGGTCATGTGATGCACTCATATCTAGACACTATTGCAAATGTTCTAGGAAGTCCTTGCAACAAGTAACTCGATGTCTATCAGGGCCAGGGGCCCCATGGACGTCATGTCAGGGTCGAGAAGATATTTCAGCTGTGAGACTGTAGAGACTAAAAAGTCTGTACTAAATCTTTACACACTACATGGTTGAAGCAATGTTTCTTATTCAAACAAGTGCAGCCATCGACAGCTTCATGTTGTTGATTGCCACAGAAAATGCCAACTCGTCCCTAAATTTGTAATAACAAACAACAAATGTGTGTACAGTAATGCATTTGCAAAAAGGGCAAGAGATTCCATAGGGCTCATATCTTTGATAGAGCATTTAAATGAATTTGTTCATAGAAAATGTGTGTATACAAATGAATTTAAGATAGAAATCATGCATATTTAATTAAAATAATTTTTTTACATATACTGAACTGAATAATATTTCTGAAGACTGCTCCAAAATGTCGTTAATTGCAGTAATTTTATATATTTAGTTTTTACTCATAATTTATTCTGTGTCCTAAAATGTTTCTAAAATAAAAAAATGTATGGGAAAAAGTTAATCTTAGATATGCTGATAAACTTAAAAAGTAAATATTTAACTGAAATATTTTTAACAATTTGTTTTAGTATAATGATGATGATATAAAGGCCAATTATTTAATTTTAATTAAATAATTAATTTATATTAATTTATTTTGCTGTTTTAATAATATTAAATGGTTTATTTTCCTTACACAGTAAAAATGTATTTTTACACATAAAAATATGCAGCTGCCTTCAGTGGCATCCCACACAAGGGGATCATCCCATTTGAGCGTCCTTAACATCAGAAAGTTTGTACCATTGATCAATATCAATCTTTTGTGCTGGGACTACTGTTCTAAGTACTGTTCTTTGTGCTTCAGGTATACCGAAATAATTTATTGAAGTGAGTGGATTTCTCCTCTGTCATGACAGGAGCTGAAAAATTGGATAGCACTTTAAGACATATTAAAGACATATTAAGACATATAAATTTTACATTCATTCATTTAGCAGACACTTTTATCCAAAGCAGCCTACAAATGAGGAACATCACAAGCATATACTGTTATAAACTCTTGTGGCAATATAAACAGTTTGTATTTTAACGTTTATCCTGAAGCAGTCTCTTGCCACTTAGACTTCCATTTAAAGTGCATTAATGTAAACGCATGTCTTGTTTGTTTTTACAGACCAAGGCACAAGTTGAAATAATTTTTTGTGTTATTTTTGTGTGTTATTTTTTTATTTGCCCCAAAAAGTTTTACTTGCATTAATCCTAGGACATTTATTTTGTAGAAGTTAATATGTGACACTAAGTGTTCTGAGTGCAGTAATGTTTACGGTCATTTTGGTGTTGTGTACAGTTTGATTTCCATACTTTGCCCCAAAGAGGAAAGGAACAGGAAGTTGTTGAATCTCAACATTCCCCTCTCATGCTTTTTCGTAGTCTCGGAGGGTTACATGACACAAGTTCAGAGCACACGAGAGGGAGGAAATAGAGGATAGTGTGTTTACGGCTTACACATCAGTCATCGTAAGACTTTAGATACTTATGCACTTCATGACAGTGTTAGTTTTTTACACTTTTCATATTTTATTTTTACCCCTCAGAAAACAAAGTTTAGATTTTACCCAGAAGAGTGTTTTAGGGTTTTCTGTGTTATTGAAGACATACATCTTCTTCACCAAACTCAACATAACCCCTGAATCAGATGATTTGCAGAATGTAAATCGTGTAAAGTTGCGATGTAATGGCAACAGATCTTTTCCTCAATACTGTGTTTTTTGAAAAAAAAAAATGTTTTGGTTCTATCCATTGGTTGTTGTTTGGATGAAAGCAGATCTGAATGTGAATTTGCAGTCAATTGTAAGAAAGGGGATGTTTGAGTGGACTAAATGTTTGGAGAAGTCTGTAGCTTCACCAGAAGGTCAAGTCTTGATTATATTTTACAAGGTCAAAAAACATTTAAAAAATAAAACCAATGCATGGGAAAATTTCCATTTCATGCTGTCTTTAAACATCAGGGGAAAAATGCTGTCACAAGGAACTAGATTTCAGTTTCGCAGTTCACTTATTGTGCGGCATCAGCAGTTCCTCATTTTAGACCCATGATTCTTAAGGAGTCAGTCTGCTTTGTTTTGAAGAAGAGCCTGCAGTGCTCCAGTTGTCAAAAGTGAAGAAACCCCAGCCCTCATTGGCTAAGAAGGAAGTTTGGCTCACTTCTATTGGCCGTAGTGATAGACAAGGGGACGGGGAGTTGAGGGAAGGAGGTCATGTAGCCTAATGCATGTCAACAATGGCTTCAGTGTTTGAGAGTTTGGCTTTGGCATGGAGCGGCGCTGGGAGGTCGGGGAATGTCCTCATTTGTGATGAGCTGCGTCCAGATCCCTGCTTGTGCCAGCACTCAGCAATCTCGTCCCCAGGCTTTGCGGTGCCATAACACAGACAGCACTGTTGTCACCAGCTGTTGTGTTCTCTTTCCAGTGAGAGAAGAGCTGTGTGGCTGTGTATGTGATCAAGACAGAGGCAATATCTCATAGTCGAGAGAATTCAACATTGTATCCTCATAGATTCAGTGTTCTCATAAAAGAGCTCAACTAGGATGGCCCAGTGGCCCAGTCCCAGTGTGAGTGTTTAGGGCCAGTTCTGTTATTTTACATTCCTGTTCTTGTGCATGTGATTTTTATTTGCCTTGCAAATGTAAACATTTGGCTTTCTTTTAATTTATTGAATGTTGTTGTTGTTGCGAATTCTGCTGATTTAAATACGTCACCAAGAGAAGGATTCCTGGGGGTTCACTGGTGAATTAATTATTGGTGAATTTTTTTTTTAACATGATATCCCCTAGGAAATTATAATAGCCTAGAATGTGCTCAGGAGACGTTTCACCTTGGACTTGTTTCTTCTCAAATGTCTTGAGAGAAATAAACTTTCTCCCGTTGACCAACAGAAAGCTGCTTTGTTTGAAAGTGTTTCATACAACACTACACCATTGACAATAGAGATTGTTTATGCAACAAGTCACCGAACTGTCGCTAATTGTTTGATCGCACCTGAAGCATACAGAGCAAAAAGATTTGTTTCACATTGCTAAAATAATTTGGTAAAATGTTTGAGGTCATAAATATCTGACAATTGTATCTTTATCTGACGAGTTTGTCTTGATCTTGAATCTCTAGACTGGACGATATAGCCAAATAATTATCACAATAATTTTTTTCATATCAGTCGGTATTGATAATGATCACGATAAATGTCAAGTCTTTATTTCTTTCAAGTTTAAAGTCATATTTTTGCTCCAAAGTGAAAGTTGTAGAGACCAGACCATATATTTTCCTTAACAAAATAAATATCTTAATAGAAAAATGAATTTCTTAGTTTCTGCATGTTCTAATGAGTGATATTAATTTGAGATAATAGTTTGAACTTTGAGCCGATCGGATAAACAGTCCGTGTGACACGGTTAAAATAACTAGCACTCTGCCATTGGTGCATAAACATTATATCAAAAATTGATCGACCTCTTGTTATTGTTTTATCAAGGAAAATTATATTGTGATAATTATTGTTATCGATTTATCGCCCAGCCCTAATTTCTAGTTGAAGCACTTGAGATTATTGGAACAAGCAGGAGACTTGAGCGAAAGTTGCCATTTGCTCTCCATTTAATTTCATTGCTGTACAATTGAGATGGTAAAGAGGTCTCGTTTATGATATGATATTATATGATATGGTGAGATGCATGAAAAGAAAAACTCATGAGATTGTTCAGCCATTGGTTCTTTTAGAGAGCGGAGTAATTTGAAATGACTAACAAAAGTGAATGATGGCTTGTGGCGAATTGGCACAGCAGAGATAGTTTTTTATGGATGATGAAATGAGTTTGAAGTGAGTGGGTGTGAGATGGCCTGTTTCTGCAGCTGAAAATAGAGCAGATCTCAACAACACATCTCCTGTTGTCTCTACACAGAGAGTTTGTTTGTATGTGTGCATATTAAAGAGATAGTCATAGCGAAAGAAGCTATTCTTAGAAACATATTTTGAAATGTCAGAAAAATGTATTCATATTTTTCATAAAACGTGAACTTTTCTTCACAAAAAAGCCATAATGTGACTCTATTACAGCTATAAATTCATATGGGGTTTACAAAGTATGCTGATATACCAGTAAGATGTTAAAAGTCCATCCCTGTCTTTACAATTTCTGTCCTTACCGTTGAACCCTGTGTGTTCATTTGCATGATGGCCTGCCTACATGTGTTCTGTTGTATAGCGGAAGTGAAAATGCTTTCCACGCTTCCTCTCTGTCGCTTCTGAGAAGGTGAAAAAGAGCAACAGGAAGTAAGATGTGGGGGTTATTGCAGATAGAGACACTGGAAGTTTAGATGCAGCCAAGTTTGGCTCAAACCACCTCTGTGTTGTTATGCTTCTCTAATCCCACGCATGTGTCGGATTATCATGGTTTTCAATGAGCTGCCATATAAATATACGAAGCTTGGCACTTGAATTTCAGAAAATAGCTGGCAAAATACAGTTTATAAATATATTTGGCATTAGTTAAGTCTTTAGTTGCTGCATAAACAAGGACTGAAGATGATAATTACATAGAGGAAACATGGCTTTAATGACCACAGTGTGTGGTGCAAACTGCAAAGCTTCCTTGGGGCTCTTTGGGCCTCGATTTGGCCTCCCTGTAATGACGCCATTTCATGGAAATGGTGAAGGCTGTGTGGTTTTGCAGCCTAGTTGTCTGGTTGTCTGATTTGTGCTGAGAAACTGATTCAAGAACCGATCATTTGAATGACAAAATTATTCCAAAGATATAAAACATAAAGTTTATGTAATCAGCACAACGGTAATCTTGGTTCTTGTAGCTCTGTGTACTTTCTGATGAAAATGTGGCACTTGCCTTTGCATAATTTGCCGCCACAGTGATATGGTGGTTGCCAGGACATTGTTGTATGGTTGCAAAAGTGTTCTCTGTGGGTTTTAGTGTGCGGTTGCTAGGGTGTTAATCGGTGGTTTCTTGGGTGTTCTGGGTGGGTGCTAGCATTTGGGATTTGTTCAAATCTGTTACCCTAAAGGTGCAGTCCCATTAGAGAAAGAAAGTTCCGTTATCTGTAGTTTAGCAATGTATGAAGCACAGCCCACACAGAAGTGACTTTACCAACCTGAACTTGTTGCAAAATCTGCACGGGTAAATCTTTTGCTCCCGATTGCAAGAATTTCTATAGAAATGACTGGATTTTGTCCATAAAGTTACGGTATGTAGTTTTGTGTGTTTTTGCAATTTTGGAGCCCCCTACAGTTAAGTGAATGGATTTCACTGTCGTAATTACAGTCGATTGCTGTACATTAGCATTTGTTGTTAATGTAAAGCAATCCACCCTTTTCGCATCATTTCGTACCTGCTCAATAAATTTACATAACTCTCAGAACAGACGTTTGAGGAAGAGTGTGGGAAAGAAACAGAAGCCATTCACCTTATCAGAACTTGTACTATCAGAATGATATTGAAACTGATATTTAAAGGTAAAAATCTTACATACAGTTGCTTTAAGTAGGAGCACCAGTGCACCTTCATGCTTTTATTCCTTAATACCATGTTTAAATAATCTCTTGTTTTTCACAGCCACCCCTCGTCCAAGCCATCTTTAATGGAGACCCCGATGAGATTCGTGTGCTCATATGTAAATCAGAAGATGTCAATGCACTGGTATGGAACAGTTTCTTTTATTCTTCTACTCACACGACTATATCTCATCTCTTTGTTTCTTGCAGCACAATAGTCGAGGAATCCCATGGACAACAGCCAGAGATTTATATACATTTGTCTCAGTAAAGGCAACAGGACACAAAACAGTTTTCAGGGCCATTCTTCTTCCAGAATATTTATTTATTCTACTTGTCTCACTGTGTCCGCCCTAATGGCTCCAGCAAGAATTAGCTTGCTGTCCAAATGTTTTATATAGAGCCACTGGTCATAGTCATGATTTCAGGCTGCATGTGCAAACAGGTTCAGACAATGGACACGTTGAGATGTCACCACCGCAAGTGTGTGAGCACATTAGTACACACTGACATCTCCATCAGTTATTGTAAAGAGCCACTCAATGCTCCTTTGTTGTGGATCGCTGACAATGACGGGCAATCAGCATATTGCATTCAGACCATGTCTATGACCAATTCTCTGCAAAAACTTTTTTTGGTTTTTGCAAAAAGGTTTTGGTGTTTAAAAATAATGGATTGTACTGTAAAGACCACATTAAATGGTTTGACAGACACAATTGCCTTTCTAGTGTTGATGTAGCCTATTTCCTATTGCAACAGGAAGTTGGTGTGAGACATATCGAAGGGCTCTTCCTTTCCTTTTTTTTTTTTTATTAGCCAATAGTCTTTTGTTTATGCCACAGCTGTCAAAATATGATTTGTTACTTGTTCTTGTTAGGTTGCTGTAGAACGTTTTGTCCATTTTTGGACAAATTTAGTTTTTACACCGCTAAGTCCAAGATAGCCCATTGTCATCTGTAAGAATTTATTTTAATGAAATGAATACTTTTATTTATTAAGGATGCATTAAAATGATCAAATGTTACAGAACAGACATTTATAACGTTACAAAATATATCCATTTCAAATAAATGCTGCTCTTTTAAACTTTCATCAAAGTATCCTTTGAAGATAATGTACTGTATCACAGTTTCCACAAAAAAAAATTAAGCATCACAGGTAACACTTTATTTTAGGGTCTCTTAACTAGTTGCTTATTAGCATGCATATTACTATAATATTAGCCATTTATTAGGTCTAATTAAGCACATATTAATGCCTTATTCTACATGACCTTATTCTACATCCCTAATCCTACCCAATACCTAAACTTAACAACTATCTTACTAACTATTAATAAACAGCAAATTAGGAATTTATTGAGGGAAAAGTCGTAGTTAATAGTGAATAAGTGTTCCCTATTCTAAAATCTAAAAATTTTCAACATCGCTTATAATAAGAAATGTTTCTTGAGCATGAAATCAGCATATTAGAATGATGTCCGAAGGATCATGTGATACTGAAGACACTGAAGAGGTGGCTGCTGAAAATTCAGCTTTTGCATCACAGGAATAAATTGCATTTTGAATGTGTATCAACTCTGCTTGCCAACTTTTAAGAGTATACTAGCATATAGATGGGTTGAAAGACATGAGTTCTAATAGTGATTTGATTTGATTTTTAACAATCTTTCCATCCTCTCTGTCCATGTGTCTGACTCTCCAGCTGTCTTTTTTCATTCTCTCTCAGGACGCTGATAAGCGAGCTCCCCTTCATGCAGCAGCCTTTCTCGGAGATGCTGAGATCACAGAGCTCCTCATTGTGTCAGGTAGAGCTGCTCTCTTTCTCTCTCCCTCCACTCCCTTCCATAGTACCTTTACAGCATCTTATATAAAATAAATGCATGTTCAAAACCCAGTCCATTAAAGGTATAATTAAACCAAAAAGAAATATTCTGTTATCATTTATGCATGTCATTCCAAATCCATGTGTTTTTTTTATTTGTCATGGAATGTAAAGGATGGTTTTATTACATGTTGACAGAATTTTCATTTTTGGGTGAATACAGCATATAGAGCCCTAAATTTATTAAGGTTATTATTTTTTGACGTTTCTTCGTAGGGGCACGGGTCAATGCCAAAGACAACATGTGGTTGACTCCACTCCACAGGGCAGTGGCATCACGTAGCGAGGTAGGATTAGTTGTTAAACACACACTCACTTTTGAATAAGACAGATGTTGTGTAATGTTGTCACACAGCAGGATGCCTTTAAAACAATGCTAATCATATGCAGCAGCTCCTGTGTGATTATAATAGGATTTTTCTGTCACTGGATCCTGATTGGTCAATTGTATCCCAGCTGGCCTGAAGTACACAATATAGTTGGTTGTTTTGCTTTGTACACATCTAGGAGGCCGTTCGCGTGTTGATCCGTCATTCTGCCGATGTTAATGCACGGGATAAGAACTGGCAGACTCCGTTGCATGTCGCTGCCGCCAACAAGGCCCTGCGCTGTGCTGAGGTCATCATCCCGCTCCTGAGCAGCGTCAATGTTTCAGATCGCGGGGGACGCACCGCCCTGCACCATGCTGCCCTTAATGGGCACACAGAGGTACTGCAAGTTGAAACCAAAATATATATATATATATTGTGGCCACAATTAAAAAATAATAATTTCTACTATTTATTAATGCGTTTCGTTAAATCATAAATTAAAGCCACAAATTAAATTAATTCTCTCGTTTTAGTAAATTGTTGCCTTGTTTTATTAATTTGCTTCTTCGTTTTAGTAAATTGTGGCCACATTGTCCTAATTCATTCTCTGGCTTTGATTTAATGAAAACAAGGGAACAAATTATTAAAAAAAAAAAAACCCCACAATTGATTAAAATGAGGGAACAAATTAATTATTTGTGAAAATGAATTTTTCATTTGTGTTCATGATTTAAATAAAATAGAGGGAGAATAGTAAATTGGGTCACAGTTAATAAATTAATAAAACAAGGGAACAAATTCTTGATTCTTTAGAGCAAATTATTAAATCATGGCTACAATATTTTTTCAATATTATTTACAATATTTTTGCCTCCATGTCATGTGCAGGGCTCCAATCATATTTTATTTCACTGCAGTTTAGTGCAATACGTGTTGCAAGTTTAAAGATAGAGACAGTGATGAATTTATATACAAATTCACATGCCTACTGATACAGACTTAATTTTGCTGCATTGCATTGTCAACATAGCTTGAAATTTGCAGAATGCTGAATGGTTTCGAAAGTCATTATATAAACTGTGACACAAATATGATGAAGCACACAATAAGAGCTTCAGGAGACCTATAATTACTGGCGCATTATTGACTCATGCCTTACTGCCTATTGAGAAGAATATAAGCATTCTCTCATTCATTTCTCCATCTCTTTCTTATCACTGTTTTTCACTTTCCACTTTCTCTCTTCAGATGGTTAGCCTTCTCCTGGCCAAGGGTGCCAATATCAATGCCTTTGACAAGAAAGACTGCCGTGCACTGCACTGGGCGGCATATATGGGTGAGGGAACAATCCTATAAAAGCTGTGGCCATATGTCTTTTCCAGTGAAACACAAAATAATTTGTTCACCCTGCTTCCATTTCAATACGAAAAAATAGTTGCTGGGGGCTGCCAAGCTCCAAAAAGGACATAAATCACCACTAAAGTATTCTATACTAATTTGGATGTACAATATGTATAGTCTGCTGAAATTTTGTAGTTGTTATTTTAATGATGTGCAAGTTGACATCAAGTATGGAACTAACTTTGCAAAAACACACCCTGAGAGTAAGAGAGATATTTAGTGTTTTTTTACTGAACGAATCTGGGTTTTTAAACGAATCATCTGAGTGCATAACCCATTCATAAAGACAGTCATATGCTTCATTTTTAAATCAATCAACCATTTTGAATGAATCATCTTTTTTTTTTTGAACAAATCATTTGAATGAATGATTCACTGATATCTAAATGCCAAATCAGATGCCATCTCTGCAGTGCAAAACATTTGTTTGGTAAAAGCCTATAGTATCTTATTATTCTAATTACATATGTTGATTAAATATAAGAATTTGACATGAAAGATGATGCATCAATTTAATAAGGTTTGAAATAAATGGCTCCTATAAAGATGCAAATGATCCTGGAAATAATTTCCATCACTTCTGCACAGAATATGAAAATCTTTGGGAGTCAGTTGTCCACAACAGGCCTAAACAAATTACCAGCAAAAAAATGTAATTTAGATATCAATATTTGGCAATATCGTACACCTTTAAGTGCAATATTCCAAGTCTTCTAAAGACATTTGCACTTTCATGTTGTTTTATGTTAAGTCATATGGAATAGTTCTATGAAGTTTTTATGGTGCTTGAAAGACAGTGGACACTTTCTAATTTTGTTTTATAGACAAGAGTTCTGGAAAACAGCACCTATAGTGTTGAAATGAGAAATGAGTCATATGGGTTTGAAACGACATGAGGGAGAGTAACTAATAACAGAATTTTCCTTTTGAGGTGAACTATGTGTTCATGAGCTTCTCTCTATACTCCTGCAGGTCACTTAGATGTAGTGTGTTTACTGGTGAGTCAAGGGGCCGAGATCAGCTGCAAGGACAAGAGAGGATACACACCTCTACACGCTGCTGCTTCCAACGGTCAGATTGCTGTGGTCAAACACCTGCTCAGTCTGGCCGTAGAGGTACCTAGGATGCAAATAGATGCATATAGAGAAGGGAGCATGGGGAAAAACATCTAGTTTGAGCTTGCTATTATATCATGTGCTTTACTCATAGATAGATGAAGCCAATGCCTTTGGGAACACAGCGCTGCATGTGGCCTGCTTTAATGGACAAGATGCAGTAGTCAGTGAGCTGATCGACTACGGTGCTAACGTCAGTCAGCCGAATAACAAGGGCTTCACACCTCTGCACTTTGCTGCTGCATCCACTCACGGTGCCCTGTGTCTGGAGTTCCTGGTCAACAGCGGAGCTGACGTCAACGTCCAGGTATGTCCATCTAGGACAAAACATTGACAGACAGTGCAAATCCTGTGTGCTTTATGCTGCTAAACATTTCCTGATCTTTCCTCAGAGTCGTGATGGGAAAAGCCCTCTTCATCTGACCGCAGTTCATGGACGATTCACACGCTCCCAGACGCTCATCCAAAATGGTAAAGCTGTTTTTAGACTGCTTAAAGCCTACTGTTAGCCTGTGACTGATTTGCATGTACATTGAGAGTACAAGTGTGTGTTTCTGATACAGGTGGAGAGATTGACTGTGTTGATAAGGATGGAAACACTCCGCTGCATGTCGCTGCTCGATACGGCCATGAACTTTTAATAAACACTCTAATCACAAGTGGAGCTGACTGCACCAGGTTTGACTCTTTATTAAAAATCTTGGTAAATCATCATTTTTTTGTTGTTTCTGACATGCTCTTTCTTTCTCTGCAGAAGAGGAGTACATGGCATGTTTCCTTTGCATCTGGCTGCTCTGAATGCTCATGCCGACTGCTGCCGGAAGCTTCTCTCCTCAGGTACAGACTGCACCACCGAATCAAGCTACAGTTGCACTACCTTAATTTAACAGTGGAGACCATTTTTGGTGAAATACAAAAACATGATGACATAGCGCTCATGCAGAATACACAAGAATATGTCTCTGGATGTTTCATGATCTCATTGTGTTTACTTCTCATTATTTCCAGTTCTTTCTATAGTACCTCATCAATAAAATAGTAAATTCTTGCTTAATCAAAGTATAAATGAGTAAAAGTATTAATTAAATACAAAAATCATGCTGAGCCCAAACTTTTGAATTGTAGTTTGTTTAAATAATTTTCTGACCTCCAGAGATGTGTCCTCAGCGTGTTTGTTGGAAAATGTTAGATTTAATTTCTTTGACCACAAATCACACCGGGTGTGGGGTACTTTTGAGCTCTCATTGCTCTCAAGTCCATTTCCCTTAGAAAGCTTTCACATCCACACTGGGTAATTTGACATGACATGTTGTGTAAATCAACAGATCCTGACCTTACTGATTCTCTTGTGTCTAAACGGGAGAAAATCCCTGCAGCCATGTTCCATCATCTTGTGAAAAACCTTCCCAGAAATCTGGAAGTTGCTACAACAACAAAAGAAAAACAAACTCCCTATTGATGCCTATGGTTTTGAAATGAAATATTCAGTAAGCACTTGGTATGATCCACATATTTTTGGTTGTTGTCTACGCTGATATGAGGAGGGGACAAAGTACTGAACAGTGAGATACCTCTCAAGTTGATGTGACTCAGACAACCTATCTCTTCATAAATGATTATTTCATAAATTGCTGTTTATGTTGAAGGCATGCTTTGCCACTCTTCCTTCTGTAATTAGGTTAACTTTTAGTTATAGATATTTTGTCTCTGAATTGATGGATTTTCCTAATGTCTCTTTGCTTAGGTCTGGCATGCCTTTATATCTGTGTGCTTTCTTAACTCTGACTCCTGATTGTTGGTTTGTTGTGTTAGAATATAGATGCTATATCTGTACTTTTGAATTGTTCTTCTTGGTTGCACACATTTGTGTTTTCACCTTTGTTAGAACGATGTGTGTTTGTCTTGTCTATCCTATGTGCACTGTCTTTGTTTATCCTGAACTAACATCCTTTCTCTCTGTCTCTCTTTCTCTCACACTGTCTCTTTTTTGGACACCTTCCCCCCCGTGTCATTCTTTCCCCTCCTGCGGTCTGATACTGTGGCTGTCTGCGTTTGGGTGTGGGGGCACTTTCCTCTTCCATGCACTGCATCCTTCCTCCCCATACTTCCATTCCTCTACAGGACGGAGGTATAGCATAATGTGCCCTCTCAGTAATGACTCGGTCCTGTCTGCAGGCTTCCAAATCGATACGCCAGACAACCTGGGGAGGACGTGTCTGCATGCCGCAGCTGCAGGCGGGTGAGTCAGTCTGTCTTGCAGATCTGGATTTTGCTTGTTGGATGGCATTCAAAAATGTATTTCAGAATTGCAAAAAATCTCCTATAAAATCAAACAAAAAATACTTAGCTTAGTTGAAATCACACTTAAAAACAGTACATTTCATGTGTGCATACAAAAATGTGATTCAAAATTTAGAAGTCAGTAAGCTATACATACCCAAATATAATACACATTTATGTATGAATTAGTGCTGTCAAACAATTAATGGTGATTTATTGCATCCAAAATAAAAGTTTTTGTTTACATAATATATGCATGTGTACTATGTATATTTATTATGTATATATAGATACACTCACATACAGCATATATTTTGGAAATATTTACATGCATATACATTTATATATTTATATTTTATATTATATATTTAATATATAAACATAACATGTTTTTCTTAAATATATTATATACATGCATGTGTTTGTATTTATATATACATAATAAATTTACAAAGCACACACACATATATTATGCAAACAAAAACTTTTATTTTGGATGCGATTAATCGTTTGATCTACGACTACCTTATCCATTGTTCAGACAAATACCGGTATTGTCAGACCTGTTGTCTGTCTGCATACCAGCTCATGGCAAGTTATTTTTTTATCTCTCAATCTCTCTGTCAGTAATGTGGAATGTGTGAAGCTATTACTCAGCAGTGGAGCCGATCATAACCGCAGGGACAAACATGGAAGGTGAGTTTTTGGTAAACGCAAGACATGCACATCAGGATAATTCTCTAAAACTTCTACATAGACAGTATACATATCTGTGCATTCAGGAGCAGTGAGCGAATTTGTCTAAAATCACACATTTTCTTTAAATTTTTTTGACATTTTTTGACCACATATATTCAGATTTCATTGTATTTTTATATTGATCATTTCTAAATAATTTATGAATATAAATAATATTAATTGTCATATATTATAAATTTCGTTATGTCTCTTTAAAAATTAAATACATTTTCATGAAAACTTGTATTTTGTGCTAAATTTAACTGAAATCTCAAGTTTTAGACATTTTCTCAGTTTTAGAATCACAGAGTTGTCATCACTGCACACATTAAATGAAGCGATTCCTACTGTACTAATTTGTTTGTACTCTGAAACTGAAAGTTTATAAAATTTTGTCAAATTCTCCCCCTCTCTTTTGTTGTGGTTGTTGACAGGACCCCTCTCCACTATGCAGCAGCTAGTCGACACTTTCAGTGCCTGGAGACTTTGGTGTCCTGCGGTACCTGCATTAATGCCACTGACCATTGGGGGCGCTCTGCTGTGCACTACGCTGCTGCTTCTGACCTAGACAGGAGGTATACAACATTTACACTAGGGCTGTCCCCTAATAGTCGATGAGAAGAGGCTTGGTCGACTAAAATTTTATTAGTTGCTTAGTCGCAGAAAACAAATCCACAGCAAGTGGCGAAGTCACGCAGTCTGTGACGGACAGATCTTTAACGCTCGCTGCATGACAGATGGAGGCGCCAGTGCGGTCACTTGCTCTTACAATACTCTGTCTTTTTGGTCATATAGATAAGAGTAATACATCCTTTGAATCCATAAAGACTCTAAGTTTATTTGTGTGCAACATAACAACAAAACATTGCACTTTTGCAAACTAATGAAAGTAAACAAGATGCGCTTTCTGCCATCTCAGTCTCTGTGAACTTGAGCGCATCAAAAAAAAAACTAACTGAAATTCTGGGTATACTTGCCTTACAAACATGAAAAGTATATCTATAGAGATGTCTACTTTCAAATGATCAATTCAAATGAAAAACAAATATTCTCCGATTATGTAATCCGTATGAAACATGGATACAGGCGCATCACTACTGCGGAGAGGAAGATTCAGTATCACTTCATCTCTTAAGCCAAAACACAAAGAAAGCACTAGTTTATTAATAAATTATTATAATGTTAATGCAGCCTTCTTACTGTTTTTGTGCTGTGGCAAGCTTTATGTGTGCGCTTGAGCGCTTATTAGGCTATATAGGCAATTACAGGCTCATTATTATGATTTAAATGGTTTATTAATAAACGTGTGATTAGTCAATAATCACTTAAAATGAACAACTACTAGTGGACCAGAAAAATCTTTAGTTGAGGGCAACCCTAATTTACACAAACAGCCATTCCTCCTCCATTCTTTATAAAGTTTTACAATTCAATACAAAAGTGGATTTGTCCCTCTGTTAGCAAAAATAAACATTACATCATTTAATAGACTAACAGACTTATATTGGAGCAGGACATTACAAGGGGTTTCATTGGAAAACTGCAGCTCATAAGTCTAAACCATCCTTCACCCTAATTGTAGAGTAAAAAATGGTGGAGTAAAAACTCCACTATCCCCACGTGAGTAGTTTACAGTGCAGAATTTGAGCTAGTTGTGGCCAAACAACATGTAATTGACCGTTGTAAATGCATGTCTAACCCAGTTAAATGATGTAGACACAGGCAGCTGTAGTCCTACAGCAGGTGAAATCGAGTGCAGTGCCAGTCCCCATCTCCAGAGACTGCTAGCAGCTACACTAACACATATATCTGTTACCATGGCAACCACAGGCTATTTTTAAGTCCCCTGTCATTGGGGTAGTTTATGTGCAAAGACAGGGGGTTGACGTCAACTTGATATAGCATACGGAAGCACCTTTGTGCTTAGTTTAATTAGATTAGCTGCCAGAATTCACCAGCAGAGAGAATTTTGTGAACGAGTAATGAGATGGTAAACGCAATATTTTTTTTTTTTTTTATAACAAGATACCCCAGACTTATTGCATAATACATATATTATTAATAAACTATTGATTTATATAAATATTTACTCATGTATAATTAGTATTTACAAAATATAATATTCATTCTGAAATGTTTTATTAATTGTTGAGAGTGATTGTTGAGTAAGAAGCCTCTGCTTATAAGATTTGTGAGGTGTGTGTGATTTCTCTGCAGGCGGCGTGTGGTCCTGGAACCAGAGAGTGACGGAGTTCAAGCTGAGAGGGAGAAGGAGGCAGCTCTGTGAGTTCTCTGGAGTTGAAGAGCAGAATGGCCCATGTCTGCTCAGCCTCAATTCTGTGTCCCCCTCCTTGTCTCACCGTCACTCGTGCTGTTTACATGTGTGCTGCTCTGATGCCAAAACATTGGGTGTTTGTGTCTGCGTGCGTCTGTAACCTCATCATTTCATGTCTGGAACAACCAAAGTGTATTTTCCCTCTCTCCACTTCCAAAGTAGTGCATATACATAATTTTTAGTGCTGCCAAACGATTAATCGCGAATAATCGCATCCAAAATAAAAGTTTTTGTTTACATAATATATGTGTGTACTTTTGTATATTTATTATGTATATATAAATATACACACACAGTATATATTTGGAAAATATGTACATTTATTTACATGTATTTATTTATATTCATATAATTTATATTATATATAAATATATTTAATATGTAAACATAACACATTTTTCTGAAATATATACATGCATGTGAGGGTATTATATATATATATATACACAGTACATACACATATACAGTGTCTTTGACCCTTCCTATTTTTTGCATATTTGTCACACTTAAAAGATTCAGATCATCAAACAAATTTTACATTTACATTACATTTACATTTAATCATTTAGCAGACGCTTTTATCCAAAGCGACGTACAAATGAGAACAATAGAAGCAATCAGACCATCGAGAGTGCAGCAGTATACAAGTGCCATGACAAGTCTCAGTTAGTCTAGCACAGTACCTGTAGCTAGTTTTTTTTATTTATTTATTTATTTTTTTAAATAAATAGAATTGGAAAGTGTTAATATTAGTTGGTCAGGTGCTGGTGAAAAAGATGTGTCTTTTTAGATGATTTTTGAAAACGGTTAAAGACTCAGCTGTTCGAATTGAGATTGGGAGCTCATTCCACCAGCTGGGCACAGTCCAGGAAAAGATATGCGAGAGACATTTGGTACCTCTTTGGGATGGCACCACAAGGCGTCGTTCACCTGCAGAACGCAAGCTTCTGGAGGGTGTATAAGTGAACTAGTGAGTTTAGATACACTGGTGCAGTGCTAGTTGTTGTCTTGTAGGCAAACATCAGTACCTTAAATTTGATGTGAGAGGCTATTGCTAGCCAGTGTAACCTCATGAAGAGAGGGGTAACGTGAGCTTTTTTTCGGTTCATTAAAGACCACTCTGGCTGCTGCATTCTGGATCAGTTGCAGAGGCTTGATAGTACTAGCGGGAAGGCCCGCCAAGAGAGCATTACAATAGTCCAGTCTGGAGAGAAGAAGAGCTTGGACAAGGAGTTGTGCGGCTTGCTCTGACAGGACGGGTCTAATCTTCCTAATGTTGTATAAGGCAAATCTGCAGGACTGGGCCGTTGTAGCAATATGGTCTGTGAAGCTTAACTGATCATTGGTCACAACTCCAAGGTTCCTGGCTGTCCTGGAAGGAGTTATGGTTTACGAACACAGCTGTATAGAGAAGTTGGGGTGAAGTGATGGGTTGGCTGAGACCACGGGTAGTTCTGTCTTAGAAAGGTTGAGCTGAAGGTGATGGTCCTTCATCCAGCTAGAAATGTCACTCAGACAGGCTGCAATGCTAGCAGCTACCGTCGGATCATCTGGTTGGAATGAGAAGTAGAGTTGAGTGTCATCAGCATAGCAGGGATAAGAAAAGCCATGCTTCTAAATGACCGATCCTAATGATGACATGTAGATGGAGAATAGAAGTGGTCCAAGCACTGAGCCTTGAGGAACTTCAGTAGCAAGAAGTTTTGACTTCGAAACCTCACCCCTCCAAGACACCCTGAAGGACCTATCTGAGAGGTAAGACTCGAACCACAGGAGTGCGGTTCCTGAGATGCCCATCTTTCTGAGGGTGGACAGGAGGATCTGGTAGTTAACTGTGTCAAAAGCAGCAGACAGGTCCAGAAAGATGAGTACAGAGGATTTGGAAGCCGCTCTTGCCAGTCTCAGGGCCTCTGTAACCGAGAGTAGGGCAGTCTCAGTAGAGTGGCCGCTTCTGAAGCCAGATTGGTTGTTGTCCAGAAGATTGTTCTGTGCAAGAAACAAAGAGAGTTGGTTGAACACAACTCGCTCAAGTGTCTTTGAAATGAATGGAAGAAGGGATCTGTAGTTTTCTAAAAGTGCTGGATTTAGAGAGGGTTTTTTAAGCAGTGGGGTTACCCGAGCCTGCTTAAATGCTGTGGGAAATGTACCAGTGTGAAGAGGTGTTGATGAAGCGCATGTCGCTTACTCACATTACAGGTAAATAAATTTTAATATTACACAAAGATAGTACAAGTAAATACAAAATGCAGTTTTTAAATGATGATTTCATTTATTAAGGGAAAAAAGCTGTCCAAACCTGCCTGGCCCTACGTGAAAAATTAATTTCCCCCTCCTGTTAAATCATGAAAGAACTTTGATTAACCACATTATTTTAGAAAGCTGAGTTAAATTTCACTAGCCAAACCCAGGCCTGATTACTGCCAGACCTGTTGAATCAAGAAATCACTTAAATCGAACCTGTCTGACAAAGTAATGCATGCTTAAAGAGCAACACATTCTGCCGCGATCTAAAAAAATTCAAGAACAGATGAGAAACAAAATAGTTGACATTGTATCAGTCTGGAAAGGGTTATAAAGCCATGTCTAAGGCTTTGGGACTCCAGCGAACCATGGTCAGAGTCATTACCCACAAATGGAGAAAACTTGGAGCAGTGGTGAACCTTCCCAGGAGTGGCTGACCTACCAAAATTACTCCAAGAGCGCAACGACGACTCATCCAGGAGGTCATAAAAGAACCCAGAACAACTTCTAAAGAACTGCTGGCCTCACTCGCCTCAATTAAGGTCAATGTTCATGATTCAACAATAAGAAAGAGACTGGGCAAAAACAGCATCCATGGGAGAGTTCCAAGGCAAAAGCCATTGCTGACCAAAAAGAACACAAAGGCTCATCTCACGTTTGCCAAAAAATATCTTGATTATCCCCAAGACTTTTGGGCAAATATTCTGTGGACTGATGCGACAAAAGTTTAACTTTTTGAAAGGTGTAAGTCCCGTTACATCTGGCATAAAACCAACACAGCATTGCATAAAAAGAAAACACCAGCAAGTCCACCTCTGAATGGCTCAAGAAAAACAAAATTAAGGTTTTGGAGTGGCCAAATCAAAGTCTGGACTTAAATCCGATTGAGATGCTGTGGCATGTCCTTAAACAGTCTGAATTAAAATAATTCTGCAAAGAAGAGTGGGACAAAATTCCTCTACAGCGATGTGAAAGACTCATTGCCAGTTATCGCAAACGCTTGATTGCAGTGGTTGCTGCAAAGGGTGGCACAATCAGTTATTAAATTTAGGGGGCAATTACTTTTTCATGTAGTGCCAGGCAGGTTTGGACAGCATTTTTCCCTTACTAAATGAAATCATCATTTAAAAACTGCATTTTGTATTTACTCGGGTTATCTTTGTGTAATTTTAAAATTTGTTTGATGATCTGAATCTTTTAAGTGACAAATATGCAAAAAAAAAAAACAGACACTTTTTCACACCACTGTATTATGTAAACAATTTTTTTTACTTTGGATGCAATTAATCGCGATTAATTGTTTGACAGCACTAAATTTACATGATTTCCTTTGCACTTATGGTTTCATTTTTTATTGTATGTGTGTTTCATTATTATTTATATTTGTGTGCGCAGGTGTCTTGAGTTCCTGTTGCAGAATGGTGCTGCCCCATCACTCAAAGATAAACAAGGCTACAGTGCTGTTCATTATGCCGCAGCGTACGGCCACAGACACTGTCTGAAATTGGTGAGGACACAAATATGTCCAGTGAGTGCCTCAGGGCACTTCCTCCATCTTCACTCTACTGTCACAACTCTATTAGATTTAAATGTGTAAACCAACATGCAAATTAATTTAGTCCAGTTTGTGGTTTCATTCATGTGTCATAAAATGATATGCTTGCTAAAGCCTCCAGTCTGTTGAACCTATTGTATGCCACCTGCTGGTGCAGTGCATATGTTTATAGTGCAAGAATGAATGTGTTTCAGTTTAATTCAGAATACCTTTTGATTGAGTTTAATGAGAACAGCTGTAATTCAGATAAATCTGATTTCAGCTTTTGGACAGAGATGAGAACCAACAAGATGAGATGGAGAACAGCCAAACCAGAAGCCCTTTGCATCTGGCTGTGAGTTCAAATTTACACCTTTTACCACACCCTAACAGCCACATAACAACATACTAAAAACAAGTTATAACACCTTATCAATAGAATATGTGACCCTGGACCACAAAACCAGTCGCAAGGCACGCAGGTATATTTGTAGCAATAGCCAACAATACACTGTATGGGTCAAAATTATCGATTTTTCTTTTATGCCAAAAAATCATTAGGATATTAAGTAAAGATCATGTTCCATGAAGGTATTTTGTAAATTTCCTACTGTAAATATATCAAAACTTAATTTTTGATTAGTAATATGCATTGCTAAGAACTTCATGTGGACAATTTTAAAGGAGATTTTCTCAATATTTAGATTTTTTTACACCCTCAGATTCTTATTTATTCTTCTTTCAGACGACGTATAAATCTCAGTTTCAAAAAGTTTACCCTTATGACCGGTTTTATAGTCCAGGGTCACATATATCAATACCTTGGATACCACCTTAGCATCCTGAAGCCAACTTTTGCATAGGAAAGCAGCTTGCATGTTTTTTTTAAACTCTTACAAGGTTTAATTACTACAGACAGGCCCTAACCTCAGTGATGTATGCGATACGACAGTTGGTCTATATATGTTTGTTTCCAGGCGTACCATGGTCATGCACAGGCTCTAGAAGTGCTCTTGGAAGGTCACTGCGAGGTGGATCAGGGGGATGAGGTGGGTCGGACACCACTGGCGCTTGCTGCCCTCAGGGGCCACACTGACTGCGCTCTCACGCTTCTGAACCATGGGGCCTCGCCGAGAAGCAAAGATACTATCCGAGGACGTACACCGATCCACCTTGCAGGTATTACACCTCTGTGTGGTGGAAATTACACAGCTGTGCATTTTTTATGCAGTATTTAATACACTCTGTTTGTTTCCAGTAATGAATGGTCATACATCGTGCGTGCGCCTCCTGCTGGAAGACTCTGATAATGCAGATCTGGTAGATACAGCGGACTCTCAGGGACAGTGAGTAATTAATTTAATAACTTTTTTAATCAATTTTCTTTCTTTATAATGCCACAAGAATTTTGAGGTGGAATGAGTGTGTCATGTCTTTTTACTTCTCAACAGTGTTGGTGCTGCAAATTATGGGTAGTGTAGCTTGGCAAGCTGAAACAATTAACTGTAGTCAAATAAAACTAAAAAAAAATTATAATTTGGCTAAAACTGTTACCCATAAAAAATTGCTGACTACCTTTAATTGTTTTTGAATTACTATGCAACTAATGAATTTTAAAATGTATATAAATTTGTATGTCATAATCAAACGTGATCACACTTCATATGAATACTAATAATAAAATAAATCAACTCCCTAATTTGTATAATATTATTTTTTCCCAAGCTACGAGAAAAAAATCAATCAATAATATTCCCATAAGTCCATGGGTACATTTAAGTAACAGCTTGAAATTAACCATGTAAACACAATTTAGGAGATTCTTGCACTTGAGAGTGCATTAATGGTTATTTGTTCTATGTGTGTTTGTGTTTGCAGGACCCCTCTAATGCTGGCAGTAATTGGGGGTCATGTGGATGCTGTGTCTCTTCTATTGGAGCGTGAGGCCAGCGTGGACTTGGCTGATCGTCACGGTCTGACTGCTCTGCACTTGGGAGTGAGTTTTTTTGATCTTGTCAAGTGTATTCAAGTGCAAGATGTACAAGGACTTTTTTATTTTTTTAAAGTTCTCTCTTTCTTTCTCTCTCTCAGCTCTTGTGTGGACAGGAGGAATGTGTTCAGTCCCTGTTGGAGCTAGAGGCATCCGTGCTGCTGGGGGACTCCAGGGGTCGGACAGCCATCCACCTGGCTGCGGCGAGGGGTCACGCGTCCTGGTTGAGCGAATTGCTCAATATTGCGTGTTCTGAACCCCCGATACCTCCATTACGAGACAACCAGGGATACACACCCTTACACTGGGCCTGTTACTATGGTTGGTTTTAACAATCTCCATTATGAGTTTAAAAAGATGCTTTTGTTTATCAATAAACTGAATGTAGCTTGTGTGTATGTCTCATAGGCCAAGAGGGTTGTGTGGAGGTCCTACTCGAACAAAGAGATTTTCGTCACTTTGATGGGAACCCTTTCACCCCGCTGCATTGTGCTGTGTATGTCTGCTGTGCGATTGTTTTCTGTCTTTTTTGCACCTTTTTTCTTTTCTTTCAACCTTGTCTTTCTCTGAATCCTCTGTCCTGCAGGGTCAATGACCATGAGACCTGTGTCAACCTTTTATTAGAGGCCATGGGATCAAAGATTGTAACATGCAAAGACTCCAAGGGCAGGTTAGTTTGGTATATGTGAAGAGAGAAAACAGTATTAGATGTAATAGAATAGAATAGAATAGAATAGATTCGTATCTACAGTGTTTCCCAAATTTGAAGAAAAAAAATAAACCACATTTTTTAACTGTGTGAATTGCATTAAATAACAAAAAAGGCAAATTTTTTGAAGAAGAATAACACAGATACATTTTTTAAACAATATATTTCTCAAAAAGTTTTAATATTTTTTTTAATATATTTATATACTGTTAAAAATTAAGATTTCTGTTTGTCAAGCTAAGACACATTTGAACACCTTGACCCCAGTTGTTTAAAGTCATTGCTAATTTGTCTAGGAAAAGTTAGGATAGTCCTGACAATTGAAATGTTTCTAATCAGTTATGTTAATGTATCATTAGCATTGTTTTCCGAGCTATCAGTGAAACAATTTATTAAAAAACTGCTGTCCCTATTTATCAGGACACCTCTCCATGCAGCTGCATTTGCTGGCCACATAGACTGTGTTCAGCTGCTACTTGCCCATAATGCATCTTTGGATGAGGTTGACCAATCAGGGCGCAGTGCCCTGATTATGGCAGCGGAGAAAGGAAGAGTCGAAGTTGTAGGTTTGTATTCCCCATTTTTTTTATTATGCCCCTGTTCATTTGTATAAGTATGAAAATGGGCTCAACTGAATGCACTTATGCAAAATGTGGCGTGTGTTTTAAACAGAAGCTCTACTTACTAGTGCCAATGTGAACCTCAATCTGACTGACCAGAAGGGTAATACAGCTCTCCATCTAGCCTGCAGTAATGTAAGTATAGCCCATTGCATGCCATGGCCATCAGTCCCTATAATTTCAGTTTCAGCAGTGGGGCAGTGATCTTTCATAATAATTTTTATAATTTGTTATAATCAAAATTTGTCATTTTGTCAAAATGCCACTAACTGGCGGCAATAGCCTTGTGGGTAGCACACTGACATATAGCGTCGTTGTGCTTCGGGCATCCCGAGTTTGAGTCCTGGCTTGTGGACCTTTCCAGATCCCCCAGAAATTATATATTCACATCAGTGACATATAATTCACTAAATCAAAGGTTTTCATTATATCCACTCACCCCAAAATCATATTTTATTGTTTTTTTATTATAATAATTTGGCCTTTTCAAAAACAGAAAAAATTCCACTTGTTAAGTAGTGCAGACACCTATGTGTGACTGTAGTCATGGGGTTTTAACACTTCATATAATTATCAAACAATAAAATTGTGCCAGATATAAAAACCCACATTGCAAACAGTATTTTTGAAAATGTATTACTTATTCTCCTAAAGATGATTTTCCTGTTCTGTCTGCTTGCTCTCTATCCAGGGAATGGAGGAATGTGCGTTGCTCATTCTTGGAAAACTTCCAGACTCTGCCCTCGTTGCTACAAATGCTGCACTGCAAACGTGAGTTCCCCTCCACATTACAGTATAGTACATATTATATTTACATTTATGCATTTGGCAGATGCTTTTATCCAAAGCAACATGCATTGCATTGCATTTAAGGAATAATTTTTCTCAGTTCATGCATTCCCTGGGATTCGAACCCATGCCCTTGACTTTGCTAGGGCCATGCTCTTATACATTATTTAAGAAGCAATTGATGCTCACTTGTTTCTCGTTCGCTTTCTCAGACCTCTTCATTTGGCTGCTCGCAGCGGGATGAAGCAGACAGTGCAAGAGCTGCTCTCTCGTGGGGCCAGTGTTCAAGTACTAGATGAGAATGGTGCGTCTTCCTGAAACTGAAATCTCAGTTTATTTGGTTTACGCATATATTGTCAGTGTATGTGCATCTCTCTATCTATCTGCCAAAAGCAGTGGCCGTGTTTCATAGCTTTGACGATGTCATGCGTGTCCCCTTTTGCCCCCTGACCATGTGTTTGGCTGCCTGTCTAGGGGGGCACTAATGGAATGCCGCTTTCGTCCATCGCCTCTCCACCATTGTCCCTTCGTTCCACTGCTCCATCCCTCCTTTTACCTCTTTCTGCTTTCCTGTCCCCTTTCCTGTCTCTCTCGCTCTTTGGCTGTCTTTCCCCGCAGGTCTCACCCCTGCTCTGGCTTGCGCTCCCAGCAGGGAAGTGGCTGACTGCCTGGCTCTCATTCTGGCTACCATGATGCCTTTCTGCTCCCCTTGCAGCTCTGGAGCTCCTTCGCCAGGCGCCCTGCTGAAATCTCTGCCCCGCCAGGCCAAGAGCCCCCAAGGCCCCCGCAGTCCAAGGGACCCCTCCGGTCCCTCCAGCGAGGGCACGACCACCGAAAACGACTCGGACTCGGAGACATTTTGACCCCGGCTCCTTCTAGATGCGCCGGTCATAGTTTTCAAAGCACATATTGTCATGAACCTTACAGAAGTTGTACAGATTTTTGATAATGGAGCACAGCCTCTGTGACAAGAGATTATGACATAAAGCACACATGGTACGCTTTTGTTCTGCCACACTTGTTTGCACAGATTTTTTCGAAAGCCATTTTAATCACTTTAACACAGGTTGATTATTGATGGATTGACAAATGTTGACTGACTTCTCACACTTGAAGGATGATGATGTAAAGTGCAGAGTAGTGTGTGTTACTTAATCTGTGGACTTTTGAAAGCACAAACCCTGTGGAAGCACAAGGTGAGGTCACCCTCATTTCACCCATGTTGTCACTGTGGGACCAATCAGGAAACAAGAAATCACATTTTTGGAACAACAGGGGAATTGGCACCACTGTTACCAAACTTACTTGATATTTATTTCTAATTAAAGGCTGGAATACACCACACAACTCTTTCCCAGATTTTTCCCCTGATTCACAGTCTGGACGAGTTGATGCAGTTGCAGTCAGAGCCGTATTGCAGATTTGAGTAGTCAGATTTCACATTATGCTTTTTGTTATGCATCTCCTACGTTTCTGTGTAAGTTTGTTGTGTTCAAAATGACTTGAAAGTCTAATGGTGTGTGATTTGACAGTCTAATAATGTGTAATTATCAGCCATTTCAAAATCTTTTCAGATTTGAAAAGTTGTGTAGTGTATTTCAGTCTGAAGACTAGTTAGACTGAAAGTCTAAAGTCATGACATCCAGTTTAATGTGACGAAAAATCCAATGCAAGTTCTCCATTTCTGGATCGTACACCAGTTGTTGTGAATAGAAGGCTCTTAAGATTTATATTGCAAAAAGAGCATTTTTATTCCACTGAGAAAACTAAATTTCTAGGCCTTGATGGTCTAAACTTACGTCTGACGCTTTTGGAGAGTGACACTTTGCCACTCGCTTCCTTCTCAGACATAGAGACAGTGTTCAAATAATACTTCTATTCAGGTTGAATTTTAGATTCTAGTGAGAGGGCATAGCATGTTTTGTGAACCAGGATGTTCTCAAGCCTGTACCGATATTTATTAACATTTAGATAACAATGGTACTACAGTTGTATGCACTTATGTATAGGAGTAAATGGGTGTTTAAAGGAATAGTTCACTTGTAGATTATAATTCTGCCACTGTTTACTCATGTCGTTGTTTTTGTGGAACACAAAAGTAAAATTATTAAAGAATCTTAATGTGGCTCTTTCCATACACCAATACTAAGTCTGTCAACCTCCAGAAATGACAAATAAATACCTCCAAAAGCGCTACGTACTGTATTCCAAGTCTTCTGAAATCATACAAAAGCTTTGTATTAGAAAGAGGCTAAATTTAAAGCTGTAATCCACTGATAATACTTCCCTTCAGTGAGCTGTTGGTTCTGGATCATTGTTAGTGAAATGAGCAGAATTGCGAACAAATCAACCAATTCATCGAAAAGAACCAATTCAAAAGAATGATTTGTTCACTAATTGGACTGATCAAGTGTCTCTGAACTCTGAGTCTTGTTCTGGTCCCAGCAGCCAACAGCTCACTGAAGTTTATCAGTGAATAATGACTTCAATTTTAGTCTTCCTCACACAAAACTATTATATTGCTTCAAAAGACTTTTCCTTTTGTGTCCCATGAACAGAAAAAAACAGCATAGGGGTTTGAAGTAATATGAGAGCAAGTAAATAATGACAGAGTTGTGAGTTTGGGGTGAACTATTAATTTTAAAATGAATCTAGGACTATAATTAAAGTTCCCGGTCTTCTTTTTCTTTCCTTCTGAAATTCTTTTAATAAATCGCACTGGTTGAATATAATTTTTTTTTTACAGATTTCTAAACATGCATGAGTGTTTCTTTGCTTTCAATTTTGATTCTTTGATTTTTACTTCAAAATATAAAGAGCTTTCAGTGAAGATGGTGTTTTAATATCTTTCCAAAAACAATTCAGAATGAAAATGTATACCACCATTTGTCTGTTTGCCTTTGTCCACAATGTGCCAGTTTCTCCACCGTGTCCAGTGCCTTGTTCTGCATTTTCAGAGTTAGATTACATCAGTATATGTTTGTATGTATGTATTGGAGTGTAATGAAAGTCTGAAGATGTGAAGATAAGTCTGGTTCACACCTACCAATCATAAGCCAATGTTTTGTTTTTTTTACCAAGTCCTGATGTTTGTGCCTATGAGTGTGTGATTTACAATAGAAAACAGTCTTTGTACATATCAGCTCATGGACATTATCATCACCAGAGCAAGAATTGCACACAGCTGTCTTATAACCGAAGCACATGGTTGATTTTCTTTTCATAGATTAGAGGGATTGTGAGTGAAAGGATTCAGAAGAATGAGTCAAACAGTATTATAATAGAAAAAAAAAAAGCTTTGAAATGTGTGACAATCTAGATTTTGGTTTCCTCCTTCATTCCAATGTTGAAGGTTCTTTGTCAGCTCAAGTTTCTTTTATAAAAATTGTATGACTATTATATAAAATGTTTTAACAGAGTTTTGTGTAGTCTGTTTTCTTATTTGAAAATCCATTTATTACAAAAATGAAAAGCACAGGCCTGTTTCCCACCTGACTTTATCAAAAGTTGTATGTTAAATGTAATTTTAATCATGTCATTTTAGAAAGTTGATTTCTCACAAGAAGAAAATAATAATAGGCCAAGTATTGTGTGAAAGTCATTTTGCATTTTAACTTTTAATAAATTGAATTAAAGTCCCCTGTCTTTCTGGGTCCAAAAGTTTTTAATAGATTCTTTGGATATTTTATTTTTGCCGATAAACAACACAAACGAGAACGAAATTTGACATAGGGTTTATGTAGTTTAAAGGGCAAATATATAAATATTTAAAATAATATTTAAAGTATCGCAATGCAGCAAATGACTACCAATCATAGGTCGATATGCTAATATGGCGAAAGCGTCTTCCCAGTTGCAAAGCGACGATCATTTGCATATATGTATTTATATACATAAAGAATATCAAATTTCATCTTAGAAGATGAAGATGAGGAGTGAACAAAACAGTGTCTTCAGAAAGAGGACCCTTTGGCTCATGTTCTGGCCTAAACACGTGAAGTTGGTCTAGGTGAGTTTGAAGAAGGGTCCTAAATAAAATATACCAATTTTCTTTAGAAAAAATTTACACATTTAGGGTTAGGGCTTAAATTTTACCTTTAACTTTACTCACTGCCTCCCTGATTTTTTACCTGCTCAGTCTAACATCTGTGTCCCACAATTTCAAATTGATATACCAACTATATTTTAATACTCTTTTAGAAGAACTGTTACATTAGAAAGCTGTGGTAACGTTATATGATTGACTGACCTATGCGCTGACCAAAACATATTATGCCACAGTCTTACTTATGGTTAACTATTTGTGAAAAGTGCTAAAAAGTTGTGTTCGTTTGTTGTAAGCTGTTGTTGTTAGCCAGTTGCGATTAACGCTTCCAAATTGTCTCTGTCATGATTTGTTGTTTATTAGGTATATCTCTCTTTTTCAAGTGTATATATTTCATTATACAATAGGGACCGTTACCATGAGTGTGGGTTGTAGTTATTCAGTCATGTTCTGCTAAAATCTGTGATTTCAACTCCCATAATGACTATCCGTGAGTGGAAAAAGTAGTATGCATTTTCACAAAAGCCCATAAAGAACAGGCCTTGACTATATGTACTTAGTATTCGTTTTGTGTTTGTTTTTTGCAACTAGGTAGAGGTCCTAAATTTAAATATCGTAAAACTGACACTTTTACCAGTATTAATGATCTTTAATTACATATCTCTGTACATTTATAAACTTTTACATCATCCACAGTTAATAGGTTACAAACAAACACTACTGCATAACAGGGTTCTAAAAGTTCAGTGGATTTTCTGGAAATGGGTCTTAGCACATCACTTTTGGTCAATTTGTGCACAAAACATCAAAAAACACCCAGCTTCAGACAGCACTGCAGATAATGGAGGGTTCGCTACAGTGGGTCTTCCATTAAATCACTGCAAAGTACATGAGAGAGCAGCATATCCCTTTCAAGCTGTGATGTTCCCTTGTTGTCCATCAGCAGTTGAGACCAAGACCTGTCCAGTGATCAGGGACCATGAGGAAATATTTGTCCATGGCCTCACAGAAACGTGATCGATACAGCTCTGGGGACACCACCGTGGGCATTTTACCTGTCAGGAAGAAAAGATGATGAGACATGGGTTTAAACAAGAGGTCAGAGTTTCAGCTTCTGAGAATATCATAGCTATGAATGTTTTAGGAAGGTATAACTGTACCTTGACCTCCAAGAATCCCAGTAGATTTGACCACCATCTCCAGCTTTTTATCCCATGTGAAAGTCCGGATATAATCTTCAAATATACAAGAGTTTCAACAATCACTATAAGAAAAGTCCAATATGGATTTTAAAATAACAGATAAGATTTTCTCACCTATGATGCCCACAACTAGTTCATCCGTGGCATCGTCACGGCCCACCAGCAGGGAATAATCAATGATGAGGTGGCTGGACAGGAAGTGGGCGTCACTGAGGATGGCGGCACGCAGAATGGCCTTGCAGTGTGAGCGAATATAAAGGGGATTGTCATGCACCAGTTTCAGGAGGTTCTCATCCAGAAGCACCACCTCACAGCTCTCCTTTCCATGATCCGTCTTCACATTCCTGTTTCTCAGAGATCCCTTCAGGTCAAACATCTGCACAAACACAGGAAACAGGACCACGTAACAGAATATGAAAATAAAAATTCCCAAACTGAACAGTATTTCTGAAACACCAACTTCAAGAAATGTACCTGTGCCATCTTTCGCCCATAGAAGAGGTTTTCCATCACCAACAGGTCCAGTTTCTTTTCTGTGTTGTTCTGGGAGTTCTTGTAGCCGATACGGAACACTCCCAGAATCTTAGCAAGTGCTGTGGGGCGCTGTTAAACAGATACAAGACCAGTTTAGAGAGGAAAAACCTGAAACAGACCAAAAATGCTGCCTCAGAGAGCCCTACAAGGTATGTATTTCCTTACTTTTTGCTGAACTGCTCCTGTGATATAAGTAAAGTAGTGGGGTGCAAAGTCTAAGAAGGACTGGACCTCTAATCTGGGCATCTGTTTCAGAATAAACCGATCATCTGAAGAGAAACAGCATGTTTAGCAAAATACATCCAACAACCTAGAAGTCTTCACTTAATAAAAACAACTACCTTAATGAAAAAAAAAAAAACATTTCGTAAAGGATCTTGCATGGTCGTACCTTCAGTAGCATAGAAAACGGCACCAGACTTCCCGCCACGAGCTTGCCAGTTGACACAGTGGGAGAGCGATCGCACAAAATCATCCTCCGAGCTCTCCATAATCTCTTCCCGCATTTTATGGAACTCTTCCGCGTAGTAGATTCGGCAGTAGAACTTGGCATTTGCGTCTGAGAACTCTGCATTGTAAGTATGATTTTCAGATTTATTATTTATGTTCTTATTTATATGTATACCTATTATTATTATTATTATTAAATAGCTAATTTAGTTCTAAAATATATTTGAAAACTTTGAAAAGATAAAAAACTGACAGTGGTTAATTTGTAACCCACAATTACTTGATGTCAGAGGGTCAATAATATTTACCTAAATATAATCAATGTTTCATTCTGCTATTTGAGGCTGATACTTACGAAGCTCGATGTGTGGGTTTCCTGTCTGCTTCTTCTGTTTGTCTCCACTTTCAGGCTCCTCTGCAAAAGATATCCCATAAACATTTAGTTTCATAAGAAATTCCATATCAGAACAAATTATAAATGCTATTTGTAAGTGGGTGGTATAGTGTGGTCAGGTTTACTGAGTGGGTCAGCATCAACGCTACTGCGGCTCAGCTGTGATGTGCTGCCGTCACTAGGTTTGGCTGGGCTGTTCTTTGCTCTGTTCTCTCCAGAACTATTATATGGCAGAAAAGATGAAATCAGCTTGCTGTTTTACCAGTATACACAGAGACAATATGGCCGATGAGGGAAATGAGTGCTTGATGTACCTAATGGCCTGAGATATGTCATCACCTCCCGTCTTTACTGTTGTCTTTGTAAGCTCTTCAAGGGCAGTTTTATACTCTTTACAGCTGAATGGTGGAAATTATAACAGTGTCTTTTTAAATTGCTGAGAAGTTTGATTCATATGCAGCAATCAGTTCTTTCAAACTGTCCGCTTAAATGAACTGGTTCATAAGACTGATTTACTGAATCTAATTTGAAAAAATTTATATATCGTTGAAATGATGGTTCTTCTGATTCAACAACAACACTATAAATAAACATATATAAAAAATAAATACTAAAATAAGCCTTTTAAGCCATTTCAGAATAAATACATAAATACTGAAAAAACAAAATTTCCAGATCAAATTTTTTGTTATACATGTACAAAAAACTGTACCTGAGCGCAAAGGCAATGATGGAGCTGGGCTCCCTCTCACACACGGCTATAGGAACTCTCTCGTGCTCATACATCAAATAGTGCTTGTCTGGGTCGCTAACATACCAAAAAAAAAAAAAAGACCTTTATCAGATTGAGAAAGAAAATCATTAGTTTGCTTTTTAGTATTCATAATATCATAACAGCCTTACAAAGGGAAAGGGATGGGATTGTAGCTATTGCCGGGTAACAGGTTGGCAAGGATGGTTTTCATGGTGGACTTTTCCTTTACTTGACTGTCATTGGAACCAAGTAAGTGTCCATCAAACATGTCTAAACGGTAAAAGAAGTAGAGAGATTAAGAGAGAGTAAGTCAGGTGGGATGATTATGTGTGATTCCAAACACAAGGAAGTGTCTAAAGTAAGTTTACCGTCTGGGATGCTGACAGAGTCCTGATCAGGAAAAGATGGTCCGCTCGTGATGATGTCTGAAGCTTGTTCAGCCGGAGACGGTAACTGTAGTAATGATGAGGATCCTGAACTTGATGGAAACGTGTTCAGATGACGGTCCTCTGTGAGAAAAGTCTGTGAGGCGACTGTGTGCAACAATCAAGAGCAACTTTTTCAAGATGAATAAAGGGCCAATAAACTCACCTTTCTCTCCATTTGGGACCACAGGGGATGGGTTACGAGGAGAGGACTCCAAAGCACTAGTCTATGAAACAAAAATCAAATAAAAATGATCAAAAGTATGTAGTAGATGCTTATTTAAAGTCCAGGAGGTGGCTTACTTGAACAAACTACTTGGTGATTTGCTAAATAAATGACTGACCTTGCTCTCATCTGATGCAGCTTGTCTGTGTCTGCCAGGGCTGGGAGGAACAGATAAGCGTTTCCTGCCTTTTTCTTGCTGGAACAAGTCCTGAAGTCTGGAGATAAAAGAAAAGTTCTGATATTCTGATGGCAGATGTTTAGTTTCATTCTCTATGGCTCTATGAATACAGTCCTCACCTGTTGTTCCAGGACTGCAGGGTCTCACACAAACCCTGCTTTTTGACCACCACTGACTCCAGAACAGCCTGTTGTTGTTGTGGCGAGTCCATTGCGCTGGTCTGCATACGCACTTGTAGCTTCTCTATCCAGCTGCGAAGCTCTGATTCCTCCATCTAAGAACAAAAAATATTCAATTAAAGTAGCTGGACATTGGTCAGTACTCTGAATGAAATTTATTTACACAAATAAGAAACCCACATCTTTTTGTGCAAACATGTCCTCCATTTTTTCTTCCCTGGTCTTGCTGAAGGTGTCAGTTTTTAGAGAGGTGAGACGGTCATCTATGGCCAGGTACACCTGAGCCACCCTACAAACGATGGAGAATGAATTAATTTAGCTGTTATCTGGAGGAGGTTTATGAGGCTGGGTAAGAGACGTCCAGAAGGGAATCTTACTTCTGGGAGAAGTCTTTGAGGTCCTGCTGCAAGTTGGCTTTAGATGGACCCTGGTTCCTGATGATGATTTTTTGAGGAGGCAGACAGATCTCGAATAGCCTCACTGGGATGTAGCTGCAGATGACAGAAGAGCATGAACCCATTTGAATTAAAAGTTTATAAAAATGTACTAAGGTACTCATATTCTGCATATTCGAATATAAAGGGATCTATATTGTGAAGATGCACACCTGAATGAAGCCACCATCTGGTTGTAGGAGAAGTACTGGTGATAATCTTTATGGATGGAGTGGCCACAAGGCTCTGCATTGGCCCGGCGGGTGTACTGGTGACCATAGAATCGGAGCTCTAGATACTTGGCGAAGGACATGGACCAGGAGTCATTAGACAAAGGGACTACAGGAGTCACCTGAAACAAAACAGTAATAATTCACATCAATCATACTACAGTACAATATACTCTACATTAGTTCTGTTATTTTTAAAATCCAAATGCTCCCTGTGTTACCTGTTTACAGATACGGCACCAAGAGTAGTTGAGGATTGTGTGCTGATATCCGGGTACAGGCGAGTCCAGTTCTTTCAGAACAATCTGGACACAGCCGTTACCGTGGACAAAGCGCCGGATGTGGTGAACCATGGGGGTCTCACAATACATGCTGGGGCACTGGTAAGAGGGTCTGAATCACACCCATATAAAACAACAAATATGACAAATTTAAATAAAGGTGTGTGTTAAAGAGCAAATACATTTTTTTGCTGTACTATTGGAACTGCTATCAGTAATCATGAAATTTCACTTGAATTGACTACTAAAATATTGGTACTATGACAAACATAAGAAACAAAAATAGATGACTGGTTTAATATATTACCTAAAACAGTATCTCTCCAGAAATACGCCAAGAGTCAAGTCATTCTTTCCATAAAACTCCATTGTTACAATCCTATAAACACATAGCAGATACAATAAAAACCTAGACCTCCCTGTTTGCATATTGAAAATATAGTCAGTAACATGCTTCGTCATACATCGTTAATACATCTTAAATTAGTAAGACAATGCAAGTGAGCTGAGAGTTTACCATGGACTGACGCAGGGGTTTGGGGCATTATTAGACTGTGCTGATGAGCTACTGAACAGCACACAGAGCCTCTGATGGTTGACAGGATTTAAACAGTCCAACTGAAACATAAAAACAATTAATTGTAGTAAAAAGTCTTTTTAATTATTATTTTAAAACAAATATGTTTTTCTGCAATTTATAGGAAATATTTTTGTTAGCCTCTAATGAGTAGCAGCTAAATGTTAGCTAAATTTCCAGCTCTGTTATTTGCAACCCATGTTTAATGCAAACAAATATAATAAATAAATAAAATCAATAACACAAATCAAGGTTCAGCATTTAATTTTTGGGGAAAAAGTTGCAAAAACAGCAACCTTCATAAATTGAAAAGATAATACACCTTATATAATAAAAATACACCTTATATGATAAATAGTTTGAGTATGACTTTTTATTAAGGTTAAGCACTCTATTTCACTGACTAAAAACAATAGATTTTTTAAAGCATTTCAGGCCCTATTGTGCAACCTAATCACTAAAAGTGGTTCACTATTCAGAATGTGGAATAAAGTAACAGAATAAACATACTAGCGGACAAGAAACCCTCACCTTATTAGCCCAGGTCATTTCGTTCAGTCCTGCCCCTTTATCTTCTTCACTGTCTGACTTTATTGGCGTCTTTGTGGGCGGGGTTTCACGAAATTGCATTCCTTCTCTTTGCCGAATGCGCCCCCCCTGGGCACGATAGTCAGCCAGCATGCGTGCCAGCTCCTGACTGCTGCCTAGAAGCTCTATTATACGAGCACCTGTGAGTTTGTGACAGGGCAAAATCTGGATGGTCCTTTGGTGCGACACAGTACCGTTGGTCAGGCTGCTAGAACTCGGGCCAGACTCTTTCAGCAGCTGCCTCTTGCGGCGTCCGTCCAGCTCTTTCGAGTCCTTATTCAAGAGAGGTGAGAGGTAAACCTGTTCTGGGAAATAATCCCGGCTAGGACAACGCAGTCCAGCAGCCGTGAGCAGGTACGGCTCTCGAAAGGTAATAAAGGGTGAAATGCAGAGGATAATGTCTTTTAGCTCCTGTTTAAACAAAGCTGAGATGGATTTGAGGCGGTCATCTGAAGAAGCTACATGTTCGGTCACAAACAGGCCTGTGTCATCCTGTAAGGGATCCCTAAAGAGCCGGGTTGGTGGAAGGGAGGTCTCAGAGCTTGTGCTGTCCTGATGGACCAGAGTCTCCTCCATCTCTTTGTTCTTCTCATACTCACTTGGCGCTTTAATTACTTCCTGTGACATCTCTTTTAAGTCTGAAATAAGGAAAGGTGGTGACAGCGGCTGGGGAAGGCTGGAAGTGACGGATGAAAGGGGTGTGGAGGTCTTTATAATCTCTTCCTCTCCTCCAGAGAAGGAAGCAACTGAACCATTTTTATTTATTCTGGGGCTTTCTCCATCTTTATGAGAAGATTCTGAGATGGAAGGCTGTCTACTGTGGGCTTTGATAAACTCCTGAAGCCCTGGCTCAAAGTCTCCTTCTGGAAGAAGCGTGAGGTTGTCATCCCCCAGTGTAGAACCATCATCTTCCTCTTCCTCCAAAGTGGTGCTTTCCAGGAGACATGGGAAAGAGGAACTCTCAGCCAGGCTAGGAGGCATAGCAAACTCATCCATGAGGAAAGAGATCTCCAGCTGTGAGTGGTATGCCACACACACCATAAAAATGATGATCTCTTTCACCCGTGCCAGCTCATACTCTGAAGCACCACGGAGCTTGATAGTGCAGCCCAGCTGAGGAGGACACCCATCAAAAAACATAAGGGACTTCATTTCATCTGGAAACAAAAAGGATCAAGTGAATCTTACAAATCTTTTTAAAATTACCAGTAAAAACAAATGACAAAAGAATATGCCAAATTTGTTAAAGATTGCACTGAACAATGCCATTAAATTATTTTTAACAATCAACATTCAGTTTAGAGCATTAGATGATGACAAAAGTAATCTAAAAGAAAAATGAGCATGCACAGTTAAACATCCAATATCAACAAATACTGAAAAATTAATAACCAATATAATATTGATTAATTGCATCTCTAAAAAGAACAACATTTTATCAAAATGAAAAGGGAGTTAAACCTGACATGCATAAGAAATAAAGACTCACTATTTGGCAGCTGGAAGGAATGCAGGTAAAACTTGTGGCAGGTACCCAGACGAGGTTTTGTAAGAAGCTGATCCATTGAAATGACTAAATCTCCCTGAGTCATTCGACTCACACGGTCCAGGACTTGCTGTGTTGATTAGAGAGAGATATTAACAGAAACATTCACATTCTGATTATGGCATTATCAATGGGCAGCTATGTGTGGAGTACATTTTTGAAGAGATTAATATTATATAAACGACATCTCGGAGAAGGTACTAACAGGTTTGACATTAATCACAAGGCTAATGCCGTGTTCCAGTAGCATGTCCTGAGCGATACGGGACACAGTCTTCTCCACCAGAACCAGGTTTGGTCGGACGTCTGCAATCCTCTGAACATAGTTCTTCAGAAACTCATGCTCCTGGAAAGCACAAATTGCAAATTAAATGATTTCTCAGATTTTTGTATTTTTGGCGTATTCTCTGAAGATAATTTGCAAATCACATTTACAGAGATCATGTAGGGGTTAGTGACCGTTACCTGTAACACAATTGGGTCAATGCAAGTGAACTTGGTCTCTTCTCTGTATAGATACTCAATGGAGCATTTGAGGAGAAGGATCTTGGGGTTTTTGATGTAAGGGTTCATCTGTTGAGAAAGTCCCAGCACTGTTAGCACCAAATATTACATGACCTTCTGTGGCATAATGTTCAATCAATACAAACCTTTTTGTGTGCAATATTCTTTGTGCAAACAAAGCCGTTCACTACAGCAGAGTCAAACTTCTTTCCACCTGGAATCTACGAAAAAGCAAATATTAGACATTTGTCTGGTAGAACTAGATTCATCGATTTTGCGTCCATTTGTGTTCCTCACCTTCTTGATGTGGACAAACTGACGAATATCCATGTCATCATCACAGCTGCGCACATCCGGTCGCACCGTCTGCACAACCTGCCTCACCACAGGCACAATAATGTCACGCCAGGAGAGAGACAGTGATTCGCTGTACAGCAGCTGCTGCAGCAGCGCCATCATGTGGCTGTGATTAGCAGACCTGAAGAGGAAGCATTAATCATGATGTGTGCTTCCAAAAGTCCCTAAAATCATTAAACATGTGATTTATATGTGATGCTCGTGTGACCATAAAGTAGACACTGAACTATATTTATAGTATTTTAATGATACCGTGTCATTATTACATTTTTCGCCCACACTTTCTTTTTAAAGTATTTTGCTCCTATTTGCACATTAATAGAAGTAACCAACCCAAAAATGACATCTTGTGCTTTAAAAATAGCAATCCTCTGATATCTTACAGTAAACGCTCCATCGCTTTCTTTTCCCCGTTCTCTTCCCGCAGCTGGTCCAGAGAGCTGTGATGCCAGCCGAGAGGTGTGAAGAGCATCTCTTTAGCTTTCTCCTCAACTCTCCGGTTAAACAGAGACTCTACAGAGGAAAAACCCATTAGCATTGGTGAGACAATAGGTCATGCACACGTACCATTTTTTAAAATAAATTATTATTTTTACTCACCAAGGACACATTAAATTGACAAAAAGTACATATACATGTATGCATTTAGCAGACACTTTTATCCAAAGCGACTTACAAAAGAGAAACAAAGTAAAGACATTTATTATAACAAATGACTAATCTACTTAATGCTGTTCTTCAAACTCTCTGTTCATTGAAAAATCCTCCACTTGCAGCAATGACTACTTTGCAGAACTTATGCCTAAGCAGTCAGTTTATGAAAATAATTTTCATCCCATGCTTTCTGTTGCACTTCCCATAGGTGTGATTTGCTTGTAGGGAATTTCTGACAGACCTTATGATCAAATGCTTTCCACAACAGATCAAATTTTGATTTATCTATTCATAATACTCTTTTATAATCGGTTACCATCTTTAGGTTCTTTTGATCATTCTGTCCTTTTGCTTTTACTCACCAGTTTTAGATTTATTTGAAATTTCAAATTAAACTTTAAGCTTCAACTTTCAAAACCATACATGTCTTAATGATTCCAAACTTTTGAATGGAAGTATTGTAACAAACTACAATAAAGGATGCGAGAAACAATTACCTTTAATGAAGGCATCACTGATGGATATATGCTGACCTCCATCTTCAGAAAGCAGCATTTCCACTGACGTAGAGAGAGAGAGTGCATGTGAGACAGAACAGCTAGGTCTAGACATCAGAGTACACTGATTTATATAGAAAATAAATATTAATTAGAGTAAATGCTGCTATAAAACCATGCCACAGTCTGGTACATGACAGTGAATTAGCTTCAACAGTAATTTTGAGGAAGTGGAAGTCAGTGTTACTGCTTTGCAACTGTGAGGCACGCATGACGTAGCAGCAAGCCATGCTTATGAGGTAGTATGACAAACTGGAAATGTATTAATATGAAATGTTGTACTGGGAAGGGAAACCATGTGAGATTGGGAAGGAAAAAATCAATCATGCTGGACTATATGCCATAGTTAGGGCTGTTACTTCAATTGTTAATTATAGTTTGGAGGGTCGGACTAGTATTGAATGGTGAGTCTGAGATCAGCAAGACATTGGTTCTGTTCCAAACCATAGTGAGCTGCCTACCTACAGCAGGTAAGATTTACAGACATCAACACCATGCCCTGACGCAAAGCCTGCTACAAATATAAAGCAGTAAAGTTAGGCTGTCTCATAAGATGCCTCATTTTAGCTTCAGTCTAAGGCAGTGGCACATGTATTCTTCAAGCATAAAGCAATCCCAGAATGCATACACCAGATTTTTTTTTTAAATCAGAGTTAGAATTTGTTTAAAAACAGTTAAAATTAATAATAAATACAATTAAGTTTGTGCTTATTAAAGAGGTTATGTTATACTTTTTTAATCATTTTATGTATTTTTATTTTTTTTTGCCCCCTATTGGGCAATTAAACAGTTCATAACTTAAATTGTAAATCAAGACTTTTTTGCACATTTTAAACCTACTCTTTGACCCTGAATATTAAATTGCTGCACCTCTAATAAGTCATCGTTGAGGTTTCTTTGCAGTTAACTAGGTACCTGCCTATGTAGAGTGATGCAGCTCACTAGGGTTTGGAACAGAGCCAGTGAGTTAGTGCTGCTTTTGAAGCAGACTGAGGCAAACCAGGATGGCCAATGGGCCTCTCCGCCTCTCCTCACTTGGTGCATGGATGTCGGTTTCTGGGGTGAAGGGGTCATGGGGCTCCATACTTTTTTGCTCGGCTGGGTAAGGAGGCACATGTGGGTACTTGGCCTGCTTCTTGATGTGGAAATTGACATTGTCCTGCTCCACGTTTATGTTGATGGAGGCGGCTGAGTCACTGTCCACTGCAGAGTGGAAACTGCTGACGGACGTTCTTTTGCTGGGGCTGGCCGAATCTGAAAAATTGTGAGAGGGGGCCAGCAAGTTGGTGAGGCAAAGACATACTGACTGCTATAGGGTGCTAACATTTTTGAGATACTTACTCGGTGTAACATAATCATTGTCATCAGCTAGTTGCTCAGTGTCACTGTCGTCAAACTTGATGTCTTTAAACCATGAAGGTTCAGAGTGTCCCTCCAAGGAATTCACACTTTCACTGTCTGGAGAAGGGGTTTCTGAGAACTCTGTGCTCTGAAATTCAAACACACACAATAGTAATGTGATGACTAAAAGATGATAAAATCAAAACCAGTTTGGTTTTGTATAGTTCTCTTCACAATACACAAGTCAAGTCAGAATCATTATTTTTTCCACTTTCACTCTTTTTCAGATCTTTTACCAACATCAGTCCTGTAACTACCAAAAATTCATTCATTTTCAGCATTTTAACCCTTTAAAACCCAGTTAATGTTTAGTAAAGAAGATTTTTTTTTCTGGATTATTACAAACAAACCACACTGACATCCATACCAATACATCCACACTATTACAATCAAATTACTGTATTTCAATTCAATTCAATTGGCCTTTTATCATTGCTTTAATGGGTTTCAATGGGAACAATTTTGTTCTCAAGGTCTTAAGTCTAACTCTTTTTTGAAGATGTTGCAATGTTAGAAAAAATGCTATGGAAGTCAATGACAACTGTCAACTGTTTGTTTACCAACATTCTTCAGAATATCTTCTTTTCTTGTCTCGTACAGGTTTGGAAAAACATGAGGGAGAGTAAATGATGACAGATTTTTTATTTTATTTTGGGGTGAACTATCCCAAACACAGCCAAAATGAAAAAGACAAAAATATCCCAACAAATGCACAAGAGTTAAACAACTGTCCAAATATAAACCTGCCACACAATACTTCTTCTCACCTGGAGGGGGCGATACAGGGCATACTCATCACGGAAGATTTGATCATGATGAGTGACACAGTCAAGCCAGCGGCCATCTACCAAAGCCTGTCCAATAGCTATGGCCTGAGCTCTGTGTTGGAAGAACCAAGAGGAAATAAAACAATTTAATAGCATACAATTAAGCATCTGACCATGCTTGAAGTTGTAATGAACCGGAAATACATCTGTCAAAACCAGTTTTATTGGTTCTTACCTAGTTGAAATAGTGCCATTTCGTAAGAGCCAGTTGACCAGCTCTTTACCCACAATGCAGTTGGGGTAAGTGCGCAGCCAGTACCGATGGTCCTGGAACTCCATTCCTGTACTGTTGTGGCAAATTTTCTTCCATAGATCTTTAAGTTGAGAAGAATCCTACAAGATAACCAGCTGTTATAATACCAACTCGAAAGTGAAGTAAAGTTGAGGAGGAACCTGTAAAAGACAGTTGTTACCAGAAGGATCTTTCTCTCCTCTTCACTGTGGTCAATCTTGGATTGGGCCCGGCTGCTCTGTGGGCTAACTGAACTCTCGTAAGCAGGAACCATGGATGAGCCGGAACGGTCCAAGGACAGGTTGGTCACACTAGCTGACCTTAACGCATTAAATAAAATATTGTATTAATAGTCTATAAAAATAAGTGTTGAAATGAACAAAAATATCACACAATATAAACACCTTTTTCTGGCTGGTGACTTGCCCATATCCTCCTGGACTGCTGTAAGTCTGGAACTGAGACCACTGTTCTGAGATTCCTGATGACTAGAGTAATCACACATATACACACAAATAAACCTCAGCAACAGCTTAACCATTTCCCTGTGAAATACTACATAAATAAATGACACTCAAGCTATGCATAAAACAGAGTCACACTTAAGAGCAGCAGCATGTCTTCACTAGGAGTTCATGCAAAACAAAAGTAACACTAAAACTCACTTCTTCCTCATCCCAATGGAATTTTTTCTATGCATGGAGAGAGAAAGGAGAAAAGATGAGCATTGAGACAGACTCACAACACAAGAGCAGAAGGAGCCAGCTGATTGAATATCGGCGAGCAGAGGGAATTAAAGTTCATTTGCATTACAGTAATCCTGTGACTGTTTTACGTAATTTGGTATGTCAAGGGGGAAATTCCGTCCTGAATGCAAAAACAAATTGGAATGATTTACTGTCGGATTAAAAAGCTTGGTGCAATAATAATTCATAAATGAGTAAACACTGACTACAGTACAATAAAAACATACACAGCATGGAGGTGTGACTACAACATATGAAAAAACAATATAGGTGTCCACCCTGTCTAAATACTGTCTGCCAGTACACAACTCTAGCAAGGTGAATCCCAAGAAAACATGTCCAGATCATATTTTACTCCAAAAATAAAAATAAATTACAGGTTACATTTTATTTTAAGCTGCCCTTGTTACAGTGTAATTATACATTTAAGTACTGTGTAATATTTATTAACTACATGTACTTACTATATAGTTAGGGTTAGGATTAGGGTTACTTGCATGTAATTTTGCATAATTAATTGTTATTATAATAGTAAGTACAAGTAAGGTGTAACAAGGACACCTTAAAATAAAGTGTTACCAAATTACATTTTGCATAAAGAAAATTTAACTTTTTAGGACAGTGAGTTTTTGTTTTGTAACATTACTTTCATGCGTTAAGCATTAAACAGTTTTCGTTAGTTTTTGCAATTCCAATTGTTTTCTCAAAATTTTACATTTTTAAAAATGTATGACTTTTTAGGGTGAAATATAACCCCAAAAATCTTTATGAGAGGATTCATGAGATTTACCCAGCAACACGCTTTACTCCATTTAAAACAATTTTAACAGCAAACTATTTTAATGGATATAAACATCAAAGAAACAACATCTAAATTGTACACTTTTCCTTGTACATCCCATGTTATTTGTTAACAACAAATTTTGTTTCTATGCTTTAGATGAGGAACAGAAGAAAAAGCCTAAATCCTCAGGCAGCTACTTGACTAGATGGAAATGTAAGGGCCAATCCTCAAGTGAAAGATAAACAGCGAGAGCAATGATCATGGTAAAGAAAGCAGAGTTAAAACAGAGCAGAGAAACACCAGAGGGATAAGGTAAAGTGAGTAGAAACAATGGAATAGATAGTCATATGTCTTATGCCCCTCCCCTTTTCTAATTCTCTCAGTGTTTCACCTTTGCCAGGCCAGGTCCTCTTCCAGGAAGATGTTCCGGCTGGCTTTGCGGCCCCCCACAGGTGTGCGTGGTTCGGTGGGCTCCAGAACACACACAGAGCAGGGCGAGTCTGACAGGGCGCTGAGATCTTCTCCGATGGAGCTCGAGTCAGCTGAGTGAGCGTAGCTCAATGCTATCTTACGACAGTATGTACAAGCCCGTAAATCACCTGCAAAATGGGGGAAAAATGCCGAAAGAGACAAGATTAGAGAAGTTGGACAACCAAGATCTCTGGCAGAGAGCAGTTTGAACTAGTGTACCCTGAAAAGGGGTCCAAAACCAACCTCAATATAAGAATAACCAAAGTAACAGTTTCTCAGATAATGTAGTCTAACTGAACGTCACAATCAGAATAGTTCAGATGAGTTTACAGCATACAATATCTGCAAAATTAATACTGAAGAAAAATGTTGCTTTTTAGGTAGGTACTGATTCCTCCTAAAAGGTCAAAGTGCACACACATAAATTCTTACCTTTTTCAAAATCAAACCAGTTAGTCCACAAAGTTCAAAAGTCACTCTACAACCCATTTAAATCATAACGCAAAAATGTCAAACCACCGCAAACACACGCTGCATGCTAGAGGTAGTCTTACTCTTTAATCTGAAATAGCTGCTCATCTTCTTGTCGAAAGCCTCTTCAAAGAGGCTATGTCCACAAACCAGCGGTCAGAATGAGACCCTCGCTCCCCACAGTGAACACCACAACAACACTCACCCGTATAGCCCATGAACTTGCCAGGAATTTCCTGGTTGCAGCATCGGCTGCAGAAGATTTGACCGCAGAGTCGACAATGGTGACGGCGTCGAAAGGTTGTGAATTTCTCGTTGCAGTCATAGCACTCCTTACACTGGCTGTCCGGCATCCAGTACTGTTTCAGATCACTGTCCTGGAACATAAAAACATGATTAATATCTGTTACAATCCACTGCAACCCACCACTTTTGTACTCTGTGATGTATTCTGGAGAATGTGGGTAGGCTCTTTTGTCTATAAGCTTAGGGTCATCTGTATAAACATGCAAAAAAAAATACTTTATACAGATACAGCTAGTTCACTGGAAATCAATACCTGACTTTTCCCTTCCATGATCTCCTTGAGTCTCTTGAGGGCTGTGCGTAGCTGGACAGCTGTTCGGGGATCGTGGCTGCCCAGAGGAGCTTCTGATTTCCGTCGACCCTCTATAAATGCAAAGAAACAAAAAAGCCCCAGTCAAATACAAAACAAAATGTTATACTTACTCTAAAGTACAACATACAGGTGAAAATGCATGACACACAAGCTCATTTAAAATCAAAGTCTGGAGTCAAATATCCACTAGCAGTCTTTATCCTGTCAATGACTGCTTATGTCAGCAGCCATAGGTCAGCGAGGATTTTCAGGAAATTTTGTGGGATTATGATTCTCATGAGCAGACTATGAATGAATAAAGCATGTGAAATTACTAAGACCAACAACTAAAGCTCATAACCAAAATGTTCAGCTCAAACCGTTGATGCATTCTTTCACATACAACAAATGTGATTAATTTAAAACTACATGCTGCAAAATTCATTTTCTTAATCAGTATTTCTGTATATCTTTCCAGTAAGCATGTCTAAACATGTTTACCTCAACAAATTTGCCAGTGGTTTTTTGGTTGGGGTTGTTTAAAATAAGACAAAGCTATTTGGCAGTGTGTTAAGAAAAAATAACCTACTGTAATTAAAGATATATTCTCTGAAAACAAATCTTAGTATATTTGTTTCTCAAGAAATTGTATCTTCTTATTTAAGGAATTTTATTTCTAAAACAAAACAAAATACTGATAAAGATTTTTTTTTTTTTTTTTTTGCAGTATACACACAAAATTCAACTTGGTGTTGATGAATTGAAGCAGATTTTAGGTCTATATGAAACTGACTTCATACATATGAAATAAAATAAAGAATTCTCACCTTCCCAGTCCACTGTGAACAAAAAGGAACATACAACAACTTTAGCCTAAAAGATTTCTGCATATGCAGTATTTTATCATAAAACTCAATCAGCACTCACAAGATATTCAGCTTCTAGTCATCTTGAAATCATCTTGCAATTTCCAAATAAAGAGTGATGGTTCACAATACTTGTTAACCACTTGAATTATAGTCATAACTCCAGAATGTAGTTTTCCAGGTTTACAGCCAATCAAAAACTGTTTCTTGGATTTACTAAACCGTTGCCTGTATTTTCAGTAATAGTAAATGTCCAGTGGCCCTCCTGAGAGTGGTATGGATCATATGAGGGCAGAGTCTAGCCTTCGAATCACTGTTATCTTCAATGATAAACCCTGTGAGAACCACGCTGCAGTGACTAGTCATCAGTCAAAGAGACCACTTATAGGATTGGCCTTTCTAACTCTAGCAAGAGCATGTTTTGAGGAATACAGAACAATGGTTTTGTCTACGGAAAAAACTAATGATTTTAGCATTCTCTTCTATAGAACAACAGATACAATGTAAAAAAAACAAAAAAGACAGTAAAAACCTAGATGATAACTGTGGACAGCTGAAAAAAGACAATTGTATATGCAATCTTGTGTTTTTGTACCTGAAGCAGTGGATGTTCTTCTGAGAAGTTCTGAATGTTTCCTGTGGGGTTCGGAGCCATGCATGGAATGGGAGGGACTTGCCCAGTTGCGCCGTGGCCCCTGCGGTGATGATGAAGCCGACTGACTTTTCTCGGTCACTGAAGGAGGCCGTCCTTCCTCTGAACAATTAAAACCAACAGAAAAGCTCGGTCTTCGTCAAAAGGTCGAACATTTCAAATTTTGTGCTGATTGGCTGATTTAAAGAAAGAATTTGCATTGTGTTGACATTTCTTCTTTTCCTGAAATAATTTTTTCCCCAATTATTATTTTTTTTTCTATACTTTTATTTCCGTACAAAATCTAGACTTACCAAGTTTAGCAAGCTTTTTTGCTGGTGCAATGTTTGCACCTGTTTTTTCTAAAAGGAATGAAAGGGAGAGATTAGAGAGTTGATCACTAAAAAAAAATTACTTAAAATGAATTTAAAATTTTATGGATTATCATACTGATTAACTGTAAATCAATACATCAATGATAATTTTCAAAGAAACTAAATGTGAATTCCTGACATTTCTCTGTTGTAGTATGTCAGAGTATTTCTTCAGCTCCAATGACCAGATCAAATATATTACCAAAACAAAATCATCAAATGTCCAACACAAATGCAAATGTTGAACTTTTGTTAAATGCACTAGAGTATCACCTATATCATAATTAGAGCACATGCAGTAGGAGTTTCACTCCTCTACAGTGTTCTTAGGGCACATCATTTCCTCACATTAAGCCATTTATTCCTTAATGTAAAGTGAACTATTACTTTAATAGAGATCATCTATTCCTTTTAGCCCTATGAACAGTTCTGAGTAAAACTCCTATGCGCTAAGTGGCCAGGATGCACCTAAATATTATTTCTTAAAGCTTTATGACTTATTATTATTTCATATTAATGGGTCCACTTTCACTCTTGTTCAGCAGCGCTTCCAGCAGGAATGTTCTGTTGATATTATACACAGGGACAAAAACAACAACAAAAAAACACATGAAAGCTTGCAGAATGGGCACTGTGTTCTTGGTACATTTTGAGCAAAATCACATGACTGTTTGTTTCCCTCCACTGACTGTTCAATACAATTCCTACCACTGGCTTTCTGGAGTTTTCAGTAAAGCACATTCTCTAAAACTACAATGGTTCACACTTTATATTAGGTGGCCTTAACTACTATATACTTGCATTAAAAAATAAGTACAATGTACTTATTGTGGTCATATTGTATTGCAAAACACTTTTGCTGCTATTGAGGTGGGATACGGGTAAGGTTAGGGACAGGTTTGGTGGTATGGGTACGTTTAAGGGTGGGTTAAGGGTCAACAGTGTAATTATAAATGTAATTACAGAAATTGATTACAGATGTAACTACATATAGGTATTTTTAAAAATATAAGTACAATGTAAAAACATGTATGTACACAATAAGTGCACTGTACCAAATGATTAATTTAAATGTAAGTACACAGTAGTTAAGGCCACCTAATATAAAGTGGGACCCTAGAATGGCTACTTCATGTAACCCTTGTACTTTTATTCCAGAAATAAAATTATTAAAGTTATTAAAATGCTACAAATTTTTATGCTTTAAATGTGCAACCAAACAGTCGATCAGGAATACAAAGTACTATGCATCCAATTTCCAAATAAGTGCTATCGACCCATTAAAAAGGACTACATTCACATAATTTCATAAAGCAGTTTAATGGAGGATGATATCCATGAATTGTTGTTTGATGAACCTTTGAAACCAAATTCATGATATACAAAAAAGGAAATCCAGGTGCAGATGTTGATTATGACACAATGGCGTGAAAAAAATCTGTTTCACCTTTGCTGAAGCGGAACAGACTGACGAAGGAGCTGTAGGCAGAGCGCAGGGGCGGCTCGTCCTGTTCGGGGGTCAGGGGTTTGAAGTGCGTTAGATGGGAGGGACTGGTGGGAGAGAGTGGCGGCTCGGAGCTCCAGTCCATCGCAGAGGACGAGGACGAAGCCTTGTCTTCAGCAGCCATGTCACTGCCCCTGAGGGACAATTTCCAAAATCCATTTCCAAATACAATAATGTATGTTTGATTATATGTGTATACTAAATAAACATTGGTTTGGTACTCTAAGAGTCTAATACTACTGGATACTATTGGGTCAGCAACTCAAGGCTAAAGCACTGAAGTTAATGCAGAAGTCAGTCATGTGAGCTATGTAATGTGAACCTAACTACAAAATACTACGTGATCATCATCAGACTACAAAAAAAAACAAAAAAACAGATCACAAAGCAGACTGTAAAAGAGAAGTTGCCTTTATAACAAAAGAACTTCTGGCCAATGTGATATCAGTTCACTTTGGCATTTAAGAAAAATTGATAAGTGATAACCAATCACTAACGTTACAGCATTTATTATCTATTATCCACTCATTTCAGAAACAGGATCAGCACTTGACTAACTAGCTGTAAGTGGCCAAGTGATATGGATAGAGGAATGGCACAAAAAGGCCGGAAAATGAAAACAACACAAATGTCATGTGATTCCTAGAGAACGGTACTATGGCGAAGGCCTGCTCATGAATAATAACTATTTTATACTGACGTTACAGGTAAGACCGTCCAATCAACTAACACACTTAATATTCCTGAGCCAAACCTTTGTCTTCGTAGGCTTCGTTAACATGCCAACCTCTGCCTTTCACCCACTCAAGTAAGCCTATTCGTGAACCCGCCTAATACATTCAGGAACAAAGCCTTCGCCGTAGTAATACACGTAAACTCGCATTACGCTGGCGGTTTATTATATTTATTTTACTCACATACACGTTCAGCTACTTTTACGACTGTTAACCATACATGTACATTATTATCACAAACACGGTAGAAAAGAGCTCCGCTGTGTTATTGTTTTAGCGAATTCATTACAGATCATGTGTGAAGTGGATGAGACACAACATTGATAATAATTTTAACGTAACGTTATTGCAAAATGCTCATTAGCGAATATATTAACACATAATAGAACGCAACAGAACAAATAAAAACAGATAAATACTGAGCTATGTCACATTTAAGCAGTGATGCTGCTGTAGACTGTTGTTATCTGAAAGTATCGCATCCATTTAATCTGTTAGGCTGATCATTTAGACACATTCAGTTTTGCTTGTGGTTATCTAATAATATATATTTATCTCATACGTTAGTTTTCGACAGCAATGTCAAATTTCCTGTTTCATCTATTAAAGGCCCCAGTAAAGTTAGCAAAGCTACGTTAGCTGTCTGATAAACTAATACCAACATACATATATTATCACGGCATAACATAAATGTTAGACGTACCTGTGTCGCCTTTTTTACACCATGTCTATGTTCGTTGTTTAGAGATGTCATTAATCTTTAATTCATTTAACCGAAAGACATTTTCAGTTAATTCCACCCTTGTGATGTTCGGTGACTTGATCAGACCTGGTAAGTCGATCACAGAGAGTTCGAGCAGCGTTATGGTCAGCGCTTCTCGTGAAATCAAAGTCAGTCATGGCTAATCGATAAAAATAAATAAATAAATAAATAAATAAAAACAGTGCACGTGGCATTTTAAAATACTCATTATAATATTTTAGACATTTAATTAAGCTCCTAATCTACAGTTTAAGAATTCACAAACCACCTTCATATATAAGCACACAGAATGTGTAGATACAGTGTCAAAATTTAATGTTTCATTTGTTTATTTAGACAAGTCATATAGTCATATCTGGTTATATGTCAGACATAATTGGTTTAATGCTTGTATTTAGATTTAAATTTGTACAGGGGATGTGTATATTGTACGAGGTTAATAATAAAAACGAAATTACAATACAACACGAAATTTAGAGTAAAAAAACATCAAACAGCAAATGAGAAATAAAAGAGAAAAAAACAGTAGCAAAAAGATTAAATTAGTTGTACATACTCAGAACATTGACTGTAAAGTGACCCCTAGCGGTTATGATTCACCATTGAATCGTTATGTACTTAACCACAGCAGTGGCATCACTTAGAATTCACTAAGAATATTTCTAGTCTTCCATATTTTGCATGAATTAGGCTTCTTCTTCTTCTGATGTAACTTTGTGTTCAGATTTTGTCTTCTCATCACATTCCTTTCTCTCATCCCTTATGTTAGTAGACCGTTCATGATCATTTCTTGCAGTTTTCTTGTTCTCTACCTTCCCATGTCTCTCTGCTGAAATTGGTGGCAAGGAGGATCCCTTTAATAACACATAATATGAAAAAAACTCAAGTCAAGAGTATGCATAATGTATAAGTATGCAGGAATACAGTATGTGTAAATAAGTAGTACAAGCATAGGCAAAAAGTATCAAATAAATATTACGTATGCTTACGTGAGTCTAACCGGACAAAATGGGAAATATCTGCTCTACTGTACATTTTAGTAATGATTTGCTCACGTGTGCTGCGTACAGACGCGGATATCTCCCGATGGTGTCCATGAGCTCAAGGTTTTTGAGCCACTGCTCGTGCCACACCTGAGCGCTGTAACGGGGCCTGCAGGTGGACAAACCCTGAAGGATACGCTGATTCTCTTTAGTGATGCGAAGCAGCTCCTGCTGTCTTTTTTCTGAGCCAAGACTAAAACAGAAACCGTAAAGTGCGATTTAAATGTTTAAATATCATAGAAGTTATTGAATATTATATTGCTGTATATATTATACCTTTTCTTTACATAGTCATTTCTACAGTCAACTCCCCCGCTGGTCTGCATTATATGGGACATTTTGTCGAGAAGCATGTGATTTTCTCTTTTGATTCTCGAAACCCGTTCTTCTTCAAGCTGGTTATGATAGACGAGAGAATGTTTTCTCATTTTTTTTTTTACTAAATATTAAGGAGCTTTCCGTTTTTGACAGTTAAACGGTGGAAATGTCGACATCTGGTGGTAGTTCAGCTTTCCTACCTGTCGTTTCTTCAGTTTGACAAGAAGATGGTTATAGGTTTTCGGTGGAGTTGTGTTGATAGTTGGTTTTGCGGATTTTACCTTGAAATATTATGCATATGATAACAGTTTATGCTGTAGTTTTTAATATAACGAAAACCCTACCAAATAATTTTATAACATTTTACAAAGAAGCACTTCATGGTAAGCATGGTAACAACATGAAACACCACGAAACCTCAGATAATACCACTGAATAATCCAAAACATATTTATATTGTACTGTCCTAAACCAGCCACATGCCATTTTACCTTGTTCTTGTGCATCTCATAGCAGTTTTTGTCCCATCTGTATTGCAGATATTTATTAACACAGGGCAAAACGGGTTGGTAAGCTTGATGTTGCATTACTTTGCTTCGCTATAGCCTGAATCCACCTGCACCAGAATCTACAATGAACAGAGATGGGAGTTCAGCTTGAGTTTTGAGCCAGTCATGTGGTTGTTGCCATGGCAGCCATTCAGAAAGAAAGTGCAGCTTTGCTGGTCTGCATTTATGAAATGATACTCTCAGAGACAGCCACTGTGAATGGGACCCATTCATTCAGTTTGATGAACATTTCTTTTCCTAAATGCTTCTGCCTGCCTCTTGCCTGCTATCAAAACTTTCCTAAGAAGTTAAAGCCAGCAGCTCCATTGAGAGGGCACCTTCACCCATTTAAAGGCTGGCCTATATAGTGTCCTTGTCCGATATGAATATTCTGTGTCCTGCAGGACTCTGTTGTTTTAGCAGAGCAGCATGCGTGGAAAAGCTGGAAACCGTCTAATATACTGTGTGATCCCAACAGTATTTAAGCAACCTTTTAATATTGTGTAACCTTTTAAGAGGTAGTGCAGATCTCATATGCAAGTATAGGCTAATGCTATGTGATTTTTTTTGTTTTGTTTTTTTTATCTCAAGGACAGTGAGAGTGGAGATTGTCCCAGCTTCCACTCCCTTTGTCATTTGACATTCATCTGAAGATGTGGGTGAATGTAAGTAGATTATTTCTGGTCAAAATCATAATATATAATTTTAACACACACACAAACATATATATATATATATATATATATATATATATATATATGCACCTTTCTTACACTCAAAGTGCTACAACATGGTAAAAACATAACAATAAAATAGTAAAAATAATGATAATTATAACTTAAAGACCTCACTAAAAAGATACTTTTTAAGTAATCTCTTAAAACAATCAAGAGATGGAGCATTCCTAATCAAAGAAGGCAGTGATTTCAACAGCCTTGGAGCAGTACAAGAAAAGGACCTCCCTCCCATAGTTTTAAGTTCATAACGGGGTTGAAAAAGCGTGAGAGAGTCAGCAGAGTGGAGAGACCGAGCAGGTGTGGATGGTGTAACCAAGTTACAAATACATTCTGGTGCCAGCCCATGTACTGCTTTATAAGTTAAAACAAGAACTTTAAAATCAATACACGATTGTACTGGAAGACAGTGTAGTTGAAAATGTACGGGGGTAATGTGTCCATGTGATGACATGTAGGTCAATACACAAGCTGCAGAGTTATGTATATGCTGCAGCCTCTTAATTAAATTTGCCGATAGACCTGCAAAAAGTGAGTTGCAAGAATCAAGCCTAGATGTTATAAAGGCGTGAATAAGCCTCTCAGCATCAGGCATAGAGAGAAAGGGTCTTGTGCGTGCAATGCTCCGCAGATGATAAAAAGCTAATTTTGTAATATTTCTAAAACGAGTATTAAAACTCAGCTGTGCATCAAAAGTAACAACCAAGCTCCACACCTGCTCAGAAGGGGAGATCAGGCTGTCATCCACTGTCAGTTTGACTGTATTACATTTAATAACAGAAGCTGGAGTGCCAATTAATAAAATCTCAGTTTTAGAATAGTTTAATTTAAGAAAGTTCTGTCTCATCCAAGCCTTTATTTCCAATAAACAAGCAGATAAAGTTTCAAGTGTGAGTGTAACATCAGGTTGAGTACTAATATAAATCTGGGTATCATCTGCATAGCAGTAATAGTCCATACCATACTTCCGAATAATCTGTCTAAGAGGCAACAAATAAATACTAAAAAGAATAGGACCCAACACTGATCCCCGAGGGACACCCTGTCATAATGGGACAGTCTGTGATCTATTTGCTCCAGAATAGACAAATTGGGTATGTTCTGAGAGATATGATTGAAACCACTTTATATGATTTTTATGTCATTTTTGTGATATCCATTTAACTAACAAAAATAAATTCTGTAGTGACTTCATCTCCAAGAAGTTACATAATTTTCCATTGAAAATAACTACATCTGTAAGTAGATTAGTTCATATATTAGTAGTCATAAAGTAGTCATGAATTACTTTTATTTATTAATTATTTTATTTTTTTGTTGGATTAGCTGGTTTGTTTACCTTATAGTTGTACAGTTGTTTAAAGAGCAAGAATATTAGCCATTGCTTAGAGAGGTTAATATGATGCCTTTATAGTAGTAGAGTTTAAAACCTGACAACAGTAGCTTAGTTACTTGCCTCTGTTGTATCGGCGTGGTTCATGTAAACATAACCTCTGCTGAACTGTACTCCGTTTGTCACTTAAAGCAGCAGTGATTGTTCATATAATGATTAAGGAAGTGCAAATAATTCTCTTGACTTTTGATTTAGATAGCAGTGAGTAATCTCTTGGCCTTTTCTTCAGAAATGTCATATTTGTGCAGGTTTATGAACTGTTACAATATTGAGAGTGGTTAACATATCAGGGTTTGATGGTCTACAGAACACAACATCACTTGCATTTGAACAGGAATCTAGATGCTTGAGGAAAAATTTAAATGTGCTGTAAAGTTTCATAGACTTATTTGTGTGTTTGATATTACAGCGTTTTTGTTTGATATCAAATTCACTGTTCAAACATTAGTTATCTGATTTGCATAGGGATACTTTAACTGTCACACTTCTTTGTGAAAATTAATGCCTGGCAGAGTTGCCTCACTACATGTTAGGCTGTTTTTTTACTGTATGACAACTTCCTTTAGTATTAGTCACTCATTCTCCACTGAGGACGGAGTTTATTGCCTTGAAAATGGCTTCATGATTTAATCACAGGCAATAAAATGTTACGTGTCTAATTTGTAGCTTAGGTGAGTAATGACTCTGTCCAGACTGCTGCGAGCAGGATTACAAGATGGTGAAACTCTCAGGAGACAGTCAGACTTCTGATAGTCCTCATTCTGTTTGACTTTTATTTATTTATTTATTAAAAGGAAGAGTTGATTCAGTACCAAAAATTCATACATTTGTGATGCTCTAAGATGATGCCTTGTGTGTATGATTGATAGTTATCAGATAGTAACAAACAGACTTTCTTTGTAATATGTTTGATCAAGATTTTGGTAAATATGAAAAAAAAAAAAAAAAATATATATATATATATATATATATATATATATATATATGATTGTTGCTTGCCAGTGCAAAACTCACCTCCACAAGATACTGTGGGAGGTTGCCAGGGCCTTTCTATGCCATTCTGTTTGCTAGTGTGTTCTGCGTTGTTGCTGTGCATTGCTAAGTTTTTGCTTGTTGGTGAAAAGAACCAAATTCTCTGATATTCTGCTTTCTAGATATGAGCAGTGTTTTGGGATTTTTTAGTTTAAATAAAATAAAAAAAAATAAAATGTTTTATTTTATTTTATTTATTTGTATTTTTTAATTTCTTGTCTGTCAGGTGAAATTAGCAAGCTTTTCTTGAGGATTCCGTATTGAAAAAAAAAAGAATGACTGAATGAATGTCCTGCCTGTCTCCTTGAGCTGAAAACATGGCTTACAAATAACTTTTTACATCTCAATAATGATAAAACACAGGTTGTTCTGTACGGATCAAATGGCCAAACTGACTTGAGCACTATCGGTTTGGGCTCTCTTACCCCATATAAAATCCATGATGCTAAAAATAGATTCTTCATAGGTTAGCGAAGGTTAAACCCTTCCTGAGCAGGAAGAGTTTTGACACTGTCGTACATGCTTTCATATCCTCGTGACTCGATTATTGTAACTCGCTTTATTATGGCTTGCCAGTCTCATCTACATATACATCGACTTCAGTTGGTTCAAAATGCGGCTGCCTGCTTGCTCACGGGCATTGCTCACCATTTGCTTTTACGCTCACTGCACTGGTTACCGCTGCAGTACCGTATTGAGTTTAAAATTTAGCTTTTTGTGTACAAGGCTGTAAATTGTCTTGCTCCTCAATATCTTTCAGAGTTGCTTACTGTCCACAATCCTGTCAGATCACTGAGCTCTCAGACTACACATATGATGTGGGTTCCCAGAACAAGACTAAAATGCAGGGGAGCATTCTCTGTTGCTGGTCCCAAATTATGGAACACTCTGCCTCTATCTATCAGAACTGCTTCTACAGTGTCTGAAATTAAATGTCTGTTAAAAACTAATCTTTTCTCCCATGCTTTTAATGATAGGTGATTGGGTGTTTTAAGGTTATATGGATTTTACTGTTATATTTAAGCCTATGCAATACTAATTGCAGCGATTAGGTCTGTGTATTTTTTAAATGTTGTAATTAGGTTTTTGTTTTATGTACAGCATTTTGGTAAATAACTAAAGTTATTTTAAATGTGCTTTATAAATAAATTGAAAATTGAACATTGAATGAATGAATAAATAAATAAATCACAAATGAGTTCTCGTCAGTTTCTCAGTTGCTTCTCTCAGAAAGCAGTGAGACTGAAAGACTTTCTCCTGACAAATAGGCTTTAGCAATCTCATGATTCAGATGTCAATAATATCTCAATTTCCCTCAAATTTGCCAAGATATCAAAATCATCAATCAAAAGCCAGAGATTTCAGTTTCCAAGACCAAATTATCTGAGCCATGTGATCTACATTATTTATCTCTCTACTCTTACTATATGTCAGCAATTGACTTATTTGTGTCTATTTTAGTTTCTTATATGGAATTTCAGAAGGAAAATCTGAAACAAAGTTAAGTTAATGCTTAAAAGATTTATGACTGAGAGCTTCTTTAAATCTCCAGAGCTATGACAGAGCAACATTTCAGGAATTGGATTTGCTCTGGGATGGTGTATGGCCTTTTTTAGCATAGGGCTGTTAAACTGGCAGACTTAAAAGCAAGCTTTCTCTGCATTCTGTCATTATCATTATGTTCCGATGTAATATTAATGATCAAGAACGTATTATGCTTGCCGTAATTATAAACTCCTAATTTGTGCCTGTTGTAGGATGAGTCAGATTATAGGATGAATCATCTTCTCTGATGATGTGACCTGGAAAGGTTGCATTTTTCTTTCTGCTTGACATACATAAGTTGCTTTCCTTCCTTATCAGTGTCTTGAGAATCTGTATGCAAAGGGACCGAAAGCCTGAAAAAGTCTCAACGGTGGCGATGTTCCAGTAAATTAGCTCCAGGGAAACTCAGAAGGGAGCGGGCAAAGCCAGGCATCATTAGCAGAAAGCGTGTTTGGTAAGCTCCTTTCCCCACAGATGATGCCCATGTGCAAAAATTCCCTCTTGCGCAATTGGACCTGTTGGTGTCTAATTATCAAGAGTGGTGTATGATCTATTCCTAGCCTTCTGCGAACTTCAAGAAGCAAATGAACATCGACTGCAGGAACATACGCCATTAACGATGGCCAATGTAGACGTTTGTTCAGTGCTGTGAAACAGAAAATTGTCCTGTACTGTTACACTAAACACTGCCAGCACTGAAGAGACATATACATGAATGCTAGAAGGATTTATCCAGTAATTATTTCCACTCCTGCCAACATATGTGAGGAAGAAAAGCAGTCAATGCTCATTATTTGATTTTTAATGCCTAATTTCGTATTAATATTGTCGTCTGTTTTCTACTAATGTCATGGAAGCTGGAAGCGTGGCACACTCTCAAGACATTTCAACTGGCAACGTTGCCTAATACAAATACCCATTGTTCCCTGTTGTTTTGCAGGGGAGCACTGGTCTCTACTGAGAATGAAGAGCCAGACGTGCTCCTTTAGGAGCCTGTGAGATCTGTGTTTTTCTCTCACTGTGATGGAAAGTGATCAAGGCAACAGGTCCCAGGAGAGGTAACGTCTAGTGATGGTCACATCCTCGACAGGATCACTCGCTGCTGAGGAGACATGTTTAGGACGTGTGCTCTTATTAAAAGTGTAACTGAAAACTGTGTTGTCTGATGCCCAGTATTTCTGGGTGTTTGAGCCAATAGAGCCTGCGCCAGCTGTTTACATATGCATATCAATAATGCAGCAGAGGACACTATGAATAATAACTTAATTTTGAAATTTTTGCTCTCTTTTTTTCTAGATCTCTAGAGCAAGCATCCATATGCAATTTGAAAAAAAACTGCTAACCTTAAGTATTAAATTTGGCATCTCATGTTCTTGGCACAAACATACTTTTTTGTAATTGTTTTATTTTATTTTGTTTTGTTTTGTTTTAATTTGTTAGTAGAGACCTTTTTTTTTTAATCTATGTATGTATGTATTTAAGTTATGGATTTTCATTTATGGTGAACAAATTTAGAGTGAAGTGACGTTATTGCTTGTATGACAAATTTTTGTAAAAATTGAAAAAGTATTATGTGAAACAACTAATGAGCAATTCTTTCCAAGGTACGGTGTTAATTAGATATTGTACAAAATACTATACAAAATAATACATGTTCAATATTATACAAAAATACTGATTATGTTGAAACTATACTGAACAACTCACAATTGAGCATTTTAGATAGCCTTGTAATTTTATTTTAGTACTTCAATAACCCAAAATGATGTAAGGATATTGCATGTTGCATACAGAGACATCAAATGATTGTGTGTGTTTTCGAAAGCAGAGATGGTCTTTTTGAACTCCGATTTATTTATATGAACAGTATGTTACTGTTTTTACTTCTAGATTTTTAAATATATGCATCATAGTAAATACTGTGTACATACTGCGAACATCAGCCAACTGTATCCATGTTAAGTGATGGAACATGTTGCTCATTTCGGTTTGAACTGGTTAGGACCCTCCCTGAGAGATGAATATCATGGAGCATGAGCAGTTCTTATTTAGAACAGCATCTTTAAAGTACTGCTGTGGGGAAATATCCATGGGCTTAGTCAAAGAACTGCATATGTCAAGTCATCTGATGGAAGGGAAAAAAGTGCATCAGCAGCGCAGGGACGGTGAGGACGATGGACAAATATACCCACCGTATCCATTGCGGCTTAATCACTACTCTGCTTTTAAAGCATCTCTGACAGTAAAAGGTCTAACTTGCCTCAGGCTCTACCAAGGGACAGTGTTTTTTTTTTTTTTTTTTACGTTTTATGTTTCACTTGCATTATGCTCTCACTCTTGGGTACTTTTGGATAAATTGCATATTTCTATAATCCCACAATATTTCATCCCTCCTGCTACACAGCCTCAATTTCCAGTTGATCTGGGCCAAATGTATTGCCAAACAAACAGGAATAAGCATTTGAATGGGTTGACAAATTCAGTCAAGGTTCTGTGTTTGACAGATCAGATAGTAAAATGCTTCACTATATGAAACACTATGCGAAGAACTGGTCCAGATAGAGACTTTTAACAAACATAAGAGTGACACAAATTGAAATGAATGTAGAATCAAACCCAAAGACTGTAAAAGCAGGCTTATGCCAACACTGATGCCTTGTGTCATTCTGATAAAACATCTCTAAGTGACTGTTTGAAGAGGTGCTGTTTCATATGTGTGTGGGATTTGGCAGGTTCAGTACTCTTGCCCTGTTAGTCATACTGTGGGGGCACTTGCACTTTATTTGCCTTTATGAAAATGAACAAAATACTCTAAGATCTTATTTTCACCTAGTACCAAGGTGATTTTATAAACGTGGTCAACAAACTTTTTGTTTTATTCTCAGAGTTGGCTGGGTCAGCTTTTTCATTATTTGTATGAAAATGCTTTTACATGCACAGTCATGTACTGGATTTATTTATTTATTTTCACAGGGAAGGTCAGGCCCGATATGTGCGGTCACCCAGGGTCCCAACATACCCAACATTCATTCAAGTGAATTGTACTGTGGTGTCATCCAGTGGCTAGTCATTAGTAAATATGGAAAGGACAGACTGGAGGGTTGTGCACACATGAACAGGCAGAGAGGATGTTTAGACACTGTGCTCATCAAATAAGAGTCATATTAAAGCTTCATTTGCTGCCCATGAGCCTTTTCCATTGAAGGGGAAAGTTTTGATATAAGCTTTAGGAGTTAAAATAAAATAAAAAAAAATTATATCCCTTACATAACTCATAATGATATGGGGTTATGAGTTATGTAAGGGATAAAATGCAGTCAAATGCTCATTATCATAAAATTTATGATGTGATCAGGATCTTAAAGGGATTTCTTTATGATAAAGAACAGCTGACTGTACATTATGCCTTTTATTAGATGGCTACTTAGCAAATAAATAAAAAAATGGCTTCATTAATTTGAGTTGAAATTGTTTAATTATATGAGTAAAAAAAGAGTCAGATGCAGAGTGAGACCACAATATGCCCGGATTAACCAATCAGAATAAAGTATTCCAGAGTAATATATTTTTACACTTCCATTTATGTAAAGTTGCATGTTGCAGGTCTTTAAGCTAAGTTTATTTTTATTTTTAATGTTTAAATTATTGATGCAAAGGTAAAATGCACCAATAACAACACATCTTAATCTTCCAGCATGAGCAATTTACTGCATAATCAAAAAGAAGTATAATAATGAAGCCTGACAAAATTGTCAGAGGATCTTCCCTAGGGTGCAATGATGTTTTACATTACATGAAACAGATCAATACTAGGTCTGGCAGTGAGAGCAGAGAAGGAAACCTCGGTACTGCATTACCACTTAAACAGACAGTCTCTGTAGACACTTATCTGCAAAATCAGGGCAAAATGTCGTCTTTCTAAAGTGCTGTTACCAAACTCCTTGTGCCACAAAGATTACAAGCATGGTTCAAACAGTGACAGAGCAATAGTGTTCAAATCTGATGCACTTTGCCCATCTTTTAAAGATTTACAACAATGTGTTGTTGCTTTAATCAGGGAAATGGCCCTTGCTTCGTTGACTCATAGATTTGGGTTTTGTGATCATCTTGTAGTGGGAATGATTGGGTTGTGTCAGACTTTCTGTGGGGAATTTAGTCAGGAAACATTGAGCCTCAAAGGGGCCCACCTCCCTGAAGACCTAGACATCACAGAAGAGTGGCAAGTCTCGGGCTGAACAAAAGTAGGTCGTTAAAGTAGATTAATGCAGTAAATCAAAGTGTGGAGCATCCTGTTAATTGAACACTGCTCTTTTGTTTTGTTCTAGGAAAACAATTATGCGAAAGACCACATTATCAAAATTACAAGGAATCTGTTATTTAAGCAGATTATGATACAACATGGTTGTAATGCCTTTAGAAGATGCATTTTTATTATGTGCAACTTTATTTTCCTTATAATGTTACTTTGTTGGTAAAGAGGCACATTTTAGGTAGGCCTACATTGTGTTGTTGCAACGCCTACATTAATCATCAATAGAAGGTTTATGTTAAATTATTAATAATTGGCTAGATTGGAATAGATTTTTGGTGCATACACTGTTCTTTATAAGAATCAGTGGTTCCATAAAGAACCTTTAACATCCACAAAACATTTCCATTGCACAAACGGTTATTCTATGGAAAAGGTTCTTCAGATTATTAAAATGTTCTTCACACTATAAGAAAAAGTAGTACAACGAAAACCACCTTTAAGGACCTTTATTTTTTAAGAGCTTAGGTGTTGCGTGATGCATAGCATGCACAGTTTTCTTCCTTCTAGAACATTCTACACATTTCTACAAGTAGGCTACTTAATCGAAAACATAATAGTGATTTATCCAAATAAATATCCATTGACTGCAAACGAATGAAACGTAAAATTCCGCGTGTGAAACACTTTTGAGCAGTGACTCAAACAAACAGGTCTGTTGAAACAAGCCGTTCAAAGGAACCGATTTCATTCACGAAACATTTGTAAATGATTTTGAGAGTAAAACTATAAGGTCTTTTTTTTCGTTTTCGATTTAAGCAGATTCGAACGTGAGAAAAAATGTGTCTGGCGAAACAAACACACAGGTTTTCAATTATGGTGGAATCGTACAGTTAGGCTACACAATGTTTTATACTAAAATACACGTACCACAGCACCTTAATTTATCAAATGTAGTCGAGAACATACTGATAATAGACAAATATTTACTGCTGCAAGTGCAGTAGAATGAAGCGTAAAACTACTTTTTGAGCGATGATTCAAACGAACCGCTACACCGAAACGAGCCGTTCGAAAGAACCGATTCTCTAAAATGCATCGGATTTCCCAACGCTACTCTATGCCGAAATGCCGAAAGCGTCAGTGATATGCCAGAGCCCAAACCACGTGTTTTACGTAATGGAAAGGCAATATTTCAATTCAACCCCTCCTCCTTCTTGTCTATATCCAACACAGATCCAAGGCAAAGAGGAATACGTGCGAGATACTTTTCGGGAGGCAACGGGATCAGTAATGCACAGGTGAAACATCAAGCCGCACTCCAACCGCATCCTCAGCATCAGCATGAGTGCAGTGCTTTCACATTGATGAAAGCTCATGGATATTACTGACCAGCAGCAGCAACAGCAGAAGCAGCAGCAACAGCAGCAGCAGGTTTTAGGAAGACTTCCCTGAGAAACACTGAGCTGATGCTGGAAATGTGCGCTTTGCTCGGAGGTATCGCTGCTTTTAAATGGGATGCATCCCCTCCAGGCTTCTGATGCCGTGCACATCCATCCACCCTTCATTTGAGTGATGAACTAAAAGGGAACGCAAAGATCCGCCGTGTCTTTCACGTTAGTTTATAACGGGCTGCACGTTCCCCCTCTGCAGCACATGCAATTTATAGAGTATCTATTTTTATGACCGACCAACCTTTATTACTAAGAAGAATACCTTTGTTTTGCCAGGTCTAAAGAGAATATTTTACCTCTTGCATGAAGACGCTTGGATAGTAATACATATTTTTCTATGATACTACTGGAAAACTGAGCATCCCATTGTGTTCTTATTATTATGCAACCGCAGGGATCTGTTCTTTATCAGGGTGTCTAAGCTGTTGGATCGCTCCTCGCCCAAATCAATGTGGTTTCTTTGGAACATTTTCAGCAAAGGAACGCATATGCTGCAGTGTCTTTGTGGCAAGAGTCTTAAGAAGAACAAGAACCCAAGTGGTAAGAGCCATTGCGTCTTCTGCCCCTCTGTGTGTGCTGATCTGCAGTCAAATTTGTGCAGCAAGTCAGTGAATGCAGGCAAGCTGAGGATAACTTGAGCTCTAGTGGTGAGACCAATCACAGATATTACAGCCGAAGGCTTTAACATTCAACTTTTTTCAACTAAATCCCACAGGTATGTAGTGTTAAGACAGCTCGAACAGTCTGACTCGGGCCGTATGTGTGTGAAACAGGCTTTTGGGTTCATTTTAGGGATGCTGCAGCATCCTTCTCAGTCCTGCATCACTTAAAGTGATGCTGCTCTGGCTTTCGTGTGCAGCATTTATTCTTACGTGATTATGTGCAGTACAAAGACCTCATGTCATTTGTCTCTTTCTCTTCATTAGGAGATCATTAGCTTGCAGTTTATTCTAGTCAAAACATACGTACAGCTACCCTGTTGTTTCTCAGCAAGATGGATACAGTTCAGTTTGTTCGACACACATTGCCCAAAAACAAATCACAACAAGGCGGTCTGCAGGGCACACTTGCGCAGTTTTAATTTAACAAAGCTGTTGACAAATACGGACACAAAGGAAAACTGTGCAGAGCGTGAGGGGACGGGTGGGAGTCCTAAGTTGATGTTGACACCTTCTTTCCTAGACGTTGACACTGCAGCGTAGTAGATCATAGCAGTTTTCCCATGCTGACATAACACATTTTTCCATTGTAGTTTAATGGACGCTCTGTCATTCTTGACACTGTAATTGCTTTTATTATAGTACTATAGCACATCGTTGTATATTCCAAAAGCATTGATGTGCAGTGACAACGTTTGATAAGTTTGATCTACCAACTTTTGAGAACAATTTTTTGGCTTTTTGATATAAAAGACCTAAATGATGTGCGAAATATCACACGTTAATTGATTCGATTAAATCCTGCAGATATTTTAATGGTTACACAGATAAGTAAAGAGCAAATTTATCAGGCAAATCTCTATTCAACTGAAAGCTGTTACTGTAAAATACAGTTTAGGACCAAAGTTTAATCACAGCTAGCAGTGATTGTCTCTCTCCAGCAGTAATGTCCAGGGTGACGTGTTCATAGTGAAATGAAACCATCATTTTCTTTACTCTGTCAGTGATTAGAAGTAGCAAAGCGTGAGGTTTTTGATTAGTTTACCATGGCTATTACGGTCTTAGCTGCATAACATTAATGAAGAGAGCAGAGTGCTGCCGGGGCCTGCTGGTTATTGTCCACGGCATACAGACTGTATTTTTAGAAACACAACATGCAGCAGGGGCCGCATGAAGTGTAATCACTGTAGTTTAGTTGTGTTGTATTCAACATCTCAGTCATATCATTTAGCACCTTCTTATATGCAACGTTCCCTTGATGATCCTGGTTCTTTTTTTAGGGAGAAGTCACAGGCAACGATTTTCCAGAGTTTTAAAGAGTGGTTTCAATGGCTGCCTTCTGTTCCAGCAGATGGCACTTTCTGATAGCCTTGTGTTGGCTAATGTTTTCCTGGCAGGGACAAAGTCTTGCACTTGGCAATGTGGATTGCAATGAAGGTTTGTGTTTGCTGATGCTGTAGGACTGAGGTAAACACAGGTTGGTTCTCAACCTGCTGGAATCTGTGTGGCGTTACAGAACTTTCTCCCTCGGGATGCAAGTGAAGGGCTGCATATAACCTTTCATTCATGAATGCCTGTAATGGCTGCAGTTTAGTTTTTAGTTTATGAGTGTAGAAGACTCATAGGATTCGCTTTCACATAGACAATCTGTTCTCAGATGGCATTTATTTATAGAATAGTTTGTCATAACGCTGTTAGATCATTCTTCTGGGCAGAATTGGCAGACTGGATCCTGTTGTGACTTCTGGTGGTGAAATAATATTAAATGAGAGAGCTTGCGCACACACACACACAAACTTTTTTCCTGCATGTTTCTGCATCACAACTTGTAGAGTCAAAGAAACATACACACATTCAGTTCAGACTGTATACCAACTACTGAGACTTTTAAAGGAACAGTTCACCCAGAAAATGAAAAATGAAAAAAAAAAAAAAAGTTTTTAAATTAAATTTTTAAATAAAAATTTTTATCATACACCCTTAAGTCAATCCAAAAATCAAGACTGTTTGAGTTATCTTTAGTTTATGCATGAACAGCTTGCAGCAAAATTGCACCAAAACTGCACCAAAACACTTGTGTGTGTGTGTGTGTGTGTGTGTGGAAATAATGTGACATCCAGTTGCTGAATTAAACAGTATGATGCATTAGTCCATTTATCTGGCTGTTCCTCTAGTTTGTAACTCTGTTTATTGTGGGATGGATGTATTATGTCTCATTGTGTGGACTCTCACTGACTATCAGTACAATCTGAGATAGTGGTCCAGTCTTGCTGTAAGCCATCCTTCGTTTTTTTGTTCTTTTGATCAAAGCTTCCACAAACCCTCCTTAAAAGCCCAAATTTTCTGCTACCTACTAATCCACTGTGGTCAAAACAGCGGCAGTAATAACTCATAATGGAAATTTCATGTTTGTCAGGGCCGTTTCTTTCTCCATTTAAAATGAAAAAATGTGGCTCATAGAGGAAACACAAGAATAACATTATAAACACCATCTTTGTCACATATACAATAAGTGAATATTTTGCTTTAAGGTAAACAGTCAGCTTATTTTGTGCTTTATAGGCCTTAGGGTATGTAATGGGGAGGGAAAAAAAGTATTTTTGGAGGTTCTTACCTGTGCATAATTTGCATTTATGATGTTAGGGTGTTGTGGGTGATTGCCTGAGCATGACTAAGTAGTTGCTAAGATGCTCTGAGTGATTTTTAGTTTGTCGCTATGTGGTTACTACTGCAGAGTAGAGGGTGATTGCTTAGGTATTGCTACAATAGTCTCAATAGTCCATGCCCATGTTTCTGTAATTGCTGTACCATAGATATGACTTGGGCCCGTCATTTAATTCATATGTGATGTGATGGAAGCTGAAGTCTTCAGTGTCACATTAAAAATCATTCTAATGCTGATTTGGTGCACAAGAAACATTACTTATTCATGTCAATGTTGAAAACAGTTGTGCTGCATAATAGCTTTGTGGAAACCACTTTTTTGAAACCCTTTGAGTAATACAAAGTTCGAAAGAACAGAATTTATTTTAAATAGAGATCTTTTGTAACATTATTGATGTCTTTACTGTCACTTTTGATCAATTTAATGCATCCTTGCTGAATAAAAGTATTATTTCTTAAAAAAAGAAAGAAAAAAAAGACCCCAAATGCTTGAACAGTCGTGTATGATTTATAGTATCTAATAATGCTTAACACTGTGTATTAATCAAGTGTTATGCAACAAGTTTTCAGGTAAAAGTAATTTGTGTATACATACTCAAAGTGAAAGTACTGAACATATTTTATGCATAATAAACTCTACAGGGAGAGGGTTTTTGGACCAATAAGATTTAACAGTGGGTTGGGCTGTACAGCTCAGTGCTGCAGAAGTAGAAACCAGGTAACTGTACTTTTTCTCGTTGCCTTCATGGCTAGTTTGGACTCAGATTTACATGCAAGGAATCACTTGTAGATGTATTGTATTGTGTCTGTTTGGACACAACACCGTATAAATATAATTACCTTGATAGTCCACTTACCTCGTTTCAACCACTGTGCTTATTGTCGTAACTCTGTCTGAGCATTTAGAATTTTTTTGACTGTGTGTAGTTTGAACGGCTAAGAAATGTGCTAATACCTTGAGTTGCTATTTCCATGTCAGCTCAAATCTTGAGTCGCATCCTACAAATATTGGCTAGAGAGCACTTTATACTTTTCTGTACATCCAACTAAATTACAAGCAAAATCAAATCTAGGCTTCTGCTGTAATCGATACTCTTTCACTTTGGCTGCCAATCTGACCCTCATCCATATAACTATCCTTTTCGTACAGTGATGTCCAGTGCAGGTAAAGGTGCCCTTGAATGTCTAGATGCTCTGCAGTGCTGCCATTAGTGCACTTTAAAAATTACAATCCCGTTTACAAAATTTAGCTTGTGCTGCCTTATCTGCCAAGGCCTCTGATTTTTCTCTTAACATATGACACCCTGTTATCACGTGCTCCTAAATGTTCGCAAAATAGATATTTCACTGCAATGTGCTGCAGTGAATCTCTGAAGTGCAGTTCAAAGAATTGTATTTGTATAATATTTTGTGTATGTTAGTACTTGTTTTTTAGCTTCCTAATTATTTCCTTTGTGATTCCCTCACAACAGACTAACTATCTAACTACCTCTTGCCTGTTGCGTTAATCGGGGACTCTTGACTAGGTTAAAGGGGGTGTCACTGACGAGTGACTAGAGGGCTTTAGTGGAATGGATGCTGTCAAATGGCCTGTTCGGGGTATTTACACTGACAGTGATTTGCAGCAACAAAGTGACCAGACGTCATTCATTTTCAGTGACAGATTTGAGGCGACATATGTGACCATTGGCAAGGCACCAAAGTTGAGCAGAATTCAACTTTATGCAAATGCACAGCAATTCAACATGTCAGCTAGCGATGTGACTGGGCAATATGCAACAGTTGGATACTGCAGTTGTGGTGGAATACTCATTAGCAACAAACAATACAGCAAGTTGCCAACAATGCTTCTAATCTAACTGCAATTTTAGTAGTGTGACAGTAACTCAAAACTTATTACGTATTGTAGTTGTTGTTTTTTTCTTACTAGCATGACAAAATACTGTATTGCTTTATTTGTTACACTGTATTGTATACAAGTGAGCTAAGGAAATAATCTTGAATGTTCTGTCTCAAGTGTTGTTGTGAAGTCTGATTCATTTCAGTGAATTGATTTGTTAATTTCAAGTGAGGAAAAAAAAACTTTCTGAGTCACCAGTTTTTAGTAGAAAAATAAAGGAAACTTGAGCAATTAATGGTAGGCACTGCTTTAAAACTTGAGCTTTCCAAGCTATTCATAATATAAAGTAGTTTCCTCTAAATTTAGATCAATGCAGTAGAATATGATCAGTGGGACAGATCTGTATAGCCATTTAGTCCAGTTATTACGTCTATCTAAAGTCCATCGGACAGAGGTTCTCCTGGCATAAACTGTGTTTGATTTAGAAGACTTCCTAAACATCTTGTTACAATCTTTGTGGACTTTGGTTCTTAGTAGTGGAATCCTGACTGTCCTTTTTTAGTGGCCTTGGTAACGCTTCAGGTAGCGTTTTTCTAGTTGTCACATACAGCTACAATACTTTAGTAGGGGAAAAATGAAATCTTGAAAAGTGTTTGCTAAAATAATGTTTTAGAGAAGACTTTGTTTAGCCATGTGATCTTTGTATAAGCCCTTTATATTATCTGTGGCAGATTAGTTACTTTTTTGTCAGCATTAGAGTAAATCCAGCTACAAGTAAATCATCTCTTTTATTGGGTGCAAATTTTGTAAATTATACCCTGAACTTTACAAGTTCATCATATGTAGACAAAATACTGTACAGGAGGTGATTCTTGAAATAAAAGGATGTTTTTTTATCCCGTAGTAGTATGTTTTTTTTTTTTAATGAACAGTCATTCTAATAGTTTTAAGGTTAAATGTCATATTGCATGTAATGCAGATGAAAACAAGGTTGTGAGGTAAGGTAGCATACACTGTATACAGGTCCTAGATCACGTAAAACTGTTTTAAGGAGTTTTTGTCTGCTGTAAAAAACATTTTCAGACAGACGTTTTGTCAGCTGAATAATTGTTATGTTGTTAAACAACAGTACAATCCATTGATCGCACTGTACTTTTCATTCCTATCAGAATTGATATGGTGCTACCCTGACTAAGGTCTATTGTGTCTTTTTAATTACTTTTTCCATTTTTTAAGAGGCCGGTTATTTGCCAATATCTCACTATTTTGGGGTGGTCTCCTACCTTTTAACTTTTAAAAACCAGAGTTAGCCAGAGTTTGAGAATTTAAACAGTTAATTGTTAAGTTTAATAGTTAACTGGCTACTAGCTTACTTCTTGTGTTAGCAAGTCCAAGTTTTGCCCAAATGTTTCTCTCAAAATCGAAAACTCTCATTATCATCACACACTATGTGGAAAAATCCACACCACCACACATTAAAGTGAAGGTCATGATCTTATCATGTGATGAAGAAGATTCATTTTTCAAGGTTTCAAGTAGTCAATTGCCTCTAAATGAAAAGAATCACCCAGGAATCATTGCAGACAGTGAGTATGTCATAATTGGTAAAACACAGCTGGGTTTCTTCTCATAGTGGCACAATGAATCCTGTTCTCACTGTTCATCACTCTCCCAAACTACTGGCCCTTAAACTGTTTCTTTCTCTGTTGTTCATAGCCATGTCAGCATTGTTTTTCTATTTGTAAACTAGTGGTTTCTGCTATTTCAAATGTTTCTTTTTCTTTTAGTCATAGCCTTGTCAGCATCACCTCTTTATTAGTGAATGTCTTTCCTGCGCACTTTGCACTAAGGGGTAAAAAAGATCTTGCTGGGTTGTGTAATATCTGAATATTGCTGAAGTATATTTGCTTCATGCAGTTCTCATGTTTGTGCAGAAAACATTGTTGCTGTTGGAGTAATATTTGAAATCTACTATATTGCAAAACGTACTAATTAGAAAAGAGCTGAAAAAATTATTATACAGTGTCTTTTTTTGTCACGATGACAACAGCAGTTTTAATTCCATTGTGTAATGAAATGTTAGCGGTGGTTGTTGTACGACTAAAAGTCCTACTTTTTGAGCTATTTTGCTAAAATAGCCCACAGTTGTCTGATGTAACTGATTGCTGCATTTGCAGCATGCTGCAGGGTTAAAGAGTTGTTTTTAGTCTCCAAAAGTGCTTCTTCCACTCAAAGCTGTGTTTGCCGATAATATTCATGGCCTGTGTCATGTTTCTCTCTGGCCCCATTAATGGAATAAACTTTACATATAGAGCAGTCCAATTAAAACAAGGATGGACCATGGCCCCTCTGCAACACATTAGACGCAGTGGACATTTACATAAAGCTGCCATCAAGTTGCTCCTGTGGCTCCATGCTGCAGCGCCACATGGCACAGCAAAGCAGGCAGAGTTTGATTGCTCTTGGCCGGCTGCCCTGGAAGGTGGCATTAGCCTTGATACCCTCAGAGGACAAAGCAAGTGTTCTCTGTACTTGCATCCATCAGTGTTTAAGGGTTAAACAACAATCTGGATTAGTATGTGTGCCATTGTCTATATATCATAAGTGCAACATGTGGTATCATAACATCGTACTTTCATGTGGATTCAAATAGCTCTCTCTCTTAGTTTATAAGATATCTTCTGATTTTAATAATATTTTTGCATGAAAAGAATAATGTTTCCTATGAAATAATTATTCAGCAGAAAGCTTTACACAAATTACCAGTGACTTTATTAAGACCTAAAACATAATCTAACTGTTTAATATTTTGTTATTACTTTACGGCATAATACATTTTGCAAATGCATTACAAATAGCTCTCGAGTTAAATGGTGTTAAAACATTAATTTGTTACAGTATTTACTTTACATTTAGTAAGGCTGTAATTTAGATTACATTCATGTTTATGCTTTAGTTCCAAGTATCGTTAAGGTTTCCAGAAGACATAAATCTGTGTTGTACTTTTATTGAATGCATTCAATTTGCTGTTACTTATTAGTCGTAATATTTCCCCTTTAACTATTGAGCTATCAAATTTATTTCATCAGGAGGTATTGCTCTAGAGTCATATTTAACAATATCATTTCAAGGATAAATGATCTGTGAAAGTTGTGCCTTTATTCTGTCTGTTGAGATTCTGTGATGCATTCATACCACACGCAGCAGGAATAAATCATCGTCATTGCATGCACATACAGTACAACCATATATTGCAACTGTAAGAAAGGTGTGCTCAACCTTTTTTTTATGTTGTCAAAAATGATCCCCACTGATTAAAGTGGATCGTTCTCATATGGCTTGTAACAGCACGTTTCAGACTGCCTCAATAAATCATGTGGCAATTTAGAGGGTCCCAGGTTCCCAGTACAAGTGTTTCTGCAGTCTTCCATGTCCTGGGCTACTGTAGTGGGATTGGGAATTATGCAGTTGAACCTGTCTCTGTTTTACCCACGACACATCTCAGCACTATTTCAGCTCTGGAGTCCAGGTCACATGACTGAGCATGAGCTCCAGTCATTATCCGGTACAGTGCTCTGATTTTTGTGCACACCAAGCTTCTTCATGCTCCAGGACATGGATTCATATAAAGCGATAGGCTTTCGCTCAGAGTAACACAGATCACACTTTATGATAGAGAATCAAATTAAAATGAATGATACGAACAAGAAATGTTTTTGTCACACAATGATTCTGTGATTGTGACTGCATTTGTGCTCAGAGATTCTGCAGTAAGCAGGGTTGTGTGCCATTCAGAACTGAATTGAGAATGCCTTTTAAATACTATTTTCATACAATTTGAACTGAGGAAGCACACAAAATGGAGAACTGTAATTATAATTTAAAAAAATAGAATAAAACTGATTAAATTTTTGGTATAAATTACCTGTAAACATTTTATCAAATGGGGTATTTCCAGAAATATTAGACAATGTATTTTATATATTGTAGTATACTACATCATTTGTTTCATTCTTTTTCTGAAATTTTATGGATTATGAAAAAATATATTTGCACAATCTATTGGTACCATATTAGTTACTGGCCAATATTACGCATTTTTAAAGTTTGGATATTTCATTCTGTATACCTGTGTCCTCTATTTGTATATTTAGATGACCTTTCCTGTCATGTAACTTGCATTAATGTTAACATGTTAACACTAATAATTTAATAACACTGTTAAATGTAATCATTTAAATTAACATCCATTTTTCAATCATAATGTACAACCCGAATTCTGGAAATGTTGGGACATTTTTTTTTAATTTGAATAAAATTAAAACTAAAAGACTTTCAAATCACATGAGCCAATATTTTATTCACAATAGAACATAGAGAACATAACAAATGTTTAAACTCAGAATTGTGCACAAAATGAGCTCATTTCAAATTTGATGCCTGCTACAGGTCTCAAAATATTTGTGTAAATATTTGTTTACCATGGTGTAGCATCTCCTCTTCTTTTCAAAACAGTTTGAAGATGTCTGGGCATCGAGGTTATGAGTTTCTGGAGTTTTGGTGTTGGAATTTGGTCCCATTCTTGCCTGATATAGGTTTCCAGCTGCTGAAGAGTTTGTGGTCGTCTTTGATGTATTTTTCGTTGAATGATGGGCCAAATGTTCTCTACAGGTGAAAGATCTGGACTGCAGGCCAATTCAGCACCTGAACTCTTCTACTACGAAGCCACGCTGTTGTAATAGCTGCAGTATGTGGTTTTGCATTGTCCTGCTGAAATACACAAGGCCTTCCCTGAAATAGACTGGTGGGGAGCATATGTTGCTCTAAAAACTTTATATACCTTTCATCATTCATAGTGCCTTCCAAAACATGCAAGCTGCTAATACCGTATACACTTATGCACCCCCATACCATCAGAGATGCTGGATTTTGAACTGAACGCTGATGTCACTCTGGAAGATCTCCCTCCTTTTAGCCCGGAGGACAGGCGTCTGTGATTTCCAACAAGAATCTCAAATTTGGTCGGACCATTGAACACTTTTCCACTTTGAAACAGTCCATTTTAAATGAGCCTTGGCCCACAGGACACGACGGCGCTTTTGGACCATGTTCACATATGGCTTCCTTTTTGCATGATAGAGCTTTAGTTGGCATCTGCAGATGGCACGGCGGATTGTGTTCACGACAGTGGTTTCTGGAAGTATTCCTGGGCCCATTTAGTGATGTCAATGACAGAATCATGCCGATGAGTGATGCAGTGTCGTCTGAGGGCCTGAAGACCACGGGCATCTAACAAAGTTGTCTCTAAGACATCCCTTTTATGTTACAGACCTGATGTCAATTAACTTAATTAGTTGCTAGATGTTCTCCCAGCTGAATCTTTTAAAAATTTCTTGCTTTTTCAGCCCTTTGTTGCCCCCATGCCAACTTTTTTGAGACCTGTTGCATCAAATTTGAAATGAACGGATAAAAGTGTAAAATTTCTCCGTTTAAACATTTATGTTATCTATGTTCTATTGTGAATAAAATATTGGCTCATTTGATTTGAAAGTCTTTTAGTTTTCATTTTATTCAAATTTAAAAAACGTCCCAACATTTCCGGGAATTCGGGTTGTACATTATAATGTTGTTATGCCTTATTTCGCAGCTCGCATCAAGTTCAAGACACTGATGCTTGCTTATAGAACAACCACAGGCTCAGCACCCGCCTACATGCACTCACTATTAAGAATCTACATCCACTCCAGAAGTCTGAGATCTGCTAGTGAGCGACGCCTCGTGGTACCATCACAAAGAGGCTCAAAATCACTCTCCAGAACATTCTCGTTCACCATTCCTGGCTGGTGGAATGATCTTCCCACCCATATTCGGAGTGCTGGATCCCTGTCAATCTTCAAGCAACAGCTGAAAACTCATCTCTTTCGACAGCACTTGACTTCATCCTAAACTTAAAATAATAAAAAAAAAAAAAAAAAAAATTCTCTTTACTTATTCCTTCCTTTGGTAGTTTGTATTTATTTAAACAATGCCTGAGACTTGGTGTTGCAAGCACTTCGTCTGTCTGATTACCTCTTCAAGATGAATCGCTTTATGTATTCCCCAATTGTAAGTCGCTTTGGATAAAAGCGTCTGCAAAATGACTAAATGTAAATGCATTTCTTTTATAATATTTAAAATAAATGATTTTAGTTTTTAATTTATTATTTTTTTATTTACATAAAATAATAGAATTTTAGCATCAGTAATAACTTGAAAATAATTAATCAGTCAGAATTTCATTGTCTGTGCATCCGTAGTATATTTCCCAGTATGGTATAATTTAAATATGCCTATATTTATTTGTAAACAATGTGGTGGACAGTGTCAAGGTATATGACTAAATAAAAAATAAATTAGGACCTATTTAGAGAAATAGGTCTAGAACTATTTAGAGAAAATATTTTTTATTTATCAGGAAACAAACAGGCATAATTAATCAAAATTAATCATGCAATTATTTAAGTGTTGTTGCAAATCTTGTGTTTGACTAACAAATATTCCTTTTTTGCATTGAATTTTTCTTATTTTCAGTTCAGTAAATTACTCTGTCATTCCAATTCATATTCAACGTCCTGCATGTGGGGTTAAACGGGAGCTGTTTCATAAATTCTGAAATTTACCCATATCTTATCCATATCTGTTTAATAATCTGTTTTCAAAAATGGAAATACTAACCCATTAATTTCATGTGTTAAGTAAGAAAATTTTCAAATAACATATTCAGTAATGTTCAGTAAGCATATGAGAGATTGATCTGTCTACACAAATGCTAAACTGCCTGTACAGTTTCATTAACCTGACCAGAGCCTATCAGATGCCTCAAGCATGAGATTTTATTTATTTATTTTTGGCTATGTCCTCATGCTTAATGGTTTGGTACATAATTTCCTTTGAAATGTAATTTGTGGTAATCACATTGACTGAATAGGTCCTGTATATTTGTTACATCAGGCTTGTGTCTATTCAGGCCACATAGCCTAGGCCACATAATGGAGTAATTTAGTAGCACATGGAGCTTGCACTTACATAACCTTTTTGAAACTAGTACCTTTTATATTCTGAATAAGTTGAGCTAGTAGTGCTGATGTAAACGGTCATGTGTGAGACTGACATTTTTTCCCCCTCTACCAACATTCTAATAAGCTGGAAAACCCCTAAATCGGCACAGCGTAGACCTATACAACAGCTGTGCTACACTAATAGAAAAATATCCGTAGATTGTATGATTTTTGTGTGTGAAAGACCTTATTTTTCCTTTTGTTGAAATGGTTGCTGCACCCTGTTGAAATCAAACAACTCCTCTGCACCAGCCAGATCTTTTCATCTGTCAGAACTGCTTACAGACTTTCCTCCTTCTCGGCAACCCGTCTGGGTTTCCTTATGTAGTCATCAATGCGAATCACCCGCGAGAAGCTTGATAGTGACTCCTAACCATACGCCACTTCTCTTGTGATATAGTCAGCATTGATTTTGGAGTGACCCTCCCCCCACACTACATGCATTTGGCGATTTGCTTTCATTCTTAGGCCAGGCACTCAAACGCAGATGTGAATGTTTGAAAAAGTGCCCAAAATGTTGCCGTGCCATGACAGTGGTTGACCTAAAAAAGAGAAAACTGACTGTAGAAGACAGTTTACGCTAATGCCTGCTGTGGTGTCTTGCCCCTTGTGGTGAGAATGCAGCTCATGCTTGTGTTGGAAAGCCTGCATTACATTTCAGAATGCAACATTGTGCAGAATCACATATTTATGTAAGCGGTACAATTTGCGACAAGTGTTTTAGACATTAAAGTCTGTGACGGCTCATACCACAATGATTCCTACCAACTCCAAGAGCATGGATAGTGGATCATATATACGTGATGAGATATATCTCATTTTCAAAGCCAGACATTGTTGTTTTCATGGATTTCAGGTTAATGTTGGAGTGGCTGTGCTGAAAGAGTGTTTTCTCTGAAAGAGAGTTTTTCTTCTTTCTACCCATAAAAATAGGAGCTTGAAATGATGCAATCTTGTTATACCATGTATTATTTTACAATTGTTTTCTTTTGCTGTTTTTTTGGATCCAGATTGCAAAGAGCTCTTTGAAATCTCCAGCGGGATGCAGTATTCTTTCCTCTCTGCTTGTTTTACAAAGGCAGTTAGCAAAGTTAATGTTTATTTAGCTGACACTTTTAGCACTTAATACAGGTTCAGATCTTCAGGTGCAACCTGACGTTTAGAGTCTTCATTTTTCAACGACACAATAGTGATAGGCTCTCAATTTTTCAGTTACTATCCCAGATGTGTACATCACTTTAGCACCCCATGTGTTACATGTGTTCTTGTGGGCTGTACTTAGTACTGGGTTATGAAGGATGCAGCAGGCTACCGTGACCTGACATACTTTTTTTCAGGGACTGCAATCCAGGTACCAGTTTTGGCTTTTTAAAACACAGAAAGTATGCTTGGTTACACTATAGCTTTGGATATATGGCCAGGTTTAATGTTTCTCCATCACTGGATGATTATTTGATAACTAATGCCATAATCAATAGAAAATGAGCACAAACACATTTTAAAAATGAAATTCCACTTGATAGCTCAACCTTAATTGTGTCAGTGAATAAGACACAGACTTTTGTGTTGAAATAGCCTACTGCGTGCAAAAATTGCATTAGTGTTTCAGGATTTCACCGCAGTGTGTCAAAGCATGTGTGCCAACTTATAGGCTAAGGGCATTTTTTGTCTTTGTAGCATCAGTTTATTCGTTTCTGGTTGTCAAACTGAATGTTATTTAATGTATATTAGCTCTAACCTAGCCTGCAACTAGCACTAGCTTTGCTTGTGCTAGCTGTCAGGCTTACCATGCGGGTGACTGTAGTGCTGTTTGGATTGCAAACAGTATGAATAACCTGTGAAAGCGAACAGTTGTCTCTCAGCTTGACTGTATGTGTGAGAGTAGAAGATATCTCTCTCTCTCTCTCTCTCTCTCCTTCTCTTTTTCCAGCAGTCTACTCAGGGATCTGAGCTACTGGAGGTTGTGCTGTGTAATTTTTGCTGCAGTGCAGCTGACAGTATTGTAACACCGCCTCTCGCAGAATATGTCTGCCTTTTTGCAGCACTGCCTCTAAGCTGTGGAGCAACTCCAAACTGCTTTGTTTAAGAAAAATTGCATTAGTCTTCAAGTTTCGTATTCATCCATCATCATTGACATCCCCTGTGCTTTGTAGCCTTACGTTTACACTTAGATAGCTTTGTCAACATTTTATGCTGACCTTTAGGAAGTTATTATTTCCAGCATCATTGGCTCCTGAACTTATTCCGAAATTCATTTTGCGGTGTTGAGTAAACTCTTATAAATTCCCTTTTCTTACGGTAATTAGTAATGATACCATTGTGTATGGCGTCATAGCACAGCTAATTGTAGGTTTATAGATAATTACTATTATTTAGAGGACTGTTAGTGTTTACTCATCTGCCCTAGGGCTAATTGAATACTTTCGCTAATAATGATGCTTTCAAACAGAGAGGAGACCATAGAGAGGAGGAGGAGACTTCCGGAGAGAATGAGAGATAGTTGGAAAATGATTGAAGGTGACATTGAGCTTTGAAAGAAAATGAAGAAGTTAAACTTTAATGTTTTTCCAGGTCTAAAGGCAAAAGACCAAAAAATTTTAGATACAATGACAATTTGCATGCAACAGCGTCTTAAAAAATAGTGTCTAATTGTTTATGATGGGTCTAAATAATCATACTTTTGTTTTAACTTCTAAAAGTATTAGCAATTTTGAAATCGTCTTGCAATCTTATTTGGTTTGGGTTGGTCATCATAAAAATAAACTTTTATCAAATATAGATCGGAAGTAAATAATAATAAAAAAAAATACCTTTTTTATTTTAATTATTTACACACTTAAACCTTTTTAATTCAAATGAAATAATTTGAAAATATAACTCTTCTTACGTTGTCAAATTAATTATTTCCTAATTATGAACAAAATATAGAAATATCACCACCCCCTACTTTTTTAGATACAGGTGCAGCTGATCAAATACACAGAACAATACAGTGTTTTTCAAAGTGTGGACATATTTTAAATCAGGATTTTGTGATAAAATCATCTTGTGATGTTGCACCATCAATGCTCAGTGTTTTGACAACAAATGTTTATCGTGGTTATCAGTGATATTACTGTAAAGATGCAGACCCCTTTGGTGTCTACATAGTGACTTGCAGAGCACTTACGCAAGTAACAGTATTTGGCGCATTGGGAGTGAGAATGGCTTGAATAAAACTGTACTCAGAAGGTACAAGCTCACCTTGTCAATAAGAGATGCACTGGACCCATGAAGGCCTCTGTCTGAACCCTGTAACTTTTTTGTTGAAACAGAGTTTTGTTGTAACTACAACGTTTAGGGACTGCTCAAAGAGACACTAATATATATATATATATATATATATATATATTTTTTTTTTTTTGTACAGCTTTTCGCAGCGCTGAACAAGCGTTATGTTTCCATGGTGAGACTGCTATTACTGGAAATTGGCAACGTGGTCTGTTCTGACCTGTAAGAACAATATCAGGCACAACATAATATCTAAGTGATAGAGATGTACTGTACTGGTAACACTTGACATTTCTCAAAAGGTTATCATTATTCAACAGCATATCAGTGGTTCTAGTGGGCCACCAGTGCCACAGAGCAGCTGCTTACCCCTGAAGAGACCATAAGAGCATGGTTAGCATTCACAAGCTCACTGCTGGCTGTTCAGCCCCGATGGTGAAGGTTGGTTGATGTTGAGAAGGCTGGAAAATGGAAACCTCAGGGTTGATAGAGATTTTTGAGAAACGCATACGCACTGCAATCAAACTTGATGTGCAGGGTAAGTGCAACCTGGTGTGCCTGCTGTTTTGTGTTGTTACTGACAGCTCTGTTCCGTCTTTTAATGCCCCTAGTGTTACAAGTCGTAATGTAATTTAGACTAGTCAAAACTCCAATTAGATGTCTGTAATGCAATTTGACTAGTAATGGTTCACATTGATGATATCTATAATGCAATTTTGATGCCAATTCCAGGTCAACAGATGCATAATTCAATTTTGACTAGTAAAAATCCCAGGCTCACATATCTAGAATTCAATCTTTACCAGTCATATGTCTACTTATGAGTTCCATTGGTTACTTTTAGATATATTTCTTATACATGTTTTTTTAAAAGCAAATGTTTTGATTAAACATTGTAATTAAAGAGCTCTACAGTTACATTTTTATTCAAATCAAAATGTTTGCAACTCATTTTTATTGGTAAAAATGCAATTCATACTAGTAAAATTATAATTATGACTACCCAAATTGCATTTTATAAACTTAATTAAGTGTTTGTTTTTCTTGCTTGTTTTGTTTTATTTTACAAAATTATGTTTATTCTGTTAATTTAACTGGTTAAAATTTTATTAAAAATGAATATGATAAAATACAATTTATTTTTTATTAATTGGTTTTCTTAGTAGTTGAACATAAACTAGGTAAACGATTTAACTTTTAAGGGAATGAACAAACAAATTTATAATCAAATGGGCAACAGCCTTCAATATACTGTAAAAGTGATTTAGAGAACTGCTCTAGAGAATTGCTGTAAGTCAGAGAAGCAGTGTATGTCTGCCGAATATCACACACACAACAGCAGATATGCTGATCAAGCACGATTAAAATTTCAGAATCCGCAAACAAAATCTGCCATTCCTTCCCCTCTTTCTCTTTCTCGCTCGCTCACTAGGGCGTGCAAAGACATGAGTGATTTGACCAGAACTCTCTTCATTTTCCTCTTCCTCTCTCTGCATGGTTGTAAATAAACAGTGAATCAAAGTGTAAATCATGTGCAGTCACATAAAAATATCAGGGAAGACAGACATCAGTAGCTAGTGCCAGACAGACAAAACTAATCGCTGCATTGCAGATAATAAAAATGGAAGGTCAAATTTTTATCTTATCATTACTTTTTTTTACTTTTTTTTTTTTTGAATGATAAGTCTTTTTTTTTTTTATTATTGCCTTTGTAGGGGAAATGATATGATTATGCATTCACTGCGTCTGGCATCCCCTCACATCCTCCTTACCTGTCTGGAGGGTGAGATGAGTGAGTCTCATTAGAGGAGCTGCTGAGAGAAGGGCAGACCCTGGTGCTGCAGGGTTGCAGGGCTGCCAGCTCTCTGGACACACATTCTGATCTCACTGTTACTCAGACTGATTCAGTCATTGGCAATTTTGCTGCTCTTTAAGGCCCTAATATCCTCTTAGCAAAGTTCTTCTTTGTTTAAGGAAACAGAAGTGTGTAACAGTAGTACTGATTGCAAATGTTGACAAAACATTAACGTTGCCATTCTGAAAATGTGTGCAGAATTTAGCGCAAAGTCTGCGTTGACAAGCTGATTTGAACCACAGAAATCATTTTCATCACACCCAATCTTATTTAATTCCATACCCGACCCGACCCATTTGACATAAAGACCTTGACCTGAACTGCACCCGCACCAAATACATCAGATAGACAAACATAACTCATAACTCATTGTGGTTATTATCTTACATGTTGCAATCACAGACAAAGAGGCGACTTAATTTTAATAATAGTATTTACACTGCAATACACATAATACAGATCTGTTTTGACACATTTGAGTTTTTTGGTCCCATCCACTGCTATGTTTATCACTACGTCAGTCAACGGATAGGGAGTGAGTCGCAGAATTATATTTTAGTGGATTTGCTCTGCATTTAAATGCAGTTGTCTCTCCTGAAATTTATTCTATGTGGCCGTTAGTCAAACTTTTATTCAGATTGAGAATATATCAATATAATTGCAATGTTGCAAATCGCATTGTCTTCAGACTACAGAGCATGAACACTAATAAGCACGGGACCGTTTGAAAACAGCTGCCTATCAGCGATACTGAACTGAGTCGAAATAGTCATGGCTATTGGATCCGCATTCTGCCCGTGCCTATTGATTCCCTGATCTGCACCCGCACAGCAAATGCTGTCATGCTGTCGCTCTGCAGTCTGTTTCATAGTTTTGTTCACACACTCACTCAAGCTCCACAAATAACCCTCTTTATCCACACGCATACATGTACATGCTTAACCTAACTCTTGATTGCCGTAGGAATGTTTTGATAATCAGGTGCCACTCAACAGACTCAAATCACACTCGCCTGGCACTTTGATAGCCATTCCAGAGGTCTGGGTCACAGTGTATTGTAGTTATTCATTGCTCTTCACACAACGTTTTGGATTCAGTAAAAATTGAATATAGAGCATCAGTCAAATGGACTTTTTTAATGATACTTATACTGTGCTGTTTGTCATTCTGGAGCAGATTGGCTGACTAAAATGTTTAAGCTCCAGCCCCAAGTCTAACTTTAAAATCTGACTGGTTGATGTGAATGTTGTTTCTGAAACCAACAAAGCATGTTAATGCAAAAAAAAAAATCTTCTTTGCTAAATTATGTCCATGATTTTATTTCACATCTCAGTCAGTACATCACATTAACATCAAACGAGGAAGCGTTCCTCTCTCTCTGGACTACAAGAGCCCATGAGGACAGCCTTTGAGGGCTTTTGGATGTAGTCCATGCAAGAGGAGCCGCATGACTTGCTCATTAGTAGCGAGTCTTTCTCCACACTACCTTATTAAAGTCAAAATTTACCCTGTTTATTTTCTTAATGCACATTCCTAGTCTTATTTTGAATTATTCATTGGTGCTTTTGATTCAAAGAAAAAAATGCTTGTAATTTTTAATCAAAATGTAATAACTTGGTCTTCCATTGAAATTACTTTCGATTTCAGCTCATGTCACTTAGGCTGTATGAGGAAAAGGTAACCAAACTCCAGCTATTTTGCTACTGTTTTAACAAACTTAGCATTTGGTCTGGCTCCATTGTGGTATTTAACACCCGCTTTTCGTCATCCAGTCATTCAGTCATTTGTTGTTAATATACAGTATCACAGTGCATTGTATCCAATTTAACTTACACATCAGTTATATCTGCTTGGTACTTTTGGTTAGGCAGGTTGTCAGTGACATTTCAAACTCTAATCATACACTAAATGATGCTTTATGGTTTAGGGTACCATGTTGTCCTTTAACATTGTCCATACAATTGGAAATAATGATTTGTTTAACTATTGGTAGGAGAATGTTTACGCGCATTGTCCCCAAGGTTATGGCACACATTGAAAGGGACGTCAGATGTCAGATTGGCACCTCGCTGCGTAACGCTCGTTCAACAAACATAAGATAGGTCGTCACTACACCTCCTCCATCTATCTTGGTCGTGATGTGTGAAAAGCCTCATAATAATGGCCATCTAAATATAGTTGGCTCTTTCAAAGGTGGCATAGCAACAGAGTTGGGATCCGTTGACTAAAGAAACTGAACTTCAGAATTGCCTTTTGAAATCAGTTTGAATAGAGTGATCTTGACTCACCGTCTTTGTCTTGTTTAGATGTTATATATTGAGGAGTTATGTAAAAAGCTGGGAAAGAATGGATGCGTGTTTGTTTCTATGAAGATGCTTGGTATGTTGATAAAAGAAGACTTTGATAGGTGTCCAATATAAAAATATAGGTGTCAGTATAAAATACACAGTTACCATTAAACTCAAGAAAATGCAGTAATCTGCTCTCTCTCCTACTTTAGAAAGTTCATATTACTTTGCATTTGTTGTCTCAGATCTTCACTTTATTTTCCACTCATCCCAAGTCACAACTGCTGTTTCTCACAGAGGAATCTGTGCACGATTATTACGTTTTTGTAATGTTTCACCTTTGCTGTCTCATCAGGAACGTTATTCAGGGTATTATTTTAAATCAAATAGCAGCAGTTAATGAGATGTCACACTGGCCTCATGAGGGGGTCTGCTTCTCTGGCAGGTGAAGGCGTTGTGTGGTACAACTAAAAATATTTTGAACTTTCTCAAGGGCTCTTGTCTTCTGTTAAAGGTTGGAGCTTTAAAACGGAGTAATTATCATCTTTGACATCCTCTCGCACAGGCATTTAACCTGTTGCACTGACTGGCTTTCCCACAGGGGAACTGATGTAGAAATTGTTTTAATGTCTTCCATGAGTGGGCAAAGCAGCTGCTGCATGATTCATCATTCTTTTTAGGAAAGGCAAGAAAAAGGCAAAGAGGATTGCATGGGAAAGATCAGTTTGGAACACAGATTGATGAGATGGTCTATTTGCTGGTGCTGTGAGTTTGTTAAAATACTAGTGGACAGTTGTTAAAGAGATGGTTAATCTCACTCTAACTCACTCTTTGGCTTGGAAATCAAGACTTGATTCCTTGATTTTTTTTTTTTTAAGTGTTAATGTTTTTCATGGTTTTGAGTAAAATTATTGGCTCTTCTAAAGCCAGCGTTGTCCAATTCATGAAAGAATGTCTCTGACTCCTATGTTTGACTCACAAGACTCACTGAATCGGTTGTAGCAGTTCTTGACTTACTCAACTCTTAAGTGTTTTGTCATGTCAAAATGAACCAAACTAAATTTCAACAGGAAATGTACTAAAAAAAAAATTCTGTGTTGTCTGTACTTAATTCTCATGGCAGCTTAAATCAGTACTAAAAAGTAAAATTAAAATGTAATTTATATACATAATTCAGTTCTATATTGAAAAAGGTAAAAAAAAAAAAGGTACTAAGAATCATCACCTATAGCATATGGGTTTCAAACTATTTGAAGGTCAGTAGATGATGACACAATTGACATTTTGGGTTAACCATCCCTTTACACATGCAACACATCTGTCACATTTTGTATCTCAAAGTGTTGTGTATCAGATGGAGGAAGGAGAGGGTGAGACAGACAGAGCGACATGTTATGTCAAGTGATGGGTCAATGTTTGAAAGAGAAAGAGGCCTCTAAAAGATAAAAGAATGGCATGAAAAAGAGACGGAGGGGGGTTTTGTTCAAAGTTCCAGATCAATGAACCAGGCTGCAAAATTTTTCCTACTAATGTCTTTCATAGCTCAGAGGACTGGTAGCTCTAAATGTGCAAAAGTGGAAAATGTCAATGATATATCCATGAAGAAATTCCAGTAAAAAAGCCTGACTTAACCAAAGTCTCTTATGCAATATTCACATAGCCTTGGGTAACGTGAAAGTAAGGAACCATTCATTTGTGAAATGACTGTAGAGGCTAATAAATTACCTCTATAAGTTATCCACTATTATTACTGTAATTCACTGATTTAATTTATACAAAGGAAGCCAGCTGGTCTCATGAGACTGTGGGCAGTGCTCAAAGTTGCCGCATCCATTATTCCCCTCTGGAGATTCAAAAGTGATCGTTTTACCCAACGCAGCAGCATTTCCTATAGAAGGCTCAAGTAAGGGGTCTGGAAATAATTAAGTTACCAGTCATTGTTGGGTTGACTAAGCAGATGCTGAAACAGCAGCTCCCAATGCACCAAGATTTCCCACCAAAAAGTGGAATCGCATTTCTTTAACTTTACATAGCATGCAGTTTTTGAAAGTTTAGGTTGCGGGATTCATTAATTATTAGTGGTGCTTGCTAAGGCAGACTGTCCATACATGTTTATCATATTTAGGATTGTTAGTATGACCTCAAAATGAGGAAAGTTGTGCTGTTTGTTTTCAAAGTGCTTGGACAACAAAACAGGTGAAAATATATCCCTAAATTGAAGAATGTCACACCTTTTTATTCAACAGTATTTTTTTAAACTTTGCATATATATATATATATATATATATACATACATATAATATACTGAACCGAAATGGTTCACAGCTGTTAATGCACAATCACCTTTTTAGATCAACTAACTGTAATACTGTGTAAGATTTCCATTCGAACTGAACGCATATATCTAGTCTATCACTGCCCGTTTCACAGCAAAATTCTAAATTGACATTTCATTCACTGACACACTTTTCTCAGCAGCAACAAAACTGTCAAACAAAAAAGCAAATATTAGCATTTTTTAAGTGTGCTATAAAATAATTGTATTTTAATACCCTTTTTTATTTTAAAATGTAATAGTATGATCAAGTTTTATTTATCATATTGTTTATTTTATATAAAAAAAAAAACTAAATTAAATCTATCTATCAATCACATTTTAAGCTATTTTTTTTCTTGACTTTTTTTGGACACATTAGCATCCTCTTGGGGTCCCCTGGGGTCCCCGGACCCCAATTTGAAAACCCCTTGTCAAAAGGACACTCTTTTTAGCGTGCATTGTTTGTCTGCTGATTTACACCTACAGATCAGCAAAGACACTTTTCAGGCAAATGAAATGAAACCTAAGCTAAGCACTCCACAAGAGGATAGTGATTCATTTATACAGATTGTATTTATTTATTGAATGTGTCGATTTTTTTTAACACTTCTATTTACATGTGGTAGCTGGTAAAGCCCACAAGCACACAAAGCACTATTCACTGTGGTGTAATGTTCCTGTATCAAATGTCAGTGTGTGTTCAGAGGACTGCTCTACTGGCTTTAAAAGAGGGGGAAATCTGTTTGTGGCTAGCTGTGCTTCCTCTCAATCTATCGGCCTGTATCCTTTTTCCCTGCGAGGGCAACATCTCAACATTGGACCTGCCCGGAAAGGCAGGTGTCAGGAGAACCCGATCCCCTCGGGGAGTATAGACCTGTGATTCTGCGTGCCAGTGTCTTGTTGAATCCCTTAAGATGACCTCCCTCTGTCCTTCAGCAGTTCTGAGTGGGTAGAAAGTTGAGAGAATGAGACAAGAAGGAAAAAAACTCTTATCTCTCAGAAACCGAATCCTTTGATGACACTGACGAATGGATGTTAGGGGTATGCATGGATCTCTGGCGAAGAGGAAGCGAAAGTTTGGAGTAAAGGATGGACAAGTCAGACTGTGTTATAGAATGAGCTTGAAATCTTTTCTATTCTGGGTTTAATACAAGTCAAGCTCGATTGACAGCTTTTTTCATACAGTGTGTATTACCACAAAAATTAATTTTAGAAATCAGTTACAGAGGTTGCAGTGACAGTTTTTGGATGATTTTACAGCTGAATGTAAAGCTTATAATTTTATAAAAGCCCCTACATAGATTCTTTAGTATAAAGCTGTAATGTTTTTATCTGTTTTGGCATTATGTTGCCAACGCATTGACATTGTAAAATTGGGTATAGCTTTAAACAGAAAAGGTGTACATTTTTTCATACTAAAATTATGTTAATATACATATTCCTTACATCTTGTGATTGGTTTGTGATTTTTTTTTCCATCTGACAGTAATGTTAACATACTGTATATTTGATTAATATAATATTTTTTCATGCTAATCAACATTATACAACAATTACTGTTCATTGAGTTTAACTTTCATGAACCAGATATATTCATTTAAATGCACAGCATGGCCATGAAAACCTTGACTTGACTTGAAAAAAAGCTTGACTTACATTATAATAGTATACTGTGTGTGTGTGTATATATATATATATATATATATATATATATATATATATATATATATATATATATATATATACAGTCATGGCCAAAAATATCAGCACCCTTGATAAATATGATCAAAGAAGGCTGTGAAAATTAATCTGCATTGTTAATCCGTTTGATCTTTTATTAAAAAAATTCACAAAAATCTAACCTTTCATTGGATAATAAGAATTTAAAATGGGGAAATATCATTATGAAATGAATGTTTTTCTCAAATACACGTTTGACACAATTATTGGCACCCCTAGAAATTCTTATGAGTAAAATATCTCTGAAGTATATTCCCATTCATATTCACAATTTTGAGCACTCCAGGGTGATTATGAACATGAAATTATCCAGCCATGGCTTCCTGTTTCACAGAAACATAAATACGAGGGAAAACAAAGCCCAAATTCCCTTAATCATCCATCACAATGAGAAAAACCAAAGAATATATTTCTGATCTGCAACAGAAGATAGATAAGCTTTACAAATTAGTGAAGTGGCTTTAAGAAAAGAGCTAGAGCAGTGAAAATTCCCATTTCCACCATCAGGGCAATAATTAAGAATTTCCAATCAACATAAAATCTTACGAAATTGCCTGGAAGAGGATGTGTGTCTATATCGTCCTAATGCACGGTGAGAAGGAGAGTTTGAGTGGCTAAAGACTCTCCAAGGACCACAGCTGGAGAATTGCAGAAAATAGTTGAGTCTAGGGGTCAGAAAACCTTAAGAAAAAAATTGTCAAACAGCACCTGCATCACCACATGTTGGGAGGGTTTCAAGAAAAATTCTCCTAGCTCATCCAAAAACAATCTCCAGCATATTCAGTTGTCAGACACGACTGGAACTTCAAATGGGACTGGCTTCTATGGTCAGATGAAACTAAAAAATTAGCTTTTTAGCAGCAAACACTCAAGATGGGTTTGGTGAACACAGGGATAAAAAAGTACCCCATGTGTACAATGAAATATACTGCTGTATTTTTGATGTTGTGGGCCTATATTTCTGCTGGAGGTCCTGGACATCTTGTTTAGACACATGACATCATGGATTCTATCAAATACCAACAGATAAAAAAAATCTTATAATGGGCCATGTTTGGATCTTCCAACCGGACAATAATCCAAACACAAATCTCAAAAACAACACAAAAATGGGTCACTGAGCACAAAACCAAGCTTCTGCTGGCCATTCCAGTCCTCTGACCTGAACCCTATAGAAAATGAGTGGTGAACTGAAGAGAAGAAGCACCAACATGGAGCTGGGAATCTAAAGGGTCTGGAGTGATTCTGGATGAAGGAATGGTCTCTGATCTCTTGTCAGGTTTTCTCTAACCTCATCAGGTATTATAGGAGAAAATTTAGAGCTGTTAAACTGGCAAATGGAGGTTTCAAAGAGTTTTGAATAAACGGGTGCTGTTAATTGTGGCCAATGTGTATTAGAGAAAAACATTTATTTCATAATGATATTTTCCCCCATTTTATATTCTTATTATCCAGTGAAAGGTTAGATTTTTGTGAATTTTTTTAATTAAAGATCAAAAGGATTAACAATGCAGATTAATTTTCACAGCCTTCTTTGGTCATATTTACCAAGGGTGCCGATATTTTTGGCCATGACTGTATATATATATGATGTGACCGCTTTGAATTCTATAACTATGACCAGATTATTATTCAGTGAATCTGTTGAACAATATGAGATCCTCAGATTTGCGTAATTTGCAATATGGGACTGCTATTAGAATGCTGTTTGTGTATGAACACTGTCTAATTATAGAGAGACTCTAGCGTGTCCTTGAAGTACATGACTGCTGAGGTGGCTGTAGTTTGCTGCAGTGGTGACTTAAGGGAAGATCAGGGGTCAGTTTTGTTGTTGGATTCTCTGATTCACGCAGCCTCTTATTTGATTACCCTCCTAAGTCAGGCAGGAGCGTTGATGGTGCAAACAGGTAAGGGTAACAGACAAGGACATGTACCTGAAAGCTAAATAACTGCTTTTGAATTTTTTGAAATTACATAATTTTTTTTTTTTATATTTTATCTACAGTTTAATTTTAGATCAAGTTAGGCTAGTTATTTGAGAAGCTAGGTAAACAGTACTTTAGAAGTAAATTGTAAGTGTATGCTAAAGAAAAACTGGTGTAAGATATTCTTAGAAACAGTTTTCACTGCAAATAACTAAGAAACACACACACGCACACACACTGTATTTTCTTGTAAAATGTACTTCTATAGTCTGTTTTTTAGTGTACTCAATTTATCGCTGTCCTTTGGAAAAAAAAATCCATGTTAGAAAATGTCAGATTCAAGAGAAAGAGAACACAATCACCCTAAAGTTTTATTGATACCTCAGACTGAGACCTCTGTTGATCCAGCAGCTGTTAAAAAAGTGATGAAAACTTATCAACAATGAAGTCTCCAGTAAGCACATATATCACAGAGATTTCCCATCTAGAAAACTTTTGTGTGTGTGTGTGTGTGTGTGTGTGTACAACCATCTGAAAACAAGTTTTAATTCATAAACATCAAAAAAACCATATGCTGACTGTCAATCTAACAGCTTCCAGCACATACTGTACACACCAAATAGATGTCTCTACTATTACGAGATATATGTTAAGGCTTATAATAAAGCAAATCTCAGTGGAAATTGTTATGTCTGGTGTGCACACAAGCATGATATATCCAAGGTCACATATGTCTGTAAAGAGAACTGATGTCATCACATCCAGAGTTAATGGGGTCACATCATTGTAATGATGGGATTGGTATACTCAGCAGTACTCATTTCAGTGAGTCAGTCACTTCCTGGTTCAGGCACGTGTGTCAGTAGAGCGGGGACTGTTTTATTGTACCTTAACTGCATTATGAATCCATAAATGTCATATCCCCCCAGCAGTATGGTCTGAGCTGGTTATTGAGGACTAGGTTCTTCCTTCTTTCATATCTGAGATTTTCATGGCCTGGAGATGTGCTCCTACTATATGGATATATATTGATATAGCTAGAGAGATGGTTCTTGAAACTGTAAATGTTTTGCTGAAACAATATATAAATGCATTAATTTCTCCTATATACTGCACTGCACAGTCCAGTTCATTTTAGTTAGTTTATTCCTGTGCAAGAATTATGTGAAGGAACCAATGTAAAAAGTTTTTTTTTTTTTTTTTTTTGGTAATATATCTGTTTACATTTAATGTCGCAAATTTATTTAAATATTCTATTAGAGAAGTAAGGCTCTAATTTAAATTATGAAGTATTAAATTATAATATAATATATATATATATATATATATATATATATATATATATATATATATATATATTGTTAGAAACAGGTCAATTTAGCTCAAAGGGAATCATTTATGATTTTATAGGGAATTTGAACAGGATCACTGTTTCACGGTTGATCACTGAGTTGGCCAGCGATTCATTGAATGAGCCATATAACATAAATTCTGCGCTGGATATTAAAATCCAAAATATAGTGAAAGCACTATTAAATAGCATAGTGACAAGATCGGCAGTTTAAGACATTAACTTGTAAGCACAAAACAACAAGATACTTCTCTTTTCAATATAAATAAGACTTTATTGGATAAATAAGACATGTAAACTAATCTAACACATGAACACACGCATTCACACATTCACACAATCACACAAGTTGCAGAAAGAGAAAAAGTGAGGAAAGGATGAGTTTAAGAGAATGAAAATGTGAAATCCCAAGTTTATATCAATATGTGCAATTGCATAGACCTGAACAACCATCAATCACTTATTTAACCCTTGCATTGAGTTTCTCAATGAGGCTAAAATTTATATTAAATATACCAGCTCAGCTAAAATCTGGAGGTTACTTGCTTGCGTTGCCTTTGTGTTAAGGGATTCCCTTTTGTTGTCATCTTTGCAGAAAAGGGGTTTTCCCATCCCAAGGTTGCTGATTGACTGACAGTTCAGTGGTCGTTGCAGTGATGTCTTGGGAAGCCAATGGTTGGGCGTTGGCTGAAGATGCGGAGTTGTGGCTGGTAGAAGTTTTGAGGCGGTCACAGACTCGAGTTGAACTCGGAGACAAGGCCTGGCGGCAAAACTTAAACTGAGAACACGAAACTTGCATCGGAAAAGAAAAGAAACTAAAGTAAAAGAAAGAAAGGATGTAATGAGACTAGGTAGTTTTTCTTCTCATCGTGGTGTTAAGTAGCAGCTGGCATGTAAGCCAGAGCACGCTCAAAGAGCGCTAAAAAGCAGCGTCAAAATGTGCAAAAAGCAAAAGCAAAAAGAAGGAGAGAGATTTGATGGTGTCCTGAGTTTTTAAACTCGGCTTTTGGACACATCCCAACATGGTGTCTTGACCAATTAGATATTGCCTTAGCTTGGGGTGTTGCTCTGTTTCTCCTCCCACTACGTAAATCAATTATCTGGTCAGTCACATTGTCTGAACTTTCCAGCTCTTTGCAGAGTATAATTTTGGACACGATTTCTATAACCTGAATATGATACATTTGACAAAGAATTAATTGGAAGAAACCTTTCAAGCATGATTTTTCATACATACCAAACATGAATATGAACCCTTAAGCTATTCAATAGTTATTAAAAAGATATACGCAATGAGTGATTAGGATATGATAGTCAAATGTGTGGGTTACATACATAATATGGAGTTATGCATAGAAATCATTAGTTGCTTATAAGTCTTTTAAGATGATTTTAGGTGCATCTACACAGGTTCTGTGCCATTCTGTGGACGTGAGAATGTGTTCTGAGGAACACAGGTCAAAAAGGTTTTAGAAGAAATTTCAGTCTGGTCTTTGTCTTGGGTGGGGGAACCCACCCAACGAAGTCTCTACTAATGATTTGACCATCAATCTTGGTTACTTGCCCCAAATTTGACAATCTACTTCCTGAGTTGGAATTATCAATAAGTGTTCTTTGTGTCAATGTTGTAAGCTGCTCAAAGCTGCTAGTTGGTGGACTTGCTTCAGACTCGTGGTGCCAGGATCTGGACAGATTTATGACATTGTCTTGTGGCCCTGGGCCTCTTTGTGGAATTTGGCTCTTTGGGTTGTTCAATCTGATCGAATCTTAATTTGTCTGATTCGCTCTCTGATATCCTACAATATATATATATATATATATATATATATATATATATATATATATATATATATACTGTATATATGTATGTTAAATATATTGCCGAAATGCAGTTACCTATTTTTGTTAGTATAACAATTTTAAATGATGAGTACCTTGTGGCTTGGAAAGTTTTGAAGTTGCTTTCCTTCATTCATCATTGTAGGGTTTAATATGTAAATAATTTAATTTAGCTCAAAGGGAATCATTTATGATTTTATAGGGAATTTGAACAGAATCACTGTTTTGCGGCTGATCACTGAGTCGGCCGGCAATTCACTAAACGAGCCGTATAACATTAATTCTGCACTGGATATTAAAATCCAAAATATAGTGAAAACACTATTAATAAGCACAGTAACAAGATCGTCAGATTAAGACATTAACTTGTAAGCACAAAACACAAGATACTTCTCTTTTCAATATAAATAAGACTTTATTTATATAAACTTAAGACATAAACTAATCTAACACAGGAACACACGCATTCACACGTTGCAGAAAGAGAGAAAGGATGAGTTTAGAGAATGAGAATATGAAATCCCAAGTTTATAGCAATATGTGCTATTGCATAGACCTGAACAACCATCAATCACTTAATTAACCCTCGAATTGAGTTTCTCAATGAGGCTAAAATTTATATTAAATGCACCAGCTCAGTTAGACCTGGAGGTTACTTGCTTGCGTTGCCTTTGTGTTACAGGGATTCACTTTTGTCGTCGTCGTCATTGCAGGAAAAGGGGTTTCCCAAGTGCTGATTGGCTGGAAGTTCAGTAGTCGTTGAAGTGATGTTTTGGGCGTTGGCTGGAGGTGCGGAGTTGGTCTGGTTGAAGTTTTGAGGCAGTCACAGACTCGAGTTGAACTCGGAGACAAGGCGTGGCGGCAAAACTTAAACTGAGAACATGAAACTCGCAACGGAAAATAAACTAAAATAAAAGAAAGAAAGGGTGTAACAAGACTAGGTGGTTTTTCTTCTCATCGTGGTGTTAAATAGCAACTGGCATGTAGGCCAGAGCACGCTCAAAGAGCGCTTAAAAGCAGCGTCAAAACGCAGTGGCAAAAAGACAGAAGAGAGAAGGGAGAAGGGAAGATTTGATGGTGTCCTGAGTTTTTAAACTCGGCTTTTGGAACACCTCCCAACTGGTGTGTTGACCAATTAGATAGGCTATTATCTTAGCTAGGGGTGTTCCTCCCATCATAAATCAGTTTGTTATCTGGTCACATGGTCTGAATTTTACACGCTCTTGTAAAGTATAATTTTGGACATGATTTCTATAACCAGAATATGGTACATTTGACACAGAATTAATTGAAAGAAACGTTTCAAGCTAGAATTGTCAAACTCATACATACCAAACACGACTAACCCTCATTCAATAGTTATTAGAAATACATACATAATATGTGCTTAAAACATGATAGTCTATTGTGTGGGTTACATACATAATATAGTGTTATGCCTAGAAATGTCCTTTTAGGATGATTTTATATGCATATGAAAAAGAAAGTCTCTGTGTAGTTCTATGTAGGACATAGAATTAAAGAATTTCAGTCTCAGTCTTTGTCTTGTATGTGTGGGGGAAAAGTCAATCTAAAGAAGCTCGTGATTTCTCTTGTGGAACACGTGATGGCCATCTCTTTGACCATTAATCTTGATTATTTGTTGCAAATTTGAAAATCTCCTTCCGGCATTGTACTTATCAATAAGTATTCTTTTGTCTTAATGTTGCGAGCTGTTCTGTGAAAGAGGCTTGTTGGTTAGGCTTGCTCCAGACGGTTGGAGCTAGGAATCTGATTTATGACGTTGTCCTGTTTTCTTGGGGCCTCTCTGGAATTTCGGCTCCTCATGTTTCGATGTTCTGATCGAATCTTAAATTTGTCTGACTCGTTCTGATCCTACATCATGAAAAGTTAAGTAAACTAGGTCCCATTTCTGAAAATGCTTAGTTGAACTTGAAAATATGAAAACTCATGTGTCGTCAAATGTAAACCACTTCTAATATCAAATGTCCTGATGAAGGTCAACCATTATATTAATATGTTTCAGTTGAAATGATTTCATGTTTTCCCAAAGAGGAGAGGGATTTCTGTTTTTCATCTGAAATACAGCAGCTGCATGAGAAATAATTATACATTACCTTCTCCAGACACAAATCTGTGAATTTTAAACAGGACAGGCAGGACTGCATTAAATTATTATTTTTTCTTCCTAAAAGTCTATAAAAAGACCAATTTTGGCTACAACATTAACAATTCATTGACTGTTGTTTAAAAAATAGCATTTGTGAAATATTCATGATAGATTTGTTTTAGCACAAATCATGTTACTTATTCATACATTGGATGTCATGGAAATTCATGGCCTTTTCAATTTACTTAGAAATGCCTCGAAATGCTCTTAACCAGCATTCTTTAGAGTTTTGGCTGCAGTGTAGCGCTGCATCCCACGTTCAGGGTTTGGCTTCCTGGTTGGATCAAGTGAATGCTCATGTAAGCAGTCTTTTAGCCAGGAAAACTGCATTTGTTTTTAAGGGTTATTTTCGATACTCTTAGACTTGGGTTGTTTTTGGTGCCAACAACTCTTCTTTATTGTTTATTCATTCATTTGCATTGTAATGCAGAACTATGCAGTGCTGGCCTCAAGGGGCTTTACAGTTTGACCAGGGCTTGACAGAGACATTACGAATTGTTGTTAATATGTTGTGATATAAAGTACATCCACATTATATATTCATAAAACCTGCTTTCTTCAGCTTCCTTTAACCTAGGCAAGCAGTGTTTGATATTAATTATTAAAAAATCATGTTAATGGAAATTTATTTAATCTGTATACATAAATTAAATATTATAATTTATTATATTTATTACAAGGCAAAAGAAAAAAAATGCATTGCCTTAAAAAGTATTCCTAATATTGTGTAATTCGGTTTATTCTAACACAATAAGTAACATGCACAGTAAATATGAATGATATTATTGCAAATGAAAGCAACCAGCTTCGGTTATCCTTGGGAAAAGCAAAGTAGCAGCACAGCGGAGAACATGTCTTTCTGCTTGATGCCAACTGGCTCCAAACGTTATCCAAATAAACATTAGGACTAACAGTACTATTAGCTCCTGCGTGCATGCAAATGGATTATCTCCCTGGTTCATCTCTCTGCTGTAGCCCATGGGTAGCGCTTGGCGTGGTGTTTCTGTGTGGCCTCTGTAGAAAAGCTGACTTGCTGGAAATGTCTGGCTGTGATGGATGGTTCCTTGAGATCTGTGTGAAGGCCATATCCCTGAGAGAACAGCTTCATACTCCACCTTTGCCATGCTCTACAGGCGGCCTTGCTGGTGTCGATCGCCACTGGCTCACAGCTGAGCGCTCCACTCTCCACAGCATGCGGTTAATTGGCTCTTTAATTGTCTTCAACCTGGCAAGTCCAGGCATGTTGTATGTACACGCTGGCGACATAGAGCTATTTTTTTAACCTCAATCAAATCTTTCAAAGAGGTCAGGAATTCGGTTGAATATTGAGCATGATATGAATTGTTGCAAGAATTTATTGAATTTTGTTACCTAGAGTTAGGCATAGTTCACCCAAAAGTTCTTCTGTGAAACACAAAAGGAGGAATTTAAGAATATAAATGTCTGTGTAAACTTTTTCGAAATAATGAAGTTAATTTTTAGCGAATAACAACTTAAACTACAAGATGCATGGAATTTATTAGGGCCCGAGCACCGAGGTGCGAGGACACTCTTGGAATTGCTCCGTTTATTATTTATTTATTGTGTTTTTTTTGTTTTGTTTAGTTTTTTAGCATGGCAGTGTAAATTACCATCTCCTTTTGATGTATGAAAAGAAAACATGGACATTCTACAAATTCTGCAAACAGAAAAAGACAAGAGGATGAGGAAGTGATAGCTGTTCATTTTTGAGTGAACACTCCCTTTATAGAAGAATAGCGTTTGAGCAAAGAGGCGATTTTTTTTTTTTTTTTTGTCTATAAGTTTTTATTGTCTATAAATAGCTGGTCAGCATGTGTTTTTATTGCACTACATGAAAGCTCACTGCAACTGATATATGGAATCAAGTATTACTCTGGGAGGTTTTACAATGTAGTGTGAAGGCTGACTTGAAAATATCATTAAAATTCTCATTTTAAATTTGAATTAAATTGAAATCAAGCCAAATTTATTTTGAAGTCACCTAGGCCAAGAGCAATAAGTCAAACTATTTATAATAAGAAGGCTCTCAAATTCTAATGGTTTAAATGTATATATTCAGGGCCATATAGTGGCATACTCAGAGAAACATGCTCTCTATGTATATGCCAGTGATTGTCTGGTCTTTTAAATACCAGCCTGTGAGCAGCCAGTTCATTGCAGGTACAATTCAGAAGTGAATGGTTCTTTAATTAGTGAGGCTGTTCAAGTCCGTCTCTATGCTTGTGGGATAGAACTTGTTGAGTCGTTTTGTTATATAATCTACACATTAAGTAATAGCTCTTCCATTAAATAGAGTGATGTAGAGAGACTGTATCACCCACCCGACTCTGTTCAGCTGCCTAATAACATTTATCTCAGTTGAGAGTAGGAGGAGCCTTTGAATACTCAAGCTGATGTCAGAACAATGGTGAATGGGGCATTGGAGCGGAACGTCAAAAGGCTGATCAATAGCATTCAGCTTTTTATTAAGTTGCTCAATCATTTCATACTCAACCATGAGGAAACTGAAGAGACATTTCCAATAGATTTGGCTGTTTTTGTTAGAAGTTACTGTGATGAAAGAGTTCTGTAAGTTATTATCAAGTAACTGTTGAGTAAAGAGAGTGTGAGTGCAATAACAGCAACTGACTGTGTGTTGGGAAACTCAATTGAAGCAGGTGTTGGTTCGCTTTCATTGCGTGACGGTCGGAACGGTGACCAGCGCTGTCCCCACCTTTGTGTAACGAAGTCTGCTCGGGTCAGATTGGCGCAGGAAGTGTGGAAGGACGTCAGCAGAATTTGACCCAGATAGCTTTCCTCCACTTTGAGTGCTCCACACATCAAACCAATTTATCCCCCTCCTGTTAGTGTCAGAGCGTATTAGCACTGACTGCGTGACTGTGAGTCTGCCTGATGCGGTTCAGTAACCTACAGGGTCACACGCTTATCTGAGAGAATATGACTGGGAGTTTGTCCCTACATAGGGTGTGAACACAGCATCACCCAGCCATAATGATACCTAATGGCTTCTCCGCAAACCAAACCCAAAAAAAGCCCCTCAAAAACCCTTAAGCAAAACCCTCAAGATGCAGAAAGCTGGTGATTGTATAATATCTTGAGGGCCAGCGCTCATCAGGTGTGAAATATTGCTGCCTTCAAGTCCTCCTGAGAAGTTCCTAATTACTCATTCAGAAATTATAATTATGTAGTGATGTGATTTAAGGTGATTGTGGTCTGAATAAAATGGATGTGTTGGGCAGTATCATTTCTTGTATATAAATTTCACTTCAAGGACCAGGAAATGCAAATAATATGGACTACTTGTAATTGACGTTTATGTATGCTATCATTATCTTGCAGCCACAGAAAATGATAACTGAGCAGATTAATTTTTCTTTCTTTCTTTAAATTGATCAAAAGTGACAGTAAATAATTTCATTATGTAACAGAAGATTTCTATTTGAAATAAATGCAGTTCTTTTAACGGTCTATTCATCAAAGAATCCTGAAAAAATATATATTGTAGTTTTCACAAAAATATTAAGCAGCCCAACTGTTTTTGCCGTTGATAACAGATAGAAATGTTTCTTGAGCACCAAATCAGCATATTTGAATGATCTCTGAAGGAGCATGTGACACTGAAGTCTAGAGTAATGATGCTGAAAATTCAGAAAGAATAAATTACATTTGAAAATATAAATATAAAACAGATATTTTAAATTATTTTAAACTCTTATTACTGTATTTTTGCTTATATAAATGCAGCCTTGGTGAGCATAAGAGATATTGAATTTCATTCAGAAACATTAAAAATTCTTCCTGACACCAAACTTTTTAATGATAGTGTAATATCAAACATCAAATCTCCCCAGATAAGCATTAGCACATTTAGAGTACCTTGCACAATGCAGTGCTCCATACTGCTGTTTGTTTTACAGTATTGGCCATGAGAAAGACACAGAGCTAAAGAACACAGTGTTTACTCTAACCAGGCAACTTGTTTGTGTAGGATAAACAGAGAGTGAAGAGGCGGCGCTGCTCACGGTTCACCAGTGCACAGCAGCTACTATCATTCAGTAGTGAGTGAACAAAAGGGAAAGGATGAAGAGAGTAGACAGGAGCAGAGAGGAGGTATTAGTGTAGGTATACTACCTACACTAGTGCACTACCTACACCACCCACACTTTGCATCAGTGTTGTGGACTTTGGTGTCCTGTGATTTAGATGCACTATTCCGTTTTTGTATTTTTTCATTTTTGTGAATAGTGAAATCAGAGCTATTTGATGACTATTATCTAACATAATCTAGCATTAAAAATACCTTTAAATGGTGTTCTCAACAGTGTATCCAACAGTTAAAAGCAAACAAAATTTAAATTTTTTTTTACATGTTGAACTGAAAAAAAAGTGATGATTGATGGCTTAATTCAGTTAAATATAGTATTTGTAACCCTGTTATCCATTCTGGTGTAGTATTTTATTATTATTATTAATTATTTATTATTTATTTTTGCACACAATTTTAAAGAATGTTTCTTTTCTGTAATGGGGTATTATGTTGTAACAGTATGTATTCACCAAAAATGTATAGATAATTTCACATTTGAATATATATATATATATATATATATATATATATATATATATATATATATATATAATATATTATTATATCAGAACATAAAATAAAAAATAAAATATTTGTTTATTTATTTATTTTTAATAATTACTTGAATATCAATTTAATGTGTTGTATAAAATTTGACTTTGTTTTTCTTACATTTTAATTGTTGGATACATTTGAAAACCTCGAGAACTCTGAAGTGGGTTCAGGCTAAAAACCATTTTAAGGTAACTTTCATGATTATTAATTATTTATTATTTATATATATTTTCTCTGTTTGCATTTTATACGTTTTATTTCTTTTTTGTTTTTGTGTTTAATGTTCAATATTAATTGATTTAAACTGTAATTTAAACTGTATTTAGACACCAGATTTGCCACATGGGTAATAAAACCAGACATACAATTTTTATTGGAATTAATTAGGTTGACAATAAATATTTTCAGAAGGTTAATTACCTCCCTTCACTGAACGTTTCAATGATTTTTATTTTAAGTGTCCTATTTTGAATGCTATTTGTGGAAAGTGTCTGTAAATAATAAGTTGCCTTCGCTACTGCTCTGGTTCCTGACAGAGATCTGCTCATTTTAACTAGACCAGAGAGACCAGACCGCACAGGTGACGTCAGCCCTGCAGAGAGAGGAAGTCATAGTCCAGTACACAGATCGCTGTTACATGCTCTCACACACGTTTACACAGCGCATTAACATTTTCTTACTGTCACCTTGTAGGCTTTAATGAGGCTGTAAGTGTATATCAGTGTCTGCACATAACATGCAGGTGTGTTTGCGTTTAGCTGATATTATAACAGTCATGGTGTTGAGCACCAGTGTCCTGCGGGCACCTGCTCTGGGTGGGATGTTTCTCCGCGCCAAATGGAAACTCTAAGAATAGGCATGTCACCTGATGGGGGCTGATAACACACTATTGATGGCTCCATGGTGCTGAGTGAGACTTTAGGGTGCCGAGTCCCGGGTGTGAATCACCCCGCTGTCTGCTGTTAACACCCTCACATAACCCCTACTAAATGCTGGCCTTACATAGACACACGCTTTTAAATCAGACATCATATTTCTCTAATTTTGTTTGTGCTTATCTTTTATTGTTGGAACGCTGTAATCAGATGCTCTTTTATCCCACCGTTTTGTGGTTCATCTGTTATGAAAAAGGAATTCATCTCCTAAATATTGTTAATCCAATCCAAGCCCCATTTGCCGGACATAATCCAGAGCCATTAGATGAAACAAGAGTGTATTATTGTGACCTGGACTGACTGTACCACACACACCTGCCCATCTCGACTCTATTCAAGCCAATGTGTTTTGTTTAAATAATGTTATACGTCTTTGTAGGTGTCAGTAAAAGTGTATAGATATAACAGAATGTAATAAAATATGATACAATACAGTTTCTCTTTAAAAGATAATGTTTTACATCATTGTCTAAAGTTACAAGCTACAAATGGAAATCTGCTTATTACAGTCGGCTTTCTGAGGCAGATTTATATTTTTATTTTTGGGTAGCTTAAATACCACATAATTTAGTGTGTAGATGATGCAGTGCTTGCTTTTTTTTACCATTCGTTTGCTCTATAGACGGGGTGTTGCGTAGTGCATAGAACTGTGTGACTATGTTGTGAAGCCTTGGAAAATTTTTCGATTGTATTTGGTGCTAAATTGGATAAATAGAAGGTTGTGGTTCATACTGTGTCTTTACTGGACAGTTACACTGTTGTCGGAACAAAACTAGATGGGCCTCATTATAATCAACAGAGATGTCTGTTGTTGATGTGCTCCACATTTACTCCAGCCACATTATTTTCCCCATCCGTCTGAAATAAAGTGGTTTTTATCTACGACAAATCCTGAGTTGATTGCTGTGAAGGTTGGAATATATTTAAATAACCTGAAATGAATATATTTTTTGTCCCTGAAGGGAAATTTGTCTTGGATCTGTGGCGCTGTACACAGAGATAAAACACGATTGCTCTCTTTTAAATCATTATATAAACTTCTGTTCGTAACACCAAAGCCAGCTCATGATGTTTCTGGTCTCTGGCCTACTTATTTAAATCATCTTTGTTTTTAACCATATCTTTCCCAAGTAAGCCATTTCCTGTGAATATGCAAGACTTATAATTCATTAGCAGCTATAGGCTGATAACTGCTGATAACTAGAAGAATAGAAAGTAAAACGTAAAACCAGGGCTCGAATTGAGGGGGGATGTGGGGGGATGGCATCCCCCTGGTCGAAAAAAAAATGACAAAAAGCATCCCCTCTGTAAAACCACCATCCCCCTTACCATCCCCTTTGGATCATTATTTTTGTGGATTACGTAAAACTTATGCACATGAAATGTTAAAATTCTCTACTTATGATCATTTACGAACTAAATAACTTGGCACTGTAACAAGCTGCGCACAAGCAGAAGCAATTTCGTAATTTTCCGCGCCACTTTTGAAGTTCTTTAAAAATAGGACAACAGAAGGTATGATTTTTTTTCCTTGATTAGAATTTAAAGACATTCTCCTGACATAATATATGTGTGACTGTAGGAGAGCTGAAATTTTCCAACTTTGAGAGGGAAAAAAAACATGTCTTGAGAGTCCAAAAGCATTCACTGTGTGATGAAGCCCATTAGAAAACAGTTAGAATGCCCTTATAATTCCAGCAATGAAACAAAAATACCCATATATGAGTTTTTACGTTTTTATGTTCATTGCACAAGCAATGCACTTTTCTGTATATCAGTACATGTGCGCAAAGGCCGCGAGCACAAATGTGCTATTAGCTTTATACAACAGTGCATAGCAACACAGTGTTTCATTCCATTAATGAATCAGTTTTTGAAGGAATCGAGTGAGCCAGTGATTCAACGGTCCATTAAGGTCTCACTTGTTTCGTTTCTATTGAATCAGCCATTTTGAACAAATAGTTTGATATGAATGATTCAGGAAGTCATTTATTAAAACAGGGACTTGCTGCCACCTACTGGCGGTTTTATTGTCATATTTATTTATCCATGACAGACCTCAAAAAGCACAAAAACACTTTAAGCAAAATATTGTTTAATTATCAATATTGACCAAAATTCCTCTATTTCAGGCCCCAGGAGAAAAAAAAGCAGGTATAAATAATAGTTAATTTAATAAGGCAAATTTTTCATTAAATAGAAACCGTTTTAAAAATGAGACCAATTTTGGCTTTTAGTAAAACTATTTGCACCACAAAACAGTGAATGTTTACGATAATAAATTAACATATAAAAAATACCAGTCTGCAATACCAATCACCTTAACAGACTGTTTTGGTACATCTAAAATAACTGAAAGTGTCTGACCATGAAAGGCTTGCACATTCAAGTAAAAAATGTCTGTGCGCTTATGTTAAAATTAAGGTGAATACAATTGTTCCAACACTTACTTACAACACTTCTTAGTCGCAGTTACGATATCAGTTGCTTCCAGTGTAGTCACAGTGTTACTTAGTATTAAAAAATACAACCCAGACAACAGAGTCTCTCAGAAGTAAAGATGGACAGAGGATCTCCAATCTGTGAAAGAGTTCGTAAAAAAAGATTGTGGAATTCTTTAAAAACAACGTTCCTCAATGTCAAATTGCAAACGCTTTGCAAATCTCATCATCTACAGTGCATAACATCATCAAAAGATTCAGAGAAACTGGAGAAATCTCTGTGCGTAAGGGACAAGGCCAAAGAACTTTGTTAGATGCCTGTGGTCTTCGGGCCCTCAAACAACACTGCATCACTCATCGGCATGATTCTGTCATTGACATTACTAAATGGGCCCAGGAATACTTCCAGAAACCACTGTCGGTAAACACAATCCACGGTGCCATCTGCAGATGGCAACTAAAGCTCTATCATGCAAAAAGGGAGCCATTTGTGGACATGGTCCGGAAGCGCCGTCGTGTCCTATGGGCCAAGGCTCATTTAAAATGGACTGTTTCAAAGTGAAAAAGTGTTCTATGGTCAGACGAGTCCAAATTTGACATTCTTGTTGGAAATCACAGACGTGTATTTCATCAGGACAATGCAAAACCACATACTGCAGCTAGTACAACAGCATGGCTTCGTAGTAGAAGAGTCCGGGTGCTGAATTGACCTGACTGCAGTCCAGATCTTTCACCTGTAGAGAACATTTGGTGCATCATTAAACGAAAAATACGTCAAAGACGACCACGAACTCTTCAGCAGCTGGAAATATATCAAAATGGGACCAAATTCCAACACCAAAACTCTAGAAACTCATAACCTTGATGCCCAGACGTCTTCAAACTGTTTTGAAAAGAAGAGGAGATGCTACGCCATGGTAAACATGCCCCTGCCCCAACTATTTTGAGACATGTAGCAGGCATCAAATTTGAAATGAGCTCATTTTGTGTGTAAAATTGTACAGTTTAAACATTTGTTATGTTATCTATGTTCTATTGTGAATACAATATTGGCTGGAATTTGGGTTGTAATAAAATACATATGTCATTTTATTTTATAAAACATTATTCTTATTATTTACTATATTTATTATTTAAATGAAAAAAAGCTGCGTAATCTGATTGTGTAATATGCATTACTTGATTTTTACCCCGATAATGATATTTGTTAATTCATGAGGACTGGCATGCTGGCCAACCTATGGAAACCACAGTTCTGGATGAATGTTAAGATCTGTGCAGAATCCAATTACGGATGTCATTATCGTAGCACCTCAGCTTCCATCGCGTCTCTCGATAATAGCCATCTTTAACAGCAACAAATGCATGTGTCAGCAAAGGACCCAGCAGCCACTGCCCCAAGACACGTTCAGTATGGATTTACAGTCAGCACTGAGTACAACGTGAAATTCTAATCCCTCCTGTTTGTTATTTTATGACCATTGTTATACCTTTGTTTATAAGAGTAATGGAGTTGTTCAGCAGGACATTTTCTGCCAGTCTGTGTGTTCCAAAGATAAGGTGAAAAAACAATGGAATTTCTGGGGGAAAAAATGTGTTTGTCAGATGTTTTACAGTAGCAGAAGCTACATGTCGGTTAATTGCAGTCTGATGCTGTTTTCACTTTCAGCTCGCTAATGATAAGTGACTGCAAGGGAATTACAAACCTCATATTACTGACTTCATGACTTATTCATGACTCTCCAACATGACAATTCCAAGTGATGCATGCTTGGTTTAGTCAGTATGCATAGGGACAGAAGTATTTTAAATTCCTTGCGAGAATGTGTGTTTGTTTTTAGAGTGAGGTGCGTGCATTTTTCGCTTCTGGAGTTTTTGATAATTCTGTTTTTTGGAGTAGCACTTAACCTTGCCCCTGTGTTTGAAGTCTCCAAGTATTTATGGTGAAACGCAGCACTGCCATCTCAATGAAATGATGAACGTGGACTAATATCAAATAATGCTGAATTATTCAGCATTAGGGTTGGGAATCAAGAATATATTCCATTAAGAAAAATACTGCAAATGAAAAATTGTAACACTCATGATGAGTGTTCAGTTCTTCGGCATCTGTATTGTTCAAGAACCCCGTCCTGCAATGCTCTAGCTAACAGTGTTTCCTGCACAAATGTTTAGCCGCTATTTAATTTACAGCAGCACAGCAAAAGAAATGACAAGTTATCATATGCAGACCAGCAGCGTGATTGTGAGTGTGATGTTGATTTTATGCTTCAGTTCAATAAACAGTAAGTTTATACTGATTGCAACATTTAGACCAAGTGATCAAGTGGGCATGAAGACTGAACTTTTTATTAACTGATGGGACACACTTGCAGCATAGTGTTGTAAAATACAAGAAAGTTTTTACAGTTTTCTTTTTGATTTTCTGCTTTGCATTTAAAAATAAACTTCTGAATGTCTCTTTAGTACTCACTATGTAACAAACAGTTTAGTTGTGCTGTTTCTAATTAACTGAAAAAAGTAGTTTCAAACATTTTGCAAAATACACATTCTATTCTCTGCACAATATAATATGCAACACTTTACATTTTACTCATAAATTATATGTAGTATCTCATTTAATTTGCACTAGAAAGATTTCCTTTGGCATCTCATGATTTTAGGGTACTGGAGTTGATGAACTTGATAAATGATGGGTTCCTTAGCCTCAAATACTGCTCCGAAGCAGCATTTGAAATGGTGTGGATATAGTGTACGTTAAGGACACTGAGCTTTGGCATTTTTCAGACCTGGGACATTCATGCACACTTATTTCTTGTCACATTTATGCACTCTCGAATGGCAAAGAATACAAGTGTAGGTATTGGGACTGGTCTGCAGGAGTGGTGTTTTGTTTCTGAATGAATCAAAGTTTTGGAATGAATCAGTTGAGTGAATGATTAATTGAATCTCTCATGAAGACATTGGCTGAATTTGAAAAAGCGTATACTGTTCTTAGTACATCTAACATATCTTTAGATGGCAGAATAGCAAAAGTGGCATGGTAGCATGCTATTCCGAATTCAGCCAGACTAGTTGTGTTCCTAATTATAAATAGGTTTTGAACAAACTGGTTGAATGATTGATTCGATGACTCATTTACAGTCACTTCTGAATGAATCTGTGTTTTTGAACCAATCATTTGAATAAATAGCACAATGACTCACTCCTAAAGACATTCACTTGTTGCCACCTACTGGTTTAGCGATGTAGAAAACTTTTTCTCTTGGTCTCTCAGCCAGTCAATTTGAAGGGTAGGAACTTACTGTTGTATTATGATATTTGTGTATAGCGATTGCATCATGGGGGTTTAGTACGATTAATGGATTGATTAATGGATCGATTCTGTGATTTTCCTAATGCATCGCGATTCTCCCTTGAATCGATTCTGAACTCAGTTTTTAACAGCAGATGGCGTTCTGGGCTAGTTTTTAACTGCACACTCAAATGCTCACGAAGAATTGTGAGTGGTTAATAAATGTACTTGCGCCTCTGCTTTTATGCTTTTATGATGCAAGATTAATGTAAGCACAACCCACTGTGAACACTCTTGTAATTCGCTTCAACCTTTTTGAAGTTTATGAATGATTATTTTAAGTTCAAGTGGTTTGTGTGTAAGCAACGGAAAGCAAGCTGTTAAAACTAAGCTCAGAATCGAATTCAGAGAGAATTGCGATGCATTAGATTAATCGATTTATCGTTACACCCCGACTAAACTTTATATGTTCATGTTCATGTTTATCTATGTGGACCTGAATGGTAATACTTGTTGCTTATTAGCATGCATATTGCTAGCATATTGGCTGTTTATTAATACTTATAAAGCACATATTCTGCATGACCATATTCTACATCCCTAATCCTACCCAATATTTAACTTAACAATTTAACAACTACCTTACTAACTATTAATAAACAGCCAATTAGGAGTTTATTGAGGCGAAAATCATAGTTAATGGTTTGTTAATGGTGAGAATTAGACCTTAAAATAAAGTGTGACCGCTTGAATTTAGCAGATGAGTACTACATCTAAAGTGAATTTAGCAGGGCTGTTTTTAACTTGCTTTGGCCTTTAGTCAACTTTATGGTCATGTCTGTTTTTCTGTGAGTTGCCCACACCCTGAAAATGTCCCAATGGAGAATATTCTGCTGTTCTTGCTGTGCCACACAGTGACTCATGTTCAGTGAGTCAATGATGGGATAAGTAGACTCTTTATGTTATTTTGGGCTATTGAGAGAGAACGGGAACAAAATAACAGGTTGGGCTTGAACATACATCACCTGTACCTACATTAACTGCAGATCCACAGCTCCACAGGACTGTGTTTTAATAGCATCCTTCTCACTTTTTCCTCTCTCATCAACACTTACTTAAATAATTTTGCACATTCTGAAAATACTCTAAAAGTGCTACATTCTCATTTTTTTTTCTCTTTCAAGTTCATCATCTGAATAATTTGCAATTTAATGACTAAAGCAGAGTAATGGTGCAGGTGTGCTTTCTCTTTTGCTTCCATAACAGTGTGTATGTGTGTTATGTTCTCAAAAGGTGTGATGAAATCCTCACGGGATGTGCACAACATGCATAACGCCCTCCCCACAGGAGCGATTGACAGCTGCCCCACCGTTTCCTGCCTCGTTGCCCTCCTCTTTAGGCCACGTGTACAGGAAGTACTGCATCTCTCTAAATTACCCATGAACACATTTACTTGCGTTGTCAGACACACATTATACACAATTGAACAGATGGCGTTGTGAACAAACATTTAAGTGCGTGATTTATTTTTAACGCTTGTTAGAAGTGCTGAGCTCAAGAAAAAGGGGTGGTTCTGGGCACGTGTCTCCTCACCTCTGAGCTTTAGTTAAAGGTCTGTTTCCACAGTGAGGATGACACTGAATCTCCTGTGGGGTGCATTGAGGAACAGATATGTTTTGTGTGGGAGTGCTGTAGACATTCATTGCTTTTTGTTTGCACTTCATTCACTGTTAACCCCAGGTGTAATGAGTGTTTTACAGAAGTGTAAATTGTAACGCTTTTCTTACAGTTAGGACAGTTAAAGACAGATCCTTCCAGACGGGGGAAAAAACCCATATTAAATACGACACTTGAGATGTGGAGCAGTTATAGCTCACTGAGAACCTGTGCTGAATATTTATGAATGTTTAGACATTTTCTGTGATGTCTGACACATGGAGCATTTCTAAAATGTTTTTCTCTTAAAGTTTCGTTGAGCATTCAGCATTGGCTGTGGTAAATGAGGTAGATTGGCCTTATTGCAGCATAGATCTCTGTGAATTACATGTGCAGTCATTCTGTGCAATTCAAATGAGTTGTTGTAATTTCTGACCACAAATGGAATTGCAGTATTAGTATTAATTCAAGACACTAATAGTCCAACCCCAAACACATGTCATTGGTTGAACAAATGTTGCTGTGTCATGCAACTCAAATAAACAGAGCAATGTTGAGAGTGCCACAGAACCACAGTGTTTACAGTATTTGGGAAGTCAACCTATAAATGGTTAATGGTTTAAAATTGTGTCTGCACATTAAGCTAGTATAGAAGAAAAAAATGTCAAAAGAAAAAAATACAAACAGCAGCTTTGAGTCATCTACCTCATTTAAATAATGAATATTAATGAGTACATATGAATGGCCAAAATGGATTCTAATTATTTCCTTTGATTTGTTTGTTGCAGCAGCAGCTATTTTGTAGTTTTATGAGAGGTTTCAGGTGCTTAAATCTTTAATGACTTTGTTATTATACACTATGCTTATTTATCATTTTAATTTAATGAATTAATTTATATATCAGCATATGGTGTGGTGTAAGTTTGTGGTCCATTCAACTGAATGCAGAATGCTTTTTAAATTCCAATTGAATTTAGGCATCACACAGGATGCAGAGTTTTAACTTGAAATGTTTCATCATCATTTTTGTATAAAATGAATAGTGTACAGCAAGAGAATGTGCCTGCAGTAACAATTATCATTCCTCCATCCCTCCATAAGAACGGGCAAGTGAAGTCAGATTATGCTGCTGAGTCAGACTCACATATGTGACTCAAGAAAATGCCTATAGGCCTACTTTTTCTAGCATTGACTCACTGAATCTTTAGTGTGACATCCCAACATGCAGTAGGGACATGGAAAGCACATCCACTGTGCATCTGTGCACACGTATGCTCCTGTGTAATGTGGCACTGTGACACAAGTGCCACATGGTGACTGTGATTTTGCCAAGTAGGACATATTCCAGAATCAGCATCTTTTGTTGGTCCTAGAACAACATTCCCATCAAACAGAATCCTAACCCTATCGCTAACCTGTACCTGAACATTTAAGTAGTGTTAAATCAGAAGAATGGCCCAATCTGGTTTTAAGAAATATGATTCCAACACCAAGAATGTTTTTGCCCTACTTGGCAAAATCATGAGTTGCGTTCCGATTTGCAGGGTCCCTGCACAGTGTTGACTGCTCCCTACACACTCAGCAGGGGATATCTGATAAGTGAATCTCAAAATTTGTTAATTTGGAGTCTATCATACAACACTTGGTGTTGAGTAAGATAGCATCCATATGCTTGTTGTAAATAGAAGCAAATAAATAGAAGGGGGGTCTTAAGCGCCCTCATTTGAGCTAAAAGCCTTGCGTTCCTCAATGGACTTTGGTCAAGAGCTTATGTTCTGTGCAGCTAGAGGAAGATCCACTTCAGGTTGATTGCTGGCTTCCTTCTGATTCATGCCCTGGTCTCTCTGTCTCCATCTACCCTTCTCTCCAAAATGCTAAGTTTTCAGAAGAGTTCAGTACTAATTACTGTGGTACTGTATCAAAAGACGTGTAATTAGGTTTAGTGTTTTATCGCCAGCCACCGCAAAACCCGCCACTCCATGGCGGAACTCGGCGTCCGGTTGTGATTTACATTCGCTGCGTGTTTAGAAAGTAATCCTGACAAATGTGGAGATCTTAATCACTCTGTACTTTGCCCATTCACTTTCAAGCCTAGCAATCATGTGAATGAGCTGCATTACTAAGCATCATACCGCTTTAAGAGGGCATAAAAACCGGAGGTAATTTGCTCTCATACGTACCTGCAGAAGTGCACTTCGGAGTGCAGGAAGTGCAGGGAACCATGTGACTGCTGCTCTGTAAATGAGGGTATGTTCATCGCCTAATGGAGGCTGTGTATGATCTTTATGCCACCTTTTACGCGCTGTACTTCTCTCAAATAGCATATTACACCGTAATGCACGACAGTGACTCTGTGTGAAGTGTGTACTATTTTCCGAATGATTGAATCACTTAGCAGACTCTCATGGATCAGATCATTTCAGTGCTTTCCATAGAATCATTTGTACTCTGCCACACTGCATGCAAATATTTTTTATATAAAGCTTGTGCTGGATTGGTATGTTGTATGGGTTATGTGGATCTCGCATTTTGCTAAACGGCAAAAGCTCTAGCACCAGTATGTTTAATTAAACAGTGGTGCCATGTTAACACTTATCAGATGTTTGCATGAATAGTTGTTCAGAAAAAAGGGATGCACCTATGTTACTGATACATTGAGCTAAGAATTGCTTTCATGTCAAAGCCAATAGCTGACAAATGCCTATTAAATTCCATGTTTGTCAAATTTGTTTCATAAATTAAAAATAAAATATTTAAAACTGAAATCAATTGTTTTAAATGAATTTAGGCATCACAGTATTATATTGTACAGAATATAAAAAACAGGGCTGTCAATTAAATTAATCGCATCCAAAAAAAGTTTGTTTACATAATATGTGTGTACTATGTATATATAAATAAACGCACATACGTGTAATTATATTTCAGAAATATGTGTAATATAAATCATATTTAAAAACAAACTTTTATTTTATTTTAGCCCTAAAAAATTATTTCCATTTAGACATTTGCTAAGGTTTAAACAGTGTATAAAATGTAAAAATGAACATGCACAATTATTCAATATTAGCCAATATATATATATCCAATAGACCGCTACACAAAATATCTGTAACAAATATACTACTAATATATTGTTCAACCTGAAAACATGAAAAGTAATGGAAAATGTGTATAGAATAGTCACAATTTCTCTGTCTGAAAGTAATGCTGCGCATCTATTCCCGGAAGTTGTGAAAAGTCAGCCAATCAGATTAGAGCTTTCCAAATCGAGAACTTGCATTCCAGTTTTGTGAGCAATATGCATCAGATGGTCAGTGAGCGGATTGTGGGCGTCTGAGGCTGAGACTACTGTAGGCCGCAGCTGGTGCTGCTTGTATCGCTTGCCAAATCACCTTAGTGCTTTTAGACCCATGTTAAACATTTGGTGGTTAGGTGGTGGCTGTACAGCGTTTGATGAGACAGACCCCATCTGATTTCCTGAACCCATCGATTGCAAGCAGCGCTACTGAACTTAATCAGTCCTGGTGCCAGTTCAGTGCAGTCAGCATGACCCAGCCCACACCACCCCCACATCTCTGGCTTCTTATCAGTCCAGACTGCACCAAAGAGCGCTCTCCCACTGGAGATGTCTCCAAATGACCAAACATACTGTACAGAGCCACAAACACTGTGTATGTGTGTGCATAAGCTACTGTAGTAGTGATGTCCAAGTCTAATGATGTGCTTGGCTATTGTCCTTATTGCCTTGGATTTTATAGAAAGAAATATCAGTTAATATTACATTTATAAAAAAACTTTTATCACTTTTACTGCCTGTCTGTTTGTCCATCCATCCATCCATCCATCAATCCATCCATCCATTTGTGTGCACAGTTTCTGTTTCTCCTGTGCTGTTTCTGTCTGTTGTAAGAACTACATGTGGAGAACTTGGCCTGTAGTCTCTTTGGCTCTGAAAAATAATGAAGTCCATAAATCTTGTCATTTGCCAGTGACAGAATGTGCGTACAGTAATTCTGTGACCACGCTGTGTAACGTCGAGAGACAGGGCCTAGTTCTATGGACCATCCTCTAAATAGCAACGTTGTATGAAGGTATTTGGGCTGATTTTGCTGGCATTATCCTTTTGTTCTGCCCTAGTATGAGGCAACTTCTTTTCCAATGTGTTTGAAGTATTTAACCCACTTTTCAGCACCCAGCAAGAAGGGCATAATGTAGATGGATGTTAGGAGAACTCTGCATCTCTGCAGGTGTTTGTACTTATTGGAGCTGTCCATGGTGCTGAATTTCAGCAGACGATAGTAAAATGTGCTTCTCCAATGTGATCTCATTAGTGATATTCATACATAAAGTGTGTTTCTAGCAAACATGCATTGTTTTTATGTTTGAATAGACACTGACACAGCATCTAAAGCAATTTGTCTACCATTTTCAAGACATACAAATGTTTTTAAATCATTTGTTGAGGTTCATAGAATAGTGAACTCATGCAATTCATAGGTTGATTTTACTGTATTATAAAATGAGATTAATTATATATGTTGAACAGTTCATGCTATTTATTGTTTCATTTCTACCCAAATTTTGCCAGTGTCCATCCAACTGTAAAAAAACTAAAACAAGTATGAATACCTAAGTATAGTAATGAGATCACCCTAATTTCCCCAACAGGAGTTAGTGAGAGTCCCACAGTTAAAAACCCTAGCTCTCCTGATTTATAGCTGAAATAAAGAGACGCCCCACTGGTCTGTTCTCAGTAGTCTGACCTGCTTGGCAATGCCACGGCTCAGCGTCCCTGGCCACAGCTAATCCCCGTGAGTCTTGCAGTACTCCTGAGGTCAGGCTCTTCCGGCAACTCCTCTCAGCTTTCTCAGTCGGTCTCAGTGGCTTCTGCCTGTCATCAGCTCTCTAAAGCCCAGAGCTGCTTCATACAAGTGGGGGGAGGGAATGACGGGACAGAGAGTGTGCGATATGAGAGTAAGCGGTATGACCAAAATCTTATATCACAGTATGAGTAATTTTGTATACAGTGATAGTATATAATATATACATTACAAATAAAGCCACATTTTCATTTCTTTAAGATCGCTGATGTCACTGTAAAGGAAGTGTAGTCAGCTATAAAGATATAATATAATATACTATTTCAAAATCTATATAAAATCAGTCTGTCTTCACAATTTCTTGTATTTGCTAGAAATTCATATACAGTTTATACATATGAATCATCTGAACTTTATATCATTGTAATATGCATGACTGCACTCCCAGAATCCAGCCTTTAGCTGTTCGCTTGACCCTAGGCCATGTTAGTGGCCCAGCCTATGGGCCATTACAGTCTAAAAGGACCATTGTTTGAATATTTTTTTTTTCTTTTCTCTTCTCAGTTCTTTACCTCTCGTTTAGCATATGTGACCCTGGACCACAAAACCAGTCATAAGTGTAGATTTTTCAAAATTGAGATTTCTACATCATCTTTCTACATAAGCTTTCCATTGATGTATGGTTTGTTAGGATAGGACAATATTTGGCCGAGATACAACTATTTGAAAATCTGGAATCTGAGGGTGCAAAAAATCTAAATACTGAGAAAATCACCTTTAAAGTTGTCCAAATGAAGTCCTTAGCAATGCATATTACTGATCACAAATTAAGTTTTGATATGTTTACGGTAGGAAATTCACTAAATATCTTCATGGAACATGATCTTTACTTAATATCCTAATGATTTTTGGCATAAAATAAAAATGGATCATTTTGACCCATACGATGTATTTTTGGCTATTGATAGAAATATACTCCAGCGACTTAAGACAGGTTTTGTGGTCCAGGGTCACATACTGTATATACACTGGTTATCAAAATAAAAATGAGACTGTAATGGTAAGTTCCCTTACTATATAGTTCTAATGGGTTAATTCTGTATTTTACTGTAATTTTACAGTAAAATGTTGTTAAATGTACAATTTTTAGAAGTAAAAAAACAAAAACAAATGATTTTATGATTTACGATGAAAATTCATAAACTGACACTCCCAGAATTCTATGTGAAAGCTCACATTTGATGGTCTTTCATTTGAAATGTTTCTTTTTAGTATTTTCTTATCAGTCACATGCCAGTAGGGTTTTATGTTACATCTTGTGTCGTTAAATTAATGTTTATTGCAGTATTTTAATGTTATGTGTTACCATGATGGTGTTTTGTGTTTGTGTGTATGATACCGAACACCTGTTATATACTATATTAGTATTTTCCTCAGCTTATGTGTCTGTGTGTTTGTGTGTGTACTGTATGTATATATAAAATGCAGCTGTACATTACCATATTTTAATTTAAATTTAAATTTAAAGTATGTTTTTGTAAACTACTGTAATAAATATTATAATGTGCAAGCATCTGCATAGAGACTCGAATGAACTAGAGAATAATTTTAAACCAGTTAATTCTGAATGAACTGATTCAATAAAATAACACATTATTTCCCAATGCTTCACATGACAGAAAGTGGACATTTGACACCTCATAGCATAACCTCAATTCACTCACATAATTTAGTGTCTTGTCACACTACTCAAAGTAAGTAGATCCTGGAAAATGTACTCTAGCTCAGCTGTTTCCAAACACATTCCCGCTAATTACAAATACAGTAGTAGTAAATAGTACAATTAGTAGAGTAGCAGCACTACTTTTAGTTAATGACTCCCCAACTCACAGCAATGGAGAAACTCAGCAGGGCCTTATACATTTAACAGCATTTCTGCTTCATAAATAATGGCAACTGTTGATGCTTTTACCAGCCTGATGATCAAAGCCACTCACTTTGGCGTTCTTGAGTGAGCTAAGATGCTGAGAGTTCTTTTTTATAAAGTACAGTCCTGGATGCAGGGGAGGTGATGTGACAGGTGCATGCGGGGAGTTATAGGATGGCTTCATGTGGGTTCCAGAAGGTCAGTAGGTTATGTGCTACCCATAGCAACACTTAGCCTGCTGCCCACATGCATTCCAGCTAAGCGTGCCACCCACTTCAGAGGCTGCGGGTGCAGGTGGAGGCTTGATGGTCCCTTGAGAACCCACTAGGAGGTTAAACGAGGTGACATCTCTCTCTCTCTCTCTCTCTCTCCTCAACTGTAGTTCTCTCCATCTCCACCGCTCTGAAACCCTGAGCTCAGCTTATGATTTAATGCCCTATTCACTCCCCACTCCTTCCCCTTAGAACTCTGCCCCGCTAGTGCGCTAAATCAGCATCTGGCGCCACATATCAGGCGGACGTTTTTTCTTCTTCTGCAGAACAGGTCCCTGTGGCGAAGCCGTTGTTTTGCAGGATAACCTGCTTGCTAGCTGAGCTTCTCTGGAGTACGCATAGCTAAGGACGTACGACCACGAGTGCCATACATCAGCCGCGCACAGATAAAAGAGGCAGGTCTCTTAACGACAGCCTCCTGAGGGTTGCGGCGTGCGGAGAGAGCTGTCGTTAAGCAGATGGGCCGAGACCTGGAAGTGAACACCGCTCAGAATGCTTCCCTCATCTCCTTACAATATCTTCAAAGGCCCCTGGGGTTTAATAGAGCAGTTGTTGAATAATTGAGGAAGCTCAATAAAGCCTAAGTTAATTTATTGTTTTTTTTTTTTCTTCCTGTGGCGGACGTCTCTTAACCTCCCGCCGTCCGTCCCATCTTTGGCTCGAGGTGCGGAGATGTATTGATTTGTTCACGGATGCTGAGTTCTGTTATATTTCAATATGAATTACGATGAATGAAGCGGCACGGAGAAGAGTGCTTATGAATCATTTTCCTTCTCTGAATTCAGCTCGTCTACTGCAGCCCGACCAGGATTATATCATGCCTTATATCATATGCTTTGTTCCATTGTGCCCTTTTTTTCCCCACCACTCCAGAGAAAAGTCTGAGTCATTTGCAGCTACTGTTTGAGTTGATAAATGAATGTCCAGGTGCCAGACGGTTACAGGTTAGGTAGCAGGATTGACCTTAACTGTCGCCATGCATACAGCTCATTGTTGCAAATCATATTATATTTCTATGTGGCCCACCAGCAAGCACACACACATACACATACACCAGTCCACACCTTTAAAGGAATATTACAATTTTAACAACTTAATAGTTCAGTCATTTACTCACTCTCATGTTGTTCCAAAACTATGACTTCTGTTAATTTCTTCAGAGCACAAAAGCAGATATTTTGAAGATGGTTTTTGTCCATAGAGTGAAAGTCACTCTAAAAACTAAATAATAATAGATTTGTCATGCATGTTTGCAGTGATTTGAGGGTGAGTAAGTTTTGACAGAATTTTCCTTTTAAACTGTACTGATGGCATCTTTTGGCATAGAAAATAATTTTAACTTGTCTTTTAGTTTAAAAAACTAAAGGAAAACGTGTACAGTAATGTACTTTCAATGGAAGTGTATGGGGAAGATGCAGTTTTCATATAATTATGCCTTGTTGAGGTCAAGTGAACAAACTAAGGCAGGGGTTTTCAAACTTTTTTTTTTTTTTATTGCCAAGGACCTCACAATATGTTTTCCTTGTGAGAGACCCTGTCCTAAAATGTACAGGCACTTATATATTTTCTTATATAAACACCTAATTTACTGTGTGAGAAAAACAATAAACATTATATTATCAAATCAAAATGTTGTAAATGTTAAAGAATTTGCTAAATGCTAAATTAAATCATTTGCTTTTTCATGATAATTATATCAAAATAATGTATTATCAAATGGCAAATGTGAACATCCATTGTAAGTGCATTGCTTACATATACTGTACCATACTGTATTTGTTTTGATTTTATAAACTGAGACATAACTGACAGCATGCCACTTAACAATTAATTTTTTTTTTTTAATATATAAATGTCTCTTGACTGTTCCTCATTAGGCTGTAACTTTTGGCTTGGGTCTAGGGATTGAGAAGTGGGGAGTTAATGTGTTTTGCTCATTATGGCGGGACAATCAGATCCTGACTGATTCCCATATCACAGGTAGACATCCACTGAACCAGCACGACAAAGGCCTTATTTAAGAACTTATATATAAAAACTTATTTTTTGAAGTTCACTTCCAATAACTGTGGAATGGTGCCAGGGTTATGGAGCCAGTGTAAAAAAAAAACAAAAAAACGAGGTGAACTATTCAATGAGTGCATGGATGAAAGGGTAGTTTTTTTTACAGCTAGTTTTTTAGACTAAAAAAATATTATTTCTCGAACAAACCTAATTATGTAGAGGTCATGAATTTAGTATAGTCTTTTGCTACTGTTATTGTGAAATACAGAGCTATTGCGTGGCAGTCAAGTGCTGATTGTTGATTAAAGAGTGTCTTGCTCAGAATGTTAGTAAGCACATTTCACATAAGACAAAAAAAAAAAAAAAAGAAACCTGAAATATTCTAAATATTTTAAAAAATAAAATCTATTTTTTTGCCACTTTATATTTACATTATACATGTGTGACTATTTCTCAGAATTCTTGTTTTATTTCTCGTACTTGCAAATTTAGCTTACCATTTTTAACTTTTTTATTTTTTTTTTGTGATAAAATTATGATTTTATCTTAATTTGTGACTTTTTTCTTATAATTGTTGTTTTTCCCCTGCAGTTTCTGCTTTATTTATCTTAATTGTAGATTCATGTGTTTACCACAAAAAGTAAAGGCTTTTGTAGTCTTTGTAATTGAATTATTATCAAAGCTCAACTGTGCCATTTTTCAACATCACCTTTCTCCAGGGACTTTGCGTAATCGGCCCCTGTGGTAATTCCTGCTGTATTTAAACCTCATCCATCTTATACAGTCCCAAAACACACTTAGACCACCCTGGATCAGTTCCTGTTTCTATAGGGTAAAGTAGATTGCCTTTAATTGGTGGCTTGAGTACATTTACATTAATTCATTTATTGGAGCCTTTTATCCAGAGTGACAAATGAGTAACTCAGAGGTCTAGCGCATATCACAAAAATGGAAATGAAGCTAGTGATAGCTCTCATTATGTCTTTGTAATTTGTGTCATAGGATTTACTTACAGTGTCTATGTCAAAGAGCAGCCACCTTCCTTTATATCAGTGCAAGCCTGTCTCTTCAGTTGCTAAGATAAATTTTCTTGATCTTGCATGAGTTCTTAGCCATCATGGAATTATTTTTGGTATGCCCATAAAATCTGATACACACTGGGGTTGTCACTGTGTTATTATCAGGGCACCAATGTGTTTCGCGTGGACCAGATGTGCTACCTCCCACAAGGACATGTTAGAGCAGACGACCTTTGATCAGCTATTTGGTATAAACTACATCAGACCGATGGATCAATAACTGCTCTCTTCTGCTAAATCTCATTTGTCTATGGGGATTGTACACATTCACTAGCTGGTGAACATTCAGACTACTATTATGTGCTTTTTGTGGATGTTTTGTGAGAGAGCAGGCAAAGTACCTTGAAACAAACGTTAAAAAGATACTATACATAAAAAAAAAAAAAAAAATAACTAGAAAAAAAAAATCTCTACTAAGAGAGAGGGTTTAAACGTATATATTTTTTTGGTGCAATTTGTTTCTGACTAAAATTATTAATAGTAAAACGAAATTTTAAAAAGTTTTAGATTTTTCAATTAATTTAAGAAAGAGTGATAAAACAAAACTTTCATATCAGTATGAAAACAATTGACATGACATTATGCCATAATAAAATAGTCATAATTTAATTACATAGGTTTACAATAAATAAAAGGCTAGTTTTCAGCAGATTACCTAGAAAAGATATATTCTCAGTTTTTAAACTACTGTTTAAAATGCTTGGGTAAAATAAAATAAAAAATTGGGTAAGATAAAATAAATAAACTACTAATTTTATTCAGCAAAGATGCATTAAATGCAATGATGCCTTAAATGTTAAGACATTTATAATGTTATTATAATATTTATATTTAAAATAAATGGGGTAATTAATCAGGACAACTGTTTTCAACATTGATAATAATAAGAAAAGGTTCTTGTGCACCAAATCATCATATTAGAATGATTTCTGAAGTATCATGTGACTCTAAGACTGGAGTAATAATGCTGAAAAATCAGCTTTGCCATCACAGGAATGAATGAATGAATAGAAACTGTGTAATATTTCACAGCATTAATGTTTTTATTGAATTTTGTGCAAATAAATGCGGTTTGTTGAGGATAGACATGAGACATCTTTCAAAAACAATATTTGCTATACACACATCAATCGGATGGCCCACCTTCTTTTCTTTTTTAATGGCTTTTTGCCATCAGGATAGAGGAGAACCAACAGGACAGTACAGAGAGAGAGAGAGAGAGGGGAAACCAAACTAGTCCTGTCTCTTACCTCATGAATGAGAACAGACTAATATTTAGACAGCGTTCAGTACAAGTTATCCTTCTTGACAGCTCTGTTGTTGGACCCAGTGTAACACTTTGGTGAGTTACTTTAATTGAATGTGCGCTTTAAGATTGATCCATCCACTCTCTTATATCACTCTCCGGCTTATTTAGATCCTTATTGGCAGAAACCATCAGTGGATCTGATGCAGTCATTCATTTAGCTGTGTAAACTGTGCCAGAATGCTAAAACTACAGAAACAGGAGCGTTCCGCACAGATGCTTTTGTACAGTACAGCGCTAATACTACACCCCAAAACAGGACACAGAAAAAGGTGGTGGACAGATGGCTTCCTTGATTGCGTTTTCTTTGATCTATTACAACATCGCAGGATTCTTTAGGGTATTTAATCATCTGATGGTGGGTTGGTGCAATCCGTCCTGATTGAGTAATGCTAGCAGAAATATTGCAGCTAGATCCTCCCCAGTGGCTGAACCTGGGCATTTATTCAAAGGAGGTCAAGCCCACAGGACACAGGTTTATATTATAGCAGTCTGAGTGGGATGGAGGTTTAAAAGGCCTCGTCCTCAAGCCATATTACCGATTCGGTCATGAAAAGATTAAACATTCATGAGTAAAAACTTACAGGGGACATTTTCGCTGCTGCTGCGAACTGTTGGTAGCCCATCATAAAGACCTCCCACCAAACACACACATGCATTCACGCCTTCTCTTTTACTCCAGCTCTGCTTGGCAGCTTTCTGCATGAGGAAGTGTTAAATTGGCTGCATTATTATTTTTTTGTCGACCTGCTCAGAGCAGGCATAGTAGATGGAGACGGTCATAAATAGTGGGGTTCTAGGAATAGCAGTCTGAAGTTTATAGCATTTGACCTTTACTGATGCATTATGGGTAAACAGTGAGTGTGTGCTTGCAGGCATCTAGAGTGTATACGCCCCACTGGATGCCGACGTTAGCGGGAAGATTATTTGTGTGTGCCGTGTGCATGGTGTTTGAGCGTGTTGATGCAGTATGGATGCACATGTGGAGCGATGTGGCCATAAACCGTCAACGTGAGCCTTTAGGGAGCTTCGCAGGCTGTTACCTAACAACGGTGGTCTCCCACTGCATCATGACTTTCACCTTTATCTTTTGAAAGGATGAGAGAGAAAGAGAGAAGAGGGAGAGAGTGGGCGGAGGAGAGTCGGGCAGAGGAACGTGTCAAGAATTGGTAAACTGGGGAATCCCAGATCTGTTGGCGTCTGTCGCTCACACTTCCATCTGATCGCTCTGGTGCTGTTGTAGACTTGAGAGCCGCTTTCAGCCAAACCCCACCCCTCCATTCAGTACTCTTAAACCACAACCACTACACCAACCGGATTTGTTGTGCACGTACAAGTCTTCGCTAGGCAGTTACAAGCAGGGATTGGAATCATAAGGAATTTTATGCTTTTATTCTGATTTCTTTTAATGATTCACTTATCGGTTTCATTAACAATTCTTTTAGTACTTTTAAGAAATAATTTTTAAAAACAAAAATGCAACTCCACTGCAGAATTATTATAATGATAAATAAATTTAAAACAGTTGTGCTTACACAATTTTCTTTTAGGTAACGCTTTATTTTATGGTGCTATGGTACTATTATAATAACAATAAATTATGCAAAATTACATGCAAGTAACCCTAAGCCAAACCCTAATCCTAACCCTAACTATACAGTAAATACCTGTAATTAATATAACTCATAATTTAAAGAACATGTTTTTTTTTTTTTTTTAAGAGATAGCAGTCCATTCCATTAATTGGCCTCGAGGGGGTAAATCAAAATTCTGTCATCATTTATTCACACTAATATCATTCCAAACCTTGAAAGGTCTCTCTTCTCTTCTCTTCTCTTCTCTTCTCTTCTCTTCTCTTCTCTTCTCTTCTCTTCTCTTCTCTTCTCTTCTCTTCTCTTCTCTTCTCTTCTCTTCTCTTCTCTTCTCTTCTCTTCTCTTCTCTTCTCTTCTCTTCTCTTCTCTTCTCTTTTTTAATTAAGTAATGTACTTAAAACATATTCTTACTGTACTGTAAATGATGACAGAATTTAGTTTTATGTGAACCATATATTACACAACAATATTCAGAGTTGCTGTTTATTTGTGTAGAATAAGTACGTTAACAATCGTTCTATCATTCTTCAATCATTATATATCTGTAATTATGGTGTAACTTGCTGAGGTGCAGAAAATCAAAATGAAGTGAGGAAAAAACAATATTAAACAAAATTGTATTGACATTTAATTAATTAATATTAATAACTGTATTATTATTATTAATTATTAAAAATATATATTAATATTAATGATTCTTAGTCATTTGTTTTGAAATTAGTCTATTCTTGTTGCACTATACTATTCATTTAAAGAACATTATTCTGGAGCTGAATATTGGAAGCAATGTATTTTAGTATGGTATTTTGTCTGTATTAGCTGAAGAATACACATGCGGGAACCATTAACGAAACCGATAGTCATTGCTAAGGTGTTCCGTGTCTATGACTGACCACAGCAAATGGATGCTACCCTGCTTTTTTTGGCACTCATTTGCAGACATTTCCCAATTTTTACCGCTCTACTGTCAATCCTACAATCCCCTGCACAAGCCTGCCGCCCATGAAGAATGAATTGGAAACACCCGCTCATCTCTGCTTACTATGCGTCAGTGGACACGTACGGTTAGGGGTTTGTTCAAATCCCTAACCCCAAATATGAGCAATAAAAATAGTGATACTGAAAAAGATCATGCCACCATTGTACCGTCCCACTTTTAAATTTATGTGATAAAGATGCTTCCTTTGTCTTGTCGTCCCTGGAAACAGTGCCTTATATGGGCTATCGGGTATTAAGTGATTTATGGAACATTTCAAAAAATGATTTGTGTGAAAAGAGACGTCCACTGAAAAGCATTGGATGTCAGCTGATGGGTTTGTGTTGTAAATCACGGCCTGGTGGGCATCGTGTACTTGTGGCTAAAGAGGAAAGCCAATGGATCTTTACTCAAGATAGATGAGTGGAAGCAATCTCATTTAAGCCTGTCAATAAGACTCGCTTTCGCTGGAATTGACCACATGTCAAAGAGACCTGGACAGAGGAGGCGGGGAAAGAAAGGGAGAGGACAAAACCCGCCTTTTCCCCCTCTAGCTTGGGGCTATATATAGCTAGTGCTAAAAGGTCACATACCTGGTGGAGTAGACAACATGAGCGCTGCTACATTTGTCTTTCTTTGTTTCTTTCTTTCTTTCTCTCTCTTTCTGCTGTCTCCTGTGAAATGGATGTGTCCTGTCATGCTCCATTACCACTCTTTCTCCATCCTGAAAGATGTCCTCCAATCTCTAAATTGAACCTTTAAGATGTCTACTCTTGTCATTTATATTAACCCTGTAGCTTGTAGCTCTTCCGGATAGAGAACAATAGATCCTCACAGTCAAGATAGCTTAGCTCTGTTTTTTAAAAGCTGCCTTCCAAGAAGCCTCCTAAATGACTGATTCGGAACATACTACGAGGTAGCAACTTTGCACAGCACACAAATAACTGTTTGCATGGAAGATAGCATGTTGATAGGCTAACACTGTTAATTTATTTACATAATAAAAAGTATAAACTATTTGTAAAATCGCATCTAAGCAAGATAGAACTCAACATTTAAACCATTTTAAGTTAAAACCTGATCTTCAATATAAAAGTATAATCCAGCATTTTCTGGCACACAATGAATCTTGGGATAGTCTGGGCCATGAAGGATCTATCTGTTGTGTCCTTTATTGCTCAGGAATTGAAGGACGCATTTCACTTTTGAACTGGAACAGCCGTTGTTGCACCGCTGTGACACATTCAATCTTCGAATGTAGCCTTTCGAAGGATGCAGCATTTGAATCGGGACACAGCTTAAGAGTCATTAAAATGCATAGAATTGCCCAGGCTTTTATATGAGTAAATGTGTGGTCACATTTACTATTGTTTGCTGATTTTTTTTGCAGGCAAAATCCAGTCGTTTCACTAGATTGGGATCACGAATTTTGGAAAAGATTTCCAAATACAGGATTCGCAAAAGGTTCACATTTGTTGTGCAAATGTGCTGCGTTGACCAACAGAAAGCTGCTTGGTTTGAAAATGACTTCTGTTTGAACTGTGCATCATACATCATACCTCATATATCCCTACATTATTGACAATAGGCAATAGACTTTTTTTCCCCAGGAATTATCATCTAAATTTTGGTAATGACTTTAAGTTTTCTGTTTTGTTCTCTATTATGTCATATTTGGCTTACTGGAACCTAAATTAGTTGAAATGTGTTATATTGAAATAATTTTACTTGCCTTTCATTTATATTGATTGGCTATTTTATTAATAATGAAGTAACTGTTAGTATTGTTATAAAACTTTGATATGGGTGTATGTTCTTAGCCTATTTTTTCTTTCCATAGTTGAACCTTTTGTCATTAATTCACTTATTTGTCATTTAAATCCCGTTAGGAAATTTTTGCAGAAATTCAAAGCTTGAAGTGTGCCATGGTTCCCAATGTTTCTGAAGGAACAGACCAAAAATATATATATAAAAAATAAAAATAAAAAACGGTTTGAATTTATGTAAACATGAATGAGATTTGAAAGCTTCAGCAGAGAGGAAAGCTTTTCCAGCAAGTGACTTGAATTTTGGTCTTTTCCTCACACAAAATCATTGTGATTTTCATTTTAAACTCCAAAAGAATCTTTAATCACCTAAAGCAGTCAAAAGTGCTTTGCATGACTAGGTGACCTTGTCAATATTGGGATGATCAGGGGACATCATGCGTGAGATGGTGAGAGGAAGATGAATTCATAAACCTATTAACTACATGATTAGAAGGCGGATTAAACATGCAGCGGCTATAGTTGGATCAATTAAAAACGCTGATGTGTTTAATGAACGACAAGGTTAACAGATAGTTCTCTTTGAATTCCCAACTTGCAGTGGCATCAAGCTGTCCTTCTCACCTTCATATCAAATAAAGCTTTTCATTCTCTCACTGTCTGTGTGACAGTGTTGCACAGTATGTATGTAGTCATTTGGGCCGTGAGACACACACAAACAAACATGCACTTGCACTCACATCGGATCGCGTTTGGCTTCAGGCTGTAATCCATGCTGTGTGGTTCAGAACAGTGAGCACCTACGGAGAGCTGTCTGTATTACGTAACTTTTGGAAGTGAAATTATACAGTCCCTAATGACATGCACCAAAAGATCTTCTTGCTGATGATGTCATAGCAGGGTGAGGAAAGGACAATAGATCAATCTGCATTTCACCGCACGCAGCTCTGTCGGCCAGGACACAGCTCCGTTACCTAATGGTTCTGAATGTGAGAAATGGCGCCAGCAGCAGTTCACAGGAAGCATGTCATCCAGCTCCATACCAGATGTTTCCTGTTCCTGAAAGTGCCAGAGTGTGTTGCATCTGATGGCATTTAATATGCATGAATGCCTGACCTGATGTCTCTTTTGTTTGTTTGCAATGAACATGTGTGTTTAAACTGTGGGTAAATGTCTTTCAGAGGTCAGTGCTGTGTTTTACGTGCTATGATTAAATCAGCGAGGAACTGTTTGCAGTCTCTGCAGTGATCTTTTTCCCCCTTCGACTTAAATCTTGAAGTAGCCCCATCTGACCACTTGAGGGCATCTTTGCTGTCTTAAATGTGTATATAAAGGCCTGGCAGGATTTTCTTTCTCTATCTGCTTTGTTTGCCTTTGTTGTTCATTAGTATGCTCATTTTCAGGCAGATAATGTATTTGCAACACATCTGTTAGATCAATACCTGAGACTTAGAAACTGCTGAGGTACAGAAAGAGCATTTCTAGATAAGTTGACAAACTGCTAAAGCTATGATGGCCTCATCATGGAGTCTATGTTAAGCGGCTAAAATTGTGTTTGGGATATTATGGTGACTGTTGTCACTTGTATTGTATTCGTGATTCAGCTAAAAGGCTGAAAGAGTCATTGCAGTGTGACAACGGATAATGGCTGTCATGAGGGATTGTTTAGCCACATTTTGCAGTTTGTGTCTGATTTCTCACTGATATCACTGAGCTGGTCTCTGCTGCGCTCTTGACCTCCCTCTTGTGGTTTTATAACAGCATAGCATAAAACAAACATTCATCACCACCAAAAACAAATATTTTCAAGCATTTACTGTTCACATCCGAGTGCTGTTACTTTAAAAGCTATTGCATTTTTTTTCTGTTTCCAATTTTCCATCAAGGACTTTTCAACTAAATGTGTTTTCTATCATACATTTTCCGTATTGCTTTACAATTGTTAGTATCTGCTATTCCTATATGAAACTCAATAAGTGGAATTAAGCACTTTGCGATTTAGTTGATCTAACTGTAATAACTATAGATCTTTATAGACCCTTTCTATCATTTCTATCATTGCTCATGAATTGGTATTGTGTTTTTAGTGTTTTAGAATTTTTTTTAGACTTCGTATTCCAGTATTATGGCATACAGATTTAAAGTCATTCTGCAACACACAATATATCACAAGTAAATGAGGACCAGGCTCTAAAATGACTTCTGAAGGTCTATGATGACTTTGTGAGAGCAATAGATCAAAATTTAAGTCATTATTCACTTAAAATTTAGATAGGAGTGCACTTGGTTTTGTGCATGAGAGCTCATGAGGGAAAAAAAATCAGTGATGTCTGATTTGTGAAGGGAATTTTTTTATGAAACTGTTTATTCTTTCGCAAATCAGAATGATTTGTTCACAAATCAGACTGGTCTGACTCCACTTGCAATGGTCTTTTGTATGATTTCAGAAGACTTGGAATAGCGCAGAGGTCATATGGATCACTTTTATGGTGCTTTAAGCTGGAAAAGTGCAACAATTTACTTAAAGCCTTTATGTATAATGCATTATAAAGGGCTATAAAAGGGTATAATGAATTGTTAAGTGATATAATGTATTAACTGTGGTTGCAGTTATTCAGGAAATTGTACAACGCATAATAATGTGCATTAAAAGGCATAATTAATGTACCAAAACAACTTTTCTAATGCATTATACATAAAGGCTAAGTAAAGTGTTACCGTGCATTCTATTCCATTCATCATATATGGAAAGAGCACATAGCACAAGCGCAGTTCACAGAATTTCTCCTTTTGTATTCTCTAGAAGGAAAGTTTTATGGGTTTACAGGAACATAAAGGTGAGTAAAAGATAAAAACATTTTCATTTTTGGTTGAGTTTTCATTTTAATATACAGTACATAACCTGTTGCAATGTCTCTGCCCTAACAAGTCCACTGCTGATTCAAAGAAGAAAAAAAAGTTGAGAGGTTTAAGCTTTACTTATTTTATGTAATGTCAAATATTTTATTGAACTGTATTGTAATTGTTAGAATTTTTGTTTTCCTAGTCATGAGCATCAAATAAACAATCCTTTCATAGCTATTCTCTCTTTCTCTCTGAGGATTGTGGGATATGGATCTGAGCTGTGCCTGTTCCGGGAATGACATTTAAATGTGTGTTTTCCTTCAAGGGAGAATCTGTTTGCTGTAAATATGTCAGAGAGAGTTTATCACGGGTGCATAATGGCTGGTTTGTGTTTGCTCTGGTTGTACACACACTGTAAACAAGCAGTGTGTTGAGCAGAGTGCGGTGGGTTTATCGCACGCTTTCTGGAGATGCTAACTGTGGAGGTGTTTACGGTGTACGTATCTTAGTTCACACCTGTGCTACGATCACTAAGAGTATTACGTGCACTTCTGCCTGCTGTAGGCCAGACACTAGACAGCTAATCTGTTTTCCTGGCTGATGAGAAGGTCCAGGGCTGGTCTTTGTCTCTGTGTTCTCTGCAGCTGACCTTCCCTTGGTTTTTAGCAGCTGGTCAGCAGTTTTTCAAGGCTCTGCAGGACTTAAGGTTCCTCTGCAGGGAGGCAGAAGCATTGAATCTCCTTACTTGTATGAGGTCAAGATAAATGAGTGTATTTTATAAATGGTGTAGCGTGGATACTATAGGATTATGAAACATTAGCATGGGCTCTGTGGAGCAGGATTAAGGAAGTGTCAGTGATCAACATGTGCCATATAGCTTTTCTGTCTTATGTCACTAACTTGCTAATGTTAAATCACTTATATTCATTCATTCATAAATAAATAAAAGGGGTTCAATGATGGTTCTGCAGGGACCTATATGGAAAAGAGATATAAAACAGAACTTTCAGTAACACTTGACAAAAAGTAATTAATGCATTATTAGAACTCACACTGTGCAATATATATTTTTACAGAATTTATTCATATTTGTTAATGTTAAGTAATAAAAATGTTATTGTTCATTGTTTGTTCATGTTCACAAACATTTGCTAGCAAATATTGATATAACATCAGTTAAGAGTAATAAATGCTGTAGAGTTATTGTTCATTGTTCATTCAGTTTAACTAATGTTAACAAGTTAAACCTTTTTGAAACGTGCTACAGAATTTTCTTTTGGCATTTCTAACTATTAACTATTTTTTAGTGGATTTTTGAAAGTGTTAATGTCTGATCAAATCTAGCTTTTAATATTTGGGGTCTCTAGGTTTGCTGAGAGTCAGAGTTGGCGTCTCTGGATTTATATATGTTAAATACTGCAATTCTGTAATTTCTTTTTTTTTCACACTTATGTTGTTCCAAAACCATATGACTTTATTTTGTGGAATGCAAAAGGAGAAATGTTGTTCACTGTTCTCTTTCTGACACACAAAAAAATATTGCTTTAACATTAATCTGAATCACAGCCTGCACAAGGCTTTTGTTGACAGAGCTTAATATTTCTCATTTTTAGGCATTCCAGATCAGTTTTCAAGGAAAGTGATAAGTGGGCAACAAAGGTACAGTTCCTATTGATCTGTGGTTTTGCTCATTTTAAATGAGTATCACTTAGGTATAAAATTACAACACAGTGATTTAATTGAGGCGGTATTAATTTTTAAGCAGGTTTCAGGTCAGTTGAAAAGATTTCAGCTCTGATAAGGCCTGTGTGTGTATGTTCTTTGAGTCACTTCTGTGCTTCTCTGCGTAGTGACAAACTGACAAAAGGAACAAGGCCCATTTAAGGCTGTTCATGAGAGATTCATAAACCTTCCTCAGAAGAATATTGACTCAACTGCCACGTGTTTCTAACACATTATAATCTGCCCCTGTCATTCAAAATGGAAATCACTATAACAAATGTATGTTGTCAGTGTGTGCATTCATTATGCATTCCATTTAAGCCAAGGGAACAAATCCTAAAATCATCCATCATGAAGCGAACAAACTCAAGTGGGGAAAAAACCCTGCACTATATTAAGTTGACCAACAGGGATTTTCCATGTAACTGCTGAAACAGGCAGTCCAGAGAAAAAGGTTCAGATTAGGTATGGGCATTAGACTAAGCAGCTTGCTTGGTATTAGCATTCAATGGATGTACCTAATAGAAATCCCATTTATCTCATGAATTGTAGGGAGCAGTGATGTGTCTCTCTCCCTCCAGCTTATTCTGTCGCTGTCTCTCTTTCTCAAGTTTACAGATTTGCCATTTTAAATAATGTGTGTGTGCGTGTGTGTGTGTGTTTTGTATGTAGGGGTTTGTGTGGGTGTCCCAAAGTTTTTTTGTTAGGATTTTAGGTGGGTGTGTTCTTACTTGATGTTATTTGGTTCAGGTCTGCGCAGGAAACAGGCTACAGCATGTGGTGTGTGGGAGCAAATACACTGCGGACGATATAGTGAAGGGACGTTTCCTGTGTGCCAACTTTCTCACTTTCTCACAGCCTTTCTGAAAGTCTGTCATCTTATTTGAATAGCTCACGTGGTACTGCAGGCTATAGGTAGGCTACATTTTACCCTTTGGCTTCAGTTTGAGATGACAGCATTGCCGTTTATCAGAGAGAATGATGGGGAAATAGTGGTTAAACATAATATGACAGTTAACAGTCAGTCAGTGTTTCCTGAACCGCTTTTCAGCGGATGAGTCACTCCTCCACCACTGAATCTTCAGTGCAAGTACAGTGAAATAATGGTAAAACAAACATCTTTTGTGCTCAAACACAACATACCGTGCAATTGGACTCTTTTTGTGATTTAAAAACATACAGCACGAGCAGTTTAGTCTAGTCACAAAACAAATAACTGTTATGATCCATTTTTCTTTTTAATTAAAAACATACAACGTGAGCAGTGTAAATGACTCTATGATCTAGTTTAAATGTTGTCCAATTAATAAACAAATGATGCTTATTATTCATCTTTTTTTTTAAAGTAAGAAACATACAGTGCAAGCAATAGTCCAGTTTACTCTTTTGATCTGGTTTTAAAACTGAAAACATACAGTGTAACAACTTACTATTATGTCCTTTTTTAAGTGAAAAAACCTCACTAGCAGCCCAATTCATGAACAAATGACTCTTATAATCCAGTTCTTTTTGTGAATCAAAAACAAACTATGTGATCAGTGTAGGCTTATTCATGAATAAATGTTTCTTATGAGCTGGGTCTTTTAAAGAGCAGTTAAGAAACACAGTATAAAACCTTAATAATCATTCAGAGCTGATTAATCAACATCTGACTCACTTATTATCATTATATTTGGTGCTGTCTGTATCATTTATTATTTATATGCATATAATTAGCAGCTCCCTGCTGCAAAAACAGTGCTGTGTATGAAACACTGATCTCAGATAAGGTGACTGCAGTCGAACGGTTTAGTAGCATGGCGTGCATGGGCACTGGACCCCGATGTTCCCTAAAACTGAGATGAACGCATTTTAGATAGCATGAAGGTCTTTATAATAGTGCTTTAACTTCAACTGAACTGAACATAATTATAATTCCAGGGGTTTCTCAAGGCTATACGCTTTTGGCCCATTTTGTGTGCTTGGAGGTCCCTTGGGTTTCCACGGGGAGATTACTTTGCAGAGTCCTTCCCTCCTCTCTCTCACAGACCAGAAAAAAGAGGGCTTTCCAGGCTGAGAATCAACTCATTTAAATTCACAGTGTCTGCCCAGGCTTTCTCGGATGAGCTTTTTTTTTTGCTCCACTGCTGACAAGACACTTTTGAATGTTGCATACTTAAAACCAGATCAAAGGACAGGCAGAGATGTGAGCAGAATTTTTAACTGTTGTTCAGGGAGTAACTCTGTCTATATCCATCTCTTTGGAGCTCATCTTGGCATTTCCATCCCCTGGTGGGAGTAATGGCGTGTGATGCGTTGTGTTCTTCTCTGTCATTTAGACTAAACTCTCTCACAGTGTTATGAGAAATTCACTCTGCTAACACTGTTCAGGGGTCAGCGATGACCCAAAACTGAAGCGGTGTACATCACTGAGCACTTCTCTTTTCAGTATAATATGGAACACATGTCTATAAACCAATGATGTTTTCAGTGCAAAAAAGACCCAACAATTTTAGTAATGTTATGAAACCTTTTACCACTCTCAGAATTCCCCACTTCTTTCTGGTCAGTGAAAAATCACAATGCCACTTTACACATCTAAAGGTGTCAGGGTTTTCACCTAAGACAGAATTCCCAGTGTTCACACATACTGAGGCTGGTTCCATGTGCCAGCAATAAAAAAGCTAGACTTGTACATTTTCTGAGTAAGTACATTTTCTTGGCTCTGCAAAACTCTGGATCTTCTGGGTCATTGCAGGGCTGTAGCAAAATCTCTAACCCTATATGAGAACCAATATTTATTAAATGAATAAATAATAATATGTAATAGAAAATAATGTATTCTGATTTTATGTGTGTGCAGAAAAGAAATGCATTATTTTATATATTTTGTTTTTTGACCCATGATAAAATGGCTGTAGTTTGAAGAACATGTATGGTTGTTTACAGGGATGCATCCTTGCTCATTTTACTACATTAGGATACATTTGACATTCTCACCTCTGTAATGAGATCTGTTGTTGATATTTAAATGTCAGGCTTAATGGCAAAACCCTCAAGCTGAAACAGACTTGTATTGATTTGCTAGATCCCTTTGTTCTCATCTCATTAATCTACAATTTGATTTAACACAGGTGCTCATCTTACATTGGCTTTTAGCTTGATTTAGAGACTTGTCACTTTTATCTGTTTTTCATGACACAGAATAACACTGGCTTGCACATACAGGCTATGCAAATCAGTTTTTGCATTTTACTTAAAGTGAGAGAATCAGGTTTGATGTATTCTTTGCAATACAGCCAGATTAGATTTATTTATTTTTAGATCTTATTTTGCATACAATTTTACTGACAAATATGCACAGATAAAAAATGTGGAAACGGTATGCAGAAAATAAATGTTTAAAAAGTAGTATAAAACTTTGTTAACACATGATTTCGCTTTGTTGTGTGTTTAATTTTGCAGGTCACATCCAATTAGCATCTTGGAAAGAAAATATGGTTATTTTGTGTTTTTAATGCTTTGTGTAAACATGTCTTCACTTCATGCAGTCTTATTAAATAATGACCCAAGAATAAATATATTAAAATCATGATATTACCTCTGGAAGGTGAAGTTGTTGAGAGCACTGTAATGTGGGATATAAAATCCCATGCAGTGTCCTCTGCTTGTGTACTGCATATTTTGCCAAATGTAGTAGGTCATTACATGCAAACAGAACATTTTCAAACTGTGCACATTAAACATATTGCATACAAAATAGCATGAGAAATATAGTAATGTCATTCAGGAAATACATATGATTTTTTAGACAAAATATCACCAGAATTACAATAATATTGCTTTAGCGTTGTTTATGAGACTCAGAATTTCTGTCTATAATTGTTTCTTTATTTGTAGCAGGAGAAAAAAAAAACTATCAGGAAAATGAGAGCATGAAATTGTTTTCTTCAAATGTCTCTCTTTTGATGTCTTATCCAAAAATTCCCTCGATATGAGAGAGAAAGTTATTCTCTGCCATTTAAGCAGAAAACTAATTTCTCATTTTCCTTTTAATCCTGTGATTTGTTCTAGTCTGCTTTATTAGCTAAAGCCATTACAGTATGGCATGGTGAGATTTCTCTGCAAAACACTACATTCACAACCCCATTCAACGTCTTCCTCAGTGTCTTCGGCTTCTCAGAACGGTGACATTTCATCAAGCCGATTAAACCCCGATGTCAACACTAACCAAAAATCATTACTATCTCCTCTATTAAATTAAGCTCTCTCTCCTACCCCAACAGTGTGAAACAATTTGATTTAAACAAAGCGCTAAATCTCCTGTTTTCCTCTCATCTCAGTGCGTATGACGTTAAGTCCAATTTACAACTGCTGTCATCACGACAGCTAATAAAAGCCAGACGGCCCTAAAGCCTTCCATAGTGATACAAACAATCAACTTGTTTATTTGGTGTCTCTGTCTGCTGTGACATTTCTTGAAGTAAGATGTAGTTCTCCTTTTCTCATCGCTCTACTGGGCTTTGGTGATTCCCTGCCAATGCAATCTCATTCATCTCTTTCCCTTTGATATGTGGACAGCTTCAGAGAACTGCATTTGTATAAAACAGAAGTTGCAGTCATCTCATGTTTTTTTAAAGGCTAGCTCTCCGTTCTCTTTGATTTTGCATGTATTGTATCGTATGGCATTTACTAGAATGACCATGTTTCATTCATCTTGTCAGCTAATGTTCATAAAAGACCAGGTGGAGGACAGCGTGGGAGGCTGGAGTTGGCTCACATTTATGTAGCAGTTAATTAGTTCTACATCAAAAGTGCTTCTACTGAATTACACATCTGTTCTCTTATGATCTTTGAGCTGTGCTGTTCGCATGGGTGCCTCCACATTAAACTCTAGGTAAACTTGAGCAAAACAGTTCATCTCAGCTCATCATCATTATTAAAAGTTCAAAGTGGAACACTGTGTTTTAAAAAATTTGTCTCTGAAACCTCAGAGGATATCGCCTCAGCTGGCTGAACAGCAGTTGTTTGGGGCAGATCTTACTAATAATGTTATCTGTGAGTATAGACCCTATAAATGGGGCCGTGTCATTGACAGCCAGGCAGGGAAATGCGCTGTTACCTTTGCTGAAGCTGCAATGGGTTTGCTATGGAGTCTCATACATTCAGAAGGAGAAAACATGTGGGTATGTGCACACTCATATATTCAAGACAATGCCGTTGTGTGTGTGTGTGTTTTAAGAAATATAGTAATCACTTGTGTGTGCAAGTCGATTTGGTCTATCTCTTTGTCATGGGTTTTTGCTGTGTAGTCCATTTGCCATCTGAACGCTACCTTTTATTTTGAGTAAATGCTTCTGAAGCGTAAAGTTTCCTGCCATACACTGAAGATGAAAATTGGAAAGAAAAAGGAAAAATAACCAATTTTGTATTCATTTCAGTACTGAGACTCAGCAGTTAGGAACTCAAAATACGCCACAGGCATGTTCTTTCTGTCTTTTTTATTTTTTTGATAGTTTGTACCGCAGACTCGTTCATTACTGATTTAGTATTATTATTTTTTCTTATCCTCTTGTTCTCTTTCTGTAAACAAAGTCATGTTGTCAGACTGTAATGCCTCTGTTTAAGCTGTAATATTTTACTGCTTGTAATTTTCTTTTGCCTTTACTAGCAACTTGAATTAATAAGGCATTAACAAACATTATTGCAGACTATATAGTGTTTCACAACTATAATGCACATTCAGAAAATCCTTTTGATTTATAGTCTACATGTTTGAATATAGATTGTGAATGAAGTACAGATGTCTTGATGTTAATGGCTTATGCATGAAAGCTAGTGATCTGTCTGTGCTATTGTAAATAAATGGAGTCATAGTTAAGCTGACAGTGTCCGCTGCTGGCGGCTGCGCAAACTGCAGTGGCTGCTTCACCGGCAATGATGCAGACAGCTTAACCTCTCATTATTTTAGCAGTCTGTTATATCAGTGCTCATATGATTTATTCGGGTATGCTAATAATGTCATTTCTTCTATTTTAATACAAAATGTCTTTTGTGAAACTCTATGCATGCAGTGTGTAGGCTACATTATTAGATTTAATTGCATGTTCCATATGTTTTCGTATTTTCTCTTTAATCTGCTCAAGCCTGTGTCTGGTCTGAAAATACCACTCCAGAGTTGCATCGCCAGTCTATTTGGGTGGAAGGGGTTGAAAAACAGCAGGGGGATGAAAGACTGAATATTTCATTGCAGCGACAAACAGCAGATGGCCCTCTTGAGTTTTTCTTTTTTTTTTAATTCCTCCTCTGTGATTGTGTTTCTCTGGTGATATTAATCTAAATGAGAAAATACTCTGTTATTGGGGCATGATATTAAATTGGCACCCCAGCCCTTATCGCAACACTCATTACCATATGATTAAAGAAACAGGCGACAGATAAATGTAGGCCTATAGCAAAAACAGGCACTCATCCATACAATGCGTTACATAGGTGTGTTTGCCTAAAACAATGGGGGTCTCAGTAGCACCTTAGATGTGTGATGTAGGCCTGATTCATTTTGCACTCATGAGGCGTGTCGGTGGGGTTGTGTGAAATTAATTTCTTAGAGATTCGCATAAACACGTGTCTCATAAAGAGTGTACTTGATTATTGTTAATACACACAAAATAAGTGAAAAATAGGTATTTTCTGCGTCTCAATTCTGTTATTTGTATTCAGAATGATTATAAATATTGGCATCTAAATTTATTTATAATTAAAAAAAAAAAAAAAAAAAAATCTGGCGACCAGCTTCTGTAAACACTAGGCTATTGGACAAATTCTATTAGATAAATCATATTTTGAAATATCTAAATGTTGTCATCGGCACGTTTGAATTTTATCAGCACAGAAAATACAAATATATACGGACATAAGGGTGGGTTATTCTCGTCTTTGAAACGATGGCAAAGGAGGAGTTTGTCGTTAAGACTTGTTGATGATCTGTGAGGTTGAGGCGGGAAGCGCGTGGTCGTTAAGACTTGTTGATGCCGTTGATCTATGAGGCTGAGGCGGGAAGCGCGTGCGCCTCTCGCTTCAAACGGCTGGAGACGCTAAATGAGCTCGAGGCGAGCTGGAGGATGAAGAGGAGCATTTCTTGAATACGTTTTCTTTGCTGGCTAACCTTAGCACTTATGCTGCACATCTGTGTACTCCCGCTTCGGGGAAAGACTTTTTTATTTGAGTTTATTTATTTGTTCGTTCCTGTCACACCGGGTAGACGCCATCCCCACCGGAGCCGCTCGGTGTTGCTTACATTTCTCTCTCAGAAGACATGCTGCTTTAGAAAAGGAAAAAACGCACATCGTTATTGAAAAACCACGCGACCTAGAACAAGAGACTGAGTGGGGAGTGATCGTCTGAGGAGATCCCTTATCAACAATAAACACCTACGTTCAAACTTACCTCAACTCACCGTCGTTACGCCGTCGGTTATTCTCAAGATGAGTGGACGTTTGAACGGAACCGGCGTGGATATCTGCTAAACTTGGTAAATATGTGAGACATATGAATATGTGTAGTCGCAGGGCTCCACCTGGGAGACGAAGGTGGTCGCGTTTCTCCGCTTGACAGCTCAGAACGAAAAACGCTTTGTTTGCTCAGACTCCGGGAGTGGAGGTCGCTGCCCAGGGTGCTGAATTTCACCAGGACCGGGTCAGAGATAAACGAAGGAAAGTGACGGATCAGAGAGACTCTCAGGCGTGCTGTGAATATATTTTCACGTTCTGTATTTTGGAGGAGCCGGGCAACTCATGTGATAATCATTTTCCGAAAAGCGTTGTGAAATCAGGAATGAAAAGTAACCTGCGAGCCGCCTGACTTCGAAATGAAAATCGGACAACATGTGAAATACGGACAGTTGAGTAACACTTCACCTTTGTATTCATTATGCTAATTCAGTGTCTTATTTCGCCCGTCGTGATGTGTGGATATCTTTGATCATCATCCGTGCATTTCAGAGGGCAGAGCACAGAAACAGTCGCAAAAATGGGACAATAATTGAGACAGATCGGGCGGTTTGTTGTTGTTGTCTGTGCTTTGTGTGTAAGGAGTTCAACAGCCCTGTTTTTGAGACATGGCAGCGGCGATTGCCAGCGGTTTGATCCGCCAGAAGAGACAGGCACGGGAGCAGCATATAGACCGACCATCCACCAACAGAAGGAGAAAAAGCCCCAATAAGAATAAAGGGCTTTGCAACGGGAACCTGGTCGACATCTTCTCCAAAGTGCGAATCTTCGGCCTCAGGAAACGCAGACTACGACGACAAGGTGTGGGAAGTTCCGTACATAAGAAGTCTATGCTATGTCTTGAGATAATATACGCCCACATTTCATTTTCACATTCAGCTCTGACAACAAGGGACTCACGGCATGGAACTGCTGTTTATCTTGACGAGAATAGCTGATAGGGTTTGTATAGACTTGTGTTGTGTCTTGACAGATTTCTTTGACAGACTGTTTTTATTTCCATCAGTCTGCAAATCTGTCTTTATTTATTTATTTATTTATTTTTTTTTACGCAAATTGTTAAATATGTAGTAAGACCAGTCAGTAATGAGACCACGTATTCAGCTTAAATCTATGTACGTCATACTTTCAAAATAATTCTCAAAACAATTCTCCTCCGTTTTTAAAGGCCACATATATCAGAGCTGGATATTGTTTTGATTCAAACTAGATATTAATGCATTGTTTGAAATATTCTTGAGATTTGGCAGCCTCTCTATCTTTGCTATACCCTTGGGAGGTGTTGATGTTGAATTATTGGCACATTTCATGAATGCAAGTAAAGCAGCAGGTGCCCAACGTGTTGCAGGAAAAAAAAAAAAAAAATGCTATCACAACATCAGTAAACAACATCCAGTGACAGCTTATCTTAATAGAAATGCCAAATATTCAGTTTAGGTAAGATTAAAAAAAAAAATCTTAGTCTTTCTGTCACCTCAACAGTAATGGAGATCTGTTCAGATGAAAAATGAAATTATGATGGGACTTAAAAATGTATTTTTCTAAATATAAGTATTTCTAGTACAACAATAATTCATTTTGCTTTCATATATCACATTTATATAACAATTTAAAAATTTAAAGTGTGCTAGGTAGGTTTTTAGAATATCAGAAAATCATAAGACGACAAACAATCAACCTATTTTCATGAGGACAAACAATCTTATAAAGTCACCTCAGGACAATCATAGTTAATATGTTAATGTATAATCACAAGTATTATATACTAATTTTTTAGAATCAGAAAATATACGCGTGTTGTGTGTGCATTTTTGGACTGCAAGCAGAAATTATTGTTTAAAAACAAAAAAAAACATTGTAGGCCAGCAGCTTATCCAATAGATGAGCTACAGTCTGATAAAACTATAATAGAGGTGGCGATTTGGAATACTGTATATCATGATACCTGTCAGAGATGTCCAGAGGGGAATCTTGCACAAATAAGTAGTGAGTAAAAGATGTAGCTGTTGCCAGGAGAAACTGAGAGTGATGAATTAGCCCTGCAACGTCTCGGCTAACGTGCACCTGTGACGGCCATCTTATTACAGATGGCGAACAGCTCATGGCCTCCCCTCACACTCCTAGTGTTGACTTTTTCGGAAGGCAGCATGTTATAAGGCTTGTAAGTCAAGCTTACCCACATCGTCACTATTTCTAATTACATATGGTGAATTGAAAACATTAAGTTGTCTTTGAGTATTTGCTGTTTAAGATGACTACCGGTGCTCATGGCTGGTTGGATGGCCTCTTTTGAGTCCCGTTGCCTGTTGCGTTGTTGCCTGAGTTACTTTTGACAGAGCACCCCCTGGGATTTACCTCATTAATTTCCCATTGCAGCTAGATTTACAAAATCTTCAGTGAGCATTTTCACAGCCTTGAGGGCTCACCAGGGGCTCTGTGAAGCTGAGACTTAGCCTGCCCACCCTCATAGGTTCTTTCACATGTGTGTGCTCAGGAGAAATAATGGTTAGTTTAGTGGTGGTAATTTAGTAGTGGTCACAGGAAGGACACTTTGAGCATAGCCTTCGAGCATAGCCTCCCATCATGCAAGGCAGTGAGATGCTACATTCGTCTCCATTTTAACTCTGACTTTTAGGTCGCGACATGCAGACAATAGTAATATTCCCCTGAGTATGGAAAAGCATGTACAGACCATGAACTGAGACATTTGCCTTGTGGCAGTGTAGTAAAAGAAATCAGAGAAGACAGTAGTTTGAAAAAAAAAAAACTTGCTCAAGTGTATTTTCAGTTTGTCAAATCTCTGGCAAAATGAGCAATGATGATGATAATAATGGTGCTAGTGTGGACCTCAAGCCTGTGTTTTATAATTTGCCCAGCACACCATCCAAAAACATTAAACAAGGGACAGTCCTTATATACTGTTTCATATTGATTTATTTGACTTTCTAGACTCTCAAGCAGAATGCTATTATTGACAAGTCATTGGCGTGACCAGATCGTTACAGAGATATGTGTCATATTGCATTGATTCAAAATAATCATGCTGATTAGAGTTCTGCAAATGTGTAAATAATACTAGTGGTAGACCCAAGTAAACTCGCTTTACATTTTTCATGATTGTGTCTTCAGAGACAAATTTTAGGGATCATTCTTGGCTCATAGGGCAAAATTAAATGAAAGATCTAGTGACAGCAATGATAATATATGTGTGTGTCAGAGAACATGAATGTCTTAATATTTTCAAGCAAAGATTTTTCTACACAAGGCCTTGCTTTGGTTTGTAAGGTACAGCACCATTTCAATTTAAGATGTCAAAATGGACACAGACTGTTAACTTTAAATGCCCAGTTAATGCTGTCAGCTGTGACCAAAGTCTTTGCTAAAATGTACATTATACAGTCTGACAGTTGTTTACCTTTTTCCAAAGATCTCACTGGGGTGATATTGTACAATCTGGCAAACAACAGTTGTAAAACTGCAAATAACTTTAGGCTGGGATATAGGTATCTCAGAATAAAGGTTGAATAAAGTTCCCTATAGTTCAGATATTGAAATTAATGACAGGTGGTAGGTTTATTCCAGTTGATTTAGATGCTGGGTCCATATTTCATTTTGAGCCGTCCATGTCTGAATGGTGCAATTCTAATAAAAGGAGGAGGTTGAGTTGTTTGTTAATGTCCATGACCTCAGAAAAAAAAATCTGAAAAACATTTCCAGACATGAAAGGTCTCCATCAAGCCGGTAAAAACAAGTGCATCTTTCATTTATTTAAAATCTCTTTGTTCAAAACAGAGAGGTTATCTGTTTGATTGCATCTCAGAGTGCTGCCATGTAGCAATTTTTACCCTTTTTACACCACAGGACATTTTATGTCCTGTGGCCATGAAAAAATAAACATTGTTGTGAAGTGATTGCTTACTAAAATGCCCTGCTGCAAACTCAATTTATAAATTTAGTAGGTAGAAGGTTCTTATATAGCAAAACGTATAACTCTAACCTTGTATTCAAGTCTCGCTAAAAGCATGTAGCGAGCCATGTAGGGTGCAGAAATCATTTAGCTATCTTTATCAATTAAGTGCAACAAAATTAGATTGTTTTGCTGTATTTATTGTCATTTTGTGCTTCTGCATTTATCCACTGTGAAAGTTCAGTGCTCTAATGCTTATTATCCGGATAAGTGATAAATATGACAGAGATTCTTCCCGGCAAGACATGGTTCAACACGCTGTTTGGACGTTACGTTTTGCGTCCAATTAGAATGCTCAGTGGAATGGAAGACCACCAGTGGAGACTAGCTTTTAATCTCTTTCTATGCTAAGTCTCATTAAAAAGTCTGATGAATCTTGCATACACTCAATTAGTTCTGACTGAAAGTGCATAGCGCCTCCTTTAGTCTTGAGTGTAAGGTGGTGCTTGTTCTTGACTGTGTAAATTACTGAGCTTGATGTCAATTCGCCTATAATGACTAAATTACTTTTCGGTTTTGCATGTTTGACTTCCGCCACGTTCCACCACGTAGTGATATACGAAGTGATATTCATTGTTAATTTACAGAGGTGAGAGGTATAGTGTGTGTGCGTGTGTCTACATGCATATATTTATATGTATGTATGTATATATATTAGGGTGCATCAAATTTGAATGGGAAATTTTAATTTCAAAATATCAATTTGGCTGGCATTGCATTTTGTTCCAGTTAACATAAAAATAACTTTTGCAAAGGTTTGAGGAATTCCACTGAGATTTAGGGGTGCCACCTAACACATGAACTTTGGCGAAATTTCGAAAAATGTGCAATTTTTTGTCTAATTGCCAAAAGGTTGACCTGGAAATGTTGAGTACAGTGAACTTTTATACAGTAACATGTTCTATAGGGTTATCAAAGTAAAAGTTGTTTGTTTGCCCTTTGTGCAACTTGGGCATTTCTCAGAATTAAACTTTCAAGATTCTCCATTAATTTGTCAAGAGGTCAATGGGACATGTTCACGTGGTCTTACCCTGAATTTTGTGCAGCAGTGATGGATGTCGGACACACATATAAAGTTTAATTGACTTTATTGTTAAACACAAGGCGATACTGACACACTTAAAAGAACAAACCCTCTCTAGTGGCTAACTCACTGGCAACTAACAGGGCCTAAATGGTAAGAGCTGACACTAACTAAACTTAAAACTTAATTGCTCAGTCTGTGCCAGAGTCTGCTCCAATGAGCAACATCACGTTAATTTACTGTAACAAATACAATGCTACTCTCAATAAACATGAGACATCTACAGTATACACTGAATATGACATTGTCCACTCTAGAATACTGTTGATGTTAAGCTATTGCTTAGCTAACATAGATAGCTAACTGTGGTTGGCAAACTAATGTTAGCTAGATGTAATGAGCACCAAATACCTATAAATATGACTTAAATGACTTATGATAAATAAGTATACAAAGACACAACTACAGATATGATAGTAATATGTAATAATACATACCCAACACAGAAAGATCACCTCAAACAGAAAGATCACCTCAGTTTTCTTGAGCTGTAGTATTGTTTACCTCAGATCTCAATGGCGACCATTGAGCACTGTTAACCACTTTATCCAACAAACGTGCACCCCTAAATCATCATGTACTGGAAAAATATTTTGCATGTGTTGTTTCTACATATATTGGAACACTTTTAGCACCCAGCCATATCAAAATTCAAGAATTGTGTTTTTTGATGCAGCCTAATATATATATATACACACACACACACACACACACACACACACACACACACACACACACACACACACACACGGACACTCATACACCTTATATAGCATATATATATATATTTATGCCATGGTCTGTCTGAATACTCGATTCTGATTGGCTGGCAGGTGTTGATTAAATTTGTTGAACTGCACAGGTAATTCCAGGTCAGTTTAATCACGTTCTATATTAATGCGCTTCCTATAAACATTGGTAACCATAGTAACATACAGTTACAGTTGAATAGTAATACAGAGGAAAATAAATGTAATTTTTATCGTTCCGGTCAAATATTGCAGCGCAAATATTATTAACATCTTTAATATGTGAATGCTGGGAAATGACCATGGCATAAACGGGATAATTTTGATCCGCTGCGCGTCGGGCGGTTCTTCGCCTCCACGTCGTGCATTCAAATCGTTTAATGTACAGCTAGCCGTTGATTATCCCTTACATATACAGTGGTGTGAAAAAGTGTTGGCCCCCTTCCTGATATTTTATTTTTTTGCATGTGTTTCACACTTTAATGTTTCAGATCATCAAACAAATTTAAATATTAATCAGAGATAACACAAGTAAACACAACATGCAGTTTTTAAATTAAGTTTTTTATTATGAAGGGAAAACAAAATCCAAACCTGTGTGAACATGGCCCTGTGTGAAAAAGTGCTTGCCCTCTAAACCTAATACTAAACCTAATAACTGGTTGTGCCACCCTTTGCAGCAACAACTGCAATCAAGCGTTTGCAATAACTTGCAATGAGTCTGTTACAGCGCTGTGGAGGAATTTTGGCCCACTCTTCTTTGCCACAGCATTTCAATTGAATTTAAGTGGCCACTCCAAAACCTTAATTTTGTTTTCTCCATTTGTGGATAATGGCTCTGACCGTGGTTTGCTGGAGTCCCGAAGCCTTAGAAATGACTTTATAACCCTTTCCAGACTGATACATGTAAACTATTTTGTTTCTCATCTGTTTATGAATTTCTTAAGATCGCAGAATGATGTTTTGCTCTTTAAACATGATTCACTTTGTCAGACAGGTTCTATTTAAGTGATTTCTTGATTCAACAGGTCTGGCAGTAATCAGGCCTGGGTTTGGCTAGTGAAATTTAACTCAGCTTTCTAAAATAATGTGGTTAATCACAGTTCTTTTGGGGGCAATTAATTTTTCACGTAGGGCCAGGTAGGTTTGGACAGCTTTTTTCCCTCAATAAATGAACTCATCATTTAAAAACTGCATTTTGTATTTACTTTCATTATCTTTGTGTAATATTAAAATTAGTTTGATGATCTGAATCTTTTAAGTGTGACAAATATGCAAAAATTTAATATATACATATATATATATATATATATATATATATATATATATATATATATATATATATATATATATATATATATATATATATATATATATATATATATATACATACAGTCATGGCCAAAAATATCGGCACCCTCGCAATTCTGTCAGAAAATGCAACCCTTCTCTCAGAAAATTGTTGCAGTTGCAAATGTTTTGGTACTCACATGTTTATTTTTTTTTGTTTGCATTGGAACAACACAAAAAAACAGAGAAGAAAAGTCAAATCTGATACAATTCCACACAGAACCCAAAAAATGCACTGGACAAAATTATTGGCACCCTTAATTTAATATTTGGTAGCACCCCCTTTGGAAAAAATAACTGAAATCAATCGCTTCCAGGTTCTTACACCTCTCTACTGGAATTTTGGACCACTCTTCTTTTGCAAACTGCTCCAGATCATTCAGATTTGAAGGATGCCTTCTCCCAACTGCTGTTTTGAGATCTCTCCACAGGTGTTCTATGAGATTCAGATCTGGACTCATTGCTGGCCATTTCAGAACTCTCCAGCACTTTGTTTGTTACCATTTCTGAGTGCTTTTTGAAGTGTGTTTCGGGTCATTGTCCTGCTGGAAGACCCATGACCTCTGGTGCAGACACAGCTTTCTGACACTGGCCACTACGTTGTGCCCCCAAAATTCTTTGGTAATCATCAGATTTCATAATACCGTTCACACAGTCAAGGCATCCAGTGCCAGAAGCAGCAAAGCAACCCCAAAACATCTTTGAACCTCCACCATGTTTGACTGTAGGGACTGTGTTCTTTTCTTTGAAGGTCTCATTTCTTTTTCTGTAAACAGTGCCATGATGTCCTTTACCAAAAGGCTCTACTTTTGTCTCATCTGTCCACAGTACGTTCTCCCAGAAGGATTGTGGTTTTGTCACATAAGTTTTGGCAAACTCCAGACTTGCTTTTTTATGCCTTTGTGTCAGCAGTGGTGTCCTCCTGGATCTCCTACCATAGCGCCCCTTTTCATTCAGATGGCGACGGATAGTGTGAGCTGACACTGTTGTACCCTGTGTCTGCAGATTAGCTTAATTTTTTGGAAGTTAATCGGGGTTCTTTATCCAACATTCGAACAATCCTTCGTTGTAATTTTTCATTAATTTTGCTCTTCCATCCACATCCAAGGAGGTTAGCTACAGTGCCATGGGCTGTAAACCTCTTGATGATATGGCGCACAGTGGACGCAGGAACATTAAGATCTCTGGAGATGGACTTGTAGCCTTGAGATTGTCCATGTTTTTCCACAATTTTTTGTCTCAAGTTCACAGACAACACTTTACACTTCTTTCTTTTCTCCATGCTCAGTATGACACACAACACAAAGGTTGAGTCAACTTTTCTCCATTTTAACTGGTTGCAAGTGTGATTACTATATTGCCCACGCCTTTTACTTGCCACAGGTGTGTCTAAATACAAATTACATGAGCATCACATGCTTGAAAAGCAGTTATTTCTTACAATTTTGACAAGGTGCCAATAATTTTGGCCAGTCCATTTTTGAGTTCTTTGTGAAATTTTATCAAGTTTGACTTTTCTTCTCTGTTTTTTGTGTTTTTGCAGTGCGAACAAAAACAATAAGCATGTGAATATCAAAACATTTGCAATTGGAACAATTTTCTGACAGAATTGCATGGGTACCGATATTTTTGGCCATGACTGTATATATATATATATATATATATATATATATATAATAAAATAAAATCTAAAATATATAAAAAATGCATGTCCCTGTTACACTTAATGTTTACACTAAGTGCAAATAGCAATAGATTCTGTTTACAGCTAGATTTTCTGCTATTTATACTACTTATTGCAAACAGTGGCAATTATCTGCACCTCAGTATTGTAGTACATTATAAAACAGTATGCAGTAATAAAATGTTGAGTGTAAATTATAATTTTAATTCCAATTATTAAATGGATGTCACCTTATTGGGACAATAAATCCCTCCCTACACCTACCATAACCCTACCCGATACTTTAAGTTCAACTTTTAGATTATTTCCTTCATTATTATTGAAAATACATGCCTTTCCGACGTGATGTCTAATTTGAAAAGGTAGGGGGAAAAGTTGCAAAACGCAGATTCGAACCTGGGTCGATTACGTCAAACACGACTTCATCACGTATTTCACCATCTGCGCCACTGGAGCTATTACGCGACAAAACAAGAGGTGGGATTTATCGCATGAACCAATCACATCCAATCATAACCGATCATATCCAATTATAGCGCGATGGAGGCATTGCCTCCTCTCACATGATTTTCCCCCATTCATCTCAATGAGCCTCCAGAAATGTCACGGCACGCTTTGGGGTCTCTGTTGTAAGTCAATGTACCGAAGGGAGGCAAGCCTCTGCTGTAACTTTACCTGCGGGTGTCACTGTTGGACAGTGTTTTTTTATAAAAACAAGTGACTTTTTAACTTTTAATGTCATATTTAGTCATATTTGCTCTGTTTTATTTTTGTAATATCGATTATTTTCTCATCCAATTTTGAGGAGAGGAGACACTGCCTCCCTTGCCTCCTCGGAGGAAACGCCCCTGATATATATATATATATATATATATATATATGTACACACACACACACACACACACACACCTTATTTCTTGCGATATTGTTTTCATAAAATACGATTAATTTTTGTAGAAGAGTATGAATTTCATAAAACTAGTAGTTCCCATATGTAATGTAATAGCAGCGCTTTCTCAGTCTTTCATGTGACTGTGAACATTATGAGTGTGCTTACGAAAGCTGGAAAAGCCCTTCTCCTGTTCCTGAAAGTCTATAGTGGGTCAATCACATGTGGTTAAGTCTGCAGCTGGTGCTGTGTGCAGTGAGACTTGCCCCCCCCCCCAATCCGTGTCTGTCTGATGATTGCTACCTCAACCCGTATGTCTCCTTCTGTCTCTCTCTTCACCACACACAAAAAACCATGCACCTACAGCTAACTTTTTATCAGGATGAATGTTATCATCCATCATCTTTAAAAAATGTATTTATAGAATTTTCAGATGTCACAATGCCTGATTCTTTACACTCAGGGCGGCAAAGCAGTTGGTAAAGTTAATATAATATAAGATTATAAGCGATAGTCCATCAAAAAATGAAAATTCTGTCAACATTTTCTCACCGTCATGTCGTTTTAAATCTGAATGAATTTCTTTCTTCTGTTGATCACAAAAAAGGTATTTTGAAGAATGACAAATAACACTGAAGCCCATTGACTTCCATTGCATGTAAAAAAAAAAATCAAAAATCAAAATATCAAACAGTTTTGAAAACTCATGGTAATTTCATGGAAAAAGGCAGTGAGAGATGTATGTTCAACTTCTGTATGTTACGTTAATGCACTTAATTGATTTTCTGGATGCTTTTCTAGAGAAAAAGTTTCAAAACTCATCCTGAACAATTTGTGCTGCAATTATACTTCAAATTGGATGGCTTGTTGAAGAGACTTGTACTATTACTTTTCTATGATTTTTCTCTGGTAGACAATGAAGCAGTCGAAAAAAAGTCCAATAATAGACTTACATTAAAAGAGGGAACTAAGCCATATCTAGAGACCAGAATGTCATAGACACTCGGAAGGTTGGCTCTTTTGACTTGGTCCAGCCATATCACCCTAGCAAAGCCCTAGCACCACTCAAAACACCCAATCTGTTACGTAGCAACATGCAAAAAACACAGAGCATCTTAGCAACAGATAACACCTTGGGAACCACCTGGAACACCTTAGCAGCAGCATGCTAAAAAAGAGTCCAAACACTTTTACAACCACATGTAGCAAAATCATGGTATCTTATGGTGGTGAGTTGTGCATGGGCAAGCACCACGTACATTTTCTTCAGAAAATGTACAAATCTAATTTTCCTTACATCCTCTAAATATTGCATGCGTACATTTGGGGATGCTTATGGAACCGTAGCTCATGCCCATCTTTTTGATTGTTCTTTGTGCTTTTTTTTTTTTTCTGTAAGTAAATGCTTGGGAGCTCTTTGCTATCTTTAAGCGTCTCAGGATGCTGTCTCAGCAGTATCACTGTGTAGGTGGAGGCAGATATCATAAAGCACCACTGTGATTAGCATTCTTTGTATCTCTCTTTCCCTTTAAACTCGCCCTCTCCTTCCTTCTTTTGTTCTTTTCTCTCACCCTCTCATTCGTTTTCTCTCTCCACCTTTGATGTGCCAGATTCTTCAGCTCTGCCCTGGCGTAACACAGGCAAATCCAGGGCAGCAGGCCAACGGTAAACAGCAGCATTGTACCTATATCAATTTGACAAGGCAGTTATTTGTTTACCAGCCTGTAGTTAAGCACTGCAAGGCTGGTTAAGTGTATCACAGGAGACCCTTATAGCCAAATGAGGCTACGGCATTTATGCTGTAAGAAATCCTCCTGTTTTTCCTTCCTGTCTCTTGAAATTGGTGTCACTCGCATCTATTTATGTGATTACCCCCGAGCAGTTTTTGCTAAAGCACAATCCAGCCTCCCCAGAGTTAAACAACCAACGGTAGTATGTTTTGTTGTTGTTGTTGTTGTTGTTTCACACTATCGTTTTACAATTTGCCCTGAGTACATTTACAATCTTAAAGGGGTATTTCCCCAAAAAATCCCTCACGTCGTTCCAAACTTTTATGACTTTCTTTCTTTGTGAAACAAAAATTTAGCTCATGTCTGCATATTCAAACTTGGTACATTGTGATTTATTTGAAGACAATTATTGATGTCAAACCTGGAGCAAGGCGTCTTCCTGTCTAATGCTTCAGAAGACTTGGAACGAGATAATTTGGTGTGAATGCTTGGTGCTGTTTTTGAATGCTCTTCCACCACATGTCTACTGTATTTAGATGAGTTCCAGATGAGTTTTTGAATTGCCACTGTCTAGTATGCACACATCTGATGTTCCATTAGTGATACAGTACTTCTGAGCAAATACATCTCGAAAAACAGTGTAGCTATGCGTGTATGAACTCTGAAGTAAAAGACAGTGTTTTGATTGAACATTCTTTGGTTAGTTATTTCCTTTAGATTTCCACTCTCAGATGAAAAAAAACTAAAAACTATCTGTTTCTCTTCAAAAGAAACACAAGAGTTGACAACATTTCCTTTATCTTAATTTTACTGCAGTATGTACGACATTATAAAATCCAGTTGAATTCTGTCCAAAAACAGACCTGTGACAATTTGTGCACACAAAATTTGTAATCATCAAACCATCCCCTTCTGTTTAGTAATCAGATTACAGTGCTACTCAAACTGTTCATGTGAAGACTGAGATCACTTGTCTGGTTGCCTCACTGATTTGTAAAGCTCCCTGTTGATATCAATTTTAATTATTTTTGTATCATCTACTGTACTGCTTTACAGTTATGTCATCACACTGATGTAACAATATGCTTTATATTATTATTAATATTATTATCCTTTCTGGATTTGTTTTTGTATGGAATTTGACACCACATGGTCAAGAAACATCTTTATCAGGCCTGGCTAAAGAGGGCGCTTTGGAGTCTATTTCATATTAAAGTCACTGCACAGCACTTTCTTGTTCTATGGAACATAAAAGAAGATATTTTGTCTGTACTGTGGAAGTCGATGGAGCTGTTACTTGGTTCACAGTGTTCTTCAGAATATCTTCTTTTGTGTTCTGTAGAAGTAAGAAATGCATACAGGGTTGGAATGACATGAGGGTGAATAAATGATGACATTTTTGGGTTGACTGTAATTAAAAATTTTTGTATTTACATATATTGGTAGATTACATAAATTTACATGTGCCTTTGTAATATCTATAGACTGTAGTTCATCTATAAGAAGTGCTTATTGAGTGTTTTCTGTCTTTCTCCACAGATCCCCAGCTCAAGGGTATAGTGACCAGGTTATATTGCAGGCAGGGATACTACTTGCAGATGAACCCAGATGGATCTCTTGATGGGACTAAGGATGACAGTAGTAATTCTTGTGAGTTCCCTCTAATTTCATAATCATTGCACATAATAAATAATCAAAACATGAACATGTTTCAAAAGGAATGACTCCTGCTTGATAATTCTGGTGTGCAAAATGCTACAGCTACACTTAATAGGTAAAGTGTGCTCAAATGCATATCATTACTTCTACTACACACACTTTTAAAGTCCCTGTTACCGATTCATTTTCTGTAGTTATCACTGTTGCTGATATGGCAGTAGGCTGGTCCTTGGGGAGATGTGTGTGTGCATGTGAGGTGATAACTCAGGAGGCAGTGGTGTATTATTAGCCTCTACTGGGCCTGCTTTTCAAATGCTTCAGGCCAGCTGCTTAATTTGATTTTAATATGTAGCTGTACTGACAGAGTGACACACAGAGGGCTCTCTGTCAGTCACACACTCTGAGAGAAGATGACACTTGACATTTGTGACACTAAGAAACACACTTACACAAATGCAGAAAACAACTGTAGAGTTGGCTTTTTTTTTTTAGATACACTGAATTTTTGCTAATGTAATCAAAGTTTCCCAAAAGTAATCTAACAAGTGCTGGCAAGGCACACATTTTAGGTAATTTATATTGGCTATTTATAGAAACTATATAAGTTGCAAACCCAAATATAGCTAAAAAATGCTAAATACTACAATACTTTTTTTTCATATTGGTAAAATTATAGTTAAAATCAGTTATTTATATTAATTATATACAATTATTATGTTGCAAACCCAAATGTAGATAATCCAAAAAGAATCTGGACAGTTTTGAACAATTAAGCTACAATTACATTTTATAAATTGGATAACAAAATGTCAAATCAAGTGTTAAGTGCAAACAATAATTTTAGACCTTATCTTTGAAGCAACATCTTTGTCTAACATCAACAGTATTGTTTGATCATTTGATTTTGTGTGAAAATGCTTGTGTTATTTAAAAAATACATTTGCTTTGATTTTTTATTCATATATTATAATATATACATTTATAATTTATATAAATTCTGTTAGTTACAAACCAGTATAGATAGAGAAATGGAGATGGAGAGGTGAAGAAAAAGAATGAAAGGGCATGAAATGGCATTCAATATCATGGATGCAAAGTCCATTTTGTGCCCTTGTAAGAATCTGTTCCAGTGTGCCGGTGGAGCACTTCCAGAAACTCACTTTGATGTAACCATCCCACTCATATTTTGCCACACCAGAGTCTTCCAGACCAGGGCTTTTCTGAAATCATTTTCATTCAAGCACCCCGGGAGCTCTGCCAATTACCAGTGAGTTGAAGTGAGTTCATTACACTGTAGGTTTAAATCACCCTTTGGATGCGCTTAGTGTCACCAGCTAGGCTGTTACTCCCCTCCAGTACAAACAATGGCCGTTACCTAACAAGACCGAAGAGCTGCTCCAACAACAAAAGATCCATTAAATCTGCCACGCACTACTACTGCCTCCAGTCGCTAGCCTTCTATGCTCTAGCTTGTAGCGCCAGGCTTCTGTTGCTGCCTACTGGGCATAAGAACAATTATTCTACATAATATGAGGCCTCCATTCAATTTTTGTGTATCAGTTTTTATGCTCCACACTATCCCTGTTTATGCACTCTGTGGAGTGCGGCCCATGTTCAGTTTATGGGTTGAGATTTGAAGCCCATTGTTTATCATTCTAATTCCATTTTAGTGATGTTAGCTATTATTATTGGGGTTAGAGGTTTGTTCTACATCCTAATCACTTTTAGAACTGCATAGCAACATACAAAAACAACCACATATTCAAATTTTCTTAAAAAATTGTAACTTTTTTTTTTTTAATTTTCAGATTTAACAGTAATTCCTCAATTCTTATTTTAGATATAATTTGTTGAATTTTAAATTGATGGAAAAGTTACATTTGTTAACCCCTGTATTGTCTTCACAGCGTTGTTCAACCTCATCCCTGTGGGCCTTCGGGTCGTTGCTATTCAGTCTGTGAAGACGGGCTTGTACATCGCCATGAATGGAGAAGGCCATCTGTACACATCAGTGAGTACACAGTTGTATACTTCGGATAACAATTCTAACAATTCCAACAATTCTCTGTTTCAGAACCTAGTGAATTACTGTCTACATAAGCAGCATCCTTCTAAGGCAGTGTCCTGTACCTGTAATAACTGATTGTTTATGGGAGAATTGATACACAACTGATTCTAATACAGTTTGACATTACCATATTGCTACACTATAGATACTATTATTTAATAGCCATAAAAATACATAATACACACAAATATTGGGTAAAACACTCCATTGTGATTAGATTGAAGTTTAGATGTCTTATAAGGAAACTCACTTGGTTCTGAAACAGGTTTTGACTGGATTTTAAATCTACCATAGTTTAACTTAGAAACATCATGATTTTGTGATCTTGGACACGTACAAAATCTGCAATCTGCCCACTCTCGCTCTCAATATCAGTCAGTGGTTCACTCTCAGATGTCGGCATAGCCATCTCATTTACAATGACACATCAGCTCAGGCTCAAAGCTGATACCCTCTTCGCTACTGCTTTATAACCTTTGAGCTCAAACTCATCTGAAGATAAATTCTCACTGCAGGTAAAAGATGAGTCATTGTGACTACCACAAATTTTTGTGATCTATTATTTAATTCTGTAAAAACTGATATTGCACTAATACACAGACGTCGTATCTGTCCAGACAGGTATACGGGTAGCTGAGAGAAGTTAAGCAGAAATGTCTTTGTATGCCAGAAATCATTATGGAGCTATAATACATAATAGAGCATGTCTCTGTTATGGTTTTAGTTTTGAATGCAAACCACAATTATGCACACCCACATGTGCATTAGTGGTTTTATAAAGAACTGATGCTGAATGTATCATGCTACATTAAATTCTTCATGTTTACCATCAAACACTACATTTAGCCTACAGTGCAATGTATCCACCTTGACCAGATGGTCATTAATTACTGGCAACCATGGCAATCAGTGAGGTGTTACCTTTCCTCTCTGGTGCTGGTCATTATTGACAGAGCACTGCACAGTACAAATTCATCTTTTCCATGAGCACTTGATTGAATCCTGTTGATATGCAATCTATATCTCCAAAAATATTGGATATTTTTATTGTAGCACTTCTTACAGTATGTTGTTTGTTTTCCTAATTTAGAAGTAATTTGGGATAAAAGCGTGTACTGATTTTATAAATGTTAATTTAAAAGTAATCATGTAAATTTAATAGTCAACACATACGGATAACTTTGCATACAGAGAAAGGGAGATGCGAGACAATCCCCAAAAGTATTTTGACAGCTTTGAACATTTAGGACACACTTGAAATTAATAAATTCAACTGAATTAGATGAAATGTAAAACCAAGTGTGATCCGCAAACATGTGATGTTACACCTTTTCTCTGAACTAACTGTTTTTTAGACTTTTAACCAGTTGGTTCAAAAAAAAAAAAAAAAAAAAAATGCAACTACTGTTTCTTAATTTGAACTTTTTTGGTGATTTTTTTTTTCTTTGCTTGAAAACTGTGTTTGCGTTACGATAAATTACACTTGCTTTGATATATGTATTTTATATTGTTGTCATATATTTTGGAGAGTGTCTAAAGTGCCTCTGTATATGCCTCATACATGTTTCCAATTATACAGGTATTTTTAGTGCTAGACATTGGTTTTAAAATAATGGTTATATGGACTAGACATGTTGATATGCAGAAGCTGTTCTTCCCTGGTAACAAGCTAAAACTTCCAATATTCAGCCACAGCTGACCCAGCATATTTCACTGGGGAGTCTTATACAATGACAATCTTTCTCGGTCCTAATGGGCTTACTAATCAACTCCATGGATGCGCCCACACACTCTCTCAGCTTTCTATCACTGCTTCTTTTCTGCTCTCTCTGTTCCTGTGTGAATGACTCAGGTAATGGCAGAGAAAGCTCCACTCCTTTTTCTCTGTCTGCTCTCTGAGGTTTGTACATTCATTTGTCATTATTCCTCATTTCTATGAGAATGTGCAGTTATTACCTGACCCCTCCATCCATTAGAGGCCATTTTTCATTAGTGAATAAAATAAGCGCACTTATCCTGTAGATGCCCTCAGATTTTTATTAAAAATGACATTTAATTCTAGCACTACAGCAAACATGAGTTTAACCATTTTGAAGAGCTTCATAGAGTTTATAGTTTTTGCTAAATTAAATTAATAAAAATAATCAATGGAATTAATAGTATTTGCAGCATTTTGGGATAGACTGCTAGGCAGGAAAATAGACCAGAATGAGATTTATTATTATTCTGAGACCACTAAAACTGGTCTGCTGTGGCTGAAATGAGTTTTGTGTCCATTTCTGTCATTCCAACATTTTATTGTATCACAGATTAATGACATTTTTATACTGTACGATCAATCGTTACTCATTTTCCTTCATCAGTCAAACACAAATGAAGGCACGCTGAAGGCCCACTTTGATTAGTTGATCTCTATTCTCTCTTAGAGGCAGGCTGAGAGAATACGATAGTGCCGTTGAATAGATCAGAATTCCATTAAGAAGCTCTAGCACTGCATCCTGGTCTTTTGTCTGTCAGGCCTATTTTTTGTACAGCGCGGGAGTACAAGTGACCCGATAGTATCGAAACATCCTGGAGTCTCGGCACAATGGACTCATGCCTGGGAAGAAAAGAAAGACTTCAATAATCTTCCATTTTTCAATCCCTCTCTTTTGTTCAAAGGGCTCAAACTCTGCTTTCCTCTCTGCCGTTGATGTTCATAGGCTGATTCATCCTTTGGAATAATAATCAAGCTCCTTTTCTGGGTGGCTGCAGGTGTGACAGTTATATAAATACAAAACAGCATTGCTCTGAAAAGCAAACATACTTGTCTGCTTAAGTGAATGAGAAATTTGCATGTAACTTTTAAAACAATTGGCAAAGAACATTTGCAAAAAAAGAAGAAAACAAGAATTGTATATTTATTCATTTGAGTTGCTGTATGAAATTATATGGCCAAGTGATTTGGCTTTTCGTGGTTATATGGCTCTCTTCAAAGCTGTTTGTTCTCCTCTATGGATTGAAGAGGTCTATAGCTTTATCGCCCTGCCACACTTGTTAGAGCTACCTTTCATGAGTGTTAGATTGACTCTTCACATCAGTAGACTGGCCCCTGTAGGCTTACATCCCTTTGGTGCTTGTGTAGTTTGAACTATTGCTACCAGAGATTGCTTACAAAGCTCAGTTCTCTATAGAGTCAATTTGATTTGTTAAGTATTTGATTTATTATCTGAACACTTGTATGATGCAGCCACAGTGCAATGCAGTAATGAATAAATCTTATTATGGATCTTTTTGGCGTATTTCTAATGATAGAGATTTTAGGCCTACGAATTAACGTAATCACAAATGTCATCTCTTGAAATAATGACAATATTTCCGCTCACTTGATGTTTTCTACAGTACTTGTAATCTCATTCAGTGTTGGCGGTGTATAATAGTGGGCTATAAAAACATTCAAATCTTTCCATGTTTCCTGCTATGAGTTTGCTGGCTGCCAGGATTTATTGTAGGGTAAACATATATGTTGGTTAAAGATAAGAACTTGTCTTCTTACGGCATATTCACATAACCTGTCCAGTCAGAGATAAGCACCGTCCAATCCCTGTCTTCCCGCTGACGATTGTGAGATTATCAGCACTGTTAAAACTAATAAAATACTGTCACAATTTTTAGACACATTTATTCCTGTAGTAAGGGGCACGTTTCTCCAATGGGCCAGAAAACTCAGACCAAAAAACAACCTGAGGATATAAGCTGTAACAGACAAGATATGAGTGAGTTCATGCCATGGCATTTCTCAGTGATGGCAGATGGCTCAGACTGATTATATTCTCAAGTGTTTATTATTCTCACCCTCGTGTCTAAATCTTCTTACACATTTTTTGTTTGTTTGTTTTGTTTGAACAAGCAACCAAAATCACAGAGCATAATATTTTATGATGAAATGCCTTATTAAATGGAATATGCAAAAAAGCTTTAGCTTTTATTATTTGTATTAAATTTGCATCTTGAATGCGAATCGTGATGAGAACCTGTTGGTTTTTTTTAAATAATCTTCACCAACCTGTGTTACATGAATGCAGAGGGAGAAACCAGGGACTCGTGAGAAACCATCTTCATGCATTAATGAACAATAAGGTCAAAGCTACAAGCTGGCTTGGAAAATAGAATCAGGGGACAAGTCGTCTATAAATAGGTCTTTTTTCATTCTGTTAAGATGAATAATACCACAATTACTATTATGTCTTTTTCTATTATTGTCATTTGGCCTATATATAGTAGGGTTGCACGAAACACTGGTATTACGGTAGTATCGCAATACTAAAGCTTAAAAATACCCGCGGTGCCATTGCATTTTTTAAACTGTAGTATTGTCCATACGGTACCGTAAGATATGTTGTATGCACAGCGAGAACACTGTTTAAAACGTTCATTTGAACATGCATGCCAGCAGAAACATTACAAGTTGATTGCCAAATGTCTTTCTGCTGTGCTGTGCTCTGTGTAGTATAGTCTGTGTATACGCGTTATATGGTATTGAGTGTTTCCTGATGCTTCAGTTCAGTTTGCAATGAGAAGTTGCATTTGCACGTCGTTGTTCGTGCTGCAGTTTATCAGAAGAAAGGGTCTAATTCAGACCATCTGATGTCATTTTAAAAAACAGCAGCTCAAGCATCACTTATTCAACATCATAATATATTACAAGAAAGTATTCTCTCAGTTTTATTCATTTGACCACTTCTAGAACAGGTGTAATAGTTTGTTTCTGGAAGCATCTTTGCGATCACAAATGCAAATCCATTCATCAGCATAGCGGCTTGGCACTTGGTTCTTCTTATCAATCATTATATATGTATTTTTATTCATTTAAAATGTTATGTTTTAATATACATGCTGCTAACCCGGAAATTTCAAGATATGCGAGCAAAAAATGCTCCTGACAGTTCGGCAAAATGACACGAGCAAGAGTGTTGTTTTTGTTCCATTTCTTTGTTCGAATCCAAATCTGCGTTGGCTTGGGAGAATCACTGATTCACTAAGCCATTCATAAAAACCGTTTTGAAAGAATCGTTCGAATGACTCAGTGATTCAATCACGAAATTCTGCCACCTGCTGGCCGTTTTTAAGTTTCCCATCTAAAAGTAGGCATATTACATTATTTTTTCAACATATTTCTATATTCAGAATTTAGTATTTAAAACATTAATCTAATAACATTATTTATGCAATTATAAATACAGTCTAAATGTATAAATGGCACATCTAAATTAGGGATGTGCATCAGCGATCGAGTACTCAATTACTCGGCCGTGACAGCGATGATCGATCATGAAAACGATGATCGTGGGAAAAAAAAACAATTCTGATTGGTTATAGCAGCACTTTGGGTGGCACCCTGAGCTCTGATTGTTTAGCTTGCAACAGCATGGGGTTCAAAGTATAGACGTGAGAAGAGAGAGAAGCTTGGCTTTGAAGTCACGTAGTGATGTCTGGGTTAGCTACATACACATCTGATTAATCTAATAGGATTTTAGTATTTAGTATCTACATGCAGCTGAATGCGCTGCATATTACCAGTATTTAGTTCCATGCTCAAATGCAATGCCCGATATTGACTGAGTTATTTGAGACGGTCATATTGCTTTTAGATGTTTCTTTTTAAAAAAATACCGATCCTATAATAATGCAACAGTGATGTTTTTGCTTCGTATGGCTTCGAAAACTTGCAGGCAATTTTAGGAATCACGTGATAATGTAGATGAAAATATAGCACAAATCTGCCATAAACATTAATGACATAAGTATTATAATGAGAACTTTATAGGATGTGAAATCTTTAGTAAATCCGTCCTTACTCGTGTTTCAGCGCGCTGTTTAAAGTGCATCACGGCGGGAGCACTCTCTCTCTCTCTTGCTATAGCGCGTAACTTAAAGTTCACTGGCATATGCATCCTTTTGTGTAAATACAAGTTGTAATGTTATGTTTATGTTATGTATCTAAGTTATCTGATTAATGTCATAGGAAGCGTCATAGAACGGGTTTCAGTTTATTGGCATAAAGTCAGCTTCACCTCAGGCAGCTGTTCTTTTTTAGATGCTTCTTTTTTAATAACATTGCTGCATCATAATCATAATCTAACATCTAATCATGTGTTCATGTTTTCATAGACATGTTTTCATGTCATATTTTTATTTTTAACATTCATTTTCATAACAGCCTTCAGATATTTTCATTATCTCCATTACGGCCATGCCCCGCTCCCCGCACACGCCTTGCCCCCGATTACTCGATTAATCGTTTTTAAACCTATTGTCGATAGAAATTGCCAAAAATGCCCATCCCTAATCTAAATGTCACTTCATGCAGCTTCTGTGCATTGCTAAGATGAGTTTTGTTCAGATCATTTCATGGATAACAATAGCCAGTCATTCATTCACATTAATTAAGTATTCAGAGAATAATATTGTCTGTTTTCACTTACATCTATTTATTTATTAAATTTTGATTCATTTTGTAGAATTGAATTTTAAATCAACACAATACTGCATGTTATCGTGATACTACTTTGTATCGTGATACTTCAGCTGGTATAGTATCGTAAGACATTTTTATGGTATCATGACAACCCTAATATATAGTTATAACTACGCCCATGTCCATTGTGCAGGCAATTAAATTTTGAATAGACCGTCACTAAGCATAAGCACTTTTGCAACTAAGCATAAGCACTTTTGCAACACATAGCCCAAGGGTCAACGACAAGATGTCCGTGCATCTTTTTTACTGGCATTGGTATAGAGAGCAGGCTAGTTCACCTACAGTATATGAACCAATGCAGTCATTTAAAGGCGGAAGGAGGTTTGGGAGGAAGGTGTCTTGTGAAAGCCCAGTCGTTAATGGAGCCCCACCATTGAGATGGTGCTTGGCACACTGATAAAGTTTCCCTCTGCCAGCTTGTACAGCAGAGAGAGGTCTTATTTGGAGATACATAGGCAAAACAAGGTCAGGTGACTAATGGAGGCAAAAGCAATTTCACTGTCAGACAACATCTAAATGGAATCCTTTGCTTGCTCCCCGACAGTGGCATTACTGCCGTGCCAGTTTCATCTCTTTTAGGCTGGCCATATCTTCAGGCAAGTTTGGCCACGTTTTCAATTTACATTAATTTGTGTCATCTGTTTTCAGCCATGTAATGACTTTATGAGCTTTGGAACACAAGCTGTGAACACAAAAGGGCTTTATGGACTGAAGCATACGGTCGTCTGCAATATTTAATATTCTCTGTTTATAAGGTGCTTTGGTTCTTCTTGAGTTTTGCAATGTTGGCCTGACACATCCCAAAGGGAAAAAATGCCATAAATGTACCTATAAGATGCTCCCCTTTGGGGTTGGCAAGATTTATTATTGTTTTTGAAAGATGGCTTTTATGCTTGCCGAGGGTACATTTATTTGATCAAAAATACAGTAGAAACCGTAATATTGTGAAATTTATTACAATTTGAAATGACTGTTTTCTATTTTAATATATTTCAAAATGTAATTTATTCCTGCAGTGGCAAAGCTGAATTTTTAGCAGCCTTTACTCTTCAGTGTTACATGATCCTTCAAAAATCAGGATTTGGTCCTCAAGAAAAATATCTGATTATTATCAATTTTAAAAACAGGCATAATGCTTAAAAGGGATAGTTCCCTCAAAAATGAAAATTCTGTCATTTCCTCACCGTAAAGTTTTTTTTTTTCCAGAACCATATGAATTCATTTGTTCTGTTGAACAGTGAAGATATTTTGAAGAATGTGGGACCAGTTGCTGGGCCCCATTGACCTCCATCATATATTTTCTCCACAACTGTGGTTACACACATTCTTCAAAGTTTCTTCTTTTGTGGAACATTTTTGTGGAAACTGTGATAAATAGTTAGTTTAAAAGAAGAGCATTATTTAAAATAATCTTTTGTAATATTATAAATGTATTAACTGTCACTTTTGATCAATTTAACATCTCTTAACTGAATAAAAGTCTTAATTTATTTTATTTTCTTATTAACCCCAAACGTTTGTACAGTAATGTATGAGAATGATATATTCAAGAGAATGATGTTCTGTAAAGCTTTTTTAGCTGCTGTAGGGGGAGTTTAGCTTTCTCTTTATACTGCTAGAAAGCATTTAGGGCCATATTTACTAAACTGGGCAAATTAGCGTTACAGCGCAATTCCATAAAAGCACCAATGGGAGGTGAAAATTCTGCAGGTGATTTACTAACAATGCGCACATTAAAGACAATAGATGCAGCTAGATTATTTCCATAATGTCCAGCGCAATCTACCAAGAGCAGCGCAAATTACCGCCTGCTTTAAGACATGCTTTTTTGGGCATTAAATAATGGCACAAAAACCAGTAATTTGATGAGTGCAAACATTAGTAAATTGTGTTGCATGATTCATTTTAATGCTCTCCTCCCTTAAATTTTGCGCGTAAAAGGAAAACACCTACAAATGCATATTCAATATGGTCAGGCATAAAAATAACTAATTCTATGCTAATTCTTCACTGCGCGTCTTTAGTAAATCCTGACAGCACTATTTTAACGCCAAAAGACGGTTTGCACTGGGGCAAACTGTTGGTAAATCTGGCGTTTAGAATGGAGACATCATTCACAAATTGGTGAAAGGACTTCATCTATAAACAGAGGCGGACATTAACTAAGTACATTTACTTGAGTATTGAGACTTTAACTTCACTACATTTGAAAGACAAATATTGTACTTTTCACTCCACTACATTTCTATCAAGGTCCTCGAAGTAGAAAGTCATTACTATGTAGCAGCTTTGAAAGTCAGTGGGTGATTTTCTTCTTCTCCAAAACATGACGGTTTATCAGTAATCACTCTTGTAGTGCTACATGAAATGATTTCCCAGATTTTTTGTGAACACTGACCAGTTGCGAATGTGATATTTATTTACAACAATTCAATAATAAAAAGTTAATAATGTGGTATATATTAGACACAATATTGTCTGATTTTGCTAAATTGTGGACGTGAAAATATTACCTATAAAGTCACAGAAGAACTGTTGTGCGTCTCTTAATAAAACACAATAGGTGTTGGACTTGAAGCAGCACTGCACAGACCGTTCTGTATGTGACATCAAAGTACTGCGAGAGCGATTAGACAGCATTTTTGAAATTTTTGTTTTGATGTCAAATAAGTCTTTTTTGTTAAAGCAGCGTTGCTGTTGTAAAGTTATACAGCTACAGTTGTGTTGCTGGGTTTTCAGTAGGTGTAATGTATTGTAAGTTGCTTCAGAGGTATTGCAAGGATTATGTACAACAATAATAAAACAGTGCATTGACATAAACAAGGAAATTTACTTTTGGTACTTAAGACCTTTTAAAAGCAAGTACTTCTGTACTTTTACTTAAGTAAAAATCTGTCTTTACAACTTTTAGTTGTAATGGAGTAATATTTGACCAGCAGGATCTGTATTTTCACTTAAGTAATGAAGTTGTGTACTTTGTCCGCCTATGTCTATAAATGACGAGCAACATCACTTGTTATTTGGTCAGAACAACTGGTCTTGGATTTATTGACATGATAGTTATGCAAGTTTGTTCGTTCACATATCCATAAAGATTTGAGCTGTCCGCTCAATTGAATCTCCAGTTTTTCTTTGTGGAAGGGCCATACAATCATAATGGAGGCTGGTAACTCTACATTGATCCTCAAATGAAAGGGTGGTGGTTGTGTCAGGTAAAATCACTTTGTAAAATCTGCCTATGTCTTCATAAAAAAGAATGCTGCAAGAAAGAGACGGCCTACTTTTGGAGCCGTGCGTTATGTGTAACTGACAGATAATCTGAGCGCAACAGAGTGGAAAGAACGCAGTATCGATTAGAGAGCAGGAGACAGTCTGAGAGGTGGAGGATCTTCTTGATGGCACAGGAGGAAAAGCTTTGGGTATGTCGGTGGCATATTGTTGTGAGCAGTCAGGCTTCACTTAAGACATTGTCTACAGAAGCCCTAGTGGCTTATGCATTCGTGGAAAACATTTTCTGTTTTCCTGACCAAGGTTGTTTGAGTAGGTGTAGATATTTAGTCAGGTTAGATGATGAATAGAAAGATTGTATTGTATAGAGCTGTCATTGTGGGAAGCAAGACTGCTAAGTGAAGTCTCTAGTATAAATAGAATAAGTGCTATCTATTTTATCAATAATTGTTGAAATGATGAAGTACATCTGATCTTTATAATGAAACTATAACCGCTTTTCCACCGAAATTACCTGGAACAATTTGTCCCAGGAACTTAATTACTTAATTACTGAAAAGCAGACATGTTGCTGTCTGCTTTTCCATCGCGGTCTAAAGTACCGAGAAGATTAGGCAAATAGCCTGGTGACATAGGTCTGCGCACGTTTCTCAATACCATGTACAAAAATTTCGGACTTGCATCCTCGGTAGTTCGGACTTCGAACTCCTGGGGACGGGACGACGCTAGTCCGTTAATTCTGCAAACAGCAGCGTACTTGATAACATCAGTCAGCTCACCTTGCCTACTGCAGTTTTCCTCACTGTATTTACAATAAGATGAAATATGATATCAAACACCACTGCCTCTTTTCGGTTTTGTTTAAACATATTAATGGCCGCAGAAATGTAATTCAGGGAACGTACACACATTACAATGAAACAAAATATTAAAGGGGTCATATGAAGCGGTTTCAAGTTCAACGTACACGCAATGAAAGAAGGCATAACTTTTATTCTCGCTGTAGTATTGTTGTTGCCGATAGTGCTGTGTTCGATACATCAATACGACGATGTATCGTCAGAGAGATTTGATGATACGAGTATCGATACAGCTGGCCCTGTATCGATACTGTGGCACGTGTGCAGCAGTGACCGCGCTTAATTTGAATACAAGAACACCGTTTAAAATTGAGTAGAAAAGTGCAAGGTTTCTAAAAAATAATGAATAGAGCATAATATATAGGCTACAACTAGGTTTTATCTGGCCGCAGAGGAACACAACTGGGTTGCCTGATATAAAGAGATATAATCCCCGAAACAGCCTCCCACTTGCGCAATACTGAAATATCTGCTAAATGTGATACTTATCCTTGTCAACCTGGCAACCATGTGCACGCACTCTCTCCACTGTGGATAAACACGCTTGCTTTCTGAAAACACCGGTTAGCTTGCAGTTTAGCGATCTCCATTTCAATACTCTATTATCAGAAAAGTGTCATTTATCAAGTGTGCATTTATGAGAGAGAGCGAGAGAGAGAGAGATGGGGAGAGAGAGGCTGTTTATGCATGTATGAATTAGGGGTGTCCCCGACTAAGGATTATCATAGTCGAATCGGAATTTTCGAATCATGCCAATAGTCGACTGATAGTCGAATCATATATTTGGGGGCGGGGCAAAATATATTACCAAGAGTCAAGTCAGACATTCAGCAGTCATAAATACACAGGGAAAATGTGTAACGGATGCCTCGCAGATACAAACGGGGTAAATAATGTTTTATGTTTTGATTAAAAGATAGTTAACATTAAACATCAGCGAAAAACCCTTAAGAATTAACAAAATTGTTTTACAATGGTGCTCTCATTATAACGTTATGTATATGATCGTAGTTATAACGTTCTGCATTTCTGTATTGAGCTGCGCGTGCTGAAGATGACCAGTAGAATGAAGCAGATGATTTTCAGGTTTTTAATCAATGGGATTTAACTCATTTATCTCACATAGAATATACTTCGTTATTTATATAACATAACATTAATATTACGACTTGTAGGCTATCTGCACAAAATGCCCCGAATGCACATTAAGGTGTCTGCATGGCTCTGAATGAACTCCTTTTGTGGACGCGTTCTTCACGCAATAACATGCAGAAACACTACAGCTAAACAGTGTTTTATTATAATAGTGTTCTCATTATAATGCTATGTATATGACAGTGCCAGTCATAGTTATTAATATTCTGCAGTTGTCCTGCTCGCACCGCGCACTGAAAAGATAATCACCGTATATAGTACTACAATGAAGCGCTTTACTGTAGCGTAATTCAACCAAATGCATCTTATACGAGATAAATAATATATACACAATATAAATAAACCGACTGAAACATTTTGAAATCACTTGTTGTACCCTAACTGTTACCTAATCGAAAAAAAAATGAAGTCTTCCACTCAATTTGAGTCTTGTTAAAGATTTAAATCCTTGCCGCCAAGGTGCTCCTCTGTCGGTTATGGATTAGAAAGTGAAACTTTAATCTACAGGGGAAATTGGATTTATTCAGCACATTAAAATTTTTATTTAAAGCCTCTTTTTTTCTTTTAATATTCTTATTTACAGCATTATCATAATAGGCTGTATATTAACTTATTGGGAGAAAACCGGTAGTTCGATGTGAAATCAGACATTGAGCACCTCCATATAGCCAAAATGGCATGATCATAACACCCCGCGAATATTCGACTGTGAGATTGGTAGTCGAATCAGGCTCCTCGAATCAAAGCATCGAATCGTTGACTATTCGGGGACACCCCTAGTATGAATTTTGCCGCGTTTCTCTATTAACAAATTTATTTAATTAATTTGTTCCTGAATGTCTGTGTGCGGCCGCAACGTGATCTGTTTGAGTGACTGAGCGTGTGTGCATTAGATACAGTGAAGACAGCGCATTAGTTTAGAGCTCTTCTAATTTTTATTTTTATTTTTTGAACGTAGAGAGTGTGCATCATGCATGATTTTTAAAAATATATTAGAATGAGTACATTACAATATGAATTTATTAGAATGAGTACATTATTATTTATGGGCATAAAAACAAGATGCAAACAATAAGAATTTTGTACCTGGTGGGGAGTGCCCAATGTAAACATGAAACATATGCCATTATCTTGTACTGTGGTACAGTTATGGAGGCCCTTCGTAATGCAGAGGTCAACTGCCTTCTCTGCCTATAGTTAGAAATGACCTTATAGTATGCAGTGTTTAATAAACAGCTGTTTTATTAAACTCTGCTGAGGTGAAATTCAGTGCAGTCCTGCATCGTGATACATATTGTATTGTGATACGTATCGTATCGTGACTTTGCTGGTGATACACAGCCCTAGTTGCCGACTCCATGTCATGGAGACTAGGGGTCGACCGATTATCGGCCTGGCCAATTATCGGCGCCGATATTAAGCATTTTTATGATTATCGGTCATTTTCAAAACCAATGTACCGATAAAATTAATTTAATTTTGAAACGCGCTATTTGGCTCTGATGCAGCCTGTCAGAACTTACCACTCTGTTGCCTAGAGCAGTCTCCGCCCACCGCGCATCTGATTTGTTGGGAGTCACGAGTCAGACCAATCAATGTGGAAGACTAAGGCACTATCACACTGAAAGCGCTTGCTACAGTTTCAGTGATCATCACGCATCAGTTGTCTCTCAAAGGCAGCAGCAGACGTTGCTCAAGTTGCAATGAATCACAATCCACTACACTGAAGTTACAAAACACCTCAATATTGTCTATTTATGGTTTCCGCGATGGGAAAACGCAGACGGAATCGCGGAATCCAGTCATATAAAGGGAATTTACTGTATAATGCGGAGTCGAGTTTGGATGAATTAATCAAAAGTAGGTCAGTACACTTAAATCGACTCGCGCTATGGACTAGTATCTGTAAATATTAAGCTGCAAAAAGACTTATTTAAATATGAATTCTGCATGTTCTGCGTGTCTCTGTATATGTGAATGGCACAGACGCGCGGTTTTGATTACACACACTGAAGTGCGCGACACTCGCGGTGTTTTCAGCATCTGCTGTCTCACTAAATGAGAACTGCTCTGAGAGTTGCTTCATGAGCATTTGACCGTTTCATTTGAGTAAAACGATCGTCATATCATATACATAGGCTATACAGAAACTTAAGAGGTCCTCATGGCAACCCGTCAAAATAAAAGTTCGGTTTATCTACTAATACTACTACAACAACTTTTGTTTAAAAGAATAATCACACAATACGCTATTTGTTCCATGTTTTAATTTGACTGGTAAACCCATTTGTTTGCCAAAAAATTTTGTTTAACACTCATTTGATTAAAAGATAACTGAAATTAATGTTTTATGGCTTCATTTGCACTGCACTGTAAATTAAAACTAATCGAAATTACTGTCACATAGGCCAAGATTAGGACGACATAAATTGTGACATTTCAATAGGCTATTGAACCCAGTGTGCCTATAACAGGCTATTAGTGTTATAGTTTAATTAAAATAGTTGCAGTCTTCTTCACAACTTCTACAATGGATCTATGAAGACAATTAAATTATTTACACTTATTATATTATAATTATGAGAGGTTATGCTATTACACATACATTTCTAACATGTAAATTATTGAAGCCAAATACTTACATTTCCCCAAGCTGTTTAGCTGTAGTACAGTATTCATAGGCTTAATCATGAAGCATGCAGTGGCCCCACTTTTAACTCTCTTTATATTACCCTTATTGTAGATGGATGCATGGAGGACGACAAGAGTAAGAAGTGCAATCAACACCAGGGAAGGCAGTTTTTGTCAGAGCCCTTGTTATTCTTAATTTTGACATTAATTTTCATTTTTACATCAGACATAATATATCGGTTAAAAATATTGGTTATCGGTCCACTTGGTAATAATTGTAATAATCGGTATCGGCATCGGCCCTGAAAAACACATATCGGTCGACCCCTAATGGAGACGCTGTGTGTTTCGTTGTGAAAGTGAAAGTACTTTGTTTGGCCTTCCAAATGAAGTACACAACTAGAAATCAGTGGTTAAGTTATATTTACAACGCTGTTCCAGAACAGTACAACGCAAATATTCGAGTGTGTGCAGCGCATTTTACAGAAGACTATTTCCTGATCCTGGGAGAGAGTAGCCTACAAAGTGAACACTATGAATGGCTGTGAACAGCAATTCCAACTTTGCAAGGACAGTCTGGTGCTTCTGACTCACAGCCTGTAAGTACATTTCGATATTTAAAGAATTTGCTACTGACTATACAAACATGAGTTTTGAGCTGTGTAGAGTAGTGCTTGTTTGGCATTTCTACGATCACAAATGCAGACATGGTGTTATGTTTACGCGGCGTGGCGAAACGTATGACCGTATGAGTCATTATAAACAGTAATTATGTCCTCACTGAATGCAACAAATGCCTCGTTTATAGCGGGTTTTATTGTTTTAGTCTTGTTTTACATGGGAAGGGGCGTAACATTTCGGTCACACGCTTGAGGTATTCGGCCAATCTCAATGCACCGGATAGCTGGCCAGTCAGAGCACACCTCGCTTCTCAGAACGATGAGCTTTGTAAAAATCGTTGCGTTTCAGAAAGGCGGAGCATAGAGGAGCAACAATAATGTACAGTATGTGGAAAATAATGTTTTTTGAACCTCGAATCGCGTAAACACATTGCATTGCAAAAAATACACAAAATAATGTTCTTTTTAGCAACATCATATGACCCCTTTAAACAGTTTATAGGGCCCTTTTAATTTTCATTTTAACATATTAATAGATTTATAGAATAATAGAATAAAGACCAAAGATTACCTGTTAGATTTACCCAAAACGATTACATCTTATGTTTAACCACTACAGAGACATCAGAGCCAGCGGCAAATGTCAGAAGGACTAGCCAGGTTGAGGCTGCAGTCATCCGTATACATGAGCACTGAGCGGTGTGCCTACTGATCGCGTGGAACTCACGTCTCCGAAATCGGCGAAGCACATTTTCAAATAGTTGTTATAAATTTATAGTCTCTATAAATAAACCGCAGATTTGAGATTTAAACAACTACATTCTCGCCTGAAATCCTTTTAAAACTACATTTCATGATACGATAACAGTAATATTTTAAAAAATTGTGCGAATATGGTGGTTGAAATACAATGCTGCGTGAGCTCAACCAATGAACGTGTTCAGCGCCCAAGTCCCGTCCCCGAAACTTCCGGACCTTTGGAAAAAGCACTACCTTGCGAGCAAGGACTTTCTGAGGAGCAAATTTTTACCCAGAACTTTATTTAGATCCTGGTTCCTGTGGCAGAAACACCGAGTACGGGCCCAAAGTCTTTAGTTCCTTGGGAAAGTTCCTGCGGTGGGAACAGGGCTTAAGATAAAGACACAAAGCATAACTGTAAAACAGTTTGTAGTTTATCAAGCTGAGGACAAGACTTGGCTGTGAGCTAGTGTGCTGACAGATTTCGAGGAAGCTATTGCTGAATGCCCACATTGTTCACACCAATAAAAGGACACTCCCTATGACTCCATGGATGAATCAGTTTCTTTTTTTCATTTTTTTTTTTTTTCTCAGAGCCAGTAAATTCAAATGTATTTTCCAAAGTAATTCAAACGAGAATTTTTGACCATTCAACATGAATATCAATAATACAACTGCATTTCAAGCATTCTCATTTATTTCCTCTCTGTATGCACACACAAGAGGAGCTATGAATGTCCTATCCATTGGGAATCAGGTTATCTTCTGTTCAATCATTTTTTTAATTTAACTCTTTCAACGCCATTGACGAGATATCTCGTCAATTAAGAGACAACGCTTCCCCGCCATTGACGAGTTTTTACGGCAATCCGTGTTCTAGGTGTATTACGGTAAGGAATGCCCTAGCGCATGTCCTGAATGAATTACGGGACTTCCGGGTCTTTAGGGTGCGAATAGAAGACGATCGGCATAAATAGAAGGATCAGAGAAAATGTAGATCATATATAGATCATATGTAGATCATGTTTTGACCATTTTGAATCTGATCGGGACGAAGTAGTCAGTGAGAGAGATTTACAGACATTTACAGACACAGAAACATCTGTAGTTGTAACCGATTCGTCGATCTGAATAGGAGTGTGTGTGTGTGTGTGGGCGCAATCTATCTATAGATCTATCTATCTATATATCTATCTGCATGCCATGTGTGTATGTATGTATGTATGCATGTGTGTATGCATGTATGTGTGTGTGTGTGCGTGTGTGTGTGCATGCGTGCGTGCACAGTATATGTATGCATATGTATGTACGTAGCCTGTGTGTGTATAATCATATGTATGTTTGTTTGTGTGTGTGTGTGTGTGTGTCTGTTTGTTTGTTCTGTTTATTGAATGCAATTTAAATTATTCATATAATTATTTACAGGTGAAAGAATATGACATCTGAATGTATTTTGCTTGAAAATGCACTACTTTCATAAAAATGCATTTTTCTCAGTTTTTTGTCCAAAATGTTGTATTTTTGATAAAACCTATCTGCATTCAAATGGTGATAAAACATGAACACATGAAGATATAATAAAATAGTTTATAATTGTTTAAAAGCAGAGGCTTGGTTCTTTATTTTGATATATAATATGTTCTTATATTCATAGCAGAAAATATTCTGAGGGCCGTCAAATTTAGGTGAAAATCATAAAAAATGCTGGCGGTGGCTGGCAACTTTTTAAAAAAACGCTGGCGGGGAAAGAGTTAATATTAAAATCTGAAAAAATGGAGAAAAAAAAAGGCACATATTTAGTTTTTCATTTGTTCAAACAAAACGAAAAATCAAGAATTTGGCTTTTTCAGCTGTTTTCGGATAGAAAACGAATAAACAACTTGAACATTCGATCTCTACATGTGGGCGGGAATGAAACGCCCCTCTCCGCTGATTGGTCAACCAAACATTACAACATAATAATAGTCCTTAAAAACATAATAAGAGTCCTACGCTTCTATGGATTCTTAACGTGTTTATTGCTACTACATTTGATCTCTTTCTCTTCATAAAATCAAACAGCCAGATTAACGAATGGCTTGACACAAAACATATAGAGGCAGAGCCTAAACAGAGCTTTCTTTTGTGTAGGCATAAATTTTGCAACCTACCCGTGAAATATTAGTTTATCTCATAAATACTATTAATTTACTTCGCACCTGCACTCACAACTACCTACTAGCCTACATCTTTGGCACACCGCCTGATTTACTGATTTATTAAAGCTAACCACCTATTAAAATCTGTGTGGCAAGCTGTGCGATGCAAATTGTATTGTAGACAAGTGCTGCAGTGCAACTAAACCAAAGTCAGAGAACTGTTGTGCGACTGACTCGCAGTAGGCGCAGAGTGGTGTTCCTAAATGAATCAGAGTCTTTGAAAGACCCATTATTATAGACAACAATTCAATTACCAATTATTATAGACAGCCACTTGATTTTATTCCTAAATGAATGAATGTAGCATTTTAACAAATAGATTGAATAAAAGGCTCCTTTATTAACACAATAAAATACCGCCACCTAGTGGCAATATTACTTTCATAATTCAAGTATCATTTCATTTGATTAATATTTCTCAGATTGTATTTTATTTGATGTTAGAATTTAACATTAAAGATGACATACAAAAGGTAAAAAGTAAAAAACAACAACAACCTGAAAATAGATTTCCCCTAATAGGAAAGTTAATTACTTATTGACACTGACTTATTGTTCAAAGTGTTATTTCAGGGTTTGGATATGTTCTTATAACGAGTTCACCTTCAAATCATGACGTCAAATTCACATTTCACTAAAGTCAATCACTGAAACAAGCACTCTGAGAAACAAATAGTCCCATGCCAGTGGGATAACAAGGTATGATTTCCTAAACTATTATCCAACTATTATTATGTTTTGTTTTTTTAAGGACTATTAATATGTTGTGATGTTTGGTTGACCAATCAGCGGAGAGGGGCGTTTCAATCCTGCCCACATGTAGAGATCGAATATTCAAGTAGTTTATTCCTTTTCTATCCCTGAACGTAAAAATGAAAAATTAAGCCGAATTCTTGATTTTTCATTTTGTTTGAACAAATGAAAAACGAAAAAAGTGCCGTTTTTCATTTTTCAGATTTCAATATTAAATTAAAAAATGATTGAACGGAAGCCCTGGTCCGTGTATGTTGCGTTCATTCGTTTTTTATTTAAAATTGAAAACAGAAACATGAGAAAACGGCAACATTTTCGTTTTTCGTTTTTTCAAAAAAACGAAAAAACAAGAAATCGCCTTGATTTTCTGTTTTTACACTCAGGGGTAGAAAATGGATAAACAGCTTGAATGTTCGATTTCCACGTGTGGGCGGAAATGAAACACCCCTTTTCACTGATTGGTCAAGCAACGATCAAATGGTGCCGTCATCATGTCGTCTTCAGTTTTGTGCAACAGAATAAGAGTCCTCCGCTGTTAAAGCATTTATTGCAACTCCTGCATTCATCTCCCTCTCATCAAACAACCAGACTAAGAAATGGCTTGACACAAACCATACTGGGGCAACACCTAGACAGGGCTTACTTCTGTGTAGGCATAGATTCTATATGGCAAAAATTAGGTGCTAATTGCAGAAATATGTATGTACCTCGGATCTGCAGCCACATTACCCTTTTAGTCTATTTCTTTGGCGCACCGCACATTTTATTTAGCTGTCCAGTTATCAAAATCTGTGTTTCTACTGTGTTTCTACAGATTCTACTTTGCCCAGCTTCCTGCTGACTTGCTGTCAACATGCATACACTAGATGCCATTAACTATTTGAGGCATACCATGCAATGGAAAAATCAAGCTGTAAGAAAAAATAAAATATGGGATTCATTACAAAGCTGATTCTAATGAAAGCCTTATGCATTTATGCTAGATATCATGCAATTTGGTCAAAACAGTAATATCGAAATTGTTTTGACATGCATTGCAATTGGAACTGCAATATGATAAACATTTATCATGTCTTATTGCTGCTGCTCAGCATGAGCCCCACACTGCCGATTTACTCTGATAGAAGCAGCGAAAGCACACTGTATTGTAAACTGCAGCATTCTGTGGTTTAGTAATTGTGTTAGACATCATGATTTCATTTTTAATTATATAATTTGTGCATTCTAAATGTATAGTGTACCAAAGTCTATTAGTCTTGTGGTTTCCAAGCATTTAGACCCCACTTTAGTTTCTTATTGTCATGTAGGTGCCACTTTCAGAAGTGTCATGCTCGTAACGAAGAGATGTCATGTCCACAAAACAGTGTGTCATCCCTCATTATACGACAATGTAATTATGGTACTGTTTCTCAGTTCTTTGCAGTTTCAACAAAATTTACTGCTTTCCAAAAATTCAAGCCTGTAACATAAGTGGATTTCCCAATCTAAAATAGCACTTTTCGTGTTACATTTCATGTTTTCACCGAAAATGTCACGTATGTAACAAAATTGCTATTTGATTATATGTCTCTGAAATAACTCATATTGTGCCTTGTGGGTGCTATGTAAGCATTTCATAAGCAGAAACTATTACTACTAACTTGTACTTTATAAGCAAATTGCATAAAAGGTAATGAAGGTTTCCATGCATATTGAACTCACAAGGCACGACAGCTTAATATGCATGGTAGACATTTGTAGTGGTAATGCATAATACGACCAAAAGCATGCAAGTCTTTTCTGCTGCTCCACATTGAATGCTACTTTTCCTTGATGTATGTTCATTATATTGTAGTATAAGAAAGATCTTGATGTTACTGGGTCCTCCATGAATCTTCTTTACACATGATAAATTGAGTTCACTGGACACAAGAGCCAGTACCCACAGCATAAGCTTCCTTTAGTGGCCATTGTTTCTGCTTATACTTTCCATATATTATTCAATAATGCAAGCCAAGGCCATAAAACATGTTCACTTGTGAAAAGACTTATGACCCTTGAAGAAATAGTTCCTTTCATTTGTCTTTCTAATGGTGGTATATGTCAAAGCATAGTGCAGCCTGTTGCTTTCTGAAAATGAAATGTGCAAACGAGCCCACGGAACGATAAAAGAGGAGCTCCAATGGCAAAACTGACCAGGACATTAAGTGAAAAGATGTAATTAGTTGTGTCTTAGCAGAACAGCCTGATAACACTGATTTGCGTATAGTCTTAGCAACTGTCAGAGTGGACTTGGAGGACCTGTAATTAGCTTAGCATCTTATTTATTTTCAGAGAAGATTTGATGGTGATCGTGGGTGGTGTGTACTGTGGATTGAATCCCAGCCTTGTCCACCCTCAGTTTTACAGGCGTGCTTTGGATGAATGTTTCATAAAGCATCACAAACTCTTGCCTTTGCTTTATGCTGTGGTAGATAGCAATGTTAGAGCCATCAAGCTGGCAACTCTACAGACAAACACATTCAGCGATTAACGGAGTTTGAAACTGTAGCTTGCCAAGCTCCAAGCTACTCAAATAGCATCAGCCTCAGGCTACCCTTTTGAAAAAGTAGCTACCAACAGTAAAATCTCCTAACAAAACTTAATTGAAGCTTTTCAGGGGGAAGTGTTTTGTTAATTGTGTAATTTTCAGATTATATGTTGTATATTTTGAATATAGTGCAAAGGTTTGAGGGTCTGTAAGATTTTGTAAGATTTTTGAAATAAGTCTGTTATGCTCGCCATGGCAGTAAAAGTACAGTAAAAAATATGGTAACACTTTACAATACGGTGACACTAATATGCATTAATTCATGCTTAACAAATGCACAGATAATCATGAGTTAATGTGTAACTCATGAAGAACTAAACCATTTATTAACAATTACTACATCAGCAACAAATGAACATTCGATATGATTCATAGAGTAAGTAATCAATAAATTGTTATTAGTTAAATGCGTCATAATATATTAACTACCTAATAACTTATTTTATTAACTAATGAAGTAAATTCATATGTTAATTACCATATTGGGTCGAAGCCATGCCTTTAAACTTCCAGTTGTCTGCTTTAATTAATCATTAGCTAATGATTTGCATGGGTATCATTATGTTATGACTTTACTTGTTGAAGCACTCGACTAACTAACTAATTCAAAATCTATAACCACAATGCTTCGACCCAATGTGGTAATTAATATATGAATTTACTTCATTATTTAATAAAATAAGTTATAAGGTAGTTAATATATTATGATGCATTTAACTGATAACAATTTATTGATTACTTAATCGTTGAATCATATCGAATGTTCATTAGTTGCTGATGCAGTAATCATTAATAAATGGTGTAGTTCATCATAAGTTATACATTAACTCATAATTATCTGTGCATTAGTTAAGCATTATTTAATGCATATTTGTGCACTCGTATTGTAAAGTGTTACCAAAATATTATGGCAAAGCTAACCAGGGCCTCTGTTCATTTCAGACATTAAGAACTAAATTTTGTTTATCAGCATCCGCATATTTTGTCTTTCTTTAATTACGTTCTGCTCTCAAAGCGTATGGAATTCTTTGGGCATCTCCGATTTCCTCTCATCCTATGCAGGATTGGATTGCACCATCTTCTGGTCGGCCATCTGTTTCCTTAATATATAATAAAATTATTGATTGCATTACAAAACCTCTTTCTATTAAATCTATTTGGAATCGGGAATTATCTGACCTTAATTTATCTGTCGACTGGGAGAGAGTGTGGTCTAACCTCAGCTTAACATCTAAAAACTTGGCTCATCATCTTATTCACTTCAAAGTCACTCATAGAGCATACATAACTCCTTACAAAAGATTCAAAATGAAACTACAACCAAATTTTAACTGCCATATATGTAATACTGCATCATCAGGTACTTTTCTTCATATGTTTTGTGATTGTCCTGTCGTCATTAATCTATGGACACATGTAAACCTGGTTTTATCGTCCTTACTACAAATTGATTGCTTTGCTAACCCAAATTTGTGTCTTCTTAATGATGATTCTGGTCTCTGTATAAGCTTAATACAAAAGAGAATGTTGTTTGCTGGTTTTACAGCTGCGAAGAAGACAATAATACAGAACTAGTTTACACCGCACATGTGTGGAAAAACATATTGGATCCATAGCCTCGTGAAAATAGTGACTTGTGAATGTACAACAGCACAAATTAATGGGGCCAAGCCTTCTATTATTGATGCTTGGCAGTGTTTTTTCTTTAACATACTCGATTATATAAAGGAATGACTTGTTTTTTTCCCCCCTCCCTCTCTCTCTCTCCTTTTTGACTGAACTTTTGAAGTGTTGATTGTTTGTATGTCTGTTGTTTTGTTTTGAATGGATGTTGTGATGTTATGTATAAAAATGAATAAAAAGTTAATAACAAAAAAAAAAAAAAAAAAAAAAAAAATATTATGGCAAAGCTGAATTTACTCCAGTCTCCAGTGTCACATGTTCTGTAACATTAAAAACTGTCAAATTTGATCAATTTAATGCATCCTTGTTGAATAAGGCTGTTTATTTTAAAAAGATCTTACTGACCCCAACCCTTTGAATGATGCAATTATATAACTTATTTTAAAAAATCATCAGGCACAAACATTAAGGTAAACATTAATATCTGAATTTAGTGCAGAAATGAATAAAAATGTATAAATATCACAAATAAATAAATACTACAACAACACAATATCTAGATGTTAGAAACAGTAAAAAACAACAGTATTTGTCTAGATTTTTATGGGGTTTTTATGTTTTTCTAAAAAAATATCAGGGTGTTGCTAGTATTGTAATGTACTGGCCCACTCTGAAGTTTCAGATTACAGTTTCAGTTACAGTATTCTGCCTAAGGTTTCACCTTCAGTGTGAGTCTATAGGATTTTTCCAGTGGTTTTATTGTCTGTTTTATTGATTGCTTAGAAGAACAATAATAAGTATGAGCAATATTGATGTGTGCCTAACTAACTTCTAACTAAATGTTGTTACAAAAAAAAGGGACTTCACTGAACACTATACAGGGATGACTCAAATGTATTGGTAAATCGTTTAACCAATTGAACCAATTCGCTGAAATGAATCTGATTTCCCAGCAGTACTTGAAAAAGGGAGGACATTCTAGTGAAGCGTGTTTGATTTTTTCATCAGCTTGCTTGGTTGTAAGGCTTGTCATACAATCTCACTTCAGACCTTGAATAACCACCTCTCTACAGATGTCCCCGTCAATGTTCCTTCATCCTTTTATCTGCCTGTTCCTTTTTTCTTCTGTTCACACTTGTCTGCAGAACAAAGTGCAACATATTTTTATTGCACAGTGTTTCTGGGCAGCTTGTGAAAGTGTAATGAGCACCATTGCAAGCTCAATAAGCTGTTTCCATGCCAGCCCTTCAGGCCACAAGAGTACAGACAGCTTCCCACAGATCTGTTCTATAAGTCTGTCGTCGCACCGGGCCGTCTCAGAGATGAAGCTGTGCTCAGAAAATGTAAAGAACACAGCACTCCTTCACCCCTTGCAGCAAACGGTACGCTCACACAGACCCTAGAGCTCTAGAGTGTCTTCTATTTCCTCTCAAAATGAAAGAAACATTTTATAAAGCGCTATACAGAAATCAATAGGGAAAGCTTGTACCGTTTCACATCATTCAGATTCATTTTACCTCACAAACCATGCTAGAAAGCCAAGGCAGTAAATGCTCCAATATTGTCTCCTGTTTCTTGATGTCACAACTTCACGTTGTCATTATTTGTTCATGTTGTGAATTCATGTTAGCAATTTTAGTTATTGTTGGATGAAACTAAACCAAGGGGTTTAAGAGCCATAAAGCAAAAGAACTTCCCACTCCATGTGTTTCTGAGATGCAATGACACAATTCATCAAAGGAACTGGTCTCTTTTCCAACACTGTAGGGATGTACCAGCTATCAAGTTGTCGATTACCATAGAAAATAATTTGAATTCCTCTCTCATTGATTTTTAAATACAAACAAAAATCACATTTACAATAATGCACTTGCAGAAAGCAAGGAAAAGCATTTAATTTCTAAATTGTCCTGTGCTAGGCTAATGCACATTTGGTTATGCTTTACCAACATAAAGCATTTAAAGGATCATATTTTCTAAGCAGTCAGCCCATTTTAGGTTTCGTCCACATGTGTTGCAGAATGACAGGAATTGGTTATAGCTTTGCACAGATAAGGTTAGTAAGCAATTTTATCATGCACACATATAATGTTGAAGTCTTGAGGCTATACTTTCGAAATTTGAATGTTTATTTAATAATATAGACTTCCATTGTAAATGCATTTGCGGAAAATTATTTCTCTGCTTGTTTTTATAAATTGATGACTTATATTGATTTCCAACCTTACTTTAAATATTCAGGTCATAATTTCATATAAGGCTGAACGATTAATCGAAAAGAAATTGAAAACGAAATTCAGAACCTCTAACCGATGTGATTCTCCCATTTCGTTTTTTTTTAATCTTGACATACTACCACGTGTAGTCAGTGCTATATGTATTTTCTACTTTTCGCATGACAATAGCCTATTTAAAATGTATTTTGTTTGCAAGAGATGCTGGTTATTTTCTACTTTCAGCAATATTCCCTGTGCAGCAATATTCAATGGCAATATTCATTTATATTGTTTGCGAAAAGTGAAAGTTATTTTCTTTTTTTTTTCAGGAAACTTGCTTTTTACAATATAACTGAAATGTGACTTTTTTTTTTACAAGACGTCTTCATTTCAATCAAGCTTTGATTTCAGTTGTTTGAAATATTCAGTAAATAACCATAAATAGTTGCTTTCCTTCAATTATTTTAACATCAAAAATATGCACTCTTTCATTAGAAAAATATATCCCACCTTTAATAGTTGAGTATATTTACAGTACAAACCTTCAATGAATTATGAGGGGGGGGGAAAATTAATTAAATTAAAAAATAAAATAATCATTCAATAATCGTAATCGAGGTAAAGTGTTCAATTAATCAAGGTTTTGATTATCGGTCATATCGCCCAGCCCTATTTCATACTAATGCTTGTTTAAGAACTTTGACAGGGGTAGGTCATAAATAAATACACACACAAGAAAAAAAAAAAACAAGTGTAAACAACAGCTGCTGTTGTAGCAGGGTGAGGTGCACAGAGGGTGAAATGGCAGGGCACTGAGGTAGTGATTTAAAAAGACAAGGTCACATTTTCATTGGAGCGCCCATATAATAGCAGATGACAGCTTAATCTCACTATATTTAAAGAGGTTATTACTAGCTAATGTAAAACATCCACTCCATTCCATCAGAAGCACTACTACATGATCACAGACCTCAGACAAATGTTTCGTCTAGCATTTTATAAGCATGTGCACATCTGTCACAATAACTGTTTTGTTTATGCAGTAGCATTAAATGCATTGCATCCTTGCATTTACACTTTATTTCAATTATCCAGAGTGACGTACGAATCCTACAATATTTGCTAGCTTAGTTGCGGAAGCAAAGTTTCTTCTTAAAATCAAAACCAGTTTGCCTTTTTAATCTGAGTTATGGTCTATATATGTCGCAGCTATAACCGTGGATTGGAGTGTCTGAATGTGTTTCTAAGCTCTCAGCGCAAGCTGTGGCATTTCTGTATGCACCCGCTACGAGATGAAAAGCAAGATATGGCGTCTCCAGTTGTTTCTCAGAAGATATCTCTGAGGCCCAGATGGTTTCGTTCGGTAACGCTCTGCACAGCACAGACGCTCAACCCACACGCTACCTTTAACAGCGTGCCTCATCCCCGCTGCCAGACGGGGAGATATTTTCAACCGTTCGGGATCCCTCCACAGTCTTGTTTTATAAACATACACGAACACCCACTCCCCTTCCCACATACACGTCTGTTCTGACAGCTCTGGCAGCTTCACTCTTCTGGGCTTTAGATGGTTTGTGTGTGTGCGATGGGGGGTGGCAGCTCTCAGTTCTCTATAAACACAGATAGACCCCCAACATAATCACTTCTCTCTTCTACCACACAGTACATTTGGCCTGTGCTGCCTGGCTTATATCTGCTCAAAATTGGCTCCACAGGATCTACAAGACTGTTGAACAGATGAGTGTAGGGATGAAAGACCACAGGCTTGCTTGGAGAGAGCAAAGATCCAACCTTAGGCCTCGCTTTTAAAGTACTCCTCCATCAGCTTGTATTCGTGAGCAGGATCTATTTGTATTATGGGTGCTAGTATTGAAATATCCCTGGCCTTTGTGGTACATTGCATGCCAAACATTGTGTGGACAACATTAGTGTCATTTTGTGGCAGTGTTACTTGGCAGAATGCACAGAGTTGCTTCTCATTTTAATGGGCGTCCTATTAAAACGATCACGCCGTAATAAACTCCGCAAACAAGCGCACACAACGTCGGGTGTTAGTAAACAAAGTCCAAATGCTCTGCCGGGAGTCGTAACTTCTGCATGTCACCCAACGTTGTTGACCGTAGATCTCAATTACAGCATGTTCATAAAGGACCTTTTTATAATGTGTAATGATGCTGCTGTTGTGCACAGCGAGCCTCTCCTTTAGCAGACGTCTCCTATTTCATTTAATGGGTTACATCATTAATCTAAGTACCTGAAACATCTGGGGATGCAGCTTGTCACTAGGAGCACAAGGTAAATTTAAGTCTGTCAGTGGTTGAGATGTGCCCTGTCCTCATAGATAGGAATAAAAAATAAAGATCTGGACAGGACAGCAATTCACTGCTCTGACTGGACACTTTATATTTATTGTTTTAAATATAATACTGTCTAAATCTAATAATTAGACACTAGTAGTAAATGTTTCACCTTGATTTGTCTCTAAAATCATTTTGTAGGGTAAAACCCATTGCTGCTAATCTCATAGCTTTCTGTGAGGGCACTATGTCTGATTAATTTAAACAGTTGCATTGGATTTTATTAATGTAGGCTACGGGATAGTTTAGGATTAAATGATATTCCAGTGATGATACAGAGGCAAGGAATAAAGCCCTATTTAAGGTTAATGCATGCTTATAATTACTTTGATTCACGTGAGTGTAATCTGTCTTTCAGAAATGGACAAAGAACGTCATTGTATGTTGTATGTATGCTGCATTTTATCTCTTTTAATGTAAAGCCCCAACAAACACCCCAGATATCTATCAATTTTATGCAAGTGCTGAAGAAATAATTTCTGTATGTACACCATGTACTGCACCATAGGACACTCTAAATTATTTTAAAATAGTTTTTCTTTTTCTTTTTTGACTATCAGCCATTTTGCATGTCCCCATTCATCATCATTGTAATTGAAGGGGTTACATAGAATTTAAAAAAATGAATTAAATGGATATATACATTTTTATATATTTATATTTATATATTTGCTCGATTGTATAGTTTAAAGCAGTAGCTGATCTCCATTTTATCTCAGTGCTGTCTAGAAGCAATTGAGATATTAAAGAAATATACTTTTTCCATACTAAGGGATATCTTTATTAAAGGCATAGCTCATCCAAAAATTAACACAAAAGATTATATTTTGAGGATGGTTTCTGAACTGTTTTTGTCCATAAAATTAATGTTCATAAACTAAACAACAATGGATGCCATTGGCTTTTATTGTATGGAGACATTTTTCAAAATATCTTTTGAAAAATGTTTGAAAAGGCACGAGAGTGAGTATATGAAAACAGGATTGATATTTAGGTGAACTATTCCTTTAGTTTTCCCCTTATCACAATTGTACTGTAAAGACAGTACAGCAAAAGAATATCTGTCATGTTTGTACTGTACCATGACTTCAGTACATTTACATTTTACATTTACAAGTTTTCCTCGGGGCTTCAGCGATGTCATCCCAATGGGGCTTCTTTAACTGCCTGAGAACGGTATTCCCATGCTTGTGGAGATGGATGGTTTAAATATGCCCCGTGGTGCAGTTCATATTCCTCTGTGTAGAGGGTTTGACAGATCTCTGTGAGCAACGCTCTGGACCAGTGAAAGGCAAAGTCTGCCTCCCTGGGTGCGTGTAAGAGCCCAATTTGAAACAACAAAGAAAAACGACATCTCCTGTTGGAGTCTCCGACTGGAGATCAGCCATATCATTCAGACTCCATCTGTGTTATCTGGGGACAACAAAAGGTTTCAACAGATATGTTATATTGTGGAATAAAGCTTAATCTTTTTTAATCAAGATGTGCTATTTGTCTCTGCATTAGGGATGAGTGGAAAAAGTGTTCTCTATTTCCTGAGCATTAGAGTGGGAAATCTTCATATCCTTCCTGCATTTTTGGCTCTGTGAAATGAAATGCAGGTTTTCAAAGAGTACGGTCCAGCAAATGTCATCCTAGATTTTCATCCGTGATAAAGCACATATCTCCAACCAGACTGCTCGTACCGAATCCGCCAAACAGGTATATCGAGGGATTAGAGGAAACAGCAAATACTTCATTGAATATTCTGGCTAACAGTTCAATACAGATATTGGATGGAAGAGAGGAAATAATAATTTACACTTTTGCTCACACACACACACACATGCACAAATGCACACATTCTCCCACACTGACACAAGCTGTGAATGTGAGGTGGAAGGTGACTCACTATGCTTGCTGGCAGACAGGAATCCCTGCTGGAGGAAAATCCTGTCTGCAAGGGAGACACATGTATGCATACATAAGTTCAGACCAACCCTGCTATATTTTTAGCTTGAGTCCACAACCCAACAGAATTTTTCAGATGATGTTTAAAAATGTGAAATGGACTTTTGCCTGTTTGCTGCCTTTGACGTCACAGCTCATGTAACTGCAGCATAGTCTCTAGTCCAATCCAAACAACAGCCACTAAGATGCTGACAGACAGATATCTACAGGTATTACAGACCTTCTTGAGTCACATATTTATTCTAAAAGTAAGTGGCAGTACAAAGCTCAAGATCAGTCATATTGGTTGTTTAGCAGGATAAATAAGCCGCAATGTTTTTGATGATTTTCAATATTTAATGTTGGTTAATGTTGAATAATGGTTTCATGAGTGATTTGGTTATGCAGTTTTAAAGGTGTTCTAAGTGGTTTTAAGCATCTTGCTAGGTGGTAAACTTCCTTCAATGCAAGTCTATGGATTTTTTTGGATCTATTTTCTTAGGAAAGATATAGTACACTTCTCGACATCAAGCTGCACAATTTGAGGTATTGTTCATGTCCACATAATAAGTGATGCAGGACAAGTTGGCCACTGAATAATACTTGGGGATTCCTCAAGCTGACAAAATGCTGTTTACCACACAGATATTTGATGCATTTTTCAAATCAATCCCATGATGCAGCTGAAGGCCTAAAGGCAAAATCCATGTTTCTCTCTTAAGGCATTGGACTGTGTGTCATCTACATCTCTGTCAGGCTGACAGCTAGGGAATTGTGTGCCGTGTGACTGCCACAGCCCCAAGTCCTGCCTTCCTGCAGTCTGTCAGCTTGTTAGAGAGACCTCACATCTCCTGGCTAGTCAATAATGACTGCTGGATTACTCCTTTAAGACCAGACTGGCCTCAATTTAAAGATCAACAGCTCTTTGGTGGCCAGCGCTGGCTCACAGGAAGTTTATCCATTGAGATCTCCCTCAAGGTCGAGCATTGTGTGGAGTTCTTAGGCTGACTTGTGGCTGGGTCATTCACAGAAAACGGTGCCATTTGTGCAAAAAAAATTTCAGGATCTTTTTTAAATTTTTATTCATGTCATTTGAAAAGGTTACTGTTGAACTTAGGGAAATAATATTTTCTCACCTCAGAATGTAACAGCCATAGACATTGAGGTACCACCACAGGGCAATGTGTTTCCAACAGTAATAAGTTTAGTGGCCAGAACATAAGGTTTTATTTATTTATTTTTATGATTATGACGTTTTTGTACAATTACACTACCATTCAAGTTCAAGGTTAATACATTTTTTTAAAATGTTTTTGAAAGAGTCTCTTGTGCTCACTAAGGCTATGTTCACACTTGGTGTCTTTTGAAGCTGCCAGCGTCTGTTTTACATTATAATCCTATGGAGTAAATCGTATTTTCAAAAAAGTCCTGAGCGCTGAATTTTTTTTAACTTTTCTGAAAAAAACGGCCTACATCAAGTGCCTTTTTGACAACTGACCAATGACAAGCAAGTGGTGAGTCGTTTCCATAACAACAAAAACAACAAGAAAAAAGGAGATAGATCGTACTAGTTTCGGAGCACAAGGAGTTGTATGATATTAGCACAATACTTTATCTAATCTAAAATATGCCACAAACCGTGCATCATCCAACCGGAGCTCCTGGACCAAATTGTTGTAAGCAACACACTGTTTCCTTCCCTGTATAATCGCGCACCCACAAACATCGTTAAACCCTCCGCGTTAACTTCGAAAGACAATGCAAGAGCCAACCTTTTACTTTTTCTCAACATTTCTGCAGCACACAGTGCTAGGCTACTGTTGCAGCTGTTGTTATAGCAACAAAATACGCCCCGCGGCTGCTATTTGTAACCAAAACGCTGTCAGCTTTTTATTTTACTAAAAAAGTGCTCTTGTCAAGAGGACGCCAAGTGTGAACACGCCCTAAGGCTGCAATTTGATGAAAACAGAAAATCTCATTTAAAACACCTGTCTTCTATTTTAACATATTTCAAAATGTAATTTATTCTTGTGATCGCAAAGATGAATTTTACAGCAGCCATTACTTCAGTGTCACGTGATCCTTGAGAAATACAGTAATATGCTGATTTGGTTCTCAAGAAACAGAATAACTTCTTATCACAGTTATTAACTTATTAAAACGGTTGTGCTGTGTAGTAGTTTTGTAGAAAAAAATATTTATTTTTAAAGAACATAATTTATTTAAAATATTTTTTTAAACAGTTTACATTAAATGTTTTTACTGTCAGTTCTGATTTATTGAATGCCCTATAGCAGGCCAATACAAGTAAACAAATTGTAATACTGATAAAGACTGTAAGAGAAACTTGCATCTGTTTGAACCGTTATCAGTAGGAGGAAATTGAGCATGTTGAGAATGGAGACATGCCAACTGGCTGATATTCTAATGAAAACATACATTTAAAAATAAAATTGTTCTATTCTTCTGTTCCGGTTTGAGTTCAGTTGATCAAATAATGTGACCAAGTTTAGTATACTGTTAAATTTGTCAGTAGTAAGTCACAGGGACACACATAGTACTCAAATGGCGCTGTTTTCAGAGAATGACCCTGCTACAGTAAGGGCATCCTTCTCAGCCCTCAGTAGCAGCTTGTGCCAGTGTGAACTGGACCACAACCTGCCATTCAATCCTAGTGTCTCTCTGTCCTGAGAGCTTTATGCATGATGTAACACTCAGACAAGAGCAGCATAAATACTGCAGACACTGAGATATCCTCAACAGGGAAATAATTAGTTTTTACCAATACTGTAGTTGATTTTGGATTCATGATCCTCTCATCTGGTTTGCGTAGAAATGAGGCTTGATTCAAGATTTAGAACCTACAGTATTAACCGAATTTGTTGTGAGGCTTCATGTGATTTTTTTTTTCTCCCCAGTTTCTGAGTAAACACACAAGAGAGCTGAAGCAGGGACACTTAAAGTGCACTCAGAATCTAGGGACATTGCCTTTCATAGAGCTGGTGTTAAAAATCTACCACACAGCCGAAAGGTCACTCTCTTCAGGGAGGCTGAACGGAGAGTTTTAAGTGCTTGTGGTTAGACTGCTCTTCAAAAGGCAATGGGCTCTTAGCTATTCATCATCGAAAAAAATCACTCCATAATCAACAAAGAGATGAACGACAGAGAGGAAGGATTAATAGTAGCACTTAAAAAAATATGTGTTTGAATTGGTAATCTATGGCATGTTCGGCACTGTAAGTCACTGGATGACTGACAACAAGTATCATTGTAGCATTTCGTACGCTTCCCCAGGCTTGATATCATGCCAAAGAGCTGGCGAAAGTAGAATAATATGCAAATATGAATATTATTGAGGCAGAAATTAATGGTGTGAATTCACTCGTCTGCCACCGAAGAGAGTGAACCATAACACACAAAGCGCTGCGCTTGAAGCTCCACCCTCATTTCAAATTTTAACAGGGACAAGCAAGTTTATCCGATATGCCTCCTTTTGTTTGCACTGCATTTTAGATGGATTACATGAGCACAAAACCATCCAAAAGCCTCTCGCGGCCCTACCCTATCATTCCTCGTGTTGAGTGAAAAGACACCCATGTCACATGTTGCCAAGAGGCTCATCAGAGCCTGCCGATACAATACATATTTATGGACCATCCATATTTAACAGCATCCTTTCTGTTGTTTGGTTGGTTGAGGAAATTCAGTGAAGCTCATATTATGTGGCTCTCTTTTGATGTTTCAACATGAGCAGAGATGTGAGGGAAGCTCAAGTCTTTTCAAGATTAATAGACTTGATTCAAACGTTAATATTAAACAATTTCCAATTTTTCCCTGTTCATGAGAAACGGTTTGGCAGGCCAGCACGAGGGAGCCGGCCTGACACGTTTTTACACGTCTCGCAAGCTTTCTCGGGCTCTGTCTCCCCCTGTCTATTTTTTTTGTATTCCTTAACCTTTCTTTTCTCTCACTTCTGTCTTTTCACTCCTTCGCTCTCCCTCTCTTTCCCCCATCCCCCGTGTGTCTCCGTCTGCTCTCGGAGAGGGATGGGTTGATTATCTGTGTCTGAAGTAAACTGCCCTTTCTGGCACTGGCCAAGGTCAATTACGGCCACACATTCAAAGCAGAATGAAAGTAAGGGGTGAATCGCAGGTGCAGTAGATCGATTTCCTTCCAAGCTGCTTTTTCTACCCCTTTTCATCTCATTTTCTTCAGCTTAACGTCTTCAGTCATTTCATCAGTTTTTAGATGCATATTTGGAGAATTTTTGAAGCATTCGTTTACATTCGTAGGAGATTGGTTTTTCCACGATAGCCTGGTGAAATGCCAGAGGAGCTATATTTAAATTTTTACTTACAGTCCTCTAATTATTTCATATTAATTAACTTCTCAACATGCTCCTACTGAGATCATCAAACCTTCCCATGTTGCATTGTTTCACACAGTGACTCTTGAAACACGAACAAAAGACCCAATGTATATGCATATTCTAATACTAAAAATACTGATGTCTCTCTTCGACAAAATAAAAAGGAAAGAGGGGAAAAAAACTTAATTGCTAGGCAGGAGCCTTTCAAGCGTTACCATGGCTACACGATAGAAAGGTATGTGCTGTTTTAATAGCAGGCTGTGAAAAGGAAGAGCTGTCAAGAAAAGAGCATCAGGCAGAAGGCGGTTAAAAGCATGGATTGCCTCTTCCTCATAGTGTTTGCTGCCAGAGATCAAAGTTGGACAGTGTGACACATATCACCTGTCTAATTTGTTGACTAGGATGCAAAATTAAATAAAGCTTTCATTGTATTGACCGCCGGCTCTCTTTGTGCCGACCCATGGGAGACGTTTGCAGTCAGCAATCAAGTTTAGCAAGCAAAGGAGGCTTAGCCTGCTCAAAAATGGATTCTAAATAGACGTAAAACTAAAATGGTTGCTTCAATCCGTTTTTTTTTGTGCGTGTGTGTAATTCAGATATATATTTTATAAAATAATTTCTTTTTATATTGATATTTTTATATTTATTTATGTATTTATGTATTTATTTATATGTATTTATATTTAGATTATATTTTATATAATTTCTAGCATAGGTGAGAATAAACATGTGGAATCTGCTCTTCTAATATGTAAATTGACCAATCAGAATGGATATGCTAATTATGGAATGTTGTTTGTTTCCAGCAAAAATGCAGCTGAAATATGCCTCCTTCCATATAAATAAACGATCATTATCAGCAGTAACCTTTCAAACCAATTAGCTGTCAGTATCACTTTAGTGCATCTAAATTCTGCTTGTGATTAACACAACAGGTGGAGTGAGACAAAAACAAGAATTAAACAACAGGTTTTGAAGAGACTTAAGATTTATCTGAATTGGAGTCTGCATTACTGAAGGATGTCAAAATAACCAAATGACTGCACATCTCTGTGATTGTCTGTTTAATTATTAGAACATTTTTAATAGAAAGAAAATCATTAATTAAATTTCACTCATTAGTGGTTTATTGTTGTGTTTCTTCCTGCAAGAGAAGAATTTAGTGGTTTTTGTTGTAGGCAGTGTGTATCTCTCTCTATTTATTTATTTACTTACTTACTTTAGTCAGTCAATTTAGTGTAGTTTTATCACACTCAAAACTTCTGAGTATCATCAAAGAAGGCCAGGCTTTGTTTTAAGACACGTCTTTGTGAATTAGGGTCTTTGTATGTTCTCTACATCACAGTAATCAATTTCAAAAGAAAAGCTGCAAAGTTGCTAAGATGAAAGAAAATTTGAAACTCATCTTCAAAATCATTAGTACAAACAAACATTTTTTTTCTTAGTTTGAGTCATTAAGTTGAATCATTAAGAAGTGACTAATTCTGTCTGTGGTCTTGATGATTCCTCTCATATTAAAACACACTTTACAACACCAAATGCATTGTTTCTTTTTGAAAATGTTTAGAAAATAGCTTAGTTTTGGCAGAATTAATTAAATGTTTATATTGTTATGAATTTGAAGAAGGTGTGAAAGTTTATATTTTAAGAAAGTGTAAATTTGTCAACGATATTGATTTATTCATTGAACAATCTTAACATTATATGATGAAAAGAAAACCTTTAAGACCAAAAAGACATTTGGCTCTCTTTGAAAAGTTACATTAGCGGGAATAAGGCTAAAGTGGCACATGAGTTTGCTGTAGTTGTCAGATGTGATTTAAAACATTTTGTAGTGTCCACTGTTGCTAACTAATTTAACTCGGCTTAGCTCTTTTGTGTAATAAGAACGACTTATAAACTGACTCAACAGTTGAACTTTCACCTTTCTATGCTGTTTCAGCATTCTGTGCTGAAAATCACCAGTTGGTAGGATCTGGTTTGTTTTAAGGCCCTTGGTTAGCATGCAGTCAATGAAGTCAGTTGTTAGTGTTTAATCAAGGGTGCAAGAGAGCCCTCCAAAACACATCCGAGTTCAACTCCCTTACATAATGCAATTTCATCCCATTTATTCTGCCATTGCATCTGACTAACATGCCACTTAGTTCCTGTCTTCACTCCTTTTCTAACCAAGTACCTTGTCTGAGGTTGACAAGAAACGATTTAACAGAGAAATAATAGGCAGGAAGGAGTTCTGTGGAAATGCGTTTCTCGCAGCTGAAAATAAAACAATAGGGCTCCAATTTTGCACAATTTAGCACCTTTGTAGTAATATTTGTCCAACTATTGCTGGTTCTTAATATCTTTTTAAAAAGAGACTGGGAGAAAGTGTGTTCAACTTTTATTAATATATATTATAGGGGTTTAAATTTTTTGAGTAACTGACCTTTTAAAATATAGGAGATATTAAATATCATATTCATCAGTATTATTTAGAAAGTATTTAGGAAGTGCTTTGCTATAAAATCTGCCTCATTTGTCATTTAGAAGAGACTTTTAGAACAGACACATATTTATAGGTTTAGGACTTGCAGTCTTACTCAGATATGAGATCTTTAGTGTGTAGTTTAATTATAGGTGTTAATGGAACTTGTAGATTTACAAATGATAGTTTTGGTGCTATTTACCAATAGAGAGAAGTGCTCCTAGGATTATTGAAGTGGTGGAGTTATTGAATTGACAGCAAGCCTGGAAGCTTTAATCAATGCAGTAATTCGCAGGGTAATGCAACATACACACAGTGTTTACAGATGGTACCAAATAATGGGTCATACAGAGGAGATGAATGGCTTTCACTGGCTAAATTAAGTCATTTTGAAGAAGACCGTACACAGCAATATTTAAAAATCCTTAAATCAGTCAGAATGAAGTATATATATACAGGTTTATCTCAATAAATTAGATTGTTGTGGAAAAGTTAATTTATTTCAGTAATTCAACTCAAATTGTGAAACTCGTGTATTAAATAAATTCAGTGCACACAGACTGAAGTAGTTTAAGTCATTGCTTCTTTTAATTGTGATGATTTAGGCTCACATTTAACAAAAACCCACCAATTCACTATCTCAACAAATTAGAATACTTCATAAGACCAATAAAAAAAAAAACATTTTTAGTGAATTGTTGGCCTTCTGGAAAGTATGTTCATTTACTGTATATGTACTCAATACTTGGTAGGGGCTCCTTTTGCTTTAATTACTGCCTCAATTAGGCGTGGCATGGAGGTGATCAGTTTGTGGTACTGCTGAGGTGGTATGGAAGCCCAGGTTTCTTTGACAGTGGCCTTCAGCTCATCTGCATTTTTTGGTCTCTTGTTTCTCATTTTCCTCTTGACAATACCCCATAGAGTCTCTATGGGGTTCAGGTCTGGTGAGTTTGCTGGCCAGTCAAGCACACCAACACCATGGTCATTTAACCAACTTTTGGTGCTTTTGGCAGTGTGGGCAGGTGCCAAATCCTGCTGGAAAATGAAATCAGCATCTCCATAAAGCTTGTCAGCAGAAGGAAGCATGAAGTGCTCTAAAATTTCCTGGTAGATGGCTGCGTTGACTGTGGACATCAGAAAACACAGTGGACCAACACCAGCAGATGACATGGCAGCCCAAATCATCACTGACTGTGGAAACTTCACACTGGACTTCAAGCAACTTGGGCTATGAGCTTCTCCAGTCTTCCTCCAGACTCTGGGACCTTGATTTCCAAATGAAATTCAAAATTTACTTTAATCTGAAAAGAGGACTTTGGACCACTGAGCAACAGACAAGTTCTTTTTCTCCGTAGCCCAGGTAAGATGCTTCTGACGTTTTTTCTGTTTCAGAAGTGGCTTGGTAGCCCTTTTCCTGAAGATGTCTGAGCGTGGTGACTCTTGATGCACTGACTCCAGCTTCAGTCCACTCCTTGTGAAGCTCTCCCAAGTGTTTGAATCGACTTTGCTTGACAGTATTCTCGAGCTTGCAGTCATCCCTGTTGCTTGTGCACCTTTTCCTACCCAAATTCTTCCTTTCAGTCAACTTTGCATTTAATATGCTTTGATACAGCACTCTGTAAACAGCCACACCTTTCAGTAATGACCCTCTGTGACTTACCCTCTTTGTGGAGGGTGTCAATGTTCATCTTCTGGATCATTGCCAAGTCAGCAGTGTTCCCCATTATTGTGGTTTCAGAGAACAAGAGATACCCGGAATTTATACTGTAGGGATGGTCATTAATTGAAAAATGTAAATATTCTAATATTTTGAGATACTGATTTTCGACTTTCATGAGCTGCAAGCTCTAATCATCAAAATTAAAACAAAAAAACTTTTGAAATGTTTTACTTTACATGCAATGAATCTAAAATATATGAACGTTTCACTTTTTGAAATAACTTGCAAGAAAAAATTAACTTTCACGACATTCTAATTTATTGAGATGCACCTGTGTGTATATATATATATATATATATATATATATATATATATATATATATATATATATATATATATATATATATATTAGTGCTGTCAATCGATTAAAAAATTAATCGCGTTAATCACAGTCATGGACTGTGATTAATCATGATTAATCACAAATTTAAAATACTAGGATTTACCTGTAAATGTGTTGAAATAAAGAAATGCATGACAAACTAGTTTAAGGAACCAGAACCTTTCACACTTCCGCCAGGTATGAGACATAATCCTTATTATTCTTTTAGCATTATTCTTTTGTTATTATTCAGCCATTATCAGCCTTTATACTGGCAATAAAATGTTTACCAAGACACATCGCTTCAATCTCAGTATAAATTTAGCCAACTATTATCAAAAGGATTACTAAATAAATAAAACAAAACATTTTGTTGCGACCTTACGTGAAGTATTATGACAAAATGCATTTTGAAGAAGAATTGGATCTGTTCTGCAGGTGCATTAGAGCTAATATTAGCATCATGCTTCATAAGACAATTTATGAGATTAATAGTACACTTTTTCTCAGAACTCACTTCAAACCACCATTGAGTGTTTGTAACAACGTCCTTTTACGATCACACGCGGAATTTGGTTTACTGTTGTTAAAACATGCTATCTATAGCCTTTTATATCGCTGCACAAATGAGCATTTCAGATGTAGGCTACACGTTCATCTCAAGAAAATCACAAATATCCTATCGTAATCGTGTTTATTATCTTATATAATCTACAGTGGCTGTTTTCATGTTTATTTCTGCTGCTCTGGCTGAAACTCACGTTGTTTGATGTTACAACCGCCTCTCTGTTCTTAAGTTGCCAGGGATACATTCCAAGTATAATACACATTAGTAAAAGGATCTATTTTCATTTTTATTTGTCTATATACACCTTGGGCGGCCGTGATACATTATAAAAGTAGCCCAAAAAACCACAACCCACGGCTCTGTAATTTTTCCTGCGACTGTATTTTCAAAATAGCCCACTTGCCGCTACCCTGGCAACACTGAGGACATTTTCACTTAGGGGTGTACTCACTTTTGTGGCCAGCGGTTTAGACATTAATGGCTGTGTGTTGAGTTATTTTGAGGAGACAGCAGTTATACAAGCTGTACACTCACTACTTTACATTGTAGCAAAGTGTCATTTCTTCAGTGTTGTCACATGAAAAGATATAATAAAATATTTACAAAAATGTGAGGGGTGTACTCACTTCTGTGAGATACTGTATATATACACTGAACAAAATTATAAACGCAACAGTTTTGTTTTTGCCCCCATTTTTCATGAGCTGAATTCAAAGATCTAAGACTTTTTCTATGTACACAAAAGGCCTATTTCGCTCAAATATTGTTCACAAATCTGTCTAAATCTGTGTTAGTGAGCACTTCTCCTTTGCCGAGATACTCCATCCACCTCACAGGTGTGGCATATCAAGATGCTGATTAGACAGCATGATTATTGCACAGGTGTGCCTTAGGCTGGCCACAATAAATGGCCACTCTAAAATGTGCAGTTTTACTGTATTGGGGGGTCCGGGGGGGTCCGAAAACCAGTCAGTATCTGGTGTGACCACCATTTGCCTCACGCAGTGCAGCACATCTCCTTCGCATAGAGTTGATCAGGTTGTTAATTGTGGCCTGTGGAATGTTGGTCCACTCCTCTTCAATGGCTGTGCGAAGTTGCTGGATATTGGCAGGAACTGGAACACTCTGTCGTATACGCCGATCCAGAGCATCCCAAACATGTTCAATGGGTGACATGTCCAGTGAGTATGCTGGCCATGCAAGAACTGGGATGTTTTCAGCTTCCAGGAACTGTGTACAGATCCTTGCAACACGGGGCCGTGCATTATCATGCTGCAACATGAGGTGATGGTCGTGGATGAATGGCACAACAATGGGCCTCAGGATCTCGTCACGGTGTCTCTGTGCATTCAAAATGCCATCAATAAAATGCACCTGTGTTCATTGTCCATTGTCCATTGTCCATAACATACACCTGCCCATACCATAACCCCACCGCCACTCGATCCACAACGTTGAAATCAGCAAACCGCTCACCCACACGACGCCATACACGCTGTTTGCCATCTGCCCTGTACAGTGAAAACCGGGATTCATCCGTGAAGAGAACACCTCTCCAAAGTGCCAGACACCATCGAATGTGAGCATTTGCCCACTCAAGTCCGTTACGATGACGAACTGCAGTCAGGTCGAGACCCCAATGAGGACGACGAGCATGCAGATGAGCTTCCCTGAGACGGTTTCTGACAGTTTGTGCAGAAATTCTTTGGTTATGCAAACCGATTGTTGCAGCAGCTGTCCGGGTGGCTGGTCTCAGACGATCTTGGAGGTGAAGATGCTGGATGTGGAGGTCCTGGGCTGGTGTGGTTGTGAGGCCAGTTGGATGTACTGCCAAATTCTCTGAAATGCCTTTGGAGAAGGCTTATGGTAGAGAAATGAACATTCAATTCACGGGCAAAAGCTCTGGTGGACATTCCTGCAGTCAGCATGCCAAATGCACGCTCCCTCAAAACTTGCGATATCTGTGGCATTGTGCTGTTGCACATTTTAGAGTGGCCAGCCTAAGGCACACCTGTGCAATAATCATGCTGTCTAATCAGCTTCTTGATATGCCACACCTGTGAGGTGGATGGATTATCTCGGCAAAGGAGAAGTGCTCACTAACACAGATTTAGACAGATTTGTGAACAATATTTGAGAGAAATAGGCCTTTTGTGTACATAGAAAAAGTCTTAGATCTTTGAGTTCAGCTCATGAAAAATGGGGGCAAAAACAAAACTGTTGTGTTTATAATTTTGTTCAGTGTATATATTAGTGGTGGGCCGTTATCGGCGTTAACGTGCTGCGTTAACGTGAGACTCTTATCGGGCGATAAAAAAATATCGCCGTTAATCTATTCTCAAAGTTGGTTTGGGAGCTGGGTCTATACTACGCAAGCTATGATGACTTTCAACTTGATATTTTAGCGCGGATGTATACCTAGCCGAATTGCACTGTAGGGGGCGAGAACGAGTCTTCGAACCTGTGTGTATGCGTGCTAACATGGATGCAGCTATGAAACCGCCGGGTTTGCTTCAGGGAAAATTTATTTTTAAGAAGCTTCCCAATGGAAATCGGCAAGTCATTTCTGTCTCTACGTTACATGGTGGCACTCTCTGTATCACGCGCACAGCGGAGTTCCGCCCCGGTTCGCAAACACACACACACACACACACACACACAAACACACACACAAACAAACGTAAGCGCACACACAAGTGAGCACACTCCCACTCCTATTTGTAAATATTAAGCCGCAAAACGTCTATTTAAATATGACTTCTGTGTGTCTCTGTGTTAATGTATGGCGCAGACGCATGGGTTTGTTCACTACTCATACAGAAGACCGCGTGAACCTTGCGGCGATATTAACGTCTGTCGTCTCACTAAATGAGGACATAAATACATGAACAACATCTCCAGAACTGCTCTGAGAGTCACTTCATGAGCATTCGAGCGTTTCATTTGAGAAAAACTATCCTCACGGCAACCCGTCAAAATAAAAGTTCGGTTTCACTATATTGGGCAGAACGTAATAGGCTACTACTACTAAAACTATTAAAACCTTATCTTTAAGGAATAATCATACAATGTCTTCGATGTTATTATCAATATTAAATTCTTGATGACTGCTAGTTGTTTACTACTAGTAGTAAACTTATTCTGATCTACTTGGCAGAATTCAAATGAGCCATTTTAATCTAGATTAATCTAGATTAATTCCAAGATTACAGTGAGATTAATCTAGATTAAAAAAATTAATCTATGCCCACCACTAGTATATATATATATATATATATATATATATATATATACAAAACCAATTCCAGAAATGTTGGGACGTTTTTTACATTTGAATAAAATGAAAACTAAAAGACTTTCAAATCACATGAGCCAATATTTTATTCACAATAGAACATAGAGAACATAACAAATGTTTAAACAGAGAAATTTTACACGTTTATCCACTAAATGAGCTTATTTCAAATTTGATGCCTGCTGTAGGTCTCAAAAAAGTTGGCACGGGGGCAACAAAGGGCTGAAAAAGCAAGAAATTTTGAAAAGTTTCAGCTGGTAGAACATCTAGCAACTAATTAAGTTAATTGACATCAGGTCTGTAACATGATTAGCTATAAAAGGGATGTCTTAGAGAGGCAGAGTCTCTCAGAAGCAAAGATGGGCAGAGGCTCTCCAATCTGTGAAAGAGTGTGTAAAAAGATTGTGGAATACTTTAAAAACAATGTTCCTCAACGTCAAATTGCAAAGGCTTTGCAAATCTCATCATCTACAGTGCATAACATCATCAAAAGATTCAGAGAAACTGGAGAAATCTCTGTACATAAGGGACAAGGCTGAAGACCTTTTTTGGATGCCCGTGGTCTTAGGGCCTTCAAACAACACTGCATCACTCATCGGCATGATTCTCTCATTGACATTACTAAATGGGCCCAGGAATACTTCCAGAAACCACTGTCGGTAAACACAGTCTGTCGTGCCATCTGCAGATGCAAACTAAAACTCTATCATGCAAAAGGAAGCCATATGTGAACATGGTCCAGAAGCGCCAAATGGACTGTGTCAAAGTAGAAAAGTGTTCTATGGTCAGACAAGTCCAAATTTGACATTCTTATTGTAAATCACGGACGCCGTGCCCTCTGGGGCTAAAGAGGAGGGAGCACTTCCAGTGTGTTATCAGCGTTCAGTTCAAAAGTCAGCATCTCTGATGGTATGAGGGTGCATAAGTGCATACGGTATGGGCAGCTTGCATGTTTTGGAAGGCACTATGAATGCTGAAATGTATATAAAGGTTTTAGAGCAACATATGCTCCCCTCCAGACGTCGTCTATTTCAGGGAAGGCCTTGTGTATTTCATCAGGACAATGCAAAACCACATACTGCAGCTATTACAACAGCATGACTTCGTAGTAGAAGAGTTCAGGTGCTGAATTGGCCTGCCTGCAGTCCAGATCTTTCACCTGTAGAGAACATTTGGTGCATCATTAAACGAAAAATACGTCAAAGACGACCACGAACTCTTCAGCATCTGGAAACCTATATCAGGCAAGAATGGGACCAAATTCCAACACCAAAACTCCAGAAACTCATAACCTCTATGCCCAGACGTCTTCAAACTGTTTTGAAAAGAAGAGGAGATGCTACACCGTGGTAAACATGCCCCCGTTCCAACTATTTTGAGACCTGTTGCAGGCATCAAATTTGAAATGAGCTCATTTTGTCCATAAAATTGTAAAAATTTCTCAGTGTAAACATTTGTTATGTTACCTATGTTCTATTGTGATTAAAATATTGGCTTATGTGATTTGAAATTCTTTTAATTTTAATTTTATTCAAATTTAAAAAACGTCCCAACATTTCCAGAATTCGGGTTGTGTGTGTATATATATATATATATATGCTGCACAATGTGTAGCTAATACAGTTTGCTACTGTACATAGTGAGTCTGTTTTTAGTAATTCATTAAAAGTTATAATGGGTTTTTAAATTATTTTAGTGATAATGCAATGTGACGTTCAGCGTAAGTCTCAACATAAATGAAACAGAACCACACCACTGAATATAAGCACTTGAATTACCTTCATTCTTTAAGATCTGTTTCACAACTCCATGTGACAGCTGTGTCATTTTTATTTTAATTGATTGATTAATCTGATGGAGTCTTATGTTCTGGATAAGGAAGTGTGAGATGTTTAGGAAAATATGGGACATTTTAATCAGATTTACGGCTTTAGTTTCCATAGAGAGAAATCCATGTTCCTTTGAACTTCTCATTTTGAGAAATTATTTTTAGATTTAATATTTACAGATAATGTTTACTGCTCCTGCTAGATTCACAGTCTGGCATTATCCCAGACTTTTCAAATGAACTGCAAAATGAAATTTTGTGGAGCCAAATCAAGTGTGGGAGTACAGTATGCCCCCAATTTGCTCCGACTTACTTTTTAGGTGTGGAATCAGATGTACTGAAAAGATGGTGAAGAAGAGTTTGGAATGCCCTTGCCAAAGTGTGAATTATGCAATTGGATATGGATATTTGAAGAAAATAATAGACTTAGCATGGCTGAGCTTGGCACCTGGAGTGAGGGTGAAAGTAGAGATTAATTTGTCATGAGCGAATATCACATTTTGTCTTGGGGCCAATTATTTTGTCTGTATGCTCATTCAGGTATCAGCAGACAGACCTGCAGTGTCTGCCTACAGATTAGACCTCAGGCGTATCACCATGCATACAGAGTAATAGGAAAATGTACAGGAATTTGAATGTTATTTTAAGAAGTCTCTGTGTTCTGTTACCAAGTTTGCTCTTTCTGTTCTGTTAATTAAGCGTACCAAAACTCCAAATACCAATGTACTGTCTGTCTAACTGTATAAACATACAAATGATAAATGTTATTCAGAGTGGACACCATATTTAGTGAATGAATGGAAACAAAGCTGTGAGGGACAGAAGTGCAATCTGTTCAATATGTTGTATAGCTCTTCTGATTGATAGAAAATGTCCCTCACTGCCAAATTAAATATGGAGTTTAATCTGACTTGAAACTGTTATAAATCAGTGTTTCCCAATCCTGAGGTTTCAAATGCTTAGAGGTTTGTGATGGAACGGGAGGGGGGCTGTAAGATGCAATAGAATGCATGGAAATGCTAAATTGCTACATTATTAATATTATTTAAAATAATAAATAAATGATTAATGGGTATTTTTTATTGTATAGGTCAATAAGGTCACACAGATAAAGTAGTTATTTTAGTTATTTAATAATTTATTTCAGTTATTCATGTGAAATTCTTGTGAAATGTTTATTGAACCCCTTTTTTTGAACCCTAAATCCCACACAGAATTTCCCACAGGTCTTGTGTGACGCCATCTTCTTGTGTCTCCCTTTCTTACAGGAACTGTTTACGCCGGAATGCAAGTTTAAAGAGTCCGTGTTTGAAAACTACTATGTGATCTACTCATCCATGCTGTATAGGCAGCAGGAGTCGGGGAGAGCATGGTTCCTTGGCTTAAATAAAGATGGCCAGGCCATGAAGGGGAACCGGGTGAAGAAAACTAAACCAGCTGCTCACTTCCTGCCCAAGCCATTAGAAGGTAAAGCATGCTCTGAAAGCCTCAAGAGAATGGTTAACATCCAGGTCACTGTGACACTGGCAGAATGGTAATGAAGTGCACAAGTCCCTGAGAGATATGCTTTTGCTTGATGCCATTTTACAGTTTTTCTCAAATGGTTTACACATTTTTTTCAAACTAAGGTCGAGGTTTTCAAAACAAGGAACACTTTTCCAAAACAGGTTGTACATTTTCATCGCGTTAATACAAATAACAACATACAGCATTTTTATCGAAAACCCACACACAAAAAATCTCCAGTCCAAGGTTCATGTTTTCAAAGCGTTTATTACAAACAACTACATAGATGGAGGAGGTAGAAGAATATAAGAAAGGATAGGAAGAAGAGATAAAGATGAGAGAGTAAGAGTGGAGGAGGAAGACATATGATGGGAGAGGAATAGGAGAGGATGTAGGATGAGGAGAGGAGAGGAGAGGAGGAGGACATTGAAAGAGCTGAGGAAAGAGCAAGAGGAAGTGATGTAAGAGGAGGTGAGAAGAGAGGAAGGGGACAACAGTCTCAAATTAGACGAGAGACAGTCTAATTGACACTGAATCATAGTTTCTTGATAGAGGCCAGACAGAGTTCAGCATAATGTGAGCAGATCTACATTGACTCCAACCAAGAAAAGAGGGAGGAATTTCATTGGTCAATGATGACCCAACATCACCATCTGTGCTGTGCTCTCATGGGGCTGTACAACATCCGTGCCAGGTGTGAATTGGAACATCTTCACCATTCCTTCCTTAGATGCAGAGCTTGAGTTGATGTGGATGAAAAAAACTCTTAATCTTAAAAAAAATGCATGGAAAGAAAGACATTATGCAAATAAGCAGAATATGTTATGCAATCAATAGAAAACAGAATAGTTTTTATATGATTTGCTTTGCTAAATGTGTTAACTGAAAATAATGCATTATGCAGTTTTGCTTAATTAAATAAGTCTAATTGTTTTGAAAGCATTGACCTTAGAAATGTGTCAAATCAGTTGAGGAACACTGTGATCAGCAAAATAGTAATAAGGGTTGTTGGCTATGCTCTGGGTAAAATCCTGGGTAAAAATCCTCATATTTTTCAGATACTGTATGATTTTGGAACATAACAGGATGTCCAGACTGCTCTTTTCCATTACAGTGAATCCAAAAATAAACATAAAAGTAGCATACAATATAATGTGTGCTATGTTACAAGTCTTCTGATTTTATGCAACAACTATGAAATGAACAAATCAAAATTCATCATTCCCTATGCCCTCTTTTGTTTGTTTGTAGAATTAAAATATTAAAATGCGTGCTAGAAGAGCATCTGTACAGAGCTAGCATGGGTCACAGGAATTGAAAATTTCAGATTTAGGGATATTTTTCAGATTTTTTGTCATTTTATTTTGACAATGAGCTCTTCACCAAGGGTTCGAACAGAAACATTTGGCCTTATATTCCTGTTATCTGAATACATAATGATTTACAACTCAATAAACATTATTTCACTGCACCACATATTCAAGACCCACCTTCGTACCATAATGATGGACAACCTGTCCTTTCAAATATTTCTTACAGCTCCTTTATGGCCACAATGTAAAATGTGTCTGGCTAGCATGAGATTGATGCTTTATGTACGGGTTGAGGTGTAATTTGCAATGATGTGTGGCCCGTTTCTGTCTGTGCAATGCTTTATTGCCATGTACAGATGCCCACATTTTAGACCGGTCTCTCATCCTGTTGTGTGTTCATTATTTTCTCGGCTAATACCGCAACACCAGCCAGCAACCCGTAATGTAGCGGCACTACTAAGAATACAGTAAGTCTGAACTGACGTGAAGCAGTGAACCTAGTCAAATGCATTCCGAGAGATCAGACCATCTTTCCATCACAACTAAGGAAAGGATGCAGCCCTGCTGACAGCTTGCCCGCACTTTGACAAACTTGCACATGTCCTGTCAGAGTTACCCTAATGAATGTTGTCTTTTTAGCAGGTTTCAGGTTTGGAAATGAGAATGGGTTTGGAGAAACTTTTCTAGACGTAATTATACACAGATTTCAGTCAAGCCCCAGAAATCATTTCCAATAAGAGAGACAGATGGGGCGGCTGCAGTTACCTGGCTGACTCTTGCCTTCTCTGATGTCTTTTGCAGTCGCTATGTACCGAGAGCCATCATTGCATGACGTGGGGGAGACAGTGCCCAAACCTGCCGTGCCTCCCAGTAAAAGCACAGAGCCGGCCGTCATGAACGGAGGCAAACCTGTCAGCAAGGAAACCAAGCCCACCACATAGCCAGATCCCATCTCGGCCATGCTCAACCCCGGAGAGCCGTGCTCCTTTTGTCAGACTCTCCATGTTTGTGGATCAGATCCAGGCATCCTCTGCTCTCTCCTCCCCATTCCCTCCACCCCTCCTTCACTCCTCTGACTGTTCCGATCTAATTCGACGACGGACTGGCTCCGGAAGAGTGGTCAGCTGTGCACGTAGGAGGATGCGACTGGATAAACCAGCTAAACTTTCACCATGGAATGCCCTAACTGATATGGAATGCCTTTTGACATACAATAAAGCCGATGTTTTTTCTGTAATCGAGACAATCCACGAGAATGAAATTGTGTACCACAGGCGCTTGCGTGGCGGTTCTTTTGCCTGCTAACATTCACCCGTTATAACCCTTTTCTTGAACCCTGTCGCAGCAGCAGAGACCGTTCATTTCAGATCTATTTTCTATATACACAGTAACACCAGCTACGCTCTGGGGGTAATACTGTAAAGATATACGTACATGGACTGGAATCCACAACTAGTTTTCTTTCTTTTTTTTAAATCAAGTACGCTCCTGTGTCTCCTCCTTTCTAGGTGTCCCCCAGTCTCTGAAACTCAAAGTTCCAAATCTTTCCCTTTTGTCAGTTACTTCTGAAATTTGTTGTCAGGGCAGTGTGTGATGCGTTTTGGTGTGCAGTCATTCAAACACAACGATGGATTTCCACAAAGTCCCTTCACAATGTTTATGGTCAAGAGACGTCAGTCTTTCAAGGGGATGGAGCCTCCTAAAGAATCCAACTCATTATCCAAGGTTCAGCGCTCATGTCTTCTCATTCTTGTAATGTCTAGAAAGGGACACAAGTATACTTAGACAGCAAATGCCAGCGAGTGCATTAGTCATGCCCGCAGCAGTCCAACACAAGGAGCTGGCATGTGCTGGGGAAGGTGTATAGAGTACATATCACTATCTAGTACGGTGCAAATTGGTTTCAACCCCAGTAACTAGGTGAATTTCCACTTTTCTTTGCTCTTAATTTAGAGCGTGGGCTCTAGGAATATCTATAGGCCTTGTAGGCCTCTGGTCAAGGCCCCTCTTTGACATGCTGACTCCTCTGAACTGTGGGCTAGTTCTGGCGAGCACATTAAATGTGACGAGAGCGGCAGCCGTAGAGAAATACAGTCTACTTCAGGCCTGGGCGGTTAAATGGCTCAATGTAAGTAGGCACCATTACTATTGGCTGCACTCCCATTTTGTTCAGCAAAGGCATGGCCAAGGTTAGTATTACGTTCTGTTCTTGCAACGCTGACGCAGTGCAAGAAATGGCTTCTATAACAATGTTTTCACTGTATACAAATAAAACAAAAATCTTCAAAAAAAAAAAAAAAAAAAAAAGTAATAGATTTTTAACTACCAGATATTAGGATTCTGAAATGAGAGGGGTTTTCCTAGCTCAGCATGCAGAGTCCAGTACTGCTCATCATGTGCCTGTGATGACCTCTAACCCAGCATGCAAAAACATGTACCCAGTCTGTGCTGGGTTAAAGGTGCCTCATGCCCCAGACACACACACACACACACACACAAAAACACAGATTCAGTAGCAACTTGATCCACAAACACACAAAAGTTGATTGTTACCAAAGTCCGTACACATGAGAATCCAGCCGAACAATTTCAATAACTCGGAGGATGGCAGTCCTCTTCGGTTTTTGTCCTCACTGTGACTAGGGTTCATCACGAAGTACAATTGTCTCGACTTTTTAATAGTCTCGATTCAAACTTGAAGAGATTCCAAATGATGTCCTTCACTTCGATTGTTCATTTAGTACAAGACCGGGGTACCTATTACTAATCACCTGCATGCGTTTTCTTAAGGACCAAAGTATGGGACAGCTAGAAATGTCTAAAGCTAGTTTGAGGCGTAGGGCTACACTGAATGGGCATGATTATATAAGGCTCTCTCATACTCTGGATTGAGACCATTGCACTTTGCGTTTGAAATCGTCATCTACTCACATCTACTTAGGATTTTAACAATTAGCCAATTATCAGCCGAATTGACATGAAGCCTGTCTTGCTTTAACAGTTTTCATAGTTTGAATGATGAATACCGTTTAGAATGTTATGAAGTAGACCGAGGCTATGCTGCTAAATACAAATATATTCTACACTTCATTTGAAGACCTATATTTTCATTTATTGGGATTTTGAGCTAGTTTCATATTAGGAGATGTTCAAGCACATTAGATTTAAATATTTGTCTGTACAAAGCCGAATTTAATGCTAGAATGAGATTGCTGTACTATACAGGAAAAGTAGCTTCATATTTGAAATCAGTTCCGAGGCTGGTGTCCCACTTCCACACGAAACAAATCACTCACTCCAATGAGCTCTACATGCTGGGCTACAGCTGCCCTGCAGACCAGTGAACTGGTTTTACGAAGGTTGAATTTATTTTTGTAAGTGACTGGTGAGTACGTGTGCATTTGTTAGTACGTTTGTTTGTTTCTTTCCTCTTTCAAACGTCTGTGTTCGTTTCGTTCCATTCAAGTCGTGCGTGACGTCGTTAAATCGTAATGAGGAGCAATCGCTGAACAATTGATCATTTCTGTGTTTTCTCCGTATTTCTGATTTTCAGTGGTGAAGGAAGGTCTCCATTGTCTGTTGATTGGTTTTGAACATTGATTTGACAGTTACTTCATCTGTTGCATGGGAAGAGGGTGGCATATATGAACTGCATGTCGTAGGCTATGTGTATCATGGACTGTTGGTATGTTCTGCTAATTTTACATACATATATGCAAAGAGTTTGTCTGCACTGTACAGTTTGTGTTTGTTGTATACACAGATACAACATATTGAATAAAATATTTATATAAAGGTGTACTGAAATCTCTCTAACCAATCTGATGCGATATTTGTGCAATATATACATATATTAACATGTAATGGGTTGACCAAGGAGTTTTTTATCCTAGTTTTTATTTATGCTAATTACCTTGGTCAATATAATTTACCTTCAACATGGGCACCTTTTTTTAACAATTTTATTTACAAAAAAAAAATATATATATATATGTATATTGACAAGAAATAATACGAGATACGTTTAAAAAAGAGCTTTCTCATTCTCATGACATCTCAGAGCATGGTAAATTTATTGGCATCAGGCTGTATACAACTTTTGTCACATGGAACTTACCATACATAAAATAGGATCATAAAAACATTGCACACAAGCAGAGCTCTGAAAAACAGCAATCTGAAAATTAATAAAATGCTCTTACTTGTTTGTTGGCCATTTGCATGGATCCTCTCCTTTTAGTGCTCATGTGTCCAGTCAATAGTCTATGTAAGCATTATTATACACAATTTTCAAATATATATATAGTTAAATGAAAAACTATAGAGGATTATAGATGTCGTCTCCCATGGCTGTTTTATGTGCATATAATGGAATTTAAACCACATAACTAAGAAAATTTGAATGCCGTTATATTGCACAGATCTCTTATATCAATTTTCCCTTGTTTGCCGTTGGTGCAGCCGCCCTTTTCTTGTCTTGATTGACAACAGAAACAGTCTTTAAGTGTCTACCAGGGGTTAATACTCCTCTCCAACCCAGATTTCACAGGCGTTTCCTGTCCAGCCATCCCAGCAGTCACAATTTCCGCAGTTGCACACGCCGTTCCCTGGAACAGAAGTTGAGAGGAGAGACAGAACTGAGAAACCCAGATCATCACTCTCCAAGTCTCGACATGCTTTCTCTCTTCACACCCCCTTGGCAGAATGTGCAAAGGGAAACCAAGTACAAATGCAAGTTTTGGAGCCACTTTCTCTGGGGTCCTGTCTATTCAGTTCAAATTCAGTCCATGTAGTGGCACTAGTATGATTACATAGTGTTACTGCTCTTTTTATTCAGCTTTTGTAAATGTAATTTGATGTACACAAAATTATTATCTGTGATGCTTAATGAGCCAATTTAAATGTATCACTTTGTCTAACGATTTAGTATATATCTCAACTGTTTGCAATTAGAATCAAACTCAATCAATCATTTTCCATTACAAAAAGTACTGGCCTACTGGACAAAAGTCAATAGCTGTCTTCTAAAATCTAGTGAGTAGACAGCATTTAATGTGAATAAATATCCCAATAAATGTAAATCTTTTTTAAATTAAATTCTGAAAAGTATAAGTAAAAATGTTTAATCTAAAAAAAACAAAACTATTTTATCCAATATTTGTGTGCAATGTGTTTTTATGCAAATTAAAGAAGGGGAGCCCAGGGTCCCTTAGGGCAAGAGGTTTAAAATTTGTGATTGATTGATTAATTGACTAATTGATTGATTGATTGATTTTGGGCTGTCAATTTTAAGTGATAAACAGCTTTGGAACTACACTTAGTGTGAAAAATATATTTATAATAATAGAATTAATATAAATTTATATTAACATTTATTTTTTAATGTGCTGGGCTATAATTAATCGCATCCAAAATAAAAGTTTTTGTTCATATAATATATGTGTGTGTACTTATGTATATATAAAGACAAACATACAGTATATATTTTGAAAATATTTACGTGTATTTACATGCATATATTTATATTCATATATATATATATATATATATATATATATAAACATAAAATATTTTCATTAAATATATACATGCGTGTGTGTCATGGCCAAAAATATCGGCACCCTTGGAAAAAATTTATCAAAGAAGGCTGTGAAAATTTATCTGTATTGTTAATCCTTTTGATCTTTTATTTATAAAATTCACAAAAATCATTGGATAATAAGAATTTAAAATGGGAGGAAATATCATTATGACATAAATGTTTTTCTCAAACACACGTTGGGCACAATTATTGGCACCCCTAGAAATTCTTATGAGTAAAATATCTCTGAAGTATATTCCCATTCATATTCACAATTTTGAGCACTCCATGGTGATTATGAACATGAAATTATCCAGCCATGGCTTCCTGTTTCACAGAAATATAAATAGGAAGGAAAACAAAGCCCAAATTCCCTTAATCATCCAACACAATGAGAAAAACCAAAGAATATATTTCTGATATGCAGCAAAAGCTTCACAATTTGAGCTTCACAAATTAGTGAAGTGGCTTTAAGAAAAGAGCTAGGGCAGTGAAAATTCCCATTTCCACCTTCAGGGCAATAATTAAGAATTCCCAATCAACATAAAATGTTACAAAACTGCCTGGAAGAGGACGTGTGTCTATATCAGTGGTTTTCAATCCTGGTCCTGGGGACCCACTGCTCTGCACATTTTATGTGTCTCCCTTATTTAACACACCTGATTCAGATCATCAGCTCATTAGGAGGGATATCCATGAACTGAACTGAGTTTGTCAAATAAGAGAGACATACAAAATGTGCAGAGCAGTGGGTCCCCAGGACCAGGATTGAAAACCACTGGTCTACAGTATATCGTCCTAATGCACGGTGAGAAGGAGAGTTTGAGTGGCTAAAGACTCTCCAAGGACCACAGCTGGAGAATTGCAGAACATAGTTGAGTCTTGGGGTCAGAAAACCATAAAAAAAATTGTCAAACAGAACCTACTTCACCACATGTTGTTTGGGAGGGTTTCAAGAAAAATTCTCCTCACTCATCCAAAATAAAACATATTCAGTTATCTGACACGACTAGAACTTCAAATGGGACTGGCTTCTATGGTCAGATGTAACTAAAAAATTTACTTTTTAGCAGCAAACACTCAAGATGGGTTTGGTGAACACAGGGATAAAAAGTACCCCATGTGTACAATAAAATATACTGCTGTATATCTATATTTCTGCTGGAGGTCCTGGACATCTTGTTTAGACACATGACATCATGGATTCTATCAAATACCAACAGATAAAAAATAAATAAGTGACTGACTCTGTTAGAAATCTTATAATGGGCCATGGTTGGATCTTCCAACCGCACAATAATCCAAACACAAAACTCAAAAACAACACAAAAATGGGTCACTGAGCACAAAACCAAGCTTCTGCTGGCCATTCCAGTCCTCTGACCTGAACCCTGTAGAAAATGAGTGGGGTGAACTGAAGAGAAGAAGCACCAACATGGAGCTGTGAATCTAAAGGGTCTGGAGTGATTCTGGATGAAGGAATGATCTCTGATCTCTTGTCAGGTGTTCTCTAACCTCATCAGGCATTATAGGAGAAAATTTAGAGCTGTTAAACTGGCAAATGGAGGTTTCAAAAAGTATTGAATAAAAGGGTGCCGTTAACTGTGGCCAATGTGTATTAGAGAAAAACATTTATTTCATAATGATATTTCCCCCCATTTTAAATTCTTATTATCCAATGAAAGATCAAAAGGATTAACAATGCAGATTAATTTTCACAGCCTTTAATCATATTTACCAAGGGTGCCGATATTTTTGGCCATGACTGTACATAATAAATATATACAATACACACACATATAGTATGTGCACAATCAATTTTATTTTAGATTTATTAATTGTTGCCCAGCACTATTTATAATTTAATATAAAATATTTCTAAGAAAGTTTCTAACGTAAATAGTGTGGAAAAAACTCATATTGCTTCTTTTCCAAATAACAGTTTATTTATTTGTTTTGGCTCAAAACAGTAGTTTTATTTTATAAACCACTTTATTATATCATGCTCTTTCTCACATAGTATAAATGGGTCTACATGGAAATATACAGCTGCCATTTGGCAGTCCTTGGGCTCAAAATGTTTGAAAACCCTTGCATTGGATTATTATCGAAACACATTATCTTAGAAACATGCTAATGTAAAAGTCTAATGCATGTAGTAGAGTGTATGGCAAAGAACTCCATATTGATGTATACAGAGTGTCTAACATTTTCTACAGCCACTTAAAAGGAGGGAATTTACAATAGGGTCCATATAGTTACATAGGTTCGTTCAATGAAGTGGGCTGCCACTTGTCAATCAGCGGAGGTGAGGTTGTTTACATACGCTGTTAGAAGAATGTATGCTGAATGTGACAGCAGCTTTCACTCAGAAGAGCCGTATATTGTATCAATGCCCAAAACAGTTGGAATTCGCATCTGCTGTGCATGAAATTAAGCCTTGGCTTTCCCTAATACATTGAATTTTCCGCAGCGCTCATCAATTGCGGGTGTAATGAGAATATCTTACTGAAGAAGCCATGAAAATTATTATTTAGAAACTGGCAGGCACATTTTTGCATGATTATAATTATAAAGGCTGAGTGCATTACTGTTACCCAAGGTAAGGGGAAGAATTGGCTGATTGTATGCTTTTGCATTTCATCTATAGAGAAAAGGCTTTTTCTGAGCAACATGAGAAAATAGTTTTAATAATCCTTATGAATATGGAAATGATGACATATGCCCTAATCGTTAATATGCTAATGAGTGACATTTAACAGACACATTTATGCATTCCTTTTATCAATTGTGTTTTTTCGGCTTGTTTTGTAGTGAATTTTGCATCTCTGCACCAGGAACTTTATACTTGGTTAAATGACATGGCAACTGATAATGAAGTCATTAGACCAATAAGTTTCTAAGCAGCTGTCCAAGCCTCCTCAAGCCCTTGAGCTATCGTGATAATAAATATTTATCGTGCTTTTTATTAACACTGACTAGTCAACTCTTCAAGGCTTTTAAGGAAAACCTCGACTCTCTCCAGAGCTTCTTTCCCATTGAAAAGCAGGACGAGAAGAACACAGCAGGAGTCCACTGATTGGACGGCTCAGCCTAAGAGTCGTACAGAGCTGTCTAATCAAACGGCAGCCACATCAGAGAACCTCAATATCCGTCACAAAGAGATCTGTCAGCGCACGAGTGGGTGTTTGGAGGAGCGCTGCTGCATTTGAACACATACCTGTGCAAACCAGCCCGTCATGTTTGTCACACTCCCTGTCGTCGCACTCGCAGAATTCCCCTGAAATGTACCACTCCTGTGGTGAGCAGATACAGCGACCGCAGTGACAAGAGCCTGCAAGAACAAATTAGCCTTCAGTCACATAACCATTGGAGATCCATTAGTCTTCCCTTATTCTCCTGTGCTATTTCACGTGATTATAAAACACTTAAAGCTGTGATACGGTTCCTAATTGGAATTTAAATAGGGTAAATTGTTTTTCTAAATGTGTGAAACAGCAGTTGTTTACAAGGTCCAATTTCATGTTCCTACTGAGTCAGGAATAGACCAATATATACAAGCTAGGCCAGTCGATTGGCCGATATTTGGCCACTTGGAAATAATATGCATTGGTTGATGATACAGCTGCACCATTAATAAAATTCTGGCTGATGCCAATAAGTCACTGATTATTTTCTTGTTTTGGATCACTACAGATAAATGTCAGATACATTTGTGTAAAAAAAATTATTAAATGTATGTATGTGGAATTTTACTGTGCTTTTAATATAATAATTCACTCAAAAATAAAAAATGCTGAACATTTGCTCACCCTCAGGTTATCTGAGATGAAATGTGGAGAAACATGTCATTACATTACTTGCTCACCAATGGATCCTCTGCAGTGAATGGATGCAATCAGAATGAGAGTCCAAACAGCTGATAAAAAACATCACAATAATCCACAACATGACTCCAGTCCATCAATTAATGTCTTGTGAAGTAAAAAGCTGCATGTTCATTTTAACTTTAAATCACCATCAGAATACCATAACTCTACATCCAGTGAAAGTCCAAAATTCTACCAACATATTTGTTTAACACCATTTTGGACTGTTTTTGCTTCGATGGATTTATTACAAACACACAGATTTCACTTCACAAGATGCTAATTGATGGACTGGAATTGAGTGGATTATTTGTGGATTATTGTGATGTTTTTATCAGCTGTTTGGACTCTCTTTCTGATGGCACCCATTCACTGCAGAGGATCCATTGGTGAGCAAGTGATGTAGTGCTAAATTTCTCCAAATCTGTTCCGATGAAGAAACAAAATTATATGCTTATTGCATGGAATGAGGGTAAGTAAAGTTTCCACAAATTTTCAATTTTTGGTTAACTATTCCTTTAAAGTATTATTAATAAAGATTGCAGTTTTTCCAAGAAAGTTACTCTGTTGACATTACATGTGCACAGTAATTTATCTATAATCTATTGCAGTTTCCTAAAACGGGGAAGCAATTTAGTATCACATAATTTAAATCACCAGTATTGCTGGATAAGTTTTACTGCTCAAGTGTTATCTCCCCCTTTGAGTAAATGTTGTGTAAAATAAGTGCTAATTGGTTCCCCCCAAAGCATCATAATCCTGAGTAGATGGCAGAGACTAGGGCTGGGCAAAAATAATAATAATAATTAAAAAAATAAAATAAAATCGATTTTTCGATTAATCATTTTTTTAAATGACGTCGATTCCATAACGATTCTCAAAAGCCGCGAATCGACCTTTTCCGGTATTTATTTCAGCAAACATTTAAAACAAGATCTGATGAATGTGAATCTTATCATTAGTCTTCTTCACTAGAGGTCACCCTCTTATTTACCTTGCGCGATGTTACAACAGAAAATGTGTCATTCATTCAGTGCTTATCATGGCGGAGATAGTGTTGATAAGAACAAAGCAATATGCGTGATATGCAATGCTCATGTAAAATTCTATAGTAATACTGCGAATCTGTGGAAGCATTTGACATCACGCATAAGGCGCCTTGATTTCCGCAATGAATGAATGAATGAATGAATGAATGAATGGCAGATGGCGCGACGCCCTGTTTTGTTTACTAAAGCGCGGACGACGCTCGCGGTGTTTTAAGCTTCTGCCATCTCACTATTTGACGATAAAACACAAGAATATCATCTCCAGCTGCTCTGAGAGTCACTTCATTAGCATTGTACCGTTTAATTTGAGAAAACTACCGCCATATCACATACACAGCAGCTGCAAGTTCATCATGGCAACCCGTCAAAAAAAAAAAAAGAGTTTAACATGCAGAAACTGTCAGAAATATTACTATTTATCAGTCCTAAGAGTCAGTGTAACAACAACGTTACTACTACTACTAATAAATATTAAAAAATGTTTTTCCACATTTGTTTTCTTTTTAATTTTAACAGTAAACCTCTGTTGTGCAGCACTTTGTTTGCCAACAAATAAAGGGGTTTAATTTTCATTTGATTAGGATAAATTAAATTAATGTTTTATGCCTTCATCTGATTATCAGAAAAATTAAGAAGAACATTTATTGAATAGTTAAGAACTATTGTTTTAAAAAAGAATTTGGACTCTATACAAAAAAAAAAAAAGCTTTAAAATTCAGGCCTGTGGCTCTTAATTTCTTATTAATTCACCATTTGTAAACTGATTTTTACTGTTCATTTTTTAGAAATATCAATAGCATTATTAAAACTATATTCACTGAATGTAATCAAAAAATCGAGAATCGAATCAAGAGCTTGTGAATCGAAATCGAATCTAATTGGGACATCTGAATTGATACCCAGCCCTAGTAGAGACCATTGGTGCCAATGATTTCTACAATGTCTTTAGGCTTACGATGCTTTGCAGAAAATATCGTTCTCCAGATATTAGTCAACATGACTCTGCAAAACAAGTCTTATGAGCTGGGATTCTCATATTACATATAGGATCCAGGAAATTGCATAATATGGGGCACCGGTCTGTCATTAACAGCTGTGCTGCACCTTACAAACATGATACAGTGAAAAGTACAAAGCTTTCAAAGAACATTCTTTATAAGTCAGTCTTATCAATCAAAGTGTAGGCAGCCCATCAGACAGTACATCCCTTGTCATTTCCCACAGTATTATTCTCCTGGGAGCTACAACAAGCAACCCACATATTCACCTACCCATGAATCTTTACTGTGAAAAAAATCCATTTAATTCCTTCAGTGTTTCAGTCTTAATAATGTTGATGTTGTTATGACAAGCAGAACAACTCTCCTGCTGATTTCCAAGCATTAATTTGAGAAAATTATTGAGTAGACCATGTGAAACCAGATCTTAGAGGAATTTCTTATTTTCACCAGCCAGGCAACAAAAACAAACAGTGTTCCGTCATCGGCGCAGACAAACCCTATAAAGCGTATTAGTGTGTCACTTTACATGCCCAGAGAAAGGAGATGAATACTCAGAGGACTATGTGTCAAGTAGAAATTGGCTAGGCTTTATCGTTTTTTCCAGGATGCTGACAGGTCGTATACAAATAGTGAAGCTGGCCTCTTATTAAAGCGTAAAACCTAAAGCTTCATTTTCAGTGTTGTGTGTTTTCGAGAGCAGGTGTACGGGTTGGAAGAGCAAATTATATGTTGAGGTTTCTGTCAGACAGTCAGCAAACATGTTTTACAGTTTCTGCTTGACTTTAGAGAAAAGCTATAATAGTCTGTATCTCTTTACCTTTAATACAAATAGGCGGGAATATGGCGTGTTCATTTTACACAGATTTTTGTTTTAGTGGTAGTTTTTCCTTCAAAATCTTTTCAATTTAGCACATATATTCCACATTAAAATGACATTAACTAACATTTTCGTCAGTAATCTCTTTTGGTTTCATTAACACAAGCTACTGGAACATGATGCGAGCAGAACATCCAACCACTATGCCACAGCTCCTATGGAGATGCAAATTTGATTGACCAATCCCATTCTCTCTCCCTCTCCCTCTTCAATAATTTCTGTCTCTAACAACTAAATGTGGCATAAACCCTCCCCAATGAACAGAATTGATTGGTGGAAATAGTTGTTCAGTTGTGTTTACTATCCACCTCATTAAAGGAGCATATGTGGGAAATCGATTTAATAGCTCAGTTCGTTCCGCACCAAACAAATGAGGGAACCCACTTTCATTTTTAAGAGATGACTGACAATTATGTTACATCTTAAGGTGCCGCTCGAAGCGTCGTCCCTCCTACCTTTTCCAGAGCATATGACGCCGTCGGCCGTCTCGCATAGGCTCTTGCTCTGCTCGTCCGTCATGTCACAGCTGCGGGGGAACTGGCAGTGCTTCCCAAACCATCCATCACTGCAGATACAGCGGCCACACGAGCAGAAGCCGTGGCCTGGGGGAGACACATAGCACACACACAAGCGCGCGCACACACAATCACTTTCTCTCCTTACCAAAGAAAACCACCATTTATATCTGCCAAAACAAAGCAACGGGCTGACTGATCCAGGCAAATATAATTGGTTCAAACAGACAGGTATTCGTTTACTGACTGGCTAATGGTGTTGCTGTATATGGTTCTTATCACTTATGGACCCCGTGGGATGAACCATTCTATAGCCTCTCTGATCGTGTTGGATGAGTCAGCATTACGGCATTCGTAACGATCTGACTGTATAAATTGCTCAGTCAAATCCTTTGTTCCTGCTGCCGTAGTAGTATAGTCGGGGTTTTCAACGATTACCAGCAAGTTACACCATTATGCCAGTAGGTGGCGACAAGGGACTGTCTTAAAGAATGAGTCATTCCATCATTGTTCATAACACTGATTAATTCTGAAACAAAACGCGTGAGTCATTGCATCATTCACTTGATTTTTTCAAAACCACTGATTCATTCAGGAACAAAACGAGTGAGTCATTGACTCATTCACTGAACTGATTTGTTCAAAACCACTGATTCATTCAGAAACACGACTACTCTGTTGCTCGAAGACAGAGTGCTTTAACTTTATTTGGATGTTAGTTGGCAAAGAAAGACGACAGTTTGTAAGCAATTTAAATATTGTATCCAAAAGTTGCACTTTAATTCTATTAATGTGGTGTTTCTTGTTAAACTGTAAAACCGTATGACACTTGCAGTTGTTTTAGGATTAGCATTCAGAACAACAGTGCTTGTGTTCGGAAGAAATTGGTTAAATATACTTCCCAAAATGGTTTATTACATGAAAAACTGTAGCAAGTATGTAGGTGACGGCAGTAAAAAATTTGTGACAACGTTTTTCCAAAAAAAAAAGCTTTGCAATATGACAAAACGCTTTATTTTTTAATTTGTTGCATTGCTACTCCAAATAATAACAAGCATTTGGATGCAACTCTGTCATCATTTGAGTAGTGAGGTTTGTTACCACCGCTTGAAATGGGTTGAAAAGCTGTAGTGTGCGAGTATGTTTTCGGCCTTTGAGTTTATATAAAATGGTCATTTTGAATGTCCTCGTCACTTCTGGTCACTTATTTGTTTAAAGGTATTTGCAAGAGCACCACTTTGGCAGATCTGTGCATGGGCGTTATTTCATGTAGGCTGTAAGGAAACGAAATGTTCCCTGAAGCTGAATGGTGTTTTTCTCTTAATCTTTAAAGAGCAGTTGGTGACTCACTGTGAGATGCACACTGAGCTATAGAAGAGCTCCTCCTCCAAACAGCTCCTTTCTGGAACAGTGCTTGGTAAAGAAAAAATTAGGAATTCCCCTAGACTACATCTGGCTGGGCAGAAATATGTTCTAGATATTAAAACCAAACAAAAGTATGTGCCTCAAAATAAAAATATAGACAATAATATAAACAGTCTATTTAGTGCTCAGTATGTTTTTTCTGACTATCTAAAGCACTTATAGATACATAGCAGGTATTTTTATATAAAATATCTATATACAGGTGCTGGTCATATAATTAGAATATCATCAAAAAGTTGATTTATTTCACTAATTCCATTCAAAAAGTGAAACTTGTATATTATATTCATTCATTACACACAGACTGATATATTTCAAATGTTTATTTCTTTTAATTTTGATGATTAGAGCTTACAGCTCATGAAAGTCAAAAATCAGTATCTCAAAATATTAGAATATTTACATTTGAGTTTGAATAAATGACCATCCTTACAGTGTAAATTCTGGGTATCTCTTGTTCTTTGAAACCACAATAATGGGGAAGACTGCTGACTTGGCAATGATCCAGAAGACGAACATTGACACCCTCCACAAAGAGGGTAAGTCACAGAAGGTCATTACTGAAAGGTGTGGCTGTTTACAGAGTGCTGTATCAAAGCATATTAAATGCAAAGTTGACTGGAAGGAAGAATTTGGGTAGGAAAAGGTGCACAAGCAACAGGGATGACTGCAAGCTTGAGTCAAGCAAAGCCGATTCAAACACTTGGGAGAGCTTCACAAGGAGAGAACTGAAGCTGGAGTCAGTGCATCAAGAGTCACCACGCTCAGACGTCTTCAGGAAAAGGGCTACCAAGCCACTTCTGAACCAGAGACAACGCCAGAAGCATCTTAACTGGGCTGTGGAGAAAAAGAACTGGACTGTTGCTCAGTGGTCCAAAGTCCTCTTTTCAGATGAATGTAAATTTTACATTTCATTTGGAAATCAAGGTCCCAGAGTCTGAAGGAAGAGTGGAGAGGCACAGAATCCATGTTGCTTGAAGTCCAGTGTGAAGTTTCCACAGTCTGTGATGATTTGGGCTGCCATGTCATCTGCTGGTGTTGGTCCACTGTGTTTTCTGATGTCCACAGTCAACGCAGCCATCTACCAGGAAATTTTAGAGCACTTCATGCTTCCTTCTGTTGACAAGCTTTATGGAGATGCTGATTTCATTTTCCAGCAGGACTTGGCACCTGCCCACACTGCCAAAGGTATCAAAAGCTGGTTCAATGACCATAGTGTTACTGTGCTTGATTGGCCACCAAACTCGCTTGACCTGAACCCCATAGAGAATCTATGGGGTATTGTCAAGAGGAAGATGAGAGACACCAGACCCAACAATGCAGATGAGCTGAAGGCCACTATCAGAGCAACCTGGGCTCTCATAACACCTGAGCAGTGCCACAGACTGATCGACTCCATGCCACCGCATTGCTGCAGTAATTCAGGCAAAAGGAGCCCCAACTAAGTATTGAGTGCTGTATATGCTCATACTTTTCATTTTCATACTTCTCAGTTGGCCAAGATTTCTAAAAATCCTTTCTTTGTATTGGTCTTAAGTAATATTCTAATATTTTGAGATACTGATTTTTGACTTTCATGAGCTGTAAGCTCTAATCATCAAAATTAAAAGAAATAAACATTTGAAATATATCAGTCTGTGTGTAATGAATGAATATAATATACAAGTTTCACTTTTAGAATGGAATTAGTGAAATAAATCAACTTTTTGATGATATTCTAATTATATGACCAGCACCTGTATAACATACTAACATACATACTGTTAAGTAGAAGAATAAATAAAACAGTTCATTAGTTTATTTTCCACAACTGAGAGAAAACATATGTGTTGTGGGCCAAATCACAATGGAGATTCATTTGAGAAATTTGCTTGTAAAGATATTGAGTTCTTATAAAACACTTATTTAGGAGGTTATGAAATGCCAAAGTGATTAAATATACAGAACAGGCACTGTAGTGGCTATTTCAAATAAATATGTACTTTTGCCCCAGGCTGGGAAGTCATTTTCATGCATCCCTTTATTTCTGGATGATGTTTAATCAAAACAAACCATCTCCCATTTATTTTTTAACAACACAGTTTATGTTGTACCATCAATATTCGATAAAAAGAAAACTATTTTTTTGGTCATTACACAGTTTTCATTAAGGGAGGGAGTGGTGTGTGTGTGCTTGTATTCCCATTGCACCTTATAATAACTGCATGGAAAAAAAACATTTTTTTTATGTGGCTCTTTGTCTTCGTCTTTCTCATTCGTTTATTTTGTGGGTGTAGGTATACAGGCTTGAAGTTTGATGCACTCTTGGTAGAGCTACATGCTTGACTGCTTCAATCAGCCAGCCTACGAGAGCATTTAATTGCTTTGGTGAGTGGCACCCCAGTCCTTTCAATTAAAGCGCACCTGTGATTCCCCATTATCCCGCCCGTAAATGCAATTCGAGTGTGGGCATGTTCCAAATCACGGTGTTTCTCACACCTATCTTTAGAAGGATATTTTCCAAAGAATGTAGCCTAGTCTTAAACTCTCGGGCAAGTGCCTCTTAAAACGATATAAATCCAATCTGAAATATTGATGATCCTACATTTCAGTAAAACACTTTCATGTTAATACAGCTGGAATGGCTTCTCAAGGGCTAAAGATCCCATGATAGGCATATCTGAAGGCTACCCTTTATTTGAACACCAATTCAGTCCTGCAGGACCGTCCATGCAATTAGCTGAGATGAACATTTCAACAGCGTGTGTGACGGCTGTCTCTCTCTGAGCTGAGAGCTGGAGGCACGCTGTGTTTCCACATTTCTCCTCCGTTAGCAGGCTCTCATCTGTCTGTGTGACTCGGGCAGCCACAGCAGACGAGCCCTATACATATTTAAACATCTCCTAGGGCTGGTCCACACAAGGGCAGTGGGCCGAGCTCTGGTGGCTGGTCGCTTAGTGACACAACACAATAAGCATTCAGAAAGCAGCAGCATTAAATTTGTATCCCCACCAAAGAGGAGAAATGTTGTTCTTTAGATACTGGCGTGTACCACGGGTGAAATGCTTGTGCTCATCTATCACCACATTTTCACAGGGGGTTCCTCGAATGGCATTTCTATACAGTAGAGAATTGTAGTTGTAAAGATTTATATTGGTGACATATATATACATTATAGATATTTTTCATTGATAGTGAAATTAATAAGCTAAAACTGATCTTTTTAGCCAGTCATTTGTAACAGCATATTTTTTCAAGTTAAATATAGTGTCCTGATGCTTTCTGTTCCATTATGGAGACACTCACTAGTTTGTAAGTCAAATATGCTTGTTGTATTAAACAAATTAACACCATTCGAATGAAAATGGACAACTACAGTATTTGATGATTTTATATTAATATTATTCTATTATTATTATTATTATTATTATTTCAGGAGATATCAAGTATATTAAGTATATAAAAAAGAAAACTCCACACACAAGATACAGATTAGAAATATATTAGGGCTGTCAAGCAATTAAAATTTGTATTCTGATTAATTACATGACATGCCATTCCTGCATATGGCTGAGTGGCGGAAGTGTGGAGAAGAAATTGAAAGCAATAATCTTCTTGACCTTGGAGTGAAAGTCGTACAGCAACAGATCTATGTGGCCTCACGCACATTGTTGTCGGGACAAGCACTCGTGACACAGTTGTATACATGCAAAGAAACAGACATGCTCAGGTATGACTTGAAAACCCCAGCAGGAGAGCTTGAAAATCATCTTGTATAGTATAGCTTTCTAGTCACTGATGGAATGACTAGAATCTGTAAAGTCTGTTTCTATGTCAACAAATTCTAGGAATACACAAGTGACAATTATTTTCAGTGCCAATATTCCTGTGGTGTCTTCATCTCAAAGTACAGTACATACTGTGATATACATGATTCAAGCTGCTATTCAAGGGCAAATAGCCTTAGAAAATGTAAATTAAAATGATATGACCAAAGTGGTGTGGATTTGGCCTCGGCAAAAACTTTGCCAAGTCAACTGTCTGTGCTTAAATGCTTCAAACAAGACTGCAAACTTTTTAGAGAAGTAGGATCGACTTTAAAATATTAATTAATCATTTTGGCAGGCCTGTAGAAGAGGTATTTTCTCCAAGGAGTGCCTCTTTATTCGAATGAGAAAATAATTAACAGTACAGCTATAAAGCAAAATTATTGAAATATGAGATCGAATAATATATCATTCAAAATTATTAGAAAAGTTCGGTTGCACTTTATTTTACAGTACGTGTACTTACATTTATTTACAGTGTACTAACAGTGTACTTACCTAAGAAAGTACTGGTAATATAAGGTACATGGGGTAGGTTAAAGGTTATTACCTTTATTGTAATTACTATAATAAGTACATAGTATGCACATGAGGAACAGGACTGTAAAATAAAGTGCTACCAAAGTTACAATGTCCAAGAGCAACACCAGGGGATAAAGTTTCAGAGATAGATTTGCCATCCTTCATCTCATTGCTTTTTCATGGAGATCCTAAAGTGTTCAAAATACATGCGACAAGTCATGTGAATGAAAGCAGTGCCTCCATAGCACTACATGATTGGCTGTTTACACTGTCAGTGTTCACCTGTGATGTATGCAACCGTTTTGCAAATTGGCCTGAATAGGTAAAACTGATGGAAGTTTGATTATGGTTTACTAACTCACCCTCACATCTAAATTCTAATATACACTAACATGACAGTTTTTTGACAAACACTTGTCTCTGTTAAATAAAAAGTGCACATCTTTGCCTGTATGGAAACAATGTGTATGATTTGACAGCGGCCATGAACTACGGCAGGGCAGATGCTGATTCTCTATTAATTACCTACTTGCCCTTGGCAAAACTGTATATATTACATGATTAGTTCTCTAGTGTTCAATGTCAATATCCCTAAAGTCTTATTTTGTAAGTATATTTTACATTCAATCATCATACATAAAAATACAGACCTAATACCTCAGTGTTCTCAGTTGACTGAATGATACATTGTACAGTTAGCTGGAGTCTCTGTGGATTAATATTTAAACCCACAAGCTTGTACATGATCATTATATAAAAAATAAAAAAAACTCCAAGAAGCAAGAGCTTTCATAGAAGCCCCCTATGTAGTGTAAAAATAAACAATTTAGACCCACCGCATATATATATATATATATATATATATATATAAAAGATCAACTAGAGGCAAAAAAGAAAGTTAGCTTCTCTTATTTTTTCAAGAGCAAATTTTGCTCTTTTTTTAATTCTGAGCCAATTATGTACAAAAAATATTTTACATCTAACTTAATATCCAGATTTACATTTGACAGTAAAGTTATATAAACTCTAAAGTATCCCATTTTATCATAATTGTAAATTGTTATATTATATTGGAAAATATAGAAAAATAAGATTTTTAAAAAAGAATACTTTATTCAACAAGAGCACATTCAATTAATTAAAAGTAACAGTAAAGACTTGTTACAAAAGAATTAATACTTCAGTAAATGCTGTTGTTTTGAACTTTCTATTTATCAAAGAAACTGTTTTTAACACTGATAATAATAAATGCTTGAGCACCAAATCAACATATTAGAATAATTTCTGAAAAAATCATGTGACTTTGAAGACTGGAGTAATGGCTGCTGAAAATTCAGCAAATGTAAGAATATTTCACAGGATTGCTGTTTTTACTGTATTTTTAGCAAATAAATGCAGTCTTGATGAGCATTACATCGCTCTGACCCATAGACCAGCAGCATCTAGAGATGGTCAGACAATGGCACCATTAATGCTTATCTCATCCTGCTGTGTGTGTTTGTGTGTATTACCTCCACAGATCTCTCCGTTCAGGTCCTCACACTGCCTGTCGTCACACTCACAGTTCTTCCCGTGTACGCGTTTATCTCCGGGTGGGTGGCATGTGCACTGACCGCACAAACACTGCCCTGAAACACACAAATACTCTGTGACTGGCAAGAAAACCAAACATAACAGTGAAACCCAAAGCAATCTAATATGTGGCTATTTTTGCTATTTTCTTATCAAGATCTTGTATGAAGGTAGTTGGAATCTACGTTTCACCTTGAATTTGGCTTATCAAGGTCAACCGGAAAGCTCATTGTACTGAAAAGCACAGAATGCCTCGGTCTATGCTTATCATAGAGCACATTAGTCTGCTAAAGTGGCACTGTCGTTGTTTGACATTGACAGCCGTTACAACTCCAGCTCCGTGCAGGCGAGGAGAACAACAAAGCAACGCCCTGTCTGACAACCCCTCAGCCTGCCAAGTAGATAAAAGCTGCGTGCTGCCGTTGCCACGGTAACTGGTGATGTCATAACACTTTTCCTTTATCGATTAGCGTGAGTGACGTCATGTAGCCCTTCCCTTAGCCTTGCATGGCTACATTTAACTGCTAAGCATGCAAGAGAGAAGTGCTCAAAAAACGTAAAGAAAAACATTTTATGACAAACCACCTGTCTTTTCTGTCTGATTCCGTTCATTTTCACACCTCTAATAGCGTTATCCATCACCCGTACCAAATTATACAGAACTGTCAGCGACAAGTGGAGCTCAATGAGTTAAAATGTACAAATTATCATACTGACAAACTAAACTACTGAGCATAAATTGATTCTGCACTTTATTCAGTGCTTTTATAAAGACAGTACAAAACACATGATGCACTAGACAGCCAAAGTGTATCTTTTCCATATGCTTCCACAGTGGCTAGTTGCATTATATGTGTATAAATGCAGAAAGCAGCGCTGGAAGCTTCAGTGTGATTAATGGCTCCCTCGCTGATCATGTACTGCTCTTTGGTCCGAATCGAAACAATTAATTCCTTCACAATATTTGAGAGACAGCCATCCGGCAAGTTCAATTCTCTAGGGAGCTGTGCTTGCGCAGGTGCCAAGACAAAAGCCCCATTCCTCTAAATTGTTAAACATCATAATGGCTCAGCATCATCAATTTCCAATAATATGACCCCTAATTCATCTCTAAGAGTTACATTATTATAAATTTATGATCGTGGTGCTTAAAACCAGTGATGGGCATTTAGAGTAAATGCTGTAGAGGGAGGTATTCCAGCTGTTTTGTGTTAGATCGGGATTTCTATCACAATATTGTCACAGTTATGGAGTTTTCTCGGGACATTGGCTATGTTACGATTCACAGATTTATACTACAGTACATAATAAAATTACATGCGTTAGTGTGAATTTCTGCATTGGAACACCTGGCAAAAAAATATGCATACACAGTTCTTAAAACAACCCTTCTTAGTATTAAGTAGCCTACATTTGAATAATTTCAGGAAGCTTTTTCTATAAAGAACACTAAAGAAAAGATTCCATGGATATTTAAGGTTTTTCATGGAACCACTGATTCTAATAAAGAATATTTATTTTTAAGAGTGTACTTACGAAATCCACCTTTGGAATGCTTATTTTCAATGTAGGACACACTTATTCTAATCTCTTATACTATTTAGGACAAATGCGAATTGGGGCACAGCCATTTTGAAGTTATTCTTTGGCATGTCTGGAATGACTGAATGCCAAGACTGTATCACTCTTGTGCCACAAACTTGACAAGGACAATCAGGCTTGTAAAGACACCAGTGTTTAGCTGCACAGACCACTGCCAGCTCTGACATTAAATGACAAGCGTGCCGGAGTCGTGCTGAGTGTATCCTGATGTGTCCTGTGAAGCATGAACCTGCCAAATACAGAGGTTCATGCAAATGAGACTTCTGGGGTGCTAAAGGGGGTGAGGAGGTTTCTCACTGTCTGCCTTTTAAAGTGCAATTAAGAAATGTCAAGAGCCACAAAGAACCAAAGGTGGACCATTTCACAGTAGGGTTTAAGATGCAAATGCATGTAGGTTTGTATATATGAATATAAAATGACCTTAACTGTACACAGCAGAAAGAATAAAATTATTCAACACCAGATATTATAATATAATATAATAGAAAAGAATAGAATAGAATCATTTGCACAATTCATTCAAAAACACTGATTCAAAAATTACATGATCCAAATTGTAGTCACTACGTACAGCTCTACGCATTTTAAGAAGCATTCATATTTTATTTGCTTCTAATGCACTTCTTCCCGTCATTTGCTGGTACTGAATATAGAGGAATCTGGGGAGAAGTACTAGCTTTACCACTTTTTCTTTTGAGATATTGTGCTTCTGTCAGACAATCTTGAAACATAGCATTTGGAAGCCTTTCAATCAGCACAGGAAATGAAAGGTCAGGGAGGACAGAATGAGTTGTGTTAAGATGTGGCATTTGAAGGCATCACGAGTCCACTTTTCAGGTGCTTCTCTCTAGCAGCTATAGGGACCATAACAAAGACAGCACTGTGCATGTTTATGTTCATAAATATAAAGTGTAATTCACTAATACGGCATATTTGTTTTGAAAATGTCATATTTCTATAACATATTGATACATTTTTATATAATTTTATTCACTTACTTTATACTTAATCATTCAGCACACAATTCAACAGCATATATATATATACATAGTAATTGGCCACATTCAGAAAGTACATTCCCTCTCAGTGCAGAACACCACTTGGTCCTTGTGCACCAGAGAAGGCCACCATTATCAAACTCGGAGGAAGTGATTGCAATCAGCCCTAATTCTGCTGATTTGCTTTAAAAGATCTCTCATCACGCCAAGCAGTTCCTACAACACACTGGATATCAGTCAACATCTGCGTGGCAAATTAGGCCTCTTTTCCCTCTTCTGTAAGACGGCTGGGAGTGTTGAATGATTGCTGCTGTGCATGTTTAATCAAGATGCATTCTTTGTATACGGCGCTGCGCAGTAATCTATAGAGTGCATTAGTGAGCTAATGAATAGTGTAAAAACTAACACTCAGTAGCTTCCGTCAGTGCAATCACTCATTTGTTGCTTCTCAAATGGAGGGATATACAACCATGTAGTAAACATATTTTGGATATCCTACCATAGCTCGTGAAATGGTAACATTAAATGTCAAATGATAGATGTATGTTAAGATCATATGCAATGAAATTTCTGACAAGTTTACAAAAGAAACAATTTATCTACGGGAGAAACACTCTCAGAACAGGTGTTTCCTAGAGGATATTCCAGGCTTAAGAGAATGTGAAATCTTCCAGATTTTCACTTTTCGCCATCTCAGCTGGCTCTTTGTTTCCTCTCGAAACCATTTAGGAGCTCTTCTACTGAATCCTGCTTTCTCTCTGTCCATTTGCTATGAGTTTTCACGAGTCACTGGCAATGATGACCATTCTTAACTAGGAAAAATGGGCACATAAGTAAAAGGAGCGCAGCTAACACACACAAAATCAAGATATCTATTTTTAGTCAGATGCTTCATGAATCTCAAGCAACTGCCATGTGGCATGGGAATCCCTCATACGGGGCTTCTCCGTGGAACTGTGTAAATGTTGGATTGATTCAGCCAGGTTGACAGTCCTTAATTGTGGGAGTGAAATTCAGAACGGAGGAAACCAGGATAATTACCTGCTGTCAGGATAATGGATGCAGCGAGCAGACCTATAGCGCCAATCATGGGTGAAATTCTATGTAAACAGATGTATAAATCATCATTTGCTGGCCACGTCTCATAGCACATGCTCACAGCATGGAGGAACAGTAAATCTATGGATTATTGATGCTGAACTGTAAATCCACAAGGTTCCATTCAAACTGCATTTGGGAAAAGCTTTAAGATCTAGTGTATACACATAAGGACAAGGAGGTCTATAATAACTGGAGAAAGCTAGCTGTTAGCACTCCCATTCATCTCAATTGCAGTTGCTCGGCTGATGCAGGACCCTCTGAAAGTACAAAGTTTTAACTTTTTGAGTCAATCACCTGAGCTGTAAATACCATGTAACTAATGACTCTGGAGCTGCAGGAGCTTCAGGCATTCTGTTTTTATCAAAACTTTAATATAGGTAAGTTTCGTTAAAATAAGCAATATTTTGAACAAAAAAAACAACAACTATGTCTAGATCAAAACATAGATTCTGAAAAGAGTCAGTCACTTCCACCAGCACCCCCAAAGCTTGCATGGTCCAATACCACTTCCTGGATCATCATTTCATTCTGTAACGTTAGGTAGTTTCGATTTATATAATGATTAATGTTTGATGATCGCATTATGATCGCACTGTGGAGAATCAACAACTGGCAGAAGATCTGAATGAGTTCTACTGCAGGTTTGAAAAAACACCCCACACCCGCTCTGAACACCTCTCCACACAACCATTAACACCACCAGCAACCCCTCTCTCCCCCACACCTGCAATTCAGATCAGCGAAGACGAGGTGCGCCAGGTCTTCCGGAAGCAGAAAAGGAAAAAAGCACCAGGCCCAGATTGTGTTACACCAGTCTGTCTGAAATCCTGTGCTGACCAGCTGGCCCCCATCTTCACACAGATCTTCAACAGATCACTGGAGCAGTGTGAAGTCCCTTCATGCTTCAAACGCTCCACCATCATCCCCATCCCAAAGAAATCCAAAGTTACAGGACTAAATGACTACAGGCCTGTGGCTCTAATGTCTGTGGTCTTGAAGTCTTTTGAAAAACTGGTGCTGGCTCACCTGAAGGACATTACTGGACCCTTACTGGATCCTCTTCAGTTTGCCTACAGAGCAAACAGGTCTGTGGACAATGCAGTCAACATGGGACTGCATTATGTTCTGCAACATCTAGACAGACCAGGGACTTATGTAAGGATCCTGTTTGTGGACTTCAGCTCAGTTTTTAACAAGATCATTCCAAACCTCCTCCTGCCCAAACTAACTCAGCTCTCCGTGCCCACCTCCGTCTGTCAGTGGATCACCAGCTTCCTGACAGACAGGCAGCAGCTAGTGAGGCTGGGAAAATACACATCCAACACCTGTACGATCAGCACTGGCACCCCCCAGGGTTGCGTCCTCTCCCCACTGCTCTTCTCCCTCTACACCAACGACTGCACATCTAAAGACCCCTCAGTCAAGCTCCTGAAGTTTGCAGACGACACCACACTTATTGGCCTCATTCAGGACAGTGACGAGTCTGCTTACAGACAGGAGGTTAAGGAGCTGGCTGTCTGGTGCAGTAACAACTTGGAGCTCAACACGCTCAAAACAGAGGAGATGATCGTGGTTCAACCTGCCACAGGAGCTGCTGAAACAGTTCTACTCCGCCATCATTGAATCCGTCCTCTGCACTTCAATAACTGTCTGGTTCAGCTCAGCTACCAGATCTGACCTCAGAAGACTACAGAGGGTAGTCTGGACTGCTGAGCGAATCATTGGTACAACCCTCCCCACTCTCAAGAATTGTACTCATCCAGAGTGAGCAAAAGGTCTGGCAAAATCACTCTGGACCCCTCGCATCCAGCACACTCCCTCTTTGAACTGTTGCTGTCTGGTCGACGCTACAGAGCTCTGAGCACCAGAACAGCCAGGCACAGAAACAGTTTCTTCCCTCAGGCAATCCATCTCATGAACACCTGACAATAATTGTGGAACACACACTATTTATACACTTATACACTTATTTATCTAACACACATACTTAGTCTACATTTCAGTTTGGACATAATATACCTGTACATACAACTGTCTATTGTTATATACCTGTACATACAATTATCAAGTTGTATATTTTTATTCCTTATTTACTTAATTCTTCTTTTTTTTATCTGTGTTTTTTGTTCTGTCACTGTCATTCTGTTGCACTGTGGAAGCTTCTGTCATGAAAACAAATTCCTCGTATGTGTAAACATGCCTGGCAATAAAGCTCATTCTGATTCTGATTCTGATTCTGATTATTTTACATATGCATCTGCATACACATGCAATCGCTTGTTTCTGCTTCTTCTTCGCTGTGTTTTGATACAGATGTTCAGTACTTTTTCAGAAGATGAATAGTAGCGCCTCCTGTTGTACACCAGTGAAAACATGGAAAGTCAGAAAATTCCGTCAATGGCAGGGAAGGAGTTAAGAAAAAAGAAACAGGCACTGGTGAAACAGCTACTATATTATAAAGAAATATAAGTGACTTTACTTTTATGTATAATATTATAATACTTGATTATTAATCATTAAAATAATTATTATTATTTAAATAATAAATAAAAAATGGGTTATTTAATCAGAATACATGGTTGTACTTGTACACCTTGTCACAAAATTGTGGAACACTTCAGTCAGTCAGTGCTGCAATGAATTAATTAAATAAACTGGCTTCCTTCCAGGAATTCTTTCATTTTTATTATTTTTTATTTTTTTAATTTCCAGCCAATTAATTATTGAGCTTGGACACAATTTTTAAAGCTAATAATTAATTTTAGTGACTTTGTTACAATTTAATAATTTCTTTTTTATTAAAGGCACTTACATCCTACTCTCTATGTTCCTCCAAAGACCAGAACAAACAGTTTTCACAGTGCTAAGATCCAAGCCAGAAATCCCTATGCGGATTTAGCTTTTTATACACATGGTGTTGAAAAAAAAAGAAATTTATAATACATTGCATCTGGTTCACTAAAAGATTTGTTTCTAAGTTTCACCACAAGAATTGCTGCCAGATTCAGTGTTATTTCAGGTGCTACAGAAACATGCAGAGCTAAAGCCTTGAGGGATAAAACACAAAAGCTGCTACGTACCTCATTCTTCCAGCCCGCATGTTCACATTTGTGATTCTTTGGCACGCTGGATTGAATCAGTATTGACACTGTCTACAACAAAAATGGACTAGCGTTTAGTATTTACTGTAGCATTGTAAAACAGATTTTGGATTGAATTATATGTAGGCTACACTTTTTCAACCCAGCCATTACAGCAAGAGTCATTTAATTTTTGACTTTTAAAATGAGACAAGTTATATTATCTGCTCTATGTCGCTGGAGTATAAGAGAGCACGGGGGCTGAAGTCCTTTAAAAAAACAAGCGCACAGAACACGGGCTCCATTAAAGTTAAATTATCACCTCACTCAGTGAAACAAGACTATTATTATCGCTCTTCACTTTCTTTTGCAGCGGGGGACTATGGAAATAGCATTGTTTTGGAACAATTGCACTAGTTCTGATTCATCTACTGTGACTTTTTTTTTTTCTTTCTAACAAGACTCATGCAGAGACAGGCCAGCACCCCTACCTGAAGCAAACTACATGTTCATAATTACCCTTACAAAAAGTACCATAGATCCTTATACGACTGTAATTCAGACGATAATGGCAATATGTTTAAAAAATTTGAATTGTTAGGTGGCCGCCAAAAGCCACTCTTACTACAATTCATGTTACTACTATAAAACCTTATTAAATTAATGTAGGTTCTTCAACTGTGACAGAATCAAACCACAAATGCCAAATTAGCCAGTTTTATTACAGTCACAATTACTGTAACTACAATATTTTGGTGGCCAGGTAACCTAACAATGTTTTGCATGTGGTAACATCTAAACTAGCAGCTAAAAATGTATATTTATTATAAATTATGAGTATGCCATAAAATACATTTTAATGACTAGACAAGGCAACAACTACTCATTTTTACATTTTAAACGTTGGTTTACCATAGTAAATGTTTTGAAAATCAATAATCTGATTAAAACAAACAATCCATCCAAAGAAGGAGAAATCAATGATTCACACAGCTCTATCAAAATCCATTGTTTGTCGTGTGTATTCTAGACATCATCCTGCATCTGTTTGGAGTATTTGTGTTGTTTCTGGGTTTAGCAGTAAACTACCACAGAGACATGTTTGGTCTCTTATAATTATTGCCGAAACACTGTTTCGAATTAATCTGCAGGCTCAGAGAATGACGCAAACCGCAACAACCTTATTTATGTACCAACATGTGTTTCATTCAAAGCAGTCTATTAAGACTGACATGCCAAATGAGAGTTTTGCTAATTTTAGCATTGTTCTTTCCACTCAAGCTTTGCATCACACCATAGAGCGACTAATCGGGAGAGTCGAAAATTACACACTTCACCTTTAAGAGTCCTCTGGCCTACCACGCGACCCACAAATGCAACACCTTGGATCTGTGAAACGCTGCTGTTGGAATCCACTCCGGTGCAGATGAATAGACACTAGACTTAATTACCTCTGCCAAAGCAGGGCAGGCTGGAGGTTCCCCGACACTTCTTCTGACTGGCTTCCACAGACAGCGAGCAGGAGAGAGGATGATCGCATTTCTTTCCATTCCAACCTTCCTTGCAGTCGCACCTGCCACAGTTACACTGGCCATGACCTTCAAACAGACACATAGCAGGATTTAGAGTCCTTTAATGGATGAACGATCGACTGAAGCTCTGCCTGAAGCTGCCCTAGATAGAGAAAAAGATTATACATTGGTGGTGTGTGTGTCGGTTTATGGATTTGAAGTTAAAGGGCACCACTCACAGGTTTGGCTGACCATGAATGTAAAAAATGTATTGTCAAGCCGGTCCTCTGAGGCGGACATAAGATTGAAACGCATATGGCCGCAGAGTTATTCCTCAGCATTAGAACCAGATGTTGAAATGTTTCTGAACCGCATCTGTTGTTCTTCAGCTCAGGATAATCCACGTGGCCTGTGTTTATGCAAGATCATGAAGAGAACGGATATCGAACTGTTCCACCCTGCCCTGTTTTCAGCAAATGTCTGTATTTTTACTGCTGGATTTTGGAATGTGAACTGTATCCTTTTGAGGGGGTTTGATGAAGACAAAACTGACCATTTCAACCTTAGAAAAACACTGCCAGAGTGACAAGTGAGATACAAATTTATATATATAACATAAAGTGATGCTAAGAATGAGATGTTTGACGGAAATGTTTCAACTTGTGCTTTACCTGAACAGAAATCATCCGAGTATCTGTCATACATGGCATGGCAGCTTCTCTCGTCACACTCGCAGGTCTCTCCGTGAATGTCGCCCCAGTCTCCTGAGGGATCCACATCATAGCAAGTGCACTCGCCACATACACATGTGCCTACAAAGACAGGGTGAAAGTATGGTAAAACTCCTGAAAGTCAAACTATATTCACATTCAGAATTGACAATCATATTAACAGGTGTGACTCTCAAATTGTCCTGTTTAATAACAGTTTAGAGGAGCTCAGAAATCTTAAACTATTAAAGTAAATATGAAAGATTTATCACAAATAACACAACGTTATTTAATAAATGAGTCCAGTTGTGGGACTTATTCATTCATTTAATCAACAGCTGCTTGGAATATTTCATTACACTTTTGAAAACCTTCAAACAATCCTTTCACAAGCCAGCATTGCTAATTAAAAATTATACTTACTGTATTGAATACCTTGGCAAGTTGTTATGTTTCTGAAAGGATTCTCTCATGTTCACTAAGGCTGCATTTATTTATAAGCTTTTTATCAAAAATTATTATTATCAAAAATAGAGTAAATAAAGTAATATTGTGAACTGATTGCAATTTAAAATGTTTTCTATTTTAATATAATTTAAAATGTTATTTATTACTGTGATAGCAAAGCTGAATTTTCAGCAGCCATTGCTATTATTGTCATTGTCACATGAATAATGATCAATTAGAAATCATTCTAATATGCCGATTTGGTGCTCAGATAACATTTATATTATTACCAAAAAATTATTGCGTTGCTGTATTTATGTGGAAATAGGGATGCATTATTTTCAGGACTCTTTGATGAAATAAAAAAACAGCATTTATTTGAAATACAAATATTTTGTAACATTATAAATGTCTTTACTGTCATTTTTTATCAGTTTAATAATAATAATAATAACAATTAAAACCTTACTAACCCCAAACTTGTTGAAATTCAGGAACCGCTATTCTTAATTCAGTTCTGATCATTTTTTAAAGTGAAGCTTCCTTACATTTATATTAATTACTTATTTAGGACAGATTACGTATTAAGTTTTAAATTCAAAGGGTCCATGCCAGGTAAGGCCATTTTCCGATTGTTGGAATACGGGTTCAAACTGTTTTGCCTGTGTTAGGGGGATTAGGGCTGCACAGCACTATAATTGAAGTGATGCTGAAAAGGAAAGACAAATTTCTCCTGGGGGCCATATCCTCCAGAGCCCAGCTGACAATAAAGGGGCCATGCATGGCAAGGATTGATGAGGATGCTTACTCCAAGTTCTAGCTAATCTATTGCTGGGCGACAGTCATGGCAACAGAGCTGCGGGAAACACCTCCACTCTGATGAATCCGAGCCAGACCAGTTGCAGCACAACTGGAAATCCTGTTTTCTCTTATCTGTGCTGTGAAAGCACACTGGGAAGTGAGCCAGCTGGCGTCCTGCAAGCAGGGGGCTAGACCACTGCCGCTGCCACCATTTGCAGTCCTGTCAAAGACCTGTCCTCTCGTGAATATAGACCTTACATTGTGCCTGGTCTGCATTATGCAACCTCCTGCAAATGCTTAAATAAATGGCATGAGCTGTATTATTACAGTTGTGCATGTAAGAGTATATTGTTGCTTAGTGTAAAACCCTTAGTCACAGAAAAGCAAATACAATGATACATGTAGTAGCCCACTCTTCAGTTACCTTATCAGTGACTTGCTTACACTTGGCTAAGACTCAGTAGGAGTCCATTGAGGGAAGGAAGAAACGATTAATGGAAGCCCAAGAGTGTCTTGGAAATGCTAATTATAAAATCATTACAGAACCATCTCTAACTTTAAAATTAGGGATCCACAATATAGTTTATCAGCCAATATTAGATATTAGACTAAATCTGTAGTGGTCAGTATTGGATATACATTAACCCTCAAAATGTGGGTTCAGTAAGATTTAAAAAAAATAAATAAATGAATACTTTTATTTAGCATTGACACATTAAATTGATTTTTTTTAGCTATTCATCAAATAATCCTGAAAAAATGTATAGGTTTCCACAAAATATTCAGCAGCACAACTGTGTTCAATATTGATAAGTAAAAAAAAAAAAATGTTACAAATAATCATATTAGAATGATTTCTGTAGGATCATGTGACTGGAGTAATGACTCCTGAAAACCCAGCTTTGTCATCACAGGAAATTACATTTTAATAAAATTATATTAAAATAGAAAACAGTTATTTTAAATTGTAATAATATTTTACAATACTATTGTATTTTAGATAATATTACTACAATATTACTGTATATTGTATTTTTACTCAAAAAATGCAGCCATGGCATAAGTGACATTTAAAAAAAAAAAGTATATATATATATATATATATATATATATATATATATATATCTGTGTGTGTGTGTGTATGTATGCGTCGCTAGACGCTTATGGGGAAAACTCTTTTTCTCTCCAGTAACTGAAGCCTTTACCATCATGCAGTGAAACTGCACGGCCATTGGTTCGTGCAGTGAATTAAAAACGAACCAATGGCTCAGCAGCGGAGCTGCATGAGCCTATGGCGAGGAAGCCCGCCAGAGCCTGCCAGAATGGGCACAGCCATCTGGCTATATAAGCGGGCATTGCACCATAGGATCTCAGATCAATTCTCCTTCAACGATGACGATCTTCTCTTCGATGATCCACAGGACTTGAAGCCACTCGCCATTGACATGCCTCGCTGCGGACAGAAGCTGACTCACCTGCGTCTTCCTGCTGTTCCCGCCCACTCTTTGAGCCGCTTTCCGCATCCGGCTCAGATACCAGATCGTTCCCTGCCGCCATCCAGCAAGATACAATAGCAAATTTCTCTCTAAAAGTGCAGCGGCATTGTTGCAAATGCTGCGCTGTCATTGCAGCTCGTGCAGGACCGCACTGCACACTGACGATGGCCACTCAGATTGCGTTTCCGGTCTGGGTAAACCCCACGCAGAAGCCGCTCTGCCTGAGATGGAATGTTCACACTGCGTGAACATGAGTCTTGCATCTCTGCGTGCTCGGATCGCTTTCTTTTCGGAGAGCGACTCCGCCCCTCGCTGCCTTCCCGTTTTCTTCCTCCCAGCTCACGCAGGCTCAGACCCCGCTTGCCTTGCTCTCGCCATGCAGCGATGACTCTCCCATCCTCTTTGAACACCCGGACCAGCGTCCCTTGGCTGATGCGAGCGACATGGTTTCATTCAGTGCGATCGAGAATGAGCTGCTAGATGACAGCATGTCTCTAGCAGCGTTAGACGCAGAGGATATATTGGGCTCTTCTATTGACCCCGCCCTTTTGCCGTCTACGGATCCCAGCGACGCCAAAACAGGGATGGATGCCGAGCTTTTCCACATCCTCTCTAGAGCGGTGGAGGAGCTGGGATTGGAGTGGTCCATGCTGGAGCCCACTCGTAGCCATCTGGACGAATGGTTCCTGCCGGGGCACCGCCAGGCCCCTCGCCTTTTTTTCCGGAGGTCCATGATGAGGTCATGAAGTCGTGGCGTGCTCCCTACTCGGCTCACCTTTGCACGTCCGCTTCATCTGCACTCTCCTCAGTCGATGGCGCTGAAGAAAAGGGCTATGAAAAGCTGCCTCCTCTGGATGAGTCAGTGGCCGCGCACCTCTGCCCGCCCACTGCCATTGGATGGAAAGCGAAGGTCGCTCACCCCTCCAAACCGTGCAGGACAACGTCTGCCCTCGCTGGACGAGCTTACTTCTCTGCCGGGCAGGCAGCCTCAGCACTGCACTCCATGGCCGTGCTCCAGGTCTTTCCTCCAAACAATGGACGAGTCCGGACCCGATCCTGCAGCTTTCAGAGAGCTGCGCAGTGCAACACACCTGGCCCTTCAAGCTACAAAGGCGACAGCACAGGTCATCGGGAGGTCAATGGCCAGCTTAGTGGTGCTGGAGCACCACCTGTGGCTAAACTTCACTGAGATCAAGGAGGCTGGCAAGGTCCCATTCCTCGACTCACCGGTCTCCCCCATGAGGCTGTCTGGACCTGCGCAGAAGTCGTTATAGCCTTCACAGCACAGATAACACAAGTTGATGGCCTTACTGGCAAAAGGGACCATAGAGATGGTCCCGCCAGCTCAGAGCGAGTCAGGCTTCTACAGCCGCTACTTCCTTGTCCCCAAAAAGGATGGCGGCCTCTGGCCCATCCTCGATCTCAGGCACCTGAACCGCGCTCTCATGAAACGGCTGTTCAGGATGACTACTTTGAAACAGATCCTCTCGCAAATACGCCCAGGGGTCTGGCTTTTTTCTCTGGATCTGAAAGTTGCTTACTTTCACATCCAGGTAGCCCCCCATCACAGATGATTCTTGGGGCCTTCGAGGGGGTGGCATATCAATACACGATCCTGCCCTTCGGACTGTCTCAGGCGAACAGGACGATCTGGCACCCCCAACCAGGAGTTAAACCTTCTCTGCCCTGTCAGGGCACTGAGAATTTACATCGAGCATTCCGCCACGTTCAGGCAGTCAGAACAACTCTTTGTATGCTTTGGAGGCCACACCAAAATGGTCCCCGGTCACAAAGCAGAGATTTTCTCAATGGTGAGTTGACGCTATTGCGCTAGCATACTCCTCCCTGGGCCTGCAAAGCCCCATAGGAGTTAGAGCCCATTCCAATTGGGGCATGGCCTCGTCTTAGGTGTGGTGTAGCGGTGTGTCCATGGCAGACATTTGTGCGGCGGCTGGCTGGGCCTCACCGTCCACATTCGCAATATTCCATAACTTGGATGTCCTTACAGGCTCGGATCCTGTCTGCTTAAAGGGGCACGTGCCTGCTTAGGGCAAGTATATTCCTTGTACACTTCTGGCCCTTTCAGAAGTGCAGAGGGTGTACAGAATTATTTGGAACGATTATCAGAGGCTGGGCTGACCTTGGTGAGTTCAGCCCTCTTGCCTCCTGTGGGGCTCACCCTGCTTATACTTGGTCCCTTAAATTGCTCAAGGCCAGTTCATGCCAGTCGTTCCTCTTTCATGGCACGGCGTGATTGTATTGGTTCCCCATAAGCATCTAGCGACGCAGTACGAGTGTAGTATCGAAAGGGAATGTACACGGTTACTAACGTAACTTTGATTCCCTGAGATACGACTCAGTGTTGTCGCTTCATCTGAAATTGATCTGAGATCCTGTGGCGCAATGCCCGCTTATATAGCCAGATGGCTCCGCCCATTCTGGCGGGCTTCCTCGCCATAGGCTTGGAAGCTGCCGAGCCATTGGTTCGTTTTTAATTAATTACACGAACCAATGGCCGTGAAGTTTCACTGTGTGATTGTAAAGGCTTCAGTCATAGGATAAAAAGGAGTTTTCGCCATAAGTGTCTAGCGACACAGTACTTGTTCCCGTATCTCAGGGAACTGAGGTTACGTTAGTAACCAAGTACATTTTTGTATTATTTATATAAAATCATTATTATATCAATCAATTTTTCCCCCTTATAACACTGCAGTGAATTTCAGTTTTACATCTAACACTGTATGTCATTTTTGTCTCTACCTCTCAAAAAGGATTTCAGCCTGGAATAGCCTCTCAATACCTTGACCAGACTGAGAATGTCTTTCTCATCTAAGGGACCTACCAGCATAGTTTTCTTTACAAGCATTAGTTGTAGATATAAAGCTCTTTATTTACTGGCCTGTCTGCAACTGCCATTTGACCCCTTTTTCAGGCCTCCCTTTGGCATCCCATACTTGCCAGAATCACATTTAATTGACTCTGCCAACAAGAGTTTGCATGAGTCTGGTTTTAAAAGTAGCTTTTATTAGATGTTTTAAAACCTAAGCATTTTTGCTTCATTTGTGCTTTTTTTTCCCCTCCAAAAGGTTATTAAATGTATAACTTTGCATGGTTGCATTTCAAAGTGAAGGGCAAGCTATTTCATGGATTGAGAGGTTGACTGACTAAAAGAGGCTGTCATTTCACACAATAGCAGAGATCCACTGAGACCTGCCATTCACAGTGCAGAACGTATAATTGAAGGGTATAAACAGAATATAAAATACAGAAAATGAGGCTGAATAGCTTAAAAGAGCCCAAAATAATGGATATCTTTCACCATGTGCACTGGAACTAACAAGTGCACTTTTCTGGAGCAACGGTAACTTAATTTCTGTTAAAGACAGAGGGCTTTCCCCTCAATGAGGATGATAAAAAAACATATGTCGACAAATGTATGGATTAGCATGCCTAAGGAAGGTCATGAGGGACTGTCTACTCTGTTGGAAAGTGTCACTGCTGGAAGATACTGTTGTTTTTAGAAAGCTTTTGATGCAGAAAACCAGCGTGGTTGCTTGTGATGAGTGGATATGGTTTGTGGGCAGATTACTTAACCACAGACAGTGGTTCAGATTTGAGGTTGAGTTTATGCTGTGTACCACTTCACCCTTTTGCTGTAATCAATTTCAGATAAGCTCCCTGGAGGTTCACCGGCAATATGAGAGCCAAAGCTTTTTTGGCTGCCTGATGTATCTTAATGGAGAATGCATTGTCCCACTCTCATTTGTGCTTGTCAGGTGAAATTACTTATGCTGTATACAGATGATATGGGACAATTAGACTTATTTCGGTGCAGATTCTCTGTGGAAAACCCCTCAAATAAAATTCTAATTTGATTTAGATACCCCTGCAGTAGCATTAAGGATAACATATGGGAATATATTATTATTTAAGGTTAAAGGGTGATAGGAAATATTGGTTACGTCAGAGAAAGCTAAATGCTTGCACAAAGACAGACCTCTGTTGCTGCAAATCTTGCCATCTGGAGATGTGCATCTCCGCTTACTCTCCCATGGGCTGATGTCACACTGGAATTCACATTTATCTCCATGCCAACCAGCCGAGCAGTAACAGTTTCCACAGTAACACTTTCCATGGCCTGCAACCATGAACACAGGGAGAGGGAAGAGAGAAATTCAGTTTCAGAGTTTTGAGAATTTAAAAAAAAATCATCATTGACCAAATACAGGTATAGCAATGGCATTATGTGAATTAGGGTGTCATTTAATTGTAAAGGGTGTATTTTATATATATTAATGCTATTAAACACACTACATCATTAAAAACATTTTCACTTCATTTTTATCTCATTCATAAAAATTATTTTATAAAAAATAACACAAGATGGTAAGTCAAAATTTTGAATTAACTTAATTTTTCTTACCCCCTTAACAAAATCAGTTAACAGTAGTATGATATTTTTCAATAGTTTATCTCAGACTATATTAAAAATATATCAGACTTTTAAAAAATACTGGATTTTACAAGCTGGTCATCTAATGTGCATGCATGCTTCTAATGCCTCGATCTCGAAGTGTGTGACATTCATTGCTACAGCCACCATAGGCTCTCAGAAAAAAAGGTACAAAATCTGTCACTGGGATGGTACCTTTTCAAAAAGTACACTTTTGTACCTTATTTATCTCTAAAAGATAAATATTAGTACATTAAAGATACATATTGATAACTACTGAGTACGTTAGGCTATCTAAAATGCACACATTAGTATCTTTTTTAAAGGGTACAGCCCGTGACAGATTTTGTACCTTTTTTTAATGAGAGTATGTTGAAAGTTTTAGCAAAAATCAGTAAGCAAAACAAAGCAGCTTTTATGCCCCTTCATTTTATATTTTGTTATCTAGACATATAAAATTTACAGAAATGTGTCCAAATATTTTATGGGTCACTCAGAGCTGGTCACCCTGTGATCATACCTCCACACACTTCTCCAGAGTCTTCATCCAAACACTCGCTGTCGTCACACTCGCAGTAGCGTCCGCTGATCAGGCCCTTCCCATCGGGATTGTGGCACATGCAGCTGCCGCAGTGACAGGTGCCTGTCGGCCAGACACATCGATGTCAAAACCCACAGATCTCACACTGTCACACTGCTCCACAGCACCGCACAGCAGCAAACACACTTCTACATATCAAGACACACACCGAAACACACCCAACCTAAGGCTATATACACTGTAGAATTGCCATTCAGAATTTGACGGAAAATGAACTGAGAATTCCTGAATTTGAAATGAGCCAGCAAACTGGATGAAAATTCTAAGAATTCGTTTTTACATTTTAGTATGAATTATCTATACACATGTTATCATAAACAACCCCCCCACCCCCAGAATTCTTACATTATATAAAAAGAAATATTGAAAAATTTAATTACAGAAATGTATATTAATTTAAAAGAAATTAGTTTATATTAATTTAAATTAAATTAAATCTATTAATTTAAATTAAAATTCATTTAATATACTAAATTCATTACATATTCAAAATTTTATTTTATGGACCGTGGTAGAACACTTTGATTTTCTCAATATAATAATAATAATAATAACAATAGCATCCAAAATAAAAGTTTGTGTTTACATAATATGTGTGTATACATGTATATATTTAAGAATATGTAATATATATTTATATTTACATATATGAAGAGTTCAGATAAAAAAGCCTCAAAGTGCCATCTGAAATTTTCTTCTAAAATGAGCATTTATCTCAGGCTTTTATGTGTAGGTTCAGTAATTTATTTTCATTGCCATTAAAGTGGACATAATAGGAGCCTGAGAACAAATGCTCATTTTAGAAGAAAATTTCAGATGGCACTTAGAGGCACTTACAGTACACACACACACACACACACATATCTATCTATCTATCTATCTATCTATATATATATATTAGTGGTGGGCATAGATTAATTTTTTAAAAATAGATTAATCTCACTGTAATTTTGGAATTAATCTAGATTAATCTAGATTAAAATGGCTCATTTGAATTCTGCAAAGTAGATCAGAATAAGTTTACTACTAGTAGTAAACAACTAGCAGTCTTCAAGAATTTAATATTGATAATACTATTGAAGACATTGTATGATTATTCCTTAAAGATAAGGTTTTAATAGTTTTAGTAGTAGTAGCCTATTACGTTCTGCCCAATGTCTTCAAGTGAAACCGAACTTTTATTTTGACGGGTTGCCGTGAGGATAGTTTTTCTCAAATGAAACGCTCGAATGCTCATGAAGTGACTCTCAGAGCAGTTCTGGAGATGTTGTTCATAGTGAGACGACAGACGTTAATATCGCCGCAAGCGTCGCGCGCTTCTGTATGAGTAGTGAACAAACCCGTGCGTCTGCGCCATACATTAACACAGAGACACACAGAAGTCATATTTAAATAGACGTTTTGCGGCTTAATATTTACAAATAGGAGTGGGAGTGTGCTCACTTGTGTGTGCGCTTACGTGTGTGTGTGTGTGTGTGCGCGTGCGTACCGGGGCGGAACTCCGCTGTGCTCGCGATACAGAGAGCGCGACCATGTAACGTAGAGACAGAAATGACTTGCCGATTTCCATTAGGAAGCTTCTTAAAAATAAATTTTCCCTGAAGCAAACCCGGCGGCTTCATAGCTGCATCCATGTTAGCACGCATACACACAGGTTCAAGACTCGTTCGCCCCTACAGTGCAATTCGGCTAGGTATACATCCGCGCTAAACTATCAAGGTGAAAGTCTTCATAGCTTGCATAGTATAGACCCAGCTCCCAACCCAACTTTGAGAATAGATTAACAGCGATATTTTTTTTATCGCCCGATAAGAGTCTCACGTTAACGCAGCACGTTAACGCCGATAACGGCCCACCACTAATATATATAGATATAGATATATATGAATGTATACACACACACACACACACACACACACACACATGGTCAGAATTGTTGGTACCCTTGGTAAATATGATAAAAGAAGGCTGTGGAAATAAATCTGCATTGTTAATCCTTTTGATCTATTATTTAAAAAATTAACAAAAATCTAACCTTTCATTGGAGAATAGGAATTCAAAATGGGGGGAAATATCATTATGAAATAAATGTTTTTCTCTAATACACCTTTTATTCAATACTTTTTGAAACCTCCATTTGCCAAAATAGGAGCTTTTTAGCAGCAAACACTCAAGATGGGTTTGGTGAACACAGGGATAAAAAGTACCCCATGTGTACAATGAAATATACTGCTGTATTTTTGATGTTGTGGGCCTATATTTCTGCTGTAGGTCCTGGACATCTTGTTTAGACGCATGGCATCATGGATTCTATCAAGTACCAACAGATAAAAAACCAATAAGTGACTGACTCTGTTAGAAATCTTATAATGGGCCATGTTTGGATCTTCAAACCGGACAATAATCCAAAAACAAACCTTAAAAACAACATAAAAATGGGTCACTGAACACAAAACTAAATGTTTAGTTACATCTGAAAATAGAAGCCAGTCCCATTTGAAGTTATATATAGACACACGTCCTCTTCCAGGCAGTTTCGTAACATTTTATATTGATTGGAAATTCTTAATTATTGCCCTGATGTTGGAAATGGTCATTTTCACTGCTCTAGCTCTTTTCTTAAAGCCACTTCACTAATTTGTGAAGCTCAATTATCTTTTGCTGCACATCGGAAATATATTCTTTGGTTTTTCTCATTGTGATGGTTGATTAATTTGGAATTTGGCCTTTGTTTTGTTTTCCCTTCTATTTATATTTCTGTGAAACAGGAAGCCATGGCTGGATAATTGAATGTTCATAATCACGCTGGAGTGCTCAAAATTGTGAATATGAATGGGAATATACTTCAGAGATATTTTACTCATAAGAATTTCTAGGGGTACCAGTAATTGTGTCCAATATGCATTTGAGAAAAAAAAAAAAAAACATTTATTATTATTTCATAATGATATTTCCCCCCATTTTAAATTCTTATTCTCCAATGAAAGCTTAGATTTTGTGATATAAAAAAAAAAAAAGATCAAAAGGATTAACAATGCACATTTATTTTCACAGCCTTCTTTGATCATATTTACCAAGAGTACCAACAATGCTGACCAAGTGTGTGTGTGTGTGTGTGTGTGTGTGTGTATATATATATATATATATATATATATATATATATATATAAATATATGAAGAGTTCAGATGCAAAAGCCTCTAAGTACGTCTGACTTTTTCTTTAAAATTAGCATTTCTTTCTGGCAACTATGTATAGGTTTCTATGTAAGTACTAGTACTTCTGAACGGGTTGAGGCTGGGATTTAGTGCATTTGAAGTGAAAGTACTTGATGAAGATATACTATGTGTGGAGAGCATTCACTCAGTATCATCATCTCATTTTTGACCAAAATGGCTTTTAGAGGCTTTTGCTTTGGAACTCTTCATATATATATATATATATATATATATATATATATATTGGAACTGGAAGTGTGAACAAATTGATTCACATACCCAAAACAAGCCAATTCTTACATTCTGAATTTTGCCCAATCCTGATACACTGCATTTCACATGCCCTAATGACACAGTAGATACATAGCAGGCATATCTGCAAGCAGCTGGGCCCCCTTGCTAACAACATACAGACACATCACCTAAAGTTAATGATCAGGTCGGTGTAAGGGTTAAATATAGGGTTGGGGGCAAGGTGTGAAATACAAGCAGGCTGTTATTTTCTAGGCCACCCAGAAAGAATGTTTGGACAACTGCATGCCACAACTGCATATCCTGACCTTCAGTTCTATTATTTATAGGCCCCCATGCAATACCAAATATCAAACATCTTACCTGCATTGGAGCAAACTACACCCTGGGCATTGCGGCAGAGCTCTTTACTGGTTTTACCGGAGAGTGAACATTCCTCCTGGTACTGACAGGATTCCCCAAACCAGTTTTCATCACAGAAACACTTTCCACATTTGCATATCCCATGATCTGCATTGTACACACATACAGAATACAGTTACTGATTGTTTTGAGTAACACACAGTCATGATACAGACCCACACTGTTAAAGTAAACAGGTTGATAACAAATGATATTTTGTTGGATGAGTCAAAGAGCTCACTATGAGATTGATTTTGTGATTAGTAACACATTTGTAAGGTGTTTGGAGAGGGGTGAAGGCCAGGGTGATGTGAAAGACATTAACACTCTCCATGTATGCATGTTTACCTAGGAAACCCTGACAGAGAGGAGGATGGGAGTTCTGTGTGTTTCACACATGTGCTTTTCACAGCTAAAAGGTGTTGAAGATTCCTTATGGTTCATTTCCACACCATTGGTATCATACAATTGCACAACCCTACACACTAGATGTGCTACCTGATCAGTGTAAAAGTATTTTGTTTTTACACTTGTTTTAATTTTGAAGTCATTAAAATGAAAAATTCTCAAGTCAGACCGAATCACAGGCTCATGCCCAAACAGGTCGGGTTCAGGCTTTAATGCCCCTGAAGACACTTTGTTAACCCATTTGCTAAATGATGCACAAACTATAAAATTGCTCATTGTTAACAAAGCAAAATGAATAGGCTTATGAAGTGTTAAAAGGGAGAAGAAAATATTTCCCATATGTTTTGTTGCTGACGTTTGTGGCTGACTATAGTATTTTGGCACAAAATCATATGCCATATGGAAACTAGCCAAATGAGGCAGATTGCTTGACATCCCCTTGAAAGCCATGAAAAAAAAGTTTAAAAACAATGACCCAGTATGTTTTGTGCAGGTGTATTATAAAATAAAATAAAAATAATAAAGCTTATGGGATATTTAATTCTAAATATCTAAATATTATGGGATAAAGCAGGGATATTTAATTCTACCACCTGCAAAGTTAGACGATTGTGTGTAGCCTAATGACAATGTAAGTGCAATATAAGGTAGATTTTTCCACAAAGCTCACTTATAAAGAAAATACAAGTAATTCTACTTATTACGAAATACCGTAAGAACATTTTTCATTCATTTTCCACCACTTTCTCTTTTGATATGCATGCAACAGTACCAAAAGTGAGATTATTTTTCTATATCAGACCATTGCTGATTGCCTATCATTATTCTTGACTCCATGGATGAAAATGGATGTTAACAAAAAAAACAAAACAAAAAAAAAAACACCGGCAGACAAAATATGCTACAAATATATACTGTTATTGTAAATTCAGCTCCTTTAGCCACATCCTGAAGTGCCATCTTCAATCACTCCCTGCACTAATCCATCATGTAAATTTGATGTCGTCTTCAAGGGCTATCCATCAGTCCTTAACAATAGCCTTGTTCTGCTCCTGCACTCATTACCAGAGAGTCTTGGCTGCTTGTCACAAACATTCAGTGTTTTATAGCCAATCTGGAGGGAAAGGCAAGATTTATGCTAATACCAAATGGAGGATACATCTATCTTGTGCCCTATAGATTAAAAGCAAATTGGTATTGCAAATGTTAAGATATGAGCAATGCATTTTTGGACATTGGCTATGATGTGATCCTTTAAGAAGGCATTCCTCATATACATCAGGCAGGTTGTAAGCAGTGGGACAACAACTTCTTGTTCAATGTGACTGACACAATTTCAGACATTACTGATCATCAGAATAATGTTTTCAATGTGGTCTCAAGCTGATGTTTTTTTAGAAGAACCTATTTGACTTTTAATGCATTCTCAAATGACTACTTTTAACATTGGGAATACCAGTTACATTAAATAAAAGGACAAATGTCCTGTTTTCAAGTCAAGTCACTTTTATTTCCATAGCACTTTATACAGTGCAGATTGTTTCAAATCAGCTTTAATAAATGGGAAAAGAGCAGATTTGATCTCAGTTATGGAGACCATTCAGATTCTGCTGTAAAGCAGCTCAAAAAAGATAATAGTTTCATTATTTAGCTTACGTACATTCAGTGTTGTTTTAGTTCAGTTCAATAACAGTGTAAGGTACATCAGTTTCTAAACAAGTTCAATTCTGCTATAAGCAGTTCTACAGAAAGTAGCAATGTCGGTATTCTAAAAACAAGAACAAAGCAAAAGTTTCTTTTTTCAGTGCCATTTAATATGTTCTTAACATTCGTAGTCACGTTTCTCTTGAAAGTCGGTTGATGTCAGAGTTTGATTCTACATGCAGACACAATCACTTTGACATATTAACTGCCACCTACCCATGTGTGGGAGGAAGAGTTTGGTCCTTGCTGTCCACTGTGTCCCTGCTTCTGTGCCACCAGGGGCATAATTTACCCCCTCCCAGCTGATGGGCCAAGACGGCCATATCCACCCTGAGCTGTATGACTCACTCTAAACAGCTGTGAACAGTATTAATAGACGGTGTGGCCTCATCAGATAAATTGCAGACGGCGAGCAGATTAATGAGTCATCAGATGCTAATAGCTGTTCCTATTGCAGACAGTGCTGTCCATGTTAAATACTGACAATATGGGGTGACCAGGAGTATGCATGACAAACTCTTATTACAATAATTTGCTTTGTGAAGCACTGAATCGCAGGCGATGTTGTCTCTGAGCATTCAGCTCATTTCAGGATGCAAATATTTTTGGCTCAAGAATCTTTTTTTCAGTAGATATATCTACATTTATTTTTTATTTTTTTACCTTGAAGCAGCAGTCACTTTGCTTCTTTTATATTAAGGTGCTTCAATGATCATTGAAAAATGTTCATATTAACTCAATTGAGCTTAGATAGGATCTTAACTAACCAATGCAAATGAAAATCAAATTGAAATCAGCGAGTGGTAGTGCTTTCAAAGATCTCAATTACACCTATGATTGGAGTGTGAGTATAATAGCTTGTTCCGATTAACAGTGTACACAAAGATAAAGACACCAAATCATCCAAGAGAATATATATATTCTAAAAATAATATTAATTAAAGATTGCTACCCTGTTCTATTGCTTTTGCCTTCTGTTTTCCATTAAAGTCAGCCACTTTAAATCACTAAACAAAAGGAAACTGTAACAAACGAATGGCTCACAACGAGTATCTTTTGTACCTACAATGCAAAAAATGATGTTGTCATTAAACAAAGATTGTTGGACAATGTTTTAGAAGATAATACTATTTTTAGTCTTTTTATTTCAAAATTTACTTGCTGTTCTAATTATTTGTGAAATTATTTGTGAAATTTGCTAGCAATTTCTGAATGAAAGTTGATTCTACACCAATTATTTTTTAGTGTAAATGCAGCCTAATTATACATATCAAAACAAACAAACAAAAAAAGATAATAAATAAATAAAACCGGGCTGCTCCGTTGAAATTAATCTAACAAGTTTTACATTGGATTGGGACAAACACAGTGCAATGAAAGAGAAAATTCATTAAGGAACAACCATAGAAACTGACTTTTTTATGCATTACAAAAGACGCAATCCACAGCAGACTCTTTGCTAATCAGCTTTCTATGAAGTTTGCACATGTTTTTATCCACACAAACCTTTAGTAAACCATGGCCTTTATGTGCTAGCTTGAACTTGAAGATATTTTTTCCCCTCTTAGCCTGTTAAACAGCGGCTTCGTATAAAACAAGACAGTGAGGTAATTATTTCCCCTTGTTGTTCTCCTGCTTTGCGTTGTAGAGCGTGAAATGATTATGTGCTAGGTTGGGCTGGGTGTGAGGGAGACATCTGTCCTGGCTAATAATGCTGCATACCTACAGCAGACCTGCAGCGATGAAGACAGGCCAAATCATGTAAAGAATGAGGGTCACTGTGTGTAATAAGTTTATAGACAATCTGTGATTTATGATACTTGTCAGATCTGTGGTCCCAGCATTTTTAGCCGTAGCGCTCATATGGGAGATGTGCGTTCATGTCCGGCCCATGTCATGTTCATTTTTTCCCTATTTCCTCTCACCTGACATTTGATAGTGTGTTACTAATTGGATGAAAGCCCATAGAGGAAATTAAATTGTCATTTTGGCTTCATCATTCATATTTGCAGTAAAATGACACAGTGTTGTCCCCTGTTCGGACACAATTTTCCACTGTATCCCCAAGCACATATTGACCTGGAAGGCATGTGACCTTTTCATGTAATTTTGAAGTATGGCTCAGACCTGCTGCCTGAGCTAGTACCCACACTATATGGTGACTTGCTAGAATGCATACTTTGGTTCACCTGAACCATAAACTCCGCTGTCGAGCCCATTGTGTAGCAAACTATAATTACACTTCACCGAAACATTTTAAAAAGTGCTATTGGTGTATACCATGCTGTGGAAACATCTTTAGCACATTAGATAAAGGTTAAGAATGTAATTTGTATCTTTTGCTTTAGTGTGCCAGTAGGAAATGTCAGTTTTCCATTTCCAAACATTCATTTGGCAAATATATTGTAATAATCAAGTGATATTTGTGCATGAATAAGCTGTCCAGATTGAGACAGTCTGGGATAGACACTGAGATTATTCTAAGCACCTTGGAGAAGTTGCCTCAGTTCTTCTATGGGTTTAGGGGCTGTTCACACAGAATGCTTTTTTCCATTCCACTGCACTACATTTCCATTGTTTTTCTAGCTAAACAAGCGTTAGATGGACATCTTTGCATCTCATGCAAGACACAGTGTTTTAAATACGTGGCACTCAAGTTAAAAGAAAGGTCATATGATATTCCTAGAAGTCATTTCCCCATTAGAATGTTTTTGGGAAGAACAGAAGTCCAACAACAAAAAGACTGAGGAAAAAGCTCTTTGACAGGGTTCCACTGGGACCTGGAAACATGGAATATCACTCTTCTGACACGCTCACTCAAGCGCATCAAAAAAAGCAAAGGATCTCAAGGGTATCATAAATCAAAGCCATCGTTACTGATGTATATAAAACAACTTTCTGTGGACATAAATGATCATAAATCTGTTCTTCACATATACCTCATTTTAGTTTGTTGAGAAGAACTGGAGAGAAGAGGTCTCTAGATGGCAACACTTGCTTGATAAAAAAGGACAGTGCATCACACCACAGGAGCAAAAATGAAGGTCGCACCAAGTCGCTGAGAAAATGTCTATAGATGGAAAAGAGCTAGAGAGGAAAAAGTTAAGTCAGCGCTGTGCCAAATCTTTCACGTGGCTCCTTGAAACCCCAATTAACTTGTTTTGGGAGAGGGAAAAATGAGTGAAAAAAGTGGAAAGAAACTGCCACGTTGAGCTCTGTCCCCATAAAGTAGAAGAAAAAAAGCAAAACCAGGTCACATAAAAAGGGAAGAAAACCATGAAATTGTGCTCCGTTTTTCTCAGTCTGTACAAACAATTCAAATCCCATGGAAATGCTTGTACATTTGAATTTTTGTACTATTCGGTGACAAAAAATGAAAAGAAAATATTCACACATGTTAATCAAATGTAACCTATTGAAACACTGGAGATGCGAGCAAACTAAAACAAATCATTCACAGCTGATGACCAGCTGTCCGGTAAAAACATTTTGTCGTTATTATGTGCACCCTAAAGTGCTAGTTCACAGTCTTATCGCTGGGTCAAGATATGCTGTCATGTCTATCTGTTTGTCAGTGAACAAAAACAGGTGTTTCAAAGCAAGATGATTTATGGAGTCTTCCTGAACAAATGCAACTCTCCAGAGACCAAGACAGGCTTTTCTTCTTTAGTCAGAAAATAAATTTCTCATTAAATGCTCCACTTATCATGCACATCTTGTAATGAGAAATGAAATTATTAAAAAAGGAAAGAAAGAAAAAAGGAAGGCCAAAAACTATGTAATACTATGTGTTTTTCAAAAGAGCAGGTTGTGGTTATGGAACTGGAGCACGTAAACAAGACCTTAAATGCCCTGTATGCTGATTGAAATGACAAGACAGTGTTTCAAACTCTAAGCGATATTCAAACAATCCTGCTCAGCTTGCACATCCTTCCATTTTTGCGTAATGCTCAAAAATGATTGAACAGAAGACAAACATAAAGCATAACAGCATTTCTCACTGTATTTCTGGTATATATTCCACCTGATGCTGTTCTAAAACTTTAATTACAGTGAAGTGAAGGGATGTGCAAAATAGCACAACATCAGAATCCTTTTACAAGTCTAGAATATCCCAAACTGCCATGGACCAGCTCAGAAAACCAGCTTTCTAGTTAAAAGATGAGATGTTGGGTATTTTGACAGAGATGTGCAGTAAATAGCCTTGATGTTAGACAAGAAAAAATGTTGGTCCATATGTGGCCTCCATTTTCAGAATACATAACCATGAGAGAAACCCTATTATCAGCAATGCTCCAAAGCTAATGAGCTCTTCACTGGTTCGCAACATGCCTCCAAAAAAAAAAAAAAAATCTTTCTTTCCAGCTTCACATATCTCCATTAGTGGTCCTCAACATCTCATTTCTACAGATCAGAACTGGAGGTGGTACGGAAATAGATGGGTGTTTTTGTTCAAAGTCTGTCAGGTGGATTTCTATTTTCAAGAGTATAGAAATCAACATGTTATATAGAGAGCAACAGCAGGAAAGTAAGCAAAAACCCCATTTATTTTCTTAATGGAATTTTTTTTTTAAGTTGTAATATATAAACTTTTCAAGAGAGACCAATCATCAACTCTGAGGTTATTTGGTTATTAATTGATAATATCTGCAGAAGTTCAGTCTGAGTTCAACTTCCTTAAAAAAAATAAAATAAATAAATTATATATATATATATATATATATATATATATATATATATATATATACAGATACACACACACACGTAGCTGTATATATTAGTGCTGTCAAATGATTAATCGCATCCAAAATAAAAGTTTTTGTTTACATGTGTGTGTATTGTGTATATTTATTATGTATATATAAACACACACACATACAGTATATTTTTGAAAATATTTACATGTATATACATTTATATATTTATATTTTATATTATATATAAATATATTTAATCTATAAACATAACATATTTTTCTTAAATATATACATGCATGTGTTTGTATTTATATATACATAATAAATATACACAGTATACACACATATATTATGTAAAGAAAAACTAATTATTAATTAATCGTTTGACAGCACTAATATATATATATATATATATATATATATATATATATATATATATATATATACTGTATATATATATATATATAGTTGATTCAGTTCATTTGCTTTGAATTCTTTATTGAAGAACTTATAAAAACATATACTGTCACAGTTGTTCTCTATGGAGTGTAAATATCTTAAACTAGCACCACCATCGTGTCCTTAGAATTATAAGATGTTTCAAAGCCATCAGCAGGTCATGGAGCTGTTAGTTAAGGGTTTGGATGTCAGGTTATTCAGGACACTCTGCTAATGGATTTCTGTGGACTCACAAATTTTGCACACACTCACCATCCAGTGGAAACTACTGAAATGACATTCAACACAGTAAAGGAAGTATCGGTGAAAATGATCCTTTGAAGCAGTGTCTGCAAAGTCTTTTTTAAAAAGAGGGTTGCTACAGAACAACATGGCACCCAAACAGGCTCCTTTGAAACTGCCTATGTTTGGCTGAATAGAGGCACTGTGAAATTCAAATGAGACCTTGTAGCTAATGACACAATATTGGATGGAACATCAAAGGCCTTACTGAAGCTGGATGTGTGTCTTGCACATGTCTACAAAGCCTTTTTTATTCCAGAAGACACCTGATATTGAAACATGACATTCACAAGTAAGTGAAGGACTAAGTGGGAATGTTGTGTTGGGAGAGTGTGAGACAGCTTTTACCTCCACAGGTCTTCCCATCATATGTCGGACAGATCCAGTCATGGCACTCACAACGCGGTCCATAGAACGTTCCGGGTTCTGTGACCTGGCATATGCAAATCCCGCACTCACACTCACCTCTCCCACTACAGATCAAACCGTCGGGGGTCCGACAGCGCCTCAGTGATGATTCAGAGGAGAGCTTACACTCTCCACCCACCTGCCTGCAAGACACAAGAGTGTTCATTCACCCCGCGACCTTTGCCTTCCACATCAAACCTCTGTTCTTCCTCTGTAGGTGAACATATGCCAGATGGTGGATGGGTGGGTGGTGGTTTGCAATCCTCCCTTTCACCAGTAATGACAACCAGACTCCCTCTTGCTTTCTGGAGGAAATATTTTGTTTTGTTTCTGAGGATGGGCCATGCAATGGTTCAGATTTTGGCAGATTTCCTGAACGTATCTCCTTGTACATTTTTGAGCTAATATTTAAAGATAACAAAAAGACCTGGTAGAAAAATAACACTATAATGCAGGTCATGTGGAAATCGGTGCAAATGGAGTCATGACTCATAAGGTATGATTCTGCTAGTACTCAGTCCCATAGAGAACAGCAAACTCATGTCTAGACACTGTCCATATAAATGCATCTGCTATAGAAGATCTGAATTTGGAAGCAATGAAAATAATCTTAAGTTTCTGTACACTGAGGGCAATAATATAATATATAATATAATCAAAGAGTATATTGGAGTGTATGCTGGTAAAGGGTCTAAAAAGAAAATGCTGTCAAACTCAAGAGCAAGAATTTCATTACAAACCTACTGAAAACAAACGGTGGACTGTATTCCACTATTTATTATTTTCCCACCCGAGTTCCCCTGTGAAAAATGTTTCATTTGGTAGCGTTCTTACATACCACTCCTGCTTCTCGTCTCTGCAGTTGGCCTTTCTCACATTACAGGGTAATAAAAATACACTTTTTTTTTTGTAAAGCAAACACTGTTCAGGGGCTTGGTATGGTTGCACTTACATGGAACAAGTCTGTCAGCCACAACAGCATATTCTCTCTGATTCAGTCTCTGTCTCTACTTATGTGCAATGCTGCGAGAGCATACATAAACATGCATTGTGGTACACATTAGTTTGAATGTGCACCTGCTATGTATAAACCACTTAAGTAATTTGTCAAAATTACAGTCAAGCAACTGTGGACCTTAGCCAAAACCATAGGAAGAGATCAAAAAGGTGCATATGTTTCTGATTTTAAGGAAACACTGTATGTTCTGTGTGGTAAAAACGGGTTAAAGGGGCACTAAGTAAAACAAATAAAACATTGCTGGCACCTTCCCATTCCTGTAAAGAATGGAAAAAGAAAGCATAGTAAAAAGCTTAAGATAGAAATCTACAAACCTTGGACTAGCTCTGTAGCTGTGACTACACAACAGAAACTTTCTCGTCTGTAAAAATCCAGTCTGTCAGCAAAACACGGCTGCACAGTGGAAAAGTCAAACTGATTGAAAAACAAGACAGCTAAACTCACCTTAGCGACTGCTGTAAACTTCCTTGAACGGCAGAGAGCAAAATTAGAAGCAAAGAAACTAAGACGGAGTTCACCAAAGTCTCTGCATGCATGTTTAGATCCCCACCAGAAACCTGAAGTGAAGTGCCTTCAGGAATTTCCACTTTCCAAAACAGAGGGAGAACGGGCTGGCCAAATCCAGCTTGAACGCTTCAGAGGCCAACAGCGCTCTCCATATGAATGCCTTTGATTAGTTGTTGTTACTCTCGGTGCAAAGGCAGGAGTAAGACATAAAGTGCCAAAAAAGAAAACTTTATAACCGTAATTCAAAAAAAAAAAAAGTTCATAAAGATAATTGAGGATTTTACTTTCTGTATCTCTGCAGTGCTGTCTTTTTAAAAGGGGATTTGCTAATACAATCATGATAAAAACAAAACATAAAATATAAAAAGGAGACAACTGGTTACGAAACAAATAAACTCTTTCAAAACTGTTTTAATGAGCTTTAATTATGATTTCAATTATCTGTTTTATCATTATGCTATTTTTTTTCCAACACAGTAATAATAACCACTTTAAATGAAGATTCTGGAGGAATATATTAATATCAAGCTATATCCCCAGATTTATATGATCCATCTTGTTCTATAGCTGCAATCCATTTTCCATTAATAATTACTTTGAATAGAAACTTGCAGACACCTACCAAGCAATAGCCTATGTCCCATCCTGACAAATGAACATACAGTATTGTTTTAAGCACAATCTGAAGAATCAAATAAAAACATGTTATGATGGCTAGACCTTTTGATTAGGCAAACTTATTTATCCATTTAAAAAAAATAAATAAATCAATTTAACAAAGAACCCCAGAGTAAAGTTAGGTTCGTTTCAATTCACAAAAGGACTCCAAAGACACATGGACACTTCCTGTTTGCAGTCTTGTGCATCTAGTTTGTAAAAGTTCTTATAGGCTGTAGCCAAATACGTTTATCACGCCTCTACTAAGAGCTCCGTTGCACTTTATTTTACAGTACGTGTACTTACATATACTTACAATGTACTTACAGTGTACTTACACACGAAGGTACTGGTGATATAAAATAACGGCATGCGGTCGGATTAGGTTTAGGGGTAAATTCAGGGTTAGTACCTAGTTATTGTAATTACTACAATAAGTACATATAGTATGGACATGAGGAACTGGACTGTAAAATAAAGTGCTACCAGCTCGATCTCGGTTAGTACACACACAGTTCGACAATTTAAGGAAAGATCCACATTTTACAAGCGAATTTAATAGACTACAACAGAAAACTACAAAGAGGTGCATGTGTGTTCACTTATTCACGCGCTGTCTCCATGTTGACTCGGCTCTGTGATCTCTGGAAAATCCATAGGTACACTCAAGAGGGAACGTTAAAAGCAACAGCTTGGTGAGCATTTAACACACCGCCCCTATATGGTTCAGACGATACTTTCATTCGATGTTATTTTGGTTTAAAACCAGTTTAAATGGTTGGTATATGGTTAATTAGGGGGACAACTGGTTAAATAGTTGCAATCCATGTTTACAGTTGTGGCGGAGAAATCGCTGATATGGTTATCACGGTTGTCAGTCATTGCCATTTCAGGACTGACTTATGTATTCCGTACACAAGCTCAAGGACGATAATTTAGTGGGTTCATTAACTCCACATTTAAATGCCGTTGCAAAATTTAACGCTGTGTATTCAGCAGTAATTTCAGTAGGCTGTTAGTAAAGCCTTGGAATGCGGATCAAATTAGCTTTTCAATAACATTTAAGCAATGTTTGCGAGTATCCTATTCATGAAATAATAATATCAAACTTGTTTTGGCCAAATAAAAGTGTTATTAATTTATTAAAAATCAATTAGGCTACATTTAATGATAAAATTCTAACATTTAAAACGCGTGACAACCTGCCCGAATAAAAATGTCACGACCTGCCTCTGACATTTATGAAAAATAAATAGTAGGAGTTCAATTTGACGTCTGTCATTTCAGATTATGAGGAATGAGAATTAATATTATTTTTAATATTAATTGTTGTTTTGCTGTTATATCATTATTGCATTTGCTTGTTATTTTAATTGTAAAAAAGCTAGCTAGTTTCTATAACCTAATATAGCTCTTGTGACAACTAGCCCCGGTCTATATCTATATTATTAATAACTATTATTTATTATTTCCGATGATAATTTACGGATATGTTGATGTGTTAAATTATAATCAAAAGCCTAGTTTTTCCTGGTATTTTTGTGTTCAAAGCTGATGTTTATTCAAGAATAGTGACTTAAAATTCAATTTCAGATTTCAAAGTTTTTCATTTCAATGATATTTTATCAGCATTTAACATTCATTAAAATAATGAGAAACTTGTTTCTTTCAGTACTGATATGTTAGACATGTCAAGGCCTGCGGGATCTCATCCTGCTCGCTGTGCTGTAGCGGGTCACGCGCGTCCGGTGCGCATCTGTCGCGCGGCTGCTGTGCCTGAAGCTCGAGCTCAATACAACGAGTCATGGACTATACACCGCATTAACGGCGATACTTCAACAACCGGTAAGTCACAGAGCGTTTTTCTTGTCGTGAGTTCGATTAGTGTCAGATAAGAGATGTATTTTGTTTTATTCGGCTTGTTTGCTCATCTACCAGGAAGTGTATGCAACCGACTGCGCAGTCAAAAGGCCTTTGTTCAAAAATACAGCGCTGTAATTGATTGAAAACCTTTTCGGATAAACTTGTGACAAATTTAGACGGTAATACACACAATGTCGTAATCGACATGCCTTTATGTTTTTTGTAATTTGTGTGTTTTCTCGTAAAAGGTTATTTAGCAAGAGCTATAGCGGCAGCAGCTCTGCTCTCATCTGTTGCCATGGTAACCGTGCAGGAGCAGGAGGAATCTCCCTGCATGATGCTCATGTATCATGGCTGATGTCACTGTGTTCCGGTGTGCCACGTAGCCTCAAGTATGCTGACATGATTTCGAGTCAGTTTGTTTTGCTTTTACATGTGATATATTTTTGAAGACAGGTGGCTTTTGGCAGTGATCTGTAAAAATGGTGGTCTTGTGTTGAATTGCTTTGTGTGTCAAACAGAAGCAGGGTGTTTAATTGCATAATCGTGTTATTTGGATCAACCTAAGATTAATGATACTGATTTTTGAGGATCTGAAAATGTCTAAGTGGTTGATGGTTAAAACAGAACTGAGAAGCTAAACATGAAGAGACAGATAGAGACATAGAAATACTTTATTGATTTAATTTGAGGGAGTCCCCACCAGGAATTAAGTTGCAACCAGTGTCATAAACAACATTTGCCCACTGAGATTACATGCTTTGCTAAAATAATGTACTATGATTTTACAGTCTCTGTGTTTGATTATAAACTGAACTGTCACAACATTTTTTATAAAATAAGTTAGCAGGTTTTTAGAGTTGTTCAGAAAATGTTTCATTTCATAATTACACACTTATTTTAGGACATTTCTTTTTCTCCATGAAAAGAGAAACACTCTGGATGGATGGCTGGTGTGAGTAGGTCTACAAAAAAGTAATATGTAAAGTATATCAAATGTTACAAACAACAGATAAATTCACTACAGCACAAATTTCCAATACATTTATTTTTATTTTTTAATTACTTTTGCCCTCAGCTCTGGTTAATTTCTGACCCTGATAATGGGTTTACAGCCTAGCATTTTGTTAAAAATTGTTTTTGTTATTAGTGCTGTACACATTAATGAAATATAAATATATTTCATAAATTTGATGCATTTTTGTGTTTGGCATAGCATTATTAGTAGGAATTTACACATACACAGAGAATGTGTATATTTTATTCATTCTATATGTCTATTTTCTGTTGTTCTTGGATCAAATGAAAATATCAAGTTGGGATTGGATATCCAATCTAATCAGTTGTGCTATACTGTATACTGCTTTATATTCTGTAGCAAATTTTTAGAAACAAAAAAAGCCTTTGGGGGTCATAATTATCCTTCTCATAGCCTATACAATCTAATCTAAAACATAAATCGCTTATGTAACAAGCGAGCCTAAAAACTCACGACACCAGCCACCATTAAAGTGTTTAGTGATTGCATCCTGCCTTTAGGCAAATAGTCCTTTCTGTAAAAGTGAAACTAATTGTAGTCTTCTGCAACTTACTCCTACATTACTGCACTTACACCCTGTAATTTTGTTTTCAGTTGTCTTCAAACCTCTGTCTATCAACATATGCTAACTGTAGCAATTACTTTGCAATTGCCTATGACTACATAGAAGCTGTTCTGAGGAGACCACTATGTTCTTGACATAAATATAAAAACTTTTAAGATTCAACTTTCCATTGTAGACTTCAAATTGTATTAAATGTTTTTACTGGCAGACAGCAAACGCTTTAAATGTGAATCTTGCCATTGTTCCGAACTGCCCTTCGAATGACCTTGATGTAGTGTAATTCATGTTACATCTGCCTTTGAAATGTTTACCAACTCCGGAAAAGCTCCTCGTCATGTTATACGATATTTGACGCATGAAGTTCCTGCCTGACCTTACTGGACATGACAGTTCTCTGGAGTGGATTTGTTCCTTTTGTGTTGATATCACATGTAAAGGTCAAGCTTTCAGCTGTTATGTGATGCAGCATTCATTGACGGGACTCCTTTATAAATAAGAATAAAAGGCTAATGATATTCTTGCAGGATAGACCTCGACTCCACTGATCAGCCGTCTTTCGTATTGAATTCAGTTCCTCTCTATGCCGGGGATGAATGCACCAATGAGGAGCCTGACCGTGAGTAACCTGGTCCCACAATCCCATCCGTCCATGACTCCGCCACTCAGTGTTGCATATATGCCTTGTCTGATGTGGTGGACATTATTTGTCGATATAATTGTACCCATTTGGTACACCATATGCCATGTTGACTAACTGTTGTGTGTTATTTACAGGGTATGCCTGATCGCATGTTATGTGCAGTGCTGGAACAATTTCAGCTTTACTTTTCCCGTTGGTATGTGCGCTTTGTTTCAGTGAGTGTGTGATATCCATGTTTTATTATTGTCCTCGGTAAGAATGGCTCTAGAGCCAATATTATGCAGTCTCATTATCGGTCGCCTGTCGTTTGTGTTGCGCGCTGAAGATCCAATGTGATCTTTGTAGAAGGTAAGTCGGTATTTCTATGTCAAGTCAACAGTCTGTGTTTTATGTACATCATATGCTTGATTGTGTTTAATGGTGGCTGTGCAACACTACAATACATATTGTCTGGTACCATTCAGAGCTGTCTTCATGTCGTACTGTACAGCCACAATGAACACATAGCTCAAATCTGTTTGCATGCTGTAGTTACTAGATGTATCTGTGCTTAGGCACTTCCTCTGAGGTGTTTTTTTTATTAGCATTTAGCCTGTTATAAGCTATTTTGCTTTTTTCCCCAAGCTAAATTTCTTTATTTTCTAATATTTTATTTTGTAATGTAAGTGCTTAGAGCACATATAGAGTTAGCATCTAATAAAGAATAAATCCAATGGCTACAAACAGAATTTGAGCTTTGGCTGATGAGTGGTTTAAGTTAGCGTTTGTGGTCGATGTGCTTTTGTCTTCCAGATCCACTCTCTCTATAGCACAGCGAGCCCAAGCATGCTGAAGAGGAAGCAGAGCTCGCGGGTCGAGGCCCAGCCTATGACCGACTTTGGGCCAGATGAAACACTGACAGACAGTGCAGACATAGTTTGGATCAACAAACCAGTATGTGAACAAATCTCTGAAACCTTACCATGTGGCTCTTCTTCACAATAATTTGTGACACACACATACTCCCAAAAAGAGATAATTAACCAGCTAAAACCTTGTCCAAACCAGGTGCAATTTCATAAAATAAGACACATTTTTATTCCATGTTGTTATTATTATTATTATTATTATTATTGTTATATGACTGTCCAAACCAGTCATATATCCACCTTATTTTCAGTGGGGAAGTAAGCTGCTTCCTTTGTATGTGTGAGGCTTCTGATTCATTATTTGCTATAGGTAAATAACTAGAAGAATTATGAAGTGCAGTAAACAGTAATACTATGTGCAATTATAAAGCAGTGTGTTTATGATTACACTATCACATTAATATAATATGATAACAAATAACGGTTTGCAGTATCAACCAGCATAAATGGCTGTTCTACAGCTAAAATAACTGAAAGAAGCTGATACCAGAAGCACATTTAAGTTAGAAATAGCACTCAGCATCCAGCACCCAGCATTCAAGACATTTTCACAGCGGTTTGGTGTAGCCCCACCCACATTAAAATCTCATTGGTCCAAAATCCTATTCTACATAACTCTATAGTAAATGTGTAGTTTAGTTAAATTATTTCACTTACACTATTGTCATTCCAAACCTGTATTTTTTTTTCATTAAACACAAATGGTGTTTTGAATAATGTTCTCTCTTTTTCATTTAACAAAAGTATATGCACTGACCAAAAACTTTCAAGATTCATAAAGGACAAAAAACTAGGCTATTATAAATGTAGACCATCTAGTGCGCTATGTTTTTTGAAAACATACAATAGCTGTTTGTAAGAAACTGATTGACATTTATTAATTGAAAATCTTCTATTCAAAGAAAATCTTCTACTGTATAGCAGAGACCAAAATTTCACTAAATAATTGTTTGGCATAAGAAAACTTATATAGCACACAAATCACAACAGACACTACACTCTCAGAAAAAAAGGTATGAAAGCTGTCACTGGGGCGATACCCTTTCAAAATATACTAATATGTACCATTAAGGTACGCAGATGTACACATTTAGGTATGAATATTCACCCTTTAGGGTGTAAATAAGATACAAAAGTGTAAATTTTTCAAGGGTACCACCCCATTGACAGCTTTTGTATCTTTATTTCTGTTCAGTTAGGAAAAGATGCAAAACTGAAACCATGAGGATGTTCCACTCTCTAAAACAGATCGTGTTCTTTGTCCTCAGTGGGTTCATTCTCTCCTCCGGGCCTGTGCCATAATCAGTGTCATTTCAGTGTGTATGAATACACCTAAGACCTTTGAGCACTACCCGCCATTGCAGTATGTCACCTTCGCCCTGGATACGCTGCTGATGTTTCTCTACACTGCAGAGATGATTGCCAAAATGCATATCAGGGGCATCATCAAGGTAACACACTCAATCAGCATTGTCACAATTTACAACAGAAAAAGGAAGAGGAAAAAAGACTGTGTCCTTTGGAAGTGAATAAAGTGGGCAGGTCGCTAAATAACGTATGGACAGTTTAATTGGCGAATCAAGGATAACAACCGCACAGAGAGACATTGAATAGTGAATCATTTGCTTTCTGAACCTGCAAAGAGATGCCTGGAAATTTCTTTATCTTTCTTCTAGCATGGGAAGCAGTAAGGTTTATGTAGAAGATAGAGTAATTAATTTGTTCCTTTAGACCTGAGATCGTGTGAGGACAGGGTGATTAACCTTGCAGCAATTATATGCGAAGTTAACACATGCATTGTAATTTTATTGAAGGAGAGTAGCTCGCAGCTACTCTTGTTTTGTATTTCCATCTTTTGAGTGCATGTTATGATCTGTGAAATTCAGTGACATGTTGTTTTCTTTAGCAGGTATATTTTTGCCATTAATTCTGGACTCAGAGACATGAGTAATGCAGTAGTCTAAGCATTTAATTAATGTAAATAATTCATTATCTGTTGCGAATTAGGCCATCTATTTCAATCTTAAATTACGCATTCATCAGCATAAACAATATTCCATATTCAATCTCTACCAGTTGCTGTTAATAAAGTCAGTCAGACCTTCACTTAGTTTTTAAGCTATCCATTTAATAAATCATGGTTTTTGGCCTACTAATCAGTGTGAGATCTGAGCACCATAGCTGATCAGAGGCTCTGAAATCCTAGGGGATTTCTGGGCAGATGTCTTGGGAGAACAAGTGCTTCAACCACAAGTATCTGTCTCTCTATCTAAGAAAAGCCACCGGTGCATGAAGGCAATCTGCACTCAAGCAAACAAACCTGAGCATGTCACACCTCTGATGTCATTTCCTGTGCACCAGCTGCATGTGTGAATAGGTAGTTGACATAATAAACCCTGTGGTGTGACATGCATCAATTAATTTAAAACAAATCTTTAATGACCTTACATGTATTTAGAGAATATATGGAATATTTTTACTTAAAAAAAGTATAAATATGTGCACTTCCATTCAACGGTTTGGGGTCTGTAAGATATTTTAATGTTTTAAGCTTTTTTATGCTCACCCAAGGCTGCCTTTATTTGATAAGAATAAACAGGCAGTATATACAGTAAACTATATACAGAATATACAGTAAAACAGTAATATTTCAGTTTTTTCCTATTTTAATATATTTTTGTCACATTATCCTTCAGAAATCAATCTAATATCCTGATTGAAAACAGTTGTGCAGCTTAATATTTTTTTGTGGAAACCATGACACATCTTTTCCCAGATTCTTTGATAAATAGAATGTTCAAAAGAAGAACATTCAAAAGAACATTTATTCGAAATAGTAATTAGTCACATTATAAATTTGAAATTAATTAGTCATATTATAAATGTCTTTACTGATTTTATTTCTTTAACCAGAAATGTAAAATTATAGCAGGACTATTTAAAATGAATTTGTGAAAGCTTAAAAGAAATGCTTACAAGAGACCTGTAACATGCATGGAAAATATATGGGCATGATATGCATCCACTACCTGAATATAAAGGACTCCTAGCTCCTGTTTTTTGTTTGTCATTATTATTTATCTTATTATTTGTGTGCTTTACCATTAGAGACATAGTTTGATAGTTTTCATTACATATATATTTTTGTACCAAGTTTAGGTCTTCTAGCGCACACTTGTTAGTCAATGTCTGGCAGGATAAATACTCTGAAGTGCTCACACTTGTGTTTGCTGAATTTGGCTGGCTCTGTTGTTAACAGCTGCCACAATCTTTCATTAAACCGGCGGACCAGCTGCCACTCACCTGTGGACTTTCATTTACAGCCTGTATCTTATCACCTGCCTCTGTTTCCAGGGAGAGAACTCCTATGTTAAAGACCGCTGGTGCATGTTCGATGGCTTTATGGTGGTCTTCCTCTGGGTCTCTCTTGTGCTTCAGGTAAGGAAATTATCTTCAGTGTTATTTCCCCAAGTAAATTGTTTCTTTCAAATTAAAAAGAACTGAGCTCCATAGGGAACTCCGCTCATACACTTGTTCCTCTGAATGGTCTCAAGGTGTTTGAAATAGCAGAGATTGTGGACCAAATGTCACCCTGGGGAATGTTACGCATACCGAGGGCCCTCATTATGATCCGAGCCTTCCGAATCTACTTCCGATTTGAACTGCCGCGTACCCGCATAACCAACATTCTCAAGTAAGAGCCCCACGAGCCCAAAGAATATGAGAAATGTCAGCTTGTTTCCATATCAGCCACTTAAAATTCACTTCCTCTCAGGCGTTCGGGGGAGCAGATTTGGAGTGTGTCCATATTTTTGCTCTTCTTCCTGCTCCTGTATGGAATCCTGGGGGTTCAGATGTTTGGAACCTTTAATCATCACTGCGTCACCAATGAAACGCAGAAAGGGTAAGCAAGTTTCACTTTACACTATTTTCATTAAACTATGGAGCCTGTTTTACAACAGAATATTAAAAAGGTAAAAACATTTAATATTTAATAATTAAAAAGGTAATTGTGACTTGATATCTCTCTCAGAATTGTAGGATAGAAATTCCTTGAGATTACACATTTTTATCTCACAATTCTGACTTTTTTTTCATCTCGCAGTTCTGTTTTTTTGTTTCCACCACAAAATAAAAATAAAAAAGATATTTACAACTTTTTTTATCTAAGAATTCTGACTTTTTGCTGCCTTTATATCTCGGAATTCTGAGAATTGTCGGAAATTTTTTTTTCCGGAATTGTGAGATATAAACACATAATTGCAAGAAAAATAGCCTGAATTGTGAGATAAAAAGTCATTTTATAATTGCTTTTTGTTATTTTTATCCCGTGGCAGAAACAAGCTTCCATATTAAATCCAATAAAATCAGCTGTCTTAAATTGAACTTAATAGCCCAAGAAGTCAAGAACTGCTCTTTGTGTGGGGAGTTTTATCACACTCCCTTTGGTTTATTATCCCTGGGATGAATCAGGGGATTTAACATTATGCTGCAGTTTTTCCTGGCATCAGCACGAGATAAGAAGTATGCGTCTGTTGCTGTACACCTCCCACACACATCTGTTCTTTGGAATATAAATCCCATCAGCAGCTGTAAACGTTATTAATAACAGATCATCATTTTCATCGTGTGATGTCACGGCCTCATAAACACTAAACAGTAAGAACAGCCACATTATATGATACGTTTGTCTGAATTTCTCATTTCATATGGAGGTGCTTGATAAGCCAACAGAAATTCATGTCTAAAAATGAACAGTAAATCTGGCTGGAACACTCGCACGCATCCCAACTTAAAGGCGTGATGAAAGCAGGGTTGAGCACAGTCTTAATGCAGTGTGTGTATGGAGCTGTGGAGGTGGTTCTCTTTTAAAACCCAGGCCTATTTAATATTCCCTTGCAAATGAGTGGCGTGTCAGAGCCGGCTCTAAAACAAAGAGTCTAAACCATCAGCAACAGAGGAGTGTGCTGAGCACTAATCACAATAATTATCGTTTCCTGTGTTGCTTGGGCGTTGAGCACATGCTCGCCTCTTTTCATCAGCCTGGCCTCAATCCTTTTATGTGCATGAGAGAAAAGAGCTCATATATTGCAAGATATCTCACCCTGACCCTGTACTGGCATTCAACATATTATCATTCAAAACAGGTTAGCCACAGGTTTAAAATATTGCCCACCATATAATAAATGTGTATGGGCAGGATTTTCATGCATTACACAAGTGGAAGTGTATTTCAGAAAAACTCATTGTTGATTATCTTGCAGAACTACAGTGTGTGTCCTTGGCACTGAGTAGCAGGGATTTGAATCAAACAGGGATTCAATGGAATAAATGTGCAAGGGAGTTTACCAGACTCGTGTCTGTTGGGGATACATTTTTAGATTTGATGTCATGACATTTTATTTTTCAGGTGCTTAAATATGGATGAGAACAGGACGCATGACCTTGCCAATCATAAACTGTCACCTTGTTCAGAAAATGTCCCACACATTTCTCTCAATTACAGACATAGGCTACAGCATGTTATGACAGGTGATCAATATGATACAATCCCTTTTTCTGTTTCTATGCCATTTAAGTGTACAATATTTACTAATAACACTTTTTTTATTTAAGTCATAAAATAAATATTAATCAAAAAGCATGTCCATTTTCAAATAAAATGAATAATTTATGGTGTTATTAATATCTTTTGAGTCATGTTTGTTATCAGTTTCTTCACAGGGTTGATCTCTTTGGCGGATTATTTATCACTGTATAATCAGAGCTATTTTGATTCGCTGTTGTGTCTCTGATTGGCTTTTGTGATACTGCAATCAATGATCCCCACTCATTTCGGAGTCCTTAATAAACAATTTGAAAGTATGTCTGGCGAGCCAATTTGAAAGCATTAATTTTCATTAGAGACATCAAGTGCCTCCTGAAGTAACACCTGTGGCCGAAACTAAAGCTGTCTGTGTGCGTTAGAATAGGTATATTGTTACCATCTTACCAGAAATGCCATGTAAGGTTATATTAATGTCATCAGAAAAATGCAGTTGTCATTTCTATTTAGAATGCTAAATATAGTTATGTTTATATACTGTTCAGTTACCAAATAGAGCAGATATAACCTAAGCAACATATAAAAATGAAAATCTGAAAGCATGAAAGTAGCAGGAAGGAATACAATTTAATCCCTTGTAGCTTCAATACAAATTTTATCTGTCACTATAATAACAAACATTACTCTCAAGAACAGGATTGACTTTAGTAAAAAAATGTTTTTTTTCTCTTTCCAGTCAAATATCTGAACACCCTTAAAACATTAACATTTATTAAAGATAGAGCTTAAATTGCATAAGACACCAAGACTTGTTTTGAGACAATATATGTATTAAAGTTTATTTTTGTACCCTTTGGCAAATAGTATTTAATGAGTTTTATGTTTAAAACAAGAAAAAAATCCAAATGTACTAATAAAGATAATTTAATTTAATAGATACTCTCTGAATAAAAGTCTTCTCAAGTAAATGTTTTAACAAAATCTTGTTTTAGTAAATTCAAGACACAAACATAGTGTGCGTGTGTGTAAACAAGAAAAGAAAAAAAACGATTTGAACAAAATTGCATTTCTGTTCTGAACTTGATTTCTTTTAATTGTCTAAAATGTGCAATCCACTGCATTAAATTATGTAGGGCAAATGTGAACTCAAAAATACTGTTGACAAACCTGGATTCCCAGCATGCTTTGCATTTTGCATGGGACTTATGCTGCCTTCACGTGCTATCGGAAATTTCCTATTTCCCACTTATGAAGTCGTGATTACGAGCTTGTCGTATTCATGTGCTTTAATGTCGGAAAGAATAAAATATAGCATCCCATTGGTTGACAATTATATAAACATTCACCACGCTATACATGCAGTTCGCTGACAATTCTGGAATTTCGGTCAAATACATGCTTATTTCACTGCTTATAAAACACACAATATGCTTTGCATGATCGTTCATATCTAGCCTATAAATACACTACTTTAGCGACAAGACAAAGGGATGTAGTTGTTGTGAGAACAGCATTGACAGCAGCAATGGTTGTTCCCTCCACCATGTTTAAAGTTTACTCGGAAACTCGGGTATCAAAATTATTTCCCGAATTTCCCAGTAGCAAATACGACTTGAGAGGCCGTTCATGTCCAATTTACGATTAGGAAACTCGTATTTTCGATAATTCCGATAGAACATGAAGGCAGCATTAATGTGAAGAGTAGAAATATCTTTTATTCAGTTTTAGAGCAGGGGTGTCAAACTCAATTCCTGGATGGCCGCAGCCCTGCAGAGTTTAGTTCCAACCCTGCTCCAACACACAAACCATGTAGTTTTCAATTGAGCCTGAAGGACTTTATTAGTTGGATCAGGTGTATTTAATTAGGGTTGGAGATAAACTCTGCAGGCCCTCCGACACCCCCGTTTTAGAGCAAGATGAGAAAAGGGGGAGACTTGATGTTGTTTAATGTTCTGGGTGTATTGATAAAAGTATTCATTCAAGTAATTGACATTATATATAATATATAGTATTATATGTAATACTTCTTAAAATATGTATTTAATAATTTATTTATATAAACTCCTGTGTGCTGTACAGGGAAATTAGAATCACACCTGTTAGTAAATACGGTTGTCAGTCCCAAATGCTGATTGTGTAAATGTTGCCAGAGAGGAGCAGGATAACACTGCTAGACTGTGAGAAAACACCAGATGGCCTGTTACAATATAATGGTTAATTTGATCAGATTTAACATTTGATGATGATTCTTTGAAAACACACTCTGGTCTTTTTCCAGTAATGTGACATGGAACAGCCTGGCGATCCCTGATACACACTGCTCTCCGAACGGGGAGGGTTATCAGTGTCCAATGGGGTTTAAGTGTGTGGATCTGGAAGACTTGGGACTCAGCAGACAGGAACTCGGATACAGTGGCTTCAATGAGCTTGGTGAGTCATTGTGATGCTTCACATTTGTCCATCTGCAATGATAAAATGATGTTTGTAATTTGGTTTATTTTCTGTGAATTTTTATTATTAGTTTTTCTTTATCTCTCTCTAGTTTGCACCTGGAAAATTATTCTGCTGTTGCTAAAAATCTAATATTGTGAATATAAATACGAATTATGAATATCATTGAATTTTTTCCTTAAAGCCAGATTGGACACCTCTGGCATACACTAAAAGCATTTTCCCTGGCCTGTTAGGAAATTTGAATTCGCTTGGTTTAGTTTTAGTTGTCTGTGGAAAATTATACCATCTCTGCCCTTTGTAATTATTTACAGTGATTAAGAGCAATTATGCCCGTTTTTGACTAAGTGTGATTAATTGTAGCATTGTTGGCTGAAGCATTTTCAGTTGATCTATGCATAGCATGCAAGCAAACATAAACAGATAAATGCCCTCTGTTGCTGCATTTAGGAAATGTAATATTTTCAGCAAAGCTTATATTTCAAAGCATTGTGAAGTCAGCTTCACAAATAGACCAGTTTATTTAAGCACCTTGATCTGTACGAAGCAGCATGCCACATTTTTATCGCTCCCATTTGAGATAAATCCACTAGAAAGGTACACAAAGCTACTAATCTCCAAATAGCCATGAAGGGAGGCTTTTCCTTAAAAAAACAGTTGTGGCTTTGAAACGTTGACTTACAGAACATAGAGATCTGTGAAAGGGCCCTTCTTCGTTCTCTTTATAGAGTTCAGTACACAGATAAGTCATGTGTAAGTCAACCAGAACCGCTCCTGCATCAGTGATCTGTCGTCCATTCATCCATGTTCACATTGCGGTTTGCAGCCTCAACAATGCCTTTTTTGGGCTTCCAAGATTCATGGATGCAGAAACATAAAATATGATTGGGAAAAAGTCCAATGTCAGGGTTAATATATTTTCTTTTTCTGCTGATCCAGTTGGACTGCCAACATTTTCACTGACCCCACCACAAAATTAAATCCCATGTTTGTTTGTTTTTATGTTAATTATTCAACTGGAGCTATTTTATTTACATTAAATCTCACATTTGTGTTGGTTTTATTCGATTAAATTAATTTAAAACTGTATTAACTGAGTTTTAGGAATATAGTCAAATCTTTTGGAACATCAATGTTCAGGGAAGTCTTAGTATTCTCTCTTAGGCCATTCAGGATGAAATGGTAATAGAGTTTCTTTTTCCCTTTTGCTAGGCATCTCTGGACACAGTGATTTATCCCTAAGTGATTTTTAATGGGAGTCCTTAGTTTGCCAAGTGCATTTCCCTCTAATTCATCCAGGGAAAGACTCTGTTACTGTTTATACTGAAGTATGTGCTTTATCTAATGTGAATTACATATTGATTGAACACAGTTTTGAGACAAAGCCAGCTGAATAGTTTACAGTAGTTTACATTAATATAGGTCCATGTAAAGGATATTTTGTATGGTTGGTGAAGTTAACCTTTACAGGGCTCTGCCAGTGTCCTTGGCCCATTCTGCCCCTGGACCTGGTGGGAAATGGCAGGAAGCAGAACTGAGTGGCATGCTTCTTGCTGGCCTTTGGCAGCCATATCACAGCACGGCATCATGGGTCACCGTGAGTGCAGAGATAACATCATTGAGGGCTTGGAACTAGAGAGAATCTCAAACACTGTTTGTATGAAATAAATAAATAAGTTGTTTATGGGGTAAACGTTGTGTAAGAAACAGTGTTGTATACCAGTATCTATTAATATTTTGAAGTAAATTTTAGTTGTGCAGTATATTTATATAATATATATTAAAATTTTGGTTTTAGTGATTTTATTATGTGATAGTAACCATAATGATGGTCATCCCTATTCATTTTTTAATGTATGGAAAAGATAATGAAATACTCAGCTAGGGGTGGGCGATATGACCAAAATCTTATATCACGATATGACTAATTTTATATCACGATAACGATATATATCATGATATAATAATTTTTTTCTTTTAAAAAGGTTTTTATGATGTTAAAATCTTTGATACCATAGCATTTTCATAATCCTTGTCACCAATGTCAATATCAAACTAATACAAGCCTAAAATAGACAAAAAAAAAAAAAAAAACCTCAAGCTCACTGAAAATAAATAAACAGTCAGTGATGAAATAAGTATAATAAATTAATTGCAAGCAATAGGACAAAAAACTACAATAAATAAGAAACGCTACATACATTGTGTAAATTAATTAGTCTTCACTGTGTTAATTATATCTATCTATCTAGCTATCTATGGTAGATAGAATTAACACGTGTATTATGTATAGATTCTAATATATATGCGTTTTCTCTTTCAGCTGTTTCCTCTCTCTTAAGACCTAAATCGCTGTCTTTATGAGGATACTTGCCAAGACGGGGATTCTGACGCATATAAGTGTGTTAATGTAATCGTTCAAAGCCAATAAAGCGGCAAAAAATAAATAAATATGCGCGGTCCTCTCACACAGAAACAGAGACGGCGCACGCATATAGTTCTGTTGTTTGTGTTTCAACGGCTTAAAATCGGTTGTTTTAAAACTGCAGTGTTTAAAAACGCGTGCCCATGCTACAGATGTAGTCCCTCGTTTAGGAATGAGCTCCTCGTTTTGTTCTGGTTCTGTCTCCCCTTTACGCCCTGTGGTGGTGTGTAAAGATCTCAGTCATCCAAATGATTAAAAAGTATTACCGTAAACAATGTATTTTGCGACACCACGAAATAAACGATAGAACATAATATGAAACGATAGACTTTTTATTTCGTCCATCCGTATATCCGACATCGTCATATCGTACAGCCCTATACTCAGCTAAACATCTCTTTTGTATGACACAGGGTTTGGGACAGTGTGAGGATGGCTAAATAACAGAATTAATACTGTAAATAACAACAGACTATTCATTTAAGTTCCTTGAGGATTTGTCCTCATTCCTCTCATCTTTTATGAAGAAATCACACTTGTATGATTAAAAAGACATAATACAACACAGCCATGAAAGCAATCTGTCCTTGATTACATAGTTCTTCATTTAGCCTAATTCCTTTGATACACATACATTTACACTCCAGCACAACATGGAATCAAAGAGTACTTCAGAAGTGAGGATAACCATCTCATTCAGTTGTTTGGAGAGAGAACCACATAGCTGGGTAATAGGAAGCACCTGACAAGGACCACTAATGCCAAGACTGTGTTTATGTCTGAATTTTTGTGTCTCAGTACCCAGTCAGACCACTCTGGGGGCACAAGAACATCTCAGACATGGGCTTCTCCCCCTCCTCTGTCTTCTTGCGTCCCCGTCTTGACCCTTCTTGTCATCTCCTCTTGCAGGCACCAGTATATTCACCGTATATGAGGCCGCGTCTCAGGAAGGATGGGTCTTCATCATGTATCGAGCCATCGACAGCTTCCCACGTTGGCGCTCGTATTTCTACTTCATCACACTCATCTTCTTCCTTGCTTGGCTGGTCAAGGTGGAAAAATCCTTTTCTTATCACACCAGCGATCTGCAAAAATGTAGTCATAATCTGCACATGGGTCCTTCTTCATTTCTAGACATAGAAAAGTGAGGGTTATTCTAGGAGTCTTAATATATTGTGTTATATTATACTTTGGGTGTTAAATGTATTAATTTTAGTGCAGTTATTGTGTGCATACTGTACATGACCAGTGAGAAGACTGGGGTTTTTGAAATACTTAACATTGGCTCACCAAAGATGCATTTATTTGATCAAAAATACAGTAAAAACAGAAATATTATTACATTTTAAAATATCTGTTTTTATATTATTTTAATATATTTTAAAATATTATTTCTGTGATGGCAAAGCTGAATTTTCAGAAGTCATTAGTCTTCAGTCACTTGATCCTTCAGAAATCATTATAATATGCAGATTTGAAACATTTCTTCTTATTATAAATATTTAGAACAGTTGTGCTGCGTTTTTGTGATACTTGTCTTTTTTCAGGATTCTTTGATGTATCGAAAGTTTGTACATTTTATTTGTTTTAAATGTTTTTGCTATGACTTTTTATCAATGTAATAATCATCCATAATCATCCTTGCTCAATAGGTATTATTTAATAAAAATAAAAAAAAAGACTTTTGAAAGGTAATGTGGACCTCAGAGGAGAAAAAATATATGACTTGACCCCATTTAGTTCATATTGTTAAGGAATGTACATGGTTCAATGCACGTTAAGCTCTGCTGGAAGAATCTATGGCTATCGATTACCATCAGGAAATCAGTTTGTAACAAACAGAATTAAACCTCATTAAATACTGAAGATGACAGTGTTACATATGATATATTACATGCATTTTTATCATTAACACAGATCTGTTTTCACACATTTCACTTATATGCCAGACAACAAGAGCAAGCATTCAATAGTATCATCATTTCTGGGCATTCATTAACTTTTTGTGATTTCTTTTGCTTGTATTCCCAGAACGTGTTTATCGCTGTGATTATAGAAACGTTTGCTGAGATTAGAGTGCAGTTCCAGCAGATGTGGGGATCCCGGAGCAGCACCACGTCAACAGCTACTACACAGGTAAACTAAACACACTTGCGCACATGTGCACAAAAAGCAGCCTTTGGTGTATGACTCATTTCCCATGTTTGATAATCTCTTTGATCAATATGTATGGGCAGATGTAATTAAACCAACTAAAGCAAAAATATCAAAACCTTCAATATCAGCATTTATGACTATTAAGCACAGACCAATACACACCAACGCAGACATCTGAAGGAATTCTTCCCATAATTCTCTGGAGGCTTTGAGTCTGGCTTCCCTGGCCTTCAGCAGGCAGGATACACCCGACAGCAAGCTGTTTTTTTAAATAAATTTGGCTGCTTGTCAGGTGGGGGCCCCGAACGGCACAGAGATATCTGATTGGGTGGCTGGCAGACTCAGGGGTGAGTCATAGAGGAACGTTGCTGAAAGTGCAACAGACCGAAAGAGAGGAAAAGACAGAGTGTGTATGTGTGTGTGTGTGTGTTTGCAGTTCTGTCATTCAGCCTAAATTTGATGTGACTGATCAACTGAAAGGATAGAGAGAATCAATTAACCCTAAATGCACTTGTTTTCCTGCCTGCAATCCTCTCCCGTGGGGAAACCTGTCCTGTTGATTTTATACAACCATCGCCTACCTAATGTTTGGTGAGAAATTCACACTAACCAAGCTAATGGTGCAAATGCACAGAAAATCTGGAGCGGGGGCGTGGTGTGAAAAGTTGTGTGTGTAATTGTGTGAACTGAGGCATAGTGTCTCCCTCACTGCGCCAGTCACAGTGCCAGAGCCAGTCCTGGAGCAGAGCCTTGGAGGTTGGCATGAGTGGAGCTGGCAACACTTTTGGCAGCACAGGAGTGACCTGACCACCATTATTCAAGTCTTATGGCTGTAGAAGTGCCCTCTGGGAAAAAGAAGGGCTATAGCACACAACATTTATTCCAGCACTGTTTTAATGGGGTGAATCTCGTGAAGAAATATCTGATGCATATGATCTCAAAATATAACCAACAAAAAACAAATCACGAAGAAAATGAAAGGATCCCTGAATTTGTAAATTCAAAATAAAGGATATGTAAATACTATATAATGAAATCTATAATTTCATATACATATGTATTTTATTTTATTTTAATTATATTATTTAAAAACACAGTTTTATGTACTCTACTGTTCAAAAGTTTGTATATTGAGCCTCAAAAAGTCGGCAAGATTTTTTGATGTTTTGTGAAAGATGCTTACCAAGGCTACATTTGTTTATTTGATCAAAAATAGAGTAAAACAATAATATTGTGAACTATGTTTGCATATTTGAGTTTGTTTTCTATTTTAATATATTTTAAAATGACAATTATTTCTGTGATGGCAAAGCTAAATTTTCAGCAGTGATTACTCCAGTCTTCAGTTTCACAGGTTCCATCAGAAATTACTCTAATATGCTGATTTGGTGCTAAAGAATATATATATATATATATATATAGTAACAACGTAAAATTCTCTCTCACCTTTGATAATTTTTTTTAATCAAAATCAAATACACATACAGTGGGGCAAAAAAGTATTTAGTCAGCCACCAATTGTGCAAGTTCTCCCATTTAAAAAGATGAGAGAGGCCTGTAATTTTCATCATAGGTATACCTCAACTATGAGAGACAAAATGAGAAAACAAAATCCAGAAAATCACATTGTAGGATTTTTAAAGAATTTATTTGCAAATTATGGTGGAAAATAAGTATTTGGTCAGTAACAAAATTTCATCTCAATACTTTGTTATATACCCTTTGTTGGCAATGACAGAGGTCAAACGTTTTCTGTAAGTCTTCACACACTGTTGCTGGTATTTTGGCCCATTCCTCCATGCAGATCTCCTCTAGAGCAGTAATGTTTTGGGGCTGTCGCTGGGCAACACGGACTTTCAACTCCTCCAAAGATTTTCGATGGGGTTGAGATCTGGAGACTGGCTAGGCCACTCCAGGACCTTGAAATGCTTCACGAAGCCACTCCTTCGTTGCCTGGGCGGTGTGTTTGGGATCATTGTCATGCTGAAAGACCCAGCCACGTTTCATCTTCAATGCCCTTGCTGATGGAAGGAGGTTTTCACTCAAAATCTCACGATACATGGCCCCATTCATTCTTTCATTTACACGGATCAGTCGTCCTGGTCCCTTTGCAGAAAAACAGTCCCAAAGCATGATGTTTCCACCCCCATGCTTCACAGTAGGTATGGTGTTCTTTGGATGCAACTCCGCATTCTTTCTCCTCCAAACACGACAAGTTGAGTTTTTACCAAAAAGTTCTATTTTGGTTTCATCTGACCATATGATCATCCAAATGCTCTCTAGCAAACTTCAGACGGGCCCGGACATGTACTGGCTTAAGCAGGGGGACACGTCTGGCACTGCAGGATTTGAGTCCCTGGCGGCGCAGTGTGTTACTGATGGTAGCCTTTGTTACTTTGGTCCCAGCTCTCTGCAGGTCATTCACTAGGTCCCCCCGTGTGGTTCTGGGATTTTTGCTCACAGTTCTTGTGATCATTTTGACCCCACGGGTGAGATCTTGCGTGGAGCCCCAGATCGAGGAGATTATCAGTGGTCTTGTATGTCTTCCATTTTCTAATAATTGTTCCCACAGTTGATTTCTTCACACCAAGCTGCTTACCTATTGCAGATTCAGTCTTCCCAGCCTGGTGCAGGTCTACAATTTTGTTTCTGGTGTCCTTTGACAGCTCTTTGGTCTTGGCCATGGTGGAGTTTGGAGTTGGACTGTTTGAGGTTGTGGACAGGTGTCTTTTATACTGATAACGAGTTCAAACAGATGCCATTAATACAGGTAACGAGTGGAGGACAGAGGAGCCTCTTAAAGAAGAAGTTACAGGTCTGTGAGAGCCAGAAATCTTGCTTGTTTGTAGGTGACCAAATACTTATTTTACCGAGGAATTTACCAATTAATTCTTTAAAAATCCTACAATGTGATTTTCTGGATTTTCTTTTCTCATTTTGTCTCTCATAGTTGAGGTATACCTATGATGAAAATTACAGGCCTCTCTCGTCTTTTTAAGTGGGAGAACTTGCACAATTGGTGGCTGACTAGATACTTTTTTGCCCCACTGTAAGTACATACATAATAAATAATTATTAATACAAATAAAAAGATTAATAACGTGACTTACTTGTGTTTCTTTTTTATTATTATTATAACTGTTACATTTTTTTTTTTTTTGAAATTAAACAGAAACACTGCACAGCAGTTAAACACAGCGGAACAAAATACATTACATTGTAATATTGTATATAACATTAACATTGTGTGTTTATAGTATGTGTTGCCCTTCTGTGCCTCATGCCGCAGTGATTTAATATGCTGAGATATGTCGTTTTTCCCACTGTGTCCAATATTAAAATTAGTGCGACACACTTTGCAAAAGGCATGGGCGTTGTTTACATGGCTTCAAGACAAGAAATACAATTTTTCCATCCAGCTGTTGTTAAATTTACACAAATATTTTTCTTCTTTGCCGGGGCACCACCTGACTCTTCTCCTTCCATTTCTACCACTGATGATAGATTCAACTTCCCGCGTCTACTATTTGCGCAGAAATCTACAGCGCAACTGGGTTGTAGGTTGCCAGGTTGAGGTGGGTGATGGGTGATGCGTTTCATACAAGATCTGGCAACTGTACAACGTTGGAATAAAATATGGATGTGATTATTCATATAACTAGATTTGGGCCATACAAATTACGGGAGTTTCCCGGGAAAAATAACAAAACGGGAGGGGGGCAGGAGATGGGTGTGAAATATGGGAAACTCCCAGGAAAAATGGGAGTGTTGACAGGTATGGCGCATGGTGCATAAAAGTCACTAACGCTCTGCTGAGTCCATAGCTCCAACCTCCCACTGTCATTAAAATCAGCACAAAACTGTGTGGCTGAAGCTTCACGGAAGCAGCTGCATGTAAGCCTCACATGACCAAGTGCAATGCCAAGTGTCAGATGGAGTGATGTAAAGCACACCTCCACTGGACTCTGGAGCAGTGGAAACACTTTCTGTGGAGTGACGAACCACGCTTCTTTGTTTGACAGTCTGGCAGGCGAGTCTGGGTTTGGCAGAGGTTAGGAGAATGTTATATAATATATATACTGTATATATATATATATATATATATATATATATAGTAAAAAAAAAATGAATAAGAAATTATAATGGCTATATGGCCACGAATTCTTAAAATGGGAAACAGTTCAATTGCAAATCTACAGTGAAGCTTTGCAAAAGCAATAAGACAAATCTCATTCTGAGGACACAAAGTTGAATTGTCTTCAGTAGCATACAGTTTTCCATGCCCATTGCCATTTATGAAACTTTGAATCGATTCCTTATCTGTAATGTCTGCAGCGAAAACAGTATAATGTATTTTTTTGCTCTTGGTCTAGGTAAGGCTATTCTAAGGTGCTGACACTTCACAGGGAGAAATAGCTAAGGAATGTGTGAAAGTTAATTTGCACTGTCTTTTGTCCACCGGTTTCTGTATTAAAAAAAGAGTTTTGACAAAAATTTTACATTGGTACTGACATAACTTTTTACACTTACTGTATCTCTGGGTTAACATTAATTTAAAATGCCAAGTTTTAAAAAATATTAACTGTTGGCTGTAGTAAAGAAGTTATATAATGTTTGTAGTCAATTTAGGACTTGCATTTAATAGAGCAGGCTGCACTGTTATTGACCCCATGAATTTGCAAATACAGTAAGAGCGATAACCCAGGGTTTATAAATCTAAAGTGTAAAATGTCGAACCCTGACTACCCAGGATTAAACATGACTCTGAGTTGACAAATTCAAGTGTGAAAAGCCCAATAAGGCTCTTTGAATTTGCCCATAGAACTATAGACAGTGCTGTGACCTTGAAAACAAAATAGCCTTTCTGTGTCTTAATTTTAATTACGTTGAAATATCTTATTGAAGAAAAATCTCTTAGGGTACACAAAACCTTGGTTTATTGAGTGTTAGACAATACGACTTGGAATGCTGCCTTTAATCTGAAAGAAGTAAAAAGAAAATAAGGATCTCCTGGGGCCTGATGATACTCTTTGGCATGATTTGCACCATCCCTTTTGTTACTGTCTTATAAAAAAATAATATAATTCAATAAGGCCCCTTAAGAAGATTACCACATGAATGGCAAAGTTATAATTACAAGACTATGAGGGGAAACTTTTAAAATATATATTTATGTAGGTAACCTTTTTAATCTGTCAGAGCTGAAGGGGCATTGTGAGTTTAATGACTGTCATTTCTCATGGGTTTAATTGGTTATCTATTCTTCTGAACTGATAAAAGACAGACATAAGTGGAACAGCAGCAGTGCACATTAGGAACAGCCATAAGCACACTTTCACTTCTGTGCGGAGGGGTGGAGTTACGAACAATGGGAGGGGGGCACAAAATGCAGTCTGAAGCTTGATGTATGTTAGGAAAACACATGGCAACATGTGGAACATAGGCGTGCATGTCATGTAACCCATCCCACACCTTTTGTGCTGTGGCCATGAATAATTCATCGAATTATGTGGTTTGTTGAGGAGAGGTGGGCTATTAGTTTTCTAAACAATCAGTTTTATTTAGATTTTCACTTGGTGGACAATAACAAGGCGTCAAGTACAGAGCTGTCTGTCAGTTCTGGGCTGTGTACATATGGATATGGGTAGCCTCTGTTGTTTGCCAGATTCAAGGTGCCTGCTGTAACATCCCTCCCTCCTCTAGTCCCTGCTGTCTCCGCCGCTGTCTCCTCGTATCTGTCATGGTGAAGTCATGGTGCATTTAGATTCTGAAATGTGAATAGATGCTCGCTGGATCATGAAGCCAATTTCTTGTGACCTTGCCTGTGTTTATAAAATGGTTATGAAGTTGGTGGAGAATTCCATTGAATATCATGTAATTGGCAGTTGTTTATAAGATTGTCAATTGTCCTTGATGCCAACAAGTCCCCCACCAACTTATTTGTTATCAAATATTCATTTGTGTGTGTGTAGTAACTGACCAAAACGCCAATCATTCACAGCTGTTAACAACTTGCCCTCTCTTTCTCCTTTCTTTTCCTCTCTTTCCGTCTCTCCTCCTGGTGGCAGATGTTTCACGAGGACGCGTCTGGAGGATGGCAGCTCGTGGCGGTGGACGTGAATAAACCACATGGCCGGGCGCCTGCTTGCCTCCAGGTACCAGACATGCGATTTAATAGCACTGACGCCCCCGACCGTCAGCACACCCTCAGTATTGCCTGACTGCCACATCTAATGCCACACTGCTGTGTGGGAGTGCAAGAAATGTGCTGCAGGCGGCCTGAACGCAATAGCCACATTTAGATTTCGCTCAAACTAGCTGGTATGATTTTGACAGAGTATGAATTGACTGTGGAATGAACACAGCAAAGTTTGCCTTCCCCCCTTTTGTGAGCCCAATTTAGCACATGCACAACACACAATCTTACATACCCACCTATTTGGATCATTCTTATACTTAATATCTTTGCAGAAGCATGATCATTTCTTGATGTTTTTTCCCTCGTATTTTACTTTTAATCAACATGAAACCAATACTGACCCCATTTACGTTCCATTTACCATGTTCCTTAGTCTGCATGATTTTCAATACATGGTATTGCAAAGAAAAATAGATTTGCAAATTCCATTTCAGACTGACTTTAACAGACAAAAACTCAAATGGCTTATTATATTGAAATAATGTGCCAATGTCGTTTTTAAGCATTTTGACGCTGATATTGCAAAGAAATTATGAATTGGATTTGAATGGTCATAGAATAGAGTGGGCTTTTGATGGTTGATAATGCCATAATAACAGAAAGGACAGCATCTGGAGAGAGTCTAATGGCACTTAAACCAGTCCTGAATTTTAGATCTGCCTACACACAGAGAGAGAGAGAGAGAGAGAGAGAGAGAGAGATCATCAGTGAAAATAGGTACTCAGCAGAGTCACATAAGAGTTAATATTCAAAAATACAATTTAATGCATCACATTTGGGTTAAGATTCGACAGTATAATTCTGGTGAAAAGCTTGTGTTTTGTTCTAACATGGCTTTTCAACTGTAGAGCAGAGAGCATTTGAAAATATTCAGTGCAAGTAAAAAAGACCAAAGACTGGCATTTAATGACATTTCTGGGGCCAGGTTTCTGTGAGGTGAACCCATCAGGTAAAGGAAAGCTTTTGTATTTCCTCAGAGAGGGGCAAAGGTTACAGGGGGTTGGATAGGGTGAGCAAGAGAGAGAACACAGCGAGTGGGTGGAGGTGTAGTTCATCATAGACTTCAATCACAATGGCTTTCAGCACAATGCAATGGTCTGTGAACTATTATTGAAGAGCCATGCCACAAATGGCAGACAAATGAACACTAACCTGGGCAGAAATGAAAAGAAACTCATTTCCCCCCCTTTCTTCTTCATTTGAAGTCATGTTGTTATAAAAAAAAAAAGAAAAAAAGGTTGGTCTGTGTTTATACATCCAAAAAATACATGGAATGATAACATAGTTAAAGAAAGCAAATATATACATATTGCCAGCACCTGTGACATGAAAAACACAGAATATTTAAATTTTTGTACAGTAATACAAAAGACAAAAAGCCAATACAAATAATAATTTCTGCAGCAGATATATTGTATGTCAGTTTCAGCTGTCAGTATGCATAATTAGTCATAATGACATAACTCAGCAGTATAGACTAATGTTTGCATGTTTCTAGTGTTGGCAGGCTCTAGCTTGTTTTTTCTCATATATTTAAACTGGAAGCAATGGCTATTCTGTATTTGGTTGTTTCATTATATTGTTAAGGTTAATGAGGTCTGCTTGATCTCTTTTCCAAAGGCCACCTTGGAGTTAATTAGGCCTCTGCATTTTCTTATGTTATAATTGCACTACAGCTATTCTCATGGATTCTTTAAGTTCTTCAAGTGAAATATTTCTTGTTTCGCGTTTTGCACTTGTTCTTACTGAAAACTTAAAAAAAAAAAAAAAAATCAATTCAGACTCTAGATATTAATGTCTCAAACATAATACATGTTTCAGTGCAGTTTAAATCCTGACCTTTACAGTAGGGGATTTGCAATTTTACTTAATCTAAAGCAGAAAGATCAGTTGAGTCTGCATATTACTTTACAGATTTTTTTTTTTCAGACTGTGACAGTAGTCCTTGATAGGACTATTTTTTTTTTCTTTCTTTTTTTTGTTGTTATACTTGGAGATCAGAACATAGTAAATGTATGATAATGTGTTGTTGCACGTTGCTTGTATGTTAATTTCTGGTTAAGACAAAAACTAATAATACAGAAGGGATGTATCTCTAGACATGGTATCATGTTGTGTCTAGTCAAAACAGTGTCTATTTGTCTTTTTTAATGCTATACAATTGGTTAATGTGTTAGATATCAAATAGTTAAAGAATCAGTTTTTCATTAAATGGGTCAAAACAATTGAAACATTCTTCAAAATATCTTCTTACACAGAAGAAAGAAAGTCAAAGAGGTTTGGAATAACATGAGAGTGAGCAAATGATGACAGAATTTTTTTTATTTCTTTTAATGTGAAAGTTTTCACAGTAAAATTATATATTCTGATAGCCACATTAACATCTTGGACTAAACTTACAGTAGACTGAGCTTAACACAGATGGTTAGTCATTTAGAATTACAATACAGTTCAATGAAGAGCAGTTCCCTGATCATGCAATATCTTTCCCACTCTGCAACTCTGTGATGAAATCTTCACACTTCATGATTGATAACCCTTTTAATCAGAAGGTGCCGCCCATAGAGGAAACACCTTGGCTTCTGCAGTCACCCGTTACGCACCCACGCCAAGGTTATTTATATAGAGGAAACCCTCCATTACCCCACCTCTGACCTTGCAACACTCATTTCTCCCAAGGGACCTATTTCTCCCAGCCATAAGCATTCTTAATCAACAACCGCAGCCGCATGCTCAGAACCCAGCCCGTCTGCATCCCTAACCTGGTCTTGAACAGTGGCTGGAGAATTCTGGAGGACAGTCAGCTTTAATTAACCAGCAGGTCCCAGACAGAGCATGAATCACCTCACTGCAGTAATAACTTCGATAAGCAGTGGGATTTGAGCACTGCTGGTCTCCCATCAGCTATTTTTGTTCCTATTTTCTAATTAAACAATGGAGCAAAAGTGTCAGGGTATGCCTATGGAGTTCACAAAAAAAGTTTGCTGATGACTTAAATACAGAGTGTTCTGTAGGATGCTTCATTGGTGTTTGCTGATAGTTGTTGACACAGATAAACTCAAACAGTTTTTCCCCCTTTTTAAGATTTTTTTTTTTTTTTTTTAAATAAGCTGCATCTACTTCATCTTTCTGTTGTTTGTTCTTCAATATTTAGGGCCAGTTTTACTAAACAGGGCAAATTTGCGTGAGAGCGCAATTCCAAAACAGCGCTGATGGGTGTGGAAATTTCTGCGGGTGATTTACTAACAATGCGCAAATTAAAGAACACAGATGCAACATCTCATTTACATATCGACCAACGCAATATAACAGGCGGAGCTCAAATTACCGTAGTCGCAAATAAAGAATAAAGAAATAAAGAAGCCACAGTACGTTGAAAAGAACCGGTGGCCAAAAATCAAGGTTTGCTAGAAGTTTTGACTGGTATTGCGTGACTCCTTGTTGATTGTTCCAAGTCATCTTTTATTTCTTGAAGCAAATTAAAAATATCATGGCTTGGTAAACGATATGTTCGGATAATGTGTTTTTCTGGCATTCAAAATAAATTAATACGTGTGGAAAAAAATCCTCTCCCTTCGACCATGCACTCTCTGTTCTCAGCGGTGCCTTTTCAAGCCATTTCAAGCGCAAAAATAGTTTCAGACATGCTTTTTTTGGGGCGTTAAATAATGGCGCAAATACCAGTAATTTGACGAGCGCAAACATTAGTAAAACACGTTGCGTGATTCATTTGAAAACTCTCCTCCCAGACCTTTTGTGTCTGAAAGGGAAACTCCTAAAATGCATATTCAATAATGTCAGGCACAAAAATAACTGCGCTAATTCGTCACTGTGCGTCTTCAGTAAAACCTGACAGTACAATTTTAATGCCAAAAGACGGTTTGCACTAGCGCAAGCTGTTAGTAAAACTGGCCTTTAATTAGAGTACATAAAAGCTGGACTTTTCCCTTTAAATTCAGTTTAGCTTAAAGGGACAGTTCACCCCCAAAAATAATTCAAATTTACTCATTTTCCATTGTTCAGAACCTGCATGATCTTCTTTAAAACACAAAAGGAGATGTTTAACAGAATGTTTATGCTGCTCGTTTTCATACCAAAAACATGTATGGTAAAGAACGTCTCGGTTACGTATGTAACCCTCGTTCCCTGAAGAAGGGAACGGAGACGTCACGTCGGATGACCGACGAATTGGGATCTCGCCAGAGAGACCAATCCACTTCGAGTGTAACTAAACGAGCCAATGGACATTGGCATGCGATCATTGCATCCAGCTGCCGCTGATCACAGCGTGAGTATAAGAGGCAGCGGGTGCACCGCGACATTCATGCTCGCTGAGGAGCCGAGCCGGTGACCCGGCCGCTCAGCGGTGGTACAGCAAACTGTGGCGACGGGACGTGACGTCTCCGTTCCTTCTTCAGGGAACGAGGGTTACATATGTAACCGAGACGTTCCTTTCAGTCGGTCACCCGAGTCACATTGGATGACCGACGAATTGGGATCCCTACCAAAACGCCACAGGAGCTGCCCCTTCCAGTGCCCTGTGTAGACCTCTTCATCCTTCCTATAAGGCAGACGATAGGACCGGGCTCTACACAGAGAAGGTCAACTACTGTTGTTCCTTGGACAACCCAGACAGTAGGACTTGGAAACACTGGGAAGCATGCCCTTCCGTTTGGAAGAGGCACACTGCGAGTCACCTCCTCCCAGAGGGGTTAAGTGGCATTTAGACATGTGAAGTAACCCCGTAGGGCCCTATTGCACATGGAAGTCTCTGAGATGGCACAGGCTGCATCACTAGAGATGGCAGAACGTGGTCTGCCAGGGGAAACACGGCTCTAATAAGCATACCGTGGAATACACATATGGGATCCCGGCAGGGTCTCTCATATGGGCACTAGCCTCACATCAGATTTCAAGAATTCATTGGCTGAAAGGCCTGGCGCCGGACGCCCGCCACGTCCGGACGCCAAGTGCTGGAGGACTCGACAGGGTTTGCCTGGTTAAGGAACTCTCTGGAGAATTAGGCGAAGAACGCCGCAAGCCGACGCTGAGCCGGGCCTCTCAATGCCACTACCCGTTTGAGGTGAGAACACAGGAGGAAACCGGTTCGACACGCAGGCTATAAAACCTAGCGAACGTGTTAGGAGTCGCCCAACCCGCAGCTCTACAGATGTCTGCTAGCGAGGCACCACGAGCCAGCGCCCAGGACGATGCGACACCCCTAGTGGAGTGAGCACGCAACCTGAGCGGGTAGGGCACACCTTGTGCTTCATAGGCCAAGGTGATGGCATCCACTATCCAGTGGGCCATCCTCTGCTTGGAGACAGCCTTCCCCTTCTGCTGTCCTCCGTAACAGACAAAGAGCTGTTCTGAGGTCCTGAAGCTCTGAGTTCTATCCACGTACTGTCGCATTGCGCGTACAGGACTGAGCAAAGCTAGGGCTGGGTCTGCCTCCTCCAGGGGCAGCGCTTGCAGGTTCACTACCTGGTCCCTGAAGGGAGTGGTAGGAACCTTGGGCACATAGCCGGGCCGGGGCCTCAGTGTTGCACTGGAGTCAGCCGGCCCAAACTCAAGGCACGATTCGTCGACCGAAAATGCCTGCAGGTCCCCCACCCTCTTGATCGAGGCCAACGCAGTCAGGAGCAGGGTTTTCATAGAGAGAAACTTCAACTCAACTGACTGCAAAGGCTCAAGGGGCAGTTTGTAGGGCTCTTAGCACCAATGCCAAATCCCAAGAGGGTAGGGAGGGAGGCCTAGGCGGGTTTAACCTCCTGGCCCCTAAGAAACCTGATAACCAGATCGTGCTTCCCACCGACCTCCCTCACGGGTCGTGGTGAGCGGAAATAGCAGCAACATAAACCTTAAGGGTGGAGGGGACAACCCACGCCCAACCCTTGTTGCAAAAAGGAAAGCACGGCTCTGATCGAACATCTCCGGGGTCCTCACGGTGAGAGGAACACCATTCGGCGAACAGGTTCCACTTCAGCGCATAGGCCCGTCTTGTGGACGGTGCTCGTGCTGAAGCAATAGTGAGAGCTACCTCCTGGGGCAGATCACCTAGAACCTCCGGCGTCCCGTCCAGGGACCACACATGGAGTTTCCACAAGTCTGGACGCTGGTGCCAGAGGTGCCCGTCTCTGAGAAAGCAGATCCTTCCTCAGAGGAATCGGCCAGGAGGGGCTGTCGCGAGGAGCATGAGTTCCGGGAACCAGGTCCTGTTGGGCCAATATGGAGCCACTAACAAGACCTGCTCCTCGTCCTCCTGATCTTGCACAGTGTCTGTGCTAGCAGGCTCACTGGGGAACGATATTTGCGCAGGCCCAGGGGCCAGCTGTGTGCCAGTGCATCCGTGCGGCGTTGCCTCGGACAGGGAATAGAACCACTGGCAGTGGGTGGTTTCTGGAGACGCAACAGGTCTACCTGAGCAACTCCAAACCGACTCCAAATCAGCTGGACCGCCTGGGATGGAGTCTCCACTCCCAGGAAGTGCCGCCGAGACAGCTCGTCGGCCGCCTGATTGAACACTCCTGGGATGTGGATGGCACGGGACCTCAGATGCTTCTGACTCCAGAGGAGGAGGTGGCGGGCGAGTTGCGACATACGCGACGGAGCGTAAACCGCCTTGCCGGTTGATATACGCAACGGTCGCAGTTTTGTGTGTACGGACCAGAACGTCCTTGCCCCGAAGGCGCCCTCTGAGGCGGCTCAAGGCAAGGCGTACTGCCAGCAACTCGAGGCAATTGATATGCCAACGCAGTTGGGGACCCGTCCACACCCCTGACACTGCGTGCCCGTTGTGCGTGGCTCCCCAGCCGGTGGCCGAGGCATCCGTGAATACCACAGCATGCCTGGATACCTGCTCCAGGGGCACTCCTGCCCGAAGGAACGAGGGATCTGTCCACGGGCTGAAGGTTCTGCGGCAGGCGGTGTAATCTGAACCCGGTGAGTACCGCGTTTCCACGCCCACCTCGGGACTCGGCCATGGAGCCAGTGCTGAAGTGGTCTCATATGGAGCAGACCGAGCGGAACTATCGCCGCAGCTGCAGCCATATGCCCCAGGAGCCTCTGAAAGAGTTTCAGTGGGACCGCCGTCCTGCCTGATAAAGTCTTGAGGCAGTTCAGCACCGACTGAGCACGTTCCTGGGTGAGGCGTGCTGTCTGGTTGACCGAATCCAACTCCATGCCGAGAAAAGAGATACTCTGCGTTGGCACGAAGTTTGCTCTTTTCCCAGTTGACCGAAGACCCAACTGGCTGAGGTGCCTGAGCACCAGGTCCCTGTGTGCGCACAACTGCTCTCGAGACTGTGCAAGTATGAGCCAGTCGTCGAGGTAGTTGAGGATACGCACACCCCGTTCTCTCAGGGGAATAAGGGCCGCCTCTGCGACCTTGGTGAAGACGCGAGGCGAAAGGGACAGCCCGAAGGGCAGGACCTTGTACTGATATGCCCGACCCTCGAACGCAAATCGCAGGAATGGCCTGTGTCGCGGGAGAATCGAGACATGAAAGTACGCGTCCTTCAGGTCGATCGAACCAATCTAGGGGACGGACGCACCCAAAGATGCGTTTCTGCGTCAACATCTTGAACGGCATCTTGTGAAGTGCACGGTTCAAAACTCGCAGATCCAAGATCGGTCGTAACCCACCGCTTTTCTTGGGCACAATGAAGTAAGGGCTGTAAAACCCCGACCTCATATCGGCTGAAGGGACCGGCTCTATCGCGTCCTTCGCCAGCAGGACTGCAATTTCCGCACGCAAGACAGGGGCATCGACGGCCTTGACTGAAGTGAACCGGATGCCAGCCGAGTCTGATGGTCCGCAGGAGCCACCGAGACGGACTGGGGAGCGCTATCCAGGCTCCGAGAGACCGTGCCAGCGGAACCAACGAGGCCACCGACATACCCAGCGGTGGGGCAGCGAGGTGGAACACAGGGACCCGGCCCGAGCCTGTGACGGCTTGGCCTGTGATGGCAGGGGCGGGGTCTGGTTGTGCAGTGTAACACTCACCTGATTCCTCCTCGTGAGGGAGGAAACACAGGAACCCGGCTTGAGGCTTGTGACAGCCTGGCGTGTGACGACTTGAAGCGGGACTCGAGTGCTACCGCCTTACCTGGTTCCACAAATGGGCAGGAGGGGTGCTCTTGGGCAACCCACTGCTGCCTGCTGGCGAGAGGAGAAGGAAGTGTTCCGTGATGCACGGTTCACCACTCTCCTCCTCTTGAGACCCAGAGATTGAGAAAACTGCTCTTTACTGATGTTTTGGGCGGAACAAAACAAAACGAAACAAAAGATTCTCTGCCCGGCCCTCCTCCGGGAGGGAGTGGTGCGGTCACCATCTCCGACAAGCAGTCTCCGCCATCTCCGGGTCGCCTGCCTCAGGGCCTCTTGCACTGCGCTTGCCGCCAGGTTTGGCGGGGCCTGGACGGGCTGGGCGTCCTGCCTGCGACCGGCTCCACGACGCTGCCTGGTGGCAGCCGCAGGGGGGCGCCCACGGCGACGAGCAGGCTGAGGGGCTGCAGCCGGAGTGGAAGCAGCAGGTTTCCTCCGGCGCATGATGTGTTTGATCGCCTCAGTCTGCTTCTGGGCTGCCGAGAACTGCTGGGCAAAGCTCTCGACAGCGTCGCCGAAAGGCCGGTTCTGCGACACGGGAGCATTCAGGAACTGTACCTTCTCCTGCTCCTTCATGTCAGCAAGACACAGCCAGAGATGGCGCTCCTGGACCACTAGCGTGGACATCGCACGACCCAGAGACTGTGCGGTCACCTTCGCCGCCAAGCGCGAGGTCCGTCGCAGCACGCAGCTCATGTAGAACCGCCAGGTCGTGACCACCCTCGTGCAGGTCTTTCAGGGCTTTGGCCTGGTGGACCTGCAGTAACGCCATGGCGTGAAGGGCAGAAGCCGCCTCCCACAGGCTCTATAAGCACTGCCAGTTAGACCTGACGAATACTTACAGGCCCGCGAGGGAGACACGGGTCACCCCGCAGAGTGGTAGCGGCTGTTGGACATAGTTGCATGGCCACAGACCGCTCCACTGAGGGGATGCCCGCATACCCCAAAGCGGCCCCACCATCGAGGGTGGTGAGAGCGGAGGAGCCACAAGATTTGTTTCGGGCAGTAAAAGGTGCCTTCCACGATCTTGTAAGCTCCTCATGCACTTCCGGAAAGAATGGCACCGAGGGGGCGCTGAGAACCAGCGCGACCCCCACCGAGAAACCACTCGTCCAGCCTCGGCGATCGGGACGCGTGGAGGATTCCACACGAGCCCGACATTCTCGGCGGCCCGGAAAGCATAGCCGTCATCTCTGGGTCTGGCTCGGACAACGCTACCACACCCGAAGGGGGCAACGCAGCCGAGTCGTCATCCCCAGAGGGCGACTCGCTCTCCAATGCAGCGACCGACATCTGGTCGTCAGGGGGAGCACCGAAGGAAACAGGCGGTATACCCAGCTCTGCAGAGGTCCCAGCCCGCTCCAACGGCAACCCCACCGGCTGCGGAGCGCCTGAGGGGTGAGGAACTCCTCTTGGGGAAGCCCTCACTGTCACCCTCAGATCACCTCTGAGTCCACCGGATACAGCGCCGCCCCGGGAACGAACGCTGGATCGCGGCAGAGGCAGAGGGACTCCGCCATGTTTGACATAGCGGAGTCTATTATGCAACTCCGAGATGGTCATGTCCCCACAAGAAGAACATGAACCATCCACGAAAGCTTCCTCAGCGTGCTGAATGCCCAGACACGTGAGGCAGCAATCGTGACCTTCCTGAGGTGCCAGGAAACGACCACACCCAGAAACGCACAGGTGATAAGACATCTTTAAAAAGACGTGATCACCCGTGTTGCTCTTTTAGAGAAATTTGCTCTTTATTAAGTGCTGAAGCACGCAGGGGAGCTGGCCACCACACACTCCGAGTGTGACTGTCTTCACGGGAATCGACCTCTTCTCCCGTGAGACCGCGACCACCGCTGCTGCGCTGTAACGCCCGCACTCGCTCGCTCTTCTCACTCGCAGGATAGGAGAGCAGCAGTGATTCACCGCCGCTCGGCTCGGCGAAAGGATGAATTATCGCGGTGCACCCGCTGCCTCTTATACTCACGCTGTGATCAGCGGCAGCTGGATGCAATGATCGCATGCCAATGTCCATTGGCTCGTTTAGTTACACTCGAAGTGGATTGGTCTCTCTGGCGAGATCCCAATTCGTCGGTCATCCGACGTGACTCGGAGTGACCGACTGAAAGGGAACAGCATATAATTGGTGAAAATGCCTTGTGTGCTATTTTTGTGTACAAGTTATTTTCCAAGCAATGAAATTAAGGCAGCAGCTATTTGCACAAAGTGTAAATAGCGATAGAGGCTATTTACACTAAGTGCTAATAGCATATTTTCTTAGCGATAGAGGCTATTTACACTAAGTGCTAATAGCATATTTTCTTAGCAATAGAGGCTATTTACACTAAGTGCTAATAGCATATTTTCTTAGCGATAGATGCTATTTAAACTAAGTGTAAATAAACACTCCGTGAAATGAAATAGGGACTAAAGCTTTCAAGCTTTAAAAAGGACATAAAACCACCATAAAAGTATCAATAATTGATCCATACAAATTGTGTCCCATTTTCTAAGTGATACTGTACAGTAGCTTTGTGTGAGAAACAGTCAGTACAGTTTGTGAACAGTCATTCAGACTGGTTTTGTGAACTGAATTAACCAATTCTTTGTAAAGATAAAACAACCAAACAATCAAATAAACACGATTTGCTCATAAATTCATCGTAAATTTGTTTGCTACCTTTCTCCTGAACAGTTAAGGCTAGGGCGGATGTCAAGTTTTCAGTGAATAACTAAAATTTCAATTCTAATGCATTTATGCTTTAGCATTCTTTTTAAGCTTGAAAGCATCAGTCTCCATTTAATGGCATGTCAAAGAGCAATCAGCACATATTTCAAATTTTCTTATGTGTTCCACGGAAAAAACAAAAAATCATATGAATTTAGGTGAGTAAAAGATAACAGTTTTGGGGGAGCTATTCCTTTAAGAATGAGTAAATGTTTGGTCAAATGTCACTGACGTGCACTGAATGATAATGAAATGTTCTTCTCTTTGAGTTGTTGCTGACTTTGATTCTGGCACAGAACTGATGAAGCATGACAGGCACCTTACTGTAAAGAACACTAATTGTGTGTCAGCTGACAGGTGTAAAGCCTGAAGTTTCAAACATACGAGGAGGAGCAGTAACAAGATGCTCTGAATGTCTTTTTGGAGGAAGATTTGGAGCATACAAATTGGGCTGCATCAAATGCAATGAAATAGAGAGAGAGGTGCATCCCGCCCTCACAAAGGTTGCTATTTAATTGATTGCGACAGCTTTGCTAGGTATTCATGTGGCACCAGCAACATCAGAAGAAGTAGGCCACCACACCTTGAGTGCATTGACAGTGCTGTTTTTATGTTCTCCATACAAGAGAAATAGGCGTCACATCACAGACGATTCTTGAAGTAGACGATGGATGAATTGCACAAGCAAGCTCTCAAACCCTGCAATAAAACATGCCTTTCAGAAAGCAGGAACATTTTTTGGGTGAAGTCAAGGGCCCTGAGAAAATGGACTCACCTGTTAGTCCCCCTTCAGCCGAAACACCCTAGGGAAAACCAACATCGAGAAGCTGAAAATGTCAAACTGCTTTGTCATGTCCCGTATTAGTCATAGAGGCTGCTCGCTGAATTCTGAGCTGTGATCCCAGACCAGAGCAGCAGACAGACCAGACTGCCACTGTCCTTCTCTCATCTCTCTCCCTCGAGATATACTGTAAGACAATAGCTGCATTTCCTGGAGCTCTACAAGTCCTTTATGCATTAATAGTAATATATACACTACCATTTGGGCTGAGAACTTAATAATAATAATAATAATAAATTAGTACTTTTTGCATAGATACAAAATACTTTTATTTCAAATAAAAGGCATTATTTTGAACTTTCTATTCAAATAACCTGAGGAAAAAAAATATATATATATATCACAGTTTCCACAAGAAGGTTAAGCAGCAAAACAATTTTCAACATTGATATTGATTTAAAAAAAAGTTTCTTGTACACCAAATCAGCATATTAGAATGATTTCTGAAGGATCATGTGACACTGATGACTGTGAAAATTCAGCTTTGCCATTACAGGAATAAATTACATTTTATAATACTGCAGAAATTTTTTTTTAATAATATTTCACAATATTACTGTTAACTGTATTTGTGATCAAATAAATGCAGCCTTGGTGAGCATATAGAGACATGGTTCAAAAACATTTAAAACATCTTACTGACCCCTCACAGTCAAAGAAGACTGCAAAGACTGAAAGTGAAGTAATACAGAGGGGATTTTTATGAGTAAATATTTAATTAAAAAATTTTGACAACTAGAGAGCATATCTTCTTTTGTGGACTTACTTGTTGGGCTTCAACTTGACTAGTTGTTGAGAAAACTATGCCATGTGGGGACTTACTAGTGTTCAAGTCATTTACTTTTTTAGATTACTTTACTGCAATCCAAACAGAGCCCTAGCAGGGTTAGGGATGGTTTAATTGCCAATTACAAAAACCGTTTCCTTCTATTTACAACATACACAAGTCTAAGGAACCGCAGTCGATATATCTCTCTAGGCAGATGGACAGCCTCTGGACACAAAGAAGAAGAGAAAATCTGTTCTCAGATAATCTCTTCTTGTATGCCCTTTTTGCCATTGTCTTTCCAAAGGCAAGCTTTATTTTGAAGGTTGTATGTGGTGTGGGGCCGCATTGTTCCACATGTGGCCCAGTCTGGCTGTCAAACCCTGAGGGAGAATGACTCTTTTTATGTCTCTGCCTACGAACCCTGTCATAAAATCTCTCTGTCTTTCACCTCTCTACTTAATAAACCATTTTCTATTTACTTGCTTCTTGCTGTCTTTAGCTTTCAGCAATTTGACTAAGTGATTAATGTTAAAAAAGTGGTTTGTAAGGAAGGCAGGGCCTCCCCTAAATGCTTTAGCTGTATGTAAAGTAATAAAATAATATTCAATTTGACTTTTATTAGATAGATATATCAGTACAGACAAATTAAGCAAAAGCAAGAGCTTGATGCTGTTGTAGACTGGTTTACCTCCTTCTCTCTCTCTATTAAAGAGGAGTTTAATCGCTTTTATATAATTGTTATTGACTGTTTTGGCTGTTCCAAAAGATGTGGGATTCTTTCTGTTGGTCTTCCAAAAGGTCCTTCCTCTGTTCTCGTTTTCTCTCTCCTCTTCCTCTGTTTTTTTTTTTTTCTCTTTTTTTTTTCATTTCCTCTCTCTCCAGCTCGTTTGAGATTTTCCACCCACCCACAAGCTGTGTTCATGTATTTGGACAGTTGAGTGTACATGTTGCATTTTATCTGCATCTCTTTGGTGTGTCTTCTCATTGTTTTATAACACATAAATGCACCCAAGCTGTGAGCGCTTATACAAGTTAGACCGTGCCATCCACTGTGCCAAGACACTGCAATGAACTAGATATTGGCCCTCTGTTATTGGTCATGTTAGGTATTTCCTCTGTGCTGGTGAATTGGATTTAAAGGTAGAGTGTGTACGTTTTGTGCCACTTGGGGCACCAAGCAGAATTGTTAAAATAGAAATATTGCTTCCAAACAGGTTTCCCAAACACTGCATCCTGTCCCCTGTCTGCCAATATTCACATTATTTTGAAGCATTGCAAATTATGTAAAAGGGTCAGAAGTACCATATATTTGAAGTTTTTGCAGACTATTTAAATGTATGCAAATATATAAGTTCTTTCAAAGTGTAATGAGACTATAAACTTCATTACATCATGCGCAATGCTTTATGGGAGTGGGTGATCACTGTTGAGCTCCGTTCCCCAGATTCCTGTTTCCATGGCAACAATTACTTCTCTGGTTGGTGGATCTCCATTTATTGTGTTTTACCTGGAATTCCACAATAATAATAGTAATAATAAAAATAATAATACTATTTATTTAAGTTGGCTTATAAACAACCATCATTACAAAAAAGCTTGAACTTGCACTAATTTTCTGCATGGAGTAATTGATTTTTTTGTGACAGTTTTTCAATTTAAACCATAGAAAGAACCATGGGTATAAAACAGGTATGGGCCCATCTGATAATACAAATGTCACTTGCTTTAAATTAATATTAATTAATATATAATAAATATTATTATGCATTGAGCTCAATGCATATTTCACTTACCTTAAGGGACAGTTGTGGCCTAATGGTCAGAGAGTTGGACTTACAACCCAAAGGTTGTGGGTTCGAGTCTCAGGTCCGGCAGGGATTGTAGGTGGGTGAATGTCCAGTGCTCTCTCCACCCTAAATACCACGACTGAGGTGAGATCCTTGAGCAAGGTACCGAACCCCCAACTGCTCCCTGGGTGCTGTAGCATAAATGGCTGCCCACTGCTCCAGGTGTGTACTCACAGTACGTGTGTTTACTCAGCTACTCACTCAGAGTATGGGTCACCATACTTGGCCACAGACACATCCTTTCCTTTCCTTTTTAATACAAAATTTCATTTGCTTTTATACTTTCATTCACTTTTAGTGATAGGATGATATAGGAAAATATAACTGTGATGACAATAATAGAAATGTACTGTTATTAATAATAGCAAAATTGTTTCTAATAAAATCATGCTTGGCTGGTATAGCAGGGCTCCAGACAAAAAAATCGAGTGAGGAGCCATTGGCTCCTATAAGAAAAAACTTAGGCGCCAAATTATTTTTTTAGGTGCCACAGAATAAACGCGTTGTATTTATTAGTTTTTTTTTTTAACATTTTGACATTTCAATCACACAGTCGTGTTTGTCTACTATTTTCTTGACTTTATCAGCATTTTAATCCATCTTGTAGATGACCTGGGAACTAGGTTCACTTAAAGTGGGAACTAAACGTCTTTTCCAACTTGAAATATACAGTCACAAAGAATTGTTTATTACACAGAATCTGTACCAATATCATGGACCATAAGAACTTTTAAGTAATTGCAATTTAATAAATTTAAGTTGGTTAACTTAAAATAAAAAGTGAACAACACATTTTCAAACTGTTATTTGTCAGTGTAACTCAGAATTGTCAAGTTCACTTAATGTATTTCTTTAATTATGCATTAAGTTGGTGCTTTAGGAGCAAATATAGCGGCTTCTTCGAGATAGGTATAAACAGAGGTTGGAGCCAGCTCCAAATGGGCGGGACTTGTTAATATTCCCTACACCAAACTCATATTTATTCAATGACATCATTGCCTTTTGAAGTTTAATCCAGCTGTATCGCGGTTCTTGTCTTTCCATCCCCAACTGTAAGACCTCTTGAAATTATAATTAAGACTTTTCTTATACCATTTAACATATTTAAAACTTTTTATGGCCGTAAATTTTATACAAGTAAATTGAGAGGTTTTTAAGGACCCACAGTATTTAAGTTAGCCCGTTGGGCAGGGCAGGGATACATTTTGGTAGCCCAGCTGGAAAAACGCAATAGCCCCGCAATTTTGCGAGCCCTGGGTTTCCTCAATTTTTTAAAGAAAAGTCAACTGATCGCTTTTTACAGTGTTAGCTTGGGCTCCTCCTCAATGCATCCTATAGAAATGTTGTCAAATCTCTCACACATCCAGTCGGTTTTTGCATTTTTTATCATGTAGACAACAGGTTAAGTAAAAATATTAATATGCAAGAGCGAATAAATATAGCAAAATGCTCCTCTTTATAATTATTTTTCTAGCTGACTGATGAGCTTATGGATGGATGGATGGTTAGGTATTGTTACATGGCATTGTTTACAAGCTTTACAAGATTTCCACAGTTTGACACAGAATGAGTGATTACATGAGACATTTCAATAAGTGTAGGCTCTCTTATAAAACAGCCTACCTTTTGATATTAATTCACATTCATTTCATACTATAATAGAGAAAGATATAATGGGTTCACTTGCCGCTTGAACTGAGGCGCTAAAGCGATTGCGCCTGCCGCATTAAAGAGCGCCAAAACTGTATTTATTTTATAAATTTTGTTATGAATTTGGCAGAATGTTAAAGCTGATATTTTGTTCATTAAAAAGTAACAAAGCACAAAGCTTATTGTGATTACTGGACGGCAAGTGTGCTGCAAACAGGCTAATATGAAGTTCACGCATTTACAGAACTCAGCATATAGACTAAAGATCTTGATAACAAGAAGCCATATTAGTAATGATTATAAACGAGAATTGTTAACGATATTGTCAATATCCACACAGCTGACAGCTTTACCTGTTGAAGTTTGTTCAAGTTGTGCATGAAATAGACACTGCTTTTCTGCACTTTCACTTTGCACGTCTCCGTCATTTTGATCTCTCGCGCTGCACAACTGAGCTGCGTTTAGCAGGCATTTGGGCAGAGATGAGGACTGTTTGAAACTCTTTTTTTCCATTTAAACTTTGATGCGCATCGTCTCAGTTTAATATGTGGACATAAAAGATGTGATCGCAAAACAATCAGGAAAAAACATAGTCGCCATTGGCGACCTCAGCAAAAACTTCACTTGCAAATTAATATTTTTGGTCGCAAATGCGACCGTTTTAGTCGCAGTTTGGAGCCCTGTATAGTATAAATAAATATTAATAAACACATTCTCATTTTGTCAGTAATTTATTTTCATACCACTCCTGTTTGCTTGCTTTTTTGCTACCTTTATGGCTTTAATATGTTGTATTTTGTACTAAGAAACCTATGATATCAGCTCCAGCGACAGCTGTTTATCTAGAATACTGGCTTCCAGACACATGACCCAAAAGATTATGTCTTATTAGTGTTTTTCCTTCCCTCACTGGAAGAAACTTGGCAGAGTCAGGAGTGAGAAGAAATGGGCTTCTGGAGCCTTTTAATGGCAATTAATAAGACATATCTTAAAATAAAAAGTAAAAAAATAAATAAAATTACAGTGCTCCAAATGTCATGTGGCAGGAACATTTCTTTATAATGCTGCTTGAGTTTAATGTTGTTTTTCAAATCAAATATCTCCATTATAATTTATCCAATGTTGCAGCTAACTTTTAGAAGAAAAAATACCTGCCACAGTCTCAAGTGGAGACAGATTTCATGGGCAGCAGACAGGTGGCTTAGTCTGGGCTTAAATTAAGTTGTCTTTCCTGACTCATGTTCCTGGGTCTGTAATGGGCTTGAGATAGGTTCATTTGGCCTGCTGAGGGCTCAGGCAGTGAGGGTCCATTTAGTTGGCTGAGTCCTTACAGTGATTAAAAGGTTCCATTATACAAGAGTGGAGAATCAAGTGGAAAATAATGTTCTTCCAGCAGCTACACTCAGTATGAGGAAGCAGTCAGCCTACTTGTTCATAAGGGAGAATATACATCTAGAGACATTAAAAGCAAGAGGAGATGTACTGTACCACATACATTTAAAAAAATAATTAAATAAATTGCTCAGTATGGCAGCTCTAGGAATAGAGGTTGTGCATTTCAGTTGACTGAAATGTATGCACAGTTAAAATATATATGCACAGTTGGCAAAAAAAGTTGTCTGCACTGACGTGCCTCAAAAGGACTTTGTTAGCATGTCGCTAAACTGACGGCAGCACTGTGTCTGATCTTTTCTTTCTGCAGCAACTGATGCGATCTTCAGTTTTCCACATGTTCATCCTCAGTATGGTGGCCGTTGACGTGATTGTAGCTGCTAGCAATTACCACAGGGGCGAGGACCATAAACTCACCAATGACGAGTTCTACCTGGCTGAGGTAAGACTTCTTAAAATCGATTCTTAGAAACCTGTTTATTATTTTAAATTTCTTTTCAGTGTGTGCAGCAATTTCACAAGACCACAATGAGCTTTTGCTAAAACACAATGAATATTAGCAAGTGTTAAATATGATATATTACTGATTTAATTTGAGATGAGAAGCACATTTGTTGTTTAAAGGTATAGTTCACCCAAAAATTTAAATTCTGTTACTAATTACTTACCCTCGTGTTGTTCCAAACCCGTAAGACCTTTGTTCATCTTCAAAGGGTCAAAAAGCTCTCGAATTTCATCAAAAATATCTTAATTTGTGTTCTAAAGATAAACAAATTTCTTACGGGTTTTGAACAACATGTAGTTGAGTAATTAATGACAGAATTTTCATTTTTGGGTGAACTAACCCTTTAAGTTAAAATTCAAGTTTATTATCATTCCGCTATATGTGGGATAGAAATAATGTGCTGAAAAATCAAAATTATTTGATCCCCTGCTGATTTTGTATGTTTGCTCACTGACAAAGAAATGATCAGTCTATAATTTTAATAAATCCAGAAAAATGCATTTCAAATAAGTTAGAAATTGATTTGCATTTTAATGAGTGAAATAAGTATTTGACCCCTTCGCAAAACATGACTTAATACTTGGTGGCAAAACCCTTGTTTGCAATCACAGAGGTCAGATGTTTCTTGTAGTTGGCCACCAGGTTTGCACACATCTCAGGAGGGACTTTGTCCCACACCTCTTTGCAGATTCTCTCCAAGTCATTAAGGTTTCAAGGCTGACGTTTGGCAACTTGAACCTTCAGCTCCCGCCACAGATTTTCTATGGGATTAAGGTCTGGAGACTGGCTAGGCCACTCCAGGACCTTAGTGTGCTTCTTCTTGAGCCACTCCTTTGTTGCCTTGGCCGTGTGTTTTGGGTCATTGTCATGCTGGAATACCCATCCACGACCCATTTTCAATGCCCTGGCCCTGACGGTACATGGCCCCGTCCATCGTCCCTTTGATGTAAGGCTGCATGATATATCGTTTCAGCATCAATATCGCAATGCACACATCTGCGCTAGTCACATTGCAGGATGTGTGATTTTTAATATAGCTACTGATCGGTATATTTATATTGATCATTTTTGCGACAGCTGTTGCGCCGCGCCGCCCCACGCTGTCTACACTGGACTCAACAAAGCGACCGTTGCAAATTCTTTGAACTTTGTGTCAGTACATCATAAAAAGAATGAGGGATTTACTCTCGGGGATTTGCCATGTCAAAATGCATGTCTCTGCAAGTATCCTTGTAAACACAGTTGCTTATGGCTTAGGTGAAGGTAAACAATTGATAAAGAAAATGGATGTGTAACAGTATATTGGTTCACAGCAGTTTAATGTTCCTAAGCCTTTCTGTGTCATGAATGTTGATCAAACAAAACACAGAGAAAAATCACTTTTGTAGCTTTAACACAGATTTATTAGATTAAATTTACACAGTGAAGACTATGCAGTGTTATTTTACATTTGATTATACAACCAGTATAGGCTACCTGAATACTGTTAGACTTACCGGAAAAATATAAATCACTGTTTATTTAATTTATATCTTTGTTCTATATTTATCTGTTTGTAATTTGTTTATTTTTCTATATTGATTTACTCACCTATAAAATCACCCCAATCATTGATTATTTTTTTCTGGTGTTTTTTTTTCATATCGCAATATATATCGCAGAAATACAAAATATCACAATGTGAGTTTTTTCCAATATCGTGCAAGCCCTACTTTCATGCGGTGCAGTTGTCCTGTCCCCTTAGCAGAAAAACAACCCCAAAGCATAATGTTTCCACCTCCATGTTTGACGGTGGGGATGGTGTTCTTGGGGTCATAGGCAGCATTCCTCCTCCTCCAAACACGGCGATTTGAGTTGATGCCAAAGAGCTCGATTTTGGTCTCATCTGACCACAACACTTTCACCCAGTTCTCCTCTGAATCATTCAGATGTTCATTGGCAAACTTCAGACGGGCCTGTACATGTGCTTTCTTGAGCAGGGGGACCTTGCGGGCGCTGCAGGATTTCAGTCCTTCACGGCATAGTGTGTTACCAATTGTTTTCTTGGTGACTATGGTCCCAGCTGCCTTGAGATCATTGACAAGATCCTCCCATGTAGTTCTGGGCTGATTCCTCACCATTCTCATGATCACTGAAACTCCACGAGGTGAGATCTTTCATGGAGCCCCAGACCGAGGGAGATTGACAGTTATTTTGTGTTTCTTCCATTTGCAAATAATCGCACCGTTGTCACCTTCTCACCAAGCTGCTTGGCGATGGTCTTGTAGCCCATTCCAGCCTTGTGTGGGTCTACAATCTTGTCCCTGACATCCTTGGACAGCTCTTTGGTCTTGGCCATGGTGGAGAGTTTGGAATCTGTTTGATTGATTGCTTCTGTGGACAGGTGTCTTTTATATAGGTAACAAGCGGAGATTAGGAGCACTCCCTTTAAGAGAATGCTCCTAATCTCAGTTTGTTACCTGTATAAAAGACACCTGGGAGCCAGAAATCTTGCTGATTGATAGGGCATCAAATACTTATTTTCACTCATTAAAATGCAAATCTATTTGTAACTTTTTTTAAATGCGTTTTTCTGGATTTTTTTATTGTTATTCTGTCTCTCACTGTTCAAATAAACCTACTATTAAAATTATAGACTGATCATTTCTTTGTCAGTGGGCAAACTTACAAAATCAACAGGGGATCAAATATTTTTTCCCCCACTGTAGATGGACATATAATCATAAAAATCAAAGAAATATATAAACCTATATATGGGTGATTCTTAGACTATGGGCACTTTTATGTTCTTTGGTCATATTTTTAAAAATACATATAATGTTGGACAAATTCCTCTTTCTTTGTCAAACTAACAATAATAAATCGACCTTAAAAACATTTTACTACCTTTCTATTATGATTTTTTCATACTTATAGGTATCAAAATCACTGTTTTCTTACTGTTTTCTTCAAGGGTGTTTTTAAAAAGCTAAACATTTTAAATAAGAGTATTTTGCATACATGAAATGCTAAGTATTAATTCAAAGCTAATCAGTGAAGCTATCTTCCATTTTTTCACAAAAAAACTACAGAAATGTCATTTCTGACATTTATGGTTACAAAGTACAATTGATATGTTTAATGACTTTGTGATTTGAGTTTAATGAGTGTGATGAGTTTAAAACTTTTTCAAAAAAATACTGTTTCTCTACATTCACGTTAATTCATTGTCATTTCCACCACCACACCTGTCATTTCCATCACCACACATATTTTTTAAAAATATTTAAAAAGTTCTCATCACACATTAAAAATGTATCCACAATGAGATCATGCTCTACTTAATATAAAAATTCAAGTTATTTATATTTATTTTCTAATAAGCTCTTACCCAAACCAATATTAAATTTCAGAGTGTGACAGGTGTACACACTGTTAAAAATTGTCCTGTTAAAAAACAGTAAAGAACTGGCAGCTTGGTTGCCAGCAAGGAACTGTAAAATTAACAGTATCTTACTGTTGGGTAAAATTACAGTTGGTTCCTGTTTATTAAAAAACAGTAAAGAACTGGCAGCTTGGTTGCCAGCAAGGAACTGTAAAATTAACTGTGTCTTACTGTTGGTGAAATTTACAGCTGACTACTGTTTTCGCAAATACTTTTTTTGCTCTTCTTCACAACTAAACAAACAATGTGTAAACTACAATACAAATATACTACGCTATTGAGTAATGGCCTGCTAGTAAAAAGGACAATATTTTCTTCTTGGTTTTTAATATATATTTGTACCCTTTGAAATAGTGACTTGAAATGTAACACAAGTAAAGCAGCTTTAAAGTGTTGATTCAAAACTTGTTTTGCTTTATTAAAAAAAAAAAAAAAAAAAAAAATTCTTAGAAAAAACATTAAAGACAATAATTGAAATTTAAGGGGAAGAAGTGGTCATAACAGAAATAAACTCAACATATTCCCCAAATCAGATTCTGACTTACAGAACATTGGTACAAAATGAAAACAAATTGTAAAATAAAGCCCAAAGCTTATTACATTTATGACAATAAATGTACATTTCAGCTGTATAAATGATAAATAAATTGCTTTAACTCTTTAACAATTAATTCTAATAGGTCATGCAGGCTGTCCAAAAAAATAACTCTGGACACAAAGATTAAGTGAAAAACTTAGAGAACACCTGAGTAAATGTTTTTGAGTGAATAGAAATTAATGAATACCTGAAAAAATAGAGATCAAGAGACTGTGTGTGTGGGTGTGTGCGCACGCACATTTTTGTGACAAATGAGGACATAAATTTGTGTAATGACAGGTATTACAAGGAGCAGGTGACTTTTCAGGACATTACCCCATGTCCCCACTTTTCAAAAGGCTTATAAATCACACAAAATGGAGTGTATTGAAAATCTGAAATAGCACAAAGTTCGCTGTAAAGGGTAGGTTTAGGTGTAGGGCAATAGCACATACAGTTTTTACAGTATAAAAACCATTACGCTTATGGGATGTCCCCACTTTTCACAAAAACAAACGTGTGTGTGTGATGTGAGTGTGTGTGTGGTCTGTGGTGTGTAATACTTGTATAAAGTCCAACTCAAAATCCATAATTTTTTTTAAGTAGACTGCAGACACGAGGGTTCACGGTTTTCTTTTTCTGGGTGACCTTCCCCATCAGCTTTGATATGACTCCTCCAGCCCTGGTCCCTTTTCCGGATTTATCTCGATGAACCACCTGAAAAACAAATGTGTGTCTTTAGAATTAGTGTGGAGGGAAAAAAAAGATGGTAACACTATATCTTAGGGTCTCTTAACTAGTTGCTTATTAGCTAGCATATTACTAGACTATTAGCCATTTATTAGCACTAATTAAGCACATATTAATGCCTTATTCTACATGACCTTATTCTACATCCCTAATCCTACCCAATACCTAAACTTAACTACTACCTTACTAACTATTAATAAGCAGCAAATTAGGAATTTATTGAGGGAAAAGTCGTAGTTAATGGTGAATAAGTGTTCCCTATTCTAAAGTGTTGCCAAAAAGGGTACTCACGGATAACATATAAATATTAAAAGTATATAAAATTATATTCTTGTATCAAGAACACTTCACTTTACTTTGTCAGGAAAGGAAAGCTTTCTTAAGAAGCTCCAACACTCAGATCTTTTGGACTGAATGATGTGTTTCAGTCTAGATTAAAGATATCTCTTTGTTCAAGCATTGACATAACACATCTTATACCCTACTATTTTAGCCATGTCTGATAGAACTGTAACATATGCACATGATCATCATTTTAATGATGAAGGATGGGTCTGCTTTCTTTCAAGGTTTCCACCAACACCTCACCACCGATAGACATTTTATTTCCTTGACATTCACCTACTGCTCACTGGGGCTCAAATATTTGATAGGAAATTTCTCTATTTGATGCTATTCCCTGTTTATAGGGCCAAATGTTTCAATGAAACATACATTTTCTGTATAGCTGCTTTAAAAATATATGTATTGTAAAAAGTGATATAGAAATAAAATGTGAAGTGAATTGAATGTATGCATCCAAGTATCTAACCTTTGAATAATTTCCAACATGCATGCGTCTTCAGCTTGGTATTGAAGATTGAAATTGTTGTAAGTAGAAAAATCAGCTGCAAGCCCAGACAGAAAAGGCGGCTGGATGCCCTCACAAATGATGTGCTCCTCAAGGCTGATCATCCAGTGCTGGATTCTTCTTCCTGGTGTTTCACCTGAACCTTTAAAAAGAAAAACACATTTAATGTTTTAATTTAATTCACATTTAATTTCAGCATTGACGTAACATTAATTTGACATTGCCAGATTACAATTGAATGCAAAGAAAACTAAAATAATTGTAAACAGTCACAGAGTTCAGCACTTCTAACATAAGAAAAGCATTTCAAGATGGACTGGTCTGGACAGACCTTTAAGTCAAAATGTGTATACTCTAAATTGTGTATTGTAAAGTTTATTTTCATTTATATTCAGACAACAAAGAAAGCCCATCCACTGAAAGTCCACACAAGTGCATGGTAAATAAAAACTCAATTTCAAACATGCTAGCTTTACACATGAAAACATTGGTTCTCATACTTAGCTTTCGTGTTTACATTTTTAAGTGCTCCAAGCATATGATTTCCGATTCAGAAATCCAGCTAATAAGTATTCTATCACTTTAAATACAAAACCAACATGGATTGATGCAAAAACATAACCAACATAAAAACAATATAAGCACAACAGTAAAAATCCCCCTTAGAATAATCATGTCATACTAGAACATGCTTACCCAAATTTGCAATCACAATGACACCGAAATTTTGATTTTGTTCGTTTGTTTTTTCAAACAGTGGAGGTTTAACGTTAGCAAATTCTGCAAACTGATAGCCTATTAGCCTATTAGCAAACAACACCGGCCATTTCAGCATGTTACAGAGACATCGATGTGATTTCAATGCAACAGTGTTTGAAAACTTAACTTTGCATAAGAATTATCTCATAACGAATGAAACTCACCCTGTAATTGGGAATAATATAATCCGAGTCACAGAGTCAGAAATCCAGTTGCACTCGATGATGTCGTATTTGGCGCGTTTATCACTGAAAAGAGCAAATAAAAGATAGTGTCACTTCCGATATCCACTATACAGATTAGTTGCAGTAGCAAATGTAATGTATTTTGTCTATGAAATCGCGCAAAGCAAAGGGGAACTTGCCTGTTAACAAGACGGATGAAAGTCCCGGCGTGCTCACTGCAGTTTACAAAAATACTGGATAGTAATGTTTTATTTCCTTCGAGTTATAAATACAGTAGAATGCCGTTATATTGTGTCTACGTCATTTCACAAAAACGAAAAAAAAACAGTAATGTACTGCTTTTGAACATAAGAGGATTATACTGTTGAAATTCTGCCGTAAATTAACAGCAATTTTTAACAGTGCAGTTCAGCATTTGGTCCTTAGGGCAGTTAATTTATCTCATTGACAAATGTATAATTATTGTACATTGTGGAAAAACTGGTAAAACTAGTTACAAAAATGATCTTAGACAATTCTTGAGTGGCATAAGTTATTATTTTTTTAAATAACAGCTGTATATTGAGATGTGGTGGAAATTACATTTGTTCATTGCAGGTTGGAAAAAATTTAAAATATTAACAATTTCTCTTGTAATCTAAGTTTGTCCTCTTACACACCTTAAACTAGACAAATTATTTAAACTTATAAGACTGTGTTACGTGACTTTTGAACAAGTTTTTTTATTCAACTTCACAAGGCTAAAAGTTCCCCTATAAATGTACATATTTACATATACCTATAAAACCAATGTAAACATATAACCTATAGGCTATAAAACTACACATAGCTTACTATACTTCAGATAAAATACCATGTAATAAAATGCCATGCAGTTTATTTTATTTTATGTCCAATTTCTGTGGTAAATTGAACAGAGCTAGAAATATAGAGCTGAAAATTATATACAAAAATTACAACCTGAATTCCAGAAATGTTGGGATGTTTTTTAAATTTGAATAAAATGAAAGCGCCAATATTTTATTCACAATATAACACAGATAACATAACAAATGTTTAAACTGAGAAATTTTACAATTTTATGCACAAAATGAGCTCATTTCAAATTAGATGCCTGCTATAGGTCTCAAAATAGCTGGGCCGGGGGCATGTTTACCATGGTGTAGCATCTCCTCTTCTTTTCAAAACAGTTTGAAGATGTCTGGGCATCAGGGTTATGAGTTTCTGGAGTTTTTGGTGTTGGAATTTGGTCCCATTCTTGCCTGATATAAGTTTCCAGCTGCTGAAGTTTGTGGTCATCTTTGACATATTTTTCGTTTAATGATGCGCCAAATGTTCTCTATAGGTGAAAGATCTGGACTGCAGGCAGGCCAATTCAGAACCGGACTCCTCTACTACGAAGCCATGCTGTTGTAATAGCTGCAGTATGTGGTTTTGCATTGTCCTGATGAAATACACAAGGCCTTCCCTGAAATAGACGTCGTCTGGAGGGGAGCATATGTTGCTCTAAAACCTTTATATACCTTTCAGCATTCATAGTGCCTTCCAAAACATGCAAGCCGCCCATACCGTATGCACTTATGCACCCCCATACCATCAGAGATGCTGGCTTTTGAACTGAACGTTGACGACACGCTGGAAAGTGTGTTTCGCTACTGATAAGCCTTGGTTTACATCAAAGGTTCGCTCATTGCTGAGGCATCGTAATGTTACATTTAGATCTGGTGACACTGAAACGTATAAGGTGGCAAGGAACAACCTAAAAAGAGGAATCAGAGAGGCTAAAAGAGCTTATGGGGAAAAGTTGTCAAGTAATTTTACTGACACCAAGGACACAAGGCGCTTATGGCAGGGATTTCTGACCGCAACAGGCTACAAGCCTACTGTGACTGACAATGATCCCCCCTTACCAGATTACCTCAACACCTCTTTTTCTCGATTTGAGATCACAGACAACAGAGCAGCACAAAGGCAGGCACTGCCTCTCACCAACCAGACATTCCAGCTGATGGCAGATAGCGTGAAGAGGGTTTTTTCTAACATCAACCCCCAGAAGGCTGCTGGTCCAGATCATATTCCAGGTTGTATGTTGAAGGAATGTTCAGAACAGTTGAAGGATGTCTTTACGGACATATTTAACATCTCTCTTAGACAAGCCAGAGTGCCCATCAGTTTCAAAAGCACCACTAGAATACCTTTGCCCAAGACGCCAAATCCAGTCTCCATGAATGACTACCGTCCGGAAGCCTTGACCCCGATAGCTATGAAATGTTTTGAGCAGCTTGTCATGAATCATATGAAGTCATGCCTCCCAACAAGTTTGGACCCATTACAACTTGCATATAAAGCGAACCGGTCTCACCTTGCTTTGACACACCTGGAAAATAGGAACACTTATGCCAGAATCTTGTTAATTGATTTTAGCTCTGCATTCAATACAATCTTGCCACAGCAGCTTATTGAAAAGTTGTTGTTGCTGGGTGTGGATCCTGGCATATGCAGATGGATTTTGGACTTTTTGACTGAGAGATGGCAGACAGTCCGATTGGGCAGCACAACATCTAAGATGATTACAGTGAGAACAGGATCACCACAAGGGTGTGTACTGAGCCCTTTACTGTTTACGTTGCTAACACATGACTGTTCTGCGAGTTTCAGTACGAATCATATCATAAAGTTCGCGGACTACACCACAGTTGATGGCCTCATCACTAACAATGATGAGTCTGCATATAGACGGGAGGTGGCGCAGTTGACAAAGTGGTGTAAAATACACAAGCTTTCCCTTAACACCAGTAAGACCAAGGAGATGGTTGTCGATTTCAGGAAGACTGGTCATCGGCACCATCTCCCACTGACCATCAGTGGCCATGAGGTAGAGATGTCAAGTTCCTGGGGGTCCATCTACAGATGAGTTGACCTCCAGTGACAACACCAATGCTGTCATCAAGAAGGTCCAACAGCGACTTCACTCTCTCCGCAGACTGAGGAAAGTGGATCTTCCTATCCCAGCCATGATTATATTCTACAGAGGCACTATTGAAAGCATGCTCACTTACTGTATCTCTTCCTGTTTTGGTAATAGCACAGCAGAGGAGAGACATAAACTGAACAGGATAGTAAGGACTGCTGAAAAAATTATTGGTGCATGATAGAGCTTTAGATGGCATCTGCAGATCACACGGCGGATTATTTTTACCGACAGTGGTTTCTGGAAGTATTCCTGGGCCCATTTGGTAATGTCAATGACAGAATCATGCCGATGAGTGATGCAGTGTCATCTGAGGGCCCGAAGACCACGGGCATCCAACAAAGGTCTTCGGCCTTGTCCCTTACGCACAGAGATTTCTCCAGTTTCTCTGAATCTTTTAATGATGTTATTCACTGTAGATGATGAGATTTGCAAAGCCTTTGAAATTTGACGTTGAGGAATGCTGTTTTTAAAATATTCCAAAATCTTTTTACACACTCTTTCACAGATTGGAGAGCCTCTACACATCTTTACTTCTGAGAGACTCTGCCTCTCAAAGACATCCCTTTTATAGCTAATCATGTTACAGACCTGATATCAATTAACTAATCTAGTTACTAGATGTTCTCCCAGCTGAATAATTTCAAAATTTCTTGCTTTTTCAGCCCTTTGTTGCCCCCGTGCCAACTTTTTTGAGACCTGTAGCAGGAATCAAATTTGAAATGAGCTCATTTAGTGGATAAAAGTGTAAAATTTCTCCATTTAAACATTTGTTATGTTCTCTATGTTCTATTGTGAATACATGTTCTCTATGTTCTATTGTGAATTGAAAGTCTGTTAGTTTTCATTTTATTCAAATTTTAAAAAACGTCCCAACATTTCCGGAATTCGGGTTGTACATTAATTTCTTATCATTTTTAATTAAGATTTTATCTGGGACACAGCATATATCTGATGCCTAAAATGGATGCCCCAGATGTTACTAGTCACACCCTGATCACTTTTCATGCTAGGTGCTACAAGTGCTGCATAATTTGAATCCCACTGTGAAAATCTTCACGTCTTTTACAGCTATTCAGTGTCAAGATGCTACTTGATAACAAACTTTTCTGGGATGGGTTTTCTGCGCTTTCTTTGTATTGGCAATGTTTATTAGTTTTAAAAGACACAATTTTGTACTGTTATCTTGAGTTATGAGATGGGCAGAAGAACCCTTATATTGTTATTGCACTCAAACGCTTCAGCAGATCAGATTTTGCTGAAAGCTCATATATACATATCCTCATCACTTTCTGTCACCTTAAAAACCCTGAGATTAAATCAACTGAGTGACAACGTGGGCGCAAACAGCTTGTGGGCAACACTCCATTTTAGCGAGCGCCGGGTTGGTATGTGTGTGTATATGTGTCCTGTTTGCCACGCACTGCCTCTGCAATCAGTATGCAGGTGGCACAGTGGGAACAAAGACAGATAGAGGAGTGTGGCCACCCGCCCACTCCAAGCTGAAAGACAGAGATAAGGAGGAAGAGGCATCCCACATATTCACAGACCGATCCATCTCATCATTAATCCCCGCTGCTCTTTATTTGGATAAGACCAATTGGGGAAAAATGGGGAAATACTACTTTTGTTTTCTGTGGTCTGTTGATATTCCCGTGCCTTAATGCTTCTCACTAAGATTGCATTTAGTTCCCATTACATCCTTCCTATATACTGTATCTTATTCATGAAAAAGCAGAGTTATTTTGAGTGTAAATGGTTCTTCAGCCCTCTTTGTCTGAATGTGCATGTATTCACATACGTGTTCCCTTTGCAAAAACCAAAGGCTCTAAGGATACTTAAAAAGCAATTACTAAGAAATGGGCACACAAGGAACAGCTCTCCATTATCATGCTTCCTGCCTCTCATTGTCTCTTTCTGTCATTTTCAGGTCGCCTTCACTGTGCTGTTTGATTTGGAAGCCCTGCTGAAAATCTGGTGTTTGGGCTTCACTGGCTACATCAGTTCCTCTCTACACAAGTTTGAGTCTCTGCTTGTAGTGGGCACCACCCTGCACATCTACCCTGATCTCTACCACTCGCAGTTCACCTACTTCCAGGTTAGAGATTCAAAGATCATCTAGAACTAGTCATTACTGAAATTTATCGTACAACTACTCAAGCAAACTGGCAACATGTTCCAGAAATCAACTTATGGTGTGGTGTTGGAAGCTTGTGATGTGAGACCAATAAAAACATGCAACATTTTAGTAACATCTGATAGTAGAAACTTAGTTTAAGGTGATTTGATTTGATTTCTCATCCACATTGTCATCTGCCAACATGTTACCATGCAAATTTTTAGACAAAGGGGCCCTATCATACACCCGGTGCAATGCGGTGCCAGACGCGATGCAAGTGTTTCTTGCTAGTTTCAGCCCGACGCAGTTATCATTTTCACATCCTATGCCAGGTTGTTTAAATAGCAAATGCATCAGAAACACCGCTCCGCTTCTAAAGTATTTCAGTATGTTTGAAATATCACAGTTCTGTTCATAACGGATATTAAAAAATAACATAAATAAATAACAGGAGAGTTTCAAAGTGGCTTATTGGAACACTAGTGTGCAAACTTTTTTCCTACCAGATGACAAGCTAATAACACAGTTGTCAGCATTAAAAGGTATAATTGCTGCTTTTTGCGGTGCAAATTTTGTTTGTGATGAAAATAACAGTATGTTTTTGTCAGTTATTTTACCTACGGATCGATGCATTACTTAACAGATTTCTGCTCATTCAAAATCGGATACAGATGAAGTAGCACTGTAAGATTACTTTTGTTTGAATGCATTATTGAGAGAGCGATTGCGTGTGAATAAGTGTTGTGGTACTTGTTTAAATCATGCTTTCAGCTGAAAATATTCAGTATCTAGAAGGAACAAACAAATTCCTTTGAGAACTATAACTTCCCGCTCATGTCCATTGCCGTCATCATAGCCTTCACATTCTTTCTGATTTGAGTGATCCTTCTCTATCAAGCTAGCTAAATATGTTTAAAATGTGAATTCTTGCTAAATATGCAGTTATATTACAGGCCGTTGGCATGAAGTGTACTCGTGATGGAGGGAGTGGTGGTGGAGAGCTCTTGGAGCGAGTGAAAACCAAGACGCACCGGCTTTTAAAAACTCCACCCCTCGCTCCAGTCAAAATCGCATCGCTCCACTCCGCGCTCCGCTCACATACTCTGTTGCTCGCGCATTAGAAGCTCTGTTTCCTCTCTGGAGACGCGTTCGGTCTTTGCGCTTGAAAATTCCGCTGTGTAAATCTGCCATAGCACAAGCACAACAGGCTCTTAAAGGGAATGTGAAATGAGACTCTGATTGGTTTATTGCACATTGTTCCCAACACACACCCATTACTTATTTCACGAGTTCACACTTCACATATAATAAACTGAGTAAAGGTTATGCGTATTTGGCGTGCTGTCCAGGGAGAGGGCTCCGAGCTCGGTACTTACCCCCGAGCCAAGGGTACTCCCCCTGTACGGGGAGAGGGGTCCGAGCTCTGCATTTAGCCCGGACCCAGAGCGTTCCCCCATGCTGGGGTAGGAACAGGCTGAAGGTGAGGAGTCAGGGTGGTGGAGGGATGCTGAAAGACTAGAACTGATGGAGGTAAGACTGCTTTGATTATTTATAGGGGTTCTCTCTCTCGATTGGGTAGATGGTGTGATTGCTGATGATGAATTGGCTGTGTTAATTATCTGCGCGTGCTCCTCCCGAAATTTGTTAATAAAACATCACTAAAAGAATAGGGACAACCCTTTTAGACCATGCGTCGGGTGCGCCGACCGTTTTACCCGTCGTTAAACTAGCAAAAATGGATTCAGACACGCCCTAAGTGCACCTGTGCCGTGCGCCTTAGACCATACGTTGGATTGTTAAAATAGGGCCCAAAATGAGAAAATGTCCCTGTAGATCTCAGATTAGTTTCCAGACATTATTGATTCTGATGGTAACGTTTTGACAAATTACGTTATTTTTACTGAGGCCATGAGACGTGCAGCCACAGCATTTGTAAAAGGCTCCCTGCATGAGTGCAGCACCTGCTAGATTCTGAGATGCTAATCATGCACTAATGCAGGGTAATAACGCATACTGGTGGCCATGGCGGAGCTGTTTTCATACATCTCCAGGCAGCTGCAGGGAATGGGAATGGATGAAGCCCACTCACGTTGACAAGCCTCATTAAGGACACAACCTGTGCTCTCCCTCCAGTTTTCTCTCGGCAGGAGGGGCGGCGCTCCAGCCGTGAATATTCATACCCTCCCCTCATGTCTAGGCTCATTATGAAGCTGCCATGAAAAAGACACATGATTCACCATGACCAGTCACCATGTTAAATTTGATTTGTAAATAGCATTTTATATTTTTCCATCATTAGTGAAATGAGTCATTGTCACAAATAGCAATGTCTGACTTCAAACTCATATTCTAAAACTTTTTGAACATAATTACTTCTTTGCATTTTTGAATGTTCCGTAATTGTTTTTTTAGAACTTTATTAACTTGTTCTACATTTAGGTGCTTGAAGATGGTTTTTTGTATCAGTGTAAGTTAGGTACATATTGTATCCGCAACACATAGCTGCAAACACGTTTAGGTCATAAGAATACATAAACCTTGCAGAATCTGCAAAATGTTCATTCACAAAAATAATTTAATAAGAAGTTTTTAAGACTGTTCTAGCTCCTTACTAAAAAGACCAGTCTTGTTTTAATGGTCTAAAAAGACCATTCATGGTTTTATTGTAAAGGTCAAACTAAGCTTTTGCTTTCCAGTTTGCCATATTCAATAGGTCTTACATTTATGTTTCTGGAGAGCCTAATTAGTACTCAATTTCCATTGGTTCCCAAGCTACGCAGTAAGAAAACTGTTGTACATTACACAAAGTGTTCCCAAGTAAAGTTCATTGTCTTCCTAGGAAGAATTTTTATTTATGTATTTGGAAGATGCTTTTAACTAAAGTAACTTTCAGTATATTTAAGATATATACCACATTTACACATATTCATCAACATGTGCGTTCCCTATGAGTCAAACCCGTAACTGTGGTCTTACTAGCACCATGCTTTACCAGCTGAGCTACAGAAACTCTGTGATTAGAATTTAACTGAAATAGAGTTGCAAAAATCAATATTATAACTAATGGTCAGCACCATTAGATGAGCATTACAGTTTTAGATCTCTGAAGCAACAAAACCCAAAAGAAGCACATTTGTCAATGTGTTTGTTGTGCAGAAAGACCTTCTGAGGATTGCTGAATGATTTTTCTAGGTTTAAAAGTAACGACAGCAGGAGGACTCTCAGGTCACATTCAGCTAGAAGCAAATGGATCAATATCCATTCTCTGCTCGTGATCAAAACTCAACCTAGATGCATCATTGCTCAAATTTGTTGTCACCTAGAGTAATTTAATAACTGCTTGAGCAACAATGCAATTTGTTGCCAAGTTACTCTGGGAAGAACCCAATATCAGTGTTTGCTCATCAAAAATCAATAAAACAAACACCAATATGCTCCATAGGCCTTCTTCTGGTGATAGTTTTCACGGTAATATTTATGTCAAACCTGTGTAATAAGATGGTTCTGTGGATGTATTGGTTGGTTGATGCTTTGACAAGTTGGTTTAAATTAAGAAAATTTAAATGTTCTTCTTTCTTACCTGCAGGTTTTGCGAGTGGTCCGTCTAATAAAGATTTCTCCGGCGTTGGAAGACTTTGTGTATAAGATTTTCGGTCCAGGGAAGAAACTCGGCAGTCTAGTGGTGTTCACTGCTAGTCTGCTCATAGTGATGTCTGCCATCAGTCTGCAGATGTTCTGCTTTGTGGAGGACTTGGATCGTTTCACCACATTTCCACGGGTAAATCTCCCTCTTTCTGGAGATGTGCAGATAAAGTTCTTGAAATCTGCGAATTACGATTGGAGATTTTGGTATCTTGATCATTTTTATTTGTGATTTAAATTGCTGAGATGTTAAAATACTTACAATCGTCACATCAGAAAAACACTGGTTAAATACAGAGAAGAACTCAGAAACCAGCATTGACCAAAATATCTCTAAATCTATTATACTTCTTAATTTGTCAGCAGATGTAAGACTCTCTTCCAGGTTTTTTGATACTATGCGCTCATGAGAGGGGTTCTCATTAGTGGTGTCTTTTTATCCTCCGTTATTAGTGGGACTCCACTGATCCCAATGCGTGCTGGGATTTGGAGGGGCTCACATAAACAGATGCCGCTCATTTCCAAGGCGGGTGGCATGATAACCATTGAAGATAATGATGTTTACCCAGCTCCCTTGTCAATAGACCTGTTGCAAAATTATCTTCATCTGCAGTCACTTAGAGACAGTGTGACTGTGACCAGGCTTGGGACCAGCTGGGTTTAGACCTTCATTTGACTTCTATGGAAAAAAGGCCATGAAAATGTGGTCTCATATCTCTATATGTTGCTGAGACCTGGGGCACACTGTTTTTTCTTCTTCGTTATTTTTATTTGCATCCATTTCAGTGAATGTTGTGCTCTGCCTTGTCTTATTTTTGTCGCTGCACTGTCGGTCAAAAATCCTTGTATATACATGAGAATATATTTAGGAAAAGTGACAAACGTAAAATTGTTACTCTGCCTTGTTAGTTTTCAAATTTCCATTTTGTTTTGATGACTGGAAAGGTCAGGAGTCAGGACAATTAGCGCCATCTATCATACATCTGTTATGCTTATTAACTATTAAAGTTTTAGTTTAACTAGAAATTGTTTTTTCACCCTTGTGTTATTCCAACTGCGTATGACTTTCAAAATATCCAGATGAGGCACTGAGGCTGTCAAGCTTGTAAAGGACTTTTGTTGTTTTCTCATAAAAGAATAAAGAAATACAGGCTGATAAAAAAAATACAGACTGATAAAAAATACAGGCTGATGATTTCTCTTTTTTTTTCCTGCAGGCATTTATGTCCATGTTCCAGATTCTTACACAGGAGGGATGGGTGGATGTTATGGACCAAACTCTGGTGGCAGTGGGACAGATGTGGGCTCCAGTGGTGGCCATATACTTCATTCTCTACCACCTGTTTGCCACACTGGTAAATATAATTATTTGTGCTTTTTTTTGTAAGATAAAACAAAAGGACTTCTATAGAGTGCTGCAGTGATGACATATTTTTGTAGGCCAACTTGAAAGTTAGCATCACCCAGAATTTTTCCATTGGCTTTTGCAATATTGCAAAAAATAAGCTTTGTAACCAACAAAAGTTTATAATTCCTACAAATTTTGTTCATCATCATAGTCTTTACAATTTAACACAACACAACTTTAACACAAATTTTGAAGCCGAAATACAATCACCAGAAGTAAAAATCTCAATGTAGGCAAACTTCACCACAGTTGCATTTCTTCAATGTCACCATTATTAGGCTTCCGACAAAGTTATAATAGTTTGCAAGAGTGTGATTATAAACACAATGAGGCTATAAAAATGGACTAATGATCAGATTCATTTTCCTGTTCAGCGTGATGATTTTTAAGGTCCTCGACAACCTATAGTCCCTTTTAACCAACTCTAACTTTTGTTAGCAACCGTCTTTTTCAAAACAAGTTAAAGGGTTAGTTCACCAAAAATGAAAATTAGTCCATATTTTACTCACCCTCAAGTAAGGGTGTGCGATAATATCGTAATTGTTGTTTTAAAGATGTGCAATTTTACATTATCGCGTATTTTGCAAAAACCAAACAAAACACCCCTACAGAGAGCACGCATTCATTACGTGAAGTCTAGACTAGAGCGCGTGCACATTTAGAGTGTGTTCTTTCACTGCATGATTCAGTCTATTAAAATGCATCAAGAATGATCACAAAATTCAAGATATGAGGGCAGAAAATGTGTATATATATATATATATATATATATATATACACACACACACACATTTTCTGTATATAAATATATATATATATATATATATATATATATATATATATATATATATATATATATATATATATATATATATATATATTATTTCATATAGTTACAATCACACGAAGAGTGACGTTTTTGTTCAAAAATAAGCATGATTGTGATATTGATTTTATACAACAGTTCAATAAACAATAATCACAAAATTCAAGATACGAGGGCAGAAAATGTGTATATATATATATATATATATATATATATATATATATATATATACACACACATTTTCTGTATATATATATATATATATATATATATATATATATATATATATTATTTCATATAGTTACAATCACACGAAGAGTGACGTTTTTGTTCAAAAATAAGCATGATTGTGATATTGATTTTATACAACAGTTCAATAAACAATAAGTTAATATTAAGAGACTTACATTTTAGTATTGCCATATTGCCTGTTTTTGCTCCATTTCACCAACAAAAAACATTCCAAACACAGCCAGGGCACTGTTTTGCAACATGACGATGAGCAACATGACGATGTTTAGTTCCTGAATGAATCAACTGTTTAAATGATTCAGTTCAGTCGCAATGACTCACTTATTAACAGTGACTTGCTGCCACATACTGGCGATTTTAATTTCACATTCAAAGTATCTGTTCATTTAAAAAAAATTTAAAATATCAGTATTTAATGTTTTATGTTTAAAATATCAAAACATTATGCATTTTTAACTGCAGGTTAAAGCACTCCATGCCCTAAACAGTGTGTAAATACATCTAAATGCCACTTCAGATGCAACTTCTGCAAAGATTAATTTTGTTGATACTGGATTCATTTGTTTGGTAACAGCCTAAATGTCTTATTATTCTAATTGACTGGTTGAATGTTACAATTTGACTCAAAAGATGCATACTTTTAGAAAAAAATGGCTTTATTAAAAGGTAAAATTGCCCATAAAAGGTAAAAATCAATTTAAACTTATATGAAAAGATAAATTTCTATAACTGATGTGAACTGACCACACAGAATATGAAGAATATCAAAAACTGCAGCTGTCCACAGTAGTCAGATATCAGCACAATAACACAGTCGGCAAAATATCGTCTAATTATCGTTATCGAAAAAATCCCAAAAAATAGAGACATTTTTTTTTTCAATATCGCACACCCCTACCCTCAAGGCATCCTAGGTGTATAGGACTTTCTTCTTTCAGATGAATCCAATCGGAGTTATATTCAAAATTGTCCTGGCTCCTTCAAGCTCTATAATGACATGGGCGGGTGGTAGTGTTCAACAGTGAAAATGTAGTCAAATAAAGCGCACACATTCATATTAAAACGTGCATCACACGGCTCCGGGGGGTGAATAAAGGCCTCCTGTAGCGAATTGATGTGTTTTTGATGCCACATTTAAAACGATATAAACAGTTTTGTGTAAGTTCCGCTATCTGTCGTATGCGCGTTCACGAGAGACTGTCTTTCCGGTGGATGATGTAGGACGCCCGCGCAGCGCATGTGTGTGTGAGTCTCGCAAAAACCAACGTTTGTTTATATGATGTTTTATTAACAACGTTCGGGAGGAGCACGTTCAGATAATTAACCTAATTAACACGAGAGGAGCACAACCAGTAATCAACCCAGTTAACAAGATAAGAGATGTGTATATATACACAGCTGACTCACCTCTGTTCCTTGACAGTTTTCCAGCATCCCTCCGCCACCCCTTCTCCGCACTTACAACTACTCCTGTCCTAACCTGTAGGGGGGTACTCTGGGTTCGGGCCAAAGTTCCGAGCTCGGAGCCCTCCCCTCGGACAGCACGACAAATACGCATTAACTTTATTCTATTTATTATATGTAAGTGTGAACTCGTGAAAGGAACAAAGGAAGCAAAGTTTCCTTACTTTACCAAAGGAAAACCAGTCTCCTCTTGGCTTATATCGAATTCCTCTGACATTTTTCTTTACAAATCCTTGTTTTGTGCTTCTAATTCGTGACTGGCATTTTGTTTTGTTCACTCTCCGTCGCGCTTCTGTGTTCGTCACGAATCTCCAGCGCTTATGTGACACATACGTCCTATGTCATCCGCCAGAACGCTTCCACCTACGACAGATAGCAGAAGTGAGAAAAAGGTGTTTATAGGTGTTTAAATATTGATATTTGTCTTACAAAAATGCATCGATTTGCTACAGGAGGCCTTTATTCAGCCCCGGAGCCATGTGATGTGTGTTTTAATATGGATGCACATGCTTTATTTGACTACTTTTGACCTGTTGAACACTACCACCCGCCCATGTCATTATAGAGCTTGAAAGAGCCAGGACAATTTTGAATACAACTGGATTCATCTGAAAGAAGAAAGTCATATATACCTAGGATGCCTCAAGGGTGAGTAAAACATGGACTAATTTTAATTTTTGGGTGAACTAAACCTTTAAGCTTTTAAAATCCACAAGGGATGTAATTACTGATGTATTTTATGTTAAAGAATAAAACGGCAAAATATTTTGAGCTGTGAGTGAAAACCCATTAAAAAAAACTACAGGACAATGGAACCGGAAGTTATAAAGTGCTAAATGTTATACAGTATTTTGGTGATGCTATCCAAACATATAAATTTGTGGTTAACCAGTGGGCTTTCGGTGTTTCAAAATGCAATTCTGGAAACTAAACTTAAAAAAAAATTACAGGTGACATATCAACTCACAGTTGTTGCTCTGGCTCCTTTGGTGCAGGTTAAACCTATGGGATCATGTGGTCGTAGCATTTACATAAGATTTACTTAAAAAGATAGGTGGCAGTGTGTGATGGGATTTGTCTGAAGCCACCTCATCACATTAATTTTCATTAAGGTTTCCAATAAAGGACCCCAGTTCAATGTGTTGCACATGCTCTATGTGTTACCAATTTCAGGGACACGGCAGCAAAGCAAATGCATCTAAAATGAAGACAGCTTGCATTTGTGCCGCTTAGAACTAACCAGACTGTTAGAAAATGAATCATCCTTCATCCTCCCTTCCCTCTCTTGATCTTCTGGTTTACCTAGCCATCAAGAGAACATATTCAGAGATCCTGTAGCAGGTTGGATGTTAGTAAGAGCAGTATTCCAACCTGTAATGGACAGATTTGGACAATGTGAATAAAGTGGATCAGTCTGTGTGTAGGACTTTCTGTAGTACAGCAGTTGAGTACTGCCTGCTACAGTATATTTTCTTCAGGCAGTAATTGTTGTGAACAAGCTGGTGCTGCTGGTGAACAAGCCAAGTTGTTATCAGGTAATCGTTCAGTTCCTGTGCAAGCGATACATGCAAAGCCTACACCTCCACCTGCATCTGGACGTCGTCGCCGTAGACCACCTTTAAAGCCACCTCCTGAAGCGCATGCTTCAAAGCCTTCATCTACTGCAGTGATCCTCAAATCTGGCTCGCGAGATCCACTTTACTGCAGAGTTAGCTCCAACCCTGATCAACCTCACTTACCTGTGATTTTCTAATGATCCTGAAGAGACTGATTAGCATGCTCAGGTGTGTTTGATTAGGGTTAGAGCTAAACTCTGCAGGAAAGTGGATCTCGCGAGCCATATTTGAGTATCCCTGATCTACTGCATCTGCTTAGTTGCCCTGTGAATGTTATCGTTGTGGATCTAAGAAACACCTCGTTGAATGATTGCAGTTGTCCTGCTGCATCAGCACAGTGTAATAACTGTCAAAAGATGGGACATTATTCGTGGATGTGTTGTTCAGGACAAGCTTGCTCAGTGCGGGAAATTGACTTACCTGAGGTTCAGATCCTATATATGCATGGCTCACTAACTGATAAAATTAGGTGCACTGCTGTCATTGTGACCGGAAGTACGTCTGTGCCTATCTTACTTACTGTGGATTCTGGGTCATCTGTTTCTATCTTGCCGAAAATTGTGTATGATACACACTTCAGGAAAGACGCTTTGCAGCCTCATTCCGTAAGACTGGTGACGTATTCTCGCGCTATGATTCTCGTACTTGGATGCTTACCTGTCATTGTCTCTAAGCATGACTTCACCTGCTCCATGTCGTCTTCGTGGTTGAATCTGGCACAGCTCTGCTTGGGATAAATCTTATTAATGGGCTACATCTTCAATTCTGCAATTCAATTCTGCTAACACGCACATCAGCTCCTGTATTGTCTGCTTTGACACCTCTACCTGCTTTGGGATGTGCAAAAGACTTTGTGCACTAGGTCAAGATTTCATCAGCTGTGGCTCCTGTTCGCCAGAAACTCTGCTGCTTACCATTGTCTGTTAAAGATGCAGTCAGTGAGGAAACACGTCGTCTTCTTGAGTTAGGCGTTATCGAGACGCCTCGCCATGGGTCTCCCCGATAGTAGTAATACAGAAAAAGTCAGGTGCTATTCGTATGTGCATGGACCTGCGAGAGCCCAACAAGGCTGTAGTTATGGATAGCTACCCACTACCACACATCAAAGAAATGTTGTCTTTGTTAAGAGGCGCAACTCTCAGTGATCCGAGTCCAGTGTCGAGTCCTAGTTTTTAATCAAGTGGGAGACGTTTATTAATGTCTTTTCATATTAATTTTATGTTGTTACTTTTTTTTACATTTTATTTTATATTACACATGACATGGATTTGTCTGTACTGTGAAAAATTTCTGCGTCCAAAATATCCAAGTCCGAGTCCACCTGAGTCCATCCAAGTACAAGTTCATTCACAATTGCAGTCCGAGTCCAATTCCAAGTCCCGAGTCCAAGTACTACAACTCTGGCGACTGTATTTTCTACTATCGATTTGGAGAGTGCTTACTTTCAGTTGCCATTGCATGAGGAGAGCCGTGATCTGACTGCCTTCATTACACATAAAGGACTTTTCAGATTTTTCCATGTACCGTTTGGTCTTGTTTCAGCACTCTCCGCCTTTCAGAAAATGTTGGCAACAGTTTTACAGGGACTTCCGAATGTTGCCAATTACCTTGATGATAACATTCTTTGGGGACGTACACAAACAGAACCTGACCACACGCTCAAAGCTGTCGTTCAGCGCTTACAGGATGCTGGGCTGAAGTTGAATCAATAGAAATGTCAATTCGACAAAACCAGTCTGCACGTCCTGGGACATACAGTGAATGTGCAAGGAATTCAACCTGATGAGGATCACCTCTCAGCTATTCTTCATGCACCTGCTCCGGAAGATGCACCTGCCCAACTCAGCTTGTTCATTGGGCTACTGTCATGGTACAACAAATTCATTCACAGTAATTGAACCTCTACGAGCTTGCATCAGACAGGGCTCAGATTTCTTCTGGTCGGAGAAGGCTCAGTAATTGCTTGTTCATGATAGTCCTTCACTTTCATTGTTCAATCCAAATTATCCACTGATGCCTCTAACTGTGGCCTGGGCGCTGTTCTTGCTCAAGTTCATGAGAATCAGACGGAGCGCATTGTCGCTTTTGCATCCCAGACATTGTCACCTGCTGAACGCAAGTACTCAACCATTGAAAAAGAAGCACTTGCGTGTGACTGGGCCGTTCAAAAGTGGCGAACTTGTGGGGACGTAAATTCCTCCTGCGCACAGACCACCAGGAGTTAACTGTGCTCTTCTCATCCAAAGGTACTGATTGCGCTGGAATGCGCATTGCGCGCTGGGCATCCCGGTTACTGTGCTTCAATTATGACGTGATTTACCAGCCTGGGGCTCTGAATAACACAGCTGACTGTCTTTCTCGCCTGTCATTGCCTGCTTCGGATGAAGACTGCTTGGATGCTGAACCTGAGTCTGTAGCCTTTCTGTCTCCTACGATGTCACCTCTGATGCCAGCTGAGGTTGCTTCGGCCTCCGTGCGATGTGCTGAATTGAGTTCATTACGTGCACAAATAGCTCGCAGTTGGCCCTCTTCTTCATGTGCTGTGGATAGTATTCTACATCCATACTTTCTACTACATGACGAACTGAGTGTACAAAAGGATTATGTGTTCAGAGGGTCACGTCTTGTGGTACCTGTTGCACTACGGCCCACGTCGGTGAAGTTAGCTCATGAAGGTCACCAGGGAATTGTGCGCACCAAACAGCGCCTTCGTGAACTGTACTGGTGGCCAGGCATTGATTGTCTGGTTAAGGAGCACATCCAGGCCTGTCAATTGTGTCTGTCCTCTGACAAAACTGCTAGCACCTCGGCTGCGCCACTGTGGCTGGTGCCTTTTCCATCTGTACCGTGGGAGAAGGTAGCTATTGATGTGGTGGGCCCATTTGACACTGCTGTGTGGAATTGTCGTTATGCACTAACATTGATTTACTATCATAGTAAGTGGTCCATCACTACTCACAATGTTATCACCTTCTTGGCATCTGTGTTTAGTAGATACGGCAATCCACGTACTATCGTGTCTGATAACGGGTCCCAATTCACGTCAGTGGAATTTTCTACATTCCTGAGAGAGAGAGACATTCGACACACACGTACTTCTTTGTACCATCCTGCCGCGAATGGGGCTGTGGAGCACTTCCGTTGTGTGCTGAAATGCTGTATTCAGTCTGCTATTCTGGAAGCGAAGCCATAGTAATCTACAGTCACAGAATTTCTCCAGGTGTATCGTGCTACATATCCTTTTGAGTTGCTTCATGGCAGAAAGATGTGAACGCGTAATGTTCTTTCTCCTCTCACCACACGCCAGGACGTGCCTGTGCTTCTTCGGTGAGTTTCTTTGAAACAAAAGAAAATGAAAGCATACACTGGCTCCAGACATGTAGCTCGCACTCCTGATTTTAAAGTGGAGGATTGGGTGCATGTGCTCATTCCAACTCATGTTCCGAAAGCGTATCCAAAGTTTACCAACCCTCGTCAAATTGTGCGTAAACTGGGTGCGTGGACTTACCTGTTATCTGACGGAAAAAACTGGCATGCTTCTCATTTGGCTCGATCTGTTGCACTTGTTTCGGAGGGTACCTGCATGGATCCTTTGGACTTGTCGGTTCAGGTCGGTTCCTCCCTCTCCTCCAGCTCCTCAAGCATCAGAAGTTCTTCAAAGGGCTTCTGCCCGTGTTAGACGACCTCCTCGTTGACTGGATGACTACGTTACTTAGTCAACTTTGCATTGCGTGACTATGAAGGATGAGTAATTCATTAAGTCACCTTTTGGGTAGGTTTTTTTTATGCCACCTTCCTAAAAAAAAAAAAAGGAAAGAAAAGCTAACTTTCATTAAGCATTATACTTGTTCTTTGGTCTGATTGATGTAAGTAATTATGTCATGTAACAAAGGGGATGCTTTGCTAGTTTTGTAACTTGTTATTTAGTTTCGTCTTTGTTCGTAAATATTTGTTAGACATTTGTTTTAAGTGATTGGGGAATATGTTGTGTTCTTTTGTGCATATTGGCCAATAGGTGGCAGTAATAGTTTGTACTAGGGGTAAGTTGAGTACAAAGAAGTAAGGGAGTGTAATCGTTCCCTCTGTTCTGCACGCGCTGTACCATTATGATGTTGAAGTTGTAAATTAAAGAATTCCTTATTTGGATACACCTCTTAATTTCTTATAACTAAGGACATAACAGTAATTATAAAGACTTCAAGGAGGAAATCCTGGTTTGTTTTGTGACTATCTGACTGCTTGTAGTCTGAAAAACTTGTGTTGTGTATTGAGTGGACATGGATAAATTCCTGTGCTGCCTCCTAGCCATGAACAGAAACAAAAGAAACAACACTTGCTTAGGAAATATAGCAGTAAATTGTCTCTGGAAACATTCTAACACACATGTATTTTATAGTCATCACACCTGACATAAAACAATTCCTTCATCCATATTTTTATCTTTAAAAAAAAAAACACTTCTTTGGGGCATTTCACAGCTACATCACGGCCCCTGTCACTCCCCATTACAGATATTACAAGCAAACATTTATCCATTGGTGTCTTGTTGTTTTACCAACCATTGACATAAAATCTCCACAGTGCAATACACATATAAGCATACTGCAAAGATAATGAAATATTTGCACATGAAGTCTTTAGTTGTAGATTTATGTTAACCATTTCTTGGCAATATCCTCAGTTGAGAACAAAATGTACTCTGGATGTAATTGCACTATGGTCGTAATGATTTTTTTCTTTTCTTTTCTTTTATTTGACTTTTGACAAGTTTGAGTGAGTGAGGAGCAGCCGTTTATATTTGACATTTGAATGAGAGCTCACACTAATGACAGAACAGACCGAGCATGTAATCAAGACACGGCTGAATCATTTATTAATTTCCTGTCACAAAAAAAAAAAAAAAAAGAAGAAAATATGATGAAGAGAAAAGACACAATGCCTAATGCATTTGAGGAGAGCTTTAGACACTTCACATATAAGGAGAAGTGTCATTAAATATCAAAGAAGTGATGACATCTAAGACACAGTCAGTTGTGATTGATTCATTTTTGTTATTGTTGTCCTGAGCTTAAATCTGTCTTTTGTTTGCTGTGTTTATGGTGAAACGTTTTTGTTTTTGTTTGGCTCTGACATGGCCACCATAGCATATTATTTTTCAAACGCTATTTTTATTGTTGGATCATAACTACATCTTGGACAGAACTCATGTTTGCATGACAGATTCTGTCAACATCACCCCATGAGCACAATACACCTACTGACAATGTATGGCAGATTATCTTGAGGCCACATCACAGTGTTTATGTTTTAGAGACCTGTTAATGTTCAGTTAAGATATGTGACTAATGAAAGAATTGCCTTAAACATCTTCAAATGGCTTATTTGTTTTGTCTAAATAGTCCTCTAAATGCATATAAGGGTGTATTGGCAAATGTTCTTGTCTTTTAGATCCTTCTGAGTCTTTTTGTGGCTGTGATTTTGGACAATCTTGAGTTGGATGAAGACTTGAAGAAGTTAAAACAGGTAAGACATTGTTCTATTAATTTTGCTTATATTATACACCACTGTTTGAAAGTTTGTGGTCGGTAAATGTTTTTGAAAGATGTCTCTTATGCTCACCAAGGATGCGTTTATTTGATCATAAATACAGTGTAATAAAACAAATATTACAGTTATACAAAATAATTGTTTTCTATTTTAATGTGTTTTAAAATACAGTTTATTCTTTTAACGTCAAAGCTGAATTTTACTCCGGCCTTCGCATTTATTTGAAATAGAAATCTTTTGTAACAATCCAAATTCTTGTACTGAACAAAACTGCACTGTCACTTTTGGTCAGTTTAATGCATCTATGTTAAATAGAAGTTTTTTTTTTTTTTTTTAAACAAATCACTGACACCTTTGAATTGTAATGTATTAGTTATTATATTTTGTAGTAGTGTTGGTTGGTAACATTTTACACATTTAAACCTATCCCCTAGTTTCCTGGGGGAATGACTCTGGAACAGGACAATTAGCAAAGCTGAATTAATACAACTTGTTAAATCCCTCCATTCACTATCAGACCTACTGTACCCTAACTAATAAGATCTAGTTTAAAAGTAAATTAGGTTATAATACTTTCACAATGTGCTTTCTGAACTGTGGAATCACAATCCAAAAACATTCCTCAACAAGCATGATTATAGCCTTAAAAAAGTTTCATCTGTCTTTCCTGCATTTGAGGCAAATCAGTAAACAGGGTGAGTAGTGTTAATTAGTACAGTTCTCCATCTTGTTCTCTGTCTATTTTTACCTTTTTATGGGGTCGTGATGCGCAGGTAATGATGACTCATAGGATAATTAGCGTGAGAAAGCGTGACCCGTTTGGCAAGTGCACTTAGAAAAAACAAGGCACCTTCTTCATAGGATGCAAATGAACTTCTGCTGTGGCCAAATATCATAGGAAATGGCTTTTGAAAGCAATTAGAGGTCGGATGTCTCTATGGATAACAGCATGTCACCTCTCTCCTCGAGCACGTCGGCAACATATTTCAGCAATTGTTGAAATTGTTGAGAGAGAGAAAGAGTGAGAGAGAGAGAGAGAGAGAGAGAGAGAGAGAGAAAAGCCAAAAGAAACCAGCAGCTCATCACAATTTGCATGATTACTTTTGCAATTTGTCATAACTATCTTCAGTGTTACGAGATATGCAAGGACAAGTAATAGTGTAAATTGAAAGGGAAGGCCACTGGGTTCCTGTGATTTCTCTTGTTCTCTGTGCTTTTCTCACTCGGAGTAAATGGCATGGGCTGTGTGGTCCTTCAATCCACCAGGCTGTCAAGCTCCAGGCATCTTCACATGCCCAGATCGGTTATTCCTCAGACACAGCTGACTGATCCACGGTTCCACCTGTAAAATTGCCTATTTTATAGGTGCTTCAAGCACAGATGGGGGCAATCCAAAAATAGAATGCTGGATTGTGATTGCTCTCCAAGAATACAGGTGGCTTTTGTAAAGCGCAATTCAACGGCTGACCTTAATTGAAGCAAAACCAGTTCTAGCTGATGTGGAACAAATAACAACCGGACGTGTTTTTGTCCTTTCCCTCACAGTGGCTTAATGACAGCTCTTCTAGGTTGCTTTTTCTTTCCATAGGCTTTTCCGTTGCTGCCTCAGAACCTCTGTCACCTTGTAATAAAGTCATCAGTAACTGTCTCCTAAAATGTTTGGCCACCTGCTAGATTGAAGGATTTCTGAAAATGGAACATTAATCAAGACACTATATTTAACCTTCAGACTCTTACAGCCTCAGAATTGACAGACATTTTTTATTTTATTTTTTTTGGCAGGAAATTGTTTGTCTGTTTGATTAGGCTTAGCTTTGTCATTTTTAGCATGTCCTTTGCATACTGAAAATAGACACATTCATTCACCACTCATTTTCATTATACCATGAACAATAAACAATTAAGTCAAACAATTAACCTAAGGTCATTATGTGTTATCATGTTATAATGCATTATTCTCTTCAAAGCCTTATCCCTTTTAATAGCTCAAACCAAACTTTACACAAGCAATTATTTTTCTTTTTATCACATGTTGAATGTGTCTGAATCAATTCAACAGCATTGAAATATTCAACTAAAGGTAGAACAGTGACTGTTGCACAACATTTTCAGAAGCCATTTTAATTATGTATATGAAACAGTATTTTCCGTTCCATGTGTAATTCTGTTTATTACTATTAAATAATATTAAATACAATAAATACTTATTTTTTATGTACAATATATACATATACAGTCCCATTCAAACATTTCGGGTCAATACGTTTTTTTAGAGAAGTAATACTTTTGTTCAGTAAGCATGCATTAATTAGATCACCAAATCAGCATATTAGATCTGTAACGGGGCTGATGAGACGTGAGAGGTGCGGATCCATGTGCAAGCTTTTATTTAAAGGCATGGTCATAAATACAGGCAGGGTCGAAACAATGGCAAACAGGTATGGCAGGAACAAGACAAAGAGTAATCCTAGGGCAAGCGTGGGTCTATGATCAGCGAACAATATCCAATGGGGCAAGGCAGAGAGATAATCCAGGTACACAAGCTATAATCCAAGAGAGATGCAAACAGAGTCCGAACAGCAAGGCAAGGGTTAATCCAGGAAACACGGGCTAGAATCAAACACGGGAAAACAGGCAAGGCAAGACTAAGACAACTAAGTGGGCTCCGTAGTGTAGCTATCGCTAGGAGAGGGATAAGTGCATACAATACTCGGCAGGGAGGAAGAGGAAGTCCAGGGTTTATGTAAGGCATGCAATCAGTGTGTGCGTAGGATCAGGTGTGCGTGTGATTTAGTGCAATCAGCTGTGTGTGTCGTCAGTGCAATGGGTGATGGGAAATGCAGTCCAGTGTGATGTATGGTGTGAGAGTCAATGTGGTGAGCGAGTGACCTCTGGTGGTGAGTGAACAGAACTTCGTAGACCGGATTCGTGACAAGAACGATTTCTTGAAGGATCTTGAAGCATAAATGCAAACTATGAAAATTAAATACTTTCACATATACAGTATATTTGTGTGTGTGGTGGGGGGTCCTGGTATTCACTACATTATGAGGACCAAATGCCCCCGTAGATAATAGTAATACCAGTATATTTTGACATTGTAGGGACATTTTTTTTTTACGTCTATGGGATGTCGCCATAAAACATGGAAACCCAATGTGTGCGTGTGCATGTGTACATATTATATTACAGAAACATTTTATGTAAACCAAAGTCGATGTGAGGTTGTGGACTTTCCAAATCTATGACTCAGCTAGTTTTTGGTCAGCATGTTTTTTTAAATTCTTTTTATCATGTTTCATCAAGATATTCCATCTTGTTTCATGCTGTAAATGTCAGACATGACGCATCTCTTGGGACAGTAACAGTATATTGCTTTGATTGACAGTAAAGCCATGGACAGTTCTAGAGAATTCTAATCTAGAGAATGTATCAGCGGGGAGGTTTTAAGGGTGTTATTTTTTTTTTGAATGGTTTATTTAGATTCCACAAATAGACCTGGTGGTTCCATTTCACTCTCACCGCAGGATAGGGTAACTGTTGAAATGAGTCTGGCCCTGATCTATCCTCCCACACTGTGATATTTTTTTCATGTGATATATCCAGAACAAAAATAACAGAAAAAAACATTGTCTCATATACCTTTCTACTTTTCCATTTTATATTAGTTTGTGAATGTGTTTAGCAAAATTACAAACTTGGCACTTCATAAGCCAAGAGAAAGGACTGTTACACTGTGTCCACAAGTTTCCTGTGAAGAAATTTGCTGTACAACCTTACACACTCCCTGCGAATCAGACCATATTTGATGTGTATTTACTAGGGCTGTCAAAGTTAACACGTTAATAACGCGATTAACGATTAACGCAGCACGCATTTTCTGTTTGACCCGTGGCCTAGTCAGTAGTTGGAGAAATGGAGATACACAGTGTTCAAAAAATCCCTTCAAAAAAGTGCCTAGCGACCAATCTTTAGGGTTTTCCCAAACCTTATTTAGTCTCTGAGACTCACCGATACTGCCGCGCGAGGTCTTGCCTTCCCAGCGCCCGCGCGTGCGCGTGCACACACACCTCTTTCTCTCTCTCTGTGCATCTGCTCTGTTCAGCGAGCGGCGGAGAGGAGCAGCGCTTTCAGTTAAAACACATATTATGTTGCTTGCTTACATGCAAGTATAGCCGAAATCACAGAAACAGCTATTGTCTTTATCTTATGTGTATTTGATTTCATCAGACGATGGCTCAATTATCAGGATTTTTGTGCAGATTAACATCTTGGAAGGGAGAGCTGGTTATGTAGTCTCAATGGGTCGCGTTCAGTCACCATTTCATATTCATTCCGTTGTCTGACAACAGAAACAGTAAAATATATTAATCAATATATCAATGAAAACATTCATTGTGCATCAAAATACAGTATGTGGGCACAGAGAGGCAAACAAATGTAATAATAAATAATAAATGTACATTTTACACCTTCAGAAGAAGTGAGCTGCCCTGTCATGCAAAAATGTAAACAGGTTTGTGTAAGTAAATTGCTCAGAGCAAAGAAAGAGAAGTAATGGGAACCTTTATTTTTTCATGTGTCTAACAGACATTAACAAATTAGTTGAAAAACATCTATGACCTTTGAAACATGTCTAGTCTTCATGCTCTATGTTGAGTATGATTTCAATAATAATAAACATACATTTGCATAAAGCATCCATATTTGTCAATTCCCATGTTGATTAGAGTATTAAAAACTTGAAATGTGTTAATTTAAGGTACATTTAGAACAAATACAAATGTGTGATTAAGTTGCGATTAATCACGAGTTAACTCATGACAATCATGTGATTAATCACGATTAAATATTTTTATCGATTGACAGCCCTAGTATTTACATGTATATATGTAGGTTATTTGTTTATTTATTTATTTGGGAGATTTCACCGTTATCAGAGCTACTCAGCACAGAACACCACATAAATAGAAAGTTTGTATTGATAGTAACAGCATTTCATTAAATCAGTATTGTTTGATTGTCCAATGGTGCCATGAATCACTTTCCCAGTTCTCATACAGTGACCAATGGTGGCATATTTATTTTCCATGAGCAGCCTTTTGCTGTATCCCTCTTTTATTCCCTCAGATAATAGAACTGTTTTCACAGTGAAACATGTCTTCAGTCAGAAAGATCTAGAGGCACTCCTGTCACACAACACCAGGAGCGAGGGAACGAAGGAGCGAGGAGACAAGGAATTCTTCAACAAACAGTTTTAATGGACCACAAGCAGGATCACAGGGACCATAGGAGACCAGAATAACATATAACAGTGCACGTGAAGACAGGGAAACACAGGGCTTATAAACAGGGACAAAACAAGATAATTAATCACACACAGCTGAAAACTAATCAGGGAAACTAAATCGGAACAGGAAAACCAAATATGGGCACGAGAAGAAGGAAAACACAACACACAGGGAGACAGGACTGATAGCTCCATGATGTTATTTGATACTGTGGTTCCTTAAGGCTCCATGAGAATGATTCAAAACTCAGGATATGCTTGTAGTGTTGTTTGTTGGACTCATTTATTCAGAGCTTTGAATGGGCTATATCTGTATTCATTGATATTGACTATGATAACTGATCTTTTTGGCATAAAGTAGCTGGCAGCTAAGAATGCAAATGTTCAAACCTAAAGTTTGAGCATCTATTATTAGACAACTGGCTCTGTAGAGACGAAGGACTGAAATGATGACTCATAACATGTTGGAACATCACAGAGATTCATTTTGGTAGCACTCCAGATGAGGACAGTCAGTGTTGCTGCTTCTGTGTACCCTTCAAGAGAACAAGACTGGTCGGTAAAAGCATGCATTTTAGGTGAAATTTGATTTAAAAAATGCATTTGAGTGGAACATTAGGTTCAGATAGCTGTCATATATTTTAAAAGCATATGACTAATTTAATTGAGCTCCTGAAAGTTGTTTGCTGTCTGCTTAGTTTCTTAAATAAAATAAAATAAAAATATCTTAGGCTGGTTTAATCTGTTTTTTTTTTTTTTTTTGCCAGGGAAAGCTTAGAATTTGCCACAAATTGACCTCCTTTTCACATCACAAAATTTCTCCAAGCAGAAAACAAAACCATTTTCATCCAATTTCTTTTCACATGTGCATTAAGCCTTACTCATACAAGATTATTTTTAGATTTGCTCACAACAGTTTCAACAAGGTTTGTCCTCTGTGCCATTGCAGGTGTTGAAAGAGAACACTCCAACAGTGATGGTACACAACGAGGTTATCAATCTGATTTTCTCATGATAACATTCATCATCATTTGCTGATTGCAATACACGAGATTCATGAAAATGGCATGCATCTGTCAATACTGGCAGATGATTTGTCTTTATTTGAAGCACATTTCAAAGCCACAGACACAAATGGCTTGGTGGCCACAAGTGGATTAACAGGCATTGATGGATAGACATGGGTTAGAGTTCTCGCTTTATGGTCAAAGAAGAGCCGTTTTGACTCCACCCACAAGTCTCGACTCCAGGACAACTTTAGACACTCAGCAACAGCTCAGGTGTTACGTGTTTGATGTTAAAACGGGATGATACCGTAACATTTATATGAGACAATTGTTACTGGAGGTGGTGCGGATCAAAGATGGTCCTGAGAATAGTAGATGGCAAGAAAATATCTTTACTGGGCGCCTTATAAACAAATACAAATAACATTTACAAAAGGAGAAAGAAATTGGGAAATTTAACACAGGAAAAAAAACCGAATGTCACCCAAATCAAAGAAATAAACAAAACAAAACAATCCTTATAACTAACCTCTAAACTGACTACCAAAAGAAATATGAAAATAAAACCGAATTCTTCAGCGTATGCGACACTCAAACTAAACTCCTTTAAACTACAAACAAAAATACAAAGGTGGCGTAACACTCGGAAATCTAATCTAACAAAGTACGAACTAACCTAATCAAAAACAAGTGAACAGTATTATCACAACAGTTGACTAAGTATTCAAATCATCACTGATAGACACGTTTGATTAAGTAGTTTGATGCGCTAAAATGCATCCTTTACTTTGAACTTAACCCGTAATAGGGATAGAACATGTTACAGATGTTCAGTGTTTTAGCCATAGCTATGCATCATATCCTCATCTGTAGTTTGCAACCAACAGGAACAGGAAAGAGAGACTGTACTGTAAGCAGCCACCACCGGAATAAAGGACCGACCTCGGAAATTGTACGCACTCCTGTACAGAAGCCTCCTTTTTGTAAGCTTAGATTCAATTTGTCAGGCATCACGGCAGGCACCTGCATATGCACACAGAAAGGATCATTAGCAATTAAACCCGACAGGATAAGAGGAGGGAGAGCTAATGAATATCCAGTGTGTTCCACACGTTACAGATCAGCCAGTGATAAGAGGAAGTGTTTAATGAGCTTCCCTCTTCCCTCTGTCAGGACTTGTCCATACCTGTTCAGGCAACCCGCTCATGTTAGCTCTCAGATTGAAATAATGCATTTATGCTGTGAAATTGCACTTATAATATTTAATGAATTGTTCGGACAGCTTTGCATATAAGGCGACTTGAGATGATTGGAAAGGTTGTAATGAAGGTTTTCATACTTTTTGACACCAAGGACCCCTAAATATGACCATATACACAGCCAACCATTCAAACATATCGCATTCATAATCGTAGACGAATCGCCTGCGATTATGAACACGGTTTTGCGTAGTTTGTCAGTGCAGTATGGCTCTGTGTATTAAATGCCGCTCCATCTGAAAGCACGTGATGGAGATTTACTACTAATCACAGAACCGGCTTTACTGATGAGATGCACATGACAAACGCATGCGATTAATTGCACAGCCTTAATTTGGGGTCAGTAAGATTAATGTTTTTTCAAAGATGCCCACCAAGGATGCATTCATTTGATCAAAAATACCGTAAAACAGTAATATTGTGAAATATTGTTACACTTAAAATGTTTTTTATTTTATTTTAATATACTTTTACGTTTAAAATAAATGTAATTTATTACTCTGATGGCAAAGCTGAATTTTCAGCAGCAGTTGTTCCAGGTCTGTCACATGATCACAAATCATTCTAATATGCTGATTTGGTGTTCAAGAACATTTTTCTTTTTATTATCAATGTTGAAAATGGGTCTGCTGCTTAATATTTTTGTGGAAACCATGGTAAAGTTTTTCTTCAGGATTCTTTGCTGAATGGAAAGAACATAAATAGATTTTTTTTGTGACAGTGTATGACTCTTTACTGTAAGTTTTGATCAGTTTAATGTGAATGATCCTTGAATCCTTAATCCACGGTTTGAACAAATCAGGTAAACCAATTACTCAATGGCCCATCAATAAAGAGAGCCATTACTTCATTTCTGAATCAATCAGATGTTTGAACGAATCGAATCAAATCGAATAATTGAATTGAAACCTGTTCAATACAATATTTACTGTCGCCTACTGGCAGATTTGATTTCTTACTTAGAGTATAATTTCATTAAAAATAATATTAATTTCATATTTACATATGAATAAAAAAAAATCTGAATTTTTTTTTTTTAAAAACATGAATAAAAAACTAATTGAAGGGATAGTTCACCTAAAAATTAAAAAAGAAAATCTATCTTGTAATGATTATTTGATGTTTTTCTCATTTAACACAGTAATGGTTTTAAATTATCTTTTGTGGGTGATTTTCGATGAAATTGATTGAAGATGAAGATTACATATTTTCATCGGTTGACAGCCCTGTATAGGTGTATTGATATTTGGTGAATTGCCAAGATTCAGAGGTGTTAAAGTGGCAAGTGGAATTTCATGTGTTGAAAGAACAGTCTAGCTGTCATGACCTGAATAAGCCGGTCTCCCTCTCTGACCGCTGTTTGTTACACATCACCTTTGTGCCATGTCTCCTGATGCAGTCTGTTCATTCGGCCGGTCATGAGTCGTTTCTCTCTCTGATGGCAGAGATTGATGGTTGTTAGCAGCTTAAGAAATCATTACTTTCCTCCGGTTAAATGGCAGTGAGAAGTGTCTAGGGCTGATAGGCGAAATGTTTATCTTTTTATTGACAGAAATCAAATGGAGGACTTTTCCTCAGGGAAGGGGGGGGAGGATCTGGCAGTGGGGCCATGCTTTCTTGGTTGACTGAGGTCCCTTCAAGAGCTACAGACTTCACGCTTCAAATCAAAACCTTCTAGCATGCCAAACTTTTATTTGTCAAATCTACAACAATATAGTATACAGCAGTACTTGTTGACATTGCCTTATGACAGTGTGAGTGGTGCATGGCTCTTCAAATGTCACCACCACGATTTTTCCAAAACTCCTAACCCTAAGCATGAGCTGTAGTACTATACTGTAACAAGCAACACTAATTAGATACACTCACTATGAGTCATATTGCAGAGTACAAGCATCCATTCATGAATACTTTTTCTACAAAGCAATGCTGCTGTTATCAGGAGGCAGCGTTCGGGTTGTGTTTAACAGTCTTCTATAGGTAGAAGCTGTTCTGTAGCTGGTTGTATTGAATGTTTTCTTTGTCACATTAAAGAACTATCCAAAGATTGAACTTAAGAAAAGTTCACAGTGTCAACTATTGTATATGTGCTTGGTGTCAGATGTTCTTTTGGGTCTAACCATACTGCCATCTAGTGCCTACAGCTCCCACTCCATATGATACAAGTTCACCAGGTAAATCTCACAAAGAATCATATCAGTCAGATCACATTTCTTGACAAAATTATATTTAGCCTATTTTTTAGGACTATTTAATTTTTATTTTTTATTTTTTGTCAAAGGTTTCTTAATTTCCATTAAAAATATTATTTTTTTAATGCACTCCTGCATGGATGTATAGATTAAATTTTTTTAAATTTATTTTTCATTGTGTTTTTTAATATTAAATTAAATTTAGCAAATAATGTAATGACGTATGTTACTGTTTAATAATAATACTTAATATATTAATAATATGTTTTAAATATTTAAATAATATATACAGATTTTTCATGAACTAAATCAGAATTGGCTTGTGTGGTTGTCTTTAATTGGCATGAAAATAATGTGATGAATTTTAATAGTCCTAAAAATAGACTCGGTATGACCTAGATAGATTCTTAACAGGTTTCTTCACCCTTCTAGCAGAAATGTTTTACCGTGTGACTGATGTTTTAGCCTGACTGCCTGGCTGTTTGGAGTCAATTTAAGTTTGTAAGAAAGAAACTCCAGAGTTCCAGTCCAGCTAAACTCAGTTTTGTGGTATACAGCCAGGTTTAGTAACAGACAAAAAAGTCGTCTATGATATTATTGCTGTGAATGAAACAAAGATAAACTGCAGGAATTTTGAAATTCAAAGTTATTTTCTTTTCTGAGAGTTGCTTCCAGCAACTAAAGCATGCAATGTGTTCTTTTCACATCACATGAGAGAATATCATCTCCGGTAATTTTTGGTTTCTTTTTCATTTTGTTTTCTGTTAATTTCCCATCTCTTGCAGTCATCTGCACAAAGCACATCTGGTCCTGCTCAGAAATTCCTGAAAAAAATTGCAGTGGGGCTCAGATGTACAAACACACACACATTTGTATATTATCACACCCAGTCTAAAAAGTGTGGCGTCAACAATTTGTCACACATGCACACAAACACACATGCCGGTCCCCTCTGGCTGCGATAGACATGAAAGGACCCTCGGTAACAGGCCTGTCCATCAAATGTGGCTTCCAGTGCTCCATCCTCTGATCTAACAGTCACGCCCACACCCCCACCCTCGCTGCAGCACCTGATCCAGTTGTCTGCTAACCCAGACACTGTGTGTGTGTTCCATCTTTCATCCAGACCCATTTTCATCCTTTCAGCAGCTCACTTGTGTACATTTACATTTAGTCATTTTGCAGACCCTTTTATCCAAAGCGACTTACAATTGGGGTTTTTATGGTAGGGTTTCAACATGAAATCAGAATTGACTTATTTACTTTGACACTTTCCTGGTCTTATTATGCACAATTCATCAGTTTGCGTTATTCCAAAGAAGAATTTTTTTTTTTTCATTATCTTTCATCAAAATGTAATTACTTTGACATTCTCTTTCAGTTGATGTCACCTAGGTTGTGCAGACCAGATCATTTGATCATATTATTCCAACACACTTTCATGAAATTTCATGAGGGTTTTACAATTTTATGAGAATTTGTACAACCATATTTGTTTTTGTTCTGCTCATATCCAACTGAGTGTTAGATTTAGGTGAAGACATTCAAAAAATACCTAGAAATCATATTGAAGGGGTGGTAAATTGAAATTGGCAACTTGTAAAATACAGGTGCATCTCAACAAATTAGAATATGGTGACATGCCAATCAGCTAATCAACTCAAAACACCTGCAAAGGTTTCCTGAGCCTTCAAAATGGTCTCTCAGTTTGGTTCACTAGGCTACACAATCATGGGGAAGACTGCTGATCTGACAGTTGTCCAGAATACAATCATTGACACCCTTCACAAGAAGGGTAAGCCACAAACATTCATTGCCAAAGAAGCTGGCTGTTCACAGAGTGCTGTATCCAAGTATGTTAACAGAAAGTTGAGTGGAAGGAAAAAGTGTGGAAGAAAAAGATGCACAACCAACCGAGAGTAATGACAACCTTGACAGCCTTATGAGGATTGTCAAGCAAAATCGATTCAAGAATTTGGGTGAACTTCACAAGGAATGGACTGAGGCTGGGGTCAAGGCATCAAGAGCCACCACACACAGACATGTCAAGGAATTTGGCTACAGTTGTCGTATTCCTCTTGTTAAGCCACTCCTGAACCACAGACAACGTCAGAGGCGTCTTACCTGGGCTAAGGAGAAGAAGAACTGGACTGTTGGCCAGTGGTCCAAAGTCCTCTTTTCAGATGAGAGCAAGTTTTGTATTTCATTTGGAAACCAAGGTCCTAGAGTCTGGAGGAAGGGTGGAGAAGCTCATAGCCCAAGTTGCTTGAAGTCCACTGTTACGTTTCCAGAGTCTGTGATGATTTGGGGTGCAATGTCATCTGCTGGTGTTGGTCCATTGTGTTTTTTTTTGAAAACCAAAGTTACTGCACCCGTTTACCAAGAAATTTTGGAGCACTTCATGCTTCCTTCTGCTGACCAGCTTTTTGAAGATGCTGATTTCATTTTCCAGCAGGATTTGGCACCTGCCCACACTGCCAAAAGCACCAAAAGTTGGTTAAATTGGTTGGTTAATTTGAGTTGAATTACTGAAATAAATGAACTTTTCCACGACATTATAATTTATTGAGATGCACCTGTATTTACAAATTCTTATGAGTTTGTGCTGCATATTGTGATTTATTTATGTTTCATGTAAATGCATTAACCTGATTGGTTTAGCATAATTACCAAAAATCTGAATAAGACAGCTGACACATGCCTGCATTAATCAAAATTCCTTGTTATGTACACTACGGTATAATGTCATTAACAGTTATAACAATATATATAACAGGTACACACACACACACACACACACACACACGCACACATATATATGTATATGTGTGTGTTTGGCATGATAAAATTGAATATAAATAAATATTCATTACTTCCAGTAAAGAATAGCTGGATTGTCTGCATTTATTATTTGTAATGATATGCTGATTACGAGGTACTTGGGAATATTTCAGTTGCCGTACAACGTACAAGAGCTTTTTGGGGAACATCAGATGTTTTGCCTTACCATGCTGTGCCACTCTTGCCGTACTAAATATTCGGCCAGTCATCCTCTCAGGTGGCAAAGGTGTGCCTCTAAGAGGTCTGGGAGTTTATAGCCTATGCAGCACCATGCCTCATTAGATACTAAATGAGAAGGAGAGAATGACCCCTCTACCCCTGAGCTGCTTATGGAAGTTCACCAAGTCTGGTGCAGAGTAGAGTGGCACGTGTAATGTATGTTTATCAGGCATGCTAGAACTAAATCAGCAGCCACAGAACACAATCTAAAAGTCTGGAGCAGGGGTCTCCACTGCATTTTTAAACATTTATCTTCTTTTAACTTAACACAGTGTCTAAAAAATACAGAATTTGTATGCACATACCCATACATAGATGTTTACATATATAGTGCAGTCATCCTGAACTAGACCATCTGCTCATATTCATGTCATTCTACATAATAAATGTCAATGGAGTCCAGTGTTGTTTTTGGCCCCATTGACTTTCATTGTATGGACATAAACAGTTTCATTCTTCAAAACATCTTCTTTTGTGTTCCACACAAGAAAGTCATACGTGTTTGAAATTACATGAGATTGAATACATGATAACAGAATTTTCAGTTTTATGTGTACTATCTCTTTCATTGCTGCTGTATTCTTGCCAGTTTCAGACTGTAGACTTTTGAGCTTGACATGTCAAATATTCTGATCCTTTTTAAAACCGATATGCGATTATGTCTGCCAATGCTGGCTCTGAAGGTCACACTCACACACACACACACACACACACCGTTAGACATTATTACCTGTGTTTACATTAGCTCTCCACTGTTTTATGGTGACCTAACTGGAGCATAAATGTGTCTAATGGCCTGTAGAGTAAATTTGTGGGATGGTGACATACAGATTTGCAGACCGACCAATCATTCATGACGCTGGGAGCACAGAGCATTATTATAGGCTCCTTTGTGAATGTGCCACAGACCACGCAGCAATTGGTCAATAACCCGAACCCTTGTCTACTTGAAAGGTGGGGGACTTGGAGAATAGCCTAGTATGGTTCACCTGAGCCTGAAATTGGAAGAATGTGTGAATAGGAGTGAATGGATCACCCTAATGTGTCCCAAGGCCAACACATTCATTTCAGATGCACGGCTCCCACATCTGTGATTTATGGAAAATGCTACATATGATTCATCATTATGAAGAGCTATGGCCATATGCCATTTTTACAAAAAAAAAAAATTCATTACACGCAGACCTTCCACAAGCCATCAGGGGGGAAAAACATACAGCGAGCTACAGGCAATCATGTAGAGATGCAAATCAGCATAATGCGTTGCACTGTATGCAATGTGAACCCATATAATTTCGCCTATTTGATATTGATCTGTTTATTGATCAGGGTAATAAACATGACTAAACATCTGAAGATAAGTTAAAAGAAAGAGTACAACTTTACAATCCGTATCCGTCTCATGTAATCGCTCAATCAGGGTTTCAGCCGCACAAAGACGTCAATATTATAACGGCTTGTAAACAATGTCACTTAACGTCACATTTATCTCAGAAAAAACATTTTCGGTGATCATAAACGCATTAGTCAGATAAAATAAAAAATTAAGAAAAATAAACTGTTGAGAGGGGCATTTTGCTAAATATATGCATCGGTCCCACTTTATATTAGGTGGCCTTAACTACTACTTACATCAAAAAATAAGTACAATGTACTTATTGTGTTCATATTGTATTGCAAAACACTATTGCTGCTATTGAGGTGGGATATGGGTAAGGTTAGGGACAGGTTTGGTGGTATAGGTAGGTTTAAGGGTGGGTTAAGGTGTAAGTGATGGGTCAACAGTGTAACTATAAATGTAATTACAGAAATTAATTACAGATATTGTATTGCAAAACACTATTGCTGCTATTGAGGTGGGATATGGGTAAGGTTAGGGACAGGTTTGGTGGTATAGGTAGGTTTAAGGGTGTGTTAAGGTGTAAGTGATGGGTCAACAGTGTAACTATAAATGTAATTACAGAAATTAATTACAGATGTAATTACATATAGGTATTTTTAAAACAACCTGATCTCACAGAATTCCGTGTAATGTTCACGGACTTAATTAACCCCGAATCTGTGGTGGCATCACGGAATCGCCGAAAATTCCGTGATGGGCTCACAGAAGGCATCAGCCGTGGTCCATGCACGGATTCACTGGTTCAACACCAGCGCTGCATCGGACCACGTAAAAAGAGTGACTCCGATGCAGTTATACTTTCACTGGAGTACCTGACCCCACCCCTACCCTAAACCTACCCAGTTCTGAACAATAATGATGACGATAAATCTCCCAGTATCGCGTCGGCATATTGATGCTAAGGGTTTCCGTGCGTGGAGCACGGCTGATGCCTGTCACTGACTTACATTGGTATCACTTCTGTGAGCCCATCAGGTAATTTTCGATGATTCTGTGATGCCACCACAGATTCGGAGGTTAATTAAGTCCGTGAACATTACACGGAATTCTGTGAGATCATGTTGTTTTAAAAATATAGGTACAATGTAAAAACATGTATGTACACAGTAAGTGCATTGTACCAAATGATTAATTCAAATGTAAGTACATAGTAGTTAAGGCCACCTAATATAAAGCGGGACCCTGCCACCATTATGTTTATATTTCAAAAAAACTAATTGAAGTAGAAATATTATGTAGGCTAATTGTAACTTTATTATTTTAAAAACTTCATTAAGTGTAATTTTAACAAATTAGTCAGTTTTAACCTTCGATATTATAGTAATGTAGTACCAGCTAACTCTCATGTATATTTTACAGCATTAGTTGAGAGATTTTTTTTCCTTGAGAAAATTTGGCATGTACTCTACCTGATATATATCCAAAATAATCTATATTGAATCGAATCGCAAGCTTGTGAATGAGAATCGAATCGAATCATGAAATGTGTGTCAAAACCCAGCCCTAGTAGTATTACCGGTACTTATATACTATTTATTTATTTTTTTTTTCAATTAACATTTTAATTTTAGTTATCACTATGCGATTAACAGATTTCAAGTGAAGTTATGTATTCTTTTCACCATTATTAAAAGTCATACAGGTTTGGAAAAACATGAGGCTTAGTAAATACTGAAACAATCTTTATTTTTGGGTGAAATTTTTTTATACTGGAGGGATGTAAATTGTGTTGGTATTAGTTAGGAGCGCGTGTTCTCTCTGCAGTGCTCCGTGTCGTGTGTGTCTCTTTGTGAGAGCTAATCAGAGGCTGTTGCCAAGTAAAGCACAGAGTTGAAGCCACCCCGCAGAGTGCAGAGCTATTGATTGGAGCCCTGGGGACCTGTAAGGTTTCAAACACACACTCTTTTACAATAAAGTTGCCCTAAAACAAATGTAGACTATTCTTTTTTTTGAATTGGAGACAGGGAAATCCATCTTTGCTTCAGTGCAGACTAGACCGGTTTTTATATTTTCCAGCAAGAAGCACAGCAAATGGTCGGTTTCCCTATGTATTTTTCTCACTTACGTACTATTCTGTATCCAGCTTCTGCAATAAATGCAAGATTGCTGAGGGAACCCTCATACACTGCTTTTAGGGGTGTTTAAGGTCCAACAGTTCTGGTCAGGTGTTTTCTTAGAATTGGAGAAAATTTTCTCCTGCCATCTGCAGTTTAGGACCTAAGATCTGCCGACTGGGCCTAACACAGGACCACCCTCATGGCTTTATAGGTACTCTTGCAAATTTTTGCAAAATGATTTAATCGCGATTAATCACATCCAAAATAAAAGTTTTTGTTTACATAATATATGTATGTATACTGTGTATATTTATTATGTATACATAAATACACACATACAGTATATATATTTTAAATATTTCCATTTGTATACATTTATATATTCATATTATTATATTTTATATTAAATATAAATATATTTAATATATAAACATAACATATTTTTCTTAAATATATGCATGCATGTGTTTGTAATTATATATACACAGTAAACACACATATATTATGTAAACCAAAACCTTTATTTGGGAGTAATCGCGATTAATCGTTTGACAGCACTACGAGTCGCAAGTGCATTTTGTTGCAATGGATAACAGCCATAACCCCTTCGGTGGCCCAGTGGATAAGTGTCGCTAAGGGACTTGTCCCTAACGAAGCCTACTCCACAGCACTAAGAGATGAACCCTTTAAGTTTCATATGATCTGGGGCCCCTTTCTTAAATATCTAGGTGTGCAGGCGGAACATATGTTATTCCCTGGGAATTAAAAATCTAGTGTGGAATGGATTGAAGTGAAGTTGATTATTATCATTATTATAATAAATTATCCCTGTAATTTCTAAAAAAAATGCAATTAAATACTATTCTGAATATTTGTTGTGAATGTTTTTGGTATATAAACAATGGATTCCTGTTGACCTTTTCACAATGGCCATTGGCCACAAACATTGGTCCAGAATGATTTTATGCACTTTTTGGTTACATGTCACGTTTGGTTTGAGTAGGTGTTTACTCTCACCTCAATACATTGAAATTATTAAGATCCATGTTGAGCACATTTTCTCTTGGCTTAAGCATCCAACAGCATTGTTTTTACTTCAGACAGCCTCTCAGTAACATTAGCACAACCTCTCCACCATAGTGCTTCACTTCCAGCACAGAGCATGACCTGCTGTCTGTAACTCTGAAAAAACAGCATGTGATGCATTACAGAGGTCTGAATGTATGGCCAATTCGAGCGTTGAATGAGAAAAATCATGAGTCATAATACAATAATACGATGCAATGACATTATTTGCATTTCTATTTTTGACGGTTCCTCTTGGTTACTCTTGCCAAATGCTTTTCATTTCCTGAAGGGTCCAGGTCAGCTGCTTATTTCCAGCGGTAAAGCTATCATCAGAGAACCTAATTTTGGTGCTTCTTACTTCTAATCAGAAATGCATCGTATATTTATCTACAGGCGTCCAGATGGACGCTTCCAGCCAAAGAATTCGAATACTTTTTTAATATGTAATTAAATTAATTGCTCTCCGTTATTTTTGACAGAAAGTCATTTCTGAATACATATTTCAGTTTTGCTTTGCTTACCTAATAAACATTGTGTTGAATTATATTATATTGCAGCAGTGATAGATAGCGAACCAATAATTGTTTGCGAGAAAATAAAATACAACTAACCTTATACTCATGCTTAGTAGGATAGCAAAATAAATAGGCTTATAAAGAACACTTCCCATATCACATATCTTTTATTGTCTGATTGTGTGATCTAACAATGGCATTTCTCTATATATCTATCTATGGTATTTTGACAAAAATTTATGACAATAGGTAGATGCCAACATTACATTGTCGAAACCATTAACAAATCTACACCACTTACTGTAAATATATGGGTTCACTTGCAAGAAGGATAAACATGGTTTGTGCCAACCACTGTTAAATATTGGGTTGTACTGTTGGGTTTCCATTTGATGTCAGTGTACAATCTGGGTCCTGAAGCAAAACAAGTTGACAGCCAGTGTTGTAATGGACCGATAACTGCATTGAGACTGTGCGCTGCTGCCATCTTTGGACAGCCTAGTGGAACAGCATTCTGTTAACATAACGTTTTGATTTTAAATCCTGCCAAACGAACATCTTGTTCTCAAAAAAAAAAAAAATTAAAAAAAAAAATTAATAATTTTAAATAATTAAATGTTTAAATAACGTTAAGAATTAAATAAGAATGCAAGATTTAAATTATTTAGAAATTAGGATTATTGTTTTAGTAAATCAAACTGTAATTACATGTTGTTTTTTAATCTGTAGGGAATCAAATGGATTTCTTTTAATGTGCATTCATAAGCATGTTTAGAACATTTGAAACAATCTGTCATTTCAGTTTGATCTTATTCACTTTAATTTATGCATCTCTTCTGACAGGAGAATGAGAAGTGATCCTCTAGCGTGCTCCGGCCTAATCATCTGAGGCCTTTATGTTGCTTGATAGACATGAAGAAAGATAAAAGGTTATGGCACATAAAGTCTGTTAAGCCTCAGAGGGCCACATTAATTCAGAGCAGTGCACCATACAGGCTAACCCCTTCCTCTCTCACCAAAAGAAGTGAACTGAATATAAAATACACCATCTTTGCATTCTACTTGAAGACCCACTGAGTTTTCAAAAGGGGCAGTCAGAAGTAGAGATGGACAACTTATGTCAATTTTGGACTGTCCACCAAATGTTTTGAAGGCTATGTGTGAAAACGCAATGTGGCCCCATCAGAGTCTCTCAGTTGAGTCACAGAATGAGACATTTGTTTCAAGTGAGTCTTCTGGCTTCTCTCCACAGCTGAAACAGAGCGAAGCCAATGCTGATACGAAAGAGAAACTTCCTCTGCGATTACGGATCTTTGAGAAGTTCCCCAATCGACCACAGATGGTGAAAATCTCCAAGCTGCCATCAGACTTCACAGTGCCCAGAATCAGGTACTGTATGCACTGAATGATACCTCATATCTTGTGAACTGTTAAAGAGAGAAGAAAAAAACTTACATTAAGGAGGCTTCCAAACCATATACAGTATATGAGACAGAGTGTCATTGGACTCTCTTGGTGGTGGCTTTTACTTATTTATTCCTTTACACTGAATGCCTCCTACTTCGTCCTCAAGAATCCTCTGAAAACGTGAAGTCCCTTGTGTGTTTGCGTGTGACTGTTTGGTTATGCGTGTGCCGTGGGCGTGTGCCGCAGGGAGAGCTTCATGAAGCAGTTCATCGACCGACAGCAGCAGGACCCCAGCTGTCTGTTCCGTCGCCTTCCCTCAGCGTCATCTTCATCCTGCGACCATTCCAAGAGGTCTGCCATTGAGGATAATAAATACATAGATCAGAAGGTACCACACTCCATCACTCCCACGGTCTGCCCCCTCAATACACACAGAGACTGAACAATACATTCATGAATGTTCTGAAAGGAACAGATCTATTTCCCACGCAACAAGACTTAAATAACCAGCAGTTACATAACTACATTTTGTTGATTACATTGGGATGTTTTTGTTTGCTGATATCAAATTCAGCTTTACCCATATAATAATAGCTGTTTGCAAATATATCCGTCTGAATTATATTGTGTATTGATCCGTGTCTCCTGTGTGCATCTTACTGTCTAAACTGCTTTTTCTTCCTAGCTTCGAAAGTCAGTATTTAGCATCCGGGCACGTAACCTCATGGAAAAGGAAACCACTATCAATAAAATTCTGCGGTGAGCTTGATCTATTATACAATAATATGAGCTTCATTTATTTACGTTCAATGACTGAGATTGATATTTAGCTTTTAGTATGCACATCCTAGCTAGGCTACAGATTTATTACCATATAGTCATCTAAAAAGTCAAATCAAATCAATTTTTCATAAGTGCAAACATATTTATAATCACAATTTTTGAAATTGTTATGTTCAGATAACTGAATTCAGTGTGTTATTGAATGAGAATTTTAAAATGAATTTATATTAAGATATTTGGTATCGCTTTACTTAAAGCCTTTATGTATAATGCATTATAAAAGTAGTTTTAATGCTTTAGTTATGCTTCATAATGCACCTTATAATGCATTATACAATCTCATGAACAATTGTAACCACAGTTAATACATTATAACACTTATCAATCCATTGTTACACATGCATTTTAAATTCAGTTATAATTATTTACAAGATATAATGTATTACAATGCAAATTATGAATAGTTATAATGCATTATACCCTTTAATAACCCTTTATAATGCATTATACATAAAGGCTTTAAGTAAAGTGTTACCAGATATTTGATGGGCCAGCAGGAATAGTAATAGAGCATTGCTTTGTTCTCTGGCAGCTTTGGGCAAAAACACATTAATTCCTATACAGGGTGAATATGTTTTGATTTCGATCCTCCATTTCCATGATTTCGACTCCATGTTTGTCCTCCAGCCAGCCCGGCAGTCAGAGCAGATAATGGCGTCATATCAATATAACTGTTAGTGGGTCACCTGTGAGCATGAACGAACAAATTAATATTTAAAAATCTGGCAGCGATGAAGCCAAGTATTCCCACATTTTGGTTCAACCGCTCTCGTCTCAGTCGTTAAGTTTCAGATCACGTCGATGCCGTCCCCACCTCCCTTGTGTTATATACACACACACTCATACACCTCACCTTGTCCACCCCTCCTCCTCCAGCTAAGCAGACAGACGGCACATCAGTAGCCATCCCACGTCTTCTGTGCCGTCTGGGGCATTCAGTCTGTCTGCATACACACATGCGCACACACACATCCCTCATCAGCCAGGCACTCATCACTCTGAGTGGCCATAAATAAGGGCGACGTGTTCTCTTGAAGCTGAAATTGTCATTAGCTGTGTTCTGGTACATGACTCTACAATTAATGGACAATAGAGAGGCGGTGGTGAGCAGACGGCTTTTCAAAGCATACATAGATCAGCACTGATTTAGAGCATAAACAGCCAATGGGATCACAGCAGCGGAACAATCTCCCAATACCAATTATAGCAACAGCCTCACCAGTTACATTTCATCTCCAGACATAGCTTTGAAAGATTTGCCTTTAATAAACTGTCAGAAAGCACCACAAGGGGCTTCTTTACTATTTTTTCTTACAGATCTCTTGTTCTTTTAAATAGTGATGCATTTATTTATTTATTTTTGGTTTTATACAAAGATTTGTTCTTGACATGTTCAAGCAGTTGTCACAAACACAATATATGGGTCATCTTCAAAAAACAAAGTAGTTTGTGTGAGAAAAATGCAGGTAAATTACTACTGCTGGACATACAGTAAATTCAAACCTCAAACCCAAAGTAGCTTATATATATATATATATATATATATATATATATACTCTGTATATATATATATACGGTAATGTAATGTGATGAATGAGTAGAAATTTGATATTCCAATTCCAATTTGATATCAGCTGACCTTCAATGACCACATTGCAAAGACTGCTCGATCTTGCAGGTTCGCACTATACAACATCAGAAAGATCAGGCCCTTTCTGACAGAGCATGCTGCACAACTTCTTGTCCAGGCCCTTGTCATTTCTAGGCTGGACTATTGCAATGCTCTTCTGGCTGGACTTCCGTCAAACACAGTCAAACCTCTACAAATGATTCAGAATGCAGCGGCACGACTGGTCTTCAACGAGCCCAAAAGAGCCCATGTTACACCTCTCTTTATCTCCCTGCACTGGCTACCAGTCGCGGCTCGCATCAAGTTCAAGACACTGATGCTTGCATATAGGACAACCACTGGCTCAGCACCCGTTTACTTGCACTCTCTATTAACAAACTACATCCCCTCCAGAAATCTGAGATCTGCTAGTGAGTGACGCCTCGTGGTACCATCACAGAGAGGCTCAAAATCACTCTCCAGAACATTCTCGTTCATCATTCCTGGCTGGTGGAATGATCTTCCCACCCCTATCCGGAATGCTGGATCCCTGTCAATCTTCAAGCAACAACTGAAAACTCATCTCTTTCGACGGCACTTGACTTCATCCTAAACTTAAAATAAAAAATACAAAAATACAAAAATTCTCTTTACTTATTCCTTCCTTTGGTAGTTTGTATTTATTTGAACAATGCCTGAGACTTGGTGTTGCAAGCACTTCGTCTGTCTGATTGCCTCTTCAAGATGAATCGCTTTATGTATTCCCCAATTGTAAGTCGCTTTGGATAAAAGCGTCTGCAAAATGACTAAATGTAAATGTAAAATGTATTATTTAATTCAGTTCATTATGTGCACTGAACATTAAACTTTATAGCATGATTAAAATTTAAATGTAAAGAGTTAAATCAACCAAATATTGTGTCTAAATTCAGTATGCTGTTAAATAAATCAGTATTAACTCATGGGAAAACACAAATGGGTCGCTTGCTGAGAATGTCCCACATGTATACAGAAAGTTACTTTGGTGTAAATGGAGTCAATCATCTAAGTTTTGTCATTTTTGGCAGAAGTGGAGCCTAGTAGATATGTAACCTCATATACCTATACTAAGTATGCCAAATTTTTCCTAGGAGATTAATTCCCTCCTGCTGCTTCATCTTCACTTCACTGTTAGCCTGAATTTTTAGTGCACCACAGGTCACATCTGACCACTCTGAAAAAAGGATTAATTAGTTTCCTCTCCGTGGGTGCCCCTGTTCCTTAGAACTGTTTCCACCTGCACAACACAGTGTTAGCTAATAAGAACCATCTGCTGTGTCGGATGTACAACAGCGTACATGACAGACAATAGTGGCATAGCTTAAGGGCTGTTCACTGATGATCTTCACACAATCCTATACATTTACAGTATGTATAGTAAAACTTATTTGCATTTGTAGTACCCCCCCACCCCCCAAAATGAAAACCTTTAGCTTTTGTAATGTGAATTATTTCTAAGTGAAAAAATAGTGGAAATAATTTAGGATGGGACTTCAAAATTAAGATAGTTATTAGATTTTGATGAATAACATGCTTGAATCATGCACAGTAAAACTAAGAAATTAAATAAAAGCCAGTTTGGATTTAATGTTGTCTTAATATTGTATGGGCAGTAAAACAATGTAATTTTTTTTTTTCTTGACCTAGTTATGGTTTGTCTGTGTTATTTTTTTTCAGAGCCTGCACTAGACAACGTATGCTGAGTGGTTCTTTTGAGGGTCAGCCAACAAAAGAGAGATCCATACTCAGTGTCCAGCACCACATCCGCCAAGAACGCCGGTTAGGAAAGCACATTAACATGCTTTCACATACTCATCTATTTAATTTATATAAGGATCAATTGATGGATGTATAATCATAAAATGCACTACATTATGCTAGTGTGTTAACCTGCTCTTTTTGGCACAGGTCCCTCAGACATGGCTCTACCAGCCAGAGAATCAGTAGAGGGAAATCCCTGGAAACACTCACTCAGGATGTGTGTACACACACACACACACACACACACACACGCACACACACACTCAGATATCACCGAGTAATAGCTGACAGCACTATCTGTGACTATCTGTGATCTCTGACATGCGTGTGAACTCTTCAGCACTCCAGCACGGTCCGCTACCGTAACGCCCAGCGGGAGGACAGTGAAATCAAGATGATACAAGAGAAAAAGGAGCAGGCTGAGATGAAACGGTATTTCTGACACTCCATACACTTGCCTTGGCATGCGGTCAGTCGAACAGATCTTATCCCCCCCAAACAAAACATGCCATGTGGGAGTTATTACACCATATCTTTCTCTTCTACTGTATGCTGATGGTGGCATAGTGCCATCGGTGTATGACAACAAGACATATTGCAGGGAAGCAAAGCTTTTGTTTTAGGTCGGCTGTATTTATTTGCTGTGTTCAGAGGGCAAGGAGGGACTGTAAAAGAGAGATCAGATCACATTTTAGCTGATTTACAGATACAGTACACTAAAAGAACTAGTAAGGTCCCTTCTGTTCATCCTATATCTTTCTATCTTTTCCATACTTTATCCCAAAGCAGGACTAATAAAAGCAGTGTTTGCTGAATATGAGATTTCAAAATGAAAAGCCTATAATGTTTTTTTTCTCCAGAAAAGTCCAAGAGGAGGAACTCCGGGAAAACCATCCATACTTTGACAAACCACTCTTCATCGTTGGTAGAGAGCATCGCTTCCGGAACTTTTGCCGAATGATTGTGCGGGCCCGTTTCAATGCGTAAGACCAAAGCAAATACAAATCCACTGCAGTATATTATTAGTTACAGTAGCATTTTCATACGCCTCAATGAGATGACTAATCCCTTTGTACCATAATCACTGAAAAAATGCCATGTTGTTTCACAAACTGTTGTGTGTGTGTATGTGTGTTACATTTCTTTGCTGACACTGTGCTAATGGGCTTTTTATGAATAGGTCAAAAACGGATCCCAATACAGGCGCAGTGAACAGCACAAAATACCATCAATTATAGTAAGTCCGTAAATGTTTAGGGCCTTCACACCATGATAGCCTGGTAATATACACAATTCAATATATATAAAAAGGATTGCACATCTTTCTTTTGTAATAAATCATCATTTAAAATGTATGTAATGTAAATTAAATCATAATATATTATTTAAATGGTAAAATATGAGTACATTAGGTAACACTTTATTTCCTTGTTACACGTTACATGCACTTACTATTATAATAACAATAAATCATGCATAATTACATGCAAGTAACCCTAAACCAAACCCTAATCCTAACCCTAACCATATAGTAAGTACATGTAGTTAATTAAAATGACTCAGTACTTGTATAATTACACTGAAACAAGGACACCTTAAAATAAAGTGTAACCGTACATTAATTATGAAATAATGGAATAATTTAGGAGAGAAATGTGCTTTATTGCCATGAAAATAATGTCAAAATAATTATATTTCTTATTTTTTCCTGCATATTTTTGTGGTTAAAATATGACCTGCACATGTTTTCTTGAGATTCCCTCATTTATATGTCTGTTTTGATTCTAGAAAAGTAATATGAGAATGGGCTTTGGAAAGTTTTGATCTGTAAAACACACCAGGGTGGGTTAGTGTGGGATTAGATGGAAACTTTTGGACTTCAGTATCCTAGCAGGATTTCACTAGTTTCAAAAGATCTGCAAAATTAAGACAAAGTTATGTAAGCTCAGACTGAAGAGTCGGAAGAATGCAGAGTAGGAAAAGAGTAGCTCATTTAACCTGCACTAAACCTTGCACGTGTATGTGTCTGTGTGTGTTCTCCAGTGATTTGCTGGGATTGGTAACCTATCTGGACTGGGTGATGATCGTGGTCACCATCTGCTCTTGTATTTCCATGATGTTTGAGTCCCCTTTTACTAGGGTCATGCATGTCCCTACCCTGCAGGTATTCTAAACCCAACCGGTCACCATTCTATCCCACACACACATCCAACTAACTTTTTTACCCTGTAAATGTTCCTCATCGCTTTCCTGAAGGCTGGTCATCATGTCTCACTTTTGTTGCAGTCCAGCACTTTTGATTGCCACTCTTAACTAGTTTTGCCCTTTTGAGCACATTTGATCATGATCCCCACTGATTTAGTCTACTTTGGAGTTCAAGTTGACTTGTTTTTAGGGTGCCTGTTTCAAAGATCTTGTACTTTACGAAGGCTGATTGACCAGCCACTCTTGAAAGTCTTCTGACTCTTTTTCTACACCACTGATTGAAACTCCACTTCAGACAGTCCAGGATGGCCTGATCTTTACCTGATAAGGATATTTTCAAGAGCACAGAGAAAGATTTTTATCCTGGTGTCAGCCTTACCCAGTCTCAAAAGCTTCTCTAACTTACCAGAAGACAAGGAATTGTTATGACAAAGCTGGCAAAACTTTAGCTGTTTTTATAAAAAGCTGCTTTATGAAAGATTGTATTCTATTGTACACTAAACCACCTCTTTCCCTGCAGATCGGAGAATACGTGTTCGTCATCTTCATGAGCATTGAGCTGAACCTGAAGATCATGGCAGATGGTCTGTTCTTCACTCCCACTGCAGTCATCCGAGACTTCGGTGGCGTCATGGACATCTTCATCTACTTAGTAAAACTCCATTCTCAGCTCTCCTGTGAAAAACCCACTTTCCGACACATGTGAAAGGCAGCCTTCTAGCTGATTACTCACTTCTCTAATGAGGCTCTGAAGATTGCATTTTAATGACCCTAAACAGTGTTTTATTTAAATGACCCAGTCATGTCAATTTCATCCTGTTTACTCATTTCAGAAGAATTCTGCCTGTCTCACACAAACATTATTTGCATTTAATATAGCCTACACTTCCACTGCTGACTATTGCATGAGTAATATGTATTGCATTTATATTAATAAAGCAATATAAATATGCCATAGAAAAATAATCTGCAGTTAGTGATTTCACATTCAAGATCAGGATTAAATGAAGAGTTGTGCCCTTTCTGCCCACTCTGTAGGTCAGTCTGATCTTTCTATGCTGGCTACCAAACAATGTGCCTCCTGAGTCTGGTGCCCAGCTCCTCATGATGCTACGCTGCCTGCGCCCATTGCGTATCTTTAAACTGGTGCCCCAAATGAGGAAGGTGGTTCGAGAGGTCCTCAAGGGTTTCAAAGAGATCTTCTTGGTGAGTGAACAAATCGGCCCACTTCCTGCCTGTAGTTGCTCAATGACAGGAGAACAGAGATGGCTGGCTATTTATTAATTCTTCTAAAAGATATATTTTTTTGTACCTTTTTTTTTTTGCATTTATAATTTCATTTTAAATTATTTTTCAGTGTCTTTTTGCATCATTATTTCAATAGATGATATTTTGGAACGAGGTTTGTGTTCTGAGTACATAAACTTTGATTTAAATTGTTTTGTGGCATGACCCCTTTAATTGAAAATCGAGAAGCTCTCTTCTTTGGAGTAGTGGAATGCAATGCATGAACTCAACAGTATTTGTCTAGGAGATTTCTTTATGGACCTTCTTTATTAAAGCTTTGCTCCCCTTGGGTACTTTTCTTTGAGCTTATTATAGGGTTACTGTATATGAGAGTAATGCACTGACCATATTTTGTGGGAAAGCCATTTTGCTGTAGACCGGATTATTGATTTCCCAAACAGGTCTCTATTCTTCTTCTGACACTAATGCTGGTGTTTGCAACCTTCGGGGTGCAACTCTTTGCTGGAAAACTTGCCAAATGTAATGATCCCCATATCTCCAGTAAGGTACAATGTAATTCTTACAACTTTTCAAACTAAGTTCGGAGTGGATGCACTTCTGCACTTCACTAAAATTTTGTGCATTGTGTACTTTTTCAGGAGGACTGCCATGGCATCTTTAGAATCAATGTGAGCATTTCAAAGAACCTGAATTTAAAGCTCAGGCCAGGCGAGAAGAAACCAGGATTCTGGGTGCCAAGAGTTTGGTATGAAATGGAAAAAGAATGTTCTCTATAGTTTTTTGTTGTTGTTGTTTTTCAAATGTTCAAATTTAGTGTACAATAATACAAAATAAAAATGTATTTTTGATATTTATTAGACTAAAAATTTTTTTTTTTTACAAATGATTAGAGTTCAGTTTCATTTAAAAGCACAGAATAATTAATCACAAACGGTACCTGTCACATCTTCAGTGTTGAGGTCTTTTTGAGAAATCCCTGTAGTAACATCTCATCTGTGACAGCACAAACCAGTATGATAAATGCTCTCATCAGATAAACAGCACCACATTTTCATCATGTTTCATATGTATTTTCCCCATAAGCAATAGTCAGTGTTGCAGTGCAGTTGTACGGTTTGTCATGGGCACAGAGCAGGGGGCTGATATATCCTTCCCTCAGGCATAAACACAAACAACACAATCATACACCCACACACCAATGAGTCTGTTATTGCTCTGGAGATGTGTGGCAACACAATGGCAAATTATTTGTGAGACGTTAAATAATGAAGACCAGCAAAAGACACACGTGGGTCCATAGCCGTTCTAGAGCAAGCAAGGTTTCTGCTAATGCTGAATAACAGAGAGAGAGAGAGAGAAAGGTTGTTGCTCTTTTATCTTTGAGCGCTTTGCGTGGTAACAGGAAAAAAGCTAGGCGTTTGATCCTCTTGGTATTGTGTTCGTGTTCAGCCCATAGAGCAGTGTGTCTCCAGTCCGCTCACATACACACACACACGCACACATATTTGTTTTTGTGAAAAGTGGGGACATCCCATAGGTGTAATGGTTTTTATACTGTACAAACTGTATGTGATATTGCCCTACACCTAACCCTACCCCTTAAAGGAAACTTTGTGCTATTTCAGATTTTCAATACACTCCGTTCTGTGTGATTTATAAGCGTCTTGAAAAGTGGGGACATGGGGTAATGTCCTGAAAAGTCACTTTCTCCTTGTAATACCTATGTCATACCCTTGTCATTATACAAATTTATGTCCTAATTTGTCACAAAAACGTGTGCACACACGCACGCACACAAACACACACACACACACACACACACACACACACACACAGACAGACAGACAGGCAGGCAGGCAGGCAGACAGACACCATTACATTTTGGTACATTTTATACCTGAGATTATAATAAGGGAACAGCTGAATGTTTTTTGTTGTTGTTGTTGTTGTTTTTCCTCTTGTTGTTGTTGTTTTTATTTATTTATTTTTTATGTTTTAAGAGCACTGGTACTTTATCTTTAACTCAGAAGATGAGTTGACAAAATTATTTAAGTCACATTTTAAAAATGCTTTCTGAATGTTCTTGGTTTCGTGTCATTGCTTTAAATGTGATTATAACAATTAATGTCTGGTTCATATTTCAATAAAATAAAATACAATTTTAGAGTCAACAATGTTTTTCCATTGTGATATTATTTTCATTACCATTACATACTATAATGAAAATCATTCTTTGCAAATACATTGTATGCTTATAATTATACTTTACACATATACTTTACATTTTAAATAATATGTAATTATTTTTTTCTGCCTTACAGTAATAAGAATTAATTTTTTTTTTTTTTTCAAAACAGAAAGTTATTGAGAATTTCGGGAGCAAGGAGAAAGTAAATGTGCTCATGAAAATGTCACAATGGAAAATAAAAACATGCTTAATATTCTAAGATATAATTTTATATTTTACTTTTGATTTAGGGGTGACATTTTTTAGACACAAATAAAAATGTCAAATATCTCTTGAACTGCTCTTTTTAGGGCAAACCCTCGAAACTTCAATTTTGATAATGTGGGCAACGCCATGCTGGCTCTGTTTGAGGTGCTGTCACTGAAGGGCTGGGTGGAGGTGAGAGATGTCATCATACACAGAGTAGGACCGGTAAGTTACTTTTATTAAGACACTAAACTGTGTACTGAACTGACTGATCATGACTGCACTGTTTAGGACATTTGATTGTCTCTTAAAACAGATTCATGGCATCTACATCCACGTCTTTGTGTTCTTGGGCTGTATGATCGGACTTACTCTCTTTGTTGGTGTTGTCATAGCCAACTTTAATGAAAATAAGGTATGGCAGTTTTCTTACTGTTATCTGATGAGTAACTACAGTAGGCTGTTGTTGACGGATCCCTGATCAGGTGTGTTGGATGTGTTTGCTTAGGGCACTGCTCTTTTGACCGTGGATCAGAGGAGATGGGAAGATTTGAAAAGTCGACTGAAGATTGCTCAGCCCCTCCACCTCCCCCCACGCCCAGGTAACGTCTCGGTTACGTATGTAACCCTCGTTCCCTGAAGGAGGGAACGGAGACGTCACGTCGGTGACCGACGAATTGGGATCTCGCCAGCGAGACCAATCCACTTCGAGTGTAACTAAATAAGCAATTGGACATTGGCATGCGGATTCCGCATCTGGCTGCCACACCCCGCAGCGTGGGTATAAAAGGTAGCAGGTGCACTGCATTAATTCATGCTTTCGCTGAGGAGCTGAGCCGGTGACCCAGCAGCTCAGCAGTGGTACAGCAACTGTGGCGACGTGACGTCTCCATTCCCTCCTTCAGGGAATGAGGGTTACATATGTAACCGAGACGTTCCCTTTCAGTCGGTCACTACGAGTCACGTTGGTGACCGACGAATTGGGATCCCTACCAAAGCGCCACAGGAGCTGCCCCCTGCAGTGCCCTGTGTAGGCTTCCTGGTCCTTCCTATAAGGCAGACGATAGGACCGGACTCTACACAGAGAAGGTCAACTACTGCTGTTCCTTGAGCAACCCAAACAGTAGGACTTGGATAACACTGGGAAAGCGTGCCCTTCCAGCTGGAAGAGGCACACTGCGGAGTCACCTCCTCCCAGAGGGGGTTAAGTGACATTTACTCATGTAAAGTAACCCCGTAGAGCCATATTGCACTTGGAAGTCTCTGAGATGGCACAGGCTGCATTATTTAGAGACAGCAGAACGTGGTCTGCCAGGGAAACACGGCTCTAGTAAGTATACCGTGGAATACACATATGGGATTCCCAACAGGGTCACTCATATGGGCACTGGCCTCACACCAGATTTCAAGGCCTGGCGCCGGATGCTCCACCACGTCTGGCCACCGGAGTACTGGAGCACTCTACAGGGTTTGCCCGGTCAGGGAACTCTCTGGAGAATTTAGGTGTTAAGGACGCCGCAAGCTGACTCTGAACCGGGCCTCTCAGTGCCACTATCCGTTTGAGGTGAGAACACAGGAGGAAACTGGTTCGACACGCAGGCTATAGAACCTAGTGAACGTGTTAGGAGTCGCCCAGCCCGCAGCTCTACAGATGTCTGCTAGTGAGGCACCATGAGCCAGCGCCCAGGACGATGCAACACCCCTAGTGGAGTGAGCACGCAACCTGAGCGGGCAAGGCACACCTTGTGCTTCATAGGCCAAGGTGATGGCATCCACTATCCAGTGGGCCATCCTCTGCTTGGAGACAGCCTTCCCCTTCTGCTGTCCTCCGTAAACAGACAAAGAGCTGTTCTGAGGTCCTGAAGCTCTGAGTTCTATCCACGTACTGCCACAGTGCGCGTACAGGACAGAGCAAAGCTAGGGCTGGGTCTGCCTCCTCCAGGGGCACTGCTTGCAGGTTCACCACCTGGTCCCTGAAGGGAGTGGTAGGAACCTTGGGCATGTAGCCGGGCCGGGGTCTCAGTGTTGCACTGGAGTCAACCGGCCCAAACTCAAGGCACGATTCGTTGACCGAAAATGCCTGCAGGTCCCCCACCCTCTTGATCAAGGCCAATGCAGTCAGGAGTAGGGTTTTCATAGAGATAAACGTTAACTCGACTGACTGCACAGGCTCAAAGGGGGCAGCTTGTAGGGCTCTTAGCACCAATGCCAAATCTCAAGAGGGTAGGAAGGGAGGCCTAGGAGGATTTAACCTCCTGGCCCCCCTAAGGAACCTGACGACCAGATCATGCTTCCCCACCGATCTCCCCTCTATGGGGTCGTGGTGGGCGGAAATAGCAGCAACATAAACCTTAAGGGTAGAGGGGTACAGCCTACGCTCCAGCCCTTGCTGCAAGAAGGACAGCATGGCTCTGATCGAACATCTCCGGGGGTCCTCACAGTGAGAGGAACACCATTCGACGAACATGTTCCACTTCAGCGCATAGGCCCGTCTTGTGGACGGTGCTCGTGCTGAAGCAATTGTGAATGCTACCTCCTGGGGTAGGTCACCTAGAACCTCCGCGTCCCGTCCAGGGACCACACATGAAGTTTCCACAGGTCCGGACATGGGTGCCCCGTCTCTGAGAAAGCAGAACCTTTCTCAGAGGAATCGGCCAGGGAGGGGCTGTCGTGAGGAGCATGAGTTCCAGGAACCTGTTCCTCGTCCTCCCTGATCTTGCACAGTGTCTGTGCTAGCAGGCTCACTGGGGGGAACACATATTTGCGCAGGCCCCAGGGCCAGCTGTGTGCCAGTGCATCTGTGCCGAGCGTTGCCTCGGTTAGGGAGTAGAACCACTGGCAGTGGGTGGTTTCTGGAGATGCAAACAGGTCCACCTGAGCAACTCCGAACCGTCTCTAAATCAGCTGGACTGCCTGGGGATGGAGTCTCCACTCTCCTGGAAGTTGCGACATGTGATGGGAGCGTACACCGCCTTACCGGTTGATGTACGCAACGGTCGCAGTGTTGTCTGTGCAGACCAGAACGTCCCTGCCCCGAAGGTGCCCTCTGAGGCGACTCAAGGCAAGGTGTACTGCCAGCAACTCGAGGCAATTGATATGCCAACCCGTCCATACCTCTGACACTGCATGCCCGTTGTACGTGGCTCCCCAGCCGGTGGCCGAGGCATCCGTGAATACCACAGCATGCCTGGATACCTGCTCCAGGGGCACGCTTGCCTGAAGGAATGAGGGATCTGTCCGCGGGCTGAAGGTTTTGCGGCAAGCCAGTGTAATCTGAACCCGGTGAGTACCGCGTCGCAACACCCACCTCGGGACTCGGCCATGGAGCCAGTGCTTTAGCGGTCTCATATGGAGCAGACCAAACGGAACTATCACCACAGCTGCAGCCATATGCCCCAGGAGCCTCTGAAAGAGTTTCAGTGGGACCGCCGTCCTGCCTGATAAAGTTCAGTTCACAGCACTGACTGAGCATGTTCCTGGGTGAGGCGTGCTGTCTGGTTGACAGAGTCCAACTCCACGCCGAGAAAAGAGATCCTCTGCGTTGGCACGAGTTTGCTCTTTTCCCAGTTGACCCGAAGACCCAACTGGCTGAGGTGCCTGAGCACCAAGTCCCTGTGTGCACACAACTGCTCGCGAGACTGTTTGAATATGAGCCAGTCGTCGAGATAGTTGAGGATGCACACACCCCGTTCTCTCAAGGGAACAAGGGCCGCCTCTGCGACTTTGGTGATAGGGACAGCCCGAAGGGCAGGACCTTGTACTGATACGCCCAACCCTCAAACGCGAACCGCAGAAATGGCCTGTGCCGCGGGAGGATCGAGACATGAAAGTATGCGTTCTTCAGGTCGATCGCTGCAAACCAATCTTGGGGACGGACGCACCGGAAAATGCGTTTCTGCGTCAACATCTTTAATGGCAGCTTGTGAAGTGCACGGTTCAAAACTCGCAGATCCAAGATCAGTGGTCGTAACCCACCGCTTTTCTTGAGCACAATGAAGTAAGGGCTGTAAAACCCCGATTCATATCGGCTGGAGGGACCGGCTCTATCACATCCTTCGCCAGCAGGGGCATCGACGGCCTTGACTGAAGTGAACCGGATGCCTCTGAACCTGGGGGTGGAACACAGTGACCCGGACCAGGGCCTGTGACGGCAGGGGGCGGGGTCTGGGTGTGAAGTGACACTCACCTGATTCCTCCTCGTGCGGGAGAAAGCGCAGGAGCCCGGCTTGAGGCGTGTGACGCCATGAAGCGGGGACTCGAGTGCCATGAATGGGTAGGAGGGGTGCTCTTGGGCAACCCACTGCTGCCTGCTGGTGAGAGAGGAGGAGGGAAGTGATCCCGTGATGCACGGTTCACCACTCTCCTCCTCTTGAGACCCAGAGACTGAGGAAACTGCTCTTTTATTGAAGTTTTGGGTACCGCTGGCTGCTGGCAAACGAAACAAAAGATTCTCCACCCGGCCCTCCTCCAGGGGAGGGAGTGGTGCTGTCACCATCTCCTCCATCTCTGGGTTGCCCGTCTCAGGGCCTCTTGCACTTGCGCTTACCGCCAGGTTTGGCGGGGCCTGGACGGGCTGGGCGTCCTGCCTGCGGCCGGCTACACGAGCGGGGGTGGCCGCAGCGTTGCCAAAAAGACCTGTCTGCGACACGGGAGCATTCAGGAACTGTACCTTCTTGTGCTCCTTCATGTCTGCTAGACACAGCCAGAGATGGCACTCCTGGACCACTAGCGTGGACATCGCATGACCCAGAGACTGTGCAGTCACCTTCGTCGCTCGAAGTGCAAGGTCTGTTGCAGCACGCAGTTCATGTAGAACTGCCAGGTCGTGGCCACCCTCTTGCAGGTCTTTCAGGGCTTTGCAGTAATGCCATGGCGTGGAGGGCAGAAGCCGCCTCCCCACAAGCTCTGTAATCACTGCCAATTAGGCCTGACGAATACTTGAGGGGAGACACGGGTCACCCCGCAGAGTGGTAGCGGCTGTTGGACACAGTTGCATGGCCACAGACCCCTCCACCGAGGGGATGCCCATCTCGGAGTTGCGTAATAGACAAAATGTCAACATGGTGGAGTCCTTCTTTCTGCCTCTGCCACGATCCAGCGTTCGTCCCGGCACCCAGGGCGGCACACATTCTCGGCGGCCCGGAAAAGCATAGCCGTCATCTCTGGTTCTGGCTCGGACAATGTTACCACACCCGAGAGTCCCCACAAGTCATGTCCCCACAAGAAGAACATGCACCATCCACGAAAGCTTCCTCAGTGTGCTTAATGCCCAGACACGTGAGGCAGCGATCGTGACCATCCTGAGGTGCAAGGAAACGACCACACCCAGAAACGCACGGGTGGTAAGACATCTTTAAAAAGACGCGATCACCCGTGTTGCTCTTTTAGAGAAATTGCTCTTTTAGTGCTGAAGTGTGGCTTTCTGCACGGTCTTGTTGAAGCCGGGAGACCGTGACCACCGCTGCTGTCGCCGTCACGCCCACACTCGCTCGTTCTCTCTGCAACACCGAAGTAGAGAGCAGTAGTGATGCACCACCGCTCGGCTCCGAAGCGAAATGATGAATTAATGCGATGCACCTGCTGCCTCTTATACCCGCGCTGCGGGGTGTGGCAGCCAGATGCGGAATCCGCATGCCAATGTCCATTGGCTTGTTTAGTTACACTCGAAGTGGATTGGTCTCTCTGGCGAGATCCCAATTTGTCAGTCACCGACGTGACTCGTAGTGACTGACTGAAAGGGAACTGCTCACTTGAGGTCTATAGAAATAAAATGTAAATTGTGCACCACCATAATGTTGCTCTGTTGTAGTTTGTGCCATCATGTGTTTGAGAATATAAAAGTAGCAAGAGAAACAATTTAGTGATATAGTTTAATTACGTTGAAGTATAAACTGCATCAGGTTTTTGATTCAAAGTCATAATGCTCATATTTTCTCTGTCAAAGACATCTAAAGATAATTGAAGCTTCTTATTTCAAAAGGAATTTGAATCCTCCAAAATGGTCAAACAGCCACAAAGCGACATGTTGGTGGTGCACAGATAAACGTCACCAGAGCAGCGAGTGTATTATTCAGCAACAGCTTCTCAGTCTCTCATCTCTTTCTTTCTCTCTTTTTTCCTCTCCCTCCCTCCATCTTCCACTCTTCCTCTCCTGGCTAATGAGCCATCCCTGCTTTGCATGTGTTTCCTGAAGCATTTAATCAGCTCTCCTCTGCTGTAGTATGGAGAACAAACTAAATTTAAGCTTTCAGCGGTGGGTACACCCCCAAGGCAATCACACACTTGATAATAACCACTCCACTTTTGAATCAGAAGTTATAGCTGCCTGTAGTATGAATGAGTTTGGGCTCTGTGGGCACTTCGGAGCCAAAGAGAGAAGAGCGATTCTCTCTGTCTCCCATAGATTGACTGACTGATTGATTTGGCAGTCTCAGGCTCTGCGGTGACGGAGGTGGCTCGTTATGTTTTTATGTTAGACTGCCGTTGACTCGCCTGGAAACAGACACTTCAAAGACATGTTTCATAACAGCAGGAAAGAATAAACACAATTATCATAGTAGGCAATTATCCAGGCATATTTTATATGGCAATTAGACACAAAATAATGCTTCAATCTACTGACAAGTGTGCATATTTGATTGATACGTTTTGAACCAAACTCCAAAGGCTGCAATGGACAGATTTTTGGTACTTTTCTATTCTTATTCAGTCATTAAGTACATCTGAGTTGTTCAATTATCATTTTAACCAATAGGAAAACATGCAGCAGTTCTTTGTAAATTACAATAGAATTGTTCATCTATGCTGCCTTTGTAAACAATGGGCTGAACCAATGGCTTTTCGCTATCAGCATGGAAGCAGCGTGCTCTTCCTCCGGTACTGATAACTGAAATCTAATTTTGTTCAAACAAAACAAAATGCATTTTGTGGGCCACACTGCAAGTTATGCAACCTTTCTAATTAAATGTTCCCTCAAAGAGCGATCAGATTTGAATAATGGTTTACTTCCTTTCTTTTTACTTCTTCTACCACTATCAAGCATAATTAACATCCATATATTCAACCGGGCAGAGCAGTCTCAAAATTACAACAATTACTACTACTACTACTAGTAGTATTTAACTGTTTATTTATTTATGTATTTATGTAATTTATTTAGTTAGTTAGTTGGCCAGGAGAGGTGTGCTAAAAAATTTTCTAAGCAATTTATGATTTTTGAGTAGCCGATGAAACATACAAAAAAAAAAAAAAAAAAACATCTTCCAGCAAAAGTGTTATTTTTAAAAGTAAAACCATTGAAAATGCAGTCATTCAAATGAAGCTTAAATAAAATGCAATTATTATATGAAAAACTAAAACTTAAAAAATAGAAATGTTGCCTCTGCAACTAACTGAAATAAGTTGAAATTATTAAGTACTAAAATGATTAAAGATGAATAAATATAATGAAATAAAAAAAGTAATAAAAATGATGAAAGCCCATAACCAAATGGCTAAAACTTCAAATTAAATATATAAAATATAAAGTACTGATAAAAAATATAATATAATACTAAAATGACATTGCGGCAATAATGTTCAGTGCATGCCATATAAGAACTAAAATGAGAAATAGCTATAGAGAGCTGTGGACGGCAGTAGGCGGAGCTTCCTTTGTGCTTCCTGCCAGGTAGTCTGCCTCATAGAATAACAAAAATCAATACCTTAGTCAGCACTCGGCAGAGTAACCACATCAATTCCAACTCCATTGAAACCAGCTTCAAATAATCTGTCTGTGCTTTGTGGCTGTTGAAATGAACTTGTGATTACAGTGTATGATGAATGCCACTCAGACCGCGTGACCTTTAGCTAAAAGACAGCAAAACGATGATGTAGCGGATCTCTAAGCAATGCCAAGGGTAAAGCTCTTACCGAGTGCATTGAATGAACAGTTGAGATGATTTTCTCTCAGCAAGTCTTTTAATTGATGATAAAGGAGAACGTAGAGATTATTGTGAAGGTCAGGGAATTTTAACCAGGTCTTTGTTTTATAACCACAGCACCGGATCATTCAGAAAAGAACTAATTTTCAGTTCTTTCAAAGCTGAAATTCTTTCTCTTCCATTTGCAGAAAACGGTGGATTCCGTGCAAAAATGTATGACATTACCCAACATCCTTTTTTCAAGCGTGGTATTGCAGTGCTGGTGTTAGCACAGTCTGTCCTCCTGTCTGTTAAGGTGAGGAGGGTTACAGCAAAAACATTTTTACTTTATTTCTGCACTAAAATGATCATTTCATTTTTGTGTATGTATTACAGTGGGATGAACTTCACCCGGTTACTTTTCCTTTGGCCACAATGTCTGTGGTTTTCACGTTCATTTTTGTTCTGGAGGTAAAGCTGTTACAGTATATATTTCCAATTCTGCTTGCTGTTCTTTCATGAGTCAGCCCAAGCCAGATTTCTTTCCAGCCACAATAAAAGTTTTAGAATTCACCAGAGGCCTCACAGTTCATGAGGTCTTTCGTAAGTATTGTACGGTCATGACATAATTAAATTTGCTCTGCCGCAGGTGACTATGAAGCTGATAGCTATGTCACCAGCTGGATACTGGCAGAGCAGGAGAAACAGATATGACCTACTCGTCACTTCCCTGGGAGTCATATGGATCATTTTGCACTTTGCTTTACAGGTACATACTAAAATGTTATGCATTTTCAAAGGGTTTTGTACAACACACCTTATATATATGTAAAGATTAACATAATATACTGAAACAACAGCTTAAATTTTGGGGTATTCTGATAAATGTTATTTTATTTTAAACTTTATTAAACATGGTAAAAATCTTCTACCAATTAAAATTTTTTGTGAAACTCAAATATTTACAGTAATTCCAGAATTCTTTTTGAAAAACAGAACATAACAGTACCTTTGTTTTAAGGCACTTACATTTATGAACGTTTCTGTAAAATAAAATAATTTCAACAAAAACTGAATCTGAACATCATCAATTATTATACCAAAGATTATGTAATTTCTAGTGAGCTCCGATACCAAATTAAATCCAATTTTCAGACCAAAAGGCACTCTTGTTTGAACAGTCAAAAAAACAAATGATCTGTTGTTTCAATGTCAGATTCACAAAAAGTACAGTTGTTATAATTTTAAAGTAATATAGTTTTAATTTTTGTTTTTAACTTTTGTTTTGTTGATTTAAATGTGCTTTATACTGTAAATAAACACATTTATTTTTCTTTAGAATGCTTACACATACATGATGGGCACCTGTGTGATAGTATTCAGGTTTTTCACCATATGTGGGAAGCATGTAAGTATGCATAAATATTTACATAAAATATGTGAAATAACATGAGAATTACAGTGCATTTTCCTCCACGACCGAGCTGTCTTGTATTTACAGGTGACGTTAAAGATGCTTCTGCTAACTGTGGTCGTCAGCATGTACAAGAGTTTCTTTATTATCGTGGGCATGTTCTTGTTGTTGCTGTGCTACGCTTTCGCCGGTGTCGTCCTCTTCGGCACCGTCAAATATGGCGAGAACATTAACAGGTAAGCCGTCTTTGTGACACATGGAGGCAGTGATTGGACTGTGTCAGATTTGTAACACACTTACTACCCACGGCGCTGATATAATTGGTGTTGTCTAAACGTTTTGCTCGAATGCCCTACTTGCATTTGAGAGAATCAATTTTCAGGTACAGCTGACAGCATGAGAGGAAGTGACTCTGCGTGAGCTGTTACTTTTTCCTCTCTCGCCAACAGGCACGCAAACTTCTCCACTGCGGGGAAAGCCATCACTGTACTGTTTCGAATAGTCACAGGTGAAGACTGGAATAAGATCATGCATGACTGCATGGTAAGAGATTGGATGGCAGCCCCGTTCTGATCACAAGCAAGCTTGCTCGCTGTGAAAATCATTTAAAAAAAACAGTAAACAATTCAGTTTAAATGAATCAGATAGAATTGCAAATATAAGTGTACAGCGTCTGGTTTCATTCAACATGCTTCTGAATGATTTCTGTTACAAACACATCAGCTGCGAGTCCCATGTGTTGATTATGTTTGTTTATTGGCCTCGTTCCCCAGGTGCAGCCGCCATTCTGCACTCCGGACAAACATCGCTACTGGGAAACAGACTGCGGCAACTATGCTGGCGCCCTCATTTACTTTTGCTCCTTCTATGTCATCATTGCTTACATCATGCTCAACCTGCTCGTAGGTAAGCACCTCTTTCCCCTGACTGCCGACACAATATCCTGTTCCATCTCCTAGGGTGGCATCTAATTTCCTCCCGCTTTAGACACTAACCAAACTAGCTCATAAAATACAATATCCCTGCCCATTCTTCTTCCTGACGTCCTTCCATGTTTATTATCTCTATTTTTGCCAGAACAGAGTGGTTCCTCCCTCCCGTAGCTCAGCACTGGTCACTGCTGAATATGAATGAGGCTTTGAATCACTTTGGGTCAAAGCCTGTTTAGTCTGTCTCTATTCCTCTCGGTTTATGGACTGTATAGATGTGCACACTTTCTAGTCATCAGCATATGTTGTGGTGTGCTCGTGTCCCCAATAGACATATTTAAAAACAACATAATTTTGTTGTTTTTATGTATTTATATTTTTTATTCATTTTTATTTCCGTTTTAATTTTAGTTATTTTAGTACATCAAGTTAGTCTAAATGAAAGTGAGAAATGTTGCTTTGGAAACTATAATAAAATAAGGTTTGAGTTTTTTATTATTATTTTTTTTTTAATTTATTTATTTTTATAAATGGTTTTAGTTTTAGTTAACTATAATAGCCCTGACCTGCACTAACTAGTTTCAACCAGCATAATCTTGATAGTCCTAGATGGTCTTTTTCAGCAGGGTTAGGCCCACAACACTCTCTACAGTACACCACGAGTGTGTAACTCGCACATCACTCAACTTTATGCTCTGAAACATGTCATTGAGGGTGTTAGCTAGTTGCATTCCCAGTGTTGCCACAAGAGCTGCTATAGTGGGTATTAGCATTAACCATCAACATTTTATAGCCTGAAAAGAGGCATTCGAAGGTAACTCTATTGCCCCCTTGAGGTTTATTACAACCACAGCAATGCAAGAAGGCATGTCAAGTATGTACAACAGGATCATGTGCTTGCAATGCATCAGCCAAGCATTCGTGTCTGCATTTGCACACTTGTTTAGAGTCTGTTTTCAGTCTTTTACTTATGTTCTGAGAGCCTAGCTGAAAGCTATCCCAACCATTATCACTTTATTTCCCCCTCAGCCATCATTGTGGAGAATTTCTCTTTGTTCTACTCCACCGAGGAGGACCAGTTGCTAAGCTACAACGATCTGCGTCACTTCCAGATCATTTGGAACATGGTGGATGACAAGCGGGAGGTGAGGAGGAGGAGGGGACGTGCCTGTGATCAGCGGCTGTCAGCGGGGATGATTTTGAGTTAATACCCGCGTGTGCTCTCCGCACCGGCTCTGAAGCCGCAAATGAATGAATCACACGCATCGACATTCTCACCTCCAAATTGTAATTGGAGGTTATTACTGCCTGTCACAGATAGCGAGAGGTGTTGAGCTGTCATCTTCATTAGGTGGAAACAGCCTTATTGAGAGCAGCAGAGAGAAGTACGTGCAGATTTGACCTCCTCCTGTAGGATCAGTAATATCTGCTCGTGTATATTTGAGTTAAATGAGGCACACCAGTCATTTTCTGGCCTTAATGAATCAACCAGCGGTGCTGGGATCAGCTACAAACACTTGAGGCCATAAGACTAACAGCTGAGCACAGGAAGGACTTTGTCCCTAATTAGACACATGAGCTCTGCTCTAAAATCTAGTGAGCTTCCTCAATGCCTGCTAGCCTTCTAAGACCGCACAAACCTCACAAAGCTGATTTAGAACACTCTACATAGGCAACAACAACTTTTGACTAGAGTTTCCATTTGGCTGAAAACCAAAACTGTGAACCGCCTGTTCTCAGGTGTTAATTTACACCAATCAGTAATAGTAGTAATAGTAAAATAGTTAAGTTCTTTGGCAATGAACTGCCTCTTGATATTTCAGCCCCAAAAAAATTACATATTGTTACTCCAGCATCATTTTTGATCACTCTGAAGCTGACATATTCACCTGTTGTAGCTTATCCAAGTTATGTGCACAAAATAGACTGATTTCTGATTTGACTGATTTTCAGTTGCCAAATTTTCAGTGAATTTCAATAAAGTTTGCTGTTAGCGTGTTGCAATACTATAATATGCAAAACAACAGTGCATACAATAATTTCCAAAACTGACCATTTTTCATATTTCTGTTGACTTCTTCACCATTCATGTTTTTTGAAAACAGGGAGTGATACCGACCTCTCGGGTGAAGTTTCTGCTCCGTCTGCTGAGAGGTCGTCTGGAAGTTGACCTTGACAAAGACAAGCTTCTCTTCAAACACATGTGTTATGAGATGGAGCGTCTGCACAACGGAGGAGATGTCACCTTTCATGATGTGCTGAGGTTAGAAAGGACCATTAGTATTCATTACAGCTCACAAACAAAAGGAATCTTATCACAACAAAACAAAATGTCCTATTTTGATATAGAGGAGTTACTGTCAAAACTAGAAAGAACAAACCCTGAAAGGGCCAGTCTTTCGCTAGTGTTCATATTGGCCACTAAGCTTGTTCAGCAGCTTGTAGGAAGTCATTGATGGCGTATGTTTCAGCATGCTGTCATACCGCTCAGTTGATATCCGGAAGAGTCTTCAGCTGGAGGAGCTGTTGGCGCGAGAGCAGCTTGAATACACTATAGAGGAGGAGGTGGCCAAACAAACCATCCGTATGTGGTTAAAGAAGTGCCTCAAACGCATACGAGCCGTGAGTTCACACAAACACACTCCTGACACTTCACTGATATTTACCCCAATGCACTAAAAACAGATCAGCTATATGACAGTGACTATATTCACACTACATCTCAACATGGCCCGAATCTGATTTCACTTTAATATGTGGAAATAAATCCATATTGTACATTTTTGTTTTCTTTTTGGCTGTGGGTCTTGAACAGTCAGGTGGGAATTTATGCAATACGTCTAACTTTACAATGTGACATTAACTTCCTGTCTGAGTGAGTTTTTTATTTTTCTGCAGTTGTAAATATCTCCAAAGACTGAATATATATATATATATATATATATATATATATATACCAAGACAGTTTATTCATAATACTCCAAATTGGAGAAATTGCATTGCACATTATGATGGAATAACAATATTTACTGAAAAGCTCATTTAAATAAGTTATTTAAATGTGAGGTGGGAAAGTATTTTCTGAGATTTTGCTATTCCTCATTCACAGAAATAGGAATTGGTGCCCGAAATAGCTGCCTGGAGGCGTTGCTTAAACAGGCACTGAGTGAACTGACTTTCCTTGAAAGGGACTTTGCTATCTCTTCTCACAAAGAAATCTGATTTGAGCAGGAAATCACAATTAGGTGCTTTCAGCTTGCCAAAGTCAAAGCTATAACCTCACACAGATCCACTTATAGGATCACTGATATAACTGCTGATATTCAGTTAAGTTGCCTTTATTGTCATTGTTCAATAGAATTAATCCCATATCAGCATAGTGGCAGATAGAAGCTGATATTAGTCATGGAGGATGAGCCGAATGAAAACACTGACACCACCTTCCTCCTTCAGAAGCAGCAGCAGTCATGTAGCATCATTCTCAGTCTGAGAGAGAGCCAACAGCAGGACCTCCGACGCCTGCTCAACCCTCCCAGCATTGAGACCACCGTCCCCAGTGAGGAAACCAATGCCCATAACCAAGACAATCCCACTCAACCAGAGGTAACCCTAACAGTGTCTGTTCTTCAGAGACTCTGTGTGTCTCTGAGTCTTCATTCTAATGAAATGATTTGAAATGACTGACCCAGCAGAACAGCGGCCTGCAAACCTTACTGAGCCCCACCCTGTCCGACCGCAGCGGATATCGCCAGGACTCCGCTGACCGACCCCAGAGGAAGCTGGGACAGTGGCGACTTCCTGCAGGTCAACACCAAACACTCACACTATTTAACATGCTCTTACATTTACAAAAGTGTTGCTTTTATCCAATGTCCTATATGCACATTGACGTGTTTGCGTGGCTGGTTAACCCGTGACTCACATCGCAGTCTTGTGTTTGTCCCGCAGGGCGCACGAGTGTGAAGTCCATGGTGTGTAAAATGAACCCTGTGAGTGATGAGGCCTCCTCGGGGTCAGAAGTCAAGAAGTGGTGGACTCGCCAGCTGACAGTGGAAAGTGACGAAAGCGGCGATGACCTCATTGATATCTGAAGCAAAACTGTGTGCTAATTTTTTCAGGTTTTTCTCTTAAGAAAGGATCATTCAGCTAAATCTTTTGTATTGGCTTCTTATATGGCATAAGCCATGATCCTCTGTTAGATTTAAGTAGGCGAGTCTACGCTGCTTAAAGCATCACCTGCACCCGTTCAAGCCTCTTTTTGCTTATTAAAAGACAATTAATGTTGGTTTCAACCAAGTTAATGCTCACTCTGCTGTGGTGGAAAATGTTCATTGAGCATTGTTTTATCATTAAGAAATGTCTTTGATGAAAGAGCAGCTGTAAAGTGTCCTCAGGAAGTTTATGTAATGTAATATAAGAGTCTAATAATCTGAAATCTAGATGTAATGGTTAGGGAATTCACATGCTTTATGTGACACACCTAACCAAAGCCATAGCGTTCTCCTTGTTTGTCTTTGTGCCACCATAATTTGTCTTCATTACATGGGTGTTTGTAAGAGCCACAATTATCTTGTGTTTTAAAACTGTGGGCTTACATTTTATAAAATGCAACTACTTGCTTACATTATGGCAAGACAGTGAATGTAACTGTTTTATGTCTACGTGACTGTGATTTTTTCAGATGTTTAATTATAATAAAGCTACATATGTACGTTATAAGATTAATTTAAATAATATATTAAAATAATGTACTTAATATATTTTGTAAAAATGAAAACTGCAGCAATTATTGCGTGCTTTTAAATTAAAAAGTGTCTGTGATACTACCAGAAGTGGTTGTATTGTATATTTTAAGCATTTTAATCATCAGGAAGATCTGAAAAGAACTATGCACATATAAAGAATAATTACTGGAAGAACAAAGTTAATTATTTACAACAGCTGCAGTGTCCATGTATATTTGATTAAGAGAGTTCAGTTATAAACCTACAGGGACAACAGACAAACAGCAGAAGAATGAAGGTTTAGACATGCATCTATAGAGAGCTCAGAGGTAGTGTTTGCATGCTACTGACAGCACATATAGCATCTTTAAATGACATGCATCAAAAGAGAGGACAGCCATTAAAGGTTCAAAGAGTCTACGTCCACAGCTCGATGGGCATTATTCCCTCTTTAGAGTTGAAGGAAGGGAAAAGGTTCTCTTCAGACAGAAAGTACAAGGGAAATTGGACCAGAAAGCCTCGTATCTTCTTCAGTTCGGCGCAGGCCTGTGCTGGGTCCTCTATAGCCATGCAAGGACGTGACATGTAGTCTCTCAGAATCTTATAGTTCAGGACTGCATCAGTGGGCAAACATCTGAAGACCTGCACAGATAGTCAGTGATGGTGACTATTCCCAATTAAGCATGTATATATATATCTGATATAAAATACCAGATCTGCAGCAATTTATCTAATATTAGACTGCAGAATCATTTCAGTGACACAAAGGTAGAATCAGTGCAAGTAAACATCCGGCTCTATTGGCTGAGCCGGTTAATCACATTTCTAAGATCTGTGATAAAAGGAAGCTCTATTCTAAGAATGAATCAAGGGCTATTTAGAGCGTGCGGTGAGGAAGGTCAGTCCTGTGCTCTTTCCTTTTCTGAGTGATTTATTTACCTTGTCATACACACTGGCATTCTTGGCTGCAGTCACCATCCAGACTTCCTTGTAGAATCGGTCACTGATGGGATCACTGATGTCTATACTGTCTCCCAGTAAGCCAAGTACAAGTCTAAAAAAACAGATGGCATTCACATTCAAAATAACACTTTGCAATGTAATACAGCAAAAAATAATACATTTAAATAAATTGGTTAAATGAATCAGTATATAAACTAGTTAAAATTTCACCTGAAAAATCAAAAGAAAAAAAAGAGAAATATTTACCACAGAGATTTTTTTAGAACTGTATTTTAGGACAAATATATATTTTATGCAGTGTATAATGCAGTACATCTACATTATTGTCGTAAGAATTAACTACACATTCCCAACAAAATTAGAATTTTCCAATAAAGCAAAAAATTTGTGATATATTATTTAAATTGATTTGATTAAATGAAGTTCACAACGCAGGTTTGGGAGGAGCCTAATCATCCAGTCCTGCCAATCATCGTTTCGACCGTATATAAGCAGCAGTCAGTGTTCCGTCCAAGCGACTATTCTTCCGGCATAGTGGCCCCGCCCTATTCCGTGAAACATGTCCCACCCTGACGAGCTTCAGCTGTCTTTACACAAAGTCACTATCTGGAGAGAATCCAGCAACTGTACCTCCCACCCACCCTCAAAAGGCTTCCAGTCGACCGTCTAAAAGAGCTAGGCTAGCCTCGTTCAACATGGAGGCCGAGACAAGCTCGAGCTCTACCAGCGTTTGCTCCCCGGCCGCAGAACCTGCACTTGCACCTGGGCCCGCCCCTGCAGCTGTAATCCCCACCCCCCAACCCAATAGGTCTTGCGGCCACGGTCTTAAGCCCTTTGCTTTCACAGGCCAATTCAGCCCCTCAAACACGCTCCCAAGCTCCCACCTTTGCCCTTGCCCACACCATTGTTCCTCCTGTCCAAACCCAACTTTTACCCACCTCAGATTTGCTCAGCCTCGCCCATTCCTCACAAAATCCCGCTCCTGTCCTTCCTCCTCCTACTATCTCCGGAGCACCCCCTAGGGTGAGGCTGCCTCCACAATCGGGTCCCGCTCCAGTCTCTTGTTTGCATCCCCCCTATATTTCCTTATCTACTTCTTTCCTTCTACGAGCACAGAACCCAGCGTGAGGCTGCCTCCGCAAACGGTGCCTGCCTCATCTTTTCCTCCTGTCAGCCTTCCTCTCTCTAACGTTACTCCAGCCCATCCTCCATCCTATACTCTCTACACGACTGTTCCAACAGCAACTCCTGCTCACGCCATTGCCATGGAGCCCCCATCCGTGTCCATTCTGCTTCGCACCCAAATCCTCTCAGGTATGGACGTGGACTTGGCATCTCTTCTATCTCGCATCCCGCAAAAAGATTGCAATCGATCCCTGGACTGTGGCACTTTTTCTGTGACCCTTAAAGATTCAGCCTCTAGCTCCAATCGTATTCTTTCACTCGAGGAATTCGTTCTAGCATTTGGAAAATATACAGACGTAATCTGTTCAGTTTTTCCAAACAGGCGTAAGGAGCTAAATGATTATCTCTCTATTATCGCTGACTTTTCTCTGTCATTCGGTGGCAGCCACTTTTACACTTATCACAAGCTATTTTCAGCTAAATGTGCGACAAGGGTCGCACAGTGGAACCAGTGCCCCTACTGGGGTGCCCTTGACTTCGATTTGTATAATCGTGTCTTCCTCGGCTGTCGTAACATCTCCTGTTGTAATTGTAGGTCTCTCATCCATCAGTCCCTCTCCTGTCCACTAATCACTCAAAATTCTCCGAACCCACAGTCCTAGCCTACCTCAGAATCTATCAAATCTACATCATATGTGCCACAGTCCGGGTCAGATCGCTCTGTCCCAGTTAAAGGTCGTTATTCTTCCATTCCAAATCGCCAAGTTTGCAATAACTTCAACGATTTCCGCTGTTTGAGGCAAAAATGTTGTTTTCTACATGTGTGTAATTTCTGTGGCAGTGTACAAATCTTCAGCAAAAAAACAAAGATCTAGAAAAATACCTCTCTTCTCCTGTGAATGTCTCAATGTTATCTCTTGAGCTAAAAAAATCACCCTGACAAAACTTTTACTTTTACTTTTACTATTTGCTTTCCGGCCTAAAACAAAATTTTGATCCCGGTCTAGAAAGCCTTCCAGATGCCACTTTTGTCTGTAATAACTTACAATCCACCCTGTCAGAACCAGACATCGTAGATTCCCTCCTCGCAAAAGAGGTGGATTCTAATTTTATGATCGGCCCATTTGACCCCCCCTTTATTCTCTTTATGCTATCACGATGTCGCCCAAGCAATTCAACTAATCAAACCCGCTAGCCGCGGAGCATGGTTAACAAAAATTGTCATCACTTCAGCTTTCAAAGTCATGCCATTAAACCCCGATTTCTGGCATCTCTTCAGAGTATACTGGCATGACAAATACTATTTTGCCGTCCGCCTGACTTTCGGTTGTAAAAGCAGCCCAAATATTTTTGACACGCTTTCCCGAAGCCCTGTGCTGGATCCTTGCTAACAATTACAACATCCCCTATCTAATTCATCTGCTAGATGATTTCCTCATCGTATCACCCAGACATTCTCCTCCGGCCGCCCACCTCAGCACAGTTCAAAGAGTTTTCTCCGAACTAGGCATTCCAATTGCATCCGAGAAAACTGAGGGACCCGCCACCTCCCTCGAGTTCCTCGGAATTCGCCTTGATTCAGTCAAATTCCAAGCCTCGCTCCCTAAAGAGAAAATCGACAGAATTTCCAACGGAATTAATAACACGCTCCCAAGCTCCCACCTTTGCCCTTGCCCACACCATTGTTCCTCCTGTCCAAGCCCACCTTTTACCCACCTCAGATTTGCTCAGCCTCGCCCATTCCTCACAAAATCCCGCTCCTGTCCTTCCTCCTTCTACTTCTTTTCCAACTATCTCCGGAGTGCCCCCCAGGGTGAGGCTGCCTCCACAATCGGGTCCCGCTCCGGTCAGAAAATCGACAGAATTTCCAACGTAATTAATAACCATACTTCGGCCACAAGAATTTCCAAACGCGACCTTCTTTCCTTGCTAGGCCACCTAAATTTCGCTATGAGAATCATGCCCCAAGGCCGCCCTATCTCCCACCTTCTCTCTCTAGCATCCTCTGTCCCCGGCTTAAATGATTTAGTCACCCTGAGCAGATCTCAATCTCTGGCATTTGTTCCTTAATCAATGGAACGGCCTCACCTTTTTCTACGACGCCCACGTCGCGCTAGCCACCGACATGAACCTGTTCACCGACGCAGCTCCCTCAGTTGGATTCGGGGGTTATTTCCAAGGTCGCTGGTTCGCTTCCACATTGGCCTCCCGAACTCCTAAATTTGAAACCGTCCATCTCCTCCGCTCTATTCAAGCTCTACCCAATCGACATTATGGGGGAAAGAATGGGCTTCTAACAGCATCCTCTTCCATTGCAACAACTCAAATAAAGGCAGAAGCAGTTCCACGGAAATCATGCCTTTTCTAAGATGTTTGATCTGGACGTCTGCCTGCAACCAGTTAACAATTAAAGCAGTCCATAAACCAGGTTGTAAAAACTCAATTGCTGACTTTCTTTCCCCGTTTTGCCTTTCAGAAATTCAGAACATTAGTTCCTCAGGCAGACCAGTCACCCAAACCAGTGCCTCCTTATTCGGACCTGGCGTTCCAGTAAACCACAATCTCCTACATCTTCACGACTTATCCACCCATCTCATCCTCCAAGCCATTTCTCCAAGAACACTCATACTGGACAGCTTGGAACTGTTTCAAAACCTTTCATTCTCACCACAAGCTTCAATTTCCTGACTTCTCTCTCACAACTGTTTCTTCTTTTGCAACTTTTCTCCACCACTTCAAACAGATCCAACCTGGCTCCATAAAAACATATCTTAGCGGTATCCACTTTTTCCATAAACAAATTTTCTGTCGCCAGTGCCCCGCCATCAACAACCCTCAACTCTCCCTGCTTTTAAAAGGAATTGGAAAATTTTTGTTTTAGATTCTCGCTTGCCCATCACCCGCAAAATATTAAGCAATTGCTTACTCATCCTTCGTTCAGGTTACCACTGTGAAAACACAGCCAGATTACTCGACACCATTTTCATCCTTGCTTTCTTCGGTTTCCTCAGATGCTCCGAATTCACCTGCAATTCCAAATTCAATCCCAGGATCCATCCGGCCTTCTCCGACCTCCAAATACTGGACAACGACACAATTCGCTTTAACATCAAACGTAGCAAAACAGATCAATTAATGCACGGCCATCCAATTTTCATTTCAAACTTACCCACCCCCCTCCAGCCTTACCAATCTGTTGCCCTCTTCTTAGCCCACAGACGTTCTCAAATTCAGTCTCTCACCGATCCCCTTTTCGTAGACGACAACAATAGCCCCATATCCAGACACTGGTTTCAAAAACACCTCAAATCAGTCCTGACTAATTCAGGCATATCAGTAAACCATTACTCCAGTCATTCCTTTCGCACAGGTGCCGCAACTTCAGCCACCCAAAACGGTCTCCCCGAAATCCAAATAAATAACTTAAGCCGCTGGTCTTCAAACGCCTTCCATTCATACATCAGATCAAACCTTTTCCAAATCAGACAAGCACACCAATCTCTCATTCAATAATCCAGCCACCACGCACCTGTCTTTCATTAATCAACAAATTACTTTCGTTTCGCAGAAATAGCAGAGATTCCCCTTTCCCCACCCTCTAGCTCCCATTGCGTCACCTAGCCCAATGTCTCAAAGCAGGGAATTCCCTGTCTCCCAATCATAAATCCCTCAGTCATACAGCCAGAACCGTCGGCTTGCCAACCTCCTGCTGCCGCAGCAGCGACTCTCTCTCCTGCAAACTTCTAAACTTTTCACTGCCGCAGCAGTGAAATTTTTATTTATCTTCTTAACCTTAATCAACCTTTCCACTGCCGCAGCAGTGGCTTTCCCATCCTACAATATTTTAATTAAACAGTTCTCTTCCTTTGTCAAACCCCGCAATATTCCTTAGTCACTACCGCAGTAGTGACAAATCCTCATTAGCTTTTACCCATCAGCAGCGATTTCTTTCTTTTGTTAAGCTTTCCTCTTCACCATAGCAGAATTTTCCCCATCGCTCCTGCAGGAGTGTTTTTTCTCCTTAATGTGTTAAGTAAGTCTTTTGGGGGGAACAAAATTAAAATTCTTTATTTCTCCAGTCGGCGACGAGCTTGCGGACCTTTATAAGCCTTTTTTGGGTTTTTTTTTACTCTGAGCTCAAGTCGAGCCTCGGGTTTCGAGCCTCCTTCACGGACAGCAAGCCAAGTTCGTTTTACCATTACCTGGCAGGACTGAATGGGCAGGCGAACTCGTGAAATGAAGTTCACAACGCAGGTTCGGGAGGAGCCTAATCATCCTGTCCTGCCAATCATCGTTTCAACCGTATATAAGCAACAGTCATTGTTCCGTCCAAGCGACTATTCTTCCGGCATCCCTCAACCACCCCTTCTCCTCCTTTAAATCCCTTCTCTACCTCTACCATTACCTGGCAGGGCTGAATGGGCAGGCGAACTTGTGAAAAGAAGTGTATTAAATATGCATGTTTTAATGGTATTAAGAGTATTTAGTTTAATATTTGAATTTAATGGCAATTTAGCTGCATAATCATGAAAGTAATGGCACAATGCCATAAAAAGTCATAATGTAGGCTTAATTTTCTTAGTTAAAAATGTCAAAATATATAATATGAAGATTTTTTTTCATTGTGGTAAAAATAGTCATAAAATTGGCTTCAGTTATTTCATGAAAAATGTCAAAATAGAACCAGACATTTGTGAGATTCACCCAATGAATATGAATGATGTATTTCACAGAACTGTAAAATCTCCCACTGCAAAGGGAAAACCTGTTGTCATGTAGCTCACGTGTAACAGGAAAGCAGACCTGAAGCACTCCTCCCGTAGAGACAGAGCGAAGCTGCCAGCCTGATAACTCTCTCCATCCATGACAGAGGGATGGAATTCTGTGTCTTCAACAACCACAGCCATTTCACTGTCTCTCTTTCCCAGCATGCTTCTGTCATTGATGTTTGCAGAGCCTAAGCAGATCACAGATACCTATCAGACACTTTCCCTTTTCCTACTATCATGGTTAATGCCTGTGGGGAGCGTGTTCTGGGTTTGTATTGGGTTTGACCTCTACCGAGAGCCTCAAGGACATTTCACTGAACAACACTGAGATTTCTCATTTTTCTTCTTCGAAGCCTATTCATAAGGATAAGAGGATAATTGGAATTGATAAAGACAAACAGGATTTGAGCGACGTTAATGGGATTTTAATAATGCATTTGTGATGATCGAGGAGACAGGCGTGACTTCGCTTTTCATAAACATCTGTTGATGTTTGTTATTCTGCACATGTCCGCACTTCAATGTGTTTTGTGTAAGTGCAGTGCCCCCTAGTGGCAACTATCCGCTTTACATAATGTGCAATTGCAAGATTCTTCTTTGTGTGCACAAACCTAACATAATAATAATAATAATATAATGTATATTACGAGTATAATATTATAATATGATCAAAATTTACATGCAATTATTTACTATTATGGACTATCCATCCGTCCAGGGACTATATACAGGTCAATAATAATAATAATAATAATAAGTTTTTGTTGTTGTCTCTTATACTTACCAAGGCTACCTTTGTATGGTCAAAAATGCAGTAATATTGTGCAATATTATTAATTAAAATGATTAATAATGATAATAATAATAAAAAAACTTTTTTCTTCTTTTTTATAAATCTTGAAATGTCATTTATTCTTGTGATGGCAATGATGAATTTTTCATTTTTACTCCAGTATTCAGTGCCACATGATTCAAAAATTAATGCTATGCTGATAATAATAATATGCTGATTTCATGCTCAAGAGACATATCTTATTATCAATGATGAAAACAGTTTTTGCTGCTTAATCTTTCAAGACTGTGGTACGCTATCATTCAAAAGGTAAGAGTCAGAAGAGTCAAAATTAAAATAACAATAATTCAGTTGATTCAGCAAGGATGCATAATAATAATTTAACACCAAATCAAATTTGTAATAAAAATTTCTGTAATTATATCTTGTGACACTAAAGACTAAAGCAATTGTTGCTTGTCATCACAGTATGCATATCACGGGACATATATTTAAATGAAAAAAATAAAAATCAAACATGTAAATATTTACTTAGAATTTATTTTTAAATATTTTTTTAAAATAAATTTGATTATTAATTTTACATTTAAATATGCAGTATTTTTGTTGTTTTTTTCCAAATATGTCTTAGTCATTTTTATCCAGTAAAAAATTCATATTGTCATCTACTAAATTGAATATCAAGCAGGATGCCTCCACCTATGGTGCAGTTATTACACTGCTACTAATGTTTTCAAATGAAATGATAAAGAATAAAATCCATGAAATGATCTGGCACAAATGGTGCCATTTCCTGAGAACAACCCAACTGTATTTTTCTATATGTGTGTGGGCAGAGTGGCTGACCAATAATGACAGTACAGTCGTCCACGATCATGAGCTTGCTGTGCACATAAATGAGTTCAGTGACCAGACGCCCATCCAGGTCAGCATGAGTGCGCAGACCGCAGAAAGAGATGTACTTGATCCAGCAATCTGCCACTGCAGACAAACACAAATACATACACACATCCTTTCTTCATCTTTGTCCTGTTCTAATGAATTACAATCATGCAATCCACATTTGATGGACATGATCTTAATGTTACGGCTACAGAGTAGGTTTATACTTCTACATACTAGTCTACTTACTCACACATTTGAGCCTCTCAATAATGGAGTGCTCCCCTCGGCACATTGTCCTGTAATGGAGAAAGAAGGGTTTCATTTCATCTGCTTCCTGTCTTGCACCAATCATATGTCTTAAATCTTCTTCACCTGACCAATCACATCACTCGCTGAACCCCAGTGACCACAGCACCCTCTCTGCTCCTCTTACTGTATCTAGCCTAGTTTGAGGGTCCAAGCTGTGGCTGTAATGGTCTCTCTGTAGCCCGTGAGGAGTTAGGGTCTGCTGTTTCCACATTACACACATGTAATTTGTTGCGAGCGGCTGTTCAGGCTGCATTTTTACCCTTAATTGTGGCAATTTGGTGATTACCGAAGACGCATGTTTGCAGGGTTATTACCTGTAATTAAAGTGCATGATTGCTTTGATGGCTTGGCCGCCCCCTGACGAGATGTCACCTTCAAAGCCGGGCAGCAGGGGCATCACCACATAGACCCGAAACTTTTTCTTCTCCCTGTGGCCGAAATGAAATGTAGTTAGATGTGGCCAATGATGTTTTTGTGTCATGTTTGTATATAAGTGAATCTATTGTCACGATGCACCTGTACGCCCGCAGGATCCTCTCCGTCAGTGCATCTCCAATGCTGTTGTGGATGGATTTGTCTGCACACCCAATGAAGAACTGGTTCTGAGAGATAAGGAGACAAAAGAGAGAAGGGAGAGAGCATGACTGAAAGAGAGATGCAGTTATCTTCCAAAATCTGGCAGTAAAGTTTGGGAGTTCATTTTTAGTTCATCCCCTATCCTGAAAAGTCTGTCCTGCAGGATTGACTAAAAATGAGCTCCTAAAACTTACTGCCAGATTCTAGAAGATAAATTCTTCAAACAGTGGTACAAGATGATGTGGTGCTGGTCCTTCAAGAGTCACCCTCAACTTATCTGTCCATAAAGCCTATAAAAAAATCAGTCAATGTATTTCACAATACTTCAGCATGTTATTCTTATTAAGTCAGGGTAATTTTTTAGGATTTTTTACCCAATCAAAGTCTCTGAGAACCTCACACCTTGCACTTCTGGAGACTCCGGGTAGGTTGCAGTTCTGGAAAACGGTGGCGCTGGAGACTAAATGGTTCCTGATGGTTTTACAGCTAATTATTCACCTTAATTCTTAAATCTTTTGCAGTTAACGTGTCTTTTCTTCTCCACCTGTTTTTTTCTGACCCCGCTGACCCAATGAGCATTTTGCATGTCCAATGGTCATGTCTTAACTTTGCAATTTCTGTATTGCATTAGTTTTGAATATTTCGCTAACACTTTAGAACACTGTTCCATCGTTAATGAATAACTACACAAGAACAAATAACCAATGCACTATTAACATTGTAGTAACTACTATTAGCTAACAAGAAACTGATTAATGATTTAGTAAGTAATAGCACTCAGTTGAAACTGGTAGTTCACTATTAGCTAATCAATAACTAATATTTTTTTTCATATATCCTGGAGAACTCCTAAGAACTACAGTATACAGGTTCATAATTAATGTGAATTATGCATAATGAATAATTCATTCTAAAATGAAGATCAGGGTAACCCACTAGTAATGATTTAAGTGTTACCAAATCTAGTAAAATGAAATACTAATCAGCACCCTACTAAAACCTCAAAAGTTTACAATGACTTCAGTAATTACTAGGGAGTTATCACAATCTTCACTTTAGAATACTGATCCAAAAAATTAGTAATTCCTTTATAATGACGTAGTAAAGCCTGAATAACTACTATCCGATACTTTACAAAACCCTCAAAAGCTTACAATGATTTGGTCATTACTAGGGAGCTATCATGATCTTCGGTTTAGAATACTGATCCAAATAATTAGTAATTCCTTCTGAAGAATTTGGTCATTTGAGTCATTACTAGTGGGTTACCATGACCTTCACTTTAGAATTAATTATACATTATGTATTATTCATATTAATTAAGAACCTCTAAACAGTATTCTTAGTAGCTCTTGGGGAGGTATGAAAAATAAGTTACTTATAAGCTAATAGTGAACTACCACATTTGACTAAGCACTATTACTTACTAATTCATTAATCAGAGTTTCTTGTTAGTTACTAGTAGTTACTTGTCACGAATCTGGTCTGCACTCCCATTCATTCACCACTAGAGGTCACCACACACCACATGGACTCTCACAGCACACTGGACTCATTTCCCATCATCCAACACTGATCACAGCTGTCACCAATCACTCATTGCACTAATCACACGCACACCTGATCCCATGCACATACTGATCACACACGCTTTATAAGCCTTGGACTTTCTCTACCTCTCTGCCGAGTATTGTATGTGTTTACCGCTCCCATAGCCGTAGCTACTCTACCGAGCCCCTGTTGGTTTCCCCCCCCTTCCTGTTTGGTTTGTGTTTTCCCGTGTTTGTTCTAGCCCGTGTTTCCCTGGATTAACCCTTGCCTTGCCGTTTGGACTCTCATTGCACCCCATTGGATTCTAGCCCGCGTTCCCTGGATTATCTCTCTGCCTTGCCCACTGGATACTGTTGCCGATCATCGACCTTCGCTTGCCCTAGGATTACTCTTTGTCTTGTCCCTGCCATACCTGTTTGCCATTGTTTCGACCCTGCCTGTACGACCACGTCTCTGCCTAAATAAAGCTTGCACATGGATCCGCACGACTCCCGTCTCGTCAGCCATGTTACAGAATACTCGGCCACACGAGGATCCAGCAGCTTTTCCAGCAATGGACCCTGGTCAGGTATGGATCCTTTCAACCAGTTGCTCGATCTACGACAGGGGAGTCTTTCCATTGAGGAGTACGTCACTCAATTTTGTGTGACCTCGGACAAGGTACCTTTTGATGAGGTGGTATTAAAAGACATTTTTTCGTTTTGGACTGAATGAGCCTGTAAAGTCTTGGTTACCTGAGGGAAAGTTTAATATCAGTTTAAAGGATTTTATAGACTATGCTTTGCTGTGTGCTGGCTCTTCGTTTACTGTGGGTGTCGCGGAAGAGGAATGCAACACCGTGTCCGTGACTAAAATGGTAGCGACACCGGAGCCCGTTCACAAAATGGCGGCCACAACAACAGCCCGTCATGTCATTGCTGTCAGTAAAGAACCAAGTCAGGTCACAGCTGATCTTAACGAGTCCCAGCAGCACGTCTCCGCCGCTCGTCCAGAGTCCCAGCAGCACGTCTCCCCCGCTCGTCCAGAGTCACAGCAGCACGTATCAGCTGTTCACGTCACGGCTGACACACCCAGATCATCAAGGTCAGTCTTCCACTATCCCAATTTGATGTCTAGTTTGAGGGATGTACCGTTGGTGTCTGCACGCACTGCTGGTATCCCCAAACCAACTCACACTAACCCTCCTGTTCTTTTGCATATTCCCCTGTCCGAAGCGCTCCCCCTGATGGGAATCGCTTTGTTGCGTTTGGGCTGCGTACACCACCGCAGAACTGCCCGAGGTGGCGGCACACACTGCAGAACCTCCAGAAGCGGCGGGGCTCGCCTCAGCCCCTTGTATGGTGGTGGCGCCTTGCAATGTTCTCTCGGTCTGTCGAGTTGCGGTCGAGGAGACTGTTACCGCTGTAGAACTTCCAGAGGTGGCGGCAACCGCTGCAGAACCTCTGGAGGTGTCAGTGGTATCCACTCACCAACTCTCGTCTTGCTCTGCCACGGCCACAGAGGCCGTCCTTGATTCCTCGTCCTGTCCTGTCGCAGCCAGAAGGGCTGTCCCTGAACTCACGTTCTGTCCTGTCACGGCTATGGAGGCCGTCTACAACTCCTCGTCCTGTCCTGTCGCAGCCAGAAGGGCTGTCCCTGAACTCTCGTGCTGTCCTGTCACGGCTATGGAGGCCGTCAATGAACTCTCGTGCTGTCCTGTCACGGCTATGGAGACCGTCAATGAACTCTCGTTCTGTCCTGTCACATCTATGGAGGCCGTCAATGAACTTTCTGTGTTCCCTGCCTCGGCCCTTGGGTCCGTGCATGTTCTCTCTCCTCTTTATGTCTCCATTCTCCCTAGGTCCCAGGCTCTGCTGTGGGTTCCTGATCCGTCGTTGTGGGCTCCTGCTCTATCTGCTCCACCGTGGTGGTCTTCTGCTCCACTTGCTTCGTCTGCTCCGCTGTGGTGGTCCACTATCTGGCTCTGGTGGTCTTCTGCGCTGCCCTGGTGGGCTTGTGTTCCGTCTGGTCCGCCCTGGTGGGTTCCAGTCCCATCCACTCTGCCCTGGCTTCCTGCTCTGCCAGCTCTACCTCGGTCCCAGATCACTCCGCTTCCACAAGGCCCTGGCCCTCCATCCCTCCCCCTGTTCCGCCTCCGCTCCACCTCCCTCCTGATTATAGACTGTGGGGAGCGTCTGGAAGCCGCTCTTAGGGGGGGGGGCTCTGTCACAAATCTGGTCTGCACTCCCATTCATTCACCACTAGAGGTCACCACACACCACATGGACTCTCACAGCACACTGGACTCATTTCCCATCATCCAACACTGATCACAGCTGTCACCAATCACTCATTGCACTAATCACACGCACACCTGATCCCATGCACATACTGATCACACACGCTTTATAAGCCTTGGACTTTCTCTACCTCTCTGCCGAGTATTGTATGCGTTTACCGCTCCCATAGCCGTAGCTACTCTACCGAGCCCCTGTTGTTTTCCTAGTTTTCCCCTTCCTGTTTGGTTTGTGTTTTCCTGTGTTTGTTCTAGCCCGTGTTTCCCTGGATTAACCCTTGCCTTGCCGTTTGGACTCATTGCACCCCATTGGATTCTAGCCCGTGTTCCCTGGATTATCTCTCTGCCTTGCCCACTGGATACTGTTGCCGATCATCGACCTTCGCTTGCCCTAGGATTACTCTTTGTCTTGTCCCTGCCATACCTGTTTGCCATTGTTTCGACCCTGCCTGTACGACCACGTCTCTGCCTAAATAAAGCTTGCACATGGATCCGCACGACTCACGTCTCGTCAGCCATGTTACATTACTAGAGTGCTAATATTGCGTTACTCATGTGTTCGTGTGTTTTTCATTAATGATGGAACAGTATTCTAAAGTGTTACCAATATTTCTCATGGGGATTTAATCATTTTAGACTTTTCAGTCTGAGTTAAATGTCTTTTTTTTGGCTCATTTTATCTGTAAAAGGAGACCTGCCTAATTAATAATTCTGCACACCTGAATATAAGGAGTTTTTCCACTTCCAGCCTTCATGGACAATTATATATCACTTACAAAAGATTAAATACAAAATGAATAGTAGTTATTAAGATTGATGTAGTTTGGAATTGCTAAAGTGTGCTTGGGAATGTGCTTTGTATCAGTGTGCCTAATAATAATGCACGCACTGTATATATACACTATCATAAATGATTATTATTATTTAGAAGCAGGTTCATTTATATTACTTTTATATTTATATAAAGCAACCTTCAGTATTTGAATGGAAATTTAAATAAAACATAGGAAATCTGCCCTGATATACAGTATGATAAATAATTTAATAGAATAACTGGTAAATACATATTCATAACATATATGCATGGTTACTGTGCCCCTAAAAAAGGTAAAAACCCTTTATTCTGCACTGAAGACCAGGAATAGGCCCTATACCAAATTGTGCAGTTGATGTATATTTGCGCTCACAGATTTTACCTCTATGTAGATGAAATGTTTGCTGTTCTGGATGGCCGATACGTAGGCTAAATGAATCGACTCCTCATGGACCTTCGTCCCAATAGACCACTGGCACACAGACCTCAAAACCTTGTTTGTTCGGGGAAAAAGGTTAGAATCAAAATGGATGGTTTCAATTATCACAATACATATTAGTGCAAACTTGGATTCGGGAATGATTCTAGAAAAATGATGGATAATTTCAGCAATATTGGCAGTTGAAAGCAGGAACCCATGTGGTTTGGAGGTGATATCTCACCTGAACATTAGCCTGTGTTGATTTGCTGCTGTACACAGCTGGCACCATGGGTGCAGATAGAGACTTGGGCATGAGGCAGGGGTAGCACGTCGCCCCCGACCGCTTCTTCACCAGCTAGCAAATAAAAGGAGAGTTGATTGGGATCAGACAGAACGCCCGATGTTGACTCCAAAATCACACCCCTAAAGAGCGCTAATTACTGTGCCACATCCAGATAGCCTGTTGGGCTGACCATCAACCCCTGCCTGGTACCTCCACTCCCCAGAGACAGAGCACTTGTTTGAGGCTGAATAAAAGTCTCTGCTCCTCTGTTTAGTCTTAGACAGTGCCACTGATTACAGTAAATTGATGGCCGTGTGTGTGAAGGTTTTCCCAAAGTAGGTTTTTAATGGCTATTGTCCTAACTAGACTATACTCAGACTGTTTTCAACTGGGCCGGGAACATGGTTCAAAGGTCGTTTGAACATGAGACGGGCTTTGTTTCCTGGGAAACAAAGGAAGCGATGTTGCCACCCTCTACCAATTATCTACATATGGAAGAAACAATTTTTTTTTAGCATTTTCAATGCTTTCCATGATATTTGGTCACATTAGTTTTGTTCTTGATTCATCTAGACTTTCTGTTCTGTTCTTTTCTGTATAAAACAGTGTCAATTACAACAAAAGGCACAAAAAAATTTTTTTGGTCCGCTTAAGGCGAGACACTGCAGGTGAATAGGGTAAAAAAAATTAACTAATAGTTATCGCCTTACTTACCTAGTTGATTGATTACATTGATAATTGCAAACATTTTTTGTATTACAAGTTTTCTCAAATGTTAGGTTTAAATATGCAAATGAGGCATTATTTAATGAAATATGCACTAATTTGCACTGTAAAAAAAAAAAAAGTTGAGCGAACTTAAAAAAACATTTTTTACCAGCTTCAGCAGATTTTTGAGTTTGCTCAACTTGTTTTTGTGGGAGATTCTCAAATTTTTGTATAAACTTAAAACAACAGTTGAGAAAACTGCTTAAGTTTGTTGCCTTAAAATTTTAAGTTGGCTCAACTTTTTTTTTTTTTACAGTGTGCATACATGTTTAGTACAAAAATCTAAACACTGGATGAAGTCAGTTTCAAAATTCTTGTTTAATTTTTTTGACATATTACAGTCAAAAGTTTTTACAGAGGGAATTTTGGGTATCTCATTTTGTCACTCCATAATTCAGAAAATACTTAGAACAGACAGAAAACACTATATTTTGACAATTTTGGGGGGATTAAAATGTTGTATATAATCAAGCAAATTATATATGAACAAATCCCTCTGTAAAAACCTTCAGGATATAGACAGGAATAAAAATGTAAAGTTTGGTGTGTGTAAGTGTTACTGAAGTGGAGATTTATGGCTCAGTGTAGGAGAAAAAACTCATTTTGAGAAAACGGCCTTTAAAAATATGTGTTGTAATTGAAATCTATTGACACAAATAGATAAAGTGCTATAAAAGAAACACTTAACAGTGTCTTTTGGATGTTTTCGTTCTACTAGTCTGAAAAAACACTTTATGAAAAACCAAAAAGCCCAAAATCTCAAAATTGACAGGTGCATAAAAAAACAGTGTCTCCCCTTAAGTTGGAGTTTCTTTGGAAGTTTTATTTTACTTGACGTTTTCACCCCTCATGAAGGAAGTGCTCGTGGTGCAAATTAGCGAGCTGTACGCCATGTCAGCTTACACTGTGGGTAAGCGGTAATCTGGGCCGTGTGGTTATAAACAGATGGTTCTCAGGCAATTAACAACTGGCATAATGTGTTGATTAAAATCCATTGAGCCCTGATGAGGGAGAACTAACATTAACTCTGCTCACGGGCTGTTGGCAGCTGCCCAAGCGATACTCATAACTCCAGTGACCTTGATAGTGAATCACATGTCTGAATCACCACAGTTCTAAAAAAGGCTTGACTAAAACTAATTCAGTTTTTTCTACATTAAACATTGATCATATGGTTGGAGAGTGAAGAATAGATGCTAATTCTAGTTCTGTGGTAATAGTAGATAACTGCAAGTTAGTGGTGTAAAAATACATTATTACATATACATTGCACAAAAGTTTGGGGATGGTATGTGTTTTTATATGAAGCATCAAAAATATCAAAAGTGAAAGTAAAATATGTACAATGTTACAAATGATTTTTCTACTTCAAATAAATGCTTTTTTTTTTAAACAATTCATCAAAGAATCCTTAAAAAATTTAACAGTTTCTACAAAAATAACAGTCCTCAACACTGATTAATAATAATAAATGTGACCCTGGACCACAAAAATCTGTCATAAGTCACATGGGTATATACGTAGCAGTAACCAACAATACATTGTATGGGTCAAAATTATCTATTTTTCTTTTGTGCCAAAAATCATTAGGATATTAAGTAAAGATCATGTTCCATGAAGATATTTTGTAAATTTCCTACCGTTGATATATCAAAACTTAATTTTTGATTAGTAATATGCATTGCTAAGGACTTCATTTGGACAAATTTAAAGGCGATTTTCTCAATATTTAGATTCCAGATTTTCAAATAGTTATATCTCAGACTAAAATTGTTCTATCCTAACATACCATACATCAATGGAAAGCTTATTTATTAATCTTTCAGATGTTGTATAAATCTCATTTTCAAAAAATTGACCCTTGTGACTGGTTTTGTGGTCCATGGTCACAAATATTTCTTGAGCACCAAATCGGAACATTAGAATTATTTCTAAACAATAATGTGACATTAAAGACTGGAGTAATGGCTGCTGAAAATTCAGCTTTGCCATCACAATAATGAACTACATTTTGAAATAGTTAAAATACACAACAGTTATTTTAATATTACAATAAAAACTGCCTTGCATAATAAATGCATTAAAATGCATAAAAAAAAATCCAATGCCAAACTTCTGAATGGTAGTGCGTTTACATACACCACCTGAAAAGTCATCTAATATATCTCATAAAGCCTTCCATACAAATCGCCGACAGGATTGTTCCCACTTTACAATACTTTCTTTGTTGTGAATGTGACAAGCGACGTTCCCTAATCAGCAGCAAAAGATATAAATGAGACTAGTCTGTCTTTGAGCCGTAAATTCTCATTTCCACTAAACACCTCATCAGAGGCATTCAACTGGCTTTTGTTTGTCCTCCTCTGCCGCACACACACCTGGCTTCCTCTCCTTTAATTATTCACCAGCAGAGTGTCTGATCGGTAGCCAAGCCTGAAATATGACTGGCATAATCCAAAGGAAATCATACAGGCCTCAAACCAATTCAATTACTGAACAATCAAAGTAAAAAGGCCTCTAATTGCTCTAAAAGGGGGCTGAGAGTGCAGGCAGCCATTGAATGCTGACGGCATTCAGAACAGGACACAATGAGCAACTGCAGGGGGTGCTAAGCTCAAGCTAATAAAGATGGTTTTTCAAAAAGACTTGAGAGAGGGTGGAAACCTCGGCTTCGTGCACGCTCTCTGATCTTTAGTTCTTACAATTAGACTTCTGAATGGAGGTGGTATTTGTGCACCTTCTAGCAATTTAAAAAAAAAACTAATTTTTCTGGACATTCATGAAGATATGCTTATACTGCATAACAAACAATACAATATACCCAGTTCGCTTTGTAGCACTCTATTATAATACTTTTAAATGCAAAACTCCCCCAGATGAAAATTACGTTGATCTTGGGTTACTCTTTAATAGCTCAGCAGGTACTTATTTCTAATGTTTTAATTCAACTCAAATGTTCCTTTTAAAATTGTTTTAAAAAGACACAAATTAGTTATTTAGGTACTTGTAAGAATAGAGCAATAAAATTAATGTAGATTTACAGCTAAGGTCATTATATTCTTGAAATAATCTGATGCTAAATATTTGAGTTAATCTTGAAATCTCTGATTTTTGATAGCTTGACTATTAGGAGTAAAGCTTGGGACATTTATTTATTTTCTGAAATGTTGAGTCTTTCTCAAGAGAAAAATCTAGGAAGCAGAAGATGTCCGTTTCCTTTCCATTTAATCTCACTGTTTAGAGGAGAAACACTGAGTTTGTTGAGAATGCATCTAATTTCTTACCTTTGTAAAGTTCCACCTCTGAATGAAATGTCGTGCAATATCTCTTGCAGCCTTCCCATGAACCAGCACTCCAATATCATGCCAGGGCATCCGTGGTGTCTTATACCTGTCAATGAAATCTTAACCAGAGAAAAATAAACAACTGTAATTCATAAAAACATTAGCCGAACCATTATACAGAGATGACGGACAGGCCTTTTGAAGCCATCACAGTGTGTTCTTTCTCTTTCAACGTCTTTGACGATGCACAAGCATCTTAAGAGTATTTCGCTACATTCATCTATCAGACTCCTCCATTCTCCTGCTGTGACCTACCCAGTTGGCACTATGTGCAAAACCAGGACTTCACATTCACAAAGCAAAGATGCAAAAATGAAGTTATCTCCCTCTGGCAAGAGAATAGAGCTGGGAAAATAACCCCATACCGACTACAGAATGGGATTGTTGGAAACAACTTCTCCGTCTTCCTTCCCTCATTCCTGTGTTGGAGGAATTGCTTTATTTGATGAATTTGACATGAGATATCAAAGAATGTGTTGTCATTTTTGTCTGTCTTGTTTGCTAGTTTGTTTTTGTCTTAAGGCCTAAAGCATTACTGTTTCAAAAAACATTTAAAAAAGAAGATATTTTGGCTGTGGGTTGTGATATTGCAGATGTGCTTCGTACCATCAAAAGGCTTGTTGAGTTTGACCCAGTCTTTCAGGATGAAGTTGCAGTAGTCTTTGCCATGCCAAAAACGAGTCTCTCCACAGAGTTCAGTACTGCCTATGTAGCTTCTTAGTGAACTAGTCTCTAAAACAGACCGACAGAAAAAATGCATTACACAGATAAACTGTTATGAAATAACAATTCATATATATTATATATCAACTTACAAAGATTGATTAGTTCTCATAGCTGTGTCATGTCAGCTTCAGTGAACAAGGTTTAGTTGTGTGTGTATAAATGTACTGTATATACACTGGATTTAAGTGTCAGTATATGCATGTCACACAGGTGTTTTTGGTTGTATGTGAGTACTAACCGTAAGGCAGGGGGAGAGAGTGATGCAGGCCGAGAGAGTATGAATCGCTGGAATGCAGAGACAAGCTCTTGGTGTAATATTCCCGAGTGAGAGGTGTCCTGGAATTAAGACTATTCCTACTGTGATGTTCTACACACAGAACACACACAAACACAGCAAAACATTTGTTATATTCATGTCAACTTCTATTACTGAACAGTGGACACTTCATGGTATTTGCGCACTAAGAGGTAAAGAAGGTAATTTTTGCACCTCTATCAGTACCAAACAGAAAAGTTTCTCAAGACAAGTTTTAAAAAGTTTCAAAATGCTAGATAATAAAATAAAATTGATCAGGAATATGTAAGTTTCACATAATAAAAGGAAAGTATATAAAATATAATCACATCTCCATAACCTGGAGTCTGATGTCACATTTATTTTGTTAAATTCCTCTTACTGGACTCTGTTCCATCAGAGCTGTGGTGACTTTTCTCTGAGGGGGTTCTTAGCAGTCTTCCGGTGGGCAGGTTGAGGTTGTTTTCTCCCTGTTCCTCCACTAAGGGCAAAGTTAAACGCGCACAGATCTCCCCTGAATCCTCCACTGAGCCTGAATCTCCTGCTTTCCCTGCTCCTTCTTCTCCAGTCTGAATTTCTTCTACAACCACATTGAACTTCATCTCCTCGCCCTCCTCCACCGTGGCAACTGACTGCTTTAGGACAAAAATCAACACATATAAGTAATGTAACACTTTTGTTATTGCTTACCAATGTTATTGCGTACTTCGCTAATGATCAAAACTCATTTGAAAAATGAATACTATTAGGTTAATAAAATAAATCCATTAAAACATTTTAAAGTTTAAAGGTATAGTCCACTCAGAAATAGAAATTCCATCATCATTTACTCACCATCATTTTGTTCCAAACCTACGTGTCTTTTTTTCTACTGTGCAACATGACAGAAGATATTTTGAGAAATAGCGTTTTCCTCAGCGTTAATTTACATGATTTATCCATTCCTATATATTATATATTTAATTTTTTTTTTTCATTGTGGAAACACTGATGCTCCAACACAATGTGTTGGTATGCTATTTTAAACATACTATCTCACATGTATTATATCTGCCTTGATTCTGTCTACACTGTCTAGTATTCTTTAAAAAAAAAACTTTTCTCCAAAAAACCAAACTCTCACTGGTGCACAATCCAGGACCAAAGAACCAAGAACATCTTTCCCATACACACTCTGAACCATTAAACAATGAAAAATTCCATGCTATCTATATGGCTGGCACATCAGGCTAGCTGTCAGCATGCAGTATGTAAGGAGCAGTAATGGCCACCCGTGCGGCATCAGCCCAGCGAAGCTATGACTTAAACGATAGTGTAAGTGACTCCAGTCTGCTGCACCGAGTCCGAAAATGCCCTCTGATGTGTGCGAGTTAATGGCTCATGGGGGATCATAGTGCCCTCGACTTGACAAATGGCAAATGTCAGAGCACTATTCTCCTGGTGGGCATAATTTTATTAAGTGCAAATATCACTGTGCTCCTTAGGAGACGTTTTGAAAGGTTAGACCAACAGCTGTAACAGTTTCATGTATATTAGCAAAGATTTTACAGTTGAGGAGCCCCGCATTGATAGATACAGTCACTCAAGCATGCTAAGAGAAGCCCCTTAGTAAATGCAATAAGTGCCTTCATCTGGGTTCAAATCATGTTTATTTAAAAGCTCAGACCCATATTTAATGACAGGCAGGTAGGCAGCAGGCCGGGAGAGGTGGCATATAGACGAAATCAAGCTCCCATTTAGTGGCCCCAGTCATTTGTTGACTCACTCATCCATGCAGGGCCTTTATGTTTAATGCAGCTCTCAGGGGGGAAGGAAAGGCCCAGCGAGAAGGACTGGAATTATCAACCACAGGCCCTTCAAGGGTGCCCCAGATGCTCCGTAATTGCAATTTTACGTTTGCTCGTTGGAAAAAGAAAAGAATAAGAAGGCAGAGGCCCTGAATCACCCGCCACAAAATCAATCCCAGTAAGCATACAACAGAAATGCAGTCTGGACCAGTCTTTTATGAGCACCATTGTTAAAACGGCTACAAAATATAAATCACTACAATTTTAGTTTAGGTTAGCTGTCAATGTTTTTCAAGTATGAATCACAGATCAATACAATTACTTCATAACATGACCTACAAATAAATATGCAATGGTGAATTTACATTACATTTTAATGAGTAGCTTTAAATAGAAGATGTTCTAGACTTTCAATACTGATTGGTGCATCGGTACACATGTTCAGAGTAAGCTTTAGCATCTGTCAGGTGCGTGTCGACTTCCCCATTGAGGTCTTTGACAGATATCAGACACACCAAGCTGGCAATACGTATGGCATGTTGACAAACATTGAGGGGTTTCTGTGGGCTATCACTCTCAATGGGTCACATTTACAAGAAGTTTATTCCTGTCCAATTCAATTACTCCTCTGTGCCTCTGAGCGGAAGAGATATCATCAATTTTTGATTTGCCGTCTCTCTGTAAATAAATCCTTAAGAAATAACAAGGATATTCTTTTTTTAATTGTATTGTTATTCCAAATAGAATCCAACTTAATTAATACTGAAAAGTGGACTAATAGCTGCTGAAAATCAGTTTTGCCATCACAGAAATAAATTACAGGTAAAATAACATTATAAATGTATTACAATTATTAATTAAAATAGAAATGTTATTTTAAATTGTAACATTTCATAATATAACAATTTTTACTGTATTTTTGATTAAATAAATACAGCCATTGTGAGCAAAAGACACTTTGAAAAAACTTAAATAAAATAAATAAAACTTAAATAAATAAAAAAATCTTACTGATGTGGTGGTCTTACATGAGTGAGGCTGGGGGACAGAGCAGGACTGTGCTGAGGGCTTCTTCTCACACTTCCCACATCAGTCAGTCGGTGTTGGGAATCGTCCCATCTTCCGTAGGCCAGGTCAATCCCTCCCAGAAAGGCGAGTGACTGGTCAATCACCACCAGCTTCTCATGGTGAGCCCAGAGCAATGCTGTGGAGGGCATGTGATCAGGGTGTCGGATGACCTGTCAATCAATAGAAATGGGCAGCTTGTCAGGTTCCTTTTCTCAACTGCACAGGATGCTGGGCAATTCTTTACTTAAGAACAATGAAGAGGTTATGTTCAGAATATTACAATGTTACAGTTGTTGTACTATTTCTTGTATGTTAGTTGTGCACATTATACAATTTATACACTACAGTTCCTGCAAGAAATTAATACTTTTATTTAGTGATGATGCATTAAATTAATCAAAAGCGACAGTAAAGACATTTACAATGTTAAAAAAGATTTCAAATGAATGCTGCACTTTTGGGGCCCTATTTTAATGATCTAAGTGCATGGTCTAAAGCGCATGGTGCAGGTGCACTTAGGGTGTGTCCGAATCCACTTTTGCTAATTTAACGATGGGAAAAAACGGTCGGCGCACCTGGCACATGGTCTAAAAGGGTTGTCCCTATTCTCTTAATGAGTAATGGGTGTGTTTTGAGCATAACGTGCAATAAACCAATTGGAGTCTCATCTCCCATTCCCTTTAAAAGCCAGTTGCGCTCGTGCCATGGCGGATTCACTATGTACACGGCAGAATTTGCAAGAGCAAAGACTGAACGCATCTCTAGAGAGGAAACAGAGCTGCTCGTTTGAGAGCAAATAGGTAGGGATGGGGGGGACATGACCCCCCCAGATTTATAGTGACCCGATCCGTCCCCCTCACTGTCTACGAAAGGCGACATCGGTAAACAGAGGATCAAGGTTTCCACTATGTACATTAGCCTAAGTAGTGATGGCCCGGCCCGCCGCTCCTTAAACGTGCACTAAGCGATTTTTTGAAAAACGCTTTTGACTGCAGTGTCTGAATAAGTTTCAAAACACACTTGTAACCAATCAGCAGTAAGGGGGCATGTCTTGTACTGATAGAGAGAAGAGAGCATATTTACATATTTGCATATTACTTTTACATATTTGCATATTACTAACGTGCTCTTTAAATAACAAAAAATAAATAAAAATACTGCACCATTGACTTTAGACCAGGTTTTAGTTGGTCAATGGCGCAGTCTATTTCAGTTGCCTCAAAATAGCAACGCGCCAACAATACGCCTGAACACACCTCGTTTTCAGACCAGCGTGCCCATGAGCGAACAAATGGGTGCAAATGCATTTGCTATTCAAACAACGTGGCGCAGGACGTGAAAATGTTAACTGCGTCGGGCTGAAACTAGCAAAAAACACCTGCGCCTGACGCCGTATTGTGCCGGATGTATGATAGGGCCCATTATCTTTCTATTCATCAAAGAATCATGAAAACAAATACATTAGGGTTTCCACATATTGCACAGCACAACTGTTTTCAACGTTGATAATAATAAGAAATGTTTCTTGAGCACCAATTAAGCATATATTAGAAGGATTTCTGAAGAATCATGTGACACTCAAGACTGGATTAATGGCTGCTGGAAATCCAGCTTTGCCATCACAGGAATAAATTACACTTTAAAATATATTAAAATAGAAAATAGTGCTTTTAAACTGTAGTAATATTTCACAATATTATGGTTTTAATTGTATTTTTGACCAAATAAATGCAGACTCAGTGAGCAAAAGAGACTTCTTTCAAATACATTTTAAAAATCATACCGTCCCTAAACCCTTGAACAGTACATAAAATACCCACATGAAGTATTACATGTGTCAAAATATACAACCAGAACATACTGTATATGAATATGAGGACAGCCTGGAAGTTCTTTAGATCTATGATGTAATCAATCCTTCAAACACATAGATTTTACAAGACTCAATTTAATAAACTCTTTTGTCAATTGACCAAATTCCCCAAATATCAGCTAAAGAAATACAGCGGGCCCTAAGCCAAAAATAATACCACAATGTAGATGGTGTCAACCTTTGTGCGAAACAGCTGCGTCTCCACCAGCTTTGGCGAAGCCTCCGGAGGACGCCGCCCCTGGCAGGTGTTTCTATACCAGCAGGGCCCAGGAATACCTCCACCCAGCTGCTTCGCCGTACACATCCTTGGGGTGTGGATCCCAAGCCACTTCCCAGTGTCACTCCTCTGCCTAGACTCAACCAGCGCTCCAATAAGATAATGTGACGGCACGTCAATCACGCACCGGCCTGGGGTGCTACGGTGATGAATACAACAGCGTTATGGTGCCACAGAAGCTCTGTGGCACCAGGGGAGAAAGCAGACTTGCTGCCTCGGGCTCTTATGGAGACAATCGGCAAGGAAGAACCTGACCATCTCCAGACACAATCCGTAGGGTTCCCAACACAGCGATCCCCCTCATTCTACTACAGAGAATTATGGCAATGTCCAAACATGATCTAAGTAACATGCTATTCCTGTGTCCGGAGGTAGTGGGCATGCTGGGTACTCTCGTGCTTTCTATGATTTGTTTTGATCGAACCTTATTTCTTGGAGAGATATGTGTAGACGTAAGAATAGGAAGCTGATTCGGAGAGACGGGTCCCCTCTGTAATACTGTCAAGATTCTGCTTTTGACAATGTTTGACATACTGATCGACTCACCCTGATGTTAGAGTGAAGTCCCATCAGGGTCTTCTTTGTGTACTCGCTGTTGAGACCCATCACTACCTCAACTTCTTTGTAGAGCAGGACAAATATCTTCACTCCTTGTTGCTGAGTTGACAAAAACAAATTTTGGACTGGAAAAGCTAAAGAGAACTGGGTGAACTGTGAGGTGCAACGTAATATATGGATGTGTGAGAAGTAAAATGAAACTGGCTGAAGTCCAGATTTGAGCAGGTGTTCAGACTCACTGCTTTCCGCTTGAGGACATGGTCTAATCTCCACATGTTCCCGTCTACTACCGGCCGTTTGAGGAAGATTTCTGGGCTTAACCTGAGGGCCATATCAAAACCAATCAATGCTTTGACAACTTCTATACAACTTTCATTCTTTATTTCTGTTATATTAAAGGGATAGTTCACCCAAAATTGGATTTTTGTCTCAATTCATTCAGCCTCATATTGTTCCAAACATGGCTTTCTTTATTCTATCAAGCACAAAAGGTAAATTTTTAAAGAACATCCTGGCAACTCTATTCAAAATTCTCCTTCACAGAAAGAAAGAAAGTCATATGGTTTAGAACAACAGGGTCAGTAAATAATGACAGAAATTTTAGTTTTTAAAGAACTTTTTCTTTAAAACTGTACAAAAAATGGTACATTAAAATGTGCAACATAAGCGCTCACAGAATTGTAAAAGCGAGGTACATGGGGAGTAATTGAAGCTGATTCTAATCTTTACCACCAGGCTGTGATGAAGATTTCCTCCTTTGCTCCTTCCAGGGCATCAGCTATGGCATCAAAGTATCCAGCTGCGTTGACAAACCTTCAAAAGGAGCACAGGGCACTTCATTTAAGAACTGTGTCGGTACTTCACAGAGATTTAAGAGAAAACGTTCTAGTAAGTTTTTGCTCACATCAACACAAAAAGAACAAAGAATGAGGGACTAGCTGAATTGGAATTGAAGATTACTGTAATACTTTAAACTGAAAATATTGTACTATTTAAATATATTTAGCAAATTTTCTCACCATTTTGATGTAGTGTTTTCTCTAACCGGTGTGAAAGACCCATGGCGGTTTTCCCTCAGAAAGTCCTGTCCAAACATTTGAGAAAACTCATCTATTGAGTGCCCCCACCAACGAGCCTGCCTATATGTGGAGCACTTGATAGTAAGTGCCCTGTCCAAAACAAAAATTTTGATTAATACTTGTTTTTGTCATTACAAAACAAAGCAAAAAATACCCTTTTGTCTTGTTTTCCAGTAAAAATCTAAACATCCCTTTTTAAACAAGCCCAATTTATTTAACTTGCTATTATCTTTATTAAGACAAGACTCGTTTTTTGAAAATATTGAAAATACGCATATATGCACACATATGTATATGAAGTTTTTGAAAGCATGTTCAATAGCAAAAATTGCTGGAATATAAAGCACATTTTCCTAAACCTGCCTGCAAAGATTCTCAATCGTGACTCCATGCCTGACTCCGGTCTCCCGGGTCCCTATTTTGATGTGAAATCCCTTATCGTATAGAATCACGGTGCCTACTTGGCCATTCTCTGGCCTCATGTAGAGAACAAAGGAGTCTTTTACCACCAGCCATCTGAAACATGAAGCAGTCACCACATGAGAGCTGAAACAAGGGGGAGAGCCATTCTATCAGCTGTGGGAAAACATCATAATAACCTAAATAAGTAAACAACCGAAAAAGAAGACATGCCATGACCCAACGTCTCAGCAAGGCTGCAATCCGAGGAGCAAAATTCAATTGGGGCTGAATCTTTCAGTGTTTGCTTTTAAGAGCCATGTGAATTATGTAAGTGTAATGTTACTGTAGCTGCTTGTCAAAGAAAAAAACAATAACACTCCTGTCCGCACAGATGAAGATAGTTCAACATCAGCATCTGTTATTCACCAATATTCATTTCAGGGCTTGGTGTTCTTACTTGTGAAACCATGAGATGAAGATCACGCACTACTGATTGAAGTGTTTTTCTCAGAAAGATATTATGTCCACATTGTGAAGAAAGGTGAAAAATGAAAATGACCGTTTTCATCACAGTATTATGATTTTGTGAGTGTAACATGTAAAACAGCTCTCACCTTTTTGACCACCGGTAACAGACACTGTTGGATCCGCACCAGTAACACACAGGGAATGTGTTTCCTCCTGATTTCTTGAAGATCAGACCTTCACTTTTATCAAGGCAAATAAACATATAAATGAACAAACACAAATCAAGCCATTTTTTTATATTTCACTTTACTATATGTACATTCTTACATTCCTTTTGGTCCGAGATCCTGAATAAATGAGATTTGACTCACTTCCAGAAATTCAAGCTGAAATAAAATACAATTTGCATCAATAAGCCTCAACCCAGCTTTATGGCAAATGTATATGAGCCATAAACCAGTTACTTCCAAATTATCATTCTTCATCATCAGTTCTTTGAAGCATTTTAGTTATGGTGACTAAAATGAAGTACAAATTGGCATCTGCATTGTACAGTCCAGTTCTACCTTAATAATTAGCCAGGAAAGTGTGAGGTGAAAACTGAGGCAGTTTCCGGGTACAGGTACTCTTTAATTAGCCCTGCAAACGAATGCTAATTATGTGACTGTCAGAGAATTAGCCTGTGAAGCACTAAGCTAAGTGTGGAATCACCTCTCAGAGGCTTTCTCTACAAAAGAGCCTGTTTTAATGAGTGGGGACACAGCAGGTAGAGTTCCTTCCAGAACCTTCATTCTGCCATCATGTGACACAATGGTAACTGAACATTTTTTTTTAACACTAGGACTATTGCTAGACAATAGCACTGCACAGACAAATTGTATTAGAAAAAATTTTCAGTAAAAATTGGTTATACAGTCATTATGTTCTCATTATGCACTAACAGAAAGTACCACATAGTATTACGCTATTTTGGGCATGGTAGCATGATGATATCACTATTATTTGATGCTGTTTGATTATTCCGTAATGTCATTATATTACCATCACACGGTACTGCAAAATTACTTTTTGTAAGGGTACAGACAAGACAAATTTTGAGCTGTGACTTACAGTTGCAGGATATGTCCTGTATAAATGCCTTTTCAATATATTCTTCAGATAGTCCTCAAGTTGCAGCTGTTAGAACAAAACAAAGATTGAAACACTGAAATAAGCATGTTTAAATACAATTACAGAAATTATAGCATAAACTAAATGAAGCAATCTTTTTGAAGTCAACTTTTACTCTATATATGGCATTTATATATATACTGTATATACATATATACATATATGAGGAGTATAGCAATATTGATTGAGCTGAAAATAAAAGATGTAACTTTTCTGCTGATGAGCTGTTCCTCCTTGACGAGGGCATCAGGTCTTCGTGGTAATGTTGGGATGTGTTCTCCATGAAACAGTTTACGGCCTTTAAATGACCTCCTTTTGACTGAGTGACTGTCAAAAAGAGGAAACCTGACTGTCAATATTTGACAAGATTTGGGTTATCTGTCCATGAAAGCACCTCTGATTTGATTAACTGAGAGGTAACAGTGCAGTGAGGCTGAGAAAAGGGTTTTTCGTAGGGTTCAGGGGCGCTAACGAGAATACATCTGGGACAAATTGAGTACACCCAACTGAAAAATGAAAACACTCAGCAGCACAAAAAGCAATGGGGCGGATTGTGTTTTCGAGGCTTGTGGTGTGTTTGTGAGAGAATGTATGCATATAGAGATGAAATTAATACAGCACATCTTACATTCGGCTTGGCAGGGGGATTTTTAAGAGGGCCCTGAATTTGAGCAGCTCCTGATGAAGTGCCTGGAAGTGCTTAAAACGACGCTTGATTTTCCACTTGAAATCTCCATGGCTCAACTCTATCGTATACAGGTTGGGATTCAGCACCTTCGAGTGGATCATTTCAAGAAACAAGACTGATTGAATATATTTTTACACATTTCTTATCATGAGACATGTTACATATGTATACATAAAACATTCAAATACTACATACTGTTGTTTTTATCATATTATCCTGTTATTAAAATAGCATTATAGTTCTAAAAATGGTTTTAGAACATCTTAAGTGTTAAAGAAATGTGCAAGTGATTAATTTGTGATCCCATTTTTATTACCCTTGTAGATGTGAATCGCTCCACCTCTGTCACTTGTACTTGGATTGGCACATCTTCAAGAAATATAACACCATCCAGGGACTTGAATGGAAGAAAGCTGTATATTGCTTGAAAGGATATGTTCCTTGCTTCTGAAAAAAAATCATAATATTGAAATGTTAATGATCATATCTCAAGGGATAATCACACGAGCCAGGTGAGATCAATAAGAAAACACTGACACACACCTTGTCTCATGTTGGCCTTGTATTTTTAAATGGTTGATAACATCTTAGCAATCTAAAGTACAGCTACTTTAGAAATAGTTTGTTTGGCTTTTCATCTTTTGAAGTTGTGCAGTAATGGCATGGAGAGGCTCCATTTGATTGTCAGCAGGATAGTGATTGAAGACTCCAGCTGGAGGTGTATAGTATGCTGTGTGCTCTGGAGTTTCTCAAAGCTAAATCTCCTCTGCATCAGATAATGATTTTAGTAAGTATGTGCTTTTACCTGCTGAAATTAACATGTTTGTTCTTGGAAATATTAATGAGCACACACTGTTTTAGCAGTGAGCATAAGTTGCACTTTCTGTGAACAGGGTACAAAATAGAGCTTGAAATCTTTTTCAACATATGGTCAGTGAGGTGCTTAACATTCAGGACAAAAAAATCGATCGTCAACCTCGGGAGGTCAAAATAAATATTATATGACCTGGACTTTCTATTTATTTTATATGAGGTTTGCAATTTTTGCAACACTGTTACCAAAATCTGTGACGTTTAAATACAGTATATACAAAACTTGGATTTGTCTAGCAATAAACATTAAATAAACACTGGAGTTCAAATAATAGGATTGCATATTTAGCCTTAATTCACTTAGTTAGGTGCTGTTTGGGATCAAATTTTTATTTACAGTTACTAGATCAACTTATGTTTACCATGAATTAAAGAACATTTTCTTCTTTTTTTTTTTTCTAGCAGTAACTTGTATAAAAAGAGTTGCAATCAGTATTCAGTATCAGCTGTGTGTTTCTATTGCACTGCACTGCTTTGGCATCTCAAAGTCCAATACAGAGCCGTCTGACTCACTCTCCTTCTGACATACAGTAACTACAGCAGTATGCTGAGAGGTCAGTTGTCCTACACAGTACTGTGCAGTTTACCTCCACAGAGGTCAGTATGGCCACTTAAGTCCAGCTCGTCTGGGTCATCTTGTAGGTCATCTTGGTCCAAGCTGCCAGAGAACTGACTCATGACTGACTCCAGTCGCTCCAGTTTAGGAGGCCCTTGACGGCCCTTCAGAGACATTTTCACTTAAAGGCTTTTATCTACAAAAACAATGAACGTTATTTGACCACAGTATACAAATACAAGAATAATGTATGAATTGTATAGTGCTTTTGTGATAATAATAATAATAAGAAGAAATATTTTATTAGTTATACATCAGCATTTGTCATTAGTTTTGCTGTTGGTAAGCTAATTTAAACACAATAATTATTTGTTCACACAACCCTTTACTGCAGACACTTCAAATCATTTAGCTATATTTCAGTGTTTTGTCTGCTAAATATGCATAAATACCTCAAGTTCAGATTTTTTTCCGGTCACTAATAATTGCCCCCATATGCGAAATGCATGAAATATGGATTTAATATCACTTGGCTGGTTGCAGCACTTTGGTATTTATATGAGGGGGAAATCCATTAATGAGGGGCTCCTCCCCTCTCTCCTGACAGACTCCAGAGCCAATGGCCCAAATGCAAAGTGACAGACAAGTCATCAAAGAACATGGGGATGTAATGTCTTGTGATCCCAGAAAGGGTGACAGACATTGATTTTTTTGCAATCTGACGGTACATATAATGATAAAAGAAAGGAAAGGTCAGGGTCAAATGGCATGAAAGTGAGGAAATGGCTGGATATCACGCAATGTCACGGGCCACAAACCTTTTCCGCAGTTAAACAATGCAAGTAACGTATTTTATTAACTTTATGACTGTTAGTGAAAACAGCTGTGCTACATGAAAGTACATTCATTTACATTTACATTTACATTTAGTCATTTAGCAGACGCTTTTATCCAAAGCGACTTACAAATGAGGACATTAGAAGCAATAAAAAAGCATGAATTTATATTAAAAGCACGGTTAATAAATAATATTGTCTAAACTAATTTGAACAATAGCTTGTAAATTGTAATTATTGGAATAATCGTTATTTTGCAACAAATCTGTTACTTTTGTTTAACATTTTAAGAAAAATCTAGTGAATAAATTAAGTGTGTGTGTGTATATATATATATATATATATATATATATATATATATATATATATAATTTTATTATTCACTGTAGTTAATTTATGCCCGTTTCAGTATTTTACCTATGAATATTTACTTTTTTCATTCCAATTTGTGTCAAAGTGAGAGAGAAAGCAAAAAAGAAACACAGAGAGTATTTTGTGCTTCATTTCACCTGTCATTGCTCCAGTAAGACTGGGAATCTTCCTAATGGCCACGGCAAGGGGCCAACGGCTGCAAGGAGGGGGCGGAGTCAAACACACTTGTGATTTCCTCTCCCAGAAGGATATTAACATTGGCAAGATAAATGTGGGCAGCGGGCAGAGGTGTAACTCCCTTACCTAGAACAGGTAGTAAAGACAAATCGATACATTTATCTAGACACCAGTCTTATGAGCCAACTATTTCAATATACTAATGTAAAAATATATATGTAAATATTTTAATGCATTTTTTTTTTAATTATGTTGTTTTAATAATGTCATTATAATATATTTCGTAATGTTGTAAGGAAAAAAAAAAGATTTTAGACACCAATATTTTTAAAATGCTCCACAAACATTGTTGATCTTTAGCTATATTTGTTCATTTTTATATATCTATTAAATACTGACATGGTATTGCTCACTGCTTAAAAAAAATCTTTAGTCTGACTTGATAAATTTCTCAATAACAACAGCTGAAATTAATTTGAATCAACACAATTATTCAGTTTGAGATCAACAGAGAAAGATACTTTGTTATTGTCTGCTCAAAATGTTAAAAATTAAAAGACAATATTTTTAATTACATGAGCATCACTGTGGTCATTCAGGTAATATAACAAAGTTACTGTAAAGTATACGCGGTACTCTTGATATGAGAAACACAGGACAGCGAGTTTACTGGATTAGATTGGATCTGTGGGGGATCCAAATTCATACATTTATTTAGGCCGCAAATTGTTCATGATAATCATATGTGTGTGACAACTGCAATGTAAATAAGGTTATTAGTTTGTGGTGTAATTAGACAGGATGTGAGTCTCCATTCTACGACAGTACAAACGGGACAGAGGCAATTCATTAAGCAGGTAATAGAGCACATTATTGTGCAAATGTTCTGCATCAGACTAAATCAATCACCACTATAACTGCACATTCTTTCATTAAAGTGAATTACAAAGCTGGAAGAGGGGAAAAGATCGGAGCTTGGAACAGCAGGAAGGCAAACTAAGAAAATGTAGAGAGTTCTTACCTTATTTTGAAGCCCGTGGAGGAAGAAGACTTCTCCTGACTCTCCTAAGAGACAGGAGATTACAACAGCTTCTAAACTCAGTCTTAATCTATGTGATAACTCAGTTAACTGGTTTCTGTAAACTTGAGGAGTTTCAGGGCTGTTACCCTCTTTGAATTATGTCAGCAATATGACTGGACAGTTCCATCCACGGCTCTTACAATGTATCATCACACCATAGGGGAACAAGGGAACGGTTTCACTAAACGCTCAAAGCCCCTATTGATAGTGCAAAGCTCTGCCACTGGTGCGAGTGTTTGTGTTTGAAATGTTTGTACCAGGAATCAGACAGCTACAGCTAATCTCTGTGAGGTCATCCCTCATGAGATGGGGACTGGTGGAGGACTGGCTGCAGTGCTATTTGTGTTGCTGAGTGAGTTGTGATGTGTCAGCGGTTCAAAAGGAGAGAAGTTGGACAATCATCATTATGACACGTTGTCACTATCTCAGAGTTTGTGCATTCAGGGTGTATTTTCTAAGGTAAACACAACAGGATGATCAATAACAATAGGGTGTATATGATAAAATGGCAGGGGACTCTAGATAAGCCTAGTTTGTGGCCTATATCCAATTCTAAAGCCGAACAGGCAAATAAAAATTGCACAGAACAGAATGTTTAGACATACGATGCAAAACTATTTTCATAGGTTTGAATTCTAATTGCATGACTCATACGGTTGTATTATTATATTGTATACGGTTTTTAAAGGAATAGTTCACCTCAAAATGAAAAATAGAAGAATTTGTTTTTCATCAGATTTGGAGAAATGTAGCATTACATCCCTTGCTCACCAAAGGATTCTCTGCAGTGAATGGGTGCCGTCAGATTGAGAATCCAAACAGCTGATAAAACATCACAGGAATCTACAAGTAATCCACACAACCCCAATCTATCAATTAAGATCTTGTAAAGTGAAAAACTGTGTGTATGTAATAAACAAATGCATAACTAAGAGGGTTTTAACTTTAAACCATTGCTTCCAGTTAAAATACGAGTCTTCTATCCATAATGTTGCTTTCTCCAGTGAAAAATTTGTCTCATCTGAATCAGGAGAGAAATGTGCACATATCAAATCTAAACTAGATCTAAACGAAATTGTAAACAAATATGTTGATGGACAACTGGGGACAGACTTGGGGAAGAAGTGATGGTTTTAAGTGGCTTAATGGTGGATTTGTTTCTCACAAACATGCAGCTTTTCACTTCACTCAAGAAATTAATTGACTCTGATTCTGATTGCAGAGGATCCAGTGATGAGCAAGTGATGTAATGCTAAATTTCTCTAAATCTGTTACGATGAAGAAACAAACTACATCTTGGATAGCCAGAGGGTAAGTACATTTTCAGCAAATTTTCATTTTTTGAGTGACCTACTTCTTTAATCCTCCTAATAGCAGCCTACAGTTTATAGTGACATCTCTTGGTGTGGATGCATGTAGTTTGTTTACTTACTACTGCTGCTTCAAACTGTTCATCTTTTTTCATCCTTTTCAATGCTTGTTTGTTGGACAGAGAAATTTAAGTGTGAACTCTGACATTTAATTTCTCAATTTCTCTTGTATATTGTTAACAATTAATCATTGTACAGTAACTCTGCTTTTTTTTTTTTTTTTTTTTTTAGATGAAGCATACAATATCGCTTTGATTCACTGCTTGACATGTAGCCATCGACTGTGCAGTGTTTTCATTTGTTTGTGTGAGTCCTCCTCGCATTATATCCACTCGGCTGGCTCAGGTCACGTGACGTCACACGGTCTATTCTTCTCCGCGAGCTAGCAGGAAGTACAGGCGAGAGGCTCATACAGGGATCAGCCATCGTTTAGCCACGTATTAAGCCTTTATTTTCACATTCGTGTGGTTTAGCGATATCTGCAACGTATTTATTTGACGCCGCTGATTTAAAGCTTGTATTGCTCGTCTTCAACAGATTGTAAATCGTCCTCGTCGGCAGGCAGACAGTCAGTTATTGACGTCAGTGCACGTTTATACTATTATTATTTGTGAATCATGTTTTGACGATCGTCATTCTCGCGCGAGCAAAATATATGAGTAACTTAGACAACGTAGAAAGCTTGAATGGTTTCGCATCCTTTTCTCGCTTTGACGGCCGGTTGCTATGCATTGCATGCATGTGTGTGTACAGCCATGCAGCAAAGCATGCAACTGCTGAGATGTCACACCGCCTTTTCTAACAGATCACTGTAGTGCAAACAGTAGGTATATTGCAGTCAATGCGCCCTTCTCGCAAGATGTTTGCTTCTTATTTTTGAAGTCTTATTTTTGGAGCGTTAGTTTGCTATTTTATCCTTCCACCTGCTTTCTTTGTTCTGCAACACAGTAGTGGGTCAGAATGAACAGTAACCACATGAAATATGGTGCTTTATGAGCCTAACTGGGATCATCACATTCCCCTGCCAAAACTGGGACCCTTGCACTCCCGGCTGGTCACTGCCTTTGTTGCCCTGATCTGTTTCATAAACAGCTATGATGGGGACTTTGTCTTTGATGATTCAGAAGCCATCATCAATAACAAGGTATCACCCTCAATCTTGGTTATTTATTTATTTTAGATGTTTATTATGAAATAAATAGTTTACCTAAAAATCTAAATCCTGACATTCATTTCAAAGACATGTTTCATACATACAGTACATGTAGTTTTTCATACAATGACAATGGATGCTGACTAAGGAGTGGCCATGGTCACCATTCAGTTTCATCATATGAAAAAAAGTAGCTTTGACGTTCTGTTTGAATTTCCTTTTCGGGTAAACTGTCCATTTAAACATGCATATTGTTGTAATAGTCAGTTGTGATTTCAACATGCAAATCATGTCACTACTTTAATAGTACATGATATTTGCAGCTTTTTTGGTGGTATTTATACATTGTTTTAACAGATTTACTCTCTCTCATTTCGTAGGATTTGAATCCTGACACTCCATTGAGTAACATCTGGAAAAATGACTTTTGGGGAAGTAACTTAAGTAGCAACTCTAGTCACAAATCCTACCGGCCGCTGACCGTCCTGACCTTCAGGTACGTTCACCACCAAGACAAAAGATTCTTTCAATTACTGCTGTGTGACTGATGATTAACACAAGGTAATAGTCCAACATGCTTATAGTGAATATTGTCAAACCTCTTTGCATGTATTAGATGTGTGGACTTGTAATTTTATTCTCAGTGGGAAATCCAAAGAGGTCCCCTGAGTGCTCCTCACCGAATGCCACAATAATTGACATTAAAATTGGATGCATATATTGCCTTTTTTCAAACTCATTTTAGAATTGTCTTTGGCATTTGACTGCAACTGTGAGGAATCTATACAGGGGGCATAATTCATGTCCTGTATGCTGCTAATGAGAATGACATTGTTTTGCATCAGTAATGGCCCGTTATACCACCTCAACCATAAAGTTGCTCTATAATGCCGCAGCGTCTGTATCTCTGCCATTGTATCTCTGCTGTTTTATGTTTCAGAAATATGTAAAACTTTTGTGATCATTGCACAAGTCAAAAGTTAGTTTTAATGATTGTGATTTGTGGCTGTTACTTATTTTCGCAGGATCAACTACCTCTTGGCTGGTGGACTGCATCCGATTGGCTTCCACGTGCTCAACGTTGCCCTCCACTGTGTTATTTCTGTGTTAATGATCGATGTGTTTGCAATATTAATTGGCGGCCTGGTTCACGACGGAAGAGGGGTGAAACTCAGTCTTTTTCCGAAAGCTTCCTTCCTGGCTGCGCTCTTCTTTGCTGCACATCCAGTTCACACGGAAAGTGTAAGTAGAGTGGGAAGACGTGATTCAGCAGGTCGTCTCTGCCCGGTAAACAATCTCCGACTACAATGCTCCATATCACAATGTTCATTGATGTTGCATGAAATATACATTACAAGGCCCGTGGAGAAGAAAGCTTCACGCAGCTTGTGTGCATTGCATAGGTGGGCTCTACAGTCAGCCGTGGCTATTAACAGCTACCGAACGCTCGCTCTGCCCTGCCATGGATGCGTCCGAGCATGGAAGAGTCTGCCGATGCTCCGGTATCTGCTCTTTAATCAGGTTCAGAAAGACCGGCCCTGGACCTGGAGGGGGTAAGGTTCAGAGAGACCACTGACTTGGGCCTACGGGATGAATCAAAGAAGGTGGCCCCCAGGACTCCAGCCAGGGCCGACTGCAGTTCTGTAATGAGTGCTGCCTCCTGCCTTCACCGTTAATTTGGCACTGCCAGAAATACAGGCAATTTCACAGACGAAAGGGCGGCGAAGGATGTTTTTATGCTGCCCGTTTTTTGCCTTTATTGTACAAGCAGGATTTAATTTGTTTAGGTATAAAATGTGTAGCTGCTGTTAAATACGATTGCCCTCGGGGTGGATTTCATGGTCGTGACCCACTTGATGGATGATGCTTGATGAGACGGTGTCCTTTAGCACTCTAAAATTATTTAGTTGGAGTTGATCTTGTGAATAATCTCCTCTATTGGCTCTCTGTCTTGTAGGTGGCTGGCATTGTTGGCAGAGCAGATTTGTTGTGTGCCCTCTTTTTTCAGCTCTCTTTTCTGGTTTACTGCAAAGCATTTCAAGGTCAGTTGATAAACTAATGCACTAGACTCTGATACAGTTATTACGGCACTATGTGAAATTTAGTTGCATAAAATTTCGAAATAAGTTTTCAAAACTTTAAATATGCAATCGTTTACAGCTTCTTTTAAATCCACAATCATTTGATTTTATCTATAAAGCACAAAAAAGGAAAAAAAAAATTGCACTGGTTGTTCTTTTGGTCTCTGCCTGGGAACTGAGCTTTTCAAGATTCCAAAAAGGAAACAAAAGCAGCCAAAAAGCATCATATAAGTGGTCCATTAAACTTTGCTACTGTAATGCAAGTCTTCTTAAGTCTTACAAAAGCTTTGTGTGTGAAACGGGCTGGAATTTAAGTCATTATTTAATTATACTTTTTCATTCAGTGGGCTGATAACCTATTCAGACAAATCATTGAATCACTGAGTTTGTGAACAAATCAAAAAGATTTTTGTGAATTGGATCCACCAATTCATTAAAAAGATCTTAATGATTAGTTCTTGATGCATTCCAGGATACTTTTATGGTTGCTTTGTTTGGTATTTGAAGCTTAAAGGGGTCATATGATGCGATTTCATGTTTTCCTTTGTCTTTGGAGTGTTACAAGCTGTTTGTGTATATATAAGATCTGTAAAGTTGCAGAGACTAAAGTCTCAAACCCAAAGAGATACTCTTTATAAAAGTTAAGACTCGTCCACGCCCTCCTAAAATGGCTCATTCAAACACGCCCTCACATGTCTACGTCACGATGTGGGAAGATTTGCATAACACCGCCCAAACTTACACGCAGTGAAAGAAGGCGGCACTTTTATTCTCACTGTAGTATTGTTGTTGCCGCCACTATGTCGTGGAGAAGCTGTGTGTTTGTAAACGCAAAAGTACTTTGTTTTTTATCTTCCAAATGAGTACACAACTAGAAATCAGTGGTTAAGTTATATTTACAACACTGTTCCAGAACAGTACAACACAAATATTTGAGTGTGTGCAGCGCACTTTAAGGAGTACTGTTTCCTGAACCTGGGAGAGAGTAGCCTACAATGTGAACACTATGAATGGCTGTGATGTGAACGCTATAAAGTGGGGCAATTCCAACATCGCAAGGACAGTCTGGTGCTTCTGACTCACAGACTGTAAGTAAGTTTCGATATTTAAAGAATTTGCTACTGACTATTCAAACGCATGTTTTGAGCTGTGTAGAGTAGTGCTTGTTTGGCGTTTCTACGATCACAAATGCAGACATGGTGTTTACGCAACTTGTAAAAAGACCGTATGAGTCATTATAATCAGTAATTATGTCCTCACTCAATGCAACAAATGCCTCGTTTATAGTGGGTTTTATTGTTTTAGTCTCGTCGCGCCGGGACACGGCATCACAACATGGTAAGTGGCGTAACATTTCCGTCACACGCTTGAGGTATTCGGCCAATCACAACGCACTGGATAGCTGGCCAGTCAGAGCACACCTCGCTTCTCAGAACGATGAGCTTTGTAAAAATTTCAGAAAGGCGGAGCATAGAGGAGCAACAATAATGTACAGTATGTGGAAAATAATGTGTTTTTTGAACGACGTAAATGCATTGCATTACACCAAATACACCAAATAATGTTAATTTTAGCAACCTCATATGACCCCTTTAAAATATTTGTGTCTTGCTTGAGGTCTCATTGCAAGTTTGTAATGAATTAATCCACTGCATGTTAGAATCTCATTGAATATCTTACTTTGCATGAAGCATACAGTTTAATATAGAGTATTTTTGAATTTCTCTTTGTAGGTTGTGATAAAAAGTTCTCAGTGTTGTGGATATTTGGCAGCATTCTTCTTTGTGCCGTAGCAATGCTGTGCAAGGAGCAAGGCATTACAGTTTTGGTGAGTGAAAATATGCATACATTTGAGAGAGTTGCAGGTAAAATAAGGGTAATATGCAATAAGCATATATATGTTAGATAATCTCTCATCTATTTTTACAATACAGAGCTTTGGTCATGCATAAAATATCTTGTTCTTTTCTTCCGTGTGTTAAGGGAGTGAATGCTGCTTATGATATTCTCATGGTCTGTAATCTGAATATCTATGAGCTCGCTCACCAGCTGCTGTGCAGGAGAAAATCAGCTGATGTAAGTGACTTATTCACACCGTGCCACTTTGGACCCAAACAATCTTTGGATTGATTTATACTTTCTCTTTTCCACCCAGATTGGTGGGATGATGAGAAGTGGTTTGCTTATGAGGTTGGCTCTCCTCTTTCTTGGTGGATCCTTTCTTTTGTACGCAAGGTGGAGAATCATGGGAACTGGGCCTCCATCTTTCACTGAGGTGGATAACCCAGCATCCTTTGCTGAAAATGTCATCTTGAGGGTAAGCAGTCCTTTCAGTTTGGGTTTTTGAATGGCCCCGTTGAAGCTGAAGTTTCACTGGTACTGACAAATAAAATTATGGCATTCTGATGACCCTAGTCAAAACCGAAATAAACTGTATACTTGAATATCATTTTAGTTGTCATTTTTACCCCAGACAGACTGTGCCATATTTTTCACATACTCCTTAAAGAATAACATGTTTCTCTGCTCTCTCTTTTCTCAGATCGTGAACTATAATTACTACTACTCCTTGAATGCCTGGTTGCTGCTGTGTCCCTGGTGGCTGTGTTTTGATTGGTCAATGGGCTGTGTGCCTCTGATTAAATCAGCTACTGACTGGAGGATTGTCTGGCCTCTTTTGCTGTGGTGCTGTCTGATGGGCTTGGTTTACCAAGCTCTGTGCTCACAGGACAGCAATAAAAGAAGGTAAGACCAGCAAAACAAAACATGATTTGTCTAGACATATGGAAAAATGTGTGTGATGATTTGAAAAAGAATGCCTGGTTGTTGTTCAGGCATTTATTTGTATACAGTTGCCATAATGTAATTCTACCGTAAGATTTATTTTAATGGATTAATCATCATTAAATCATCTAGTCATATTTACCTACCCTTATATTATTCCATCCTGTAAGCAGTTTTTTTCCCTGAAACACAAAATACAAAAAGACTCTTCAGATTCTCCTTATGGAACAGTAATGACAACTATACTCAACAGCAACTATTTCCTAGTTTATTACACTAGTTTTGGGCTGTGGTGATACAACCATATATCGATATCACTTTTTTTCTTACAATATTGCATCGATATTTATTTTATATCAATATACAGTCTGAATTTATATGAAGCCATTATTACTAATAACTTCAGTGTCACATGATCCTTCATAAACCACTCTAATATGCTGTTTTGGTGCTCAAGAAACCTTTTTTTTTTTATGCCTGTTGAAAACAGTTGTGCTGCTTAATTTGTGTGAAAAATGACACAGCTTTTCAGGATTCATTCATGAATAGAAACTTCAAAAGAACAGTGGTTATTTGAAATAAACTCTCACGATGTTGAAGACTTTACTGTCACTTTTGATTAATTGAATGTGTTCCTTCTGAATAAAAGTATACCTTTCTTTAAAAAAAAAAAATGTGTATGGTATATTATTCTCTCTGTGTTTTTAGGACTCTGACATTTGGCCTTGTACTGCTGGTGATTCCATTCCTGCCAGCCAGTAATCTGTTCTTCAGGGTGGGTTTTGTGATAGCCGAGCGGGTGCTGTACCTCTCCTCAGCGGGCTACTGCCTCATACTAGCCTACGCTGTGGGTTACTGTAGCTGCCACTGGAAGAAACACAAGGTATGTGGCCTGTTCTACACCAATTTCCCACTTATCACCTCCTAATATTCACCATCAGACCATAATTCACTGTAACTAATGTTCCGTTGAGTTTGTGTTCACGTCTCGTGTCTGTGGGATGACCGCAGAGGCTGCTGAGAGCGGCCACGTTGACGCTGCTGTGTGTGAACGTGGCTCGCTCTGCACAGCGCAGTCAACAGTGGAGGTCTGAACAGAGTCTCTTCACCAGCGCCCTGTCTGTCTGCCCGCTCAACGCCAAGGTGAGACCGCACACCTCCCCCTGTCATGCTGCAATTTGTGACTGCTTTCCACTCCATTTGTGAAATCCATTTCAGTAACTTCAGCTAACCCATCAACGCACAAAATGCCTTGAGCAAGACTCTTAACATCAGGTTTCACCAGAGGAACTGAACATGTAATATTTGTACTTTGAGTCAGTATGGATTTGAAGCATCAGCTAAAAGACTGAATAAAACATAACAGAAAAGCAAATAAAATATTTGTTCTCAATTGTATTCAGTCCAGTTTTGCACACCAGTGACTTCATTAACTTGATGAGCTCTCTAACTTTCTCCTTTCTTGCACAGGTGCATTATAACGTTGGCAAAAACCTTGCTGACAGAGGCAACCAGAGTGCTGCAGTCAAGTACTACAGGGAGGCAGTGAGGTAAAAAAAAATCATGATTCTGTCATATTCAGTGTGGCAGTTCTTCCATCTTTCAGCACTTTAAGCAGTGTGATCTATTGTCTGTTACGTCAAATATAAGTTAGTGTTCACCTTTTGTCTACATGTGTTACAGATTACACCCCAAGTATGTTCATGCCATGAACAATCTTGGCAATATATTAAAGGAAAGAAACGAGTTAAAGGAAGCCGAAGAGCTCCTGTCTGCTGCGGTTCATATCCAGTGAGTGAAGATTTCTAGTTCAAATTTATTGTGTGTAGTTTTGTATCCTTTATTGATTTCTGCTATGTTTTTTCGATTGGATTAGGCCTGATTTTGCTGCAGCTTGGATGAATTTGGGTATTGTGCAGAACAGTCTGAAAAAGTTTGACGAGGCTGAACGGAGCTATCGGAATGCAATTCGATTCAGGAAAAAATACCCAGACTGTTATTACAACTTGGGGCGTCTGGTAAGCGCTGTGTTTTCTCTGTAATTTGCATAAAGCATTCAATACATTTAAAACATGTTTTCCTACTTATTACATTTCCCCATATTCTAAACCTCAATTTCAATAGTATTACAGCGTGGATTTTTAATATGTCTAGGGTGGTTTTGGTCTTGGGCTATTATGTTCATCCTTCCTGTGTGAGTACAAACCAACATGGTGCAATTTATTATTAATTATGGCAAGAAATTGGCTATTCCGCTCTAAATATTGCCCATTGTGATGTGTAATGACATGCTATTTTTGTGTTAATGAAGGTTTGATTTCTTTACTCCATGAATTATCAAAGCATTTTTATCAAAGATGTGCCATAGTGATTAATGCACATGCCTCTGACATGTTTAGCCTTGTTGATCATGCAGAAAATGCAAGTTCAAATCTGCATCATTTCCCTACCCTTCTCCTCTTATCTCCTCCTATCTAATATAAAATATAAAAAAAATGTAAGGCATGAGATTTTTTTTTGAAGAAGAATCTTTGTCCTTGACACACACTGGCTCATTGTTTATAATTGGTGCTTGTTTGTTTTATCTCCAGTATGCAGACCTGAACCGCAGCATTGATGCGCTGAACGCCTGGAGGAACGCCACCATGCTGAAGCCTGACCACAGCCTGGCGTGGAACAACATGGTCATATTGTTGGACAACACGGGTAAGGTGTAAACGGAAAGTGATTTATTAAAAGGCTAGAGCATACTGTCACAAACAGTGTAAAATTGGTGTACTGATATACTTCTCTTATCAGATGTCATCTGGAATACTTGAATCTGATTGGCTAGTTGCTGCATTCCACTGAAAATTATTTATGTAATGATCACTAAACTTTATAATAGCAATGTATTATCTCGCTTTATGCTATTTAACATATAATAAAAATAATGTCAACTGAATTCAATATTTGATGTTAATTTGCTTTTATATGGTATAACAAGCAAGATAATGTGGTATAATAAGCAGAATAATGTACAGTTAGCTGACTGTACATTATCTTTTGCATATATCACAGTTTAGCAATGCAGTATAGATCTGTATTGTTACGTTCAGACAGGGGCAGTCATGTATGCTTAAACTGAGTGAGTGTTCTCATTAAACGTGACCTTGACCCTGCCCTTGGGGGTAAACAGATGATCTTGGCCTTCTCCCAAATCTTCCCGCCTTGTCGTTTTCATCTGGTGTCCCAAGTATAGCCGCGGCTCATAGCTGTGTGTGAGATCGAGGGAGAGAGAGGTGTGAACTTCCATTCTGCAGATGCTGAGCGTCAGGTGCACGCTGCCACATGGGGCCATGCTGCATAATTAGTTCACCCTTTACAACAATTAACTCCTGCACCCCATCTTCACCCCCTTATCTCGTCAGAGACCCTACAGGGATGGATAACTTAGCTTTTTGTTAAATTATCAAATTACCTTTTAATACTTTTTCTTTGCATGATATAAAGAGCACATACTACAATATAGTTCAGAAAGTATAACAGACTTGGTGATATAACATACCATTTGTTTTTTACAACATTTAACATTTACAAAATTGTTTTTTTTTAAACCATATATTTTAATATTTGAAAAATGTCAAAACATTTTCGGAACATTTGTGCACATTTTTGGGTGATGCAAATGAACCATAGAATTTTCTGCATTTTGTGAACCATGAATGTCTAATGACTGCCTTTGGAAAAATTAACGCCCAATTTAAAAAAAATCCACTAAAATCACTGTTACTTACAATGTTTCCTGATTTGTATCAGTGGCAAACTAATTGCAAATATTTATCGCAAATTTTTATATATATCGCAAATTTTTCTTTCCCGGCCCTATAAAAAATTACATTTTTAAACTTTGGTTAAACATATATTTAGGTCAGTAAACCATAATTTTATGCATCTATTTGTAGCTTGTGTTTTTATTATGATGAGAAACATTTTTTCAAAAGTTTCCATTCTGACGAGATGTTACAGGATTAATAGAGGATGTCCTTTCTGGGAAATGCCGGCATAAGAACCCAACATGATTAGACCGGAAGAGCAAGAATCAGCAATGCTTGAAATTTATGTATTAAAAGCCTTGTGTGTTGTTTTAAAGCCACTCTTCCCTGCCGTGTGGAGAATGGCGCGATTCCCTGACAGAAGCCGTTTATTCAAACGCGTCTTCCAGGCAGGTTGGCCCTCCCTGGAGAGTCTTGGCACGGTCCATTTTCTTTGCCAAAAAAAAAAAAAAAACACTGGCACCAGCATTATCTCCCTCTGCATTTTCCAGCCTCACATGATCCCAAAACCCCTCCCAAAATAAGTAAATGATTGCAAACAGGAAACTGGAGATGCTTTCTGCTGTTGTTCTTTCCTTATAATATTCAACTGAAAACGCATCAAGAAAGTGTGCAAACATAAAACATGAGTCATGTTTAGGTTTCAACGGTGAGGGGGAATCCTCAGCAGCTCATGAATTTGTTAAGGGCCAGCCAGTGAGAGAAGATCTATCTGAGTCTGTGGTCAGAGGGAGTTTTGACATCCAGATCAATAAGTCAGTAGCCCTTGTGTTGCCCTCTAATTAGGAAACTAAAAGAATCGGCCATGTGTGGAGTTGAAAAACTCTCTTCTGGAGGCTGCTGACACACCAGAACAATCCGCTCTGCACAGTCAACAGAAATTACAGAATGACAACTATACGGTTGTCCTTTTGTGACATTTAGAGCTATTTATAAAAATGTAAACAATTTGCTCCTTCACAGTTCTTTGTATGTTTTTTTGTTTTGTTTTGTTTTTAATTGGCTAATTTTAATGATGGAAGTGGTCTGGCACACAACAAGCATGCGTCTTCTGTGCAAGAGACATAGCTCTAAGAGTCTGGCACTGAACGCTAGTTAAATGTTCTTTTTACATTTGTTCTATGGAGCTACTAAGGTGTTCAGTGTGATTTTAGCACATGGTTGCTTGGTGTTTGTTAGGATATTCTGAGTGGTTGCTAGGTGGTTACTTACAGGCTTAAGTCAAAAGAGTACACCCCCAAGTCACTATGATATTCTGGTCCTTAGATGTCACTTGGGTTCCTCCTTCAGTGTAATAGACTATGCATGAACGCTTCTGCATTAGCCTTATTGGCCATCTCGACTTCCAGTGCAGTGCAGTAAATGGAAATTGTGAGAAAATTAAACCTTGAGGAAGTGCCCTTCTATAGAACAATGCAATATTAATATTAAAGTTTCTGGAATTTGTTGATAAGAAGTGTTAATTATGTTTTAATATAATATACTAAAATTGTACATTGACTACTGTTAATATATATGATATTCTATACTATACTACATTTTGACAGTTCTTAGACAGAAAGAGTTTGCTATGGGAAAATACTACACCTGAAGCTTGTGTAGTACTAAGATTTCAATAGAAAAATGTTGGCAGTAGACATACATAGAGCCCATTTTATCACAAGCCAAGAATCATCAAGTCTAAATTCTTTTAACAAAGTAAAAGCCCAGCAGTTTGAGTTATTATTCATAACTTAATGAGCAACAGTAATATTTTGTGTATTAGCAAGGTAACAGTTCATGTTATATTTCATTACAGGCAATCTGGCTCAGGCTGAGCTGATTGGAAAGGAAGCATTAAAGATATTGCCAAAAGATCACACCATCATGTTCTCCCTCGCCAATGTCCTTGGGAAACAGGAAAAGTACAAGGTTAATACAAACTTTTTTTCCATGTAGTGCTGCTTTTTCTGTGAAAATGTTCAAACTATTTCTTTGATACAGCAGGAACTTTATAATAACCAATGTTCCTTTTTCTCTCAGGAGTCGGAAGGATTCTTTCTTAACGCTCTGAAGATCAACCCAAACGTTGCCAGTTGCCATGGTAATCTTGGTAAGTCTCCCAGAATCCCGCTGGCACTTCAGTATTGTCACAGAAAACAGTTGTGCAAGTTTTGACTCCTGCAATGTTATACGATACAGGCATAAATCGATGCGACTGAATCAATAAACAAAGCGAAGTGGCTATGATTCTTCTCCCATTCACTGGGGACCAATGCTGAGTTACTGTACAGTCCCTTGATTTAAGTGACGGGTCTTTTTTTTGTGCTCTTGCAGCTGTTCTTTATCACCGTTGGGGAAAACTAGACTTAGCAAAGCGGCACTACGAACTGTCTCTGCGACTGGATCCCAGCGCTCCAGGAACCAAGGAAAACTACAACATGCTAAAACGCAAACTAGAACAGCGGCAGAGGACTGTTGGATAACACTGTTTTTGATAACTGCATGCCACACAAGTCTTTGTACGGTCTCTACATAACTAAATAAATGAATTCATCTTATTATTTTTCACGTTTGTTCTTTATGAATGCATACAGGTGCACACAGTGTTTCCATCCTGGCCACATTATAGTCTTTTAAGGTCAAGACTGTGGTTTCTTAACCGGCTCAAATGAGTTTGTCACGTGTAACTGTAGTCTCAAGACATATGGAACATATCCACTATCTTGACTTTCATCTTTGACCTCATGTTATGTCAGCTGGGCCTCTATTTATTAGTCTGTTACACTTTGTAATTGCAAAGTATGTTACTCTTGGCCATCCACCAAGAACGCACCCCACTGTGGACATCGCAACAAATTACATTTTAAAATGTTGAGTTATCTTGAGTCACACACACACCATAGGCCAATGGTTTTTGTTAGCGTGTTTGTTTACACACCTTCCGCGATATCTAACATACATGTCTTGAGGACCGGCTCGTGGCCTTTCGTTCCTCCGAGTCCTCTGTAGTTAATGTCGGAAAGGTGTTTTGCGAGTCTGTGTTCTGATATGCCGTGGCGGGGGCCGTAGGGTCACCCCAAGTAGGAAGCCAGCAGTCATGACAGCAAAGAAAACAGTGAAGCTCAGAATGGGGGCTTCAAAGGAGGTGGAACGCGGTCCCTAGGGGCATCTCACACATGCTGGCTGCTCTTGAAAGTTAGTGGGCTGAGCGAGGGCTGAGCGAGGGCTGACCTCGAGACACGACTTCAGTCAACAAGTCTCCTTCTTAGTTTAAAGTGCACCGTGCTTCTATTTTTTCACCTGCTTCCTCCAGCCAACGGGACACTTTTGAAGAACCAGGATCGCAAAGACGGTGCTAAGATGACAGGGGTGTTGGTTCTAACGATACCATCCTCCGATCTGAAATATCAGCCTGCAGTTGTTATATATAGATGAAGGTATTACTAGAATCGCTTTTTTGTACAACAAAAACACTTTTGAATTATTGTGTAACCACTGTCTGCCTGTATTTTCATGCTATTCCTACATCTACTTCCCTTCACACGGCTGAAATTGAACCAACATGGGTGGACTGGTGTCTTTCCATCTTTGCTTGAATTTCACACATGATGTACCAGTAATATTTTCATAGTGTTGCATAGAAGGATTACTGTGTCCACTTTTGTTTTTGCACATTATTGAGTTTAAAAGTGTGTGGAATCCATTGGAACAGTTGTACTAAAATTCATGGATAGGAGGTCAAGTGGTTCTAGAACGATACAGCAAGTTAAAAACAACAAAAACCCTGAACTATATGTGAAAACTGTAAGAAGAATGCATTTGAACATTGTTGGAGCATGGAGGTTAGATAAAGAATGATCAGAGCTGGTATTCCTGGGACAAAGGAAGCTTTAGAGTACTGATTAGTTTAAATATATGACATTATGTGAATTGTAATTATAAAACTGACTTGCTGGAGAGTCAGTTGTTAAAAAGTGTCTAGGAACATCTACCTGTCAAGTTTTCCTTAAAACTGGGGGTCACTTTAGTGCAAACAAGACAAAACCAGTGGCATTTTTATTAAATGCAATTTTAATTGGCTAATTACTTGACTAGAACTTGAAATACTTGATTCTTATTGGTCAATCACAACATGGTTAAATATTTTTGTGTAGTACAATGACTTTCCCTGTCACCAATTTCTTACAATGCACTAGTTTCACATCTCTTGTAACACATTTTTATTTATTTTTTTTCCAGTAAGATTTCAGTATGATTTTTAACTTTTTTTTTTTTTCTAAACAAGAATTTTTCTAAAATTTTTTGCAAAAAATACCGTAAAACAGTAATACTTTGAAATATTATTACAATTTAACATAATTATAATTTTTTTTAACGTTACAGGATCCTTCATAAATCATTCTAATTTGCTCATGATCATTTCAAATTATTATTGTTAAAAATTATTAATATTTTTATGAAAACATGATACATTTTCATTTTTTAAAACAATTTTATCAGAATTGATTTGAAAGAATTCCCTAACAATTAAAATGACTTTACTGTCACTTTTGATTAATTTAATGTGTCCTTGATATAACTATGCATTACTTTAAAAAATATCATACTACATTTTTTTGAACAGTAGTGTATTTGGTTGCAATGTATTAAGCAATAATATAAGACCATTTTGGTTTACGTAGATTTGTAAGTAGTGTCCATTTTTGGTGTTTTTAATGTAATGAATGTAAGTTTCAGATAAAAGATCTAGAGCAAAACAGTAGATTCAATTTTATCTAGCAAGGAACTTACAAAGCATGCTAAATTTAACCTCAACACACAAGAATGTTGCTATAGGAATATCACAGCATGACAATTAATTCATTAATTGTTGATTGCAATGGTACTAGTATGATTTAAGAGGACTAAACGAGGAAGAAAATAGATAAATATATAAAAAATTAAATACAGTCTCTTCCCCTTTTTGATGATCTCTAAGCATTATGAACCAATCCCAGCTCTCTAGTTCAAACCACTAACAATTAAGCCTCGCTGTTTCCACACCAGCAGTTCTAGGAATTGTCTGCGATTCTTTGAATCCAAGAGCTGGTGGAATCTGTCTTAAGTGAAAACAAGGGAAATCTTTTTTTTTTTCTTTTCTTTTCTTTTTAACTGTCAGTGACCTGAGGTTTATTTAAGCTTCAGCACTATGGCTAGATCGCAGTGCAGCACTTGACACGTGCCGCTTTGTGAACGTTATTAGCCGCTTGGCCCCACAGTATGTTTAGATGAACAAGCCCTGAATCACATTTTACAGCTCAGAGCTCCTCTGACAGACTGCTAATCAATCTGACAGGATGTTGTCAATGTTGCTCTTCTAAATGCTCCCTGGCCCACCCTGCAGTCCTTTAAACAAAACTAATGGGTTGTGATGTCGGCTCTCCGACTTCCAGTCTAATTGATGTACATTTTGCAGATCTTCCCAGAACGGTAGCCTCCATCCGGCACGGTACATCCGCTCCTCTGACACCGGGTCAGGATTCACACACACGTGTGATTATTAGGATGGCACTCATTAGGGAGCATCTTGCCTGACACTGTCGTCGCCCCGCTCTGAGGAGCACTCTGCGAATTACTGCGATACACTCCCTGGCATTTTAAAAAGGACTGATTGTCACACACGATACCGCCACCACCAGTCCCTGCATCCACCTCTGCCCTACTGTGATTAATTGTTCGTGATGGGCAAGTAGAGGCCATCGATGCCAGCTGCTGGTCTGGGTTTGCTGAATTAATATCATAGACATTTTCTGCCAACCCTGCCCTGTCATTCACAAGTCCTTGAGACATGAAACAAGTTTAGACGTATACGTGGGAGCATTTTTGTATTTCGTCTTTATCTCTGATTATATTATTTATTTGATTTGGTTTTAAAACCCATTCAAATTTAAAAGCAAAAAATCTGTTTAAAATATGCCAAGTTCTTGGAAATGTACTCTTTGTATTCTTGTATTCATATTCTTATGAAAGAAAAAAAAAGAAAAGTGAGGATGTGTAACCATCAAGTAATAAATTATTTTATATTAAAATATATATAAATATAATATTTTCCTTATACCTTGAACACATTTGACTGTATATATCTTAATATTAAATATATATATATATATATATATATATATATATTTATATTTATATTTATAAAATATTAAAATATTTAATTTATGAATTTGTAAGTACCATGATGTTGCCAAGCCTTGCCTTGTCATAAAAAAGGTTGAATTATTTGATACTTTGAGAAACTCACTGACCTTATCATGGAGTCATGAGGGTCTACAGGGGTCCTCTATAGATCTTTTTTGCTGCATATTTATGGCTCACATGACTTATTGTAAGTAGATTTGTTAAAATGTTTTCCACCCCTGAAAAATAATAAAACATGCCAAACTACTAAATAGTTTTAATGAGGCTTTTTCATTATATTATTCATAACAGACATCAGACCCCCCAAAAATATCACAATGAATTGTAATATAGAAATGAAAAACATTTTCATTATGGACAAGTTATACTCAAGTCACTATAAATGAATTGCATTTTTATGTATTTCTGAATAAATGAATAGATAGGACAAAAAAAGTGCCACCTTGATGTAGAAGATAACTTACTATAGCTCAGTTGTTTAAAATAAAGAGAGTGTTCTGTTCCTTAGGGAGACAAATGGAGAAACAATTTTTTTAAGGGAGCCCTCTTAGCTGTTTTGCACAACAAAATGAGACGCTCTGCATCTTATTGAAAAAAATGCACTGAGATGGAAATTTATTAACTGGCACCAGTTAATGTGTGCATTATTCATTTCTGGTAAGCATGAAAAATGATTTAAAGAGGTTTGAAATTGCAGCTGCAAAGGCTGACTGCACCGAGCCAAACTTGTTCATTTGATCCTTTAGAGGTGCAGAGGGGTGTGAGCTGCTCTCTGGACAGGGTTTACAGTAACAGCTGTGCTCCTCTCACAAGGGGGCGGCCACTCGGCCGGGCGGTGGGCCGCTCCGAACAGATGGAAAAATACATCAGAGCTCTCTCACTGTTATTAAAAACACAATATCCTCTGCTTTTTAGGGTTTGAGGCGGGTGGGGGTGAATAGGGCGGGACGGGATCGAATGGAATGGCTGTTGGGCAAGTTCTTATCATCTGGTTTTCCAGAAATCAGAGAAGAAAAAACGGAGACTCTGTATTTGTCTCATGTCAGTCGCGAGGGGCTTCTTGCGTTCTTTGTGTCTGTGTGTTTTTCTTGGTCTCTCTCTGCACCACCCCTCTTTAGCTCAGCGAGGGCAGCGAGGAGGAAACGGTGCCAGTGGCATATGGCTTGCCACTGCGCTAAACATCCATACTACAGACAGGTCCATCAGTCACAGCTCTGGCCGTGTGAGAGGCGAGTATGGGTGCCTGATAGATGGTGTTTAGAGCATACCTGCTGTTACGACATCACCACTGAAACACTGGGCTCCCCCCAAAAGCCCACGCCGACACTGGAAACCGCAAAGCGTGAAATACCACGTCTGGAAGTGCCTACCGAGTCGGCCGAGTTACAACAAATAATAGATAAGCTATTTAAACCCTCAGTTAGGGACCCTGGGTCAGAGCCGCGCACATGCCAATTAATGCGCAACATCTGCCAAACAGGGAATGAATGTATATGAGGAGCCTCGGTGAGATTCTGCTAATTTAAGGCCAAATGTTTCCGTTGCAAGAGTGGGCACCAAATTGGTTCGAAGATTGGGTCAAATTGGTCCATTCTTCTCAAAGCCTTTTCCTACTTCTATGAGGAAAGGTTTGTCTTTGTTCCTACTTGGGCCCAGTGTTTTTCTGCCAAATTTAACAGAAGGCTCTGAGGGTAAAGGGGGTCCACCCCACCATTACCTTCTGCTGCTGAGCAACTACCCAGCAAAGACAATCGCTCAGAACCCCGCTGCCTGCACCACAAAGTGAAAATCCTTTAATTAGACCTTTATGCCCCCCCCCCCCCAATCTAACATTCTTCGTCAAAGTTGCCGGATTATAAAAGGTAATTCAAGCAGAATTCAGTTTCTGCACACAAGACATTGTGTAAAAATGTTTAACTAATGCAAATGCTATTTATATATTTATTTAATAGTGGGAACTCATTCACTTTTAACAGTGAAACAATTTCTTACATTTTTAGGAATTTATTCATGATGACACTTTTCAATCAATGAAATGCTAGATCTATGCAAATGAAACTATTCTGAGTAAAAGAGAGAGAGAAAAAAATCTTATCAGGCTACAGATAATTAACAAAGGTCAACAAAATACGTAATAAATTCTACTAAACTAGCCTGCAGCTCCAGAATCTCTACTAAACAAGTCTGCAGCTGCAGAACTGGCCACTGGGGGCAGTGCTGTCTAAGAAACCGCTTACACAATCACTTCTGTGAGGTAAAAAAAAAAAAAAGGCAAAACCGTTCCCTCAAAAATCTCTTCTGTGAAATAAAATGGTTTGTTACTTATTAAAACAAGCAAGCAAACAAACATCTACAAGAATATAAAAATGAAACTAATTTCTATAAAGCTTTCTGACATTTCTAAAACAAAACTACCAGAATATGTATAAATTAAAAGAATTGATCAGGCAAGGACAAGTATTATTTGCCATATTTTTCACAGTCTAAAAGAAATTGACAGTTTGATCACCCAAACTCTCCAACTCCTGCAAAAATAAATAAATAAAAAAGAGACAATACAGATTAACAATGTGTATGTAATGTGAAATAATAATAATAATAATAATAATAATAAAATCGAAATCTTGTATTCTGTACAAAATCCTGAACAAACTACACTGACTGAAAACGTTCATGGGCATATCGAAAAGGAAGGGTACAAGGGGAAGAAGTGTTATATAATTAACACTATCTAAATAAATAAACAGTCAGACTGGAGCCAAGGAGGCCCTGTTTTCTGTGTTAATGCACTATTGGATTTCCAAACATTTAAATGGGTCTAATTAATGTCTCACTCACTGTGTTCTTATTACTAAAAAGGCTAATTATGCAGATGGATAACATCAGAGCAGGAGCATTTACATGTAAAATCAGAAAGCCATTTACTAAATGAGCATTCTTTCCATCTGTTGGTAGAATATTATAATTCTGTGCCTCTGCATGTTTGAAGATATAACATGAAATGATGTTTCTGAAATGAGCTAAGTATTCCAATTTGACTCCACAATGTTAGATAATATACTTAGTGCTGGTAGCCTTGCATCCAATACTGATTAAAAAAAAAAAAAAAAAAATGTAATATTACATATTAGCAAAAACAAAAGTATACATATTTCATGTATTTAATTTCATGCATACACTTCCTCATATATATATTTCTTCCTTTACAAAAAATAAAAATAAATTAAAAGCCTGCCATTTCAATCCAGTTTTAATTGCTTTGCTTTGTTTGCTTAAATGTGCTCAGTCATTTGTTCCTCATAACCCTGTGAAAGAGTTACATGTTTATTTCCCTGTTCACTTCACTGGCTAATCTCTTCATTAATAAGTCATAATTGCAGACATTAGATAACCACAACAGATTCCCCTCCGACTGAATGCTAAGCATTGCTAGCCAAGCGCTTAACTACTTCATATTTGCCCCTGTTCCACCCGGTGGAATCCATAGATTGTAAATTAGGTCTGATGATATACTCCACGCTGCCTGGGCCCCTGCGTCAGGGCAGGGAGAGGCCACAGGGCACAATGTCCTCTTGACTTTCCGTGCAGCCTTTGTTTTTTTCTTTTCTCTCAACAAAGCGATCAAGTGGCATATCGCACATGACAGGATGTAAAATACATTCATTTGCATGAATTTAGAGACTGCTTTGACTTTGCTTTATGTGTGTGACTGACCGACGACTCCATAAAATTCACTTTAGCAGCGGGGGTTCCGAGACCTCGCTAAATACTACGGCAATACTCCTGTCAACAGCCTGTCAATCATCAGAGGGCAAATGAGGTTGATACGAGCTGCAGTCATATAGAAACGGAAAGGCATTTTAATAACAATGATTAGAACTAAACTAAGAGTGTGCATAAAAATTCGAAATATATATATTATAATGTTTATTATAATGTTTAATGTCACATTACTTTAGGTATAAAAGAGTTAATAATAGGTGGTCTAAGTCACAGACCAAATAAATTACTCAATTTTTTCCAAAAGAAGTAACCAGAATGAACGCCTGTTTTACAATACAAGAACGGATCAGTGTCACTCCTCCTCACTTGTCTTGGTTTCACAGTCCATTAAATTATTAACAACAGAGAGCAAACACAAAGGTCCACAGAAAAGGAAGGAATAAACATAGCAATCAAATCGAAGCTTTGTGAAAGACTTCGAGGGGCCCGAAATACTTCAGTGCGACAGCTGAATTTTCTGCTTAAAAAGCAGATCTGATGAGATGCAGCATTCATGGAACAATAATTCAGCCCACATGCACAAGCTGCTGTTACCTACTAAATACAAGGGATTTTGTCAGACAATAGGGATTCAAATCTAAAGCTTCTTCGTCTAATGTAATATAAAGGGTGTTTTTCTCTGCTGAGCACAATTCCTAAAATCTCACACTCTGCTATTTAGCTATTCAGAAAAGTAAAATTAAGAGCGTGGAGAAATGACAGGAAGATGTTATGGTTTTCTAAACCTATGTAAATACTATTTACTTATTCATGTATAATTTACCCTGCACTTCAGGGGTCTTTAAGTAGCAAAGTCCCAATTTATATAAAATTGTCCAATGTAAACAATTTAATAATAAAAAATCTTTTTACTTTAGCATATCTTTATTTTATTTGTAATTTTACTGATTTCATTAGAACAAATCATGTCTGTTTAAAATTTATTTTAATCAAACAATCTTATATCACAGAAGACTTCAGACTGAACAAGAACGTGCAACAGTTAAAGCAACAAAAATCTTAACTATAACTGGCATTTGTTATTTTATTATTTACAATTTGATTAGACTGTGTAAATAATTTTATTACATTTAGTTTTTATCACATTTTAAATTAAAATTGATCTCTTGAAAAATAGAGTATTATCTGAGGAGTTTCATTGTGATCTTGAATGACAGACTGCTTTTATTTCTTTCAGTGGCTTTGGGGACTGAATTTGGGGACTCGTTGAAGACTTCAAAGAGAAGGTTAAGCTTTTCAAAATACTTTCTGTATATTTTTAACTATTTTCAGTACAATATGCAATACCTACAAATAGAGAAAAGCAAAAAACCTTCACAAAAGAAAAAAAAAATCTGTGTCAAATGGGGAAAAAAATCTAGCTGTAAAAATATATTGTCAGTTCTGTGTAAGCATTTAATCTACTGATAGGTAAAAATGATGAAAATAATGACAACGTTAACCTACTGAAATGTGAAAAGATGAAAAGGAGGCCTCGCTTTACCCCGGCTTGCATAGGAGGATAACATATTTTTGAGGCTCAAAGGTGCTCTGCTCGCCTGGCAGCGCAGTCAGACACGAGCGAGCAGGGCCAGAGGGGTTGTGTTCTCCCTGCGTCTCCCAGCCTGACGGACACCACCACCACAGTGCTGAGCACAGGACGCCAGCGCTGTCTTCTGGCACTTCCTGGGGCCTGTGCCGACTCAGCGTGGTCACACACTTACTCAGCAGCCACACCTTTACAGCAGACTCACTGACACACACAAGATCCTGGCCTGCTCCTCTCATCACCGGCTGACGGCTGCACTCCAGCGCGAGCGATGCTAATTAAAGTCCACCCACAGCATGATTCACCAAATGGAGCTACACGCCGAAATATTACTGCCTCTGTATCTCCTTCCTCTGCTTGGCTCTCTTAATATCATTATTTCAAGACAAATACTCACCTCGCTTGTCAAAACATTAATTACAGCACAGGTCAGGTGAGGAAATGACAGAAACATCATTTGTGGGTCTGGTGAAGTTTTGCGGACAATCCAGAAGATGGCAACCTATCTCTGATGCACGCGTCTGATCGCTTGTTTAGGTATTTATCAAAGCATCAATCATTATTTTCTATGTTTCATGGCGATACTGGAGGGTGATGCTCAGGTAAACATTGCTAAGAATACAAGCTAGAACCCCAAACCAATACTTTGATTGACTTTTTTTTTTCAGAAGGCTCAAAGATACAATTTTAGCTGACAGCTAGTGCACTGAAATCTTCATTCATACATGTTCAAAAGCTAAAATAGCCTTAGGATTTACTTCATAATATCAAAATAAAGACTTTGTAATGCTAGTATTGAATACATAACTAAAAACGTCACTTAAAGAAGACTTCCCGATTCATCATGGTAAACAACTTAATATTTGATATCTGCCTGCTCATGTGTTTAGCTTATTCCATGAGAGGCGTGAACATGCAATCATAATGCATTTGGCATCCAAGGAATTGAGAGATTACTGGCCAGATAAAAGCAGCTTGCTGACGTGAACTTGAACCAGATTGAAAGAATAAACCATTTCCAAGTCAATCTCTCCAGCTGCAACTGTACAAAGAGATTGCAAGTGTGTATAATTATGCTAGATCGGACCATTTATGGTACCTGGGTTCACGTAGAACTAACATTCGCTTTCAAAAAATAGGCATAATAACGTATTTACTGTACAGTATGATAAAAGGAATGCTCTCTTTATTGTCGTCCTCGGAGGAAAAGGCACTGAGCATTGAGGCAAGAGATGGACAGTGGTTTTACTACATGCTGTTGAATAGCCACTTGTGATCGCAGGCCGAGTGAAACGCAACACCATGAGACTTGACCAAATTAGAATGAAGCTTTACTCTGCTGGACTCTCTCTGCATCAAGACACTCTGGATTAAAAGCACGCTGGAGACGCAGCCCGCCAGGGACGGAGTGCTAGTGGGAAAGCAGCGCTCATTAAAATACACTCAAGGAGGATGAGATTGAGTGGAAAACGAAGGAATGAGGAATAGATGGTTCTGTTAAAAAAAGTAGTCCTCAGACCAACTCAGACAACCACAAATTCCACTGCTTTTTAGCTGGTGAACTAGAATAGTATATACTAATAATACTATTAGCTAATACTAATATATAAATTTTCCAGGGAAAAAATAATACTTTTACTTGAAAAGCAGATATATATTATAGAAAAAGAAGTTACATATTATAGAATAAGTCCTGTAATATATAACATAATACAGTAAGTAGTAAGTGTCTACTTACAAACAGTAAGAAATAGTAGTCAGTAGTCAAGAAAATGAGTCTTTAGGATTATTTTTTTAATAAGAATGCATTTTCATCGACTGAAAAATCACAAAAACGTTTAAATTTCAAATCCTTTGAAAATGCTTACACTAAATAATCAAGTATATACTACATAAACTCATATATATTAAGTAAACCTTGTTTGTTTTTCTTTTTCCCTGATTCTACTAGTTGGTCGTGTGAAAATACTTTGTTCTTTGGTAGAGCATGACTTTAAATCAAGAGTGGCAGACCACTGTTTAGAGACAAGGGATGACAACTAATAGTGTCTGGGATCAAAGACCTGATCAAAACATGACATTGTACGTCAGATCCAACAGAGACGATCACGTGTGTTTAGAAAAATGTACGGAACTTCTAATTGATCAGCCATTCTGATGAGATGAAATGTTCTCATCAAAGCTGGAACACCTAATGGGGGAATCACAGTCTCGGTACAAACAGTACCATTATCTCCGGGGCATCCGTACACATTTGTGTCCGCAGCTGAGAGCAAGCGTCCCGGCCCGGTCCCTTGGTTCGTGTGGGGCTTTGACCCGTGCTACCACCCTCCCAAGTGTCACTTTTGATGCTCGTGGTAGGATCCATCATGTGGTTGGCAGGCTGGCTGATAAACAGGCCGGTCCCATGGGAGCGTGTGTGTATGTGTGTGTAGGCTCTCCAACAGCTGGGTGGAGGAGCTGAAGAGTGGTGGAGCTTGCAGATGTGAATCTGGAAGCGACAGAAGGTATCGGCATACACATGTTTGTTTTTCCACCTCTCCTGGAGGAAAAAGGAGGCCCTTGATCTAGTGCTGAGCAAAACAGTTAGCTTTTGTTTCAAGAGATGAAAACCAGTGTCGCTGTGAGGAGGGGCCAGAAAATGAAAGAAAGAAGAGAGAGAGAGGGGGTTCTTGAAGTCCGGAAACTGAACGAGAAGACTGGGTGGTCACTCGCAGCCTGTTGTGACCCTTGACCTGGTGTACACATGATCAAGAGACTCCCTCTAAAACACTGTTACACAACCAGCAGTTCTCATGAAAGACACCAGATCACATGTTCCAAAAGGGTCTCTCACCTTGTCTATTGATTTCTGTCTTTATCCCTAGTTTCTCTATCTTTATCAGTCTGTGACCACTGGATTGGGTGACTTCTAAGCAAACGACTGATATAGAAGTCTTCCAGGGTGTACAGGAGACCCCTGCAGTCCATGCTGTACAGGGGGCCTGCTAACAGCGTTATGAGCCAATTATAACATGGTTTCAATTTGCATCTAGAGCGGTTTCAACACTACATAAAAGTCTAACATATGCCTAAATGTATGCAGATTTTTTAATGCTAAACAAAAGTAGCATAAATAAATTAATGTTCATTTTCGTTTCATTTTTGTTTATGAATGATAATAAGAAACCTTGTGCCCGATATTACTATTTGTGGGCAGAGCTCCATCTCTTCACAGAAGGGCACCGAGGATTGTGGAACACCACTGCTCTACTGTCCCAGACTTTGCTGTTCAATCTGCTTTGTGTTTCATGTGATTTCAAAATCTTTATGGATTTATGACCAGAGAAGATCAGACCCAAAGCAAATCTCTCTTTCTTAATTCTAATAAGCATTTTGGTTGAGGCACCGGTAATACATGAATAAATCCCTATTATTCCTTTCATTACATTACATTTCATTACATAAATTTTCCCAAGAATCCAGCTGAGAGTACAAACAGTTGATAAAAACATCGCAATAATCCAGAAGTAATCATAGGTCCACTACTCCAGTCCATAAATTAACATCTGGTGAAGTGAAAAGCTGCACATTTGTTTGAAAAAAAAAAAAAAATCTATCATTATGGCTTTTTTTTTTTTGGTGTTGGTTTGTTTGATTTTGTTTTATTTCAAACCAATGCTTCCGGCTAAAATACAATTCCTCTATCCATAAAGCTTTCTCCAGTGGAATAGTTATCTTGTCTAACCTAATCTCATGGCAATTCGTACATATTTTATGAGGTGGCTAATTTGTATGAATTAGTACGACCTTTTAGTACGATTTTTGCTAAATCGTGTGTATTTTACGAATTTCCCAATTTGTATGAATTCATAAGAATGACCTACCCCTAAACCTACTGGGGTCTAGACAAATCATACAAAATCGTATGAGTGAGGTCGTACAAATTGGTACGAATTAGCCACCTCATAAAATATGTATGAATTGGTCATGAGATAGCGTTGTCTCATCTGAATCAGGAAAGAAATGTGCACAGATCAATCAATTTTTACAAGCAAAAACAGTCCAAAATAGTTATAAACAAATATGTCAGTGGACTTTGATGTGAGAGGACAACAGGGAAGTGTCTCTCATTCTGATGGCACACATTACACTGGTGTGTAAGTGATGTAATGCTACATTTCTCCAAATCATGAAGGAACAAGCTCATCTGCATCTTGGATGGCCTGAATTTGGATACATTTCCAGCAAATTTAAATTTTGGGGGTGAACTATTTCTTTAAATTGGATAGCTCACCCAACATCATTTACTCATATCGGTGCCTTCCAGGCTTTTTGCTTTTTGTGGAACACAAAGTAAGATCTTTTGAAAAGTTGCATGGAAACAAACAGTTCTTCAAAATATCCACTTTTGTGCTCTGCAGAATAAACAAAGTAATACGGGGGTTTGGAGTGACATGAGGGTAAGAAAGATGTTTGTTCAAGCCCTTACAAAATGGCACAGTGTTTTGAATGCATGGTATTGAATGAACACCATGGTATTTTTAACTGGCTTCTCTTTAATTGGTGTAGCTATTTTCATTTGTTAACTTTGGCACATACACCCTAATAACCTTCAAATATATATCGTCTGATTATACATGCCCACGAGTGTTTTTGTTCAAAGCGCTGTGTGTGTGTGCTAGCAGCCGGAGTGGTGGCAGCCTGTTAGCATTCTGCCTTGACGACTCCATCAGCCCAGTCTCAAGGTAGCTGTCAATCAGAATGCATCATTTAATTCAACAGCACTCCAAGGACTTTTCCTCCTGCAATGCCCATGACAGCACAGCTACGGCTCTATTCACTGATGTGCACGGTTGTATTTGCAATGTTCTAATAATTAGAGCGAGTGAGAGAGCGGATGTGGAGAGGTGAAGGAAAAAAAACAGCAACAAGTCTCAGTACGCACACTGAAAATGGTTCATTTTCGAGAGCGGCACTAGAAGCGCGGGGCTTCTGCGGCATGGTGGCACAGCGCTAAATAACAGTGACAACGCTGCTTTCATGCTCTTTGGAGAGACGTGAATTCATTCTCAGCTCACTCTAATTAGATTAATGGTGTTGTGGCTTACAAAGTGGGCCCACTTCACATTAGATAGTGTACGAATGAAGACAAACACTTATTTCAATTCCAGGCAGAGAAAAGCAGTGGCCAGGGTAGTTAGCATAGCCCTTTATGGTGCAATGAGATGTTAATTGTCTGCCATTACCTCTAAACTGCTTGCTTGTTGTATTAATCACAGCACTAATTGATGCAGAGATAGAAACGTAGCCACGGGCAAGAACGTGGAGGAGAGTTGTAGATGGTAGATAAAGGATTATCATGTGAACCATATGGAGATAGCATGGCTTTGAATACTCCTAAACATGCCTAGTAGCGCTACTTTCCTTGATAAGTTCTGCGGTGAGTTTTTATTTTTTATTTTTTACTAACACTTTTTAATTTAAGAGAAAGACACTTCAAAAGGGTGGTGAAGCATGAATACCAGATGTAATGTGTGTGTGTGTCCATATGTACTCAACACAGTGATGAACAACAGAGACATGAAAGAAACAAAGGGTCTTCGGTTATTAGAAATAACCTCCTATTTTATAAAGTAGAATAACCTTTTTTATAAAGAAAATAGCTATTAAATGTTTTGCAGTGAGCAAAACTATTTTAAACTGAATTTGTTGCTATTTCTTATATAAATACACATTTGATTTAATGATTACACTTTATTTAGCCTAAGTGAACTGCAAAAGGCAAAAAACAAACACCCCAAGTAACTACATAATACATATTATAAATAACTAAACACATACTTAAATATTTTAGAAATCTGTCAGAAAATCCTGATTCTTGTGATCTGTAAATTATGTCAACCAGAACAAACAGGCATGACTTAAAATAAATAAATATTCAAGATTTTAGGTAAAAAGTATAAAATGTGTCAAAAAATCAGTCATGTCTTTAAAAAGAATCGTCCCCCTCATGTCACTCAAAACAGAAACTTCTTTTCCTGTAGACAACACAGTAAAATGCATAGTTATCATCCTTTCGGTTTTCTAATGCTAACCAATGCTACAAAGTACAGGAATATTTTGAAATAATACTACATTTTAAACCATCTGTTTTCTATTTTAATATATTTTAAAATGTTATTTATTTCTGTTATGGCAGCCATGAGAACCTTCAGAAATAATTCTACTCTGCTGATTTGGTGCTCATGAAACATTACTTATAATTATCAATGTTGAAAAGAAGCCTCTTTTAAAACAGAAATCTTGTTTAATATCATATCTAATAACTAATATTTTAGGAATCTGTCAAAAATTTGTTTAAAACTAAACATATTGTCATTTATTAGGCAAATAACAAACTGAAACTACTAAACAGCCTTTATTCACACATAGCCATTTTTATTTTGTAATGCTTCCTTTGGCCTCTATAATAACTTGCCGGCAATTTTTGCCGGCATTGTTTTTATCTACTTTTCCACCGTGTCTGTTGTTATTGACGTTCTAGCTGTTCCCAAAGACTTGCTTTTGATTAAAACCTTGTGCAATCTATCTTTGAATCAAATCCCGACAATAATTATATTTTAGCATTAGAAACACTACTGTGACACATACTGCTGTGGATTAACCATTACACAAACATAAAAAATGATTTTGGTAATCACCAATACTGTGAGTTTACAAGCCTTACACTAGGTGCTGGTCTAATAAATTTGTTAAGCACTGTACGGTATATGCATAATGTGCTTGTGTGTAATGGTCAACGTTAAACAAAAGTAAGTTCAATGCACACAACACTTACAACCCCATTACTGTAGCTATCAGAGAAAGTCATGTACCACTTCACAGACCAAACATGGAACAGAAGAGAGGAGGCACAGAGAGAACAGAAGCAGCAAAGAAAAACAGAGGGAGAAGATGGCTTTGTCATATGGAAGGGAGGAACAGTGAAAACAGATGAAAGGACCTGAAGTGAAGGAAGTGTTTAAAACAAGGCTGTGCGCACCTCAGGGGGCACCAGTGGCCACCTGCGTAGGGGACGTGGGGTCCAACACCTCATGACTCCCTTCCTGCAGTCACCAACACCTGGCGGAAGGTACGATTCACAGCCTTAAATTTATGCTTGGATGAAGGCATATTCAAAAAAAAAAAAACCTGAGCTAATATTAAGATACATTTTTTATGCTGGAAAAGAACTGAACTCTATATGCATACTAATGGGTTACTGGAATTTTAGACTTCAAAAGAACCAGAAAAAAGATAACAAATAAAAAAAAACTTGGTCAATGCTCTTGAATTTCTTTCTTTCTGTCTTTAAAAATTCTCAAACAGGCCACTTAAATACCTCATACTGCCCCATATATACTTTCATTAAAATGCATACTGGTGTGTCAAAATCAATTTTAAAGCACCTAAAAGAGTCACTCCTAATCCTGGACACAAGAACTAGAGTGTGTTCACGAGGTCATGTTTTTAAAGCAACCCGATCCAGCTAAGCTGAGACTAACTACCTCAAACACACACAAAGCTCTACTTATGTCTTCACACATACAGCATATTTAACAGCCAGATCCGTCAACTTAGTAAAAACAAGTATCTTACTATTATTATTAAAAAATAGACACTGAAACAGTGTTCCTACAACAAAATGAATGAGTTTAAAATCCCTCCAGCACCCAGGACATGTTGTTTCTCTAAAAGTTTGTCCACATTCAACTACGCAGGTGTCTGGAGTTTTCTGGACTTGTCTTTAATATGTCTTTTTGTCCCTGTCAAATCACCCTGAATTCACTGCTGTTGATGATAATAATAGTGTTGGGTGTCCATTGATTTGCCGCGGCCCCTTATTGTGAGCTAACGCCAGAAGACACTCATCTCTCCCTTTAATTAGGCCCTGGACCAGTTTCTTTTTTGATGTAGTTACTCTGTGGATACAGACAGCCAATGCCTTTGTTAGCACCCTTGGCTTTGGCCTTTGAAAAGACAGGTTCTGACAACTTATTTGCAAAGGAGACTAAAGGAAATGAAATGTCTTACAAAAAGGATCTGAAAGGCGTTTTACAGCGCTTTTGCTCATTATCCACTTTGTAAAGTCACGGAAAACAACTTCTCTCTTTTGGTTAATCTCCAGGTGAGGACATGTGAAGATGCTACTTAACACTGATACTGGAAACTGTAGCAAAACTGGCACAATAATTGCAAAAGAATGCAGCAAAAAAAAAGAGAAGAAATTATACACAAATTATAAAAGTAAAAAAGCAAACACACAAAAAGGAAGGCAAACCCATCTAGAGAATAGAAAAAAAGCGTGTGGCCAGCGCACAGTGTCTTCATGAGTTCCCAGTCATTTTTTTCTTATCCACGGGAGTCTAATTACCTAAGCACTGCTGCCCGCTTTCAATCAGAGTTAGTGAAAATGACATACTCCTTTGTTCCTTTCTCATATCACACATGATGCACTGTCATTCTTCTCGCCGCTGAGCCTAGAGTAGTATCTTTCCCAGGCTGCCATCTGTCCCTGGCGTGGCCCACTTATGTGGGAGACCATAATTCTCCCCCGTCATGGTGGCTGCACATATTTCATGCTTGCTCCTGGCTTTCTTTATGCCAACTATTAGCAGCTTTGAGGACTTTGGGTCAGCTTAATAATCATTTAAAGGTTTGTTAGGCACTGACCCTGCAAAATGGCCCCCCAAATTGAAAAGTTATTCACCATGCCCTTCATCAAGTGCATCTTCACAGCGCCTTTGTTCTCAAAATAGAACTTTTCATCAGGGATGCTTCTTTTTTTTAAAGACGCTATCAGATTTGGGATGCTCAAAGTAATCTTAACATGTTAAGCAGTAATCAAGCTGTAATTGCATTATCATATTTAATTTGGGCTCAATAGTCACTAACTCCAATTCTTTTGAATTATAATTATGCTTTGTAAAAACAAGTAGTCTCTATGTATCAGTGACAGTCATTAGTGTTTGGCAGAAACATTGTAAAAAAAATTAAAAAAAAAGGTATATATAGAAATAGGAGTCCAAAGAATTTAAATAAATAACACAATTTGCATTTTTACTTATTTTTTACTTAATTATTTTAACTAAACTTATCGACTGAATTTAAAATGATTTGCCTTGACTTCATTCCATTGCCTTGACTTTAAATTTGCCCTGAAATCATCATAACAATTGTGTTATTTTATATTGGTCATCACAAACTACTGAACAAAATGACATGAATAATGACAAAAAATGGCAAGACAACACATTAAAAGTGCTATGTGCAGACCTCAGGAATTTGCACATGAAACAAACTGGAATGCATGGGAAAAGTGATGAATAAGACTGAACTACTAAAACATTTTTCAATTTGATCCTACTTGAACTCAAAAGGCACCGAACCAACAAGTACCTTCTGTGCTTGTTGTTTCAACTTTAAAAAAATAAATAAATAAATAAAAATAAGAATAATAAAGTACTGCATAAGAAAAAAGCTGCATCAAGTTGCATTACTTATGTTCCTGAAAGTTGTAAGCTGCAAAAATAAAGTAAATCATAAAATTACAATAATAATAAAAAAAACTCTTTAGTTATTATTTAGCATTATTCACTCACACAATACACAAAATGCACAATCAATAGATTGAATGGAAAGCCTGCCAGGGGGTGGCAGCCTGATACATGTGAGTCATAAATGGCTCTGTCTGTGTCTGCATGACTGGGTGAAAGTCATGGTCATATCATAACTCATATTTAATGCAAGGAAGGGTGAGAGTTCAGACCTTGTCCTCATTACATGGCCCTCATGACCTTTAGCATGTTGCCCATCACTCTTGGACATTGCATCATCCTCCCCAGCTGTCCGGCTGTTGTATATATAGCTGGTGCGGACACCCTTCATACAATTCAGGAGAGGACTAGGAAGTTCCATCATAAAACCAATCAGGGAAACCACACTGGGGACCGTAAATCACAGATTTTTGAGGAGCACTTGAAGGTCTGGGAAGTGCAAATTTCCCCATTATACTTCACAGGAAGCCCCACATTCTCCTCCTGAACCCAGGTCACATGGGGTCACAACCTTGGGAAGGCTATTGTACATATGTAACCATGGCAGCCATGGCATTAGAAACACAACAGCATCCCCCATCCACACCCTCCAACACAGGTTAAGTCAAAAGAACCGTTTAGATGTAGTCGGCTGTAAAAACAAAAAAACAGCAAGATAATGTATTTTAAAAAGTTTGATTTTATAGGCTTTACATCTATATCGGAATCATAAAATTGTCGGAGTGCTATAAAACACTAAAATAAAGTATAGATTAAAGTACTGCCACTCCATAGTATAAACAGAGTAACTTGCGCGCGATTGCGAATCTCGAAAGTGAAAGTGAAAAAAAAAAAAAAGCGATTGTGCATTCAAAAGCAGTTTCAATGCCAGGCATAATAGCGGTTCCCTGATACCCGCAATTTATATACAGTATAATTACCCAATGATATAACAGAGAGAAAGTAAGCTATTGAAATATAGATTTTACTCCCATCTCATATGTGACCCTGGACCACAAAACCAGACTTAAGTCGCTGGGGTATATTTGTAGCAATAGCCAAAAATACATTGTATGGGTCAAAATGATAAATTTTTCTTTTATGCCAAAAATCATTAGGATATTAAGTAAAGATCGTGTTCCATGAAGATATTTTGTAAATTTCTTACCATAAATGTATAAAAACTTCATTTTTGATTAGTAATATGCATTGCTAAGAACTTAATTTGGACAACTTTAAAGGCGATTTTCTCAATATTTAAATTTTTTTGCACTCTCAGATTCCAGATTTTCAAATACTTTTATCTCTGCCAAATATGGTCCGATCCTAACAAACCATACATCAATGGAAAAGCTTATTCAGCTTCCAGATGATGTATGAATCTCAATTTCGAAAAATTGACACTTAAGACTGGTTTTGTGGTCCAGGGTCACATATTTATTCCCTTTAGGGATTCCGTAGTAGGCTACACGTCATTTTCTTTCCGAACACGGCATTGGGATGTGGCAGTTTGTGGGGGTATGGGGGGTCACGATGCCGGCTCAACATTGTGATGTCTATCAGCCATCGGCGATGGACGAAAGCATCGTCTATCGACCCAACCCTAACTGTAAGTGTTCAGCTTGAAATAGGATCCCAGCAGCAAGGATACCAAAACTACGACAGGCCAGACTGACAGGTAAGCTGCTGTAAGGCTGTACAAGTGACAAAACAAAAGCAACAGTAGGGTTGACAGGACTCAAGGTCTCATTCGATATCCAACCTGAGACGTCTCACATCACCAACTCTGGCCAGCGCTTGTATTCCTACTATATGGCAGCTGGGCATGGTGCCACTGTTATACCAGATAAACATGTCACAACACCGGCCTTAAAAACAAGACTTTCTGGCTTTTCTATTTGAGATTCGTGAACATGATCACAGCAGGCTGATTAGAATGAGAGTGGTGGAAAACGAAAGTGCAGGTTAGGTTGGCAGTGCTGTAATTTTATGGACTGCTATTTAGTAGACATTTTTTTACCAAAGTGACATACAGTGCACTAATGGCAGGGACAGTGTCCCTGTAGAACAGCCTAGTGTTGTGTGCCTTGTTTGAGGGCACAATGATGATATGGTTCACAAGGTACCTCTCAGGTCACCCACACCCTGGACTGAACCTACAATTTCTGATTAAGCAGCACAGAGGCTCAGACACTGTGTGTTCAAGCCTTAACACAACAACAACAAAAAAAGAATAATGTGAAATATTAGTTTAAAATGTCTGTTTAATTTAGACATATTATAAAATGTTATTTATTCCTTTGGTGACAACAATGACTTTTCAGCAGCCATTACTCTAGTCTTCAGTGTCACATGATAATTCAGATTAGAAATCATTGTAATATGCTGAATTGGTAGTAAGAAACATTTTTTTAAATGATCAATGCTGAAAAGATTTGTGCTCCTTAATATTTTTGTCAAAACCAAGATGCGTTTCAAGATTTTTTTTCAAGAAGTAGAAAGTTCAAAAGAACTGGTCAACAGTTTGATCAACATTTGATCAACTTAATGCATCATTGCTGAATAAAAGAATTAATTTATTTTAAATAAAAATCTGGCTTCAAACTTTTGAACAGTAGTGTGTACACACATATATAATGTATACTATAGTTTACCAATAATTTATATACACACATTTTTGTGTTTCTGTTTGTGTGTGTGTGTGTGTGTGTGTGTGTGTGTGTAACAAAAAATGGTTTTATGTCAGCCTACCAATGGTTGCTAGCATGACTCAAACATGGAAAATTATAGTCAACATCCACAAAATACTTTCACCCTTTGTCTTTCTCTTTTAATTTTTCCATTCCTCTTTCAATATATGTATCCAAAGGCATGGTATCAAAAGTTGCTTTTATATGACTTCTGTTCCAGTTTGACAGGCTAACACCCATGGAGGCCATGCCAAATGTGCCTAGAAATAACACCGGGCCTCCCTACCGTCTCTGAGATTGCCCACCTAGGAGCCTGGCACACACCATGGTGCACGCAAAAACCCTGGTGGATTATACTCATGTAGCATATTTCATAATGCAATGCAGACTCCCAGCTTTCCTCCTCTATCTGCCCTCATTGTCCCAGTCGGCTGCCGACGAGCAGGCGCAAATAATTGCTCTGGCTGCTTCTGCGCCCCACCTCACCTGTTCCAGACGGGTATATCCGAAACATGAGTCATTAATAACAATGACACAAAGCGTTACTACATAAACACTTAGCGAATGGCGGGCGCTGCGCGCCACACACCTCCACCACTCTCCTGTTCCCCTGTAATCAGAGCAGTGAGGTAATGAATGTGGAAGATAACCCCTCTGTTGGGCGGAAGGGGAGATAAAGTCAAAAGTGATTAAGAAGAGGCAGGAGGTGAAGAGGAGGTGGTTGGAGACGCTGCTATGGGGTCCTGACAAAAGGTGCAGGTGTAGCAGTACATTCTGGACAGGAGCTGCTCTGACAGGTGACCACAAAACTACCAAACAAGCAGGTAATTACCCGACCAAGGTAATTTACTGGACTAAGTGCCACTTTTGCCGCCCTGTTGGTGTGACTGTGTGCAATTATGTACAGAGGTCTAACAATGGAACATGTGTGCCATTCACGAGGTGGGCTGAGCCGACCTGCCCGAGACCACCAAAGACACACATACGCCACATCAACTGTGGACACAAAGAATGACAGAGACAAATGAATGCTCAAAATGAAAGGTAAGTGTTGAATATGACTTTAAACATTACTTTTCGCTGGCATAAGCCAGCAGAAGTGTGTTATTTTGATGCCTATAATGACCATCTTATCGGAAAACTGCATCTTTAATTTGCGGAAGATGACTGACAACTCTGACAGCTACACTAGTTGATGTAAAAGCAGTCTATTTTTATTTTTAAACATCACCTGATATGAGACAGTATGCATTCATTTTGTATCTGTGCTGCTTTGTTTCATGTACAGATCTCATTATTCATAAGACATATAATTAAGTGTCCTGTATGACAAATAGGCAACCTTAAATTATCATTTACATATTTCCTCTTTTTAAGTTTCAGTCCGACAATTTATTGAAAATACAGGCAATTTTAGAATCTATTTATTTATAAGACCCTTGTCTTTCATCTAAGCTCTCTATAAATCTGGGGGTTAACAGCTGTGTGCACGTTCTTTAAAGAAACTTAAAAGATTATACTGGAAACAGCTATCAGAGCTACCAATTTGGTTAAAAACTTTAATTCACCGCATATATGCATATACTCAAACAAACACACACATACAAGTAAAGCTGCATCTGTTGCTGCATCTGTGGATGCGCGCTTCAAATACTACTTTCCCCCCATAGCAATCAGGATACAATCAAGATCTTTCCTTTAAACCCCACATTAATTTCTGTTTAATGTCAATGATTCAAATAATACATTTAAAATCATATCCAACAGCACAGCGAGCGCAAATGATAAAAGCTTGTGTGAAATAACGCACCTCCCTGCCCATACAATCATTTCGGCAATAATGTAATATTGGGGAATAAAAGGCCCTAATAAATGAGTTGGAGTTGTCTGCTTCCTGACGCAGTCTCTACCCTGTGCGCGAAGACATCATTATGCTGAGACAAATGAGTGCGCGTATGTGTATGCGGGTGCGTGCGGATCTGTGCGCACGAGCGTGTTTGTGTGGATGGGAGTCTTAAGAGCTCACTCAGAATTCACATCCATCTAGACGAGCGGCGGGCTGATAATAAACGCCCCTCAGCCTGATGATGGCTTAATTACCAGTGTAAAGAAAGTGTTTAATCTCTGACCCGTTTCATGTTCTCGCTACTCTCTTTCTCCGGGAGTGTGTGTGCGCGTGTAAAAGACACTGCTGCGTCCCACTCGTAGAGAGACCCCTGCCGTCTGCCAGGGGCCTGTAGGGTGCAATTAGAAACCACTAAATGAAGTTGACTATACGGTTTCATTTTTCGCTTTCTCTTTCTCCACCCCCTCCTCCTCTTCAGCCTGCGTAATTAACATGGAAAACTATGCGTTGTGCCAGAGACAAAAGTCTAGAATCTTAAAACAGCTGCTGTTATAAGGAAAAAATGGTTTCATTTCCATGTTCATATCATATATTATAACTACATTATCATCATCTCGTGCACTGTCAGGAAAAATATTACCTTTAGGACCCTCTGCACCCTCTAAAGGTACTAATATGCACCCTTAAAGCAATAGTTTTCCCAAATATGTAAATTCATCATTTATCAAATCATCATTTACTCACCCTTATGTTGTTCCAATGTTATGTTCCTTATGTTGTTCTCTCTTCTGCAGGAACAAAAAGAAATTTTAAAGAAAGCTAGGGTCTCCAACTACGTACAAACAAAAACAACCAAAACACATTTTCCAAAATGTTTAATATGTACAGGTTTGAAACAACATGAAGGTGAGCAAATAATCACTGAAATTTTGGTGAACTATGTTTTTAAAGTATCAATATGAACCCTTCAGCGGTAGATAGGGTACAAAGGTGAACATTTTAAAGGTACCAGCTGAGTAACCCCAGCTGTTGTACCCCTACAAATGTGCTATTTTACACACTTAACGCGCTTTTAAAAAACACATTACTCAGACTCTCAATGCTCACATTTACTCCAAGTGATACTGAAGAACGAACTGCTGTGACGTAATTACAAACAAAACTGAGAGGAAAGCGTGGAGCACATATTAACAAGTTCATCTAAATGCCAATCCCAGCAGTATGGGTGGCGTCAGGATGATCCACTCCTCAGCTATTTCAAACTTCTATTTACCACTAAGAGAAGAATGAAAAAGAAGTTCATCATGAGTATATCGGGGCCTTCGTTTGTCCAGTCCTAGAGTGATATATGACACAGTGCTAACAAACCAGCCAGCCCCATTAACAGCCGTCTGGAGGCTCCAAGGACCACTAAATCCCTGCGTCTCAGCTACACAAACAAAGTCAATCCACCTGAGACGGCGGGGGACAGGATGCTGAGCTACTTATAGCAACCTGAGAGCCGCAAACAAGAATGGCAGGAAAGCTGCTCGGGCCCAGACGCTTTGAAGTGCCCTACCGCTAAACTAGTCTGATCGGACAAGCCAGCATCTTTGAAGGCAGGTTATCCTCAACAGCCGCGTGTCCTGTTGTGAACGAATTGTTTCCTCTTTCAATTTGTCTTAATTTTTTTTGTTGAAATTGACACTTGGCAATTGTTCTACTGGGTGAGGCCGGGTCCTGCTAAATGCGAGCCTCTACCGGTGACTATACAGTGTTCTCTAGTAGCGAGTCAGGTGCCGGGTCTGAAGTAGCGAATCAGTGCAGGTGACACTGCTGTGACACTCCAAAGGAATCTCCTGTGGGGTGACCTCCCGCTAACTTGCCATTTCCTCTATCCACTGGGTCATGACCTTTTCTGCATCGGCCAAGTGAAGCCATTAGTCATGGGAGTTAGGTCATTCTACAGGAACACCATACATCACGCTGTATATTAGAGAGGCTACGGGATGTCAGCATTAATCTTTCTAATCTCTGTGGTTTTAATGATGGCCTTTGACTCTGACAAACTCACAGTTCATAAAGGCGTACAGGAACTTTCTCTGTAGGATATGATGTGAAAGAGTTTCAGAGTTTTGCGCACCAAATGCGATTACAAACTTTGGGAGCTGTGACGGGGCTAAAGCGGTTTTCCAGTAATGCAAAAGTGCAGGTGTATAAAACAGCAAAGGAAGACATGCTCTGGTTGTTGAGAGCACAACGTGACCCCTTGTGTGAACAATCAGAAGCATGATTTTTTGTTATAATTCACATTTACAGTGTACACTTAACAGAAGCAGCACATAATAACACACACAAACAAGTCCTCCGACACTGATAAGATTTGCAAAGCATCACCTGTGTAATCTGAAAGCAAGGAACAGGAAGTTCACGGATAATCCTTGAATCCGAACATTCATTGATCTTAAAACTCTTTTGATACAGTATGCCTACTGCTAACTTCAACTGAAACACAGTACTAAAACATGTTCAGAAAACACACTGAGTTGGCCTTGGTGCTAATAAATGTTTTGTCACTGATAATACTAGCCCCCTAGATTTTACATACTATCAGGACTGGCCCTTTTTTTGGTCTCTGGATTTGCCCAGGGAGGATTTATGCAGCTCCTCTCCTGTGTATCCTATTACCCACTTGAATTCAGATATAAATCATATTTGTTTTATTACCATGGCCAATGAAATCAAGGCTCAAACCATCATTGTGATTAATGAAAGTAACGCCCTTTTCCTGTGGGTGAAGAGAGGGCATCCTCATCCAACTGGCCCATCCTTACTTTCCTTTTCCAAATAAACACAGCAATGTCAACCGTCGAAGCACATTTAGTTTTGACCCGAGGGCCGCGAGATATTCTTAGCTCACTGATCACGCTCCAAGCGCTCATTGAAAGCGCTCTTTCGCCATGGCTGGGGACGAGTGCGGAGCTGCACGTTGGCCTACCCCGAACAGGAAATTCCACAGCTCTCCCTAGCCTCTGAACACAATACTACTCAAAACACACAAGATGAAGGCAGAGAGCGGGAGCAGGCCAGAAAGTTGCTCTGTCTCTGTAGATATCCCTCTTTCAACCTCTAATCATCCTTCTCAAATAGGGGACGAATATGCATTATGTAACTGAGACAGGAAAGGAAAGCCAAAACACACAGAAACAAAGTGTAAAGAACAATCGAGCTTTGATACAGGTCGCAGAGATTCGTTTTGCGGGCTGAGTCAGCATGAAAGGGCCGCGGAAAGCGTTTTGCCTCTGGGTTGACCGCCGATAAGAGCATTTGATGGGATTTGAGAAAATGATAATCCCTGTCCGTGACTATAACCTTTCTCTTACAATGCGCTCTTGAGAGGGGACGGGCTCACCTTTAAAAGTTAACATTTACAAATACAGTACATTTCCTGCTGTAAGTGCCGGCAAATCGGTTCAATCAATTAATTAATCTTAGAACCCTGTGCAGGGGACGACAGTAGTCTCACAACAGGACACACGGCTGAATAGGATTAATGGGTCGCTGTTCCTCATCGTTCGGTTCAACTCGTATGCATCCAGTCAAATTAATATGAATTTGGGTGTCCATTAAACAGCCTCATGATGCTCGCGAACCCTCTTTCCACATATTGACCTACACGCACAGCGTGTTACGGTACTGTGAAAGGAGAATGGGCGGCCAAGCCAAATGAACAGAGAAGCCTCCGTATTCTGCACTTTTATCAAAGAGTTACTGCTGTGTTCAAGTCAATAGAAAAAGCCCCAAGACTTTTTGCACGGGGTCTACCGCACTTTTAGGGAACGATCGAATGTAATACGTACAATTACTTGTGTCTTCTGAATGGAGCATTTCAGCAGGCCAGAAATCCCCACCACACCTTTTTTGATCTTCTTCCATTTTAGCACATCCTCCATTTTTCCTGGAATTAACTGATAACACTTCCATAGACTGCGAGCGGTCAATCAATACTTGTCATTCACAATGTCAGGAAGAAGTATAAATCTGGTGACAACCCGCAAAAAAGATCTAGGTAAAAAAAAAAGTGTTGCTTGCCTGAACGACAGAACTTGTGTGGAAAGGGTCTCCTTCATTAGATACAAAATTATTCATGTAATGTTAACTTCTTACTCTGCAGGTTCAAATGTAAGGTGACAAGTGTGGTCACATTCAGGGAATGAGAAAGAAACACCCTTATTCCCACACAAATTATGGCAAAGCCAGAAAACAGCGGAAACAAACATGCAAGTGCACACACTTTAACACCAAATGTTCAAGATCAAGAGCATCAAAGAGGTGATCATGAAGAGGTAAATATATTTTGCATATTTACCAAAGAGTTTCAGATTTTCATGCAAAATGTTGAGACATGGAGAATCAGAGTATAAGCAAGATGTATATACTTTTTTTTAATTTTCCACATCCCTGTGAAGGAATTTTGGCAGTCTGAAAACCCTCCAATGGTGCTGAATTACAGCAATTCTGCAAAGAAGCTGGGCCAAAATTCCTCCACAGCGACTTAACAGACTTATCTCCAATTATAGGAAGTGCTTAATTGCTATTGTTGCTACTAAAGTGCAAAAGAACTTCAGGGGCAATTACTTTTTCCACACAGGGCCAATTATCATTTTAAAATGTTATTTTACCATACCATTATTTTACCATGCCATTACCTCAGGTTTTACCATATTACGTTTTGTATAAATAGGCTCCCTTGAGAGAATATCTTAAATAGGGCTGGGTATCCAGTTTGATACTTTTTAGGCACCAACCGAATTGCCTTGATACCATCCAGTATCAAAAAACGTCTTGTCCTTTGGCACCAAATTTCCATACCTACGGGGTTAATCTCATCAGCATCATTGAGTCAATAAGCGTGCAGCACTACTTGTGTTCGACTAGAAGCGACGCAGCGCATATTGATCAGTGTTTGACATCCGCGAGAGCGACTCGAAAGTGTATGGAGCAGTCTGCTCTCTATATCGCGCGGTTTTGTTTACTACACACAGACTGAAGCACGCTCGCGGTGATTTCAGCGTCTGCCCTCTCACTAAACCAGGACATAAACACATGAACAACATCTCCAGAACTGCTCTGAAAGTCACTTCATTAGCATTTTACCGTTTGATTTGAGTAAAACTAGTGTCATATCATATACACACAGAACTGTAAAGGTATTCACGGCAACCCATCAAAATAAAAGTTTGGTTTAACTTGGAAGACACTGCGGCAGAAATACATTACTATTGTTCAGCAGAATGTACATACTGTTACTACTAGGCTACTATTAAAATTATTAAAACTTTATTTTTTTAAGTAATGATCACACAACATTTCTTCCATGTTTTAATTTTAATAGTAAACCCCCTTTGTTTGCCAAAATAAATAAATAAACTTTGATTTTCAATAATTTAAAGATAAATTAAATTTATGTTTTATGGCTTCATTTGAAAACCAGAACACATAATTTCTGAGGAAAAATAAAACATTTCATGAGGCTCATGAGAAGTTTTTATGCATTCAAATAATTAGACATACTACACCAGAATTTAATAACAATAAAACATATGGTGAAAGAAAATAAAACACCCACTTATGAAAGTGGATAAAGATTTTCAATTTCTTGAAGTCTTTAACAACCTAGAATAAATGAATAGAAATTATGATTCTGTCTGAGCTATGCATTTTAAAACGAACACGCACTAGTGTAAAAGTAGCCTAACGTGTAAACTGAAAACTATTTGAACTTTATTCAAATTATTTAGATAATGTAATCTTGTTAAAACTGATTTCATAAAATTGGAATCGAAAAAGTATCATTCAGGAACTGGTATCGAACTCAAGGTATCAGTATCGTTATCGATATCGAACATTTTTAAACGATACCCAGCCCTAATCTTAAATGTTAAAATTTTCCTCAGTCCACAATGATACAAAGACCTTGAAAAGGGTTAATGGCCACAAAGCATTTGTGAAACGAGTAGGCGCCATCTTCACCCAGACAGACTTAAAAGAACTCAAAAATCTGTGAGCCACCTGCTTTGCTATGGCAGAGTCAAAGGCATTAGCGAAACATCACAGGTCTAAAGACTGAGCCCATTGTGTGTGGCCTTTCATGGCATTGTTATGCTTGAGAAAGTCGGGAGAGACATCTGCACCATTCAAGGAGCTGAAGTCCTCCTCCACAGGCTCATGTCAGGTATAGTGCTGAGATGTTTACAGCGGGATTAATATATACGCTCTTATAAAAACTTGCTTGTGCGCTTTCTTCTCCTCTTATCATCGTTCCAGAAGCACGGTAACATCTACCAACGATTCATTGGGCAACTTCTGACAGGTTTTGTGGTTTTTCATTTACATATAATTACACTTTAATAGGAGAGTGACAAGTGCAGGGACTGTTAAGTGGCAGACAGCACACAGGCTGTACGGGACCCCCTAAGATACAAGATGACAAGACACAGCACTGGCTCCATCTCCTGCTAATTAAATGAATCAATTAAGAGACTATTGTTGCAACTGTGTAACTGATGTTCTATAGTGGCAATAACAGTCCCACTGGGAGCCCCTTCACTGCATTAAAACACTGTCCTCTACAACTCCATTTGATATCATTAGAAACACTTATTTGCGTCTCGCTGTCATGGCAGGGGAAGCTGCGAATTATGGAAATGTGGGTTGACCGCGACAGGGCCCAGTGTGAGATGGGATAGGTTCGCTTCCTGGACTCCGAGGAGGACTTGCACTCCTAAACTCGGAAGTTCCTCAAAGTTCCCTGATGAAAACAGATCCCGCCATCAGCGCATCTGCCGATTAGTCACTAGGTAAGGGTCACTCATTTGCATAGCCTTCCCGCTAAGCGACTCCGCTTTATGCGGATCAATTATCATAATAAATTTACCCTCCTCAGTTAAACTGATTAAGTTCCAAATTGTTTCCGATGGCCGTCATTAATCCTTAACACGGGCTAAGTGGTTTTGCCACAAATTTGATTGGGCTTGTGTATCAAGGGCCAATTAATGGCATAATAATTCTGAACCCTGTTTAATTTCCAGTGTCAGGATGCGGTATGAACATACACAATCCAACTGCCATTTAGTTAATGTACAATTTCAAACTCTCAGGATGATAATTGGGGTCTGAAGCAATGGCAGATGTGTGAGGTGACATTCATTCGCACAAGATGAGGGCCAATTTTCTTCAGAATAGCTTGGAACGAAAAAAGAGAGCGAGCAACAAAGTCATTCAACCTAGAAAGTGTTTTACAGTTATTCACTGCAAAACAAAATCCTTTATGAATGTGATTTTGGTTTCTAACAAAGGTTTATTTTTGCAATTATTTCGTTCTTCCACCATACAGGATAGAAGTAAAATTTAATCAGTTGACACCCACAATCCACAAACATCATTTCAGCAAAGGGGGTCAAGGACATTACTCGACTGACACTAGCACGCAGAGCCCAGCAAAATGTGCGGCTTGGTGTCTGTCGAAAGCCTTTGAAAGCCTAAACTGTTTATCTAAACGGTTGAAGCCTGGCAGGACATGAGTAGGCCGCTCTGTCATGGCGTCTGGCCTGGCTGAACTCAGGTAGCCAACGGCAACATTGTAACACTGTCTCAGATCAGTGGATGACTGGAGACTGTTGTCACAGTCTTGAGGAGTGAAACCTGACGACGGGAGTCAGATCGCTACACAAACACCGCAGGGCTGCTGACCACAGCAACTGGCCCGAAAATAATAAGTAGCCATTTAGCACACACTTACAGTACACTTACAGTACACTTAGGAATAAACCCCAGTAGCAACCTCGCTCTGCTCAGTAAATAACTGGGGACTCTGTGGATATAAATATCTGAGATATATAAATGTACTATTAATTAAATAGATATAATATTTTTTATTATCTAAATAACATTTGAATTTTTAGTCACTTAATATTTTAGGTAATTTTTATGGTTGTCAATCTCTCTCAAAATGATTATCCATTTTTCATACTGTAAAATATGTATGTATACCTATATATGCACACATCACCTCACAACAAGGTGAATATAAAACTGTGTATAATACTGTATATAAAATATACAGTATATAGCTATAAATGGAACATTTGCAGAAAAGCTGAATATATAGTCATCTATGTACACACATACTATGTAGCCTACTCTATACAGAGGAGCTTTACAAGTTTTTATGTTAGGGCACTGATGAAAAGATTTAGTAATAATCTAAGGTTTTTTGATGGTTTGTTCTGCACATAATGTTCTATTGTTCATCTTTTTCATACTGTGCCCACACAAACACAAATTACTTGCTCTTTGCACCTTATGAATTCTAATTAAGTTGCTCTGCTGCATCTATGGGATTTGATCCCCAGCTGTGTAGCTTGGCTTTGGATATTACCCGACGTCCTTCACGAAAGCTCTCAGTAGAAGCTCTCTCTCTCTCTGTGCCTCTCTACCTCTCTTTATCTGTGCTTCCTGTGCATTCTAGTGCCCACTTGTCAGATGGCGAGGCTAACCTCTGTTTCTGCACCCGCCAACTCATGCCATCCAGTGTCAGAGAATCAAATGAACCATTTCCACAGCACTGATGCCCCCATGACAGACAGGCCGAGGAGGCTAGGCACATCAGCTCAGATGGCTCAACGGCTGACAGCAAGGTCAGGAGAGTTGTGGCTCGGCTCAGTCCGGGATGGGCAGCATTTGGCCGAGCTAGCAGCCTCAAAGATGTCTGTGATTTACCTGCACAAAGACCTGCAGCAGACTATATTACAATGAAACATGATTTACTTCAACAGACACAGTGCAATGACTAGCCTCGTAATATCCGTAATGTAACATATGGAGGACAAACCAAATCTTTAAAGTTCTTAAAAAAAAAGAATATTCTGTCATACTGTTAGACTAAATGTCAGACTTTTTCTGCTGGACACAATATAATTTTATTTTTTCAAGAATTTCATTTTTGGGTAAATCTTAAATACACAGCAATGAGAAGGAAAATAAAAAACATGGAAAACCCACTGATCCAGGGACTCGACCTCTAAATTTCCTATTCCCTGCCTTGTCCTAACATTTAAATTTTCAAGTTGGAGACTGAGAGGGATGTGAGCTGAAAGAGATGGTTTCTGAATGTGTAGTTGCTTATTCCTGCAGTAACTGTGAAGGTTGCACAAAGCGCTCCAAAGCTGCATGGGTGTGGATCAATGCAACGGCTTGTGCAGGAGAGCTTTGGCTCACTGCCCAATCAACGTCTTCCCGCTGACCCCTTCTTCCCCAAACACAGTGAGATTCCCATCAGCCCCTGCTACAGACATGTGTATCTGACACCACCCCATCATCTGCTCGGCTGTGTGACTTTCTCAACAAGCTGTTTGTGATTGGGCTGCAATCTGGAAGGCATGATGTGGTGAAGAAAAATAAAATGTGATGCTTCAGTGTTGATGGATCAATTACCATCTCTAACGATATTACGTACATAAGAATCAAGCAGAAAGGAATCCCACATCATCATGGTATGTTGCTAAAAAAAAACCTGCAGGGTTTGAAAGTGTTAAAAATTTGAAGGAGAGTAAAATTTAAAATGCTTGGAATTTCAAATTTGAAAATGTTTTTCTGTTTTGGAAATTATATAATTTATAAGGTGAGATTTAAATACTTAATACTTTTAAATACTTTAGGACTTTACTTTTTCTCCCAAATATGAGAAATATGAGAAACAACATTTCTGAATTCTGCTGTATCCCTTCTTATGTGTGTGATGGTCTTTTGGAGAATAGAATTGATTGTGAAGGAAATTGAATCACGCCCACTTATAGTGTTGTAAAGTGTGCCGCTGATAACTACAATGAAAATTTGAATGGTAGCAAACTAGATTCCAATTCAAATTTGAATGTACAAAAATAAAATATGGATGGAGAGATGGATGGAACAGGACATCATCTTCTCAGTATCCAGGAGCCTGTCTTTAGAATAGAAAAGAGGTTAGTGAACTCAGTGGTGGGCCAAAAAAACAATCCAGTCAGGTTCAAATCCTTGCTACAGTCCCACATATACACACCGTTTCTTTTAGCCAATGGAAAATAAAGCTGTTGTAGGTTTGTCTTTCTAAGCCAAAGAGAGACAGCCTCTCTCAAGAGAAGCCTCAAAAGCTTTGAGATGTATTATAGGTTAATTCTTTTCAAAACAATGCCTCTGGGCCAGAGCCCAGTAAGTCAAGCGCAGACTCTCAAGATTTTATTGCTGTGACATAAATCTTTTAATCCCTTCAGAGTGCCGCGGCTCTGCCGAGGAGGGGATGGGGCAGGCCCCGGGACGAGGCCTCACCACAGAGCACCAGTCGTGCATCAGGTAACTACTGCCGCCGCCGCCACTTCTGAAGGACTCTGAAGTGAAAAGAGCAAAGGGTTCGGCCAGCAAGGGGATGTGGCGGCTTACCTGAATGCATATTTATGAGCCAGTCACGGCGGGGAAAAGAGAACCGACAGGGATGAGGTTTGCGCTTGTTCAATCACACTTCCCTCTGTTGCCACCTCACCGTCTCACTACCGTGCACAGATCACACGCACATTACCACACCTTTTTAACTCATCTGTGTTTTCTGTGTCTCAGCAAGCCCCGAATCAGATGCGGCCCAAAGCAGCCGAGAGACATGACCACATCCAAAAACTGAAAAGGAATATCCAATGTTTATTTATAATTGTGCTCTCAAGTGACCGTTCTGGTCATGGCATGTTATCTATTCTCTCTCCAAAATAAATCTCCTCATGTCCGAGCGCTGTGTTATCTAAGACGCTATATGGGAGTCAGGTCTTTGAAGAACAAGCAAGGAGAGAGAGAGAGAAGAGGCTGGAATGGTTTTAATCTGCCGGGTTCTTCCTCTTTTTCTGGACTGTGACATCCTGGCACAGAGAGGACTGGAAATGGCTTGTGAGTTTCTTTAAAGGATGACCTGAAGACTTCATCAACCTAATCCTGGTGGACATGCTTAGGAAACATCTTCCTTTGACCTCCAGGAGTTTATTGGGATAATTTAACAGAGAGCAGACCTGGTGCAGATCACCTGCCATAAGCATTTATCCCACCCTGACACAAAACCAACAAATAGATAGTAATGAATGTTCTCACATTATGGGTGTGTGGCATTCAGAAATGAATTTACAGCATCTTTTAAACGTGGTCAGCGTGCCGACACACAGCGCCGTTGTGCTTCAGGCATCCCGAGTTTTCGAGTCCCGCTCGTGGACCTTACCCGATCCCGTCCCCCTCACTCTTTCCCACTTCACTTCCTGTCTACATACTGTCCAATCATAACAAAGGCAACAACAGCAAAAATAAATTCCAATTCAATTACTGAATTTTAATTGAATTTACAATGTTGCATGCTTGCAGCAAACAGAATGCAGAATTACAATACGAATTTGAGTGAAAGTAAAAAAAAAAAAAAAGTTAACATGGAAAGATATTCATAATAACTGCTAGATGTTTTGAAAATGTTGATAGATAGAATGATAGCATGACAGATAGGTAATGATAAAACGATAGAGTGACAGAACGAACGAATGAACGAACGATAGATAGAGTGACAGAATGAACAATAGATAGAACGACAGATTGAATGAAAGAACAATAGATAGAACAGTAGTTAGAAGGACAGATAGAACGATAGAACAATGGATAGAACGATGGATAGACCGATAGATAGAGCGATAGACACACATACACACGCTCAAACTGCCTGCATTGACTTAAAAAGAATCTTTTTTTTTTTCATCACATATTCTAGACAAAACATTATGAAAATAGGTTTTGAGGCTTTCATGGTCTCACAGAGTACTGGTGCTGTTTTTTGTGATCTTCCCCATTCACTTTCAATGGCCGGCCGGTGTGACTTTGTGCAATTTTGTACAAAATTAAAGCATTTAAAAGCCAACTTTCTGATTAAACATTAAACTAGTGTGAGAAATTTTCAGAATTTTTTATCTCATATTGTGAAAATTATTCATAAAAAAAGCTTTTTTCACTCAAAAAATGAGGTGCCTACTTTCGGAAAAATGAGGCCTACGATTAATCAGATGCAAACAGAAACACAAAACCAGTCCTAAATGAAAGAAAACAAGTTGACAAAAAGATTGAATCCAATATTTGGTGATAATATAGCATAATGAGAGATTTATAAGCAATTGTTTGGAGTCCAGTCATTTTTGACCAGGAACACAACAAGTGTGACAGGAAACCGAACACAACCAGAGGGTTAATTGGTTGGGGAAAACATTCCATTTCCCAGAATGCTATAATGTGTTAAAGGGGTGGTTTACTGGGTTTTTTCTAGGCTTGATTGTGTTTATGGGGTGTATTTTTCATATAATTTACCTTTATTCCACACTGCTCTGTCCCTTCTCTGACAAACGCCTCGATTATTTCCTCAGAAATACGTAATGGGCTCTGATTGGTTAGCTGGCTCAGTGTGTTGTGATTCACTAAACCGCCAAGCGTGCGTCTAAATGTCCCGCCCCTCAGCTCAGCGGCATGTGTTCCAGTTGTATTGTAAACAATAATTTATAACAATATAGAAACGTCTATTATTGCTTATCAATTTGAGCCCGATTGAGACGCAGAGGATATTAGTGAAGAGGATCGCGCAGAACCTGTGCAAGCACGGTTCTTAATGGTATGTTTGTTGTCTCATACTTTTAGATATGCTGTTATTATGCTACTGCTTATGTTAGCTTTTAATATACGGTTTTATTCTGATTAAAGCTTTAATACAGTACAGCAACCGCACACACGCCCATGTATAACGCTTCTCATTGCTATGTGAAAATGTATAATTGGAACAGTTTGTTGGAGCTGATCTGACGATCTGAATGAGAGAGAGAGAGATGCAGAGCAGGGCGACGCGAGGAACAGTATTAAGAACCGCTGTTTTAGAACATTGATTTTGAAACTTTGAATTAATTATAATCGTTAGAAGACAGAATCGCGATTCATATATGAATAGATTTTTATGTGCACCCCTAGTTTTCTCTTCCACTCCTCTAAAGCAGCACAGCATGGCCCCGCCCCCTTCCTTACATGTTCCCGAGGGCGGGTTTATCTGGGTCAATGACGTGTAAGACCTGGGAAGTAGTTCGTTGTAGTCCCTTACCAGCCGTTTTTGTAGGCATTAAACTTCCAGAATTTTAAAAGAAGATATCTCTGTTTGCATTGAACTTTCAGCGCTGCAACTTTGGAGATATTGTTTATGCTCAAACAGCAACATTACACACTAACTAACCTTAAAAAAGATAAATATAAATTCATCTTCCTGTCATTCCAATTCAACTTCCTGTAGGGCATGGCCAATTCCTTTTAAATTCATGCCATTATTCAAGGTTAGCCAAGATGTCCTTGAGAAGATGCTCAGGCCAACCTGAGGCAGTTGCGGGTGATTTTTTCTCTTTGTTAAAGGATATTCTCGGTGTACAGTTGGTCAGGTATTGACTGGCCGAAGCGGTGTGGTTACAGGAGGACTATTTTGTCTCCTTCACCCAGTTCTTCAAGGATTTCTTTAATCTCTCTCTGACGGAAGGCAGGTCTTTGATGTGTCAACGCCCCTCCTTAATTCACTCAATATTTGATCTAGGCCTCACGCAGCTAAATCTAGCAGAAGTGCTTTCACATGTCCACTGCTTTACAAACATCATCACATCTGTATTGATTTAAAGAAGTCAACAGCCAAGAGATGCAGCTTTGCATACTCCATGACATCACGTGGCCACAGGAGCTGTAATCTTAATAGCCATTAGATAAATAAACGGTTATGTAATATTTCCTGGTGGCTGACATACAGTATCCTTGAACGCTCAAGGGCAGAGTTGGCTGAAATTTCACAGCTAAGGTGTAACACAAGCAGATAAATCCAAAGGTCTAAGGGAGGATTTGCTGTGTTTTCATGCCTCTTGACTAAATAACAGAGGTGAAATATTAACCAACCATTGCAACAGAACATCTTAGATTTTAGGCACTTTTAAGATATCCACCATGACTTCAGACAAAAAATGTAATATTAATATTTTCTCATTAACAATACATATTTTGAATGCCAATCAAGAACATCCATGCTAAGCTATCTAGTGACTGATTCTTAATACTAGGGCTGTCAATTTAACACCTTCAATCAAAACTATCAAAAGAGTGCAGATGTGAAGAGAAGAATCTGTGTTCCTTGGACAATCATTACTATGGACTGTATAGGCCAGTTACAGACTTATGATCAATAATGTGAAAAACTATATATATATATATATATATATATATATACTGTATTGAAATAAATATCGACTTCAATTTAATAATTTACCACAACCACCAAGATATACCAAAATAATGTAAGAAGATGTCTTCGGTTCAGGTGTTTTTTTTTTGTTTTGTTTTTTTTTAGCAAATGTTTATATATGAAATGTGTTACTGTGCACTGTTACATATGTAATAAATGTAATATTTCATGTTCTTCTAATTATAAATACATAGAAATTTCTGCATCTAATTGAAGTACGTTAATCAGCATATCATGTAAGTAAATGTATTAAAGTGGTATAACTGATCGACAGCCCTAATTATGCTTATATCCCCTTGATATCTCATGACAGGACATGACAGGAAATGATCGCTGTACATTTGAAGATATTGCTTATATGCTATTGTGCGAGGAACATTTGTGCTGGCATTTCTAATTTGAAAAGTTGAGGGTTTTTTTCAGCTTTGTGTTGTAATTCTCATCTCAGTTTTTGTCAGTGCCCTTATGTTTGTGGTGCATACGACAACAACCAGATGGTAGAGCCTTCTGTATTGAAAGGTAGTGCTTAATTAGAGCTTCACAACTGTAATGGTCCCATTCAAAACAGACAGAGGCGGAAATTAATCTGAAGGAAAATAGCTTAAGTATTCATGACCCATGAATAAACACCCTCAACTTTGAACAGGGTCAGTGCATGAATATTCAGTCTATATTATGCTAAGTGTTACGCATAACGTTTATAATGATTCTGGAAAATATTAAAATGTTTAAAATGCTTACAATAAACAGCTTCAATTTTGCCTTATACTTTAGATTAATCTATATGAGAACTTTACGTTTATTCTCTAACAATATAAATTTGTTCTCATTTAATTAAATAATTAAAATGAAATATTCATGATATAATAAAATGTTTAAAAAAATATTACAAAGATCATAAATCTTGAATATTGCCTTTAACTACACGCCACTCAGCATGTTCCTATTCCACGCTTGGCTTAGACAGCCGTGTTCTCCTGCTTAACACTAATCAAGTATTCCTCATTACATCCCAGTGGCTTCATGTGACACTATGCCCAGTCACTCCACACTTCTGTGCCAAATTAGTTCCACCTAGTTGGCTACCAATGACCTATTCAATGTAAATGGAATGGGTGGAGAAAACAGACCCTGATACAGGTTCAAATCTGTACGGTTAGGACACAAATACAGCAAAGAGCGTTATAATGTTACCAATGGGAGTAGAAAAGATATTCTTGATATTCTGATAGCCAGGGTTTTCAGTACAGGGGTCTATGGAAAAGTAAAGAAAAAAAGAAAGTTTAATGACATTTCAAAATTTTTGAATAAACTACTAATCTATTGAGCTTTATAGTAAGCAAGTTGTCTGGTTTACGTTGGCAAAATGCATAAATGTTGTTGTTTAGCGGGTAAGTCTCATTTTAAAACGCACCAGTGATTCGCCGCCAAAGGAGACCAATCTCATTAGAAAAGATGTCAAATATGTATTGCGTTCCTGGTCAGAAGAGGACCGAAAACATCAGGGGGTCAACGGATGGTCAGTAATTCATCAAAACATTGTCGTCTGAATGTTTAATGCATGTGACTTGCAATAGGTGTTTTTTGGCATATGATTCGCTCCGTAAAATCTTAATTTCAAATGTTTAAATCTTTGGGGAGAATAATTTAGTTGCTACAAAACTGACAGCCACAGAATGTTCTGGCAACTCCGATCAATCTGTCAGAAACCGAAGAGCTGTGAAGAGCTTTTTTCCCCCCTTTACGTGCGTGCGCATTTGTGTGAATTTGTGGGTGCGTACAGTGTTGACGGGCATTCAAGCAGACGCCAGGTTCCACTGGCTGGACACATCCACGCCTCTCCCGTCAAACGTCCACCTGCAGAGACGTGGAGACAAGACTGTTAGCACGAAGACAGACACAAACCAGCTCTCAAGTTCATCTCCCTGTTACCATGCGGCAGCCATTTTAAACAGATGGTACCCAAACAGCCTGTCATGTTTACTGCCGCCGCCATAAAAGACAAGAGTCCAACAACACGGTCCTGCAGAGGCCCCGAGGGAGCAGCCAGGGCCCCGCAAACAGCTGCCTGGGGGAGCGGAGGGGCCTCAGCCCGGGCTCTACCCCCTCCCTCACCGGCCCTCAAAACTCTTTTACCTATGCGGACATGCTACATTTACTACAATTAAACAAGCACGCCATTTGAATACGCGGTGACACCTCGCAACCTGCTCAACGGGGCCTGCATATAATCGTGTCCCCGTGGAGCCAAGAAGAAATTGTCCGTGTCACTATTAATGAAGGAATTTGCATTGTGATCTTAATTAAGGGCGGAATAATGAAGCTCACTTCTGAATTCGTTAATCGGCAAAAACTTGTACTAATACGTTAGCGTGGCCTATAGAGTAGGCGCGGCCCTGCGGATGATGTATATATTCCGCCAGAGGTTGGCTGAGGTTACGTCAACTGAAGGTGGCACGGTGCTAATAAGGCAGGTGCCGCTGGGCTTCTCTCCTCTTCGTCGGGTAGGCAAGATGGTGGCCTGACCCCCGCGCAGCCTCCTGGCACTCACCGACTGTCTTTCCCCAACATATCAAATAAGTTCCTGGGCACGGTAGTCCAGGTGTTCCACTTCACTACTTTCTCCAAGCACAGGTTCATCCAATTCAGGCTCTGCAGCCTCCTAGCTGTACAGGAGGCGTCTCGATCCGCTTCTTACAGTGAGCACCAGCATGCTTTCACACCGCAAGCAACCCTGAAAGGCCAAAGTGCTCAAGGGTCTCAAGTGCCCAATGAATTATTTATAGGCCCTGAGAGAGATGGAGCAGAGAATTATTACACAATGGATTGCAAAGGAGATCTACACACCATATAGTTACATCCAAATGAGCTTGAGAGTCTTAAAGACATTACACTTGAGAAGAAGAAAGAGGTACGAGGAGAAGGAGGAGGAGAAACAGAATGAACAAGTTTGAGGAGGCACCCTTGGGATTCCTAGGAACATCTTGAGCAACTGACAGACAGAGTGGCAGGAAAATAAAATATGCTTTTTGGCATCTCTGTTTCTTCTTAGTGGATTGAGAGCGTGTTTTTAATTTGTCGGAGGATTTTGGGTAGGTGTTGCAAAAAAATGGCTGAAAACAGAACATTTTTAAATGTGTCAGTAGTTGTGGCTACCTACGAGACAGCCTAATTCAATCTGAACTGTATTCCCACTCACTGTAACAAATCAGGCATAATTAAAGTTGCTTACATGAGATTCAGATTTCTCTTGCACATTTGTCAGCAGCTAATCTCCTTGCCTTAGGGTTTGTGTGGATTCAGGGTTTTGTGTTGAATTTATAAGGTCAAGAGGAACAGCTATATATCCCACACACACAGCCTACAGGAAGGTCACATTAAAACGGTCTTGGAAACTTTTTGTAACACCTTCATTTTTATTTGCTACTTCTTTTTTTTTTTTATTCATCAACATTATTTGTTGTATTCCCTTTCATTCTGAAACTGAAAATTATTTTAAAAATATAATTTATATTAATTACACATTACAATTACAATATTTACTGAAATTGTCATTTAAAAAATATGAAATATTACAAATACCGTTCCAACAATTACTGAAATTGTCATTTAAAAACATGAATACTTATTTATTGTGTGCATAACGCAAACCAAATATACTACTGAAAGTGTAAAATGCGTGCTTTAAGAGTTTTTCTACCGGATCACATCGTCAAAAGCACCCATAATTGAAGACGAAAGAGTTTCAGTACGTGCCCTGTAGAAACAAGTTCTGCGTCACACTTGTTACTTCAATCCAACATGAGCCAGACAGTTATAACCAATTATCGGCACACTGGCCAGTGACACTGAACTTGCCAGAAGTCTCAAAGTCCAAATCTAATGCAGAAGCTAACAGAGAAGTGATAGATGTTTCAAAATCAAACTTTCAAGACCCAATATCTGAGCTTTCAGCTAAAGAGACCTCAGTCTGACAGCAGCATTATTTACAGATGAGGTCTGGAGAACCAGGGGGAGATGAGTTCCATGCCAAGCCAGTTGTGTAAACACAAGCTCCCGCTTGGACAAAGAGGAACTCTGACATCAAAACAACAGTAAAACTGTGAACCTTACAAAACCTTTGGGGACTGGACTGTTTGAAGTCTTGGCAACTCTGGGTACGGGTGAGTGGAGAATGAATTCTATTGCTACAAACCATCATCAGGCCCATATGATTCCTTGATTAAGACCATGTGTCAGACAACCGGTGGATTATTGTTCCTGCTGAGTGGCTAGTGGAACAGCGATTGGTCCAAAGCTAGGGGCACACGTGTCAAAACAAGAAGGGGATCAGACTCTTTTGTGCAGAATGTACAAAGATCTTAAAGAAAGCATCTGGTGTCAACTGCTTTGGTATCCAAATACATCAAAGAATGCTAATCAACTGACAACTCATCTCGATGTAATGACATCTATACATCTATACTTTAGATCCACTTATATTCAGAAGAGTAAACAAAGTTTTAAGTCTGAATTTGCCTTAAGAATTTATTGGCTGAATAAGACATTTTGCATTTAATGATAGTTAGAGCAAAGCAGCGTTATTTAGAAGTTTTTCAAGGGAAAGTCCACCTAAAATTGAAAATTGAGTCGTCATTTACTCACCTTTTCATGTTGTATCACCAAACCTTTATCACTGACATTCATCGGTGGAGCAGAAAAGATAATATTTTGAAAATGTTAGAAATGTTTTTGTCCATATAATAAGTTAATGGTGCCCAAAACAACAAAAGAAGAACAAAAACTTAATGAACTGAAAAACATGCATATATTTTTTGCTTCTTTTGTACAGTGCATGATACCGCAGGAGTCAGCACTCTTTAAATGATTCAACTTGGATCACTTTGATGCAACATGGCAACAAAGTAAGGGTTATATATTAAAGTTCAGGCCTTACAGACAAGCTATTCAAATACACTACAACAGATCAGTGCTTAAATAAATAAATAAAGTTTGTCTCCATGAAATTAATTCTGGTCAACAGCATAAAGGTTAGACAAGAAAGACAATCCAAGCAAAAATCTTCCACCAAAAAGTCTGCTATACAATGAAAAAATATACAGCACTAGAAATGGAGAGGTGGGTTATGTCAGCACCTATGAGAAGAGAGGAGGCCAGGCCTGGTGGGCGTCAAAGGGGCAGAGGATTCCACGAATACATACACGATTTTCTTTTAGCATGTTTAAAATAGTATTGGCAGTAATCAAGGCGGTTTCAGGGAGAGAGGGGTCACGGAGCTGAAGTGATTGGATGAGCTAGGATGAGGTAGATCAAAGGGCTTGGTGCGGGGGCTTCTCGGGGGGGATTAGACCCCCTCCCCGTTTGCATTTTCCCGCTGTTTTGCTAGCAACCCTGCACACGCCGCCTTGCCGAGATCAACCTTGGCTTGTTATGACAACAGGAACAACAAACAGAATAGCAGAATACAGCTAAATCCACCAGATACCAGTCCACCGTGACTTTGTAATGAACTTTTGTTCAGATGGCAGGTGATGGATGTCCTATTGGCCAGGTACCCCAAGCCCCGCTGCACCCCAGACAGGTGCAGCTCAGAATATTGACGAGCCAATAAAACACGAGCAGCACAGGATGTGGCAGCCTTTCTGGTTCCTTTCACTTCGCTTTGTAAATGCGAACTGGACGTTTGACAGCTGAAACCTTCGGGAAATCACAGACATTCATTCTCTATCAAACAGAAATCAAAGAGAGGAGCCTACAGCATCCATACCTTGAAGAATCAAAACCGTTGTCATTGTAGAAACACTCTGATGAGGAACACATGCAGCTTTTTGCCTACTGAAAAATATCTTATTCGAAAACCAAAACACCAAAGGCTATTTGTAAATCACATTTGGAGAGACACTGACAATGAGAGACGTTAAAATCCCTTAAAATTCTCACTGCCTAGAGCTCCCCTCCCTTGTTATGCATCTCAACCAAGCAAAAGCATGTAGATCTTTAACTTTTATCAGGAAAAGTGACTTTTAATTGAGCTAAATGATTTCATAAGGCTCGCACAAAGCGCATTTGGTCAAGAGCGCTTGTAATTAATTAAGCAAGTTTTAATGAGTTTCGTAATGAGATGTAAGACATGTAATACTCTTTGTGTACATGTTCTGTATTTCCTCCAACGAGTATCCAACACGGCACTCTTGTTTGATTAATTCTAATCCACTTAATTAGAAGCCATAAGATTTCCCTGAAGGATTTAATTCACAAGGCTGCATTCGCTGATATTAAGTCGTAGGTTTATCACTCTGTTGCCTAGCACAACAACGAGTGCACCAAGAGCAATATAACGCTAAGGACATAATGTCAAAACTCCTATGTCCCCCAGCCAAATTCCGATAATTTCTCACAACGTGGCGCTTTTACACCATTACACAATTCAGCCAAGAAAGTGCATGCTGGGATCGCTGGTGCACAGTTGTATAAAAACACAAGACAAGGGGATGAAACACTCGCTCAGAATGAAATGTTTCAACACCAAACACCATAAAACCAGTGAGTGTGTGATGTGGGTCCAGAAAGATTTTACTGCTCTGTGGGGTGAGGCATAAAACCTTGTGTATCCCACCCCCACACTGATGTTAGTGTCAAAGCAGAGAAACATGGCATCTGTGCCAGCACAGAGGTGAATAGGCATCTCTTGGACACGGCTTCCATGTTAATTCTAATTTTATGCCTATAAATTGGTGAAAACACCACCAGTGTGAAATGCATCTTTACAAGTTATTTAGACTAAATACTGAGGTCTGAACATTTTATGACAGACCAGTCAGTATGAAGTAACCACGTATCTGCCACGTTTGTGTATCTGCCAGTTAGGCCAGCGTCACAGCTACTCAACCCCTACCAAGATGCAATTAACAGCATTAATATTATATGACTGGCATTTACAGATATAACGACTGTTTACACCCTATTATCCTTCTGTTTACAAAGATAGACCTTAGTCCATCACTTACTGATAGGGAAGCACAAATATAAAAACTGCCATACAGATAAGCCAATATTAAACTTTTATACTATTTTAAATCATTTAAAATTAAAACATTAAAAAAAATTTCCAAGTGTGAATTGAAACAACATGATAATATAAAGTACGAAATTTCAAGATTTGCTAAAGATTATATGTACCCTTGTTAATAAATTATTAGTTACGTGTTAAAGAATAACTTTATGCAAGGATTACTTTCTGTAAAGTATTATAAAAGTAAAAATAGGTGAAATGAGCACGCACAATTATTAATAATAATTAACAGGTCTTACTTTATTTATTTTTTTAAAAAGGATGAAAAAAGAGAAAATAGTCCAAAAGTAATTAACAGAAACCACACGATACACCGTATCGAATATCAGAAACTTTGACATGCAGAAAGAGCAGGATGCATGTGAAATTATCCAGAACCAGGTTTAATCCCACTTTTTACTATAAATTACATCAAGGCAGTTAATGTAAATCACTTAACTGTTTAATATTATATACAGTGGGGCAAAAAAGTATTTAGTCAGCCACCAATTGTGCAAGTTCTCCCACTTAAAAAGATGAGAGAGGCCTGTAATTTTCATCATAGGTATACCTCAACTATGAGAGACAAAATGAGAAAAAAAAATCCAGAAAATCACATTGTAGGATTTTTAAAGAATTTATTTGCAAATTATGGTGGAAAATAAGTATTTGGTCAATAACAAAATTTCATCTCAATACTTTGGTATATACCCTTTGTTGGCAATGACAGAGGTCAAACGTTTTCTGTAAGTCTTCACAAGGTTTTCACGCACTGTTGCTGGTATTTTGGCCCATTCCTCCATGCAGATCTCCTCTAGAGCAGTAATGTTTTGGGGCTGTCGCTGGGCAACACTGACTCCAAAGATTTTCGATGGGGTTGAGATCTGGAGACTGGCTAGGCCACTCCAGGACCTTGAAATGCTTCTTACGAAGCCACTCCTTCGTTGCCTGGGCGGTGTGTTTGGGATCATTGTCATGCTGAAAGACCCAGCCATGTTTCATCTTCAATGCCCTTGCTGATGGAAGGAGGTTTTCACTCAAAATCTCACGATACATGGCCCCGTTCATTCTTTCATTTACACGGATCAGTCGTCCTGGTCCCTTTGCAGAAAAACAGCCCCAAAGCATGATGTTTCCACCCCCATGCTTCACAGTAGGTATGGTGTTCTTTGGATGCAACTCAGCATTCTTTCTCCTCCAAACACGACAAGTTGAGTTTTTACCAAAAAGTTCTATTTTGGTTTCATCTGACCATATGACATTCTCCCAATGCTCTCTAGCAAACTTCAGACGGGCCCGGACATGTACTGGCTTAAGCAGGGGGACACGTCTGGCACTGCAGGATTTGAGTCCCTGGCGCAGTGTGTTACTGATGGTAGCCTTTGTTACTTTGGTCCCAGCTCTCTGCAGGTCATTCACTAGGTCCCCCCGTGTGGTTCTGGGATTTTTGCTCACAGTTCTTGTGATCATTTTGACCCCACGGGGTGAGATCTTGCGTGGAGCCCCAGATCGAGGGAGATTATCAGTGGTCTTGTATGTCTTCCATTTTCTAATAATTGCTCCCACAGTTGATTTCTTCACACCAAGCTGCTTACCTATTGCAGATTCAGTCTTCCCAGCCTGGTGCAGGTCTACAATTTTGTTTCTGGTGTCCTTTGACAGCTCTTTGGTCTTGGCCATGATGGAGTTTGGAGTTGGACTGTTTGAGGTTGTGGACAGGTGTCTTTTATACTGATAACGAGTTCAAACAGATGCCATTAATACAGGTAACGAGTGGAGGACAGAGGAGCCTCTTAAAGAAGAAGTTACAGGTCTGTGAGAGCCAGACATCTTGCTTGTTTGTAGGTGACCAAATACTTATTTTACCAAGGAATTTACCAATTAATTCTTAAAAAATCCTACAATGTGATTTTCTGGATTTTTTTTTCTCATTTTGTCTCTCATAGTTGAGGTATACCTATGATGAAAATTACAGGCCTCTCTCATCTTTTTAAGTGGGAGAACTTGCACAATTGGTGACTGACTAAATACTTTTTTGCCCCACTGTATATCATATTATTATAACATCAGTTGACCTAACAGACACTCAAAACAAATGGGGACAGTTTTCAAAACCAGTAGGCCCAGAATTTTCCATTTCAGCCAAAAATGTTCATTTCAAATGTATAGTTGTTGAATCTGGGAATCAGGGAATAACCGATACATCACTCAAATGTACGGCTGCTGAATCTGGGAATAAGGGGATAAACAACAATGAATATGTCTGATATATAGGATGATCCAGAATAGATCCCAGGACGCACTGGAGGCAGGAGGGTGGTGGGGGGTTGTCTGTATAGGATCTGAAGGTTGATGCAAGGTGCAGTCAGACCCCTGTTCTCCAGGCCGGCTTGGTATTCCCACCACCTCCCCCTGTCCTCCTGCTGAGACACGGCGACTGGGTGAAACAATGCTTCCATTATTCACCGTCCCTCCCTAGCATCCAAAGAGCAACGTGTAGGGTGCCTCAGTCAATTAAACCCAACACTCTCTCATTTATCACTCACCCTTACATGTAGGCTGGAGCTTGGAGCATACATAACACAAGAGGAGCTGAGTAGGACATGGGTACATCCTCGGCGCAGTCACATCGGACTTCCGTTTGCCTTAAATATCCTTGAAATTTGCTTATCTTCCAATGCAGATGTAGCCTACACTTTGCTTGTCCTTAATTCTGAAATATTGCTTGGGTTTATTAAAAAACACAAACATGATCCATTACAGCTCCCTTTGCTACCCTCGCGCACCCACATACGTGAAGCAAATGCATTAGGAACCGACAGCCATTTGTTTGCATCCACTTTACAAGCTTCTGGGAGGTTCCACTTGGTATCAGGTTCGTCAAAATTTGTAATAACTTAATGTGACCTAAACTAGGTCACGGGCAAATTTGGAGTTAACACAAAGATGCAAAGCAAACTAGAGAGAAACATGAAAACAACAAGAAACATAAACTATTTTAATTCATATTGGAACATTTTGAAGTCTACTGGAATTACGAATAACATGATACACTGGAAAAAAATCCTCAAACATCTACAACAGAATGTCTGCCATGAGAACGTCATGTCTCATCAGTCAAAACAACACAAATACTGGTTCATCTAGCATATGGTGCGCCTTTGATGACAATGACAACACATTATGCACTCTAAAAAAAAAGGTCTTTCTTGGCCACATTTTATAAAACGTATTTATGAAGCATAAACAATCAGTTAACATTATTTTCCTCCAGATTCCTAAAATTTGTGACTAATGTTTCATTAACGTTTCACAAACATTCATTAAACATTGCTGTATTAGCTGCACTTAGAAGTGTGCGCCTCATCCGCCATGAGGGTTTTCTCTAATGCTTAGCTGGCTACTGGCCTACCACGGTGATTGCAGGCTGGCCTGCTTCCAGTTCCTGTACCCTGCCCAGGAGAAAGAGACACACCACAGCATCCTCCTCTTCCTCTGCCCGGCTTCTCCCAGACACAATGCTGGCACCCTGACAAGACCCATTTGATCAAGACAACTCTGTCACTCAACAACAACCGCACTAGAAATGAATGACGATGTGTTTTAATATTTTATACATTCGTGGCAGTATATCTGTTGTTTGTTTCTTAGCAAACAGATTAAAAAAAAAAAAAAAAACGGAAAACAGGAACAAAACATTCAAATAATTTCCACAACTGCATAACCAGACACAGACACTCTGTTCAGAATACAATACCTTGGCCTCACTCTCACTTATCATCCGTTTCTCTTCTCTGTTTAGTTAATAAAAAGGTCTTAATGTTATTTTTAAACCATTTACTTATTGAAAATAGATTAAAACCCTTTCCAGATTGGCTGTGTTGGCACTTGCCCAGGCTATTGTGAGGGGCAGATTGTGACACCAGCCGCTAAGCGCCGCATTCCCAGTCTGCTTACTGTGCAGTCAGCTAGATGAGCATTTTAAAGACGAGCAGCCATAAGGGCAGCCACCAAAACACACCGCAACTCCATCTTCCAGAGATGGCCAATGCAGTTCCTCTGCAAAAATACTGTCTTTGGCAGTCCGCCACAGGATTCAGGCAAAAGCAACCTCTCCGACAACCATAGGTCATTCTCATTTGAGGTGTGCCGCTTAAACAACACAAACATGCCACGGGTCGAGGTGATGCAGCTAACGCCCGTGTGGGATGCTGGGAATTCAGAGCGTGGCACAGGCGGCATATTTTTGCTGTGATTTGACTGACTGGAACAAATCTGACGTATGTGGCATCCTGATTCCATAACCTTACAGTACAAATCAAAAATCTTCTCCCATTAGTAAATGTATATATATAAAATTTTGATCATTATACTATAATTGAGTTTTTCATGTGTATACACACACATAAATGGCTGTAGCAGGAAATAAATGATCCTGTGTAAAACCATTATGTGACCGATTGCACAGACATAAGCCATGAGAACCTCCACTCAGTTATAAGTCTGACCCAGTCACATTAAACACACCATTTTTTACATTTATTGGCCTATAGAGGGAAAGCTAAGAGAGACATATTGACTTAAAACATTGTTAATAGTCAAAGTGTCATTAAGGGATCCTTCTTTATAACTCACACAGCAGGGCGTCCAAAAATGATCTGGAGTGATGCACTGTGCTTTGTGGCCACAGCAGTGATTTTCTGCATACAAATCCACAACGAAGGACACAACGCAAAGGATAAGAGAGTAAGGGAGGGTGAGGGAGGGTGTGAGAGGGTGTAAAGAAGGGGAAAAAAACTTCAGAAAGTTGGGCCATTCATGTGAACGGAGTTCAGAGAATTTGCAGGCAGAGTGAAAAAGATATTTTATGCAGGCACATAGCTGTATTCAGTGGGGGTAGGCCGAAACGGCTACATGGAGACTACAAAGCGTGGCTCCCATGGCTCATGAATAAGTCGAGGAAATGATCAGAAAAAGGAGGAAAAAATTGAGAGATGTTTAGACAGATGGGCACTTAAAGCAACTAGGAAGCGGCAAAAAAAACCCTCTAATGCAACTTCAAATTCACCTAATAATTGATCTTTATTCTCTCTTTCTATCCACCAAGAAAGGTTAGATCAAATCTGATGTGTTATGAGAGCCTGTCAAAGAAACATCAAAGGACGTAGCTGCTTGGAGCCCCCCAGATTAAATTAAATTGCTATCAAGAGAATCGGTTAAAGAGAGAAAGAGAGGGAGTCATGGAATCAAATAAAAGACTTTCAAAAAAGACTGGGGCACAAAAAGAAAATAAATAGCAGGGGGAATTTTGGACCAAAAAAAACAAAACAAAAAACGTGCAGTAGATATTTGAGTGAAACATGTTCCGCAATATTTTTAGAGATATGATTTGATGAGATTCTGGCAAACATTTTTTCCTCTAGGCCTTTAATGTAATATCAAATGTTGCCTTGCTGGGGACAAGATGATATTATGAATTTAGAGAACATGATTTATTAATGCCAAGCTCTGTATCAAATGTCTGAAGTGCATGAGTAATTATTTGCAAAAAAAAAAAAACACAGGATATTAAATAGTAAGATTAAAGCCAATAAGTGATTTCACTTGCCTTTACTAAACATCTCATACAGCGACCTATTTTTAAACATTCTGGTAAAAAAAAAAAATTCAGATCAAAGCTGAGAAGTCGCTACTGTCTTTAGACTGAGGAGTATGGCACTGGCTGCTCTACCAAACCTCATTCATCACATTCACCGTATCGCGGTCTCTCTGTAGTGATCATAATCCATTTCCACAGCTAGCGTCCCCTACGGCCAGGCTTCTCTCCACAGGACCAACAAACAGAGGTTAGGGGAAGCCAACCTTCTGCTTAACTGTTTTTCACACTATAAACCAATGCTTTGGTTCACGCCCTCACCCCGTGCCAGTCATATGCTCACATGTGAGAGAGAAAAAGCACTGATAGAATAAAAATCCATGCAATATCTATAGAATTAATTTACCAGTGTTGTGGCATTAACCCCTTTGGAATCCATCCACGGGCCCCTTCGCAGTCCATCGTAACCCCCAGTTGGTCTGCTTGGCTTGTCGAGAGCGAAGAAACACAGCTCCTGAGAAAATGAATCAGTTGCGAATCAAATTAGTAAGACCTTGTGTTTCTCACCGCAGAGAAATGAAAACGAAGTTTAGTAGATGGACCTCGACTTTTAATCAAATTTGTCAGCAGATCAGCAGCCCACCACAGCTGAATCTACTCTTCCAAAGGAAACATCACCTAAAATAACCTTAATAAAGATGACTGAAATTCTTGTTACTAAACCAGCAGTCATTGTTATCCTTTATTACAGTAATAACATACCTGTATTGTTGTACAGAGTGGGTGTAATTTCGTTGTGATGATTATGAATGTGGTCACGTTGTATTTAGAGCGGTGGTCATGCTTAGAGCCTTCAATACCTATTCTACTGTATATCTATAATAATCAGGAGCGTATTTGCTTAATTAAAATGAGAGAAATACAAAAGAATCTCTGCATGAAAAGTTGCAGGGTGAGCAGAAAAGCTCAGTAGAGAGATTACTTAAAGCAATATGTAATTTTCTCAAAAATGTTGTGTTCATGTGACGCCCAAATGCCATTTCTCATTTATAGAATTATCTGTAGCTGTGAAGTGCAGCTTGAAATCACAGCACCACACAAAGAGTCGCACTGCAAGGTAAACATGCCCCCGTCTGACCTTTAGGTGGGGGTGTGATTGTGCCAGCATCGCCATTAACGTAAACACCTGTGTTACAGGCAGGGGTTGGCAGCACCGGCTCTATGGACCAACATTGATTTCCACTTAAGCTCAATACAGCTACTGTGCACCTCTGCCTCAGAACTGGCAATATTTATCCAGGGGCCAATAGGGGACATCCCATTGTGGTGCAGGCAGAAGGACAAAAGCAGCCACAATGGCTAAGAATCATCCCACCTGTTGACACCAAGCTTCTTCCTCAGCTTATTCATCCAGGCTCCTCAGGGGAGCTCTGTCTGGCTCCTTTTTGTCCATCCTCAGTCTACCCATTTTTTTTTTTTTTTCTGCTTGACAGAGAAATACTTTTGATTGTCATGTCATAAGCATTATAGCGGTTTCAGAACGGACAAACAACTAGGATGAATGTATACGACTACAGAATGATTCATTGGTTGGATTTGAATTAGATTAAAATACTCAATGATGACAAATTTACCTAGTAGGCATGACAAAACTAATTAAAAAACTGATCAAATAATTTCATTATATAAAAATATTTGACAAAATTATTATTAATAAATAAATATAATTGTTTTTATTGTTTTTAATATAAATATAAAATTGTTTTTAATAAATTGATAATTTTATAATATAAGGGTGAGGGTTACTTTTAAAATATCACTAACACTATCATTCAAAAGCTTGGGGTCAGTACGATTTAAGAAATTAATACTTTTATTTAGCAAGGATGCATTAAATTGATTGAAAAGTAAAGACCTTTATTGTTGTTTCTTGTAGTAAACAAAAATGTTTCTATGAAGATATTAAGCAGCACAAACGTTTTCTACTGTGTAATGATAAGAAATGTTTCTTGAACACCAAATCAATATATTAGAATGATTTCTGAAAGATCATGTGACATTGAAGACTGGAGTAATGGTTGCTAAAAAAATTCAGCTTTATCATCACAACAATAAATTACATTTTAAAATATACCAAAATAAAATTAAACGAAATTAAAATTTGAATTTAACAGTTTTTACTGAATTTCTGATCAAATAAAACCAGCAAAAAATAAAAATAAAACAAATATACTGAGCCCAAGCTTTTAAACAATATTGTATAACAACTTGAAATTCAAGACATTATGAATTCTATTGTATTAGAACATGTATCTAGCCCAGTATCTGTGACCAGCAGCTGCATGGTGATGGATGGATCCAGGACCTAGTGGAGACCAGACCAGAATCTCTCCAGGTGGGCAATGGTAACCTGGTGACCTTTGTAGAGGAATTTCTCGAGCAAAGGTCAAGCGGCAGGAGTGAGGTAGCATGACATGTGTCTAGGCTTCACAGTACAGATTAATGCATGCCTCCTCTGTCCCAAAATGAATTTACCAGCCCAGACACCACAGGGAGCACCATACCACAGGAGGGCACTCTGAAATGTAATCAATAGCAAAACAAAGATTACAGAATTGGAGATATTTGCAGCAAGAGTCCTCCCTATTTTTCCGCTCATCCTGAATCCTAAATAAGTAGATTCACAGCCATGACGACTGCTGAGACAGTGGGGGTGGGATCTGGGTCCGGCCAATGGAAACCCATCTCGATCATAACCCCAGCCAATAGAAATGGGCACCACAGTGCAGAGGCAAACAGCCTAAAATCTCAAATCACCATGCAGTGCTGATCAATTCATTCAGTCAAAGCCAGAGGGTTAAAATGAACTCTTTCCCCGACAGCATTTAAAAAATAAAAAAAATAAAAAAGTTACCAGCCACCGCCAGCATTTTTGATCATTTTCACAAAACTTTCATGGCCCCCAGAATATTTGGTTATATGAATATCAGAGCATGCAATACAGAGCTTCTGCTTTTAAACAAACAAACAAAAAAATGTTTTATTCTAGCTTTATCATGCATTGGAATGTGGGTAAGTTTCATAAAAAAGCAACACATAACGGTGAACAGAAAGTGGATTTCACTTAATGTAGCCACTGGACTTAAGCAATGTCATCATTTGATCATCTAAGTGAAACAACCAAACATGGAGTCCAAAATCAATTCTTCACTTGTAATGTTGTCATGTTGACACAAATGGATGGGAATAAGTTATGTGACAAATACAATATATGCAGAACAAATTATTTGTAAGGATGTCATATCTATTAAGTTGAACTTGATGTCCATATTTTCTTATATCAGTACTTTCCATGCTGCAAGGATGTGGCTGATTGCTCTGCTAAGCCAATAACAGTCATGTATAAATAGGCATCTGTGAGCTGTTATGATATAGCCACTCACAGACCTCCTGGTAGGCACTTCAAAGATGTGCCACTTAAATCTATTAACATACAGAAACAAAATCAGGCACCACAAAGAACGCCCCACCACCCTCCCTAACAAACACATGCCCAAACACACGGTACACTCCATACCACCTCCTGCACAACCGCATCTGAGCCGCACATCAAAGAAAACATCCGAAGCATTCTGGAAAACCTACAGGAACACACATTGAATCAAATAGCATCACTCATATTGTATGTGTGTTTTAGCCTTTGTCGTGGGCATTATACCAGTCTTAAATCACCTTGTGTCCCTCAGCCCTCCTGAACATCATTATAAATGTCAGGCGACAGGAAGAAGAAAACGCTTATCATCTGAGAGATTAACGTCACAATTACATTTGGAATTTCATCATGATTAAGGCAGCAAACCGTTTAGCCCATGTTATGCCTGATCCACTTAGTGATAGAGACAGAATCAGAGGAAGATAAAGAGGGATGGAGATGAGAAGAATAGAAAATCGTATTGTTATTAAAGTGTAGGGATGGGAATTATAATTCCTCTTAATAATGTTAGTCACCTCAAGGAGCCCATTACTAGGCCCCTATGAAATCCAATTTATTCCTAAATTCTGTGTTTTATGTTTTTAATTCTGTTCTAATGGTTTAATTAAATTGCAATAATCCAAAATGATAAACTTTTAATTTAATCATTTATTATAATTTGAACAATAACACTGCCCTGTGTTTTTTTTTTTTTTTTTTTAGAATTTTTGATTTTTTTCTAGATTCTGATTTCTAAATCATATGATTTAATACAAATATATTATCCAAAATGGCAGACGATGACAGCAAGAAAACAGTCACTTGCTTCAGTGCAGTAGACAAAACTGCTCAACTCATTAACAAAGACAGATGCAAAGCATGCAGACTTTAAATTTAAATAGTCTTTTTACAGTTTACTATTTACAGACACGGACCATATATTAAGTGTACTTTTATCTACTTTTGATTAATTTATCCAAATTTTGCCAAATTCTGTGACATTCAGCATTATACAGTAAACATTTTTCTGTGATTCTGTCTGTGTGTGTTCAGTGTTTTTGAGTCCCTAAAAAGAACCAGTTCAAAAGAATATTTTGGTTGGGACTTGGACTGCATTGGTCACAGGAGAATGCATATGCAAGAAACTTTAACGGAACTGACCATCATCTGATTCCAGAATTCTTCCTGGTTCCAAAGGCTATCAAGGTGTTTTCTGATCAAGAAGTGGAACTGAAGTTGAGTAAACAGAAATACATTTGCCAGGGCAGATAACAGGTATTCAAAAAAAAAAAATGTAATACAAAATAACGAACAAAAAGACAGCCCACTGCCTCAACACTCTAAAACTATATTTAACGATAGACATTTCGATCATGTCAGTTTTTGTCAGGTAGTAGAGAATAGGGGCAACAGGGGCAGAGAACAGGGGCATCAGACAACAGAAGAAGGCGTGGAATGAATATTATCAGTGGGTTGAAGCAGCTGCCGAATACCCTGCAACTACAGAATACAGATAACAATAATACTGACGAAGTGCACATGAGCGTTCAGAGGCATTGTTGCTAAAACCCATGAACACAGGTTTAACAATGCACACTAACTCAGAGGCTTATTTAATAATTAAAATAGCAGCAGCTAGAATAGTGCCACAATGCCAAACAGTCATCTTTATCAGCAAAAGAGAGGAACATCTATCATTTGTTTCCAGTGAGAAATACATGCACAGTTCAATCCTTCATGCATAATGTCTGTGCTAGCATCAGAACCATGGTATACTTGACAGGCCAAATGACAGCTAACACTTCCCTATATGTAACATTACAAGCTGGCTCTTCAGTTTGATGCTACCTGCACACAAGCACAGAGGGTGACTGGACATTGAAAAAAAGAAGTGAGAAAAAAAGGAGAGAAGGTACATGTCCCATCATCTATTTTTATGCTTCTTTTAATTTACATTTCCCTGCCCAGCTGATAAAACCGGACAGAGAACACAAGGACGCTGACACTGTGATATCTGGCGGGCGGCAGAGGTCAGCTTTTAACCTGTCAAAAGCGCAGTACTTATTAGAATAAATCTCCAGACTCACCAAAGGGCAGCACTGGCCCCTGGTTCTGGCTGACCCAAGGTGGGCTGGAGAGGGGCAGAGGGCCTGTGCTCTGATGTGCAGGTATGAACCGAGTGTCCATAATGAGAAGCCTGTTCAATGAGATGAGGGGGGAGAGAACAGAGGGAACTGGAAAGGTGTAAGGGTTGAGGGACAGCACAAACATTAAGCCAAGGTAACAAAGATTATCAACTCTCGTGGACAACCATTTCTGTGTCTTTTTGTTTTGTTTTTTGAAACTTCAGGCTTTCTTGAGTCTTGAGCGTTTCTTCAGTCAATTGTATCTGAAACTCAAAAACAAACCCTCAGAGAAATATGACAGCTTAGGTATATTACATTATAAATATTATTCTAAAAACATAAAACATCTAAATAAAAATATATACCCATTTAAAAAAAATCAATAATACAAAAATATAAACACTATATTTTAAAGCAAATGTGTGAGACAAGATAAAATTCACATTGACCTATTGAGGTCAGGGCAGCATTTTCAATCAGGGAAGTACGTCAGAGAAAAACAAATGTGCCCAATCCCTATAAAAATGTTGATTTAAGACAATGTACTGATAGGGTTTTTTGGATATTGGAAAATATGATTAACACTCAATAAATATCATGAACACTCATCCAGGAATTAGGTTCCAACATTTCCAACTACCAACTTTCCACCAATGTCATTGCCACATATAAGTAAGTGATAAAAAAAAAAAAATTAAAGTGGGGGTAAAAAAAAAATTATTATTCTCCAATGCATATATGTGACCCTGGACCACAAAACCAGACTTAAGTCGCTGGGGTATATTTGTAGCAATAGCCAAAAATACATTGTATGGGTCAAAATGATCGATTTTTCTTTTATGCCAAAAATCATTAGGATATTAAGTAAAGATCATGTTCCATGAAGATATTTTGTAAATTTCTTACCATAAATGTATCAAAACTTAATTTTTGATTAGTAATATGCATTGCTAAGAACTTCATTTGGACAACTTTCAAGGCGATTTTCTCAATATTTTGATTTTTTTGCACCCTCAGATTCCAGATTTGTTGAGATAGTTGAATCTCGGCCAAATATTGTACGATCCTAACAAACCATACATCAGTGGAAAGCTTATTTATTCAGCTTTCAGATGATGTATAAATCTCAATTTCGAAAAATTGACACTTATGACTGGTTTTGTCATCCAGGGTCATATATGTCCATTCTGGAACATTGTTAATGACTAAATCAAGTTTACTCTTTGAAAGCAAACAAACACTAGTTATTTAAGTGAGAAAAACAACACATCCAAAGTAAAAGGCAGAGAGTGGAGAGACAACTCTATCAAATGTAGATCATTCCCCTAAAAAGACTGACGACCTCTGACCCCACCAAAGAGGATGAAAGCGAGAGATTGACATAAACGAAAGAGTGGAAAATCAGCCAGCCCGCAAAGACAAACACCACACAGGAAGAGCTGGAGGCAATCGCTCGGCACTGAATCAACACTGTGTTAGTGCCCCCGCGAGAGAAACCCTGTCACTGCCACACCTGAGGAACGCTCTCTGAAGCACCTACAACACAGCCAGAGGATATGACGCCTGAGCCAGGCTGCATGTCTGAGCTGACCCTAGAACAGATCCAAAGCTTTATTGCGCTGTGTCTTCTCTGGGAGTGGGGGAGAATGAGGTCGGATCCAATGGATTTGAGCATAAATAGGGAAAAGTTCAACAAAATGGTGGCACAGGTTGAACAATGCAGCCATCATCAATCACTCAGGGCCGTTTCCTGCAGGAAGCACACTCACTCTGCTTCCCTACACGCTGCTGCGGCAGTAGGACCTGGTCACCCAGGTGACCCCCAGCGGCCCCTTGCTATGACATCAGAAGCCCCTGATGCTGTGCTGGCAGGCACTGAGAGGAAGCCACTGGAGGTGGCATTTGCCACAGGGCCCTGAAGTGCAGCCCACCCTACTCAACAGGAAGCAGAAGCATATCAAATAGTAACAGAGAGCTTAACACAGAACTGCACGAATAAAAAAAAAAAAAAAAAACAAGCTCATAAAACAGACCCAGAGCAGAGAATGAGCATCATGCCTTTGGTACCTTGAGGCCTGCATGTTCAGATGCATTGATGTCGAGGATATTTCTGTTTCATTAGGGTCTAGCCACTGATTTAGTAGAAAGTCTATCAATTAATTAAGAAAGTAATGGCACAAGATTAATAAGGAAAAGATTCCCTTAGAATTTTTAACTTGTGCTACTCACATGTCTACTGAAGCTTTTCGTCAAGTTTGGACCCCATACCTGGATTTTATTGATGTCTCTTGAAGCAATATTTTGAGTTTTGGTATGTTGGAAGGCACATGTTGTTGTTGTTTGTTACTAGCATTGTAAAAGATGGGCATTGTCTGTTAGTTGGTTTGGTTATGTTTACAGTGCTGCTTGAAAGTTTGTGAACCCTTTAGAATTTTCTATATTTCTGAATAAATGTGACCCAAAACATCATCAGATTTTCATATAAGTCCTGAAAGTAGACAAAGAGAACCGAATCAAACAAGTGAGAGAAAAAATATTTTCTTTGTCATATATATTGAGAAAAATTATCCAGTGTTACATATCTGTGCGTTGTAAAAGTATGTGAATCTTTGCTTTCAGTATCTGGTGTGACCCCCTTTTGCTGCAGTAACTGAAGGTAAAGTTTCTTGTAAATGCTGATCAGGACAGCACAATAACATGTAGGAGTTTTAGCCCATTCCTTAGTGCAGAACCACTTAAACTCTGTGATGTTGGTGGGTTTCCTCCTATGAACTGCTTGCTTAGGTCCTTCCACAACATTTTAATTGGATTAAGGTCTGGACTTTGACTCAGCCATTCCAAAACATTAACTTTGTTCTTCTTTAACCATTCTTTGGTGGAATGACTTGTGTGCTTGGGGTTGCCATCTTGCTGCATGACCCACATTCTCTTGAGACTCTTGAGATGTTTTCCTTTAGAATTTTCTGGTATAATTCATAATTCATTGCTCCATCAATGATGGCAGGCTGTCCTGGCCAAGATGCAGCAAAACAGGCCCAAGCCATGATACTACCACCATGTTTCACAGATGGGATAAGATTCTTAAGCTGGAATGCAGTGTGTTCTTTTCTCCGAACATATTAGCTTCTCATTTAAACCAATAAGTTCTATTTTGGTTTCATCCATCCATTAAACCTTTCTACAATAGTCCTCTGGCTTGTCCACATTATCTTTAGCAAGCAATTTTCTTTTTGGAGAACAGTGGCTTTCTTCTTGCAACTCTGCCATGCACACCATGGTTGCTCAGTGTTCTCCTGATGGTGGGCTCATGAACATTAACATTAGCCAATGTGAGAGAGGCCTTTAGTTGCTTAGAAGTTACCCTGGGAACATTTGCAACCTTGCAGACTATTACACGTTCTACTTTGGAGTGATTTTTGTTGGTCGACCACTTCTCGGGAAGGTAACAGTGCTCTTGAATTTCCTCCATTTGTACACAATCTGTCTGACTGTGTATTTGTGGAGTCCAAACTCTTTAGAGATGGTTTTGTAACCTTTTCTAGCCTGATGAGCAACATCAACTCTTTTTCCGAGGTCCTCAGTAATCTCCTTTGTTCATGGCATGATTCACTTCCTCAAACATGATCAGACTATGATACATCCCTGTTCTTTGAATAAAACAAGTCACGTACTGACGTTTGATAGTCATTGCAATGACTGAAAACACCTCTGAACAGATGGACTGTAATTTCACCTTTAAAATTAACTGCTAATCCAAGAGATTCACATACTTTTGACACTCACAGATATGCAATATTGTATCATTTTCCTGAATAAATAAATGACAAAGAAAATATTTTTGTCTCATTTGTTTGATTGGGTTCTCTTTGTCTACTTTCAGGACTTGTGCGAAAATCTGATTATGTTTTGGGTCATATTTATGCAGAAATATAAAATTCTAAAGGGTTCACAAACTTTCAAGCAGCACTGTATGTTACAAGTGGTTGAAATGTTGACAATGATACCATTAAACCCGAAATATTATGATCCCCTTTACTAAATACAGTATATAGCAGCTACACATTTTCATGTACACTACTGTTCAAAGGTTTGGTGTCTGTAAGATTTCTTTAATGCTTCTGAAAAAGTCTCTTATGCTCACCAAGGCTGCATTTATTTGGCCAAAAATACAGCAAAACAGTACTACTATGAAATATCCTTACTGTTCAATTTAAAACACCTCTTTATATTATATTATATTTTAAAATATAATTTCCTGTAATGGTAAAGCTGAATTATCAGCAGCCATTACTCCAGTCTTTAGGGTCCCATGATTCTTCAGAAATCATTCTAAAATGCTCAAATATTAGCTTCTCAAATATAAATGTGTAAAATACTATGTGCAATATATTTTTAAGCATAAAGCCACTTGAAGAGAAAGATAATATACTAGCTATAAACAGAATAAAATAATTATTAACAGATTTCAAAGGAATAGTTAAACAGCAGAATGAAACAATGTGTCAAATTTAATAAATTAACCTGTTTTGATATTTCTATCATTATTATTCCCTTGCAGCACCTGGGTGTTTCAGAATCCCAGTTTGAAAACCCCTGCCCTCTGTATTTTGTTCCACAAGCAGAGGTACTCTTAGTGTTTCCGCGGTGAAGGAATTTCCCTTGCGGGGTGGCTCAAAAGCGCGGTATGCGGTTTTATCGCCATATGTATATGTATGTATGTGTGTGTGTGTGTGTGTGTGTGTGTGTGTGTGTGTGTGTGTGTTACGATGTAAGGAATTCAGAAACCGAAACTAAACGCGTTGAAACAGGAAGTGAAGTAAACAGAAGAGAATGACAAAATAACGGTTCACATAACAGAACATAAGCCTGACAATAAAATCGTTAGGCTATTGTTATATAACAGTTAGTGCTGATCCTCGAATCTGACTGGGCAAGAGACTTTTTCGGTTGATACTTCACCCACGAGTTCTAGACGGGCTGTCAGTCAGTGCAGTTTCATTGTTACGCCACAAGATAGCGCCAAGGGACTGTCTTTGAGTGAGTCTTTAAACCGTTCATTCAACTACACGTTCAGAAACGCTGATTCATTCAAAGAGATATGTAATGAAACACGCTGTTGAAATCATTTTAACTTTGAGCGCCACTTTTAAAGCTTCAGCTGACCAGCAGAGCCGCGCGTCGATGCTCAGCCAGAGATCTCGCTTTCCTTGGACAAGACAGCCTGTTTTCACAAATATACATGACTCAGCCTGAAGGACAGATGCAGGTAATCGCACGCGCTCAGTCGGTCTCCCTCTCATTTGCTGTCCGTTTTAGACCTCTGTGAAGTTGGCACCCCATAAAAACAAATCACCAAAACTATGCCGTTCGTTTGTGCCGCAAAAATGAACGTTTGCACTGGTTTGGTGTTTGAGATATTATACATAGTTTCTTTGACCATGTGACGTCACTCTCCACCCCATGTTGCCCAAATCGCTTCAAACCAGCGCAGTTCGTTTGTACCGTTAAAACAAACACTATCTATTTTCCTTCCTTAGATATAACCAAAATATTTTCGGGAGCTGTGATGTCACTCTCCACCCCACTTCGTCTAAATCGCACAAAACTGGTGTCATTCGTTTGCGCTGGTTTGTGCCGTTAAAAGAAACAATGTAACCATGACCTCTTCTTAAATTATGTTTATTAACAAAGTTTGGGAGGAGCACTTTTAGATAATTAACCTAATTGACAGGAGCACAATCAGTAATCAACCCAGTTAACAAGATAAGAGGTGTGTATATATACACAGCAGACTTACTTGACATACATAGTTCCTTGACAGTTTTCTAGCATTTGTTTTTGCTCCTTTGCACGATGTCGCAAATTGAACTGTCTCCGTCCAACGAAACCTGGATTATCTCCGAATCCTATGCCACAATCTGCTGGCCCCAGTATCACCACTCCTCCGCCACACGAAGCCACCGAGCTCGAGGCTTCATCGCGTGGTCGCTGCTCTGCTTGGCTAGCTACACGCTCACCAAGTCACTGAGGCCAATCCTCGCCTCCACCACAAGACCTCCAACTGCATCGCCGGCATCCTCCTATTGTTCAGCGGGGTCATCAATTCCTCCTATTGAGAAGTGGACAGTATTAAGCTTGAGGCAAGCGCTGATCAATTCTGAAGTGCAGTTCTCGCGAAGGATGAACAAAGCAGAACTGTACGATCTCTACGTTACCTTGTGATCAGCCAACTTCACGCCAAAATCTACTGCAGCCCCCAAGGCGGCCAACAAAGCGAGCAAAGCTCGTAAAGCCCTGGACTTGGCTCGCTCAACTCCTCCTTTATCCCGCTCAAGGTCCAGTCCTTCTCGAGCGCCAGCTCGCAGCAGCAAACCCCGCCCCCCTCCTATGGCCTACAGTAGCTGAAATAAGCGCGAGGATGCCTCCGCTGGCTACGCAGGCTCACACATTTCATTTGTTCCCTCATGCTACTAATAACCCTTTATCTTTCCAGTGGACTCCAGCTCCCGTTGCAAACGCTAGCGTGAGGCTGCCTCCACTAGCGGTGCAAGCTACTCAACCTCTTCAGGGTGTCACAAACCCCACCCCCTTCCTGTGTCCTACTGTAGCTGAAACAAGCGCGAGGCTGCCTCAGCTTGCTACTCAGGCACGCACATTTCAGTCTTTTCGTCCTTTTTTCCTATTACAGCCTACCTCCTCAAACTTCAGAGCCCAATCTAAGCGTGAGGTTGCCTCCGCCGACAATCGTGGCTCCTCCTCCTCCTCTCCCTCTCTCCTCTTTACTGCACTCAAAATCACCATATTCTCTATTAACAGCATCACCTCTGCCCGTCCCAGCAAATCCTGTTGCCTTGGAGCCTCCACCAGTGCCTCACAACATCCGGGCACAGATCCTAGCAGGTGCGGACATATACCTCTCAAGTCTACTTTCCCTGATTCCTGCACCTGAATCTAACCAAATGGACTGCGGAGACTTTTCAGTAACTCTTAAAAATCAAAACCCACTATCATCACGCATACTGTCACTTTCCGAATTCACAATTGCATTCAGCCGCTACACTGAAATAATCTGCTCAGCCTTCCCCCATAGACGGCGTGAGCTGAATGATTATTTGGCGCTACTAGCTGAACTTGCGTTGTCCTACGGAGGACAGCATTTCTACACGAACCAAGCAAAATGTGCAGTACGGTCTCTCAGTGGAACCAATGTCCCTACTGGGGCGCTATCGACCCCGACCTTCACAGCAGAGTGTTTCTGGGCTGCAGAAACATCTCATGCGCGGTCTGCAGGTTAGTGGCCCATTCCACCATGCTATGCCCACTAGGGGTGTAAAGGTACGCGTGTCGTGTATCGAACGGTTCACGGGCAGTTCCAAATGGAAGTGATCATCCCTATCCCCTTAGATGGGGACTTTGGAGTGAGCAGGGCACATGTGTGTCATTATTTCGTCGTCTGGAATGCACTTGGTGAAGGGAGCGTAATTTCCTCATTATCTTCAGCTGGGATGTTCCCGTGACAACGCAGCACGGTGTGCGTCAGCAGATTCACTGACGGACACCCGCATTAAAAAAAAAAAAAAATATATATATATATATATATATATATATATATATATATATATATATATATATATATATATATATATATATATATATATATTAGCATTAAAAACTTTTAAAATATAAAATGTATGTTTATTTGCAACCGTTATGCTAACAACAATAAAAATACTTTTGACATGGCGACATCTGCTGACGCACACCGTGCTGCGTTGTCACCGGAACATCCCAGCTGAAGATAATGAGGAAATTACGCTCCCTTCAAGTGCATTCCAAATGACTACATAATGACACACACGTGCCATGCACACTCCAAAGTCCCCACTCCAGGGGGATAGAGATGATCACTTCCATTTGGAACTGCCTGTGACCCGTTCGATACACGATACGCATACCGTTACACCCCTAATGCCCACAAATTAACCCCTCTATTCCCCCCTGCCCAGTCACATCCCCAGTTAAATCCACTAGCTATGTGCCAAGACCCGCAACCAAAGTGAATTTGGATTTTAGAAGGAATGCTCCTTCTACTGACAGCAGGCAGCCCTGCCACCAACATCGGCAAATGCGCCAGACAACGTTGCCGGTATCTCCATATCTGCAGTTTCTGTGGCGGTGCTCATCCCTGTCATGTATGTCCTGTAAGAAAATCAGTTAATAAAAAAATGTAACTACTTATCGACTGTGAATATCTCTCACCTATCTATTGAACTATGTAACCAAACAGACACCCCGAATTCACTTATTATCTGCTGTCCGGCCTCAAACAGTTTTTAAACCCAGTGTAGAATGCCCACTTTCTGAAAGCATTACATGTAACAACCGCCAATCCGCTCTCGCAGAGCCCGGCGTCGTAGACAATTTGATTAAAAAAGAAGTAGATTCAGACTTCATAATTGGCCCTTTCGACACTTCCCCTTTCCAGTTTTCCGAATTAGCCCCATTGGAGTAGCCACCAGAAAATTTTCAGGTAAGAAACGCCTTATAAGTCAGCTCCTAATAATTCCCCGTTCCCAAGCATAAACAGCTTGAGTCCTCTCGATGAATTTTCTCTCAAATACCACGATATTGATCACGCAATCTACATGTTAAAAATAGTAGGTCAAGGTGCTTGGATGGCAAAAATCGACATAACCTCAGCATTTAAAGTGATGCCATGGCACCTTTTCGGGGTACGCTGCCACGGAAAATTCTATTTTTCTGTACGTTTAACTTTCGGATGCAAAAGCAGCCCCAAGATTTTCGACATGCTATCAGAGGCCATTTGTTGGATTTTATCAAACAATTACGCAATCCCTCACCTCATTCACTTACGCGATGATTATTTAATAATCTCACCGACGCCATTCCAGCGGCACACATCCTTTCGGTTCAAAAAGTATTTTTCCGAGCTCGGAATCCCATTGCCAAAGAAAAAACTATGGGCCCTGCCACTTCCATCGAGTTCCCAGGCACCAATTTGGACTCTGGACAAATTCCAGGCGCCTATGCCCAAGGAAAAAAAATCGACAGAATAATTCTCGTAGCATCCACCCTCTCAGATAACTTAAACCTGTTCAAAACGTGAACTCCTATCTTTGCTTGGCTACCTTAACTTCGCCATGCGTATAATCCCTCAGGGCCGCCCTTTCATTCCGCATCTCCTCTCCCTCGAGTCTTCGGTTCACGTGCTAGAGGATCAAATTTCCATAACTCAGGCTTGTCACGATGAACTCTCATTATGGATAACATTGCTTAAACAGTGGAACGGCTTATCCTTCTTCTACAACAATCTCGTATCTTCTCCCGTTGACATCCAACTGTTCACAGACGCAGCTCCCTCAGTCGGTTTCGGGGGCTTCTATCATGGGCGCTGATTCGCATCCCCATGGCCCCCCAGCTCCAGGACACAACACAGTCCTCAGCGCTATTTGAGCTTTACCCTGTTGTAGTAGTAGCCTTCCTGTGGGGGAAAGAATGGACTGCTAACAGTATTTTAGTACATTGTGACAATGAAGCAACAGTCCAGTGCATCAATAAAGGCCGTTCTCATTCACACGCCTCTGATGCCTCTTTTAAGACACCTTACCTGGTTCTCAGCGTGTGATCAATTTATCATAATTGCCAAACATGTTCCCGGGTCAAAAAAACTAATCGCTGACTCTCTTTCTCGTTTTCTGTTTCAGAAATTCAGGACGCTGGCTCCAGATGCGGACCAATTCCCAGCTCCAGTGCCTCACTATTCAGAACTAATATTTCCGTAGCCCACCTGTTAAAACCCCTTCTCGACGTATCACTCGACACCATACTCCAAGCAGTGTCTCCTAGAACCCTCCAATCTTACGTGACAGCATGGAGGTTTTAAATCACTCCACCTTTCATATAACCTACCGTTTCCAGATTTTTCTCTTCTCTCAATCTCCTCATTTGTCTCCTACCTTAACAGCATTAAGGGCCTCCAAGTTGGGTTCATCAAAGGGTACCTGAGCAGCGTCCAATTTTTTCACAAACTAATTTTCGGCTCTTCCTCTCCCGAAATAAACAACTCCCCAATCTCCCTTTTGATCAAAGGGATTCAACGATCTCAACGATTCAACGAGCCCACACACTCAACGCTATGTTTATCTTGGCTTTTTTCGGTTTTCTCAGATGTTCGGAACTTGCTATCACTTCTAAATTCAATCCAAAAATCCACCCTACCATCTCAGGCCTCTCCGTCCTCGACAGTGAAACAATCTCCTTTTTGATTAAATAAAGCAAGATGGACCAAGCCAAGAAAGGCCATTTTATCTATATTTTCAACCTCCCGTCATCAATGCAACCATATCAAACTGTCCTCGCATACATCCAATCTAGAAACTCCCAAGAAATGTCCCCTATCGAACCCCTATTTCTTGACGACTCCAACAAACCCACTTTTGGTTCCAAAAACACCTCAAATCTGTTCTCCAACAATCAGGCATCCCAGCGGATAACTATTCCTGCCACTCTTTTCGCATCGGGGCAACAACCTCAGCAGCTCAGAAAGGCCTCTCTAAGCATCAGATCCAAGCTCTCGGGCGATGGTCTTCAGAGGCTTTCAAAAGCTACATCAGGGCCAATCGGTTCCACATTAAAAAAGCCCACCAAACCCTCATTGACTAAAAACCCCAAAAACGCAGACACTTACCCTTCTGATACAGTGTCGGATGCTGCAAGAGCTTCCTGGTCAGGAAAACATTGGCGCTTCCGTCCGTCTACCAACGAGGCTTACCCGTCTGACACAGTGAGTATTGAACTCCCATCAGATGCTGCAAGTGCCTCCCGGTCAGGAAAACATTGTTTTTTCCGTCCGTCTACCGACTAGACCTACACGTCTGACACAGCGAGTATTGAACTCCCGTCAGATGCTGCAAATGCCTCCCGGTCAGGAAAACATTGGCTTTTCCGTCCGACTACCGACAAGGCTCACACTTCTGATGCAACAAGTATTGAACTCCCATCGGACGCCACCAAGCTCTTGCAGCCGGCACTTCAAAATTTCTTCCACCTCCCATCGACCAGTAGGGCCTCACCCATCCGACGTCGCAAGCTGCTTCCGTCAGAGAAGCGGTGTGAGCCCTCCTGATCAGGCTTCCCAAATCATGTTGCTCCTCGCATCGGCTAGTGGGGCCGTTGGAGGCAGTATGGGCCCCCGGTCTGACAACCCAAAATACGCTGCTTCTCGACCATAGGCCAGTAGGGCCCGTTCACCCGGCGTCGTGAGCTGCTCCCGTCGGAGTATGTGTGGGCCCTCCCGGTCAAGAGACCAGGTTTCTTCCTGAAACGCCAGCCCGCCAAATTGTCGGCGCTCATTTTGGGGGTATCCATCGGGCGGCTGTCCTTGCTATGTTGCTTTTGGGGGGTACTCTGAGTTCGGGTCAAAGTTCCAAGCTCGGAGCCCTCCCCTCAAACAGCACGCCAAATACGCATAAACCTTATTCTATTTATTATATGCAAGTGTAAACTCGTGAAATTATGTTTTATTAACAAAGTTTGGGAGGAGCACGTTCAGATAATTAATCTAATTAACACGAGAGGAGCACAGTCAATAATCAACCCAGTTAACAAGATAAGAGCTGTGTATATATACACAGCTGACTCACCGCTGTTCCTTGTCAGTTTTCCAGCATCCCTCCGCCACCCCTTCTCCGCACTTACAACTATTCCTGTCCTAACCTGTAGGGGTACTCTGGGTTCGGGCCAAAGTTCTGAGCTCGGAGCCCTCCCCTCGGACAGCACGCCAAATACGCCTAAACCTTATTCTATTTATTACATGTAAATGTGAACTCGTGAAATATAACAAAAACTTCACTCTCAACTAGGGATGAGCGAGTACAGAATTATCTGTATCTGTTAACCATATGAATTATCTGTATCTGTATCTGTACTTGGACTGGGCGGGGCCTAACCCGGAAGTGGGCGGGATTTAACCTGGAAGTGGGTCGGGTTGTCTTGAAATGGGCGGGGCTTTAACCAGTATGTTATTTTAAGCATGCAATTGATATGGGTTGATCAGAAATTGTTATATTTATTGCTGATTAGAAAACTAAGAAAGAAAGTGTCACTCAGTGCGTGAAGTAAAAAAAACTGGTTAGAACCAGCTGACGGTTTAAAAAAAAACTCTGATGACCGGCAGAGAGAGGGAGAGAGAGAGAGAGAGAGTGTGTGTGTGTAGCTAATTAATTTGTAATATAGTTTTTTTTATACCACTACTTCCTTTTTATTGCAACACAATAAATCTGTATGTGTGTAGGGGAGGGGCGCTGTGACTAGCCTATCACAGAATGCAGACACAGTCAGCTACCCAATGAGAATTTTTATTCAATCCGAGCACAGATATTGACTCCTATTACTCGTATGATACTTGTACTCGGCAAAAGTGCTTTATCCGTACCGGATACTCGTTTCAGCCGAGTATCCGGCTCAACCCTACTCTCCACCCTGTTTAACAGAGTTTAATAATAATTAAATAATAATTATTATTATTAAACTGTGGCCACAGAGTTTAATAATAATTGTTTTAAAAGTTAGTGTTCGTGCTGCCTTGAAATTTTAGGTTTAGTCAGCTCCAAATTTTCACTAACTTCATATTTCAAGTTGACTAAGCTTAAATTTCAAAGGCAGCATTAAGTTGAAACTGTGAACTTTTTTTTTATAGTGAGTCTAAATCGTTCTAATTCGTTTGTGCCGTTATACTGAACATATTTCCCCTAGGAATAACAAACATATGCTAATTCAGGACTCTCTCTGTCCACGGCAACAGCTCCGTTCGTTTGTGCTAGATGCCGTTAAAATGAACATTCTATTTATTTCTCCTCCGTAAAACATTACAAATATCTGGAGGAAAAGTGATGGCACGCAAGCCGCTCATCCAAATTCCTGTCTAGTTTGCAAATCTGATGGTTTACAATGATTTTCTAAATTTTATTGCCAGTGACTTCAAGCACCGAATCAAAACTTTTCATTTTCTCAGAACAGGCTATTGCAACTTAATATCGCATATTTGTGTTCTTGTTTGTTGCTATTTAATCTAATTTGTTACAAATATGCTAAATAGGACTAAATTAACTAGTTTATATTCAAGTAACAAATATCACTGATTCATAAATAATGTATATCAAGGTAGCCTACCAACAAAACTATTTTTATCCGTTAAAGCATGCAGGCTCCTTAATGTAACAACTTTACTTTGTACATTGTACATTTTTATATAGCTAGCAAGTAGCCTGACTTTACCATCGACATCGACTGTTTTCTCACGTAGTAGCCTATTGTGTATTATGATTATGATTATGATTATTATTATTATTATTTAAATGTGTATTGCATTATGCATATTGCAGATGAAATATTCGGAGCATAAACATTACCATGATATTGCTCAGCTGTATTTTCTCTTTGAGGAATAGGCTATGCGTGAAGGACAGCCAAAGTGTGTTTGTTTAAAATATCTTTGAATTAAATAAAATGAAATGTCTACATAGACTTGCATATCATAACTTAATGTGTTAAAAATTGCATACCACATGCTCATGTGAGTTTTTGATTACAATATATTAATAAAAAGTTTTACCTTTTTGATTTGTAGCTACAGTATCTAAATTTTTTTGTGGTCTTTTTTTCTTCTTTTTTTTAAATAAATTGTCCTGGTATACACGCATTCAGCTATTTTATCTTTGAGCACTTTTTCTACAGTCCGTTATGTCCTTTTTGTTTTCCTATGCAGTGCGATAAATAATCATTTGTAAGGGGGACAGAAAAACTTGAACATAATATTATAATATAATAATATTAGCTGTTAAATGCAGTAATACCATGCAATTACAGTTACATATAGCCTATAGATAATGGCATATTAAAACAGAGGTTCTGTTTAGGCTTGTTAAGTGCAAATCTACTGAGCCTTTGTACAAATCAGCATGGTACACATTATGTTTTCGTTACTAATTTATTTAATATTCAGTACATATGCACAAAGTGTAAAATGAGAAGGGCATAACCTTACGAAAAAAGAAAACACGCAAATATCGCGGTTGCTGCGGTTGTTGCATTCCTCTGTGGTTATGCTCGTCAATAAGCGCGGTATTGCGGTTATCACGACAGCCCTAGGTACTCTCAAAAGAATTATTGAAGATTACACCCCTTGTGGCCTCCAATTAATTGAACTTATTAAAACAACTTGAAGAGCTGTCACTTTCAGACAATAGCGCAATTACATCAGTATGAGTTATAGAAAGAGGATGGGAACACTTATAGAAAAGCTGCTGCAGAAGAGCACTGCTTCCTTCCCCACAACAAGCTACCAACACTGAGCCTGAGAGCTAAGCACCAGCAAAAAAAAGTGTACTGTAATCTGCTTCTAATTGAAATCGGCTACAAAATGACTACTTAGTAACTGAGCAAAAAAAAAAGCGCATACTTTTAACAAACCCAAAAGTCAATCAAACACACGTGGCTCCGTCACTGAAGTTGACACCACTGGAGAAGATCAGAAAAAAAGCCTCTTTGATCTCCTGACCTGTGCTTCCTCTTCAGAGGAACACAGCATGGCCCGAGCTCACCCCTGCTTTGGACAGAGAGAAGATCCCCTGTCTGTAGCTTTCAGGGCTGGTCTTCATTAGTTGTTTAGTTAAAGACAGCCCTCAGTGTCTAAGAAAAAAAAAAAAAAGACTTCAGAACTTTCCGGTTCAGCCCTCTCTTTTCGATTCTGACACATCTATCTTCTCAAGGCCACAGGTTCACAACGGTTAATTCAATTTCACCCTGCTGCCCCAGCCGCCAGGCTGCAGAGACGTGCATCTACAAGATACGGCCTTGCAGCCACCGCTGGAGATTCGGGAGGATTTTGGAAGCCCTCGGGCGGCCTCGAATGTAATAGACACAGTTAACGAGATTGTAGAGGGGGCAGAGGAGGATGAGGCGCAGGTACAGCATGCCATGGGCTTCCTGCCCACCGGTGTGGTGAATGTACGGGCTGGACCACCCATGTGGAGAACGAAGACTCTCGCTCGGCAAACTTTTATCAGGAGGAGGCCGAAGTGTGTGCGACTCTCTCAAGGAGATTTGGAAGACTTAGAGGGGAAAGTAGCGGGGGCAACATCTGTGTGGCGCACCATCGGCTTCGGTTCACTTATCGGAGCGCTCGCTCCCCGCACCAGATGTGACTCGGAGGTGGGCGTGTGTCGTGGCGAACGGCGGCGCAGCAGCGGGCAGCCCCCCTCTTCTCCTCTCAATACCTGACAGCTGCTGACCCAGAGGAGCAGAGGAAGAAGAGAAAATTAAAGTCAGACGGAGAAGAAAAGGAAAGAAATCACACTTTCTAAAATGCATTTCGGTTCCTGGAGGGCCACTGATAAGATGTGTCATTCCACAGGTCTAAGTGTGGCCAATCGCTGGAACGCAATAAGTTGGTTACCACCACCTCATTTACATCTGGATGTGGAACCTCAAAATGAGGTCATTGCTGCTTATAATAAACGCATAAAATTAATAAATAGTGAGTACCAATTATGTGTTGATCTTTTGGCCCGTTCATAATATAATGTAATGTAATATAATATATAATATACAAAATATAATATAATATAATAAGGAACAAAAATATAAGGAACAAAAATCCAACTATTTTTAGCAAAATTCTTTATTTTTACCCACAAATGCAGAGCCGGCCCCCACTTCAAGCCTTGACGAACAATCACACAATTAGACAAACAATCTGATGTGACGATGAAGAGACAAGATTGGAGGAGAAAAGAGAGAAGAAAGCCTTGCTGTGCTGAAACACACCCCTTCAGATGCTGGTGTATAGACCCTCAGCAGGAAACACTGCTGACTCCTGGAGAGAAGTGTGGGTGAACAATGCCCAGCGCAGAGAGGGAGTGTGTCACTGAAACCACAGGAATCAAAGGGACACTTATAGTTACCCCACGCGTCCACTATAACAAACACTTCCTGCCCTGTTTGCACAAACACGCTGAGAGCTTCCCATGTAAATCTAGCAGTCGATATGAATGTGTGGAGGTGTACAACTCAATCTACATTCAATCTGTACAGGCCTCTGTCTCGATCATTGTGGACTGAAGAAGACACAAAAGAAAGCAGCGCTCTGGAAGAGGTAAAACAGACCCAGTGTTTGCCAGCAGTAAGTCATGTATGCACAGCTTCGGTAAAAAACAAACAAACATCAATATGATACAAGACACGGACATTTAATAAATTGTATCATTTTAAAGAGAACTAAAGTAATGTATGCCAACTTTGACTTAAAGCTATATGACTGTCAATTTATGGCTAACAAAGCCAACAGAATTTTGATTTTAAATAGCATAGTATAGCAAAGAATAGAATAGAATAGCACATTCAAAAACTGTTTTTATATAAATGTGTCTAAACAACCATGAGTGTAGTGTAGTGTAGTGTAGTGTAGTGTAGTGTAGTGTAGTGTAGTGTAGTGTAGTGTAGTGTAGTGTAGTGTAGTGTAGTGTAGTGTAGTGTAGTGTAGTGTAGTGTAGTGTAGTGTAGTGTAGTGTAGTGTAGTGTAGTGTAGTGTAGTGTAGTGTAGTGTAGTGTAGTGGCTATACATTAGCTTTAAACATGGCTCATTCAATCAGAGTTTAGAATCACTATGTGTTTGATGAAAGTCTCTAACAACCATGACTAATAATATAATACATTATTACTATTATTATTATTATGTCTATGTCAAAAATGGCACTGCACATCACTCATTAAATCAGAACTTAAGAGTCCCTATGTGTTTTATAAATGTGTCTAAACAACCATGAAGGTAACATAAGATTCCAGACAGATACATCAAATGCACATGCAATTGAAAAGTACAGTGGCTGAGTAAGTAAGTGCACAACGCCTGCAGGTAAGATAAAATGTGGCCAAGTGATGCACGTTGCACATGGATTCTACTGGGAAAAGGGCGCTGTCATCCACTTAGAGTAAATATTTTAAAACCAAAGCCAGGCTTAAGTGCACCAGAATCTCAGCTGAGCATTGGGGCAACATGACTAAACAATAACAACAGACAAGATCAAATGTCCCCCAAGCTGTCAAACCCTTCTACAATCTCATCTATGGCCAGGTGGAGCCACCCACCAACAAAAAGAAATAGATTCTGGATCGGAAATACAGGCTTATGCCAGATATCTAATTGGGTAACACATGCTACAAGTATTACACTTACATCAGTTCTAACTACTGCCAATACTTTCACAACTCTGTGGTGCTGGTGACAGCCACGGTGTCTGCTAAATTATGTCTACTAAAGCCAACTTCACCACATCGAGTTAACAAAACCACACAAGTCCTTGATACCTGCAGCCGCAAGCCAAAAGGTAACACAGCGAGTTAGGGCTGACACAGATGTACAGTTTTTGGAGATACTGTCGTGCTGTAAATGATCTAGAGAGCCTTCCATCTACTGTGTGTGAAGCTAAACACTGTTCTGAAGTCAGTTGAGAGACAAACATCATGAAAGCAGATAGGTTTGAGCCTCCAGCTCTGTCCATACCTCCTTCTGTGAGCAGACGCCTGATGAAAGACTCTGGCGACTTCACTCAAGCAATTGATCACATCAACAGACCTCACATCAAATGAGGTATGAAGTTAGCCTAATGCCCACCCTGAACTAGATACTCAGTCATTACAAAGCGAAGAAGGGACCACCCTGTAGAAAAAAAAAGAAATATAAAAAAAGAGGTCAGGTACATGGTGGGTACAACCTATACAAACTGCTAGAATAGAATGTGTCACCAATCGTGCACAAATTGAGTTTTACAGCTTCAAATAGTACAATGATGATGGCAGTTCGAATGAATCTGTGTCATTAACACAATTCTGTTCAAAAGACTGCTATGAAGTCTACTGCTTTGTGCCACTGCTCAAACTGATTTACCATTGACAAAAAAAAAAAACCTTTTTAACCTTCCACTGGCCAATTACAAGGTATTCCGTCTGTCACATGATGCAATCAGCACAGTGAGGTTGAACTTTTGCTTGTCTTTGATGTGAAAAAACACTAACGAGCTTACGGATTGACCAAAACAGTGGTACTTTCTCAGACAAAACAAAACTAAAATCATTGAATCAATAAACAGTTATATTTATTTAATATTATATTGCTAAAAAATAATGACAACTAAAATCATAAAATCAATTTAATATATCCATAATGAAAAAGGAATCAAGTAAATGCATAGACAGTCTTTGTTGTGCTGAAAGATTATGACTTGCTTGTTCATCTCATCTCTCATATGATGCTTTTGTTAGTGTAGCCTTTCCACAGACTGTCAGAGGCACCCCGCCAATACTCTAATATAGCATGTAAAAAAGCCATAAAAGGCAGATCAAACCTGTCTAGAACTAGCTGGACTCTTGCCAAAATGTCTACCCGCCTCCAAAAAAACAAAAAACAAACAATGCTTTGCAAGCAACAAATGACATTTTGTCTAAAAACCACATACATGAAAGCCCCCCTTAACTTCAAAATATCCAGTATCAAAACACTATAACATGTAAAAGGGTTATTTAAAACAAATTTAAAAAAAATGGTCTCACGTAGGAAAACAAATCCTTCACAGAGAAAACCCTTACAGGGTTGTATTTTTCTCTAAAATCTGTCCAAAGATCATTCCTTTCTTCAAAACACCCAACCAAAACAGAAATTTATAAAGTAATAATTTCAAAATGACCTCTGTCAGAGTTCAAAGGTCTCCATCTGTGTGTGAATTACAGTGACACAAAAGAGTGATGACCCTAGAACGGCTTGCCTGTGACTACCTGCTGCTCGAAAAACACTGGCCAGACATTAAACCCGAGCGTACTGAAAAGATCAAATGGGGCCAGCAAATACTCCTGATCTCAGATAAAATGGAAGGCCAGGAGGAGGAGTTCTTCCTTCAGGACATTTCAGACCAGATGCCGCCATCGGAGGCATCGAAGAAGAGAAATATGAGCCACTGCGAGGAGAGAAAGGGCAAAATTGTTGATTTTAACAAAATACGATGAAGTACATTACACTGTTACTGTGATGACTGATGAAAATATTTCATATTTAAAATTTAAACAGACCCCATCCTGCTCCCATGAGAAAACCAGGTCCATTTGCTAACTATTATGGATCTGTTCAAGTACTGTTCTCCACTTTCACTCATAGAAAATAATAGTTCAGCAAAAAAATAAATAAACTATTTTTTTTCTGTGGAACAAAGATATATTGAGAAATGTCAAAACTGTTTGGTTACCAACATTCTTCCAAATATCCGTGTTCCACAAAAGAAAAACATCATACAGGTCTGAACAACATGAGGGAGAGTAAATAATAGAATTTACATTTTTGAGCGAACTGCCCCTTTAAGCTACACTCCTATATTCACTCATTGTAAATTACTGATACAAATGTGCACTCACTGTGGCATCAAGACACGCTCACATTATCTCTGTTTATATTACACTCTGCTATAGCACACACACGCAGCAGCTGATCATCTGTGGTAAAGAGCTGACAGGGGCGTGAAATGTCCAGAATAGATCCTTCCTCCTTTCATTCATCCATTACCACACGGACGAGAGCAGAAGGACAAAGAGGTATGGAGGAAGATGAGGTGAGGAGCTCATGATTCAGATGTATAACATAAGAGTGCAGAATGAGGCAGAACGGCCACAGGGGCTGCTGTTGGAACATGAAATGATCTTAACCATAGATAATTGTAACTGTAGATTAGAAATATATAGTATTACACAGTAAGGCAGCACTGGTAACGTAAAGCTTTTAAACTCAGAAGCTTAAAACAAATAAAAAGACTATGCATTATATAACTATTTTTACAAAATCGTGCAATTGAACATCTGGAGGAAACACTCAAAGTTTTATGTCCAGTTAAGTCTCCTGATATCAAGATAGCTCAGTGTCGTTAAGAAGCTTTCCTGACCCGGTTTTGTAAATGCATTGGCCACATTTACATTTAAACACTACACTCACTTACAGCAAGATGCACAGATATTAAAACAGATGAAGAAACTGAAGTAGTGTCGGATCTTTTCTTCTGTATTGTGATACAGCAGAGTGAAACAGATAATCGGGTAGGGAGTTGATTCATAAAGAATTCATAAACATCAGCAGACACAAACACAGCACACCCACAAGTGCCTCAATCAAATTAAAAAAGCAATTTACGTAATGTTTTTAATTGTATAAATGCTTTATAGTCTTTTAGCTTTAGATAAAGAAATTTTATGTGATTTTAACCGAATCTTTCTCAAAAAAAGCAGTGACCACAAAGACCATTCTCCACTCACCCAACAACTTCATCAAGCATGAATTCCTAATTTAGAAGCCTGTTACCGGTGTTGTGTTCCTGTGTAAATCTCAGAGCTGGAGGAGACACCTGGCTCGATGCTTTCCTCTCCCCCTGACACTGCAGCTATCTCACTGTAAGCATCATTAATGCAAGCCTGTGTCCCACCTGCTGGAGGTGTGAGATTGACCTCTCCCCTTGGCCGGCAGTACTGCTGACACAGGCACCTGCCATGGCGCCCTGCCCCACACTGCAGTTCCCTGCGCTGGGCCGAACTTACTCCAACCTGCCCTGGCCGGCCCGGAAGTCAGATCCCACAGTACTTCATTATCTTAGCAGTTAAAGGACAACATCTCCACTCATCTGCTCTGTTTACTGAATGCCGTTAGAGAGAGATGAGTCATTCCAGATTACCTGAAATGGATCCCAATGATTAGGGTTGAATGCTGAATGCAACCAGTAAATTATTTAAAAGCATGCGAGAGAAATGTCCCACAATATAATAATAATAATAATACTTGAAATGAGCGGATATAGAAAATGTCACCATTATCACATAGCTGTGAGGACAACTGATAGCAATTGACAAGGATGATAAAAGCGCTTGTGAAAAGCCTATAATTTGGCCAAGACGTGGATTCTTTTCTTCATAGCTTTTTACTCTATGAACTTTCATATCCTTCTAAAGTGGTGCTATATTCTCCTGTTTTATTGCTTTTTAAAAACCGAACAGTAAGAGAGATCATTTTCATTCAGGCTAATGAATGCAAGTCATTTCCATTTGTTGTTAATCGGCTAAATCATATTCAATTTGTTAGTTAGAACCTGTTCCAGCCATTTCGTCCTAATTTCCACCAGCCCTTCACACCAGGATTTTGGACGACAAACCGACAGTCATATAATTGTTTTGTGCCAAAGACACTGAGCATCCGAGACTCCATATATGGTGCCAGGTATCTCATCTTTGACTTGAATCTATCAGTACTAAGAATTCCTCCGCAGCTCATTTTCTTTCAGTTATGCTTCAGTTTTATTTCAACGTGACACACAAATATAATTTGATTAGAGCTGATTTCAATCATAACACCATATGTTTAGAGGCCTCACCATGTCTGAATGTCATTGCATGCCTTGTTAAAAACAGAACTATGTTACTTCAGCAGTCAAATCTCAGGATTACCTTAGTTTAGAAAATCCCTGGAGAGTTTTTTTTACACACCTCACCCAAGGTTGTGTTTAAAATAATTATGAGCGTTATATGTTCAAATACTACAAGGTCTCCATGAATTCAAAATGAGCAGCTTAGCCACATTATCTCTGGGAATGAACAACAACCCATCAAAAGCATCAATATTTTTCTGTACTGTATAATATATAACTCACTGTCTCTCGCTCAATGCAATACAAAACCAAATCTTCTTGTCCAACTAAATGTTTTCCATGAAGCACGTGGCAGGAATGTCCGTGTCTCTTAAGAAAATGGCCATGAGCACAACCATTACAGTCAGATTTGTACTCCTGGCAGCAAGGGTCAGATTAAATGGCTAAAAAAAATAATAAAAGAATCACTTTTGGTTTGCAAAAATTGGCCTCACCCCTAAGGAGGAATTGTTGTCTCTCATCTGTCCATCAAATATACATCCCTTTGAGACTCACCCAAGTGTAAAGGCAACACTGCAATCACGCCATACTGCAAAAATCCATACTCACTTGATATTTCAGAAATTAGCTGGTGTATACATCCATTGCACCCAAAGAAAATGCCCATGAGAACAATAGAACTGGGCTCCACATTACTTTTAAAGACACAAAAAAGCACATAATTTCTTGTATTTTTCACAAGGCCAGAAAAAGACTGTAGAAAGCAGAACAGCTCACAGTGATGCTCAGAGGCAGGCTGCTGGAGGAAATTATCCCTTTGATTGGGCCTTTGATACAGTATTAAAGAAGCCAGGCTTGGCACACCACAAACCGTATATCTAGTCTCATTAGCAGTCCATGGACTTGCACCTCAGACTTGCTGCTCCTGTATGCTGCAACAAAGAGGAAGACAGAGGCAAAGGAGTCAAGATAAATAGTCACACAGCAGCAACAGCAATCCAAATGCTGAAGACGCGTTTGTGAGATATAGATGACAGGCTGAAAATGTAAAAGCCAGCTCTACATATGGCCTTTGTCAGAAGCTGTTACCAAAGAGAAAGCTCACAGTTACTGTAGAATAAAAATCCTTATGCAGCATTTTGTGATCACGCAGAAGTATCATAAGCTGTAAAAATAATAGCATGTGCACAATAGAGTAAAACAAGGCTCATCATTGATACAAAGGCACAGTTGGTGACTGTCTTTTTTGGGATTTCAGGAAGTGCATAAATAAGGGGGCTATAAATGAATCAAATCCAAAAGCACTCTTACAACAATGTGTTTATGTTTTCCTTTTTCCCTAAATATGAATTAGCAAGCCATAAAAAGCAAAGAAAAACACCACTGATGCAAATGCTTTCATCTTACACATTAAAGGACACGGGGGCGCAATAAAAACAAGTCTACTTCCTGTTGGGGCACTGAGAAGGTTATGAGGGTCTCTCCTCACATCTTCAGCCCACGCCTTGTGATGTGTTGGACGTGCCGTGATGTCTGCATGCAAATCATCCCAAAGCATTCTTTTGAATTAGTGTTTTCCGAATATCGGCAGGCTGAGTACACCGACATTGATCGTTATTTACTTGCCATTGTAAACTTTTATCTCATAAACGCACTGGAATTTAAAATCACGATAAAATGGAAGCAGCAACAGATATTTTCTTCCGCAGTGTGACATACATTCAAGTGAAACAAATTACCAAAGGAGAAAAAAAATGTAGAGCAGGGACTTGATTCTATCCATCTTGTGTTGATTGAGGAGGTGTGGGGTTTAAGGGGCCTAAATGAGAGAGTCCATTTCATTGGAAGAATGATGATATTTTAATTAAAAATGACAAGGTTAAAAAAAGTAAAAATTAGACATATGTAAGGATGAATCATTCACAATGATCAAAAATATGGATACATAAAATGGAATGAATTTTCATTTCATACCAAGTTTACTGAAAATTCTGGAATTGTTAACAAAACGTCATGTCATTTTGTGACTTTATTTTCTCAAACTCAATGATTAAAATTCTAAAAATTGCAATGAATGTTTTTTAAGGTCCAAACTAGAAAACGGACCATAATCAAAAGTATCTTCTGAAGACATACGAATCTTGCCCTAAAAATAGACAGGAAATTAAGTTCATATCCACGGTAACTCAGCTTCATGATGTAGAGATCATTCTTTTGAGCCAGACATTTTCAGTGAATGAGTGCACAAAACTGAATTTGTTCATGAAACAGACTCCAGATCTACTCTACGGAATAACATAAAAGCTTTTCTATGACCGCAGAAGACTTAGCACATATGGCCCACCTTTTTAACACTTATACAGTGCATTTGCTTCCTTTTTGAAGCTAAGAAATCTTAAAGTGTCAGCCCTCAGAATTTCACCTTTTACAACCCAGTGAAGAAAAAGTAATTCAGGTTTAGATCAACATGAGGGTGAGTAAATGAATTTTTAGGTAGCTAAACCAATGCAGAACTACATAAGCAGTATGTGTTACTTAAACTAAATACTTAGGGCCGGAAGAAGAAAGCCTTGCTTTTTTGTTGTTAGGAGAAAGGAGGTGCCTTTCCTCTGCTTGGCTCTTTCAGAGATAAGAGTAGGAGGAGGACACAGTGACTCCCTGTGCGAGCCACATAAAAGACAGCTTACAGCCGAACCGGCCTTTGGAGGAGGTGCAGGATGAAAGAGGACTGAGTCTGACCAGGCCAGGGGGTGCAGACTCACAGAGGGAGAGCGAAAGAGCGAGAGAGAAGGGCTCCGCTGCATGTAATTAAACATTCTTCGCCGGTTTTAGGCACAAGGGCTGAGACAGACGAGAGACCCCCTCCTTACGTCCCACACATACACATACACTCCAAACACAAACACACTCCCACAAAATGCATACTACGCCTCAACCAGCCGCAGTCCACCTGACAAGTGACAGCCCAATCTGATTAAATGCCAGAGGAGGAGGAACCAGCCTGGCCTCCATGACAGGCCAAAAGTGATCACCATGGAGATACATAATTACAGCTGTCAACGCGTCCACCATCCCGCTGGCATCACCCTGATTGCTCACAGCAATAATGATAGACAAAGCTTTGCATGCTCTCGCCCGCCTCAAAACACAATATAAGCATCCAGCTAACACGCAACGCACACATGAGCGCACAACAGTGGCATTTTAATTAGTTTTTTTTAACCTACCTACTTTCTCTCTCTTTCCACACCACCTATACCCCCCCTCCTTCACGTGGACAGGCCACAAGCGCAAGTGTTATTACATGAAGCTCCCGCTGTAGCATTAATTGAAGAAAGATATGGTGGGACAGAGGCGGTAGGGGGTAGAGCTCGTCCATTATCACTTGTGCCTTCAACAGGTCTCACGTTTGAAAACTGCAAATTGCAAAAACTTGCAAGGGCAAAATGTTTGACATTACTTGATCTGCAACCATATGGTGAAAACCTCCCTAAGAAGAAGAGAAGAAAATAAATGAATAAATATAGGAGGGGGAGGAAGGGTGGGAGAAGATGAGGGACAAACAAATCCAGTAAATAATTATTTAAATGGTGTAATTAAGGTTTTTTTTTTTACTTCAGAGGGGGGAATGTCAAGTGCTCTCTTCTTTTGGCCTCTCCTTTGTGGATGTCCTTGCCTCCTATGCTATATGTGACAGTGACAATAAACATACTAAAGATGTTAAAACTACCTCCTGCGGGACGCTTAGGGGCGAGACAAGTTCACGCTGGGTGTACACACTTCTTTTTTTTCTTGCTGAAGGTTGATTTGAGTTTGTTTCTTTAATTAAGTTGGACTCACATACATATTGGGGAATTAGTTCATCCATTTAATTATTTTCCAGTGCAATTAACAAAGCTCTGTCACCTTATGGTTGCTCTCTTTGGAAGTGAATGTGACCTCAGGTGACAGAACGCATCAAGGCGCCTTTGCCTGTGCCCTTTAAAAACACCAACATTTGCAGAAAACAAAAGTGTCACATTTCTTTTGTCTCTACTTTAAAAATGATCGTTCAGTTATATTTAGAACTTAAGTATACTGTCTCTCAACATTTTCTTAAAGATATTCATCCTCTCCTTGATGTCTTTTAAAAACGTTGCATGTGTCAGAGGTCATGAAAACATTGTTTCTTAAAATATATTTTTCCTGGCAAACTTTTTACATTCTCTGAATCATCTGCTAAAAAAAAAATAATAAAGAACAAACAATTTCATAGAGGTCCTTGCGGATGCTGTAAACTGTAAAGGGGACAGCGTATGGAAAATTTTAGAGAAGGATGTTATTGCAGCTGCTCCCATGCTTGTTGCTGAAATGTCTGCTATTAATTACAGATTTACTTACAGCTGCTTGATGGTTTAAAAGACAAGATAAGAAAGGAGCAGGAAGGGACACCAGCCACTTCAGGCCTTGTTATCACAAAACTGGACTTTGTATCATGCTGTTTTGTTTATGAAGAAGGGTCTTTGTATTGTTGCGTGAAAGGAAAAACAAAATTGTTTTCCTTCCTCTAATATAATTTAGTGGCTATAGTTGAAATTCTTACAATCCACAAAATTGTAGACGTCCTAATAGTTCACCTTGATCTCATTAGCATACATAGGTACATAATGTTTACACATACATTTTTGTACATTTGATATATGGCGAAACATATACATATTGATAGCATATACAATGTAAAAGTATTAAGTATACTTTAGAAATAAAAAAAATATGAATCCTTTATATACTACCCCATTCTAAACCTAACCATTTCTCAACAATATAAAAAACATAATAGGCATATAAAATGTACAATTTTAGATACAATACACTATTACAATAATATTTCTGATAGTTTTTTGGTGAGACGAGTGTTCATTCATTTTAAAATTTAGGATTCGGTAATCCTTTAAAAAGTGTTGAATACGGCATCAGAAATCACACAGAACAGAGTTAAACAATTATAAAGCAAAACTAGGTGAATGCTGTAAATAATGTGATAGTATTTTAATTAGTAATTTAATTACTATCATTATTTAAAGGAACAGTTCACCCAAAAATAAAAAATTCTGTCATCATTTACTCACCTTCAAATTGTTCCAAACCTGTAAGAAGTTCAATACTTCATAAACCTAAAATGATCTGTCTATATTTGCATGCCTATAAAAAGTTATTTTAGATGCTGTCAATGTATGTTTCGGAAACATACAAAAATCAATGTGTACAAATATGATTACTAATGATTACACATTTCAACAGATAACTTATAATAACTTATTGTATTAACATCCATCAGACGAGCTCAGGTAGGGCCCTATGAAGTCCCACACAGGAAATGTTGCAATACATGGTTACCAGTCTGTGTGTCTTTGCGTGTTGCTGAGGGAGGTGGCAATGCCATTAACTAGCAGGTAGAACCCTGTGGCCCCTTGAGGTAGAGCTCCTGACAATCAGGGAACAGGGCCGGCACATTTGCAGGGATCCTGAGAGGAAGCAGAAAGCAAAGGAAACATTAATTGTTAAATAAAACACAGGAAGCAGGGTTAACTGCCACTCCTCAGAGCTAAAGCCATTGGCGGGGTCTATTTTTTGCCCAATTATCCTTGGTTAACAGGATTAATTACCACTACCGCTTTTCTTTTCGCTCCTTCTCAGTCAGCGACTAATAAACCTACAACTAGCTCTCACAGACTGGGAAGGCCATCATAATTAGCATAACAAGTCACAAAATCATTACAGGCCTAAATTGCTTACAGAGACAATCAACACAGGCCTACAGGATGTAGTATGGACGGTTTTTGGGGTGGGGTGGGGGGGGGGGCTGTTTAATTGAATAAAAATGTTGTTGTGTGGTGGTCCTAACAGCTAAACCACATGAGGAGGCGGGCCAAAGGGACTGATTGACACAGAGACTTCAGTCGTCAGCCACGCCTACTTCAAACATGAGTCTCCATTAGCAGCAGATGGAGAGTGTGTATGAGAAAGAGAGAAAACTGTGTTTGTATGTATGTGTGTGTGACCATTCGTTCCCCTGCCAAATTATTTGTCATTTTACTCAAATACAAATGCTAGATTGCAGTTGTCATCTGTTCTCTTTCATTTTCAATGAAGCTTAAAAGTAATTGTGACATGAACAAAAGCCTTCTTAAAAATGAAATATTACATTTGCATAAATATTAGTGTTTTTGTGGTACCAGTGATTTTGGTTCGTTTATCCAAATTGTCCTAATACTTCGCTCATATATGTCTCTGCAGGTACAGCATAACATTCATTTGTATTAATAGATTTTCCTTACAAACCAAGGTGAATTCCACTGTTTGACATTGAGATCACTGTCAAAAAGCAGTCCAACTGACCCGAATTCATAATATTGCTTTGAATTTTAGCTAAAAAGCTATACCAAAGTCATTTCTAAATGCAAATCAATATCATCATACTTCTTGGAAACTATAAATTATACCATCCTCCCATCCAGGCCTGCATGCGGTCTTAATATGGTTGACTGGATGGCAGTTCTGTTGCTACTGAATTCTGTAACTACTTCAAAGTGATCATTGGTCTCTTTGAGGCTTTTTCCATAAGTCTCTTTGTTTTACACAGAGTTTTAGAGACAACCTTTCCCAGGCAGTGTCTGGGAGGTTTGATTCACTTCCACTTAAATCAACAATGCCCACTGGGACTTTCAAACACTTTAGTGTTGGTTTGTAGTCTTTTACGCATCTCTTTTGGGTTTTCTCCATGATTTTGAAATATGAGTTTGAAGGACAGTTATGAAAATGAAGCCTAACATCTCCATTCTCATTTTATTCCAAAAAAATGTGGCTTATTTTATGACACACAGGTAGAAACAATGTACAAACCCAACAGCTCCTGCAACACAATAAATAATTTTATGAATAGCATATGTAATTTTCTACCATAATGTTATTAAAAGCATGTCTCTGTGGTTAGAACTAAAATAAATGACAGAAAATTGCAGAATTAGCGGGATAATTTAATAAAAATAAAACAAATTGTTAATTTTTTTGCCTCAAAAATGTTTACTTTTTTACAATGCCTATAATGAATTAAATTAATGAATCTTGTGACCTTAAGGGATGAATGCAAAAACTATAAATGGCTGCTTGATTACATTTTCCCCAGATGAGTAATTAAACACTGAAAAATATTCAAGCTAATTTTATTCAAAAACATCTATTACTTTAGAAAACTATTGTCCTTCGCCATCAATTTATCTTTATTTCCTCTGACAATACTAATTATTTGTGTTTATTAGGAAAGAGAATCTAAAGAATGCAGACAACGTTAGAAGAGTGAAGATAATAAATGGCAGAAAATGCTCTTAACTTTTCAATATGTTGGGAGGGTTGCTTTTAATGGCACAGTGAACATAACGTCACACATGTACACCGTTACAGCTGTCTGTTTGACAGCTTCCATCATCTTGTACAGACCAGCCCATGTTTGCCTATTAAACTTTATGGATCTATTAAGAGTCCAAATAAGCCAGTCACATGGCCATTAATTTCCCTCATAATATTTTCATAGTATATAAAATATGTTGAAACCTCATGAGGCCAGATGAGATCCAAAATCAAATAAATAAAAGCTTTTGAAAGTAATCAGCATGTTTGTTTTAACAGCTGCATTAATTGCTATGCCCAATTTAGATTTCTTATTTTAAAATACCATAATATTCCCATTTCTCTATAATGTATGCATTTCAAAAAGATTTAAAATATATATTTTACTTTACGCTCTGTAGTAGTTCAAAAGCTCCGTAACTCTTCAAATTCTGGAAGTTTTGAGGCTCATATTATGAGGATGTTTTCTGAAATAACTACTTGCATCTGTGCTAAAACTCATGGTTCTTGCGTAGATACATTCACGCGAGTCTGTTCATAGTCACAGAAAGCTGTGTTAGCCAGCGCTGGTATTCCTTTGGTGACAGACTGGCTGGTCTGTGGCCGAGCTGACTGCATGCGGCCTGTGCCAAATCTAACACTATCGAGTCTGGGAGAGGACGAGGCGCAGCCAGCAGCTGCCAACCAGTTTAGCTCTAGCCTCCTCCATTCGCCTGCTTTCACTAACCTGTCCTGACAAGTAACCAGATTAGCGTAGTCTTCCATCAGTGCAGGGGAGCAGAAAGAACAGATGGATCTTCCTGTATCGCTCCCCCCTCGGCTCCAAGCTCAGCACCGCAGTGCTTAGCTCGCACAATGGCTGGGGCCCAGCCCCGTCGCAATCGATGTGCTATGAGTTAATTGTTGCTAACAGCTTTGCATAATGCTGTTCGGGGAATACCGATCTCCATCTTCATATTCCCCTATCCTCCCCGCAAACCACGAGCGCCTCACAAACCGGGAAAATTGGCAGACGCGTTTAGTCGAACGCCCACTTCCGAGGGAGATCAGAGACCTGGACGATTAGGAAATGCTAGACAGTTTCAGATGATTGAATTACAGCCATTTATATACATTGTTTGTGTTTACACAAAGCCACAACAATGACACACGTACAGCAAACGAGACACGGCAATGCCAAGGAAATAATTGAATGAATAATGTCAGAGGTGGAAAAAACGGAGGAAAAGAGAGCAGACGGAGAAAACAAACGGCAATTTATAACACTTGTCATCTGCCGGGAAAAACTGAGCTTGTCTTTTTACAGTTTCTCTGGTATGTATCACTAAGTTTGCTCAAGTGAGCAGATGGGCGCACTAATTAGCTCAGTTCATGCCGCAAGTTTGTTTATAAAGAGAGAATGGGAAGCAGACATTTTGACACATTTTATTAACATATCATACCTTAAAGCTCTGCCTCCTGATACCCAGAAGGCTTTTTAGTGTTTTCCATTTATGCATACACACACACATACAGATGGCCCCCATCACCAAACATACATACACACACACACACACACACACACATATATGCACAGGCTGAACACAGGTCTAGCAGCTATAACCTGTAGGGAAGCTTCAAAATGAAACGTATATGTGCATGGCTGCATGCTATTTAAATTCTTGCATTTAGCCAGCAATTTTATTCTAAGCGACTTTGAGTACACTCAAATGTTCCCTGGGAGTCAAAACCTTTGTGTTGCTAGCGCTGTGCTCTACTAGTGACAGGTGTGACATACTTGTCACCTGACAATCCTTCCTCATTCTTTATGCGCACATGGAAGAGATGATGTCACCGGCAGAGAAGCGGAGAGGGAAGCATGGAGCGCGTCTCTCTGCAAGGCTGGGGGATTCCTGCACGCTGTCATATCTGTGTCACCCAGAATCCCCACTGCGTCTCTCTCACACACTCTTGCTCTGACCGGCCTGCTCTGACTAAACAGACGACGTGTTTAGTACCATCTCACTCCTACAGGTTTGCACACTAATTACAGTTATAAAAACCATTGGAACACACATAGACTATGCTGTATTTTCAGATCTGATGTAATAAAACCAATTAAAATAATGTACACTGTAAAAAATGACTGTGATTTTAACGGTAAAAAACTGTGAAAATGCTACAGCAAAAACCTGTTAAATGGTTAATGGTAAGTTTCTGTAAAATTTACAGGGAAAACGCGTAAACTGACGTTCCCAGAATTCCCTGCATGGCATTTCAGATTTTGTTTGAATTTTATGTTTTTTCTTTGAAATAACTATGTTTCTTCTTAGTTTTTTCTTATCAGTTATGTTTATTAGGGTTGTATGTTACATCTAATGTTGTTAAATTAATGTTTATTGCTTATTTCAGTTTAATGAGTCTCACCATGATGGTGTTTAGTGCTTGTGTGAATGACACTGTGCACCTTCCATGTATGTTATTATTAAAAATCTGCTTGTGATGGGCTTTGGTTCATCATGTGACTTCATCACCATCTGCATTTGGTGGTTATCAGTGTATTTCAAAGGTACAAAACAGATTTCAGTACGTTAATAGGTTGGTATTTTAACATTATATCAGTTAATGAAATTTAAGTTAAAACCGTAAAACCTAAAATGTTGTTACTGTATTTTTTACGGTAGAAGTCCGGCAACCACAGCTGCCAGTTTTTTACCGTAATTTGTACAGATTTTTTTTTTACAGTGTAGTGATATTATTAATTATTAAAAAAAAAAAACAAGTGTGTACATAGACCAACAATTAAAAAAATATGGCAAAAGCACATACTGTGTGAAAGAATGATTGTAAAATAACTGATATGGACTGTAGCCCTGTGATGTTCAATGATATGGAAATAAATTAGAAAAATTATTATATGGTTCTTTGGAAGACTTGATTCTGATTGGTCAGTCGTGACATTCTGAGGTGTCTTATTCCTGTTATGCCATGGTAATATTGTTGAAGTGTTCATCTTTTTGCAGAATGGTTGTTTTGTACACTGTAATGGATTTAAAATAAAAGATGTTAAAATGCTTTCTTCTCAAATAGCATTTCATGTCCTTATTATTTATGGTGAAAAGCTACATAATTACTGATACAAATGTACACTATGCCTTAAATTTCCATTTTGTCTGAACATTGTCTAGGCTAGGAACTGTTTTTCTTTGGCAAAGCTTTCCGTTTCAACATTGTGGCCCTGATCACCATGTTGGGGTTTACTTGGCGATAACAACCGGCTACATGTACATTAACACTTACATATCCACTTCTAAAATTGACTTTTTGTGAAGTCTAATCAACGATTTACTCGCCTGGAACAATAATGTAATAACTTTGAATTATCTTCATTCTGAGGATGTTCTCGGCTATTTGATTACAATTTGATTGATTAATTGCATATGAAATTAATTTGATTACAATGTAATTGATATTTCTTTATAATGTTGTTCTTTAAAAAGACAAAACAATGATTTTTGTTAATCATCATTAGGGGGCTTGCTGCCTCCACTACAAACTGCTGCATTTGCTGGTCATGTAGATTGTGTTCCTCTTACAGCCATGACACTGTAGTGCTGACCAATCACAGAGTAGCATCGTGATAATTGTGCTGAGAGAGGTGAAGTCAGGGTCGTAGGTATATATCAGCCTGTTTCATCATCCTCTGTATTGAATTACACCCATGTTTCTTTGTTTAAGGATGAGGAAAGATTGAGTTTACTTGAATTGATTACAGGCTACTAAACAGCAGGTGCATTAAAACCATTTCCAAAATATATTTTTGTCTATCTTTTATTTCAAAGGGTTTATTGTAATATGAAAACACACTGTAACTTTCTGAACTCAAAACGTACTCCCCTGTCCAAAGAGACCACTTAAACTAAGCTGAAAATTAGCCATCAGAAATGACCATGTCAATGATTCTGATTTACTGTTTAGAAACTTGTAGTAAAGTCCTTCAAAGGAAGTGGTATAGTAACTTGTAAGCATTGGCGCTTGTTTTACATGTGCATAGTACGTTTACACAGAGGATTTGAAGTAAAAGGCCTGTTTGATTAGAGATGACATCAGGAAAAAATATTAAATAATGTGATAAAACAAAAAAAAATATATATGCCTTGTTCCCTTTAAAGCATGAGTATTGATTATTTCCCAAAAATATAAGGAAAAAAATTGACATGCTACACCTCTGCTAAACAAGATGCGACATGCTACGCCTCTGCCAAACATGATGTAACTACATGTAATGTCAATGTTGCTGAGGAGGAAAGCCAAGGTTTTCCAACAACAGTTAAAAATTGTACAGCCACAAAATGTTAATATTTAAAAATATACAGCTGAGATTTTTGTAAAAGCCAGGTTATTTATCCTAATACAATCTAAATGTTGGTATTAGTGGGAAATGCCTTGTGTGATAAAAATGTTTTATTATCTATTAACTCTATGATTATGACTAATTATGAAAAATCATATTAACAATCTCAATATTCTGTTTACATGAGATCAATAACAATGCATTAATCACATTATAACAGTGAATGTCAATGTCAAGTATGGGTGTTTAAAATACTTTCCTCAAAGTGATATCGGTGGAAAATAAAAGGTTCTGCAAGGTTTCAATATCAGCAACTCATGTCTGCATTGCATCCGAACACATGAATAAACATCAGACTGAATATTACTGAAAAGCCATCTGCTTTCCTAACACTTAATATATCACAACATGCTCGCATTTTAAGCAAATGTTCGCTTTAGTGTAATTAACATTTTGAGTTATTACAAAAATGTTTAAATGAAACCTACAAGGCTGCATTGACCACTTCCCTTGCCTTTTTGTTTCTTTTCATTCCTTATTTCTAGTCTTTCTTTCACTCAGCAAGTCAGAGCTATTCAGGAGAAGAAATGATCAAAATGGCCATCTCAAAATTAACAGCAAAGATTTACTGACTATATCTCAGCTGCTCATAAACAGTTTGGAAGAAAATGAAATCACAGGGTTTGAAATTCGCAAGAATATGTCAAGGAACAATGACATGTACTTGTCAAATTGCAATGACACAGACTTGAATAAGGCAAACTGTGATCATTGCCATGGTTACAGGGCAGGGTGGGTGTAAGAGATATGCTTTGTGCACTATTGTAGTTTTTGGTTTTGAGAACAGCAACTGTGAAGGTTTTTAAACTGGTAATTGAATGGATAATTAAAATCTGAATATGAAACACATTTTACCTCCCTTCTTAGTGACGCTGACGTGGAGCCTGAGTCTGTGTTTTGATCTTGCCCAGCTGCCTTTATCTTTTTTTTCTCCAATACATTTAAAAACAATTAAATTTTACATGAACTGTTACAGGGCCCTTGATTGCGTTCAAACTGTTGAAGATTATAAATGCAGTCATACATCAACATCCGTGGTGAGTCATGTCTTCATGTTTCAGCTGGTCATTTGCTTTGAGTGCAACAAGTTTAGCAGGTCTTCTTTTTACAGCAGGGAAGGCTTCACATGATGTGATTACAGCTTGGATGATGGTGAAGATTAAAGATTTAGAGAAACGTATCTGAACGGTAGTGGAGTTTAATGAGATATAGAAGTTTAGAGAGTCGTTAGATGTTGTGTCGGATGTGATTAGTGTAGCGAATCATTTATAATGCTTGATTCTGCCATCAGAGCCTCCACAGCAAGACTTCACCGGCCTGAGATAACAAAAGAAAACTTTAAAGACGTTGAAAAAACAACGTCTTCACTGGCCTCATCCCCATAAAACTACCTTGTCATGCACTTTACTGTTGTAACACTAAAGGTGCAGTCACATTAACAAATATTCAAAGGCAAAAATAAAAAATAAAAATAAGCGTAGGGGAATTTTTTGCACTCATGTGAAAATCCCAATCATGTATATTCTTACTCAATGACTGGAACAGAAAATGTGACCACACTTCAAAGCTTTATTAACTTTCTATCAGATCTATCTACAAAGCTCAGTGTATAAACAAGTAAACATGGGTTTAACCCTTTCTAACACTGTATTAAATGAAAGAGAATAGCCATGCACCATGATTCAAGTCAATTCTGGAAAAACTGGTACAGAAAAAACTAAATGTATAAAAAGATAGTGTTTAAAATTACAAGCAGGATCTGAAATATAACAGGTCTGCATATTTTACTCTTAAGCTGAAGTAGTAATAGCTCCATGAATTTGAAAGATACAACTGAGATAATTAAAAAATAGCTACTGTATATACAACCACGTCAAAGTATCTCATATCACACCCCAAGAGAAATTTGAACTGTTATCCACCTAATTTTAGTAAGTTTATTTTTTTTCAGTGAATGTGTGTGAAAAAAAAAAAAAAAAAAAAAAACAGTACCTGGAAAAATAAACAAGTGCAATAAACAGTAAAACTATTTGATTCAGTGTGTGTATGATTACTATAAAACATTTAAATGATAAATACCAGTTTCCATGCAATATCAGGCAGCATTACAGAATGTTTTAGTGCAGCTAAAATAACTAGAAGCGGATGCCTTGCACACTCCGGTTAAAGAAGGCTGTGTCTGCTCTTACATTAAAAATGAGTTGGTTAGGACAAGATGAGCTTGCAAAATACATAACAGCAATGTAAACATGTATGCTAGACCTATACCCACTAGACTTAAACTGCCCTCACACAACCAATCATATGACTTCAGAATACAGCAGCCGCTACAAATGTCTCCATAAAGGTTCAGTTGGTTCAAAACGCAGCCAACGCTGACTCTATGTGTTCTGTATTGATTATAAAATACTGCCTCTTCCATATTAGACTCAAAGTAATCTAGCTCCTCAATACTCTCAATCTCAGGATTTTAAATTCTAAACTATAAAAAGAAAGTGATTACGGAAAGCTTTAAATGGAAATCTTTGTCGCTCCACTCACATAGACTGTTACTGCAGGATACCCATTGTGAGGTTCACTAGATCCTGTGCTAGATCCAGCCCCATATCCCATCTCATCTCATCTGTGCTGTGAAGCCATCCCTACTGTCAGCTACAGTCTATAAAGAGGAACCCTTCACTGACTGCTGACATGAATTTACTTCTGCCATCAAAGTTTGTTTTCATTTTGGTTGATCAATAAAAGCTATGCTCCTGTTTCCTTAAGAGAAAATAAATTCAAAAAAGTGTAAACAAGTCAAAACAGTTAAATATTTTACAAGTTTAAGACAGAATATTTTTTGAAACGATCAATAAAACTCTGAAAAAGAGAACAGGGTTTTGAAAGGTTATTGGTTATCATTTTATATTCTTAGTTTGATGAAAGTGGTATTTTACAGTATTTCAGTGTTAGGGGGTAAACTAACTAGCAGTAAATTGTTCCAGCAGAGTAACACTAGTTTAGCTGTTTTCAAAACAGTGTTTTTACAGTAGAAAAGCTACTTTATCTATGAAGTAGCAGCGCAGTGTATCAAAATTAGTTTTTTTTACTCAACCAAATACTCTACAGCAACAATCAATCACTCTCTTATTATGTCCTCGTTCTCCCTCTCTCATATTTAGTAGGAGTGTAAATCGAATGGTTCGTCATGATACGATACGATATCGATTCTCATACCCAGCGATACGATATTTGCCGATATTTCAAAAAATTCTACGATACGATTACGATTCGATTCGATTCGATACAGGAGTATATCGATCGATATTTAGATATTATGATATTATATACCTATTTTAAACAACCATCTACATTTTTATTAACTCACAAATGCAACTAAAATATATAACATGAACATTTATCTGAAATTTTCACATCCATACACTTTTTTTTTTTTAATAATAAAGAAAATAAACAACTGGAAAAACAATTCTGGCTGCTACTATGGGCTCAGTGCTAAAAATATTTTCTACAGATAACCAAATTATAAGCAATAGCAGAAAATAAATACAATAGAACAAAGACACAAGTTCAATAAACAGTGCTTTTCAGCTCAGTCTAAAAGAAATGTTCAGGTACGCTAGAGAAATGTAATAATCAAATGTAAAATAACTGCATAGTCTTCACTGTATAAATTAAATATAGATTAATCATTTTTGATGTTACAAAGGTTATTTAGTCAGGAGCAGTGAGCACTTGTATTGTACGGTGCCACAGGTACCGTAGGAGGTGCGACAGGCCTAAGGTCCAGCAGAAAGACCACCTCACTGTAATGAATAATGCATTTCTGGAGACAGTGGCTACTGTGAATAGAGCAGTTGGAATCCAGGGAAGACTGGAGGACAACCAGGAGAGACTGGTGGCAGCAGGATAGACTGCACCGGGAGAGGCGGGCTAGTAACCCTATCCTCGAGTTTTCAAGAGGAAGACACCCAAAGCTTACTACGAAGAAGAAACAAAGAAAACAACCCGAAGGCCCTCCGAGAGGCGGGATGAAAGAAGGGCCAACAAGGACGGACCACACGGTAACGGACGCAAGGATATCGACAAAAGAGAAGATCCCAAGGAGGTGTGGGTGTGGCTGGGAAAAAACAACAACACTGAGGGGACTTCACATCCACATGGGAAAGAAGAAGTGTGATGGTGGAAGCCTGATGCAACCTTGCACTGCCCTGGTATGGGCAGGTCAGACAAATGGGATCCAAGGCCGGGTTGACAACCACAGTGCCAACGGGCCCAATGTTGCAGAGACAGAGCAGGAGGAAAGGAAGGAGGAGGAAGAAAGGGATGTTGATGAACCCCAAGAAGTGAACTCGGTAGCACCCCTAAGAACGGAGTTGAGCCAAAGGGCCAGGAGCCTGAAGAACCTACTTCGAAGGAACAAGATCAAGTGGCCAAAGGCCAACGAGGCTGAGGTGTGGAGAAAGTTGGACGAACATCTGAGTGGACTGCTGCAAAAAGCTCTGCGCGGGTCAGTGGTAGCCAAGCTAAACCTGTTTGGGGAAATCCTGTATGAAGAATGCAGCAACAGGTATGGCGAGGTGACCATTAGAGAAGCCTTAATAAGATCAAAAGGCAGGAGGGAGAAAGAGATCGATGACCTGGTGGCAAGCAGAAGGCAGCTCCGCAAGCGTTGGAGGAAGGCAAAGGAGTCTGAGAAGGAGGGCTTGAAAGCTCTCTGGGATGAGATCAGAAGAAGCCTTGCTAACCTCCGGAAGGCAGAACGCATCAGAAGACGGAGGAAAATAAAGGAGAAGGAAAGATCAAGTTTTTTCAGCAATCCATTCCGGTATGCACGCAGGCTCCTTGAGGAGAAGACAAGTGGAATCCTGGATGTTTCCATAGAAGAACTGCAGGAGTACATCCGCACTCAGTACAGTGACCCATCAAGGAACAAACCCATAGACTCACCAGGGTGTGTGCCTAGACCCTCAGAACCATCAGCCCTGTTTGACGCATCACCACCAAAGATCAGCAAGGTCAGGCAGGTGATCCAGCAGGCAAGATCTGCTTCAGCACCAGGCCCAAACGGAATACCATACAAGCTGTATAAGAGCTGCCCAGGAGTGCTGAAGCTGCTATGGACCTTGATGAGAATCACCTGGACTAAGCAGACCATACCATCTGAGTGGCAGAGGGCAGTGGCAGTCTCTATTCCCAAACAAAAGAACGCCAAGACCTTCGAACAGTTCAGGAGCATAGCTCTACTGAATGTGGAGGGGAAAATCTTTTTCTCTGTGATGGCAAAAACAATTACATCAATACCACCTGTCAGAAATCCGGGATTCGGCTGTGTAGAGCATGCTTCCATGATTTGGGAACAGATCCAGACCACTAAGAGGGAGAAGAAAGATCTGCATGTCATATGGTTAGACCTACCCAATGCCTATGGGTCAGTGCCACACCTGCTCATAGCCTACGCTTTGGAATTCTTCTACATCCCAGACAACATCAGGACCATGATCATGAACTACTTCCAGGACATGCACATGTGCTTTGCACTGAAGAAAGTCACTACTGGCTGGCAACAACTGGAAGTAGGGATCGCAATGGGATGCTCCATTTCCCCCATTCTCTTCGTGGCAGCGTTTGAGGTCATCCTGATTGGGGCAAGGCAGGTGGTGGGTGGGGTCCGGCTGTCTGCAAGTCAGAGGCTCCCGCCCCTAAGGAGCTATATGGACGACATCACCTGCCTGCTACAAACTGCCCCATGTACATGCAGGCTGCTTAAGAGGCTGGATGAGCTGATCACCTGGGCCAGGATGAAGTTCAGGCCGCAGAAGTCAAGGAGCCTCTCATTGCGAAAGTGGGAGAGAAATGACAGAGTCACCTTCACCATCAGCGGGGAAGACATCCCCTGCATCGTGGATCAGCCCATCTGAAGCCTGGGAAGACTCTATACATCTGGTCTCTTAGAAAAGGATATGGGGAAAATTATCCTTCGGCAGCTGTCAGAAGGCCTGTCCAAGATCGACGCAAGCCAGCTACCTGGAAAGTACAAGGTGTGGTGTTATCACTTCACCTTGTACCCAAGGGTGATGTGGCCTCTGAAGCTGTGCGAAGTCACCTCGTCAGCAGTAAGCCGGATGGAGCCAAAAGCCAACTCCTTCATCCGTAAATGGCTCGGCCTACCACGGTGCTTCTCAGCTGCTGGTCTGTATGGATGGAACTCACTCCAACTACCCCTGAAATCCATCACCTGGGGCTACAGGCAGGAGAAGGCAAGGCTGGTGATGGAATTAAGGGACTCCTCCGACAGGGCAGTGGCTGATGCAAATGCCAGAGTTGAGACTGGAAGGAAATGGAGGGCTAAGGAGGAGGTGCAGAAGGTGATGGGAAGACTGCAACATCAACAAATTGTGGGCATGGTCCAGACAGGGCGGGCAGGCCTTGGATGGAGCGAGCCACTCATCCTATGGTCCAAGGCAAGTAGGAAGGAGAGGAAGGGCCTAGTTGTTGCAGAGGTCACCAGGATTGAGCAGGAGGAGCTCAGAGTAAGGTCTGTGGCACAGGGACAGCAGGGGCGGTGGACAACTTGGGAGGGTGTCGCGAGCCGAGCAATCAGCTGAGAAGAGATCTGGAAACTGCCACAGGCTTGACTTAGTTTCCTCATTAGGCCAACATACGACACCCTCCCAAGCCCTAAAAACCTCCACCTCTGGCTTGGAATAGAGCAATCCTGTGACCTCTGCGGGACCATCAATTCCTCACTCCAGCATGTTCTGTCGGGCTGCAAAACAGCACTGACACAGGGTCGGCTCAGATGGCGGCATGACCAAGTGCTCAGGAAGCTGGCAGAGGTGCTGGAGAAAAGTCGGCAGGAGGCAAACAACCAGAGTCCAACTACAGAAAGGAGAAGTATACTGAAGCTATAGTTATCTCTAACAACACAATAATATCTCCTTTTAGTGTCATTTAGGCTAGTCCTTTCATAGCTTTATAAACAATAAATTAATCAAATTGAATACAAATTATCTATAAAAAACTTACAGACAATGCTTTCTACAGATGATCACAAGATGAATGGCTGCTGCAAGTTTGTTGTGTGAAGTTCTACTTAAAAAAGGCAACTAACTGAATGTAACTGACTTAGAATGTTACTATGGTAACTATATTTTAAAGCAAGCTACATGACTAGGTATCAGAATTGATCACTACAAACATTTAACTCAAATAGATGATCCAGAACAATAATATAATATATTAATATACACATGGCTTTTCTTTCCCAACTGTTTACGTTAAGACATGTGCCTAACCAACTGTGTTTACTAGGATATTCGCCAAAACGTGCATTTTGATGTAATTTTGTCTGTATTTATTTATCCATGCACAAAAAAGCAAAACACCTGATACTACATGAGTTTGAACGAGAATGCACGCAATGGCGGTAATGCATAGACATACATTATGTAAAAATGTGGACAGTGCCAAAATAAAGGTGCCTATTTATACTACAGATATCGATATTTTACACTGATGACTCATGTCTGTTAATGCTGCATTTACTTGATCAAAAAAATACTGTAAAAATAATCTGTGAAATATTATTACAATTTAAAACAACTATTTTCTATTTTATTATATATTTATTATATTTCTATTTTCAACATGCATTACTCCAGTCTTCCAGTCACATGAACCTTCATGTTGCACCTTAACCTTAATGTTTCAGCTGAAACAGCAATAAAAACACAGAATTGTTGACATTTTTGCAGATTTATTAAAAAAGAAAAACTGAAATACCACATGGTCCTAAAGCCCAATTTATACTTCTGCGTCGAACCTACGCCGTAGCCTACGCAGAGACGCACAGGCCTGCGCCGTAACCTACGCCGTACCTGACGTGCACCTCTCCAAAAATCTAACAGCGCGTCAATTCTACGCAGACCGCAAGCGCTGTGATTGGTCTTTTTGGCCTTAATTTTAAGCGGTATGTGTGGAGAAAACCAGGCACTGCTCATCACCTGTCCAATACAGTCCCAACAGTGAAGCATGATGGTGGCAGCATCATGCTGTGGGGGTGTTTTTCAGCTGCAGGGACAGGACAACTGGTTGCAATCGAGGGAAAGATGAATGCGGCCAAGTACAGGGATATCCTGGACGAAAACCTTCTGAGTGCTCAGGACCTCAGACTTGGCCGAAGGTTTACCTTCCATCAAGACAATGACCCTAAGCACACAGCTAAAATAACGAAGGAGTGGCTTCACAACAACTCCGTGACTGTTCTTGAATGGCCCAGCCAGAGCCCTGACTTAAACCCAATTGAGCATCTCTGGAGAGACCTAAAAATGGCTGTCCACCAATGTTTACCATCCATACTGACAGAACTGGAGAGGATCTGCAAGGAGGAATGGCAGAGGATCCCCAAATCCAGGTGTGAAAAACTTGTTGCATCTTTCCCAAAAAGACTCATGGCTGTATTAGATCAAAAGGGTGCTTCTACTAAATACTGAGCAAAGGGTCTGAATACTTAGGACCATGTGATATTTCAGTTTTTCTTTTTTAATAAATCTGCAAAAATGTCAACAATTCTGTGTTTTTCTGTCAATATGGGGTGCTGTGTGTACATTAATGAGGAAAAAAAAAATGAACAAATGATTTTAGCAAATGGCTGCAATATAACAAAGAGTGAAAAATTTAAGGGGGTCTGAATACTTTCCATACCCACTGTATATCAGATCAGAGACCATTCCTTCATCCAGAATCACTCCAGGCCCTTTAGATTCCCAGCTCCATGTTGGTGCTTCTTCTCTTCAGTTCACCCCACTCATTTTGAGCATGAATTGTTACATCAGGAGCCACGACTGTGGTGCTCTTGAGCAAGGCACCAAACTCCCAAGAACCCCCAACTGCTCCCCGGGTGCCGCAGCATAAATGGCTGCCCACTGCTCCAGGTGTGTGTTCACAGTGTGTGTGTGTTCACTGCTGTGTGTGTTCACTTTGGATGGGTTAAATGCAGAGCACGAATTGTGAGTATGGGTCACCATACTTGGCTGTATGTCACGTCACTTTCATTTTCGATAGGGTTCACGTCAGAAGACTGGAATGGCCAGCAGAAGCTTGGTTTTGTGCTCAGTGACCCATTTTTGTGTTATTTATGAGGTTTGTGTTTGGATTATTGTACGGTTGGAAGATCCAAACATGGCCCATTATAAGATTTCTAACAGAGTCAGTCACTTATTGATTTTTTTATCTGTTGGTATTTGAATCCATGGTGCCATGCGTCTAAACAAGATGTCCAGGACCTCCAGCAGAAATATAGGCCCACAACATCAAAAATACAGCAGTATATTTCATTGTAAATATGGGGTACTTTTTATCCCTGTGTTCACCAAACCCATCTTGAGTGTTTGCTGCTAAAAAGCTAATTTTTTAGTTTCATCTGACCATAAAAGCCAGTCCCATTTGAAGTTCCAGTCGTGTCTGATAAATGAATATGCTGGAGATTGTTTTTGGATGAGCTAGGAGAATTTTTCTTGAAACCCTCCCAAACAACATGTGGTGATGTAGGTGCTGTTTGACAATTTTTTTTTAAGGTTTTCTGACCCCGAGACTCAACTATTTTCTGTACTTCTCCAGCTGTGGTCCTTGGAGAGACTTTAGCCACTCAAACTCTCCTTCTCACCGTGCATTAGGACGATATAGACACACGTCCTCTTCCAGGCAGTTTCGTAACATTTTATGTTGATTGGAAATTCTTAATTATTACCCTGATGGTGGAAATGGGAATTTTCACTGCCCTAGCTCTTTTCTTAAAGCCACTTCACTAATTTGTGAAGCTCAATTATCTTTTGCTGCACATCAGAAATATATTCTTTGGTTTTTCTCATTGTGATGGATGATTAAGGGAATTCGGGCTTTGTTTTCCCTCCTATTTATATTTCTGTGAAACAGGAAGCCATGGCTGGATAATTTCATGTTCATAATGTTCAATGTTCAATTTATTTATAAAGCACATTTAATACAACTTTAGTTGACCAATAATCACCCTGGGGTGCTCAAAATTGTGAATATGAATGGAAATATATGGAAATATTTTACTCATTAGAATTTCTAGGGGTGCCAATAATTGTGTCCAACGTGTATTTGAGAAAAACATTTATTTCACAATGATATTTCCCCCCATTTTAAATTCTTATTATCCAATGAAAGGTTAGATTTTTTTAAATAAAAGATCAAAAGGATTAACAATGCAGATAAATTTTCACAGCCTTCTTTGATCATATTTACCAAGAGTGCCGATATTTTTGGCCATGACTGTATATATATATATATATATATATATATATATATATATATATATATATATATATATATATATATATATATATATATATATAAATATATATAAAATAGCTTCCTCAACACTGCAGTATTTAATTACATTATGCATGAAAGCAGAACTGTTAGGTCGAACATTATAAACCTTATGATCTCTCTGCATCATCTCTTTCTGTACACCTTCCTAGAGCAAGTTGGACATTCCTCTGGCGGAACAAGAGAGACTGAGAAAAGGAGAGGAAGAGAGGGCTGGGGAGAGGCCAGCCATACCAACCCTGCAGGCATGGCACTGGTCCAAACCCTACACTGCTTAAGTGTGAACCCAGGGGAGGCTGCTGGGGGTGCAGAAACCCATATTTCCAGTCGTCCCTTTACGTTCTAAAGCTATCTCACAAATATGATTACATATTCCTTCTTCCAACCGGCAGTATGGATTACATTAGATCTTAAATGGGCCAAATGCACACTACACTTGAAACATACCGAAACACACACACACATTCAGGAGGCTCTTTAGCGTCCCCCTGCTGTGCCCCTCCCCTTCAAAGCTAGAGGGGATTCACATGAACCAAAAATGCTGATCCTTCACAAAAGCACTGGGCAGAGGGAAAGGTCATCCACAACAGGCCGGGAAAATGCATGCCATCCTGGCTTTCCCTCTAATACCTTAAAACCCCCTCACATTCCGGCCTAACCTACCTTTCCTCTAATGTACAGATTCATCCGTGTGAGATTGCTGGTTTTCTGGACATCAACCAATAGAAGCGCAGAATGCGTGTTATCAGTGCCCTTCAGGCGATGCCACTTTGAGGAGTGTGTGACCAAGCGCTTGGGATGACGAGCTAAGCCGTTAACCACACCTTTGACCACTGCTGCTCCCCACGAGTCAACGGTACAGCCAAGATGGCTGATAATGTTTTCACAGGGAAAATCTAAACACAAAATACAACAAAAGAACATGTTTAGAGAGTATTCATACATGTCACAGCTTTTGGCCTATCACTGCCCTCAAGGATATCTGGTACAAACAACACACACACTATATATATATATATGTGTGTGTGTGTGTGTGTGTGTGTATATATGTATGTATGTGTATAATATATATATATATATATATATATATATATACCGTATATATATATAACCAGTCTAGTTTGCTGAGTCTTGGCCTATTTATTGCATATTTTTCACAATCCATAAAGTAAGTTCTTGAGCCCAAATCAACCAGACAAACCAGCAAACCAGACTCTCATTCAAAACATACACACAAGAAGTGGTGTGGTTAGAACAATAAAGTGGTAACTCAAAACAGTCATTACGCTAATAATCCATAAAATACACTCATGAGGACCATGCTAAGAAGAATGGATAGATAGCAAATCTACATTAGCAATAATGCTGTGAAGATATGCAAAGTCTATGGCAAAAACAATAAATAAATATAAACAACATTACAAACTGGCATATGTAAGGTGCATGCAAATTCAGACAAATACAAAGACAAATAAATAAAGCGGTCGAGTGTAGTAGTAGTGATGATATCATGATTCATGTGGTAACGTTACTTTGATGTAACGTTAGCAGCAGTGTTGGGAAGGTTACTTTGGAAATGTAATAGGTTACAGATTACAAGTTACCCTGTTTAAAATGTAATAAGTAGTGTAACTTTTCAATTACTTTATTAAAGTAATGTAACATTACATTTGATTACTTTTTGATTACTTTTTAAAATGTACAATATTTTCAACTGTTAATAATTTTCAAACATTTAAAGCAGGCAGGGTTAACCTTACAGTAGTGCTCAACACTGATTACTGTCACTTTCAAAATCCTTCATTACTTGAGATTATAATAAATAAGGGATAATAAATGCATCTTTATTTTGCGAAAACAACTGGCTTGATGTACATTATCCCGCTTATAACATGGCTGCTTGCCACAAAAGTAAATAATTAGACATGAAACACTGATCTGAGTAGAAATATTTGAACGCAAAGCTTCCATGAAGAAAGCAGTCTGTGTTATTAGCTTTTACCGGTTCTTATAGAGAAATAACATACCTTGGAATGTCACGACTGACTAATCAGAATCAAGCATTCCACAGAGCCGTGTAATAATTTAATTTAAAGCACAGCCACCACAAAATCATCACTTTGAGATCATTCTGAGGTTAAATACAGATTTAAAATCATAACAAGAAATTGTTTATTAGATACTGGTTTTGAAATCAAATGTTTGCATGGTTATGTCAGGAAACACTGGCATATAAAAATGCCTTGGAAAAAAACATTAATCTTAAAAAAATAAAGCATATGCATAAACCCAAATAGGAAATAAAACAGTTATGGAATAAGCATGTGTCAAATATTGCTGTCTCATATTTTAGAGCAGTCAATGCAATTTATGGTCAATTAAATCTGTATGGGTGTGGGTGTGTGAAAAAAATTCAGATGCAACCCCTTGTAATCATTAACATTTTTTCTCAGCAACTGCAACTAATTACAATTACATTTATTTTGCAATTAAATTACGTAATTCCGTTACATGTAACTAGTTACTCCCCAACACTGGTTAGCGGCTAACGTTACATCAAAGTACCACAAGAAGCCTATACCACACTAAAAGAAATCCGAATATACTATGATATTACATGCTCCAAGTTTATGTCTAGAAAACATGATACCATGGACGTTTTGAACATTTAGCATTTGTTGTGTTTACCTGCAGTAGTGGTATTGTGTTGAAGTCTGTTCCCCCTGTTAAGACGCAGCAAGTGCACCTGTGGTGAACTTAAAACCTCCATATGTCAAACAACACAGGTTTGGATCCCATTATTAGGCCTACATTAAATATTTCGTTTTCTCAACCTCTCTTTTTGTTCTTTGTGTCCTAAAGTGCAGCATTTTTGTTTTATGTAATGAGTACAGATTGAACTGCAAACCGACTCAGACTGTAATGCTAAGCCATTTGATTGATTCAGAAGAACCGACTCAAAAAGAGTGATTCATTGGGGAATCGACATTGCTTCTAATTAAAAACATCCGACGTAAAATGAGACACACGACATGATTCACTGCACAAGTGAGCTGATGATTCAGATTGAATTGAGAACCGATTTATTTATTTATGTTTGGGTTTTTCCTGTCAATCATATTCTTCTATAAAGGACAAAAGATTTATTGCATTTTTCTTTTTCGTCACTTTGAGGGCTTTTGTATAAGAAATAAACTCATTATAAAATGCACAAAACGTTGGTTTCGCTTTCAAGTGGCCTACTTAGATTAGTGTAGGCCTATATAAAATTTTCCCAACAGAAATATGTTGTTAAGAAGAAAGTCATCTTTGTTATTGTTCATTACTGCCAACCGATTTATCGTTATGCTAACACGACTGATCGATTCCTTAAGATCCAACTAAACAATGATTCATCTGCGAATAACACAATTTATATAGGAAACAGGAAATAGGCTGGGTACGTGTTAAGTGCAATTTTGTCAGAGAAAATGTTTCTCAGGTCTATATAACTTTGTTTCCCGAGTCGTGCGAAAACATGTGTAACCTTTTAAAGTTTTATGTGGTTCAGGTGTACAGTTTGTTCCACTCATACAGAAATTGGATTGGTAAACTGCCTCCCTTACACTAGCCGGCCTAGCTGATGTGTTGTTCGGTCCTGATGGTGAATAATATTACATTTAAATGTTTTCGTTTAAGGACATTTCTATTCACTTTTGGATAACAACTTTGGTTCATGCGCTCACATCCAAATATTAGATTTTTCGTTTTACACACATACGGATACAAAATACAGAGGCATGCAATTTTATCCCGCCCTCTAACTCAGATCCAGCCCAAAGAAAAGACTTTACAAACGTGTGTTAATAATCTCTGCAGAAACAACATTTCACATCATGTGTGAAAGCCGCATCGTCCCAGGCTGGGGCTTTGGAAAAATAAATCAATAAAAAACAAAATAAAGGAGGAAAAGAGGGTAGAGAATGAGAAAGTGAGAAAGAGAGAGGTGTAGAAGAGAGAGAGAAAATGGACGGACCGCTGTTCTACAAATATTTGGAGATGTGGTGCTGTTTTCATTGCTGACATCAACATAAATTTGTGCAACGGGGCCCAAGATGCTCAGCAGGTATCACTTTCTGTGAAAGGAGTAGAAAGAGAAGTAGAAGGTGGTAGGAAAGGTTTTGAGGGTGGGAATGGAATGAGAGAGGTGGAAGACAATGACCTTTGCCCTTCTGAACTATGCTTTCTCTCCCTCAGAGAAGTGTGGGTCATCAGCGCTCAACCCTCGGCCTTTACCACCTCACACCGCAGTGCTTTCCTTCGGTAGCCATCTCATCTGCCAAACCTAGAAACTCCACTTCAATCCACAGTCCTGGCCACAACACACACACAAACAGGCAGAAAGAAAAGGAAAACACACACACAAACAAACTCCGCAGGAGGCAGTGGTTCTCTTTCTAAGAGGCTCTAGCAACACATTCAAATCACCAAAAAATAAAAAAATACATAAATCATTATTAATGGCATCAAGTGCATTTCTTTACCTGGAGAACAGACGTGGCACATATTAATTTGTGAGAAACATGTTTTGCAGTAGTCAGTTTTAATATGCACTGTATACTGTGTGTGTGCGTGTGCGTGTATATATATCAGATGTGGCACATTTTAATTTGTGAGAAATGCCTTGTGAGTAGTCAGTTATAATATGCTGCTGTACTGTACTGTGTGTGTGTGTGCATATGTGTGTGTATAATATATATATATATATATATATATATATATATATATATATATATAGATCTTATAGATCACAAATCATTCTAATATGCTACTTTGCTGACCAAGAAACATTTCTTATTAATAATCCATGATACATTATATTCAGGATTCTTTGATGAATGAAAAGTTCAAAAGAACAGCATTTCTATTTGAAATACAAACACTTTTGTCACATTATAAATATCTTATTTAATGCATACTTGCTGAATAAAAATATTAATTTCTTTAAATAAATAAATAATTTTTTTTTTTTTTATTATGCTGACCCCAAACCTTTTATTGGTAGTATAAAAATCACAAATTTATGAAACACTTTTTGTACCAAAAAACAAAACAAAATGTGGCATAGGTGTGACTTTTGATATGTCATAACTTTTTGTAATGTAACATGATAAAACCGGCAGCATGTATGGCAGTCTGGTTAGGTTTATTTCCCGTCATAAACTAAGGCCTGATACAGAATATCTCCCAGCATTCGGAGTATCGACCAGACCTGTTGATTCATTGTTTCTAACATTGCTTCCACACACATTATTTATTCAGCCATCTTGTCCAAGTCCCTGGACACTTCCTGGGTCAGGACTTCCTGGGCAGCAGTAGCTGAGTCAGCGGCCAATCAGACAGCCCCACTGGGGCTTGCCGTGTCCAGAGGTATGCTTCCTGTTTTTGTCAGCGCTTGTCAGGAGCCACCTGGCCAGTGCCGACCAAAGAGGGTCAGTTTGCTCAGGGGTCCGTCCCTGAAGGGAGTTCAGGGGGTCAGGGAGCGGGAAAAAGCGACCCAGAATGACACACAGCGTAGCCGCGATGCCACACATGAAGCGTGACCTGTTTAGCTACAGCATAGCGAAGGCAGTGAGGCTTAATCCAGTTAGTTCCAACAATCTCTGGGTCACCTATACAATGACAATTGATATACACAATTGAGGCCCACTGGATAAACCATGCACATGCTCAAAATAGCCTGCACCAGTCAAAATGGAAACAAATCCGGCCTCCGTTCACAGCTGCATCAGTCAATCACTCACAAAGCCACGATTTCAGCGCATAAAAGATCATTGTGCAAAAGTGGAGGAGCAATGGTGCAGTAAATAACACAGCAATTAGCACAGGTTGTGGCAGTGGTTAATAACCGTTCTGGCTCTGGGTCATGCCTGCTCCTCTGTGCAAGCGCAGAATGGAGGTTCGGGTTCCTGCTGCCCACAGCAGTCTGGACCTTTCCACTTCACCTCCTCCTAAAAGATGCCCCACAATGGCCTCCGGCTCTAATGAGTTGGCTTTTTGCGTGGACTCTAGCATGGCGAACAGGTGCGACTGGGACTGGAAGCGTGGGGAGAATGGGAAGAGGTCTCTGTTTGTCCCTCCAGTGTCTGCCAGATAAACAGACCGACCAGCAGAGCAACCTTAAATTCTTTCAGGGAATAGGTGAAAGACTCTGCAGCTGGAGGACTTGAATGGACCCTGCCACACTCCACCAAACTCTCTAATGAGCAAAAGCTTGGCACAGGCTATTCGAAAGGACAAAACAAAAAGCCACTGTGGAGCTAAAATGAGAAAGAAAGGAAGAAAGACATACCACACGGGTCATTATAGGGACATTCTGAAGGACGAAGACATTGGGATGGGTAGTTCAGGATGTATGGATGCCAACACGGCTTGGCGTAATTAAAATGCTTTTCTGGGAGAAAAGAGTGTTCCTGCTCACTCAACCACTGAGAAGCATCATGTGAGTCTGAACCAAGTCAAGAGACAATGGACATCAGTGAATAGATAGGGTGCTTATTTTCGATGAACGCTAATGCAATTTAAATGAGTGTGTGTTGGAGTAGCAGACATGACAGGGTGCTCATTGTGTCTCTTTAATAGTAGTGGGTGGCGGAAGCTTTAAAATAATGCAATTAAACACTGACCTCTTGGAAGTGCTAACACACCCATCTGGGTAGGCCTTGTCAATCAAGTGTTACAAGAGAGCGTTCATAGTTGCAATCTGAGTTTTCAATAGAATTTCATTTAAAGGAAAACACCAAAGTATCTACTCAGGGACTACATTCCATGTCTTTTCTCATGACAAATAAATAAATTAAGAATTAAATAATATATTTATACCTCTCAAAAGTTTAGGATCGATAAGATGTTGTAATGTTTTTGAAAGACATTCATTTTTGCTTATACCAATGCTGCATTTATTTGATTCAAAATGCAATAAAAACAGTATTGTGAAATATAATTGCTTTTCATTTTAAAATGTAATTTATTGTAGCCCTTAATCCAGTCTTCACACAAAATTCTCCACATGATCCTTCAGAAATCATTCTTATATGCTGATTTGGTGCTCAAGAAATCTCAATCTTCATTCTTAAAAAAAAAAAAAAAAAAAAAAAAAAACTGTCACTTGAATTTAATGCATCCTTGCTGAAAACAAGTATTAATTTCTTACAAAAAAATAAATAAAAATCTTAAATCCAACTGTCAATGTGTATAGTTCAAGTTTTCCAAAAAAAAAAAATTAAAAGAATTATGGGTCACCCCCTTCTAATGAACAGGTTTGACTACTTTAGTAATTCTAGGGAATTGTGTACTTCTAATTTTAAAGCAACAGTTTGGACAGGACTCTTTTCTATTCTAACATGACAATGCCTCTGTGTACAAGGCAAGGTTCAAAAAGAAATGATTTAGGAAGAACTTGACTGGTCCGCAGAAAGCCAAGTCCTAATCCAAGCTGAACACCTCTGGTGTGACTTTAAATGCAGATCTTGAGCCAAAAACTCTTTACCAAACACCAATGACTTGTACATATGGGTACAGTCATTTTAGACACGTCCAAAACTGTTGCAACAGATGGAAATACCATTTTTAAATACATGAATTATGTTTCCATCTTTGTTGCCACAGTTTTGGAAGTGCCTTTTTCTGTTCTAAAGAAGGGGGTGTCCCAATACGTTTGTCCATATAGTGTATGCACAAGTCATTGGTGTTTGGTAAAGACTTTTTGGCTCAAGATCTGCATTTAAAGTCACACCAGAGGTGTTCAGCTTGGATTAGGACTTGGCTTTCTGCAGACCAGTCAAGTTCTTCCACACTGACTAAATCAATCATTTCTTTTTTAACCTTGCCTTATACACAGAGGCATTGTCATGTTAGAATAGAAAAGAGTCCTGTCCAAACTGTTGCTTTAAAATTAGAAGCACACAATTCCCTAGAATATCATTGTATGCTTAAACATTAAGATTTGTACTCATGGAAATTACTAAAGTAGTCAAATATGTTCATTAGAAGGGGGTGACCCAATACTTTCGGAAATATAGTGTGTGTGTATATATATATATATACACATACAGTGGGTACGGAAAGTATTCAGACCCCTTAAATTTTTCACTCTGTGTTATATTGCAGCCATTTGCTAAAATCATTTAAGTTCATTTTTTTCCTCATTAATGTACACACAGCACCCCATATTGACAGAAAACACAGAATTGTTGACATTTTTGCAGATTTATTAAAAAGAAAACTGAAATATCACATGGTCCTAAGTATTCAGACCCTTTGCTCAGTATTTAGTAGAAGCACCCTTTGATCTAATACAGCCATGAGTCTTTTGGGAAAGATGCAACAAGTTTTTCACACCTGGATTTGGGGATCCTCTGCCATTCCTCCTTGCAGATCCTCTCCAGTTCTGTCAGGTTGGATGGTAAACGTTGATGGACAACCATTTTTAGGTCTCTCCAGAGATGCTCAATTGGGTTTAAGTCAGGGCTCTGGCTGGGCCATTCAAGAACAGTCACGGAGTTGTTGTGAAGCCACTCCTTCGTTATTTTAGCTGTGTGCTTAGGGTCATTGTCTTGTTGGAAGGTAAACCTTCGGCCCAGTCTGAGGTCCTGAGCATTCTGGAGAAAGTTTTCGTCCAGGATATCCCTGTACTTGGCTGCATTCATCTTTCCCTCGATTGCAACCAGTTGTCCTGTCCCTGCAGCTGAAAGACACCCCCACAGCATGATGCTGCCACCACCATGCTTCACTGTTGGGACTGTATTGGACAGGTGATGAGCAGTGCCTGGTTTTCTCCACACATACCGCTTCGAATTAAGGCCAAAGTTCTATCTTGGTCTCATCAGACCAGAGAATCTTATTCAGGTGTTTTTAGCAAACCCATGCGGGCTTTCATGTGTCTTGCACTGAGGAGAGGCTTCCGTCGGGCCACTCTGCCACAAAGCCCTGACTGGTGGAGGGCTGCAGTGATGGTTGACTTTCTACAACTTTCTCCCATCTCCCGACTGCATCTCTGGAGCTCAGCCACAGTGATCTTTGGGTTCTTCTTTACCTCTCTCACCAAGGCTCTTCTCCCCCGATAGCTCAGTTTGGCCGGACGGCCAGCTCTAGGAAGGGTTCTGGTCGTCCCAAACGTCTTCCATTTAAGGATTATGGAGGCCACTGTGCTCGTAGGAACCTTAAGTGCAGCAGAAATTTTTTTGTAACCTTGGCCAGATTTGTGCCTTGCCACAATTCTGTCTCTGAGCTCTTCAGACAGTTCCTTTGACCTCATGATTCTCATTTGCTCTGACATGCACTGTGAGCTGTAAGGTCTTATATAGACAGGTGTGTGGCTTTCCTAATCAAGTCCAATCAGTATAACCAAACACAGCTGGACTCAAATGAAGGTGTAGAACCATCTCAAGGATGATCAGAAGAAATGGACAGCACCTGAGTTAAATATATGAGTGTCAGAGCAAAGGGTCCGAATACTTAGGACCATGTGATATTTAAGTTTTTCGTTTTTAATAAATCTGCAAAAATGTCTGTCAATTTTCTGTCAATATGGGGTGCTGTGTGTACATTAATGAGGAAAAAAAAAAGAACTTAAATGATTGCAATATAACAAAGAGTTTCCGTACCCACTGTTTATATATATATATATATATATATATATATATAGTCCACTGTTGCAGGTGCAGATGGAACTGACGGAGTATTTCTCTCCATCTCACAAAGACCTCCAGAGCAGCTATGAAGACTAAACAGTGCATTAGCATTATGCTAACATAGCCCAGGATTAATGAACATGAAAGGCAGCAAAGCCTTGGTAAGATGGTCTTCAGCAGTCGGTAGCTGGAGAAATCGATGTGAGAAGCAGAAGCAAGGCACATCTACTTGAGTCACTCCAACAGGAAAAAGAACAGCTCTGGGCCACAGAAAGAGAACATCCTTCTTCTTAAAACAATGTATTGCAACACCAACACAACCGCTGAAACTCCAAAAAAATCCCTCCAAAAAGTGCTAATAGTTCTATCTCTGATGACTCAAAACAAAGAATCACCTTACAGTGATTGGCTACCTTTCAGTGTTTTTCACTTGTCAAGTATTTCTTAATTTTCGGATGCTCTCAACACTTTCTTCCCTCCACTTTAAATCTGTCCTCTGCAGGAGATTCCTGCTCAGCTTTTGTAGAGAAAGAATTGAAAACACCCACTTATTTCTGCATATATTTATTTTTATTAAATTGTGTTTATTTGCATACTGAGATAAAAGTTTTTTTTTATTATTATTTATTTTATTTCAGTGATGTAAAAGTGTTTTCTCACATTTATGTCTCCAAAAAAAAAAAAAAAAAAGATGAGTGTGTTTTCTGACACAGCTGCATGGCCTGGCTGCCCTATTGAGACAAGTGCACGGCATATGAATGTGGATCACCCACTGACACGCCTACAGCACCAAACATTCCTGCACCTTCCTGCCCGTCTAAACAAAATAAATCAATCACATTAAAAACCCACACAAAAAAATGGCATGTCAACACTAGGCCTGATATAGGCTGGATCGTAATTTTTAAGTAGATTTTCATGTTACATCCTTGGCCATTACATCAGAACACAAATACAGTGGTGAGCTTTGATCACAGCATGGTGAAAAATTTATGAAGAACAAGATGGCTGAGGGAGACCAGATCGAGGTACCAGTAAGCAGGACAGAAGGTTCTTGGATGTACGCAAAAACGTGCCGTCACACTCGTCTGCTGCCAAGAGAGACGAAGGGCTCCCAACAAACCTTCAGATCACAAGCTGTAGAAATAAGACATTTGAGACAATAAATACCTTAACACAATGTGGACATTAGAAACCTGGCTCACTTCATATCTAAATCAACTCCATGTGGAGATCCTCCGAAATAAAGAGGAAAAGTAGTTAGGTTATTGCAATTCAGAAAATTCATACATTCATTGTTTATTTTATATATATATATATATATATATATGTGTGTGTGTGTGTGTGTGTGTGTGTGTTATTTTTGTATTATTTGCTTATCTATTTTGCATTCCTTGGAAATAAAAATTAATATCGGGAATGAAAGTGTTATACACTTACAATAAAGTTTGCGGTTTGGGTCGAACTAAAACAAACAAGGGGAAAAAAACTGGAGGTTACTGGAGATTTTGAGTTGATGAGCAGCCCTCATGCATTCAGTTCCACTTGGTTCCACACAGATAAGACTGGAATTTTAACACACTCAAGCGAGGGCTAATTAAAACCCCACACTCTGTGTTGCCAGAACAGGAATCAATATGCTTATTTAATTAATCTATACATCACACAAGTGCACACAAGATCAGCCCCAAACCAGCTCACTTGGCTCAAGAAAAAAAAAAAGAAAAAAAAACAGAAACAGAAAAAAGACAAACATACTTGGCTCTCCATTTGTGCTTGACGATAATGTTGAATGTTTGAAAGCGCTAAAAGTTTGCTCCTCGAGGGCTTACAAAGTCAATTACATACAGAAACACACTGTATGCTGCGCACGCAATAGTCACAAACATAGGCCCTTTTTACTAATTGAATCGAGTTCAATGGCATTAACAAAAGAATCTCATTATCTAGACTTCTCCAAATGCTCTGCCCTCTGGAACTCTTTCACACTTTCAGGCTGCTCCGAAAACTCGGCTTCATAAAGCAGGTCCCAGGCCTGTGAGAAGTGCTAATTTGTAAACGTGTCTGTGAAAGAGAACAGAAGGTTATTAATAATTCCCTTGACCTTGTTCGAATCAGATATCACAATGAAGGGTAATGTTCAATAATTGATTTACTCAGGCTCAGTTGTCTCTTTAAGAATGATGATTTTTAAACGTGCTGACACTTTTACTCTAGCCGAACGAAATGGTATTATTACTGGATACTGGCAAAGACCGGTTGAGATTTAAAACCGAATGTGGGCTTACTTTTCTTGAGGCCTGGATTTTATATTCAAAAGCGCCATTTCTGGCAAATTGCACTGAAACCCCTGGAGGGGTCTTGAGGGGGTGTTCTAAATTTTGTGTCATTTAAAATTCTAAATGTTTCAGTTATATATAAAACATAGAAAACATCACAAGCTGATGTGCTAATGAACTTTAGACAAAACTGCAGCAATGATTTAGACTGGATCTTTTCATCAGCCATAGAGGGTTCCTTGGCAAATGACGAGATGCTCATGTTTTGTCCTTAAAATGAAATTCATAAATACAACAACACCTACAAAAATGTCCAGATACAACTGTCCTGATATAATGAAGAAAAAGGGCAATTTAAAGACAGAAATTCTTGAAAAGAAAAGCTTACTTATTAACATTTATATTAAAATATTAGAAAGGTAATGTAAGATCAGATGTAGAACGGAGAGACTCTCCAAATTTTTTTTAACATTTTTATTAAAAATACTTTCTATATTCATAAATAAAATATAGTAAATCTATTAAACTTATATATTATATACTAACTTGTATATAAAAAAATATTTAGATTACACGTACATTTGATGTTTTTACACATCAAGACTTTGTTTGATTTCTTATACCACATCAGACCAATAAGAAAAGAGTACATTTCTAAGCGTTTCCAATTAATTTTTTTCATTCTGTTAAAAGATTTTTCCTCATATGTCATTGACCCACCTACAGGATCATTGACCTCAAACGAGGATCTCGACCGCGTCGTTTCTCTCTCCTACAGTTCACTCCCCTTTCACTTTATCAATTCAATCTTCCTCTGTTATCTAACCCTCGTTTCTTTTATTTCTCCTTTTGTTTTTGGCCTCAAAATCCAATTAGGCTTCATCTGAAACACCAGCAGTGTGGGAACTTTATCCATTCATGAGGGGAGATAACTAAACTAATTAAGCCTAGGTTCCTCTCTGAAGCTTGCTTGAATGTGCAAATTAAAAATGCAGACAGAGCCTAGATTGGATTAGATAGGCCATGTAAATAGGGGGAGGACTTTATCTTTAAATGCCACTAAATTGTTTTCTGCTCCCTCTCTCGGCACCCGTTTTTTACACCTCCCGCTCACAGACACTTTTAATGACGCCACGGCGCAGGGAGGGAGGGGAGAGAGGGCAGAAACAGTGAGAGATCTGGAAAGCGGGGCCATCTGGGCACACTGGCTGGGTGTTAGTAGTGCCAAACAGGAGTGAATGAAGGTTGGGGTGATTTTCAGCAACATGTGAAGAAACGCTGGCTGTTTGCTCTAATGGCCTCCTCTCCAGCAGAGTAAACACAAACACTAAGCCTGCTGAGTCCTGTTTACTCCAGTTAGCTGCCCTCTCTGGCCCACAGGACCACCCTGTGCTCCCTAACACACCCACATGCTGCAGCCAGGCCCAAATAAGCTTCCTCTTGGGGCTCACAGCGCAGACAATCAATGGACGGGGGTCTGGACAGAATGTCCGAGCCATCGTACCATCATGCTTCTGTTAAAGAGAACGAAAGAGTGATTAGGACAAGATCCAGCATTGTGTTCATCAGTCAGTGTGTTAACTTGTTCCGTTATAATACATGACACAATGTGTATTTGAATATTTGAAAGATGAAACATGTCAGGCATCAGCTCCATTTTTCAGAGCAAATCCCACAGTGCCAAGGACAATTGTAGTCTGATTAATATGTTTACACTACAAATTTTACCAACCACAAAGTTTTAAGCAGCAAGTCTCTATATTCACCAAGGCTGCATTTCTTTGATCAAAAATACAGCAAAAAAAAAAAACTGCAATAGTCAATAGTCAAATATCATTACAATTTAAAATAACTGTTTTCTATTTAAATATAATGTATTCCTGTATTTTCAATAGCTATTACTCCAGTCAGTGTCACATGATCTTTCAGAAATCATTCTAATATGCTGATTTGCTGCTCAAGAAACATTCCTTATTGATATCAGTTTTGAAAACAGTTGTGCTGCTTAATATTTTTGTGGAAGCCATGATACATTTTTTTTTTTTCAAGATTCTTTGACAAATAGAAAAAGTTATTTGAAAAAAAAGCATTTCTTTGAATTTCTTTTCAACGTTATAAATGTCTTTACCATCAATTTATATCAATTTAATGCATCCTTGCTGAATAAAATAATATTTTTTTTTAAAACTTGACCCTAAATTTTGAAAAAGCAGGATGAAGCTAGATCTGTTAGCTTTTTTAAACTGTGAAGTCAAAGTGTGAAAATATTAATGTGAGTTTTATACATTTTAACATCTTAAGAACTACGTATAGTCTTGTTTTTCAGCTCTGTTTGCTAGAGAATTCTGTTAAAATTCTAATTAATGGCTTTAGAAATGTTCCTTTCACACATTATCACAACACATCCTGAAAGCACAGCCTACCAGCAGAGAGCAACTTAATTTGAAGCTTTGATCAAATAAAATTAAGAGTATGACAACTGACCATGTTTAAAATTATATGGCATATAAGCTACCACAGTGCCTAAAAAAAAGTTCATTTAAATCTCTCAAGCATGATCAGATGAACACAAAGTAACATGAAGACTCCGTAGGCTGTCAAACATGGGAATAGTGCGTTCAGAGGCGGATGATTGAGTTCAAACGGGACTTGATGACAAGGTGATTACAGTTATTATGTTGGCACGCTGAAACATTTCTAACAGGAGATTGAATTAAGCAAGCATCAGTACGAGTTAATTTAACCCACAAACGTAGCGCTACAGAGCCGAAACACAACAGCTGCATCCATAGGAAAAGGCCTCCCAGATGGGTTTCCGTCTCACCACTAGCCTACAGGCCACCTTGATAGACCTCTGCTCATGTCAGCCACTGCCAAACGAGAACCATCCTGACTGCTTCACTGCAGAGAGAGAGACAGAGAGAGAGAGAAATAGGGATAAAAGGAGAGGAAATGTGAAGGGTGATATGTGCCATTGGAAGAGGTGATGGAAGAGGAAGTTGTAGCGTGAGACAGGCAGCAGGGGGAGCAGCTCTTCTATTGATTGGAGGCAAAGATAGAAGAGGCTTCAAACCTGCTGTGGGGCGGCCGGGTGAGACCAGCCAACATACCCAACTACGGCTTCACTTCAGCGGGCTCTGGAGGGGCTGTCTACCCGAGTCTCCCCACTGCTCTTATGTGGAAATCATCGGCTTTGTTGCTATGCAGGAACAGATGACAGCGGTGTAAATAAACTTCATCCTGTATCGCCGTCTTCTAAAATGACTAAGCAAACAGATTGCAGTTTTAGTCGAGAATGGATGCCAGGACTGTGAACAGTAATAATTCAAGGACAATTATTCAACATATTAACAACTCAAAAGCTGTAATGATAAAAAAGGATGTCCATGAAAGTGAAATTAAAAATGACATTTCAGTATCAGACATTAAACAGACACCTCCGAAACGTTAAAGTTGGAAAGCAGGTCAAGCGAGATATAAATGAGACCACCTGACCGCAGTTAATACCTGACTCATGCGCTTCCCGGAAATAATGACACGTTGGAAAGATTTATCAGTTTATTTACTACGAAATAAAAGTATCTGTCATTCTAAATTGCGAGGTAAAAAAGCACCTGAATGGAAGGGGGAAATTGGCAGAAAAGGTAATTTCCTTTCATTAACTCGTCTGCTCTGGTAAGCGCTTGTTAAATTTAGGGTTCACCAGATCACACTGAGGTGTGTGTGTGTTGTGGCCAAAAACATCTGCTAATGAGAGATTCCTGATGGAAAATTGGCTGGCGGACAGAACTAGGCGCAGCTAAAATCTCAAAATTTCTCGGTGGGAAATTTTCTCTTGGCATGTTTAATTCGGTCACTATGGATTTTGAATATATTTGCATGCTTGTGTGTGCGTGTGTTTGTTCTGCGTCTAGGCCTTTCTTTTGTCCCCATTAATTTTTTAGCTATGCAAAGACATTCAAGTGAGGCCACTCAAGTCAGGAAGTGTTAAACTTGCCAAGTGCAGACAATTAAGAGCTCTCGAGACAAAATGGAGAAGTGAGAACTCGCAGAGCTGCTATTGAAGGAGCTTTAATACTCTTTACTTTAAAAACACACACATACGGCAGGGTTGTTCACCTCCTCGTCTTTGTGTTAGCCTCTAACCCCAATATTTTTACAACAGGAACGCAAGACTTAAATTGGGTGAAACAATTTTTCCACAGCCTCAAACCATCTTAAATCACGGCCCCCGGAAGAGGCTTTGCTCTTGCAGCAGCATCATTAGGGCTTTAAATGTTTTCAAAACATCCCTCATTAGCAACGGCCCTTCCAACCACAGGCACACATTTACATCCACAAACAACGACTTCCTGGATTGCATTCCAATGGAGGTAAGAATTTGCCACAGTGGCGATGTATCAAAAAAGGCCTAATCTGTTATTCCCAGAGCTGACAGCTAGCTGACAACACCTAGTCTTTATAAACACACACATCAGTCCTGATGCCCTCGTGACGGTATATGACAGACGTGAGATGAGTCATTTGGGGTGGCTGAAAGAATAGACGTGTGTCTGCGTGCGTATGAAACTCTGCTCACCTTGACCAGCCCACGTGTATGGGGGCACGACACTGACCTTGGCATCTTGGCGATTAATTTGCCCGATCTTGTCTCCCATGGTTTGAGTAGCATGTGTGTCAGGTCCGATGAAGGTGACACCTTCTGCTGCCTGCCGAGATAATAAAGGCTTTACCTTTACAGCTCAAGCATATCAGGTAGAAGCCGAGCATGTTCACTCTCGTGTAAATAAGCGTGTTTGAGACACAGAGAGTGTAGGTGGGCAAAAAAGCAGCTATATATGCTCATTCCTACTCATTTTCTTCAGAGCAGCTCATCGTCAAGCTGGAGATATTTGCTGGAAACAGTGCGGAGGGTACCGTGGCAGATCTCTGGGCCCATCTAGCTCAGAGAACAGCTCAGGTAAGACCGCGGTAGCAAAGGGAATGGTTAATTACAGCCTGACACCTCGACGAGACCCAGAGATTAGCGGGAAGGCAGAGCGGAAGGTCTAGTGGACGCAGGTCTAGTGGAAACGCGATCTGCACACTGAGACGAAAATGTAGGGAACATAATATCTGTCTACTGTTTGGTTGATCCTACACTCGGACATTCCCACTACATAGAAAGTTATATTGTAGATATAAAAACTATCATTAAAATATTACCAAATTACAAATACAAGGAACACCAGATTTATTTTTGTTGGCTAGTGAAGTGATTTCAGAACTTATATTAGAACACATTCTCTAGAAAAGATTACTCACAGTAAGAAATGAATACAAAAAGTAATTATTTATATTTATTGCGCAGATTAATAGGAATCTCTTCTATATATTTATTTTTCAAAGGAATAAATCACAATATTATTTTAAAATATGATTCATTTTTAACCATCATTAATATTATTATTTAAAAAAATATTAATTTATGTAAATATTAATTTAATATTTTATTAATTAATATGTGACCCTGGACCACAAAACCAGTCTTAAGTTGCACGGATATATTTGTAGCAATAGCCAAAAATACATTGTATGGGTCAAAATTATCGATTTTTCCTTTATGCCAAAAATCATTAGGATATTAATTAAAGATCTTTAGATAAATTTATATTTTGAAGATATTTTGTAAAGTTCCTACAGTAAATATATCAAAACTTAATTTTTGACTAGTAATATGCATTGCTAAGGACCTCATTCGGACAACTTTAAAGGTGATTTTCTCAATATTTTGATTTTTTTTGCACCCTCTGATTCCAGATTTTCAAATAGTTGTATCTCAGCCAAATATTGTCCTATCCTAACAAATCATACATCAATGGAAATTTATTTATTCAGCTTTCAGGTGATGTATAAATCTCAATTTCAAAAAATGTATCCTTATGACTGGTTTTGTGGTCCAGGGTCACATATATAAAAGATTCCACACAGTAAGAAATTAAAACAATAAGTAATTGTTTATATTTATTTTACAAATTAATAGGATCCTCTGCTATATATTGATTTTTCAAACTCAATAAATCACATAATACTATTTAAAAATATTATCAATATTTAAGCATTATTATTATTTTAAGATATTAATTTAATTATTAATTTAACAATTTATTAATTAATATATAAAACATTATATTTATATATTTTATATGAACATATATACAGTAATATTTTTAAACAATAAATACAAAATAACTAAGTAAATAATAACAAATGAATAATAAGATAGAGATAAAATAACCAGATAATTATTTAGTGTGCTTTTCTGAGAGCCTCCCAGGTTAACAGTGCAGATATAAGCCAACTGTGATCTCTGTTGTGACATCTTACAAATTAAGCACAATAAAAAGTTCAAGCTCTCCCAAATGTCACTCACTTTCCCTTCACAGGTCTCTATTTACCAAAAACAAACTAAGGGCTAGAGGGGGTGACAGGAGCTGTTCTTCCCCTGAAAACAGGTGTTTCACCGCCAATGGCCGTGAACAACCTCATTGCAGCACACTCTGACATTTGTGTATGTGTGTGTGTGTGTGTGTGTGTGTGTAAACTGTGTCCAATATCACTGTTATCATGCCATTGAGGCCCTGCAGAGGAGGATATGTGCCCCCTCCCAACACACAACCTTTACTTTACCTCACTTTTCCCTCCACCACCATTTACTACAGACTCTTAACATAATAAAGGGAACCTGGAGAACTAATCCTCAGAAATCTGCTTTCCTCTCTCGCCTGTTCCTTCAGGCAATACAGCACGAGAAAACACTTCATTTGAATTCTTAAACTGTACAAACTGTGAATGAGCTCCTTTTAACTGCAAATGTCATTACATCTCCATTTCCAGGGGAGAGCAGTAGGGGAAAAGAGGCTCTCTCACATTCATGACAAACCCTTTTAAATAGGGCACAATGGGGCAAGGGGGCTGATGACCCCCAAAAAGGCAGGGGCCATAATATCAAATGCATTTACCTGGCACTTATGTTTCGAATGGAGGTCTTTGCTCTTATTCCACAAAACAAATGCATACACACTTGAGAGGCGGTGACCCTTTAGAGCAAAATTGTATCACTGTTCCTTAAAGGATTTAAAGGGATAGTTCACCTAAATATGAAAATTCTGTCATAATTTACTCACCCTCATGTCTCTTTCTGAAAATGTATGACTGACATTCTTCTGTGGAACATAGAAAAGATATATTGAGAAATGTCTTGTTTTTTTTCTCTTCCAAATGACTTCAAAATACCTACATTTATGTTTCACAGAAAAACTACAGTAAGTCCTACAGGTTTGGAATGGCACGAGACGAGAGTGATTAAATGATCACAGAATTTTCATTTTGGGATGAACTATCCCATTAACGTATGAATTTTGTCATGTTTAAAATAAATAACAATAGTGGAAACTCTCTGAAATGTATATACCATTTTGTTTCACTGCTGAAAGGCTTTATTCTTGAGAAACGGCCCATTCAGGACTGGCATATTGTCAAAATGACTCGCGAGGTGTCCATCCGCATTCACAAACAGCAGTGAGAAACATTAAACATGACATGAGAGAAATCTTGACAATCCTAAAAGCCGCAAAACACAAGCACAACATCTTGCGGGAAACCAGCCAAACCAAACATGGCATATGGCAGCCATTAAAGTGATCCGGCATCAGAGCCGACTTCAGCCATTAAAAAAGCCACACACAGTATTTCTGCTTGATCATGTCACTTTAGCAGATCTAATTGGCTGCGTTCTGTCCATGTTTCACAGCAACAGTAAACCACACTACCCAGCCGGTCCCTTTCATCTCAGCAGAATTACATTAGCGCAGCTGTGTTCGACAGAGGCCGCAACACATCACGACAGCTAACAACACTCGGAATGATTAGAAAAGCAATAAATCCCAGCTTTCACTAGCACGTTATGATATTTAAAATCACAGCCTCATCACTGTCAGCGGTCAGACGCCATTTGAATATAAAGGTGAGGATTCTGAAAAGGATGAAATGTGAAATTTGGCTCAGTTTTTCAGATAACCCATTTTCTGAGCTACGTTGTGAATTAGCACGTGCTAGCAGGCAGCCAGAAGCGGAGACGACTAGCGCTGCATTGATATTCCCTGAGTGTACGTCCATTCACGACTTCACTCTGTTCACCCTGGTAGCGTTCGGATCAAAGGAAACTTTCCTCGAAGCACATCTGATCAAACTCAGCTGTACTTCACTCAAATACACAGCCACATTTGTATTCCCACAGTGCATTCTGCTCAAAGATGCTATTTACAGGACTACAAGAAGCTGTTACATGTGGACTGAAATAAACCAACACAATTGTATGACTTAAAATCACAAGGATTGATTGTATTTTGACCCGTTTTTAGATCTAAATTGCCATATAGCCAGTCATTAAGTATCCGTAGCATAATCCCACTTCGGTTATACCTCTTTTTCCTGTTTGCAAAACCATCTACATTGACTTGTGATGAAACTACTGACGTGGGGGGGTACAAGCCCTCTGAATAGTGCAAACACACTCACACACACACACACACACACACATTTGACTACCACTGAGTGGGGCACAAAAAAGGAGAAAAAATGGCAAAGATTAACTTATTGAGGTCTCCATTGCCATAGCAACACAGAATAGTTTTGATGCGTCTCCCTTCACAGTCAATGAGGTTTGAACGTATCACGGAGCAGATAGCTTTTCCGTGGCTTGTTACTAAGGGGGCTATTTAATGCAGATACTGCTGTGCGTCTGAGCACAGATGGCTGAATACTCGAGCATGGGCACTTTGAAGAGAGCTCCCGTCCACATTTTCAGGGGGCCGCTTTGCAACATTGATCTGAAAGGGGGGAACGGTTGTTAATAATGAATAAATCAACAATGGGGAGAATAGCCCAGGCAGAAGCAGTTAAAATGGAATAGCGTATGACTCTGGAGTGATGCAGCGGATTAAAACATGATGGTTGTCATCGCTCGCCGTACGATCGGGCCGTTGTGATATGACACACCAGAATCAAGTAAATATGGGTTTGGGAGAGATTCTAATCGAGCGGACGTCATCTTAATTGAGCTGTCAGTCAAACTGAATACTGCTGTTCTGTTTTTGTCTTGGCATATTACTGTATTACTCATGGATGCCCGCTCGTACTGGACAGCGTAACGGCTTCGTTTAGTCACTCTGGCATGGAGGAACACGCTGCTGGTTTGGGCCATTCAAAACGTGCTCGCTAGCTGTCATAAAATCATAGTTAAATTTTTTATTTCCTCTTTTTCCCGTTTATTTTTTAATATTGTATGAGGAGAGAGAAATACAAGAAAAATCTCCCTCACATTTTTGAGTAAACAACGTGCTCATTAACATGCTAATTTTCTCAGCAGGAATATGAAAAGTTGTGCAAAATACACTCCATTTGCAAAAACACTTCCGTCCTCACAAAATAATTTAATTACGCTGTAGGACACAAGCCATTCAATGCCCACCGGCAACACAGAGAAGAAACAGAACACTCCAAGCATATATACTAAACACAGCAAACACCTGCCCTTGCTGAAAATCCCCACACCTGTGAATGTTGCTGTGTGAACATCCATGTTTGACACGTTTGCCGCAGTTGTTCATACACGCACCTGAAGATATCGTTGACCCTGTGGCAGTGCCGCCACCCCTTTCCTGTCGCCCGGGCCTATCCCCCTGACGCTGAAGGACGTGGCAGACAGGTGAGTGTAAACAATTCATCACTACTGTGACACCTCCACATCTGCCAGGCACAACAGGGCCAGGGAAGCTGTCAGTCACCTCCGCCAGCCTAACTCCCCTCAGCCTCGCTGGAGCAGGACCACTATTACAAGCAGATGTTTCCTTTTATGAAAGCCGCATGCAAGACTTTCAGACACCTTGGAGACCTGGGAGACAATACCAAATATCATTATTGCATAGATTTATACAATTAATCCACAAAAAAATTAATTAAGGAATTATAATGCATAAAATGTTTTGTTTGAATATATTGTTTCTGATAGCAGATAAATTAACTTGAGTTAAGGTGGTGTCATTTGTGTGTGTATTTGTGGAAATGAAAAAAGCCGGGTGGCTTTAAATCATGTATATAAAAGGACCAGAAATAAATGCACTACTACTACTGCTACTAATAACAATAATAATACATTTGTCAAAAAATATAAAATTATTATTATTACTGTTATTATCAATGTTATTGTAAAACGGACAATTATTATTTTTATAAATGTGTCATTGTTAAATGTATTGTTGTTAAAAATAATAATAATAATGTTGTAAGTAATATTATGACATTTTGTAAGTAGCGTTGTTCAAATAAATTTTTATAGCATTAATAAAATAAACACACACACACACACACACATACATATACATATGTGTGTGTGTGTGTGTGTGTATATATATATATATATATGTATGCGCGTGTGTGTGTGTGCGCGTTTTTGTGAAAAGTCAGGACATAGATTTGTATAATGACAAAGGTATGACATAGGTTTTACAAGGTGAAGGTGACATCTCAGGACATTGACCCATGTCCCCACTTTTCAAAACACTTATAAATCATACAGAGTGAGGTTTTTTTGGGGAAAGTTGAAATGCACAGTCTCCTGTAAGGTGTAGGTTTAGGTGTAGGGTTGGCGTAGGGCAATAGCACATACAGTAAGTACACTATAAAAACCATTACGCCTATGTATATATACACACACACACACACACACACACACATACATACATATATAGTATTTATTTTATTAATGTTATGGTATATTTTTGGCTGAACTATACCTACACAATGATATTTTATAATAGTCTACAATATTAAATAATAAGTGTAACTCATTAAGTAAAATTCGGTTTGTCTATAACTTCAGTAGATCAGAAGGCACCTCTGAAAGACATCCACCTCTGCTTGATATGAAAAGCTCTCAATTACAAGTGTCACTTAGTGATGGCCACCATTGTCTAAATGAACATACAGGCCTGGAGGGAAAAGCACCTACAGTGCTGGAACTGTGGCAGGGTGGTATTTTCATACGAATGAGGCTGACTAACAGGTGATGAGTGTCAGACCCACAAGTGGCCCATTGTCACACAGAACAAGGACAATATGAAGTCGAGTTGTTCCGTGCCCTCTCCAGCAGGGGCTGGGATCATGTGCGACCACAGCCATCCATCACCCGAGCTTTAACAATACCGCAGGACTGTGTCTCCCCATGTACATGTACTGACCCCAAACCCCTTAAATACACACTGATATATAGTAAGCAAACTAATACAATTACAGGACATTACAGATACACACCATCCAGCTGAAACATATGCCAACTTCATTCATTCAGCATATTTTACTGTGGCTTTTTATCAATTTTGATGTAAATCAACCCCACATGGTGGCACAACTCAAACTAGATCACCTACTTTAGTGCAATACCTCAGATTAACAAAACCATCAGCATCAAGGTCTTAGGTTGAGAAACAGGCTCAAGAGCAAATACTCACAGGGGACTCAATAACAATGCTGGGGTCCTGGTGGGCCACAAAGCCCATCGAGGCCTTTTGTTTCTAGAGGGGGCCTTGCATGACAATCGCAGACTGACAGGCAGCGCAGGGGGTCAGAGGAACCTGGGACAAGGCCGTATTGTTCCTCTCCCTGTGCACAAGGTGCACCTCCTTCATACCGACAGGAAACAGAGACCCGATTAAGAATAATCTAGGCAGGCCAGAGGGTTTTCAAACCAAATTACAACTGAAAAAAGGCCTTCATTTAACAGTAAAGCTTACCTGTTGTGGTTTGGGGTGGAGAGTGGAGGAAGGAGAGAATGAGGCAGGGAGTAAGGGAGACAAAAACAAAAAGATAGAGAAAGCCACCCTGTGAATTAACCCGCCATTTTCCTACTCTTTAAAAGGTAATAATTATGGAAGCAGCTGGAAACTTTTGGGGCTAGAATTAAAAGCTAAAAGCATAGCTCCCATTTGATTTTTGTTTGTTCTGCCGTGAACGGCCATTGGCTGGCCAGCGGAGGGGTTTTTGTGGTTGCAGGGGGACTGCTCTTCTATTAGGGTTTTTTTTTTTCCATGCCTCAATTTTTTCTTATCTAACACATACAAATTGAAGCAAAAGGAAAGACATGTAAATGTTGTGACATACGGAGAGGACTGCGAGTAAACAGAGGAAGGTGAAAATTGGGCAGGGTGGGGTAAAATCCCCTCAGGTAACAGGGGCAAAGATACCCCTCCCCTTTTTTTGGAGATTCGCCCCCTTTTCAACAAGCTTGACGAAATAGTGATTGCGCATACAAAAAGGTAGCCCACGCAATTGGCATAGATGGTGAGTGTCTGATTATTAACATGAAAGCCAGAGATAACAAGGTAACAACCATGGCCAGAAAACACAAAAGAGCCTCTATTACCTGGATGTTTACAGTTATTTACAGCTACAGAGAGTCCTTTCCTCTTGCTTTTCTCTGGACAATAGATGAAAATGGCCTTTTTAACATGTCAAGAGCAGCGGTGAGGATTTCCACTACTAAACTGCTAAGGGCTTGACCTGATTCCAGGTTTTCTTTAGACTGCTGGGAGGTTGGATGGCACACTTGGTTAAGACGTGGGAAGCCAGACCAAATTAACCTACAAGTCGGGCCATCGGCCAAAGACTGCAGCTGCAGAAGTACAGGTGTCTCCATCAGGGTTGTGTACCATTCAGAATTAAATTGAGAATGCCTTCAATTTGAACTGAGGTAGCAAATAGGATGTAGATATGCAATTTTAACTAGAAAAGCTTCCACACGTCAAAGTTTAGGCTGTTCAAACAGAGACAGCAATGAAAATTTTGCACAATCCTATAGATAAGATTTGTTTCACAGCAAACTTGACAGAACAATCTAAAGTGTTTGGTAACCAAAAAAGACAAAAGCATGCATTCTAATACGAATGCAATAAAGAGTACTTACATATAGCTACATAATTAATCAGACTCAATAAAATGGTATTTTGAGGCAGACAATATCTGGCAGTCGTTTTGTAACTGCCAGGCCTTTGGGGAAATTACTTTCATATGAATAATTTGTTTAAGCCAGAGATTTTCCATATTGAAATACTTTCCATTGTACTCACAGTTTGACAAATCCGCTTTCAAAAGCTGTGCTTGCCTCATTTCATACGTTTGCCACAATGCTAATCTCAAACTTGTAGAACTGAGCAAAAGCAGAGCCAAGTAAGGTCATTGGCTTGGCGTTATTTCAAAATTTATATTTTATGCTGCACAAATGTTATTTGATCCAAAGGAACGGTGGCTTTAGTGAGCTAATATCTCTCCAAAACTGAGATATAACGTGGATAGTGTCAATGCCTTCATGGGCTACTAAGATCGCTATTTCTAAATTAAGAGCAGAATCCTGTCTGTTAAATCCTGCTGAGGCATAGTAAAGGTCCAGACCGACCTGTTAATAATTTTCCCACGAAATAGGCTAATTATCCCTTTTGTTTACGGTTTAGAATTTAGAAGAACTTTTGAGTCGAATTGCGAATAGCTTTTAACGTATAGAGAATGGGAATCTACGTCACGCCGGTTGGATTCCGCCATGTTTTAGGTCACGCTCTGGAGCACATAGTGTAAACACAGCAAATCGCCACAGAAAAAGCCGACCATTTTACATTAATATTTTTTTAAATAGGCCTGCATCTTACATATGCTTACATATATAAATCTCTTTAAAGGTTAAAAAAATAAAAATAAAATAAAAATAGCTCTGTTGTTTGTCTGGGAGGCCGCAATTCATTACTATTCAGCCTCCTTCACTACGGTGCTAGGTAAAACATTTGAATTAACCATGGTTTTAAACGTATAGCGACCGTGTTTTTGGCGTATTTATTACCGTTTGCATAACCACAATTTTATTAGAAATACCAAGGATAAACTATGGTTAGAGTAGCAAAACCATGGCTAATTTTGTAAGGGGAGAATACACTATCTCAAACAGATAATTTATCATTGTTATCGTCATATTGCCCAGTAAAACTTCTCAATGTTAAGCATTAAGCCATTATAGAGGTAACAGAACTTACTAGAAGCTGCTTTGAAACGATATTGTGGCTATGCAAATTTAATACCTTGACTTGAATGAACCAAGTTGAAGATTCCTTAGAGATGCCGAACAAGGATGCAAGCGATCAAATAAATGAATGAATGAAACTTAATCCGTACAAAAAGTGGCCGGGTATTAATGAGCTGCAGCAATAACATTTCCATAATGATTTTGTTCTATTTATGGTGTGAGGGCTTACAGTTTAATGCAAATCACTATATCTATAATAGGCTATAATAAATATACAGAGATGAATTATAAAGCCACATTTGATTTGAGTTACCATACAGACTTTCAGTTTAATTTTCTTCCGAGTTCCGTAGTGAATGTAGACATTTTATATTATCTTATGTTTATATGATTCAATTTAAGATCGAGTTGGAATGATCAACGCTTACTGTATCATCAATTGCCATAGCCCCTATCAATGTCTGCAGGAAATACCTCTGCTTTTTCGGCTTTCTAACGTTGAAAAAGCACGTTTTTCACACCTGCTGTGCAAAGGACTATGACAAATGATGTAAAGTGAGCCTTAACCACTCCAACGCGATTTTAAGTAGAATAATATAAACATTAAATAATATAAAACGTCTACATTCATTATATTATCCAGTCTCTGCTGTAGCTTCCGTGACCTAAATTCCCAGAATGCATTGCCGCTGTGACAACACATTTCATTCACGTTCACACAGCAGCAGAATACGGTTGTCAATCCTGTATTTGAGTCCTTAATATGGTTACGTTCACACACAGTTCGGCGTGACAACCGCATTCTGTAACCAAACTCACACCTGTAAATTTTCAGGACTCACAACCGCATTATCTGAACACAGGCAACTAGTTGTCTGTCACGGTAATGTTCACACTGTCAGTTTTTGGGATTGACAACCGCATTTTCTTTACAGGTGTGAGTCTCGAAATGTCTCCTTCACACAGCAGCTTACAGTTGTGTTTGGAATACTGTCTGTATGAACGTGCAACTGGAATCAAGCCCTTATTCCTTGCCAGTAACCATAGCGACAGTGAACAAAGTAAAATCAAAGATGGCGACGTCCATAATATTGAAAGTTTGATCTCTTCTGACATGACAAGAGTCCATTCTAGCCGCGAATTCTTCTGTCAAATCTTAACCAACAGCAGCTTTTAAATTTGGGTGGAGAGCGGAGTATTTAAAGGTGCTGTATGTAGGATTGACACCCAGCGGTTGAACTCGGTATTGCAGTCCAAATTCAAAATATTGGAGACGGTTTTTTTCACCAGGCCCCTCCTCCTCAGATTTGACGCACAAGCAGGTTGCCAGATTAACGACACCAACAGGAACGAGCGCACATGCCGATGAATGAAATTAAATATGCTGTGTTTTCCTCCAACTGGCAACCCCGGGTGCAGAAATACAATTGGGTAAACTGGCAGTGGGCGAGTTTCACAAACCATAACAAACAGATATTCCGGGCCAGAATGCACATTTTCAAAGGAGAATAACTGACTGTAGCATTGTTTTTCAGATAAACAAGTATGTTAACTTGTTTCTTAAATATCTACAAACATATTATGGTATTTTTATGCTTTAGTAGAGTCAAAATCCTACATACAGCACCTTTAAGTTTCGCGCAGAACACAAAACTGATGGGAGTGGCTCCGGTGGAAAACTGACAGGATCTAAAAATTTAAGATGACATGCAGCTCATTTCTCCGTCACTGTAAATTACTGAAATTACACACCACACGGTAGATGCGCATTTGTGCAGCAGAGCGGCTCTCTCGCGCGCTATGACAGACAACTAGTTGTCCAGTCCTGTTCCGTTCACACAGCGCGTGTGTTCCGAGAATGCGGTTATGAGTCCTGAAAATTTACAGGTGTGAGTTCGGTTACAGAATGCGGTTGTCACGCCAGTAAATAACCGAACTGTGTGTGAACGTAACCGTATTAAGGACTCAAATACAGGATTGACAACCATATTCTGCTGCTGTGTGAACCTGGCAGTCTCGAAATGTCCCGTTCACACAGCAGCTTTGTGTTTGGAATAGGGCCTACTGTCTGTATGAACATGCAACGGGAGTAAAGCCCATACCCCTTACCAGTAACCATAGCGACAATGACCAAAGTAAAATCAAAGATGGCGACGTCCATAATACTGAAAGTTTGATCACTTCTGACATGACAAGAGTCCAATTGAGCTCCTCCTCCTCCTCAATTTGAGTTCTTTTGTCAAAAAAAGACTGGTTGTGAACGTAACTGTATTAAGGACTCAAATACAGGATTGACAATGACAACCATATTCTGCTGCTATGTGAACGTGGCCATACAGTGCGCGAGAGAGCCGCTCTTCCGCACAAACGCGCGTTCGTGTTTTCGGTAACTTACAGTGACGGAGAAATGAGCTGCGTGTCATCTGAAAGTGTTATATCCCGTCGTGCACGTTTCAAATGCTCCTCTCTCCACCCAAATTTAAAAGCTGCTGTCAGTTAATGAAGATTTGACGAAAAACTCGCGGCTCAATTAGACCCTTGTCGTGTCAGAAAGTGATAAGACTTTCAGTATTATGGACGTCGCCATCTTTGATTTTACTTTGTTCACTGTCTCTATGGTTACTGGTAAGGAATACGGGTTTGACTCCCGTTGCACTTTCATACAGACAGCATTCTAAACACAGCTGTAAGCTGCTGTGTGAAAGAGACATTTCGAGACTCACACCTGTAAAGTAAATGCGGTTGTCAATCTCAAAAACTGACAGTGTGAACGTAGCCTATTTTTTTGGAATCATTCGCTGAGGCGCTGAAAGGTTCAACACCTGCACGTTAAGGCCCCTGAACTGCAGGTAAATGTATTTTCCTACCAAGTACGTTAACTTTGTTTATTTTTTATAGTTTTTGGCTACCTATGAATTCCACAGCATATCTTTCAAGGATTTAATGTGGATATATTAGCCGAGTATTGAAAAAGTCCTGTGGCAGCACTGTCATCTAGGTAAAAAATCCAGGTCAATAAGATATTGCATCAGGAGTTGTCTCTCACTTTTTATTGCTCCCAAATACTTAAATTTTTATCTCACCACAAATGTAAAGTTTTCGGTGGAATACTCGTTATTTTAATCTAACAGCTCAGTTCAGTTCAATTTGTATTTTTTTAAATTTAGCAAATTCTTTTATCCAAAGCTAATGATCTCTACATGTAGATGCCAGACATAATCAGAATGTTCCATGAAGTTCTCCAAATGTTGTGGTCAAAAAATTATTACTACTATGACTATCCGTTCTTAGCACAGTGGTTGGTTGATACATGAGTAGGTGGTCCTTCACTCTGATTACAAACGTTTTGGACCCCATTTACACCTGTAGTTAGCACTGACCACTTCAGATTGGATCACTCAAGATGGATGTTGATGCTAGATGTAAATTGGCCTAAACTACTAGTTTGTTGATCCCAACCTGTTATTCAACATTTGAAGGCAAGCTTTGGGCAGTTTTACCACCATGTAGTGCTTGTAATCTGAACATCTGAACCACATATGCACACACAGTCCATTTGGAAAAGGTTTGACCTCTTTAGTATGTTTAACAAACGTGTGACCTTGTATTTGATTAGGACAACTGCCATTACAATCAAGCTGTTGACTTCGTTAACATAAGAACAGAGTCGTCTTTCTCATTTTGTAAGTGCATTTTTTTGAGTTGGACTGTACTTGTTTCTGTCTCTTTCCAGAATAACCCTCAAAAAAGCTGCTTAGATTGAGTATGCTGTTTATTGGGTATAGCCACAGCTAAATGTTAAACAGAATGACTCATGGGAAAGCATAAAAATACATCTGCTATTCTAGAGAGGGATGCCACATCTGCAGGTCATCGGAAGAAAGAAGCACCGGTGAGCTCTGAGATAAAAGATAAAGATGACAGAGCTCTTTAGTGCCCTGTTAAAAAAGAAACGCGAACAAGACGCCACTCATCCGCACCAGGCCAGCTTCATTTGCTTAATAGCACACAGCTTGAGTAGGGCCAGCTCCCCTAATAATGATCTAACAGTGCAACAAGGCAAGAACTAAGATATGGAAATATTGAAATTCATATAGGCAGGCTGAAAGCATCTCAGCATTGATCTAGCCTCAGCATGGGTAAAAAGCAGCGCTCCTTTAATCAGGGCAGGCCAGGAGCCTTTGGCTACACAGAGGTCCCTCTCAAGATAAGCCTGTCCTACAGCACAGCTAGCTGAGATGAGGGGGAGAGAGAGAGTGAAGCCTGGGGGCCTGAGCAGAGAGGAGAACCAAGACTGAATCTCAAATTAACTCATTATTCCCTACCTGCTGCACCTTTATTGTGCATAGAGAGTGCTTCTGAATTCAAGCACCACTGCAGGACCAGGGTTACTGTTTTTTTTTTTTTCTTTCTAACCTGCGACCCAATTTGATGTTCTTTGTGTTCTGGGTCAATGGCGTGACACTAATATTCTTTTTGTCTTACCTATTCATTAATTAAAAATGCATTTTCGCAATGGCTTAAATACACCTCTTCTGCGATAATCCGTTTTTTAATTTTCTTAAATAAAATTGGGTTTTGATATTTTTTTGGTGGACATAAATTCCAAATGTCAGGGTTATACAACTATCCTGCTATCATAATATAGAAATAAAGCCTCATTAAAGGAGTTATGGTTATAAAATGTCATGTGGTGCAACTGCCCAATGAGGGAAGAAATGTATTATTGTGTATTTTATTATGTATATTATTAATTGATAATTAATTTATGTGATACATTTTGCTATTTTGTTTACATAATAGTTTTAAATGATGAAATGTTCATTTTAAAATTAGGCTGTTTTTAAGTAGTCATTAAATAGATTTTTTTCTTGCACCGAAAATATTAACTCAATACCATATGAAACCGAAATGAGTAAAGAATAGGCCTACATTTCTATGAACTTGGCACACACTATTTTAAACTATATTTCCCCCATTTTAAAAGTTTTTTTTTTTCTTTTATATGGTTCTTGTTTGTCACTGACCTCTGTGCCCTTGTGACCAAATCTTTGTTAGTTTGGACTAATTCTTTTCTCCATATGACCCTTCCTATTTCTTTTTTCCCTCTGCATGTGTGCAAATGAAGTTTTCACTCTGGCAATTGCACCTTTAATTAAATTAAAACAAAAGGTGCTAAGGCTGTTGATTGTCAAGGCAGAGGAGGAAGGAGGGGAGAAGAGGGTTACAGAATGCAATGAATATCAATGTGTGATGAATGACTGGGCTCCCCCAGCTGTCATCCAAATGAATGTGAATATTCAACTCTTTCCCCTCCACTTAGCTTCCATTTAGCTCTGATGATATTTCATTAGCTTGTCCCATGGTGCTGCGAAATGATAAGTGATCCACGGAAAGCTGTTTTCGCCTTCATGTTTATTCTAAAACAATACTCATTGCATTCTGCCATGCATTTCCTTTTCTTTCTCATCTTTAGCGTACATCCCCACAACCAGCACGGATCAAAGTGTGTGTCATTTCGGTGAGTGTTATAATTTGTATCGAACTGATTAGCCAAACAGGCCTGCCAGAGGGTTTTGCTTTCCTACATTGCAACATTGAATTGTAATATGTGTGGTGTTCTGGGGCACGTTCAAGCTCAGACGGTGCCCAACGTTTTGCTACGGTTTTCGGGTTGAACGACATGTTTCCTGGAAACGGTGTGCAAAGGGGTTTGAGATACGTTTGGTGGGTGTGTCAAAAATGTCAACCCAATCAGCAGCAACATGTATATAAACCACGCGGTATAAAAGAGACAGCTCGCACAATGGATCCAAGTGAAGTCATTTACAAATGTGTCCGCTGCAACAGCAATTTAAGATATTAGAAGACATGTTTGTCGTAAGAGTTTTATAGTAACATAGCATATCAACATGATGATGAATTTGTAAGTATATTGTTTGCACAAGTTTATTTACATTAAAGGCAAAATAGCTGAAATAATAATAGAACAAGTATAGATCTGGAACTTCTTTGTCTGTCTAAATATCATGTAGTAATTGCAATGTCTTTCGGTCCATATCCTTTCCTTAGGAAGGTGTGCTAGAGACTGATTAATGTAACATAAAAATACTATATATATTTATGTATTTTGCTATTGTATTGTGGAGTGACACTTTCATAAACTTTTCTATGCTCCTCTGATTATATAATGGTAAATATTACAATATCATAGCACACCAACGGTGATCAGCAATAATAAAAGCCTAATACAATAAAAATAAAAAGGTCATATAGATCATAAAACAGTCTCGGAGGTAAGAAGTGGATTATCCTTCATCTGAAATGTTTGTCTTTTCATTCTGAAATGCGAGGCATTTGTGGGATCACAATAAGGAACCACAGTTTCCACAAATCCCTTCACTCGATTGGGATGTTCTCTTTTATTCTGGACGGCAAGGGCAGTGACTGTAGCATCGAGTGTATTTTGCAGTATTAAACACGTATTTATACCGATTTCATCAGGCTCTGAAAATTCTTCAAAAAGAACACAAAGAATGGCCTTCTCAGCTGCCATAGGTGCAACACTTGCGTCATCAGAACAGGGTGTTCAACGCACCACCGTTTCCATTTAATAAATGTTTTGCACCGTTTTGTCGGGGCTGAACGCAGCCCTGGTATACAGAGTTTCACTACGCATGGAAAAAGTAGATTTCAGCCAAACTTTAATTGAAGCTGATTGAAATCCTAAAATCTGTGCAATGCTAGAATACAAAAATTGTTGGACTAGTGTTAAGGCGTTAGACTGTGACAAAAATGGTTGTAAATATGACCAAAAATAAATATTTACAACAATAACTGAAAAGTCACTTTGGTGACAGTTGGGAAAACTTGTGCATCCATATGCAGTTTCATCAAATATCATCTTGGGAGATGGTATTAGTTCATTTAATATTTTGCACCAGTGTTTCCCGTGTTTGCACACAAAAATAAGCAAATGACCCTTTTGGACCAATTCTTTTTTAAAGAGTCAGTGAAAAAGATTCGAACTTGTGAGTTAGCTGTTTGAATCTGTGTCATATGTCTGTATCTATATCTATATATTTAGTCTAGATCTGTGAGTTATATAGACATCTATCTTTCGCAGCTGCGATCTCTCTCCATTCGCCTTCACTTGCTCTTAGCCTATTCGCTCCACCACACCAATGTCAACACATCCTCTTCATGTCAAGACAGATTGGTGCGTTATCCCGATGCTAAGCCTTGCATTTCAATCATTGCTTTCCCATTCCTGCGCCACGTATTGATTTTGATGAAAACAACTTGCTAATCCAAATAAACAACATGTCAGTGAGCCATTCAAGCTAACAGAAATATTAGCACAGCATGATCCCCTGGCTGGGCAAGCCCAGGGTCTACCAGAGCTCCTGACCTGGCAGGGGGTTGCAGTGGAGGGTGGGGGCAGTTGTGTGTGAGGGGGATGCTTTTGCATGAACATCAAACCAGCAGTAGCGGTACATTCCACTTCATTTATGCACTACGATTCAATGACTGTCAAATTTGCACATACATTTCTTGGGAATCTTTTTTCAAGCTGTGAATTCAATTCACAGCCGCCTGAAATAAAGGGATAGTTCACCCAAAAATGAAAATTCTGTCATCATATACTCACCCTCCCAATGTCATTCCAGACTTTCTTTCCTCTGTGGAAAAAAAGATGATATTCTGAGGATATTCTGTTTTTTTATATTACAGTAATAGTCAATGAGAAAAAAAACTGGACCATTCACTTGTATGGGCAAAAAATATTTATTTGTTTTCCACAGTAGAACTAAAGTCATACAGGTTTAAAACAACATGAGGGTGAGTAAATGATAACAGAATGCTATATATTTTTTTGTTTGTTTGTTTAAATTCATCCTCTAGATTGGCCACGCTGAACTAAAGTTGAGCCCAAACTAGCCTGATTTGGCCTCTCATTGCCATCTTAAGACAACACTTATCAACTGTGATAGACCTACATGATCCTCACTGCTAGATTTACCTCACAGATGAATTCAAGTGGTGTTAATTCTAAGTCTAGGACTCTCCCACCTCCTCCCAGAGGCCCTAAGCTGCCCTAGTGACCCCTGGGCTGGTTCCACTCACTGCTGCAGGGGAGCGTGTCAGCTTGGGGGCCATCTCGATCGCCCCAGCATGCCATGGGGCAGGCAAGGCACTGCACAGCATGGGCAAGAGAGCGTCCGTGCCGGTTTTAAGGTCATGCTAATTGCCACACTCCTCCGTCGTGCCGTCACTTAGCGGCAGAAGCTGCATTCAGGGCATGGTGCAGGTGTTGGGTGCCCTTTAAACCTTTAATTAAATATCACTGTAAAAGGTTAATGCAGAGAGCCAGGTATTACAGCCTGCAATGAGCGTGCAACCGTAAAACTCTATTTGAGTTTGTTAGCATGTGAAGGATTGACCTGATGGTTGTTTTATCAAACGAAACGGCGAGACAAGTCAGGATATTACTGCTATTGTGTGATATTCAACAGCATTATTTAAAATGACGGTTTTAATCTAATACGCAAAACCCTGTTTGAATAAACTATTGGCTGCACAATTAGCTAAAACATTCCCAGCATAAACGTGTCAACTGGAGTTTCTGTATAATTTAGACTAAATATTTTTGGCACTATATAAAGAACAATTGTCACCTTTTGATAATCTAATCAGGATTTTGTGCGACCCTTGATAATGAGACCCATCTGCCGGTGGCTAATAATGATGCAAGCAAGGAAAAAAAGTATACAAACGCAATGCAACTTCTTTCATTTTAGGCTGAAAAGAGACTCTTTTTTTTTTATTTGACCAATTTAGTACATAATTAAAACGTGACAAAAAGTAATGTCAAACAATTACGAATTACCAAACCTTCAAAAGGACCATAAATTGCAGACTAAGCAAAGAGAGAAGAGACAAAAATGTAGAATGTGAGTGAGGAATGATTTGAAAATGTGGCCAACAATTCTTACATTTTTAGATTCCACCCAGCCACAAATCAATAGACTCAATGTTGCGCACTGTGGAAATATTTGGATATATTAGGAAAATATGTCTCTGCCCGAATTCTAAGCTGTGATATGAGACTTTATAAATATTTGCAGAGGAAATTTTACAGTGTCTGTTATTCAGCCTTTTGAGGAGAACACAGCTGTGATGGAAGAGCATGTATGATTGGTATGACATTAGGTTTCAACACACAATTAACATAAATGACCCTAATTAACAACCTTTTCAGAGAAAAAGTAATGTGGCCCAAAAAAAATCTGGCTTACCTGAGTCCTGTTGTCAAATCAGCTGATAAACCTCAGTACTTTCAATAAAACGTGTGTTTCTAATAAATTCAAGGGATAAGTCACTAAAAAAGAAAATGATTTAATTATTTAGTCATCTGTAGTTGTTTTTTCAAACTTGTATGACTTTAATTTTCCTGGAGGACATACAAAAAGATATTAAAAAAAAAAAAAGTCAATGGAGTCAAATGTTGTTTTTTGAGTTTTATAATATGAAACATTCTTCAAAATATTTTAATTTGTCAATGGCATGAAGGTAAGTAAATAGCTACATAATTTTAATTTTTTTTGGGTGAATTAAAAGGCAGCTTTTCAAATTCACAATGTTAGAATTAAGATATAAATTATGTCAATTACGTTATTAAGCCACTGAATTAAATTCATGACATATTAATATGCTCAGAATTAAAAAATAAATAAAAAAATCACTCTTTGGAAAGGCACATCATCAGCATCTTAGCACAGTGTATTCAGTATGCACCAAGCATCTGGAAGCGTCAGCCATTTTCATATGGTATTTTCATACCATATTTCAGCAAGGCAGAATAATCTCACTTAACATAAGAACGGTCCTTCTCTCTGGTGCACTGCATTGCCCCCTGCTGTGGTTTTGTTGTTTCTAGTTTTGTTAAATAATTAATTCTTCCTCACAATTCCTTCCATAATCTATAGCTCACCATAACCAGGAGTAACTGTGCCAGAGTCTTATCTGTGACAACAAAAATATAGACATTGTGTGAGCAGTATAAATTGTTGAATAGTACAAAGTATAAAAATGTTAGCGTCTTCATCTTAATTTTTGAGTTCTCCTTTGTGGCTCCTGGTTTTACAGGGTTCTTTTGTGGCCCAACAGATCAGGGCATGAGGAGCCCAGTAATTTAATTCTCTTACCATCCACCTCCCAGACCAACCTCCGGACCACAGCTTCTCTCAATCTCTTGTTTTCTTTTCAAGCCTGTATTTGCCTTCTCCCTCGCTCTCTTTCTCTATCTCTCTCTGGGCTGAGGCTGGGCTGAGCTGCCTCCCCGTGGTGAGGGTTGAATCCAGGGGCCACCTGCAGCAGCCGCCGCTAGCGCAGCCAGACGCCGTCGGCCCCCTTTGATATCTGTGCGGCAGCCACCCCAGCCACATTTACGCCCGCGCACCAGCCGCAGAAACCACCAGCTAATGTGGGATATCAAACAACAGTCGCCTTCTCTTTCTTGCCCGCTTTTTTGTCTCTCTCTCTCTCTCTCTTCAGCCTTCATTCTCTCTTTCTCCCTCTCTTTTTCCGGGGGTTTGAATTTGGAGTATGTTTAAGCCGCCACACCAGCCGGGCTCAGGCCCTTTCAGAGGCACAGCTTGGGCTCCCCGTCTGGCCCATGGCCTCTGTGGCCGCCTCTATATTACACTGGCTTTTGTTAGCGGCGGCCCAGCCAAACAGGACCAGCCATAGGCCGCCATTTTCACCACCACCTGAGAGGAGATGAGAAACGGGGGAAACGCACACTCGCACACAATGAAATGAGCCGCATTTTTCAAGTGAGCTCCTCAGGGAAGCCAAAGCAAAGATGAAAAGAGAGTAAGGAGGGACGAATAATAAAAAAGAAAAAAAAAATACTTAAAAAAATACACGACTGACCAATTGCCAACAATGGTACACAAAATTAAAAAGAAATCAAAAGGCATTCTACCTATTGCAACATGTTATCCATGTGTGACTGTATGAGGCTTTTTTTTTTCGTTGTGTATATGTTAACAGTAAGTGACTGAATTGAGAACTTGGAAATATGGTTTGGTCACGTCTGACAACGTTTATATTTTTCAAAAAGAGGAAGCTACATTCATGCAGGGATTCTAGCAGGCACCCCATGAAGACTGGGATAATTAAATGAATTGAATAAAAGGATGCAATGAATATCTCTGCACAGCATCAGGTTAAAGTCGACAAAATTGAAGTCCAATCTAAAGAGTTTCAAATCAATTTACTTGAACAGTAGAACCTCAACTGACACTTTGGTTAATTTCTGTTTGCGATGTATATGCACAGTTATCCAACAATTAGCTGCAATGCATTCTCTATAAAGGCCGCCTGATGCTGATAAAAAATTGTTTTTATGTTCTTAAATAAATACAAAAAGCAACAACAGTAGCATAGTGTTTAGTTTAAGGTGCTCTTCATTCCACCAACAACAGAATAAAAACACTATCAGGGTCCTCGACAATACACAAACGTGTGGGTAAGCTCCTCGGTCTATTACACATAAACGAAAACATCCACATGCTAAAAAATAAACAATGAACAAGTGCTGTGTGTACAAACACCTACTTACAAAGACGCTTACACACCAGAACAAATGCACACACACACCTGAGGAACATGTGGTGCTAAACTTAAGCTAATTAAGTGACAGACAATTGCACTCAGGGGAGACATTCCTAGGAATCACTATCAACAACTGGATCAACATGGCAGGGAAGAGAAGGTGTTTATTAGCCAGTTGTTCGTACTTTGCTTCGCACTAAAGTGTTAAAATGGCTCATTGCCTATGCGATCTCTGTCTTTTTTTGGAGAGGTGTCATCGCAAACTGTCATGAGGAATGTTTAATATTAGATTCAAGGATGGTTTAAGTGGAATAATAATTGTATTAAAGGTACGGTTTACTCAAAAATAAAAATTCTGTCATTCCAAACCTTTCTTTTTTTTAGGGGAATACATAAGAAGATACTTTAAAGAATTTTGGTTACTATTGTATGATTTCCTTGTATGGTTAAAGAACACTGAGACATTTATCAAAATATCTTCTTTTGTGTCTCACAGTAGAAATAAATTCATAGAGGTTTGGAGCTATTTTGAGTGAAAAACCCTTTCAACTCTTGCAAACCTAGAAATAGCTGAAAATGAATTTTGTATTTGTGTTTTCGGATATTTATAACTATTAACAATATTTGGACTTGTGAATTTTGTTGTTAATTTTATATTATAAGTATAAGTTTTATGATTTATCTGATTGTAAGAGTATATTTTTCTACGCAAAGATGCAGTTAAGATTAGTCAATCTGTTACCCAGTTAATTTTTAGGTTGTAGATTGAACAATCACGCTAAACATGTAATTTTGTAAGTGTTGTGACTGGAAAAAAGGAAGCTAGACATTAAAGATGGGTATCTGATGCATGAAAGTACAATATAATTCCGTCTAAGCTGGAAAAGTAAATATATACCGACATCATGAAAGATTATCGCCAGAGATTTGAGGAGGCATCAAGATATCAAATGCCTGTCAAATATGTTAAGATCTGCAAACGTCTGATAAAAGCGCACACCTCTGCAGTTAAAAAGTCTATCAAAAACAATAAATGTTAATTCTGCAGCTATCTCCCGGATAGATCCCAGATAGATGCAGATCCATTGTGCTACACAGGAGGAGTTTGGAACGCTCTGTGGTTATGGCTCTAATGGCTAGTCGTTAGTAATGCTCAATGATTATCATTAGGAAAACTCGTGGCTGAGCGTGGAAAAGCATATTACAATACACGCCAAGCTGGGTGAAATGCAGAATAAGGCACGAATGTCTCACAAAGGAACTTAATGTTTTATAGATGTAATGATAAAGTCTTTGATGGATATCTATGGAAGGCATTTTACATTTTCTGTGGCCCACAATGGGTTGTTAGAGAGCGAACAATGAAGAGCCCTCTCTGAGTGCTGTGTTCCAGTCACTTCACCTTGAACAAGCATGCGAATGTGCTGTCTATTGTTGAAGGCTGTCTTCAAATGCTGTGAAAACCCTAAACTGTCCCACTAAAAGCCCATTACTAAGACATGACCATGGCAAAATGGATGCAGTTGTAAGATAATGTGTAAAGAGTTGTAGATTATAGCACAGGAAGTGTTTAAGCCTGGCAAGCTACATAAATAACAGTCGTGTTTTGGTAGAAGTTATCAGTGTCATTGTAGAATGTTTAAAATCTCCATTTGAAGTACAACAAGATGATTAATCTGTTATCATCCTATTCTTTCACGGGTTCCCAAAACTGAGATGCACATGTGACATTTCATGTCATTGCTTAACAAAATAGTGCTAGCATAAGTAAACAAAGTAGGTTAGAACTAGAAAGAGCATGCAGCAGTTTAGAGCATGTAAATTTTGCCTAGGGTCTGCAAAGGTTAAACTCAAGTGGCTGGTAACAACTCTATTGTGTGGGAGTCTCTGGTTGGCAAACAGAAGCGTTGCATGTAAAACTGCAGTGGAGGCCTGTCCCTGGAGACCCCTGTGCACAGCAGGTTAACCTGTCAGTGCTTTTTTAAGGCCTGATTGCTAAGCCCCCTGTAGCTTGAGGTAAACTGACAATTTTCCATCAGCAGGGAGGTTGGCTTTATTAGTGATAGGGTGAAAAAAAAGTAAATTCGAGCGCAAAGGGTATTGTTCCCTCCAATGGAGGATTAACATATGAGAAGTTCAATCAATTAGCTTGACGCTAAGAAACACATGAGCCTGGCTAATGAAGAGACATTCAGAAAACTGAATGCGCAGACATTGAAGAACAAAACATGTTTGCAATTGATATATTCCGGTTAGTTCCACTGAAAAGGTAATTCAAGGATTATGAAATCAACTGAATTGCACGGAAATCATAACTGAATAACTGGTTAGCGTAGCTCAGCTTATAATAATGCTTGTATGCTTGTACTGACAAAAAATTGACAGACACAAGAAACCTGTGCGCTGTAAAACTGTTTCCACATATTTGTAACTTTTATTTGTCTCTTCATTATTTCCTCCAGAAAAAGATGCCATTAAGATCGATACCAGTCAAGCCCTGGAAGTATTTGAGTTACAGATTAAACAATCCAACTAAATGACAGTTTATGAATTTTGTAAATGCAAAAAGGAAAGAGAGACACTGAATAAGGTATATCTTATGATCAATTATCTTATCTTCAATTGCTAAAAATTGATATTTATAGAAATCATCGTTGACTGATTAGCATAGCACAGCTAATATTATCATATATAACAAAGGCTCTATAAAACTGTCATCAAATTACAAAAATACTCAACCTAAAGCTAAACACTCTCTTAAAGCGTAAAAAGCATGACCTAATCAGAGCGTGACAGGGCATAAAAATAGTCATGAGGGGTTAAGCTAGTCCCTATAGTTCTACAAAATTTGGAAGAATTGAAGATCAAAGTGAAGACGTGACCTTTTTTTGTGTGTGTTCTGCAGATTAAAGAAAGTCATGCGGGTTTGGAACGACATAAGGGTAAGTAAATGATGACACAGTTTTCATTTTTGTCTGAACTATGTCTTTGACTCAAGGTCACTGTTTTGCACATTGCACATATATATATATATATATATATATATATATATATATATATATATATATATATATATATATACACACATCCATAAGTCATTAAGGTAGATGCTGACCCTAATAAGAAGACATTGACATGGGAGGCTGGGGGTAGCTTGCTGACAGCATGGGAGCCATTTAATCTAGCCCTTGATTAACTCATCGTCTGTCCACTTGTCCTACAGACATGTGCTAACATGTCATAATCGTCATAATTCTCATCAGCCTCCACTCGCACCCCAGCTTCCTGATTAGGGCCCTTTTCCCAGAAGGCCCCTGGTTAAAGCTTAATAATTCCCCTTAGCCTCACCCCAGTGTACCGTGGGCCCTTCAATTAAATACAGAATATCTAACACACGCATACAGACTCAGGATGGACCCTACCTCCAGCTATACGCCATGCTGACAAGCTGCACTGTTCTTCGGTTTGCAGCAATTAGTCCCCTCTTATCAAACCCCTGGCACAGAGTGTGCTCTCCAAATGTGCTTGCTTGTTTTATTTTGTGAAGTGCCACCACAGCGCTTTGTGGATGGGGAGGAGGGATTTGTGCGGCACCGAATTCGGCATTAAAAACACAGCTTGTTGCTCGCTGCACCTTCAAATAGCTTTCCTCCCCTTTGTTTTATGTGCTTTTTTTGTACGACAGGGCAATATCTGTCAGGAGTGCCACTCTTTTAATGCAATTCCCTCTCTTCGGCATCATTGTGAACAGCTGTCAACAGTGTTTCCCATTTATTTGTCGAGTGCTAGAAGGATGGGGGCCTAGCAGAATCCCCCAGTTTGTCAGAAAGCCCACCGGGGACCATCTTCGCTCAGACTTCCCACGCGAGCTATGCGCGAGGTGGGAAGTAAATGCACTCGTTTCCCTTCCAGCTAGGCGCTGTTTACTTTTCAACACCTCCTTTGAGGGCCGCATCCCAGAGACCAGACAGCCAAGAGACGGGAGGGATGTCGCTACACAACACCAATTTGTGGAGTAGTGGGTTCGGCTCTCCATGTTTATGAAGTCGTCCTCTGCCTCACGAGTGCCCGTGTGATGATGAGATGTGCCGCCTCAAATAAGAACACCTCTGTCAGAATGAGCGAGCCGACCGTGTCCTTCTCACCATAAATATGACTGTCAGGAGTTTGGGGATGTGCAGCATTTCTCGTTGTTTTTGCCACTTGTGATTTGTCAAGAAATCAATATACTCATTATCACCGTGGCTGTCTGAGAGTAGCGAAAGAATGTATGTCAGATGCAGAGAGGGAGATGCATGTGGCTGACGCGCAGAAAAATTGGAAGTGTTAAGATGACACCTGTGTATAAGATCAGGAATGACATCACCTATGTTTGTGAGTGTAGATGACTCAGTCAACCCAGTCTCTACTGATGTTAAACTGTGACAATTAAAGGGACAGTTCACACAAAAATGAAACTTCTGTCATTATTTTCTCACCCGCATGTCCAAACCACATTGAACCCCACTGACTGTAATTCTATGGACAAAAAACACTGAGACTTTTTTTTTTTTTTTTTTTTTTAAATATCTTAAATATCAGAATAAAGAAATTCATACTGGTTTGGAACGATGGGGAGGTTGAGTAAATGATGACCGAACTTAAAATTTTAATGCATTAATATGAATGCTTTTAGATAAACCTGCTTACATTAGATTTATTGCAATTATTAGAAAATAATTACATGTATTGTGCAATAAAACATTTAACAAGGTAAATGCAGAACACATGCTGGGTTGTTTTCAACCAACAGTTGGGTTAAATGTTTAACCCAACCGCTGGGTCTAAACAACCCAATCACTGGGTCCGTCCATATCTTACCCAGCGCTGGGTTGTATTTAACCCAGCATGTTTTAGGGTGTATGTATACTTACAATTAAATAGTACATACATTTAATGGACAGTGAAAAGCAACAGAAAATTAAAGTAAGAAATAAGGCTGTGACATGACCTGTGCCAGACTTGAACCTGGGTCCCCATGAGCATAACGGCTCTTTATATATAGTGAGCCACATCTACAAGACATATTGGCTATTTTAAGGAGACAGAACCTTGTTAAAAAAAACTTCTATGGAGTAAAAAATCCCTATTAAATTTATTTTAGTCAGATCGACAATTATAGAGAAATTGTTTATTGTTGCTGGAATATAATTTCTCTTCTGTTTAAAATGTAAATTAGATGCGTGGGGGATTAGCTTCAGGTTTTTATCACGTTATGCTGCCAATTTAGCAATGAGATGACTGTTATGAACATAATGTTCTTTCTGGTGAATATAGCAACATCATTTATGTTCTTCTGAAATAACATGTCCAAATACATTGACTTCATTTGAGCTGAGGTCACGAGGGAATCATTAGGTTCAGAACTGTCATTACGATACATATTTGCACACATAAATTTAAATCTGCTCCATTCATTCAAATCACCATCACTTTGGGCATTAGCTAACGTTAGCGTGTTTTGTTGTTCTAGACATTGACGTATGTCAGGTGCTACCTGACTAGCCACTGATGAGCTCACTGACCATGATCGTCGAGACTGTCGGGGGACCCTGGACCTCCAGCATGGAAACTTGACGTTCAGAGTCAATCAAATTAGCTCCTTCCAGTCCACTAGCCTGAGCAATGAACAAGCCGCCCAAACCCAATAGCTTGGAGCTGACGACATCGATGGAGCGATCTCACATGCACCTCATGGGGTAAGACATACATTGATAAATATGAACAATGCCATTGAAATAATAACAGTCGGTTCAGCATAATGATGATAAGTCAGAGATATGCTTTCTTTCTCAGTGCCTTGAGCATTGTTTTGAAGCAAAAGTATCAAATTGGACTAATATTTGCATGAGACAGAGATGTTTTTGTAGTATTCAGAGAGCTCCACGGGCGCGCGGCCTCCTCATGCGACGACCAGACAGTGAAAAAAAAAAAAAAGGATCAGTTCTACAACTTACGGCACAGGAATCCATTCCGCACAGACTGCTACTGTTTTGATGTTCATCTTCAACCATTCCTGGTGTTTTAATAACCTGTGGAGGGCCACTTGTAAACTCTTGATGTGGGCAAAGTCAAAAACTTGTAAGATATTAGATATGCACAGGAATATCAAACCAAATCCTCGGAGCACCAGGGTTTTTTGCTTTCACATTTGCTTTTGAGATTTAGTCAAAGGTGCTCAATGAGAAAAGTACGAAAGAGACAGCTGGGAAGAAGCTTATCTGCGATGTAAGAGAGGGTATCTGCACACTCCTTGATATTTTGAAAAGAGCCATCAACACTCATTTCTGTCAGCTCGTGTGAATTCTCCTGAATGGCGTTTTCCTGCTCTAAGTATCGTTATACGCAAGAATAACAGCAGGAGAGAGATGTGGGGAGTCTCAGATACAGCTTATCGAAAGTACGAGTTTTGAGAAGACTTTGACTGTCTCCATTAACCGATTGAATTAAGTGCTAAAACAAATTCATTTTGACATAAAATGCTTACTTTTCCTCCTCTATGTTTTAGTATCTCGCGTGTTTTTGAGTTTGGCGGAGGGTTTTTTATTTGGTGAGACCAGCTAGTCGAGTCCAATTACCTTCTCCTCTTTAAATCTGATAAAAATGCTGAAATAAACAGGTAACTCCAAACCTTATGCCGGTTTCCATGACAAATACAACACAAAGGTGGAGAACAAGAGGGGTTCTGTTCCATTAAGTCATTAAGTCCTTATAAAACCAAACTCTGAGAGCATCTTTAGCCCTGCTGCTGCCCTCGGGCAGAGAACCGCTGTGTTTGAAGATCAAAGTCGTAGAGGTGTGACTCTAGGTTTATATGTGCAGGGAAATTGAAAATTTCCCTAAACTGGAGGGGTCTGCATAAAAAAAAGTAGGCCGCAGCCCAGTAATGCTTTTCAAAAACAGAAGCTGCACCTTTTTTAGCAGCGTTCTCTGGGCTGAATAATACAAAGTGCACCTTCTGAACCGAGTTTTAGTGAGTAACTGACTTGCGTCATTAGACTTCAATTAGTGACTCAAATCTGACGTCCATCTGTAGGTGTGTATGTGTGTGAGTGAAATCCACCTACCATCATCAATGAACCAATACAGAAAATAGCAAAACAAAAAAACCCATAAGTGGCTTATTTTTCTATCCATAACCCTCTATACAATAATTACTGAAATAATTTTACTGAATACTCTTACTTTCGAGAGAGATTTAACCAGCCATTTCCTAGAAGCTCATACTAGTGTAATACTGGAATATCAAAATGATCTAGATCTAGCAAAACACCATGTGGCTCATGTCGAAAGAGGAATAAAGTGTTTATGGTGTTTGCAGTAGCATGACTGTACTTCTTAATTCACACTCAACTCCACTTGTGTGACTCACACTAACAAAATGACTCCCATGAGTGAAAAACACTCATTCAAAGTGAACGTATATAAAAGGGAAAGTGTTTAGCAGGGGAGGTTTTCAATGGCTCGGTCATGTTTGTCCTGAATAGGCGGTGCCAGCTTGGATTTCCTCCAGGAATTAGGCTTTTTGTTTGTGTCTATAGGCCAGAAGTGACAGCTATTCCTGCTTGCTCAAAGTAAGCTTATACATTTGTCGTGAGAAAGGCTGTGTCTACGTCCACTCCTCATGACATGAAAGTCTCAGTTTTGTAACAGGAAGCTCAACTGTACATAGACTTCCACATAAACATACTATAAAAGAGGGGTGGTCTGAACAGCCAGGCGGAAGAAAGAAAAGGCCTGAGCTCTACTTTAAGAAGAATTATATACAGCGTGATGCTCCTAAAGAAAAGTCTTAATTAAATTAAATTTATTGTGTGTTGGTCATTTTGTTTTTTCGATTGCTTACAAACCTATTTAGAAACATGATAAATTTGGCACACTGACAAACTTTATACCTCTGTGTAACAAATTTTTAACATAAAGCAGAATGTCCATCAATAAAACAATTAAATAAACAGATTGCCATGCCTCACACCTGTGTGGCTAATTTATTAAATTCTCAGTTCAGATCATGTATGTGGACCATTTGCAATGTAAACTGGTCATAATAAATTAAATTAGATGTGGGTCGTTTCAGTTAAAGGCCAAAATCTATTAGTCTATATGAAATTGCTAAAAGATGAGTGAATGTCTCAGTTTATTTACATAATTACCGTCAGTACTGCCTGGTTTCTCGAAGCTCAAAGTTAAAAGTGAATCTACACTTCACATTTTTCTTGTGCGTAAAACGTCAGTAAATTAACGTGAACCTTGAACCACTGGCTAATTCGTTATTATGTGTAACTGTTTCTTATTTTCCCCCACTTTATCAGAGACAAATGTACACAAAAGTATCGACATTAATGCATTTTCATCATTAACAAAAAAGAAGTATTTGTTAAAATAATCGTCTTAAAACTATGTCCCGCCCTCTGTGCATGGCGCGTGACAGGCCTGAATGACAGAGTTAAAACATTATATTAGCCAACATTATAAGCTAATGGAAATGATTTCAATCGAGGTATGATATATAACTATTTATTCTTAATAGAGATATTAAAACAACAGTTTTCACGTTTAAATAAATATTGTTAACACATGAGATTTAAGTGAGCGTTTTCTAAATGAGCGCCTGCCACTGTTTCTTCATCCTTTTCATCCTCTTCTTTCTCCAATGGCGAGTTTAAATGTATACATTGTAAACATGTTTACATATAACAGTTACATATAACTATAGCACTCCTGATAGACAAGTGTCTATCAGTATGTTGATATTACTAAACTACAGTTCAGCAGTGGCCGTCAGTAATGTATGTTTGAAGCTGTCTTTCGAAAACCATAATGTATTTATTTTACTATATTCAGCTAAGTTAGCCGGGATTTTGTCAGCTTTGTGTGCTTTCAAGGGTTTTTATTATTATTTTATTTTACTCGCTATATTAATAGGCCTATATTATAAAATTAGTAATAAAATATCTCCAACTCTATTCCAAATATATATATATATATATATATATATATATATATATATATATATATATATATATATATATATATATATATATATATATATATATATATATATATATATATATATATATATATATATATATATATATATATATATATAGGCCTGTGTGTGTGTGTGTGTGTGTGTGTGTTAAACTTTATTTTGTATTTTATTTATTCAATGGACAGAAATATTTATTTAAATTGAAATATTTTATATTTTCCAAAAATGCACTTTCTCTCAAAATAAAAACGTTTCATATTGTTTTACTCTCGTATCTGCTGTTTTACAACAGTCAAAGAAAATGTAGTCAATTAAAACATTTGCTCTCTTTTTGCGCCTGGTATATCTGAACATGAGCCCCAGAAAAACCATTCGTTTATTTGTCTGTAAATTCGTTATGTTCAAATTTCATCAACATTTAATTACAATTATTATTATTTTTTAAAATAGGCTACTGAAAAATACTGAATAAACCGTTTCTTTGGCCATCTTTGTGAGGACCTCAATTAGAGCGGTGTAGCGTTACGGCAGGTCACATAAGGTTACATGGACTCTCCGTGTTACATAGGCCTGTATGTTTACAGTTTGTCTTCATATCACTCTTTGACCCAGCGCAAAATAGATTGATTTAGCTACATTTGAAATGTAGAAATTGTAACGTTAAATGTGTGTTTTTGTTTTTATGTGTCATCTCATCAGTCAAAACACTTTCATTCACGTTTTTCTGTTCTCCACTTTGGCAGTAACTAATTAATGTTTACATAAGTCATATCATTAATACCATAGTTCGGTGGAATACACTACCGAATCATTTTCGCTTAGCAAGAAGTTAAACGTCAATCACAAGGACAACCACTAGGTTTTTACAAGCCCGTGTTTGATTTGATACAAGATGGCATTGATTTTAACACAGGCAATGATAATCATATTAACAATATAAATAGCTAAAACTCTTTATATCTAACATACAACCTACATTGATCATTCATTTTTACTGATTTCATCTGTGATCTGCGGACAAGTTATTAACTAAAACGTCCGACCTGATATATTTTGTTTCTTTCCTGACATAAAGAGGTAGCTGCTTCGACTGTTTCATAAACATTATAATGTTTGTGAAACATTATTCTAGTCGTTTAACGATAGTCTTTAAGACTATAACACAAGCACATTTGGCACATGCGTCTAATTAAATGTATGGCCTATATGTACAAATAAATTGAATACGAATAAAATAATTTTGAATTAATTTTACAAAAGAAACTACAATTCAAACTGAATAAGACAGGGGTACAATAAGGCGAAATATGATCCCAAAAAATCTCTCGAATTGGTGATCTCTCTTGGGAAAAGTGTTCCAAATTAATTATAACAGAAAGAGAAGTAATAGAATAAATGTTGGGGGAAAATCTTCCATAGTTCACTGTTATTGCATTCTGTGTGTGAGAAAAACAGTGGGACTACTGTGTGTGTGCGTGTGTGTGTGTGTGTGCGTGCGTGTGTGAGGGAGAGAGAAAGAGACTGCGCATATATGTCTGCGCATATTTCTGCAGGTGTGGATGAAATCGGCTGGAAAATGAAGGCAGCCATTGCTCTAATCATTGAGAGTGAGGCTATTTCCACCGCCTAGGAACAATTACAGCTCTTGGTTAACATTTTGGTGTAATTTAGTAACATTTTCTAACGTTATAAAATCTTACATAATATAATTATTATTTTTTTTCCTGAAATGTGTGTATATATATATATATATATATATATATATATATATATATATATAATGTGTGTGTGTTAGCCAGTGTTTTGTTTGTAGGTGGCCCCTATCCTCTGGTCTGTTAAATGGTAAGCTCCGCTGTATGAGCTCTACGAGCTGGAGTTGGCAGCACTCACCAGTCTCATAAATCCAGAAAAACAAACAAAAAACAAAAAAAAACCTTTTGAAGCACACAATGAAAACATTTATTATTATTATTATTATTAGCCTATTATTTTTTCGTATCGTTATGTATATTTGTTTCGTTTATAGCATTTCATTTTTAAAATATCTTATAAAATATCCTAATGATTTGAACCAAAACGCCTTTTGAATTTTCAGTTGTACGTAGAAGAAATTCAGAAACAGTGCTTGTTAAAAAATAGTAAAGTCTGTTTGAAAGTGGAATGTACAGTCTTGAACAGTACTTTTTTTTCTGTGGGCAGGTTTTTCTACACGGATCAATATCAGAGCAGCATGCGCTGCGAAGGAAACGCCATCCAAGCTCCGCAGGACGCTGACCTTTCACTCTCCCTACAGGTCACACCATCCTCCCCTAAACAGGTCAAAACACCAACACACAACTATGTCAAAGTATGCCTTAACAGAGAATATTTATATCCAGCGGATAACCAACACAAGCCAATGAGTGGGCGATTCAATCAACAGCCAAGAAAAGATTGTACCCTGCAGCCCATAGGCAACTGCACATTAATAATCAGTGTTCTGGTGATTTCTGAACGGACCAACTGGCTTCTTGTGGGTGGCTCCAAGTGAATTTCCCGTGAATAAAATATGTAGGGTATGCATTATGTTCATGTGCCCATCTTAAAACACACTGTGGCACCAGGTGGTGATTTTACAGTCAACAACAATAGGAAACGCGTCTAACAGCCTATCCCTTCCCCCAGGCTTTACACACATGAATATTAATCTGATCCTTCACCGTCTAAAGTTCTACACATTGCACTAAAGCTTTAACACAGATAGTGACACGGATACGATCGCTCTCAAGTATCTCCAGTCTATTAATTACTCATGCTGGAGGATTGTTTTCGTGCTGTCAGTGATATCATCATACGCCAAAAAAATAGCCTGCGACAATATTCCTTGATGTTGCTGCATAATGTCAAATGCCCCTGTTAAATTTATTTTATTCCGCTTTTTTATTCTCGCATCTGAAGGTGTTTATGCGTCCTCTGAGCGCCGAGAGAAACACACGAAATTAAATAGAAAATCCGGGTTACAATCGAGCGAACAAGTCGCAGGGACTGCCAGTCACCTCTTAATTCTGCAGGAAAAAAAGTTTTTTTTCCCCCCTTAGAGCTTGACAAGAGTGCCAGAGTCAAGTTCAAGTTCACGGCCACTTGATTTCAAACTCTATTTTATCCCAAGTGTGGAAGGAAGGGCGACTGCTGCATTATCCAAAATTAAACTCATGCGTCTTTAAAAAAAAATGGAGCACTCGAATAGTGGCGGGAAGGTTTATATTAAGGCCTACTGATTATAAAAGTCAGATCAGTTTTCCCGTGTATACATTTTCTGCATACTGCTCTCAGTATTCCTATGTTGCGCATGTTCTGTTTAAATGTTTCTGTCTTTTTTTTCTTTTAAAATGCTGAAATATGTCCTTCAGTGCTAGAAATTATTAGTGTTTGAATCGCCGAATTGTGTATGGAAAGACATTTCAACAATATCTATCCAACACTACACAACAGCTGTATGCGTCTTGCTTTCAGACCACTGTGCAAATTCTGGTTTAATAGTCTTAAATAGTCTATTTAGCCTATACAAAAATAAGGCCTAAAAGTTGTCGAAGTTTAGCTATATAATGCGTAGATAACATGGAAAGAACACGACGCGTTGTAAAGATTGTACACTTGCACCACGTTTTATTATATCTGTATGCAGTAAAATTTTTATCACAATAATGGAGAAAACACTTCTCAAACTTTGAACAAAAACACATATAACAAAACAACTGCCCCTGTTCAGCCCATAATTGTACATATTTATAGTAAAGAAACATTCTTTATAAATATTGTTTCATCTGTAGCAAGTAAATACCATAATTTAATTACAAATGGATAAATATGGCAGTCGATATTTACAAAAAGAAGGGTGTAGTTACAGATATTTAACGGCACGACATTAATTTGCCCCACAATCTTCCAAATATATATCACAATTCAAACTTGCAAAGCACAAGACATCACAAGTTAAGCCCAGCAAACTAAGATATACATTCACAAGCAAATATTGTGTCAGTCTTCGTTAAATGTTGACTTTGGCACTCTTTCCAGTTAATAGTTGTTTAGTTTACAATCAGTTTGCCATAATGGGATCACAATATTCATTTTGATAATACAACTTTATGGTAATATGTGCACTAAAAAGTCCAGTTAGAGAAATAGCTACCATTGAAGGAACATCTATACACCAAAAAACCGACAAAACCTATTACAACCATTGGGAAAGAGAGCGCGTAGTATGTACAAAAAGAGGACGTTTAGTGCTTTTGCGCACGGTTCTTCTGTCGATGTGGGAATGTTAATCCTGCTGGACAAGCGCATAATATAGGAGCGTTCGTTTTGTATATGGATCTCCTGGTTTTCTGAAATGATTCCTCCTGGGATGGCACAGTCTTAAACATACCATTCACTGAAATTGGACGATAAACTGCTGTGGTTGTTGGAACTGTGGACCGCTGAGGAAGGCGACAGATTGTTGTTGCTTTGGGTCTCAGTGGAGGGGGACACCAGACCAGGGGGTGTTGAGGACTCATAACCAGAACTTGCCGCTGGCGAAGAGTCAGATGCAGGTGGGGATGCCTCGTGAACCTAAAACACACACCAAAAAACAAAACAACAAAAAAAAATAATTAATGATCCTCGGAATGAATCATGAATAATGTGTATTGACAAAACTAAATTCTAGACAAATCAGTAGTTCGTTCCAATATGACAATATATGTCAGTTCATGTCAGTTCTAACTTTTTCAATATGCATTAGCCAATTATCTGTTATGCATTTGTAATTTATGTTTGTTAGTGTTATTTTAATTTTAATTAGATGTATTAGCCTACTGCTATTAATACACAAAGTGGCACTTAGTAAACATTTTAGTGACAAAAAAAAAGCATAATGTATTTCTCATTCTTTGTTCTAAAGGAATCTGGAAGAATTACCTTCATGTGCTTTCGAAGAGAGCTGGGATGAGTGTAGGACTTGTCACACATTTTGCAAAGATACGGTTTGTCTGACGTGTGAACGTGCATGTGCTTCTTTCGGTCACTGCTGTTCGCGAAGCGCCGATCACATCCCTCAAACTCACACTGAAATGGTTTCTCCCCTGAGAAGAAAAACCGCATAAACATTCACACGATTAGTGTTTAAAGTTTAATTCAGCTTTTAAAAACACAACAAAAATAGCGCACATCAAAACACAGAATAAATCTGCCATCCCGATACACTTCAAAATAACATTTAAATGTAAATATTTTAGGACTAAATTCTAAAAATAAAAAGAAATAAATTGCGTAGCATTCTAAATAAACTGAGATGAAATCACTCAAGAGGTTATCATATGCACGTAGTTGTAATACAGAGATGCCTTACAACTACACAGGGGGTCACACAACCACATCTACAAATATGATGACCAGTGTAAAGGTAACAACAAAATAGCCTATATAGGCTATATAAAATCTAATTTTGTTGACAATTACGTTTGGGAGAATTTACTTTATTTAACAATCTGTACAAACAAAACAAAATTAAAACAAGGGGGAAATCGGTCACATAACACCATTTCCTATTTTCAACGTTTAGCTTTTGTCAGCCCCACACAAAACTTCGCCATTTGCTTAGAAATAATCAAAATGCAATTAACACCTTGACAAATAGAAGGCTCAATACCTCCGTGTATTCTAAAGAGGAAATTGCTCAAATATGCAACCCTGGTAATGGCCTGTCTAACACATAGACTGTCAATGCAATGGAAAGAATAACAATAGGCCCACATATCGCCCATTCCTAAAGTAGGAAATATATTCTTATTTTTATGTCGCCCTTTTTGTGCTGGTAATGGTCTGTATTCACTTTGTAATTCGTATGTACGTGCGTGTGTATACGTGTAGCTGTATGCTCTGTAGTATACACTTTGTAATCGTTGTTTTTTAATGGTTTCATGAATATTAAGTGTATCGCTGTTAGTGTATACAATGTTTCTAATTTTAACAACAATTAAAATACCCCGTAACGTGGCCAAAAACAAGCAACAAACTGGAGTAATTTCAAAATCCTGACGTAGTCACCCGAGTGCTCGAGCATTGGTCCACGCAAACATTAAACCGGTTGGAGAGATTTACGGCTGCTCTGCGCACGCGATGAGCCCTCAAGTCGCCTTTGACCCGTTTAAACTTTATGAACCACAAACCCTCGGCAGTCTCTTACATAATTCAGCACATTGTTGCAAAACATCGCATTTACTCGGTACGCGACCAGGCATAATCGTTTTCAGCCGCGTTCACTTACGCGAATTAGCCTATATGTGCTTACAAGCATCCGTTTTCTTTTAAAGATCTAAATCTACTTTAAGCGTCAATCTAAGTATGCGCTCTCAAAGTCTAAAAATACACCAACCTACCGTAATCAGCTTATTTTTGTAAGAACCACTATTTGCGCTACTATTTTGGGGGGTTATAAAAAAAAAAGACCATTGTATAGCTGCAAAACAAATGCAAGACTTTAATGAGACAAGCGCGAACATAAATAAATATCATACCTGTGTGTGTTCTCTTGTGAATCTTGAGGTTTTCTGATCTCGCGAAGACTTTGCCACATCCAGGGAACGGGCAGGGGAAAGGTTTTTCTCCCGTATGCACGCGTATGTGATTGACCAGTTTATATTTGGCTTTAAAGGGCTTGCTTTCCCGGGGACACTCTTCCCAAAAGCAGATGTGGTTGCTCTGTTCGGGTCCTCCAACGTGCTCGACCGAGACGTGGGTGACCAGCTCATGCATGGTGCTGAAAGTTTTATTGCAACTCTTCTTCGGATTGCTGAGCTGCTCCGGATCGATCCACTTACAGATGAGCTCTTGCTTAATGCACTGCTGCCTCATGTAGCGAAAGAAGGCTCCGGGGTGATGATGATGCGCTGCCATATTCATCCCCATGTTCATATTCATGGAGCCGTACTGGTTGTGCAGCTGAGCGGCTGAGTAAGGGTCAGTCCTCGGGCTGGAGACCTGGTGGTACTGGTCTGATCGCCCGAAAACCTCCCCCGGTAGTCCGAGTCGCATCTGCCCGTTGAGCACGTTTGGGGAGCCGTGAGATCCATGCTGCTCGTGGATGCCAGGGAACAGAATGTGGCCTTGGCTGTCTGTGTGAGAGTGATGGAGCGAGCCGGCAGAGGGGCCGAAGAGTGCGTGCTGGCCTCCCGCCGGTGACGATTCCCCGAATCCACGGCTGCGAAAGAGAAAGTCCCTCGTGGAGTTAAATGGCGAGCTCGCGTACGATGTGACATGAGCCGCGTGCGCGCCCAGAGCCGCGGCAGGGTAACCGGGCGCTTGGCTCGTGAATGCAGAACTCTGTCCGGGCGAGAGATCGTGGTTCAGTTTGAATGCGCCCATGTGCGCCGAGTCGACGAAGCTGTTCTGCGCTATACTCAAGTCTCTGTCCTGCATCTCACTGGAGGAGTGATGATGCCTGGCAAAGGTGCCCACTCCCAAACCAGGGAACTGATGCCCAGCGTCCAGTAACATGCTTTCGTTGAGCAAAACCAATTCTCTTTCAAGCAGTCTATGTGCGGCGCTTCAACAAAACATGTAACAAAATAAAATCGAATGCGCTACAGGAATATTAACTTCCAGATTTGAGAACACGACATGAGGCGATGAAGTTCGATCCGCTCATAGGAAAAAAGCTTTGCGTATTAAGTTAGACTATATTTTTCTTGTGGATAACTTGTTACTCAAAATCCCCAATGCAGCGAAATGAAAAGATTCCTTTGCTCGTTCCCTTTCAAACTGAGTCGATGTCGTAATTTTCGGATTACACGAAAATACGAGTTATTATCTTACTGAGTCTTCCTTGTTCTTGAAGCATCTCGAATTGGAATGTTTATTTCTTTCGCTTGTCTATGTTTATCTCGGAGGGTCCCTCTTTCTCAGTGGACTGGCACTACCTCCTCTTACGCCCCCTTTAACTGGAGCCCGGTCATTCATTTGACGCGCTCTCATTGGCCGCCGCTCCTCATCAATCCCAGGTGCCCCTCCAATCGAACGCACTGCTTTGGCAACTAATCGCTGATCGCCATCTTCCACCGACAATTACCGCCTACTTTTCGGAGAGCCTTTTCGGGGAATAGGTAGAAGGAGAGCAAAAATACTCGCGTTTAATCAGACCGCTTAAAAAATCTAAATCACTTGCCACGCGGGCTCATAAGAGTAAGTGTAACCCATAATTCTTTAGTGAACTTCGCCTCTACAGTTTGCATAATTACTTAATAGCATAAAATGTGCAGGATATTTTGGTTATAGCGAAATCTAGTTACTTTGGCATAGTGTAATCCAACAAACAGACAGGGTTAACGTAAATGAAAAACAAACTCACAAACCTCGCTCGAGGTGCCTTGACTAAATCTGCACGTGAGTTTGACAACACATGATGATGTATTAAAACACTAGTTCGCATCCAATTTGTAGCCTATGTGGTGGTCAGCATTTGAATAAAGGACGTGATCATGTCTCCCTGAGTGTTGATGGACACATCAAAAACAAACAAAAGTGTATTAATGTATAAACAGCCTATAACATTATCCTATTGAGATATAAAGTAGCCTATTAAAAATAGATTCAATGACATGAAAAATAAGGCAGGAGAGTTGTCGGCAATATATACACCATCGTCATTGCCATCAACATCATCTTTACATTGAATACTTTAATTTACTGCATTAAAAATGCACTAATTCGTAGCTAACACCAAAACGCTCTTAGACCGACTCTGAAACACACTGTGTTTCCTCTACAACAGAACCATAAACTCCACATATGGTTTGAAACACAGTAAATACAACAACAGTATAAATTTGAGAATTCTTGGAAGCTATAGTACCATTTACATTTTTCCTATCATAAGACTTATTTTTAGGCACATCTAAATATACGCACATAGAGTAGCCTATTCTAAATATTTTAGCACATACAAGAACACAATGCCATTTGAACGTATTTAGATGAGATTACATTCCCATGTCAAAAAACACAATGTGTTATACCTTTAATTAAAAAAAAATAATAAATAGTGACGTCACGGACCGAGAGCCTGGTCTTTCTGCGTGAATAAATCAGGGAATCTGTATTATTTAAAATTAAGTTTAGCGGCATTTTGTGGTTACGGAACAGGCGTATATGCGAGCTTTTCCTAGCCTATGTAGACTACACTGTACACTCCCTGACAATAACCAAACCGTCCATCTGAAGTTATCCTAGCACATGTGGATGGAGTTACTGCATTACGGACTCCAGGCCAATGTACATAAGCCAAACCAGGGACCATTTCTGATCTAAGAAAAAGTCCTATACGTGCAGCATACGAGCGTTTATTTAAATGTTAACATTCAGTTAAAGGAGGTTTACTTACAATTGCATTGAACCTAAGTCCCATAAAGTCCCGTTCCAACGCACAACACACTTTGTCTTGTCTTTCCTCTCCTCCGAACGCTTTAAGCTGTAAATAATAGGGCGGAGGATGTATAAAACTTTGGGAATTCTGTGTGCCTCAGCTCAAAGCCATGCTGTTTGAACGTTATGTACCATTCTTCCAAGACTATTTCTACCCTCTCCACAGGAAACACAGGATCTGATCCAAGTTCAAAGTCACGTCTGCCGACCTCTCTAAGAAGTTCTTTATTTCTCCAGAAAACCACAAAAACCTTTCCCCTTTTCAATGGGCAGGGAGAAGAAGAAAGAGAAATTAGTCTGAGAGTGCAGTCGGCCTGGAGCACATAGCCGCAGTTTTTGTTCTTCTTTTCTCATGTAGCAAGGAAGGGAAAAAGTTCGAAAAGGCTAAAACCAAACACACACGGAAACACAGGGGAAAACAAATGTTGCTTATTATTTATATATATATATATATATATATATATATATATATATATATATATATGTATGTATATATATATATATATATATATATGCGTCACTGCCTAGGTATTAACCTTGATTTTTTTTGTTTTTTTCTCTACATGTGAAAGCAAAAAATCCCAAATAACCTTTAAATTATAATACGTGAAGGACCATACCCCTATAGTTACATTAGTTAGAATTATGGCTTTCCATTAATGTGTAAGGCTCTTAGACAAAGCGACAAGGCATTTCTTTTAATTTTGACATTATCAATATGGTGACACATTATTGGTTACTTTTATTGACCTTGGGTATTTCAAGGGTGTTTGACCTTCGACCCGTGGAGACCACATATGCTACCCTTTGAACTTAAGAAATCCTCACTGTTCAAAGGTTGTAGTAAAACAAGTGCTGGCCTTCTCCCTCCGTTACGTCGTTTCATAAATAACAGGCAACGAAAATTCACATTTACTCACAAGCTTGTTTTAAACTATTATTATTTATGACCTTCTCATCATTTAACTTTTGTTGTAAGTGTAGCCTACTCAGCAATCAGTACGACTGAATTATTTTTAAAGACACTCTTGAATACGGTCTGTTCGTCCAACACAATTCAGAGGTAAACGTTGGGATGTCGTAAATCTCAATTAGAATGCATAGATTGTAATGCTTCTGTCACATTAACCGGCATACATCGTGCTTCCATTCATTCCAAATTAAGACCCTTGACAAAGCTGACAGGCATGATGGCTTATGCAGGAAATCACAACACTTTCAGTTACTACAGGTGCAGGAGAGATACACGTGCTTTATATACATAAAAATAAGAAAATCCTATGAATGCTTTTTTTCTTCTTCAAGGTTTGATAAATTTGGGTATGGAGTTTTACCAGAAATGTCTGACCAATAACGTTGATAAATTTCAAATTTATTTAGGACAAATTTTAAATCTATATTTTTAGTGTTGTTAAAAAACATGTGACTTCAGATTTGTAAGCAGAATTGTTATTTTTTTTGTTGAGGTTTAAGGGTGGGGCTGTTTAACCTTCTGCTGTACTTTGGTAATTAGTTTTTGAAATAATTATTTGGAATATGGTAACAACTGCCCTGAAGCATTTTAAAAGATGTCTTTGAATTAAGACATATTAAATCAATGGCATACACTTCCTGCTGAGTTCAACATGGACTCTAAAAGGGCGTGGACGTGCTTCATGACACACACGTAAAGCACACACAAACAAACATGACATGAAATTATGTGAAAAGTAATATGTTTCATATATATTATTATTTAAAAAATACTTGGGGACAAAAATTAAGATTTATATATATATATATATATATATATATATATATATATATATATATATATAACATTATAAAGAATCATGTCACAGAACGCTTTTGGAAAGATTATTGACAGACTTTTTTCTAAAATATGTCAAGGGGCGCTTGTTCTCTTCTGTACTTTCTGCACAGGAATCAGTTTCTGACAGCGCCCATTCGACCGAAGATCTAATGTTCAAAATTGCTTTTTTTTTTTAAGCACAGATACCTTGGTAAAATACATGTTGCATTTAAATTTTTTCTTTTTTTTTTTTTTTAAATGCATGATAATGTTAATTATGTAAAATTATATTACGATAAACCCATCTGGATAAAGCAGGATACTAGAAAGAATTCCATGAACGTAGGCTTTTGCAATTTCTGTTTATTAGGGCGTAAAGCCTAATCGTTTGTTTGGTTGAATAAAAACCACATGTAAGATTTTGTTTTATGTAGCCTATCTAATAATTTAGTTTTACCTATATGCATGCATTGCAACAATTAGAAACAAATAAGTTTGGTATAGCATGCGTTTGTTTTAAAGATCTAAATTGTAATTTTTTTAACTTGTAATTTTATTTTCATTGTCCCAATTTTATCCTGAGTCTGTTCTATCTGTCAGCATAATGAAACGATTTATTTGTCCGAAGAAAATGAATTTTATTTTTGCCGAATTCATGCTTGACAACGTTTTATTTATTTATTTATTTATATGATTTGAATTTAATTTCTAAATATATTTCAAACGATGTGTGGGGGTGTTGCACAATATGCTCCGCGTGTGTAGTGTCACTGTTTTGTGCAAAGAGAAAAACAACATCCTTCCACGTGTGTGTGCGTGCGTGCGTGTGTGTGCCTCGGTAAACAGATTTGCCTGTAACTTTGTGAGCACAACTTTCTGGAGTGAACAGTGATGAAGAGAGTGAGGGGGCGGAACCCCGCTGAGCCTCTGCGCTGAAAGACAGCCAATCGCTTCGTTCTCTTAACTGCCAGTCACCGAAATCTGTCCAATACCCGCAGTGCCATTTCTAAACTCTATTCCCCACTGTGTCCTCCAACTGTTGTATGTTCTGCCAATCGCTTGAGGACAGAGTGGGAAAAGGAGCAAGCAGAGTTAGAGGCAGGACAAAAGAAGTTCTATAGACGGCCATATACATATATTTTAATGGTTTCAGAAGGCCCGTAGTTGGCGAAGACAATAGCGGTGAGCGTGGACATGACAGCGTAGTGATGGAGCCCCCTTTAAGCAAGAGGAATTCGGCGATAAGATTAGCGGATTTGGCATCGACTCAAGCCCTTCCTCATCAGAATATGACAGGCTTCCCGGGGATAGGGGGGCATCACCCGCACTCCCACCATGCCCACCTCCACCCTGGGGAGATGGGCAACGACCCCGGAGTGGCTCTCACTCCATTTGGACCCGAGCACATGGCACAGACCAATGCTCTCAAACTTAGTCCCTCTCAGCCTGTTCAAAGCCATCCCGAAGCCCAGACCGCGGCATCTTTCACGTCTTCTCAGACCACAGTTGGTTTCCCCGTGGCTCACCCCCACACAGGCTACACCACCAGCAGGGACTTCATCCTCAGGAGAGAGCTCTCAGCCTCTGCTATGCATGCACTTGGCGACCAGCATAGTTCCGCCTCCTCCCCTCATCACCATGGCATGTTCATTTCCCCAACAGGTGCTTATGGGCACGCGGAAGGTGGTGCCCATCCACTTTTCTCTGGACTGCACGAGCAAGCGGCCCCAGGTGCCCACCACCACCACCACCATGCCCTCAACGGGCAGATGCGTCTGGGTCTACCGGGGGACATCTACGGCAGGCCAGAGCACTTCGGCCACAGGCCCGAGCACTATGGATCTTCTTCTCTGCACAGCTACAACTCCATGAACTTAAATGTGAACCTCGCCACGGCTCCTCACGGAGCCACGGGGGCGTTTTTGCGATACATGCGGCAGCCCATCAAGCAAGAGCTCATCTGCAAGTGGATTGACCAGGAGCAGACGTCCAAGAAGCCCTGCTCCAAAACTTTCAGCACCATGCACGAGCTCGTCAACCATGTCACGGTAGAGCACGTCGGGGGACCGGAGCAGAGCAGTCACGTCTGCTTCTGGGAAGAGTGTCCGCGCGAGGGAAAGGCGTTTAAAGCCAAGTACAAACTAATCAATCACATCCGCGTGCACACGGGCGAGAAGCCGTTCCCGTGCCCCTTTCCCGGTTGTGGCAAAGTATTCGCGCGCTCGGAAAATCTCAAGATTCACAAGAGGACGCATACAGGTTAGTGAAAAGTCGACCGATTCTTTGAAAAAACTTTAGTGGTCTGTTATTGAACGTGTTTGCGCTACTTGGCAGATAATCGAATTGTCTTGATATGTACCAAACGTTATTTAGCCTACTATGGGGGAGCAAAATCACTTTTTTTTTGTCCCCCCGCCTCATGCACAAATATCCCCCATTCATACAGAACCAAGGTTAAGGAGGTTGTTTGTTTACAGTGCCTATTCGCCAAGCTAAAGTATCCCTTGGTGTGGCTAAGCGTCATGAACTTACTTCAAAAATGCAGCGAGAGATCAACGTGCATGTTGTTGCTGCTTGTACATATGGAATAAGCACTTCCGACACCATGCTGCTATGAGCAGACCAGTGTTTTTGCGTCTTTTTTCTTTGATGCATGCAATTTTATATCAAGGAGAGGTGCAAAAACGTTAGGGTGAAGACATCAGGCTGCAGTTGTATTTGAATGCTACGTGTTTAACGTAAAAAAGAGAAAATAACGAGCAAAAGAGGGAAAGTACGAATTGTTTTATAGGCTGCAGGTAAAATAGTAACACGAAGTTTTCGGCACGTGTTTGTCTTCTTTAAAGCCACAGGGAATTACAAACAGTGTCTGAATAGATCCATACTAATGTAAATATGGAGAATGGGTCAGCCATGGGGCATTTACTACATTGTGATTAACCAAAGTATGGTGATGTCTTAGCAGAGCAAAGAAGGCCTCTACTTCTGATGTTCTTCTAATGTATTCTAACAAAATGATATGCGTGCGTGCTGTGCATGATATTAAAATAGATATTTAATATGATGGTATTTAATAGATATAAAGCTCTTTCTACAGGTACTAAAATATGCACTCACGTAACAGTTTGTTATTGCAAGTTGTTAAAGAGTTGCAGGTATTGTTTGGGTTCTTTTACTGTATATCTGTATCATGTTATGCTCACAACACCTGCTGACGTAAATTGCGCCCTGAATATGTAGGTCAGAATATGCGTGTCAAACCCACCTAGAGTATACATTTATAAGGGTATATTAAATCATCATTGATATGTGTAAAAGTCCCCTATGGTATTTTAGTTATTTTTTATTTATTTATTTTTTTTACATTTTTGTAACAAGTCCCGGAATGACACAGTCAATCAGGGCAACGTGTAATGTAATTTTGATATGATTTGGATATCTTGTAAAGCCGGGTCAGTTCTTTTACTCCAAGCAATCTAATGCATATGGCGGGCCGAAATGTTTTCAGTAGTTGACTCGGTTGCATATCCAGTAAAAATAATAATAAAAAAGAGTTTTGGCAAGCTTCAGTCAGAGAAAATGAGAGCGTTTACAGAGTGGTTGCATAAGTCATGTGGTGCGCCTGAACATTCCATATGTAATAGCAGAAAATGAGTACTGTGGGGTTACAGTGATTAATGTTGTGATTTTTCAAAACGAAACCATCCATTACTAGTGCTTGCTGAGAATGGATCATCCATTAGCTATTATTTTCTTTTAAACAAGAAAATGTAAAATATGTATGGGTGTTTTTTTTTATATCTAATTGCTCTGTTTTTTCTTCCTTGCCAGGTGAGAAGCCGTTCAAATGTGAGTTTGATGGCTGTGACAGGAAATTCGCCAACAGCAGTGACAGGAAGAAGCACTCTCACGTCCACACGAGCGATAAGCCTTACTTCTGTAAAGTGAGGGGTTGTGACAAGTCGTACACACACCCGAGCTCCCTGCGCAAACACATGAAGGTTCACTGCAAGTCTCCTCCGCCCCCTTCAGCCAACACGGGCTCCTCTTACCATCCCTCGTCCACGACGATCGGTGATGCCCTCTCACCAAACCTGGAGCCCCACAGGAACCGTTCGTCGAACCTTTCGCCTCAGGTGACCAACCTAAACGAATGGTACGTGTGCCAAGGGAGTGCTGGACCAAACAATCTACACACCCCCTCCAGCGATGTGCCAACGTCGGAATCCGACGACGAGGACTCTTTCAGACACACAGATCCAAGGGCAATGCTCTGATGTGAACACCAAGGAATACATTCATTATAAATGCTCCACATAATAATAATAATAAAAAACCATCAAATTCAAGGGTTGCAATTCGAAGAAGTGGAACACCTATGGATGTCAGTGGGTGAAGAGATTTTGCCCCCCGTTTTGCCCTTAAAACATGCTCAGAGCATTGATGCAATTTATGTTTCATATGATAAGCCGTTGTAACTTGCCACATGAAAAATCGACTTGTACATTTTTTTAAGATTTTACCTGACTTGTCGAGATCAAATAACATTGATTTATCAATTATGTTTAGGCTGATTTCTTTTTTAATATTACACCCCTTTTGTTGCACAGAAATCTTTTTTATAGAGAATCGTTTTACACGTTAAATGTCTGAGGGGCAAAAATTGCAGTGACAATAATTTTAAGTTTTTACTTGTATATTGTCAGTGTCAAAAAAAAAAATGAATGGGTGGAGTCTTTGTTAAAGTTTATACACTAATTGTGGTCAGGACGGTTTTTGTGATATTTAAAATATTTAAACCTATATTTTATGCAAAATCAATGTAACTCTGATTAAAGAGTACGAAATATGTCCACTGAGACCCTAAATAATGTATCGTTGACAGGCCTATCCCTGACTGATTTGTAAATAGTATATGGTATTGATGCTTGTGAATGTTTTCGTAGCGTCTCAACAAGTTTTGTACATTGTAATTTATTTGCTGGTATTAATGTTGGTCTGGAAGTACAGATACACCAAAGAATAATATAATTTTGGTGAAAAGAAGTGATGCTTTTTATCGTGTTCTGTAAAAAGGTCTTACTTGAATAGGCTGTATAATGTGAAGAATCTTTCGCATGAACCGTGTAGTAACTCTTTCTGTTAAGGTGCATGATGGTGTTGATGGAAAAAAAAACGAAAAAAAAAAACGTAAGGTCGTGAAGAAATGTGATGTTTGTGTATAGATATATGGAAAACTTGAATAAAAGGCAGGACGTGTAAATATGGTCTTTTCAGTAAAAAAGGCCTTGATTCATTCTTTGATCAGTGTGCGTATTTCATGTAAAATTCAGCAGATTTCCAAGTTATGATTTAAACTAATCATCCAATGAATATCACTGTTGCGGTAAGAAGTAAGCCTAATGCTAAATTGCTTGTAAAAGTTGGGACGGTAAAGCTAACCAAACGAAACAGCAGAGTTCTACAAAACACTTTCTAGACATTTTTTCTTGATTTTCTCCTGAATGAAAATATTCCTTGGCCATTCAGTGTCATTTCAAAAGGGAACCATCACTTAACTAATAGTGCACGTTATGAAAGGTAGAATAGCACAAAGCCATCAATGCATGAATCATTCATGGGAATATAAGACATAAAAGCTGCCCGACAATAAGGAGAAAGTTGTATGGAGAATATGAAACAAAGTCCCCCATCTCATTTCCTTCATTAAAACGCACAATAACAGTTTCAAAGTGCCCCTGTCCCAGACTATAGGCTCAGAATTGACCAGCGCAAGTCCTGGACCACTTCAAAGAGCGCCACAACAGAACGGAAGACTGCACGGTGCGTTAGGATTTCTATGGGTCTCATTTGAATATTTATGGTAGAAAAACTACTAACTGCCGCTAAATGGTCAATCATCAAAGCAGAAACCTCTCTCACGAACCGTCTTGTCCCTTAAAATCGGCGGGCTCGACATTTTATATCAGCGCAGATTCTGGACATTTCATATGGCGGGTGGAAAATCTGTGAAGAAAGTTCTAAAACGCCTCCTAAGAAAGTTTGATTTGTATTTTCAAGCTAATGAACATCACGCTAACCCCTATGGAATACAGCACACAAGTTGGTGACTCTTTGGAGATTGTAAATCTAGCGTTTCGTGTCAGTGAAACGCCCCATAAATAGTGTGAAGTTCAAGGGCGCTTCATAAAGCGCGTGTGTGTTTACCGGGCGCTGGAAAAAGGCCACTTCAATTGGAAACACTCTATTAAGATAAAGTCGCACTGACCTTTAGTTTCATGCTACGTTAGAGCAGTCAATTCGCTCTTCATCGGAATCGCTCATATTTTTGTTCCCAAATCTTTGAAATCCCTCGCGCGCATTAACGTTCAATTCGGAAATAAGCGCGCGCTCTGCCCATCTTTTGTCCACGAACTATTATTTGCTCAAGGAAAGAATGTTCTTCTATTTATTTAAAACAAGTGCCCTTTGAATAGTGCAAAATAAACACGGTGAAAAATAACCAAAGAGATAGTCCCCTCGGACTGAAAAGGGGGGACTTCATAAAAGCTGCAGCAGTCACAGCTGAATGGGAGACGCTTTGAAGTAGAACTTATTATCTGAGGAATACTTTTCGGTCGTCCTAACGACGCTATTGAATCGAAAAGCTACCCCCTTTGTCAGCGATTTGTTCTCCTTTAGTGCAATGCCCGTGGAAATCACTTACATGGTCTACCTTAACATGCAGCCTGCAAATCAGTAACTCCAAGAGTCAGACTCTCAGACGCCACTTTTCAAAAGACAAAGCAGAAGTCAGTGTGAAAACGCAGCGAGTTCTCTCCCGTTTTGCCTTTATTGGACAGAATGATCACATCAGAGGAGGCTGTTTACTACAGTCTAGTCAGATTTCACACCGTCAGCTTCTCATTATGCGTTTGACGAGGGTTCAAAGCACCCGAGTCATTGTGCACCCTGTTTTAAGCGATGCACCAAGAGCATGTGAAGCACTTGCAATGAAAAGAAAACATTAAACTTTGCCATACTTTCTCCAAAGTGCGCTTCACACTTTATCTGTTCGAACGTCGCACATATGTTCAACTCACACTGTCAGATTTCATCTGCGAGCTTGCAAAGTCTCAGAGGTAAATTACGGCACTAATGGAATATTTGCCATGGTGTTTGAGTGTCTGTAGGGAGCGAGAGAGAGACATGTGCAATAAATATTAAATGACACAAATCTAATTCCAAAATCGTATTAAATGAATCACGCATGGTTGTAGTTTGGTCAACCTCTAAGCTAAGGATAATTAAAATTGTACACTTGACAACCAGGTGTAAGATTTAATGTTTTTTTTATCAGTAAAAAAAAGGATCTGATACTTTCTTGTTTAAACCATCCTAAAATATGTGAAATACAATTATAATCCATTTTTAAAATTAATTATAATAAAACCACAACTGAGCATAACATTTTATTCATAAAACGACGTGACCTTTTATAAATTATTTTGCTATTTAAACAACTTTAAGTCACATTATTAAATGTTAAATATTAGTAGCCTTGAGACAAATGTTTTGTCATTCAGACTCTGTAAAGACAGCCACGAGAGAGAAAAAAACGGTGCACGAATAAACATGTTCAAAGAACCAAACAAAACTCTTCTCCTCCAAACCATTTCAAAATAATAACAACTTGAAGTATGCGAGGTATTATAAACATCCGTTGAGTGTTTTACCACAGTATGCTTTGAAGACCAAGAAAACTGGGCACATATTCATTCTCCAGGCACTCTGCCAAACTCTTCCAAGCACCCTACCTGCCTACTATCTTAAGTTTCCCGAATAAGTGAGAAAACACAATCCAGTTGCAGCTGCAGGACTGCATGTTTCCTCCCTGCACTCCGAGACTGAACTCTAAAACACGGACAAGAAAACTTTTGACGCATGGGCGAAAACTCATGGGGTGTTTATACAGTGCAACGTGAGTACATGTTTTATGAGCTCAACTCTGAAGAAAAAAAGCTTGCTGCATGTTTTTATCGTTGTAACTAAGAGTCGTTTAGCGCACTTATTGATTAGGTGTTGTGCTTGTCCTTCTTGCATGCGTCTAAGAAGAGGCTGTTGAGAAAGTTTGCCGTCCCATTAAGTTAGAGGCCGGATGAGTAGTTGTTTGCTATTTGCTCTGAAAGCTCGAGCCCGACTCAGACAGCTGTGAGTTCACCTATTAGCCCCGATGTCTTTCCCAAAAGATTGCTTGAGTTAAACATCTGACAATGAGCGCTCAGGGGTGCCGCTCGCCTGACCTCCACTCGCTTTTAATAGTTTCATAGGAACTTCATTAAATCAATTACTCCACGAGCACATCATCATTTATTTGTACTTATCGCTCAAAACATTCTTTGCTAACACTTTCATGAAGTCATTAACAAACATGATCACAAAACTCTTTACAGGTCAGCCAGCTAAATGCAAATTTAAGTTGGAGACATTTCTAATGATTTGTTTGGCAATAGAATGATGTTTGTTAATATTATATTATAACGTGTTACTCATTTTGCGACAGCATAATTAGCCTACATACATTTTTAAGAGCCTGTATTACAATTTTATTTTTTTTAGAGTTTGTAAGCTCTGTAATGCAGGATTTGTTTGCTACATTCATGGCATTTACTTTCATGGTTGAGATTTGAAGTTTCCTCTGTACCATTTAGATTTTGTGTAGCTCTCGTAACATTGCTTTTGAATTAGTGAGGTTTGCATGCCCGGTTTTACTAGGAACATGTTTGGATATTCCGGCAAATTTAGAGAAAAAAAAAATACCAGCAGAAAAATATCAATGTGAACTGACTGCAAAGGTTTGTTTTAAAAATACCTATTGTAAGAAATTAGTCAATACTTGTATCTTAGTGTATATTAAAATAACAAAAACATGTGTAAGTAAACTGACAGCCATGTATAGTAAAGAAAATAGTTATCTGGTGATTGCATTATACCTCGGGTTAGATGTATTAGCGACATTGCTGATCATGTCTTTTTTTTTTTTTTTTTTTTACAATGTTTACTAAGGTTTCATCTTGTGGGCACATCATGTGTAAAGGAAAAATTAAAAGATAAAAAAAACCCTCGATAAAATACAAAATAAATTTTTGAATTTAAACCTCAGCATATGCACCACAGAGATGAGCCCTTTCATCCTTAGCACATATGAATCATCTTGCCTGTCTGCATGAGACAACTGTCATAATATCTGGCCTCTCCTCAACATCTGTGGGCCTCCAAACTTGGTGCTGGTCCAAATAAGGATCCCCAGGATTGGGAGGCTTTCCAAGACACTTGGTGATGAGAGCAAGGTCGTCCACGGACATGTCCAGGAGCCAGAGCTCTACACCTGGTCCGTTCAGCCGATGCAGCACATGAACCAAACCTCAGAGCCACGCGACCACTTCTCTGCTTGCCTTGTATTTGACAGGTCCTGTTTAAATGGCTCTAAACGCAGGTCTGGACTTCTAATAGAAAAACACTCCATCCATGTGGCAAATGTTCAGAAGCATTTGCGGGCCGGGCCTTGACATGAAAGGATGTCAGTGTCTTATATAAAAGCAGTTTGATCTAAAAAAAAACCCAACAAAAAAACCCCCGTCTTCTTCAGTCTTCTTTAACAAGGAGAGTGGACACAGTTAATGTAAAACTACTTTACACACTATATATGCATGTTCTGTTTACCAGTGTTGTTGGTAGATGTATAAGACCTTGTAAGTAAATAAAATAAATTATGAGTAATACAAAAGTTATATGATTTTACTTTATTTTATGTAATATTAAGTATTTTAGATAATTTGATGTACACTGCAGCAACATAAATAATAAAAAAGAAAAAACTTTGTACTATACAAATCCATATTTAATGACTACCTTATGCTAAATATTCAAGACAAATTAAGTTAAAAAGTCTAGAAAGATAAAAGACCCGTTCTCAACTTTACATAAAAAAAATAGCTTTTAGGGTAGTGGGATATCACAGGTTAAATGTACAATAGAATAAATATATTCATATGAAAATTTTTTTTATATAATTATATAAATATTTGGCAGTAAAAAAATTATCTAACTAAAAAATATAATAATGTGCATTCATGTTACAATCTTTACAGCATTGGCTTCCCATTTTGATTTTACATCCTGTAGATGCTGATCCATTCCACATCTGATGAACTACCATGAGCAACACATCAGAGTCGTGCCTCTGAATACAGCATCTTTCATAGAGGAAAAGGTCAACATTCAGTGAGAGGAAATCATCCTGCACAGCTGGACAACCACAGTGCTGGATCATCTCAGTAAGAGAAAAGAAGAGAGAGCGAGTACAAATATACAACTCTCAAGTGCACGGAGTAAGGGATGAGGAAAAAGAAGAGCAGAACAGTCAAACAGTCAAAGCCCTCAAAAAGCCTGTCCACTTCTACATTACTATACTTTACAACTCAGATGGTTAGATTAAAAGTCTCCTACCTTAAGTATACAGATTTTTTTCTCCCCCCAGTAAAGGCCTAATACATGCTTAATAAACCTGTAAGCTCACCTATAGAATCACCTGCACTACCCCTAGTGCGTCACCAGCCACCAGAACACCCCGCTGGACTCACAAAGGTGGCTAGATGTTCTTAAACATCACAAGCCACTTTCTCTGTTTCAAGCTGACCTTGGAATGGCCATTAGACATGGCTTTGAACTACTGGAACTATCTCTCATAGACCAGTGTCAAGGGTCCCCCTGAGTTGATAATGACTTGCTTTCATAACTGCTGTGACATTTTGTGAAGGTGCGCTAGGCGTGCTCACAGGCCATATCTCCAGAATGCAATGCTTCCTTTCCCCCTCAGCAGGTGCGAATCTGAGCTGCATAGTCTGCGATTTACAGTGCTGTGTTTGCGCATCCCGGAATAAGTATAGGCCCGGGCCCACGCATATGTCCAGCCTTGATAAGCATTTCGGCTCACTACAGTGTTGACACAAACTCAGAATTACCACAAAAGATTAGTGACTGTACAGTGGTGATGTTTGCTTTAAATATCATTGCTACAGTTCTTTGATGAAGCTAATTACCATATGCTATGCCATTATTGTTGTCTCCCTTGGATCAGTTGCTTGTATTATTATTATTTTTTTTTTTTTTTTTCAAATCATAAAAGCGCCTGGTAAATGAATAAATGTATTGCAATGAATATAAAATTGATGAAATTGAAAAAAAAAAAAAGAAGCTATAGAATCCACTACATACTAGGACAATGTACTATTCGTTTTAGTTTTTGATAGGATTTAAAGAGTCTAATAAAACAGATTTTTAAAAGTCTTTTCAGTCCACTTCTGCTCTTGGTGGTTCAAATATCATCGCTCCATCTCATAGAAAGCTCACAACACTGTCAGGCAAACCTGAAGATATGTATAAGTCTAATGTTAAAATCTGAATCTCGTAGGCTGCTTAATGTCTAGTTCCTGTGGATGGAAAAAGAGATAAATGAACTCGCTCACTGTGCCCTTACATGAATGACGGTTGATGAAACTGATGATAGGCTCAGGCTGCTGAAGAAGTGATCCCAGTGGAGACCTTACAGTGGTCTGTCCCACTCACAAGACAAATTATATAATTAGGCACATGTCTTAGGGGATGGCCACCTTTGCCCCTTTCTTGACATCTTCGATGGTAAATGACAGCATATCTTGCTAAAATAACTGAGCAAATTCATCTTGGTGACACACGCAGAATTCTCTTTACAGTTGTATTAATTGTCTGGTTTTGAGAAATCCCATGAAAATGACAATATGGACTCAAGGGAAACATTACATTTGATTATAAAGATGATCATGATTCTTGGGCAGGCCTGTCTGAGAGATTTGCATGAATCAAAAGCAAATTATTTCAACAGTACAGTAATTTGCATTAGTAATATTGAAAGAGTCTATGAATAAAATGCAGTGTCTTATGGCTGAATGGATTCAATTTTAGGAAGAATAAGACAGAGTTGTCCCTTTTTAATGTAAAGCACTTCGCTTGCGTTAATTTTAGTATTGTTTTAAAGTTTTTGAGAATCACTTGAGAATCGTCGCATTAAAATAGGCTATGTTTGTCTTGTTTTGAAACCCACAATTCTTTATTCACGTATGAAAAGTGATCATGCGACAAAACAGAAACGCCCTCGCGGACAGCTTCCTTTCATCACCTCGTGCTTATCACCGGCATTGTCAAAATGTTCGTTGCGGGCCGCGTGCTCTGCGAGGGGCTCCGATTGAAAAAGCAGAGCCCGGGCTCCTGCCTCGTCCAGGCAGGGTTAAGCCACCTCTCCAACCAGGCGGCCCCCAGCGGAACCCTCATTACTTTGGCTCCTGGAGCAGTCAGCTGTGCTGTGGTTCAGAGAAGAGAGGCTCCTTACCTGAGCATCACTGCTTCCACACGCCAAAAACATACGCGCCTTCACCAACCTGATTTTTGACAGCTCACGCACAACTACAGCCTCCTGGAACATAGACATGATAAAAATACATTCCCTTTGGTTCCCTGTGAAACGTCGCTGTCTCACGTTTGCTAGGAGTATATGACAGCACGGTTTGACTTGAGACACCTCTTGGTGTCAGGTTTTGTTTGTTTAAATCTACTTCGAGTTATAATTTGGAGTGTTTATGCTCTCTGTATATTCAAATAAAGCTGCCATTTCAGCGTACAGGGCTTTGAGGTGTGAGGTTTCATTAAGTTGCTCCCTCCATGTGGTTCCTCTTCTGTAGAGGAACCACATTTTATATTATGCGGACTGCGCGGTTATACGTTGTGGAGAAAGAAATAGATTAGAAACCCATTTTTTATTTGTTTATTTATTTATTTGTAGTTTAAATATAGCTGATAAAATAAGTGTTTCCACAAAAGCTTTCTGAAGGCTACAAATATAAAAGCAATAAATAGCTTAGACGAAAAGGAGGGCCAACACCATTAGTATTTATAGGCAATGTTGAACTGAAAACTCACAATTCATCTTGAAGTGAGAAATAAAAGTTGTCATACTGTGCAAAGAAAAAGGGCATGATAAAATGATTCATGAGCCCTATCCTGCTTTACTGTGCCAAGCGTTCCTTACATGCTGGTCGGATTCAATTCACTGTTCTCAAGAATTAATTCATTCATTATTATTTAAAACATTAATTATCATGTATTTATTTAAGAGTCGAAATGACAAAATAAACTCTGATATTCTTGTCTTTAAATAAGACCGGTGAACAGATCGGTGTATAAAGCAAGCAAGTGACTTAAGTAATCAAAAGTGTGGTGGAGATGTCACATTTTGAGCCGGAAATGTTGTGTTGATTAGGCTATATTGGGTAAAACCAGCCTGTCGGCTGAGGCTCCTTTATTAAACAAATTTCGAAAGAAACAATGAAGTATATTTCAGAAGGAACTCATCTGGGTAGAAGTGTTATAATAACAGGATTTCCTTTCCACAGTAAAAGCTCTCTCGGAGATACCAAATAGATACTTTTTTAGAAACAACATTTTTTAAACTTTTTGGGGTTTTTTTAGAAACCAAAAAGAGAACATTTTCGTTTATATAAAAACAATCTTTTCGAAATACGGATTTAGATTCATTAAAATCTTTCAAATCTAAAGTCTCTGAACGAACTCAAATACATATATAAAAAATAAAAATTAAAGTTAAAATTTTGCCTTTTCTGACAGGCAAAATGTGTCAGAAACGACATAAACTTTCAAGAAATTGTATGTAAAAATTTCGAGAAACCTGTGCCTTTTCTCTGCGGAATTATGGCTTATAAATTTCGGGTTTATTCAAATAACCATTCCAACAGGTTTGGAAGGTTCTACTCGCCCTGCTGTAGGTATCTAGGAATAGGTTAGCTACTCACTTTTTTTTCTTTCTAGTAAGATGTAATTAAAAAATTCGATAACTAATTTCAGTGTATCTTTCAAACGCATTGTTAGCTAAATTAAAAAGTTTTTGTCGCGATGGATATTTATAAAGCAATTCATACATTCATGAATATTTACTAAATACAAAAGAGCATTAAAGAATTCCCCCTTCCAAGCAAGTTCAACCAATTAAATTTATTTCTGCCCTGCCTTAAACAGCGGTATTCACTCTTCACAAAGTTCTGGGTCTATAGGACAAACATGTTTAATTGGATTAGCAGAGATGATGTCATAAACTACAATTAAGAGCTTGACTGTGCAAACACAGGCACGCGCTGAACGTGTTAGGAGCATAAGAATATGAAAGTTACTGCAAATCATTTTTATAACTATAGGCTACGATACGATTACGAACAAGTTTAAGTTCAAGCTTTTGACAATTTAATTTTCAATCAGTTCAAAGTTAGAATTTCCAAAATAACAGATCAGAACCAAGTACTTAAAAAAAAAAAAGATCTAATTAACATTTAACAAAAGGTAAAAAATACCCTTTTATATATATATATATATAAAGTTTATATATATATAAAATGATTAAATGCTTTGGACTTTCTGTCAAATGAATTAAATTTGAAGAGAGTAATTCAGGGACTGCAAACCATTAGAGAAACTAAACACAGATCATGTTTATATGTCCCATCGGACTCTTCGTCCTCCTCCACAGTGTTCATAATATAATTCATAATCTGACTTTGTTAAGGTTGTGATGTGACGCTATTTTTTTTAATATATATAATTTTTGATAACACGGTTTTATTTATATTCATTTGTGAATATTTTTAAGAGATAAAGTTAGAAATATCACACTCATAACCAGCTGAATGTACGTTCATGACCTATTCAGCACCATATAGCCTATGCAATGCTTGCAATTATCATCTTAAAAAGGTTCCCGCCGAGGAAAGAAACAATCTAATAAGTAATTTAAAGGTTTACGTGTTTCTTATGGCTTGTTTAATACCAGACACAGGGTGGACAGGGTAAGAGCACTCACAGAGAACCTGTGTCAAGGGAAGGTGATAAACCAGCCGCTCGTGCTCCCATGACTCAATACCTGACAATTAAAAGTGAGCTGGAAAAGATGCAAGCATGTGTAAGTGGTCATAGGGTCACTCCATGATATAGCCAAAGCGTAGAGGCCTCTAGAACAACATAATATCAACTTGAAATGAATACTAGGATTTCACTTGCCGCCCCGGGAATTTTAAGACGATGAAGAACTTGTAAAGCTGAATTGAACTATTTTGATGAAATTTACACTATTATTTAACTGGACTGCTAAATAACGACACGATTGTCTTTTGGAGCTGTTTTACAGCAGAATTTGAATCGTTTCCAGTTCCATAGCTGAGTTTCTATAATTGACTTTGCTATATATTTTCCTGTTAAGTAGGCTATATCGTGAAGCTGCTTTGAAACAACCTGTATTGTGTAAAGAGTTATAGAAATAAATGCAATTTGACTGACACCCTAAAAACGCAAATGCATGACGTCTTTTATCAGTATTTTACACTCTGCAAAGCTTCATTTATCTTTAACAGATTGCAGTTGTAAATGAGCATCGACTTTAATTCCCAATGCACCTGTTACTCATTATAACTTCACGCAAGTACAGATATGAGCAGACAGCGAACTATAAGAGCGGACAGATCATATATTCCTCTCGACTGCTCTGTCTGGATGCATCTGCACCGTTCTAGGGGGTTCAACTGCAAAAGTCCTAACAGCCAAGAAGCAATAAATGTCGCCTTTATGAACAGCCATTCTCTTCCTGCCCCCAATTTTGACAGCATCCGGCGGCACACTTCTTAAAGTTCTGTTCTTCTTTCATCAGAAAGCCAGTGGGTGAGATGGTACAAGCTGCGCCAAGCAGTCAAGTCACACAGCAAGCTCACTAGCACTCAAAAGCGTATCTTTTTTTTTATCGCATCCATGAAAGATATAGCGGAATTGTTTTAATTTCTCTCTAATTCATGAGCTGTTGTGTGATAATGAGCCAGCCGCCATAATATACATAAAACCATGATGCTCTGATTATCCTGGAGGCTACGCGACAATTGCACCATTTTGTCACAACAGAAGGAAAAGTCAATTTGAAGGGGGGCTGCCATGGGCTTATAATTGGGGAATCCACCCATGGGCTGTTCCTAAGATACTACTACCAGTGAGGTGGAAATTACATCTGCTCATAGTTCTCTATAACCCTGACGATGAAGATGTTATTAAAATAAAATATAAAACATAATATTGCTTAAAAACGGCAATCCTTTTTAAATTGTCTTCTTTATAATGAATGGAGTCATTCATCTCTATTAAAAACTTATTATTATTATTAACTCTATAACATATATTATGCATTTCATTAGATTCAATTAATAGCTAATTCAAGTAACAGACAACAATGCACAAATAAACATTTTTCCACATTGTATTTCTTTTCTTAAGACGAACTTTCATGAATAAAGATACATGGGGTTAAGTCAGCTAAAAACCAAAAAAAAAGTTTTGAAGACTTTTTTGTCGCACTGTAACGAGTCTGATTTACGTGGCCCCTCGACTCGAAGCCATAGCAACCGCAGACAAAGACCGGAGGAGGTTTACTGGGGTTTGTCCTTTGATCTGTCTCCATTTCAAATAAACAGTCAGCTCAAAGTCTCCGGTTATTCAGAGAAACCTATCCTTCACTCAAGCACACATTCAGTATTCTGGCCCAAGATTCAGCTTACAATACCACACATGACCAAATCATCTTTTTAACAGCTTATGAAAGGGGGGGAAAAAAGGAGTATTGGGAAATATGGAACATGATTGAAAATAGAAAATCATTGAAAATTCATGCAGGCCTAAATGCATTTATATTACAATAAACAAACTCACGTTGGATTGTGACATCAAGGTGTGCGCATTTTTTTTTTTTTTTAATAAAAAACAAACAAACAAGAGTTGAATTAACCCATTATATTTTAATACGCTGCATTGCACCTATAGAAAACAAATAAAAAAGCAGAGATGAAGGGGGAAATAAATCATACATATTACTCATACATAGGCCTAGGCCTATATATATTTTTAAAGTGTCTATCTCGAGTCATGTGTATTTTTTAAGGAATAAAATGAAGTTTGCACAGATATTTCTAAAGACTTGTTTAAACTGATAACATGCTGACAGGAGAGCAACACAACAAAAACGTGGGCATAACAGCAGAATTTACGCATGTTATTAAATTTACTACTACTATTATAGTCATCCCTAAGGTAATAAAGTGTAGTGTTCAGTAAGTTAATATCTCAAATGCAATAACAATTTCTATTTTAGCGTTTTGTTAATACTTTCTCAAAAGAGCTAAAGGTATACTTTATTATTTAGTTTTCCCTCTTAAATCTTTGCGTCGCATCCGCACCTGCACAGCGCTACATAGCCTATATTAAATTATTCTGGGTTCATGATATTCCAGCAAATTCAAAAGTCACGTTAGTCTACGTCCACAAAACGCCAGACATTTTACAACATTACTAGAGTTCAATTTTCACTCATTACACCCAATGCCAATAAATTCAATTTCATTTCAATTACGCGTTATTTCCAAAATGGTTCCTGCCTGCTCTTGTTGAAAACGATTCGTTTTATTGCAGGGGAATTATCTTTGTTGAAATGAGTTTGTCATATATTGTCTAGTAAAAGAATGAAGTCATTATTGGGAGATCCCTTGGCGAGAAATTAGGCGAGCAAAATCCTCCCTGCCACACGGGTCCCATTGAGATTAATGAAAAATATGTAAAACGTTTCCTTTTAATTTTCCTCTGAAAGCACTTTGCATACATGCATTTTCTCTGCTGGGTTGATATCAGATAATTTATGAGAGCAATCTCAGCACATAACCATCAGGACTGTGTTTCAAGCCTAATTGAGTGCTGTCAAGATTAGGTAAGGTCCTATTCGTGTTAATTGTATTGTACTCTCTTTGGGAATACTAGTAAATGTATTTAAATAATTCCGCCTTGTGAGCTGAAAAGATTATGTCAACTTACAGGCATAATAGAAATGTCATGAAAAATGACAAAGAAGTGGGAGGAAGTAGCATTTCGCTGATCTATGTGGCGGAGTCCGTAAATCCTTTAAACCTGGAATCTTTGTCTACACAGATCAGTTTCAACATAATTAATAAAATTAATGGTGTCTTTAGTGCACGGATCAGGGTTAATTGCGTTGCTAAAAATAATGTCACTTCACAAAAATTGATCACACACCATAAAGGCACACAACCCACGAAGTAAGGGGCAGTCAAAAAAGCTTTAGTTTCATATCAATGGACAATCAAATATCTAATCTCACTAATTTTCTACAAAGGCTGAAGTGACTGAAGTTCAGAGGTTATCATCTTAACTCTATTGTGCGCGTGGGGTGTGTTAAAGGGACAGTTACCCAAAAATGAAAATTCTGTCACCATTTACCAACACAAAAGAAAAAACTTTGAAGAATGTTCCAGCAGTTTTTGTCCTTATAATTGAAGTCATTGGGGTTAACACACACACACACACGTTGGTATTTGTGGTTTATGGGGACTCTCCATAGGCGTAATGGTTTTTATACACTGACCCTACACCTTACTGGAAACTTTGTGCATTTTTAGATTAAAAAAAAAAAACACCATTTAGTATGTTTTTTTAAGCCTTTTGAATTGCGGGGACATAGGCAGTGTCCTCATAAACCACCTTCAAATTGTAATACCTCTGTCATACCCATGTCATTAAACAAATTTGTGTCCCAGTAAACCACAAATGCCAACCCACACTGACACACACAAATAAAAAATAAATAATCATAAAAAAACAAAAAAACTTTAAACCTGTTATTTATTTTCGGTGAATTTTGCACAATAGCCCAATATTCTGGTCCTATAAACGGTGTTTGAACAAAATACAAGCAAATTTAACAATTTAGCTAACTAAGTGCAGGATGGCTCTAGATGAATCTCATGTCATTGGCCTATTGACCCATGGTCTAAGTCTTGAAGACATGCTTATAGAGCACTTACAGCAAAAGGGCTTGTCTGACATGAGTCCAAAAAGACGATTCCAAAGAAAATGAAAAATAAATGAGTGCAAAAGGCAGAGAGCATGGAAGGGGGGGCGGCAGAGAGGTGTGGGCCGGGTGCCAGGCCGTCAGCTTACTGTCGGGCCCTTTGGGCCACTCACAGCAGCGGCTTCCATCTTTCTGTCTGCGTCCCGAGACTGGCACAGAGCTCGGGCCGAGTCGCTCGCTACAGACACTATTGATCACGCCATATTCATTCCTGTTTTATGCAGAGGCCTCTATTACCATAGTGACCAACTGAACCATCAACCATTCCCCCCACCCCCATCCCAGACAAATCCGCCCCAGACATTTCTGCCAAATATGTCATCAGCTCGTGGGAGACCAGCAGCAAGGAGCGGGAACATAGCGTACTGTAGAATGTATTCATGACAAACACAACATAAAAAACAACAACGCCCTCAAGGGTGGAAAGGATGGTCATTCATTGGGAATGACATCCTGGAGTTTTATTTCAAAAGAGGCATTCTTGACAAAGTGTGTGTGAGGAACACTGGTGAAATGGACAACGGCGGCATGTCTTTTGAGCACTTGGCCATGTTCACGGTGACTTCGACGCTGGATGGAGAGATGGGAACCACTGACCGGGAAACAAAGGCATGGAAAAATACTGATATTTACATAGAGCGAGCCCTCGCGGAGCCCTTTGTGTACGTGTTTGCGAGTGAGCGTGTGGCACGGCGCGTAGAGCTTACGCCAGGCTGCAGACGCATTCAAGCCTCGTCTTGAAGAACAAACTGGCTTGCTGAGTCCCGTGAAACAAAGGCCTACAATTTAGAGCGGGCTCACAGGCTCATTCTCTCAATGTTGGTTTTAGTAAATTCGCGGCCGCTTCTTGGCAAATAGCGCTTTGATGTTCCGGGGCCTGGAGGAGCCTTCAGGCTGAATGGAAGCTCGACGGCAGGGCAGCTCTGTTTGTTTGCCCTTTCGTTGGGTGCACACAACCTTTACCACAGCCAATCGTCTGCCCTGACACCAGAGAGGCAGGGGGCAGGCATGACACACACACAAATGCAAACTAATGCAGAAAATAGTAATGCAACAGGAATTTCAGGAGACAAAATAATCAGTCAATTAATCTGAAATCAACACATCAACTAGAACATCATCTCTGTTGCAGGTCGTTTTTAGCTCTTGACGTGAAGTGCACGGCACAGCCAGCATGGTGCGGATTTTGATGTCTGAGGAACTCAGGTTTGGCTCACTTTCCCTGAACAGCTGAAGCCATCGTGACAATGTTCTGAGCTTGCTTCAGAGATGGCATGTCAATCATACTGCCATGAAAGGTGAAAGCCCCCTGAGGAGAAGAGAACAAAACTATGGTTGAATAACAATAAAGGCAGATACTGTCTAGAAGTACATAGCCACAATGCATATATGACACTATAAAGAAGGACAGGATGGCTATTCATAAATTCCCTAGAGAAAACCAAGAAAAGAGCCAACGTATATAATACATATATAATTCTACTTTTTGTAAGGGATACATTTATTTAAATTCTTATGTTATTGGTGTCTGTTGTAGCAAATCAATAATATCCTGTTAGCTTCTAGTTTGAGCCTGTGTTTTATTCAGGTTGGTTGGGAATTTGCAAATGAGTGGAAAAAAAGCCTAAGGATCATGAGAATGAAAATTGAAACATTCTTGACAGATGCAGGAATTAGCGCTGGAAGCCATTTATTTGCATGCTAAATATTCCTATTCATTGCGCCAATGTACTGAGCCGGATATTTCAATCAGCCTAACCAGTCCAGACCTCTTAAGAGGAAAGAGTTTCAATAATTAAATGACATATGCATAAAAGAAACTAAATATGCAGCTAAGCTGCATCTTAAATGTAATGTAATGGTGGTGGAGTGTCTAAAAATGATATGTTGAGAGGCAGAAAACCTCAGGTGGATACTTTGCAAACATTTTCTGTAACAAATCTGCAAGGAGATTGAAGAGGGCATAGAAATATACAGGAAAACGCAAAATAAATCGAGCAACTGTGTCCCGGAATCTCAGTTTGTGAGCAAAGAGCCGAACGGGGAGAGTGTCGCTGACGCACCCCCAGGCCATCCTTAGCGTAAGAATTACTGGCAGATTGTACATTACTAGCACATCTCAGACACGCGCAGCCCTACCGAGCAGAAAACACAGGACTCAATGATGCACTAAATTAGGAACTATAATATTCAACACCTCATTTGATTTTCTTCTACAAAAGCTACAGTGCGGCGTGCGCCATGGATGCTATATCAGGCTGGAAAATAATACAGATCTCTGTGTGGAAACTCAGGAACTACTGAACGTGCACCTTTCCCAACTTCTGATGCTCCTCGAATGCCGCGATCAGCTCCGTGGCCCACTTGATTCTGTCTGGACTGGGGGCAAATTCCTCTTGAACAACCTTAATCTGGTTGGGGTGAATCACTTGTTTTCCTAGAAAGAAGGGACAGAATTAATCCCTAACAATTGAACAAAAATAAATAAATATTCCAAAGAGAATAACACATTTAATGGCCCCGTCTCAGTAAATAAATAAAAGACATAAAATATTTTTTAATTGTTAAACACCCTTACGTCACTTTTTTTTCCTTTTTTTTTTTTTTAAACCAGCCATCATAACATGCACAGGCCAACAATTCTACAACCAACAGTCTCCAGTAATAAGAGTTAGTAGTATTCATGTGATCTTTAAAGGTAAGCCCAAATGTAGGATAAAAATTCATTTATTTGGGTATAAACCTTTTTATTTCCACTCGCATACAAAACTCTGTAAAAAAAAAAAAAAAAAAAAAAAAAACATCTAGGATTATTCCTCCACATTTAAAGGGCTTTGCTCCAGAGAAGCAAAGGCATTGGCACTCCAGTACAGCTCCCTGACCAAGAATGAATTTAAGGGACACAGCAGGCACAGAGGATGCTATGAATTATGGGTGTCATCCCGATTTTCGCCTCGTGCCCCGCTGAACTCTGAAACTTTACTGCACGCTTAGTTACACTCCAATCTGAGGCAGCCTCTGTGAGACTTGACTTGCTGCTTTTATTACAGGCCCATGTGAGAGCCACACACATGCAGTCACCTCAACACACTTCATACACACACACACACACACACACACACACTACACATAGATATAGATGTCATGGACAGCAACAACTGATACCTCTCATAAACTCAGGTATGTGTGTTAATGACCCAACGCTGGGGTGAAAAATTAGAGGTTACTACAACAGATGACCATAAAATGATCCATAACCCAAAGTCAGGAATCCATGTACTTACTACCTACTTTATCCATAAAAAAAAAAAAGAAAAAGAAAAATGCTTAAAGATAATCTGATATACTAAAATGATTTCTTTCTCATTGGTTTAAACTCGATTATTAATTATTATTATTATTAAAATAGAGCTGATAAAATGTAAAAACTGTAACTTGAATGCAATGTAAGTCGCTTTGGATAAAAACGTCTGCTAAATGCATAAATGTAAATGTAATTATTATTTATGTAAGGTCTTTTGAAAACAATGTGGATGCCATTTTCAAATATACATTTCCTTTTCCTCCCTGCTTTGCGGCATCGGGTAAGAAGCTAAAACGGATTACGGTCATGACGGCAGAAACCTTATTCTCAAAAATAGCATCTGTCCAGCATTGCACCATAATAATCAAGAACATGTTCCCAGATCAAACCTCTGGGTGATGAGGCTTAATTTGAGAAATATCTGTTACGTTTTGCTTCTGCAAAACAAATACGGAAAGGTAGCTAGCTGACAGCCGTAGAATTTAATACATGAGAAAACCATTAGCTCCATCTGTGGCTCTTACCCCAGTTAACCCCTCTGAAACAGCCTCTGCCATGTGTTATCCATTGAGTTCCCACATAATTTAGCACACAATGTTACATATTGCAGCGTAATGTCAGTCATATGTTAACACAGTCTTGCAACAGCACAGGTGTTACTTTCTGCATCTTTTACACATTGTCGAAGCCAAATGCTGCAAGATACGACACAATCTGATGATGCAGCTGGGAGTGAATGAGGCGTCAGGTTAACCAATGACAGCTAAGCATGCGCTTCAATGTAAATAAAGCAAACCAGCTTGGTGACTGCGTTTTCTTATTGAGCCAACAGCGCTGCAGACGGAAAAATCACCAGAGTGTGTGTGTGTGTGTGTGTGTGTGTACTGTCCCTCTGCTGCTCTGGAGGAGACGGCCTGTTGGATCAACACCCTAAAGCTGAGGCTCAAGGTCCATGTTTGTGACGCCCATCCCAGAAAAGACTGGCAGGGGGTCGTTCCCTCACATCAACAAAATATGCCCCTTCCCCAGACTACCACCTGTTCAGGAGCTGTCTGTTCTGAGCCAGCTAGTGACAGGGTGAGCAAAGTGGGCGTGGTGAGCCCTTGCGCAGCGCCGCTATTGGACGGTTGCTGTGCATCATTATCGCTCCCCAATGCCATTCAGCCAATCACGAGGTGCCATCTGGTTTGGGTACGTCTGGTTGGCTCACTACCATTTAGCAGAGTGCCACTGTCAGATGACTCTCAAAATCTCACATAGACGGACAGAATCTATCAAATAGGCAGAAAAAAAACAAAAACAACTGAAGAGGATGCAAGTGAATAAAATTTAGAAGGAAAATATTATTATGTCTGAATTAATGTACTGGAAAAAAATATCTAACCTTTTTATATATTTTCCTTTTTTTAGGAGACCAACAAAATGTTTTCTTATTCATTACACAACACCATATCTATGTAGTTATGACTAAAAGCCCTCATAAAGAAATAAACATGGGGCAAGGTCAAATCACAGGTGAGGAATTCAGGGAAATAATGCTTAAAACACAATGTGCGCAGTGATACATACAAGAAGAGAGGATACAATTTATGGTAGATGTTTAACTTTTTGGCCTTTCTGATTTCATTTAATTACTTGTCTGTTGATAAAGATGTACCTGTTGTAGTATTTTGCTCAATTATTATTTTAATAGGAATATAATTACTTTAAGACAAATGTGTTGTTAAATAAAATGCCTAAATAATTAAAGCATTTGAAATTAGTCTGCCACGCTTTATCTAAAAGCTCACTGAATTAAATTTTCTGATTTAAATTCTAAAACATTAAAATCAGAAACATTTCCTAAACACAAATGCATTTTCAAAATACAAAAAGTGTGATTTCAACTAACCCTTTTATTTATAAAAAGCATTCTGACACCCCAATTGCTTTATTTGCATTAATAGTGATAGATTTGCTCATGCAAGTCTAGTGCAAAAGAAAAAAAATACATTAGCTAAACTACATTTATCTGCATGCAATTTCAATTGCCTACGGACAAACACACACTCACTCGCTCGCTCACACACACACTTCACACTGAGGGTGTAAACTGTAAACAGTGTTTCTGTAGGCCTCCCGACACAAGGACCTCAGACTAGCAGTGGCAAACAGAACGGCGGTGAGCTCAGCGCATGAAACACGAGGAGCCGCTCCAATTCAGACTCGCACGAGAGGCAGAAGAGAGTCATCAAACCCGACCCCACCTGCCTAATGACAGGCTGCTGAACAGAGCGCCCGGCTGATGGGCTGCAACATGGCATGATCAACCCGCAGGCTGGCTGCTGGGGAAATAAAAACAAACAACCTTGCAGTGGCAACCCCAGAGATATCCTGGGATCCCACAAAACGTAAAATAAATTATAAAAAAATAAACCATTTAGTTAGCTCACATACATTTGTGCATTCCTTATAAAATTTTACACAAAATACAAAACTTAAGTAAAGATGTGTTAATTTACTGCACTGTAGTAAATGCCATTACAATCTTCAAGGAAAAAAAAAAAAAAAAAAAAAATCAAATAGTTTAAAGGTGATCCAATAATAATTTATGATGATTTTACAGAAGTGATAATATTATGGTAATTTGGAGAGACTATGGTTATCATGGTAATTTCTTTTATAACAGTTGTTAATACCCTTCAATTATTCAAATAAGTGCTACTAAAATAGTTTCTGTATGAAAAGCCTTTTTAAATGATAATAAAATGCTGTTTTAAATTAAATCCAGTGATTAAATGCGTTAGATGGAATTATTGATGAATTTTGATGTTAAAAAAAGTAAAAAAAACAAAACAAAAATTGGCATGAGGAAAACAAGACGGGAGAAAAGCGAGTGATCTTTAGCACTGGAGTGCTGTGTTCTAGAGGAATGGCAGTGCTAGTGTATACAGAGATGTGCAGGGAGAACAGTGTGTATTCTGCAAACAGCAATTACATATTCATTAGCGGAGGCTCAGAGGAGGGCTGTGTCTGGCCTCCCGTGGCCAGTTACCCGCTCACCAGGACTCCACACACAAACACACACACACAAACACACGTTGCCTGGCTACAAACCCACACAGCGCTGAGCTGCGAACATACGTCTATCTCCCACAAACACACTTGTAAGTAATGGATACACATACACACAGGCAAATAAAGAGACATGCACGCATGCGTATACTGATAAACACATGCCGGTAACTTTCTTTGAAGTTTCATATATGTAGTACATTATTAAAAGCTCAGATATTAAAATGAAATCATCTATGCAAATATAGACAGCATAATAAAAATGAACACAAATATAAAAAAGAAGCCACAGTTTTGCAAATTTCACATAAAAATTATTAATATAACCACTACGCAAGCACTAAAAAGGTAAAACATGAAATGTAGAGGAACTCAAAGTTGTAGGGAGAGAATACTTTAAAATACACAAAAAACCTCACTAATCTCTAACCACAAATCTATATGTATTTTTTTTTAATCTATACACACACGCACATTCATCAAATGTAATTATATTTATAATTTATAAAATATAATTAATTATATTATTAATTAGAATCCAAAATAGCATTTTGTTGGATGATCAGGCCAGTATGTCATACAGTAAATGAACAGAAAAGAAAATGTATGTGATTTAGCAGTCAGCGTACCAGTGAAGCCCATAAGCGCGCCCTCTCTGGCCTGCTGCCTCAGTCCTTCCACATCCTGATAGTCGATGTAAACAAGGTCGATCGCCTGGAGACCGAATGCTTTGGTGGTGACCACCACTTTCTGCCGGGCATACAGGAGTTCTTTAGCATCCTTAGTGCGTGTGGCTCCTGCAGGTTAAAAGAGATCCGACACCAGATTTTTACAAAAATGTTATTAAACCCAAGCATCATATATGATAACGATGTGCAGTCTGAAGGAATATTAATGATATATTATCATAAAAAGGCATCAGTTAATTAAAAGAAATGGTATTATTTGTGGTACTGTCATTCAACATATAAGTGAATGAAGAAGAATAAAGGTATTAAATAGTGAAATAAAAAGATAGCAGACCTATGCTGGCACAGAAGTCATCTGACCCGAAGACAACTCCATCATGATGAAGACCTGCCTTTGGCCCAAGATCTCGAAGTGCTTCACACACTGCCTTCAAGAGAAAGAGAAAATGAAGAGCTGTGCGGAGTGTGTGTGTGTGTGTGCGTGTGTACTTTGGCACTCAATCAAGTCACCCAGTCAGACGACTCTAATTTTCCCCAAAACTCCCTTAATCGCTGTCCATGCCTCTGTTCTTTATATTGTGTTTAGAAATGGAACTATATCAGATATTAAAAAAGACACACACACACACACACAATTAATGGCCCGTCTCTCTCCGTGGATGGGGAAATCTAGAAATCTGTGAAGACCGTCCAAGGCTGTAACTAACCCCAGAACCAGGACTAGTGAGAGACAGTCTGGAATGTGATATGACCGTGTCAGGCACGGAGCAGATGGAATTTCTTGAATGCTTTTGTTGAGTTCCAAATTAATTTCACTTCTTGCTGTGACTCTGCAATATTTCCCTGTCTTGGCTCTGGGATTCCTTCTAGCCAGCACAACAGAGGGTTTGGGGGAGGGGGAAAGAAAAATAATCAAAAGAAAAAAGGAGCTGCATATTTTATAAGAGGACAAAAAACATGACTGTGGCCATTTTCTCCCTGATGGGGGCAATTTTGTATTTTCTAATTCAAATTATAAAGTTGTTGTTTACCTTAAAATTCAGCAGACCCACAGCAGTTTCCACAAAGGTGACCAAGCGGATGGGTTCCTCGAGCTCTCTGCCTTTTAAGTATCGCTGAAACCTGTCAACAAACTGAAATGGACACACACACAGTCAAAAACAACACTTCGAATCTCATTTAAAGAGACGACATTACTCAAACGCCATGCCTAATTAAATTGAAAAACTTCTGACTCAGGGTTTTGGAGAAAGAAGAAGAAGAAGAAAGAAATATTGCTTCAAAAACTTGACAGGATTCACACAGTCTTTGGACAACTCCTGTTTCACAGGGGCCCTCGAGATATACTACAGGTTCCTGTCTGAATTTACAAAGAAAGGAGCACTGAATATGAAACGGGAAAGGATGAGATTTGAGCTGTCTGGGAGCGCATTTCATTTCAGTTTTATGCAGAGCCTCGGCTTCCCCTGGCGGACAGACTCGTGAGACTTGCGACGTGTGATACGACACTTCTCCGTGCTATTCATTTTCCCGCTAATATTTGAGCTTACCTAAGAAGGCTTTAAAATGAAGTTTGGTGCTTTGAAGACCAAAGCATTCCGATTTTTTCCAACAGACCAGTTCACAGCTAGCCGTGGACTGCCAGTGGGGTTGCCCAAATTCCAAAATCTATCATCTGGAAACACACAAAAGCTCCCTCTGTCAGATATTTTCTTTTAAAGCCTGTACAAAAAAATAAAAGGAGGGGGGAAGGGAAGGGAAGGGAAGGGAAGAGAAAAAAAAAAACAAAGCAGAAAAGTGTAATTCCCTGTCCCCCCATTCCGTCTCTCTTTCACACATCGGGGACAGCAGATTAAAATAACCTCAGGTACGTCAAGGCTAGTTTTCCAAATAAAGGCTAAAATATCCCACACACACTTGTTTTATTAGCTCAAAGAATATGCCTTCATTGAGGGATTTTTTTCTAATGGGGGAATTTTAATCATCTCCCCATTCAATCTCAGTAGGATAAATCATATCTGAGAGATTTGCATAAATATAAACCATCAAAGACTTTTCATCTTCAAAGGGGTTTTCAAGACCCAATAAGCTTTGTACTGTAATCATCTGAGGTCACAACCCTGCAGGAGTAATGCTGCTATGGCAACATAAAAACGCCAACGGCTTAGCATAATATTCCCCTCGAACGGAGAAAAGGGAGGGAGAGGGAAGGGCTTGTATGGCGGCCCTTCCATTTCCTCACCGTCTCTTTTATCAGACGCCACACTGCCCTCTCTGACGGCCCCGGATTTTTGCGCAAAAAATAGCCAATTGGCAGCAAAATTAAGCGTTTATGTAGCCCTCAATCAAATGAAGAGAGAGGCATCATTCGGACACTGACAAGTGACAACAAATTACAGGTGTGCTTTTGCTGCGCTGAAGTTTCAATATTTACACAGTCTCAGAGGGGAACTCGACATTGAACCACACTTGCGCAAACGCTAATACCGCTCTCAGGTGACAAGCTTTTCTGGTCCCTATAGGCTGCTTGCAAAAACCCACACTTCACGACACAAGTGCCAACCATCCACCATGATCTGGATTGGAACGAGGCAACGAGGGAGCCGCTAGAGCGAAAAAGGCGGCAAGTGGATAAGTTTCAATTAATTCTCTTCAAAAGAGGGCCAGATTAAATGTTTCCGGCCTGCTGAAGTGCTCATTTCACCGTGTGGTGGTGAAGGGGGGGGTGAATTAGGAGCGGACGGGGAGGGACGGGACTCGAGCTGGTTCCTTTCAGGACTCAGTAGTGTGGCGGCCAAAGAATGCGCACAGCTCCGAATCTGTGGGAGAATTGTCTGCGGACAAAAGGAGGAGGGGGGGAAGAGTTACGCCTGTTATAGTCCAATAAGCCTTGTCAGTCAAACAAGCACACAGAGAGAGGATAGAAAGGGAGAGTAGAAGATTTTCACACAAAAGGAAACAAGTAAGTCCATCTTTTAGCAACAAATCAGTCTGGAGGTTCCTCTGCTCATCTACGTGAAAAAAGGGAAGAAAATAAACAACAGAGGGATTTAGGGGCGGCCGCCGGGACGAGAAGAAGAGAAGGAGGAGAGAGAGATAATCAGGCTTGTAGTGGTACGACTTTGTGTTGTGTGTTGGATTAGACACTCACTGACTGCTCATCACAGACACAAACACACAAGGGAAAAAGAGATATTTAGTGCTACACAATAGCATTTGATAGCTGGTGATTATTTTACCGTATAAAAATTGATTTTAAAGTAGCACTCAGTTTTCACTATAAAAAGCTCCATTATGTCTTGATGCTCCTTCTTTCATTCCACAGTAAAACATGTAAGAACACCACTGGATTAGCGAGTAAATACAAACATACTGAGGCATCAAAACGCTGCTGTTTTAAATGGTTTATTTAGTATGTTGTTATTTGACTTAACTTGCAAATGACTTAATGTTCAGTTTTCCTATAGTTACTATTAGTATCCACAGTCTCTGCACTAAAATTGGTTAAATGTGACTGTATAACAGCAAATGGAATTACAAAAATAATACATTCAGTTTTAATGAAATAGGTTTGTCTGCCATTGGTTGGCCAAACAGGTGGTCCCGCCCTCAACTCATGCCATTGGTTGAGTCAATGTTGCCATGTCAGGCTGCAAAGAAACAGACCAATAGTGGCACAGAACCACACTCCTTTTGAGAAGAAACAACCTGCAAATGACTTAATTACAGATTTGTACTTTTTGAGGATAGTTGTCAAGAATACCGAGATACCAAAAATATATTGTAGCAACAAAAACCGCAGTAACTACGGCATTTTTACAAAAGCTACGCGACCACGGTCAGATTTGGTAGGGATTCTGCATAACCAAGTGTGACAACATATCCAAACTGTCCAATGATCAGAGCTGTTAGAGACAGCAAAAAGGAGAAAAAGAGAAAGAGAAACACCCTCTTCCTTTCATGTTTGTCTCACGCCACTTTCAAAGCAGTGGGCCCATGTCAGGTCAGTGCTACATGACTTCCTCTCCGCTCACAATCTCCCGTATCCTGCTGCGGCTATGAGCTCGACCGTGTGCAAAGCATGTGGAGAGCATGTTCTAACCCCCACCACATATGTGTGCACTTTTTAATGCATTCACACACACTGTATTGCTCAATGTGACATATGTGTAGAGGTTGTATTGATTTTTGAGTGGCTAAGTGGGTAGTGAATGGCTGATGGTGTAGGTAATTTTACTCTGAAAATAGGTTTATTTTTATTTGTGGGATGAGAGAGGTTTCCGAAACCAGCAGTATGCAACAATAATTTCTCAGTTTTTAAATTTTATATATATATATATATATATATATATATATATATATATATATATATATATATATATATATATATATATATATATATATATATATATATATATATATATATATATATATATATATATATATATATATATATATATATATATATATATATAAAAGAGTTCATTTGCAAAAGCAGATAACTCAGTTTTTAACAATTCTCAAAAATCATGTTTTGTCATTCATATATGCAATATATATTCATTTTTTACATATACTATGTTTTTTTATGGACTACGTTCAAGAGACGCCAAATATTTTTGAGAAAACAAATTCAAAAGAAAGCAAATGACAAAATGGAAGTGAACAGGAATTAGAGACAAAAATATGAACACCTGTCAGCAATTAAAAAGGGAAGAAACATCGAGCGGCCCGGGAAATATATGAGCACTAATTAAAACCACTAGTTTAAAACTTCCTGCTTGTAGTCTAAACTAACTGTGCGCAACAGACTAGGGGCCCCCTCCATCTCTCAGCTTCCCTCCCTCCCTTCATCTACCTAGTTAAGACATTGTGGCTTCTTTCAGGTCTTTTCAGTGGTCATGCGGAGTAGCTGAATACTGCAGATTTGGGCTGGGTTGGCTGGTTGGGGGAAATGAGCTGGAGGGATTTGGGGGCTGGTGTATTGGCTATGCTGGGGGCCACCAGGGGCCTCCTGGGGCCGCCTGGCAGAGGAAGCCCTGCTTTGATGGACGAACAGACGTCTAGAAGAATCCTCAACACCTCTTGTAACACACACACACACACATGGAGGTGATCAGGAGAAAAGCGTGTTTTGTGGCTTTCAGTCCATGTCTGCAAGCTTTGAGACCATCTGTAATGTCACTGACTGACTGACCGACCAACCATCTGATAATGAGATCTATAAGAGTGGTTAAAGTGTCCACCTACTTTGATTTTAAAATCTGAACAATGTCAAACAAAGTATAGGTCTATTGAAGAGGCCCCTGTGTTTCCAGGGTAAAGTAGTACTTTGTGATATCTGCCTTGTGAAGCTAGCTTTAAAATGTCATGGATTTCTTGAGCTGATGCCAAGATATACAGCCCCATTTCTCCCCGGGCTCAAGCCCTCTGTACAGACTAATAGAAAAGATTGTTATTATTGCTTTGAAAAGACCTGTGGTTTCATCTTACCCTTTGAGTTCAGAGGGTGTTGTGTTCTTTACAAATGATGGAAAATGCAAGAGCATTCAAGGTATTTTTAGTTTCTCATTTTTCACATTAAACAGGGCATAGACTTCAATTTGTAGGATGAAATTATCATGAATGTCACATTACCTATAATCTGGCCATAATCATATGGAAACATATGAGTCCTCAATGCACAATTCAATATTTGCTAATGTACTGATAAAATTTGGGGAAAAACACTACTGTTCAAGGCTGAAAGAAGTATCTTATGCTCACCAAGGCTGCAATTGTTTGATCAAAAATACAGTAAAAACAGGATTATTATGAAAGTTTGGAAACACTTTACTTAAAGCCTTTATGTATAATGCATTATAAAAGGGTTATTAATGCAAGGGTATAATGCATTAGGATTATTCATAATGTGCGTTGTAATACATTGTATCTTGTCGAAAATAATTATAATCAAATTTAAAATGCATAGTGTAACAATGAATTGTTAAGTGTTATAATGTATTAACTAGTGCTGTCAAACGATTAAATCGCATCCAAAATAAGTTTTTGTTTACATAATATATGTATGCATACTGTGTTTATTTATTATGTATATTAAATACACACACATACAGTATATATTTTGAAAATATTTACATGTATATACATTTATATTATTATATTTTGCATTATATATAAATATATTTAATATATAAACATAACATTTTTCTTAAATATATACACATGTATGTGTTTGTATTTATATATACATAATAAATATACACAGAACACACTAATTTATTATGTAAACAAAAACTTTTATTTTGGATGCCATTAATTGCAATTAATCGTTTGACAGCACTAATATTAACTAATATTAATATTCAGTAATATTACCGAAAGTTTATTTCAATTTAAAATTAGTTTAGTAAATTAGTCATTTATTTCTGTGATGGCAATGTTGAATTTTCTAATAGGTTAAATTAATTCTAATAGGCTAATTTGCTGCTCAAATGTGTTTGAAATGGTAAAGTATTGTTTTTAAGAATTGTTTTATAAAGTTCAAAATAACTGCATTTATTTGAATTGTTTTTTGTTTTTGTTTTGTTTTTTCAATTATAAATGTCTTTACTGTCACTTCTGATCAATTTAATGCATCCTTGCAGAATAAAATGGATTAATTTCTTGGCCAAAAAATAAAAATACTACTCACACTTTTGAATAGTTGTGTACAATATATTGAAAATTGATGCTTTTCAGAAAATATAGACTAAAGTTGCTTCTGTCATGGCTATCGAAGTTAAGTAAGACTTAGAAAAAAATGGGTTGAATGGACTACTTTTACAGTGCCTTTTAAATATTTTTTTACAGTGGCTGCTCACTGTATAATTTCTATGTATGGAAAGTGAATTTTTCAAAGCATATTCTTTTGTATTCCATAGAAGAAATTGTAAATAATTACATAATGTGCTTTTTTAATGGCTAATGCTTTTTTTTAGGTGAACTACTATTTAAAAAGCTAAAAGACTCACTCACCCACTGCACCTCTCCTGTGTCCTCCACCTTTGGCAGCATGAGAGCTGTGGGAAGCACGTCTGCCTGCAGAATAACCTCCATGTCAGCTTCAGCCAGGCCGCTGGACACCGAGTTCACCCGCACACACTTCTCCATACGCCCCAGATCCAGCTCGGCCAGCATCTTTGGGATGGTTTTCCGAGCTGCATCCTGTCAAAAAAGCAAAAAAGAAATTTGATGTGCCATTGTGTCAAAAGTACTTTCTTCACCACAGCTGCTATTAAAGAATGGAAATGTCCCAATGCATGCTCGACCACAAAATAAAAGACTGACCCAACTGCTTATGCAGTATTCAGTGATGTAAAAAACACATAATGCGCTTGCAAAAGAACACTGAATGGATATGTTACACAATTCAGACTCTCTGTTTGACCATGAACAGAGGCTTGTGGCTATCAAATGTGAAAAAAGTGAACGAAAGTAGGTTAGACAGGGTTTATTATATGTTATTCTGCTACTGGACGATGAGTTGTGTTTACATGATAAACAGGAGGAAATACTATGCCACGTACGAAAAGCTACAAGCAATAAAAATGCAACATGGGACATATCCGTTTGAACTGGGCATTGGTGCACTTGTAAAAAGATAAAAATGCATCAGTTTAGACGAGTGGACGTTATGTGAATTTACAGAGGAAGTGGTGGTTGGCGCCTGGGATTACAGTGCGGACAAACATCTAGCAAGAGGGATCAACCACACTACAGCGGATTCACCAAAGGCCATAAAGTGAAAAGCCTTGCACACAAGTCTTCCACACAAACACCACAGACACATGACCAAAGGAAGTGGAGGGAGGAAGAATCAAAGTTAAAGCCAAGTTCCAGGGCCTAACTGTGACAACAGCAGCACACGCCAGGAGATTCAAACCAGATGCAGCTCAATGCAGAGGTTTCCATTGGTCTGAACACAGCTCTCCATCCGAAGGGAAATGTGGTCTCAGTTAAGCAGGAGGAGGAAACAGTAGCTCAGGAGTTGTCAGGTTAGATCAGAGGAGGGATGAGAAAGGCCAAGAGAAAGAGAGGAGGGGGGCCAAGGCTCAGGGGTTAATTTAACTTGAACGAGGAACTCCTTGGCCTAGGACATCTTCACACCGTCCACCATCACCTCTACCCAAAAACTGTTGAACCTTAGCCCAGACCATAATGGCCATAAACATGGCATATACATCAACTTTAGAGATAATGAATAAAATGAACAAATGAATGAATAAATAATAGTTGAGCAATAATAATAACAACATCTTATATGTTATATGTATTATACCATTATTATTATTATTATCATCATCTAGTCATAAAATGTATCACGTTATGATCTAGCCTAAAGTTCATCAGCTTTTTTATTTTATTAATATATTTGTTTAAAAATAAATAAATAAAATATATTAATAAAATTAATAATATTATAAGGCATGCTACATTTTAGCTTAATAGTCATCCAGGTATTACTGTGTCAAAAAGCACATATAGAAAAAATGACAAAAAAGGGGGTTCTGCATGTCAGAAACTTAAAAATAACCATCAGCATTGGTCATGAAATGTCAAAGATGGTAAATCTCTAGTCTAAGTCTTTAACCTTCTTTTAAGTTAAGTCTGGACCATAAAACCTTCCTTTTGAACTGGTAATCACAACCGGTCTGGATTCAGATTCCCTCAACCTAGAGCTAAAATAACAACGTTGTCAACCATTTTTATAACAAAACCGAATGTGTACACAGCCCAAAGCTGTGAAATCTTCTATATAACATCCGAAGCGTTGCAGATATACTAGCAAAACAGATTAAAACCAACACACAGTCTAGACACTCACGTCTAAACTAACATTGTGGTCCTCAACTTACAGTTTATGGTAAGAGTTGCTGAATTGCAAACTGAACACAAAGGGATCCTCAAAAGAAAGTCATGCGTACTCTTAGCCTATAATATATTTGGAGATCACAGTGGTAATATTAGGAGGGGCGACAGGTTTATGAAGCCATAACTCAGTATTCGTAAAGCTGTTTCATGGTGGATCCAGTTTGAATCCTCCAGTATAATCCAAGACTGATCCAGTGTCTTAAACACTGGTGAACCAATGTGCTTTGTATGGCTGATATCGCGTTCACTCCCGAACAAAAACATGAGGCTTTGAGTAACAAATCAACATCAAAAAGCTCCTATATCAAGTCAAAAGACAGTGTAGCTAGAAATGGACCAATCAGAATGAAATAACGGCTGTATTGTGTAATGCTATATCAAACCTCATGCCACACGATTCTCTGCTTTTTATCACTACATTTTGCTTTGAACTGATATTCCCGACAGCAAAACATTTGAATTTCTATCAATGGGAAGGGCTCGCTAACTCATCTCCCCTCACAATAAATTGACAGAAAGAATATTCTCGAGAAGATCTCGGGCTCCTGAAGGGACCCAGCCATTCCAAGCAGAAATAAAAGTACTTTGAAAGCTGAAATGTTTTACATTAATGGAACCCCGTCCAACTAGTTGCTTCAAAAGACCCTTCCCCAATCACCCAGCATCCCACAGAGTGACCAGGAGAATTGCAGGTTTGAGGGATCTTTGATTCTTTCCATCAAGCCCATCATTAAAGCTCAACACAGTATCATGACAGCACGTCCACAAAACACTCAAAACATAGGACAGACTTTGTAGATACTGACTTCTCATTTTAAAAAAGGCCAGATCCTTCGCATTTTTAGAGAATTTGGACTCCAACTGTGCGATCTGCCAAGAAATGGATCTGCGTTTGGATTATTCAGTGTCTAATCAAAGCACAGGGAAAATTGGTGGTTTGTATGACATTTGAAATGTATAATGATTTCTTATACGTTTGCATTATTAAAAATGCAAGAAATGTGAGAGGGAGGGACAAAAAGAAACTAAATTTGATCTAACGTTTCTCATTCTTTTAATTGTTATTTTTTCATCCCAGCTTCTTGCAACAGACTGTGATATTTTATAAAAAAAAAATAAAAAATGAGCTGTAACTAAATTAGAGATGGTGGCTTTGATTCCCTAGATGTGTAATCTAAGCAAACAATGTCTCATGGACAGGGTCTGACAGGTGACACACTGGGCATCTGGAGCTCTATTCCAGATGAATGACTAACAGATCCAGCATCTGATTCTGCATTTGTCCGGTTCCGCATGAGAGGGAAGCCTGTCCCTCAAGGCTCGCCGCTAGATTCTCTCAGCCTCTCGAAAACCACCACTTCTCCTCACACTGTGAGGCTGAAGAATGATCTGTTACTACTTCTGAGTGCTGCTCGGGCAGCTCACATTTTACTGACCGGCTCTGCCAATCAAAACAGACGGCTGTAATTCGATAATGAGAGAGGGACAATATGTGCTTTTCTTCAAAACTCAGCGTTTTGTGATATGTTGGGCCGTATTGGACTCCCAGAATTAAGATGATAGAGAAGTTACAGTAATGGAGCGTTCAGATGTGGACCTCAGGCCACATTCAATATCTGCCGTCCACAGTTACTGTTCACTATTTATTTCAGTTTTCAAAGTACTTGAAATATCTGTCAACATAACCGGGCTTTAAGCAACACAATCTACACATTTGATAGCTGTGCCAGTGAAAACTTCAACCTAAACAAATTATTCTTAACAATGTGCCAGTGTAGCCTTGTGATGCAGGCTGCATGTGCGAGTCTCTTCTGCTACTGAAGTGCTGAAGGAAAAACATCTACGCCTGTGATACGAGTGGGAACAGAAGGATCTCTGTGCCTCTAGGGAAACGACCAAGCTCAATTTTCTCAGGGTTTTGTACTGTATCATAGTTTTATAGGTAGCAACTCTTGAGAGAATTGTTTTATTCAAAGATAAACAGAAAACACTAAACATTGCAAAGTAAAGATCTTGATTATGATTGTATAAGTGTTTTTAGTTGTGTTGCAATAATAACGGTAGACCAGATATGACAGTTTCCACAAAGAGGGTAGTAACAAATAGATTTTTCCCCCAGCAAATTTCTGTGAATTAATTTCTGTGCTTAAACTGAATATTATATAAGTGGTTTTATTTTCATTTTAAAAATATATTATATTGGAATTTTCATAACCTTATTAATCAAAGTTTTGCATATAATCTTAAAAGCAATATACATTAAATAAACAACACAATTAAATGTACTAAAATGATAAACAACAATAACATCAAAAGTTTGACCTGTTGTTTTTGTTAATAAAATTAGATGGTAAAAAAATATTCTTAATTCTGATTTATTTTAATTTGCTGAAAGTTTATCTAACATTTCTAATACTTTTGAGAATATGAACAACACGAAAAACACACAGGTCATTATTCATCGAAAATGTGGTAAAATCTGGATTTTTATAAACATTAACCCAGATGTCTCTCTGGCCATGTTCTGTAGATTTCATTTTTTTTTTTTTTAAACCCAGTTTCTTCTTACAAGGGAGCAGATTATTTGCTAGGCTTTAAAAAGTGACAGTACATGAGGTACAAGGAGTGCTGGAAGTAACTGACTTTCAATTTTCTGGCCATTAGAGCTGTTCACACCTGCTGCCAGAGTGTTATAAAGTCACCTTTCCATGTCCATTGTACCATGTGAAGCATGGGAGAACTTATAATAATAATAATAATAATAATAATAATAATAATAACAACAATAGTAATTACAACAACAATATGCTATTGGACACAATGAATCACAGAGGGGTTATAATAGCTAACTACAAACTATAACTAAAACGTATTTCAGATAGTTACCAATACATTATTTCTTTTCATTTAGTTTAACTTGATGTAATAAATAACTGGAAAAAAATAATAAAACCTAAACTAAAATCAAAATGAATATTAAAGTAATAAAAAAAAAAAAAAAAATCCAGTGTAAATCCAGTGAATGTCGTAATGCAATAAATAATAATTAAAAAGCTGGAAAATTTTATCAGCGGGACAATTTGTCAGTTATGATTTATACAATTTAGCATTAATCCAACACAAACCATGAATCACATTATGTCAAGCAAAAAAAATAAAAAATAAAAAAACACTACTGCTACTACTACTAATAAATTGCAGATTTGTACTATTAGATTAAAATAAGATAACATGATATGTATTAATGAGTTAGATAAAGGACTTAAATTCTCTTTGCGTTATAATAGGCAGTGTTTGCTGCTGTATAATAGATCCTACATAAATCAAGTTGACGCAGTCTTTATAAATTTGATTCAACAAGATTACATATGACAATGGAGCCAATCTCCAATCATGTGTTATTATTCTGCTCAGAGCACATGTATCCATTCATCCTGAATCAAGCCATAACAAATCAACCGGTCTTTAACACCTCTCATAAACATTCATCATACTGCGAGACAGAGAAATCCCCCCAGATCAAGTAGATATCACTAACACACAGCAAACTGTTTTCACATATCTCATGACTTATCTTGGCTATATGCATCAGGCATAACGTACAAGTGTCTGGTTGCATATAATGCAGCAGCTATATTTGGCATGCATCCTTTTCCCGGTGACAACGTGAAGACAGATCTCCATGTTATAGCTGCAAATTATGAGAGATACAATGAGATACTGTGGCATGCGTTGGCCTACTCTGGTTCCTTCCACAGGATTCGCAGAAGACAGATGTGTGTCATTAGTCTTTACACATCATGAACATTAAAATTACAGGAAGAGTTGACCCTCTGTGATTCTCATTTCTCATTTGCGCTTGTGCTTATTCACTCCTGGGGCCTCAAGACATGAAACTGCATTGTTTGTCACATCTTGTGGCAATAAATTACATTTTGTTCCTCACACAAAACTAAAGCATGGTTTTTATGGTACTTTTATAGTGCTTATTTTACCTTTTTGAAATTTGACAGTTCTTTCATCTCCTTTTGTTGTATGCCAAAATAGAGCTCGAACATAAAAAAAAAAAAAAATCCTCCTTTTCAGTTCCACTGTCGAAAGTTAGTCACACAGTAGTTTATAACAACACAAGAGTGAGTGAATGATGAGAAAATTCTCATTTGTGGGAGAATTACCTCTTTAAAGTGAACTAGAAAAAAACAAGTGCTGACTAGATCTCAGATTTCACACACCAGATCTTACAAAAACACATACAGATGTCCAATCTATCGTGTCATAATATTTAATTTACATTAAAAAAAAAAAAAGCAAAGATGATGTCAGAACTGTGATGGTTGAAGAAATCTTTCAATCTCCTCCTCAATCATCATCTCTCTCATTCAGTTCCAAGCAATCGGGACCACCCTTCTTCACTGACCCCTCAATAAACTTTACCCTAGGATGACTACACAGTGCACACAGCTCCTATGACAAATGTATGACATACACACATGCCACAGGGTTGACTGGCAGGCAGTTTCTGGCAGCACACAGGCTATCAGAGTTCACTAATGCTGGGGATTCATTTTCTGTGTGAATGCCTCAAATCGCCGTTTGTTTCTCTTGGCAGTAGAGCAACCTGTGTTCCTTTGGAACGTTCCTCAGCTGCACTTTGATGAGAGCCCTCTCTACTTAAAGGAATAGTTCATCCAAAAATAAGCATTCTGTAATCATTTAGTCACCCTCATGTCATTCAAAATCTGTATGATGTTCCTTCTTAGGTGGAACACACACACACACACACACACACACACAAAACATTAAGCAGAATGTACAAGCCATTCCTTTTCATATGACAAAACTGGACTTGCTTGAGGTCCAAAAATAAAAAGAGCTCAATAACATACAGAAAGTTTTATTTTAGTGAAAATTTTTCAAATGTGGCAAATTAAATTTCTGCCTTTTTCCTCACATAAAGTATGCTCACATATTTTGGAGCTTGCTATATGTGGTAGTCATTTACTTTCACTGTATGTAAAATAGCAGTGTGAACATTTTGCTAAACGTCTCTTTTTGTGTTCCACAGAAGAAAGGAAGTCTTACCGGTTTGTACGACATGAGGATAAGTAAATGCTGACATTTGATCACATCAAAAGCCGCCCATGAGCACCAGGACAGCTTTCTTAAGCAACCTCCCAGCTCAAATGAGCTCAAAGGCTAAATTTGATTATTTTGCAGTATTTGAGATGTGGACTTCACTAACGCTCGCTAAATCTACACTATTGCAATGCATTGTGGCACTCCCTCTTTGAACAGACTCAGTCAGAGTGTGGCGGAGGAAATCTTAGATTACTTCAAAATGCCGGCATTGCATTTTAAGCTTCTATATCAGATAACAGTTGGTTGCATAGATTATGGTAAATTGGGAATGTTGACAGGAAGCCAAAGTATTACACTTTCAAATGAGCTCAGACTGAAATTCAAGACTACAATAGTGTATTATTAAGCCAGTCCTGACAAACAGAAAATGCACACTGTACTTGTGAATGTATACTAGAGAAAAATATAACAGAAACGTTCTCACAAAGGGAGCTGCTGCTACGGAACTTTACTGCAAGTCACAGCTGATATATGTACTGCTGATTGCATATGTTAAAATATAAGCCATGTGTGACTTTTCTTTTCCCCAAATCATTTCATCTACTGCCACCACCAGGGCTGATAAAGAAAAGACCAAATGGCACAATATAAACAGACACATGACAGTCTGCTGTGACACAGTCAAAACATTTGAGCTCTTAGAAATTACACACTTACAGTCAATTAATATATTTGTGTTATTAACTTTCCTCTGAGCTTGATTTACACTACTGTTTAAAGATTTGGGGATGGTATGATTTAAGCATTTTGAAAGTTTCTTATGTGCACCAATGCTGCATTCATTTGATCACAAATACAAAACAAAAAACAGTTATATTATGAAATATTACAATTTAAAATTACCATTTTCTTTTTGGATACATTCTAAACGTAATTTATTTTATTTATGTGATGGCAAAACTAAATTTTCAGCAGCCATTAATCCAGTCGTCAGTGTAACGCCGAATCTTCAGAAATCATCCTAATATGCTAGTCTGGTGCTCAGTAAACACATTGTTGTTATTATTATTATTATTATTATTATTATTATTAATGTTGAAAAAAGTTTGCTGCCTCCTGGCAGGATTTGTCGATGAATAGAAAGTTCAAAATAAATAGAAATAGAAAACTTCTGTAACATTATAAATGCCTTTACTCTCACTTTTGATCAAAAAAGAATTTTACTGATCCCAAACTTTTGAACAGTTTAATCAAGATATTTTATCTTAATCAAGATAAACAATAAAAAAAAATCATTAAAAAAAAAATATATATTTTTTTTCAGTCAAATTCCATTCCTTCAAAGAACTCAAAATTATATAATTGGTTAAACATTTAAAATTTTATACATATAAATTTGTTTTAATAAATAGCTATAAATTGGTTAACAACTTTTTAGAAGCAGCTTGTAATGTAGCTAATTGTGGTAACACTTTACAATAAGGTTCATTAGTTATCATTAGTAAACATGAACTGAATAATACTTCTACAGTATTTATTAATCTTAGTTAATATTAATTTACTAATGCATTATTAAAATCACAAGTTGTGTTTGTTAACATTAGTTAATGCACTGTGAACTAACATGAATAAACAATGAACAACTGTATTTTCATTAACTAACGAACAAAGATTAATAAATACTGTAATAAATGTGTTGATCATTGCTCATTCATGATAGTTAATACCTTAACTAACCTTAACAAATGACACCTTATTGTAAAGTGTTACCGGTTAAATATTTGAAACCAAGCTATTTTTTAAAGCAGCTTCCCCAAAAACTTGAGATCTGGATCTTACAAAGCATCAAAATCAGTTTTGAGAAGCAAACACATCTCCATCAGACTGGGCAGAACCAGCAAACCTGTTGCTTAGCAAGATGTTTTGCACTAGCTCTGCTGACTAAAGGAGAAAGGGGTAGGAGTGTAGAGACAGTAAGAACAAGAGGGAGAGAAAGGTTATAAAAAAAAAAAAAAAAAAAAAAAAGAGCAGGGATAACTGTCATGATTCCAAGCATCAGCCGCCACCACCCGCAGGTGAGTGCATCAGATAACACAAGTGCCAATGCCAGTGACACTGCACCTCAGCAAAAGCAACAAGGGCACACACACACAAACATACAGACAGCCATCACAGCTCGAGTGTGCCCGTTAGCAGGGGGATTTATTCTCTACATACGGTGCCGGGTGGTTTGAGGGAGCTCGGAGCTGATCACAGAGGATCCGAAAACAACATCCGTCCACTTTCACACTTCAGTGGAAGAGGTGGCCCCTCCCGGCAGGGCTGCGTAGTCTTGCCATCTGGAGAATAAATCGAGTGTGAAGTACAGTATAGTTTGGGACCAAGCTCCGTGGCGGCAGCTCAGCAGTCAGTTCATTAGTTCCAAACTTCCAGGGATTGGAGCTGGGAGGGGGGCAGTGCGGAGCGAGACTGCCGCAGAGAGAAAGGGGAGGCGGGCAGGGAAGAAGAGGGGGGAAAGGAGCCGTTGAGTGGAATGCCCCAAACTGAGCCGCAGTCTATAGGGCATCTCTGCCACAAAACACACAAATAAACAAACTCGCCCCCGGAGCGAAAAAAAGACAGGTGTAGCCATCAGCCCCTGCTGGAGGAGAGAAAAGGACAACTCCCTACCCTCCTTATCAGTAAGGAGAGATATTTTTAAATACTAAGTGTGTGAGTTAAGCCTTGGTCCTGAGTGGCAGTGGCAGTCACTGAGTAGTCTGAACCGTCTGTCACATGGCACCAAGTGGGCAGGACAGGGGACAGATTGGCACTGGTTTGGGGGTGGGGGGGGGAGTCTAACAACAATGATGCTTATGGCACACAGACAAGATCCGATCATCAATTTAAAACAAAGAAACAATTCTCATTTATCAATTTCCTCATTTATCAGTGCACAACACACACATTATGATTCTACCACAGTTAAGCATTTTTTTTATAAAATGACAACAATAACAATATGAAAAAGAACTAAATAACTCTAAAATGTCAGAAAATCTAAGGAAACTCATAAGGGACTAATTCAGAATGCTCTACATAGGCTCTTTGTGGCACACAAGTAGCACTCTGCATGGAAGACTCAACTGACAATTTATTTCAGTAGAGTCTGACATTAGCATGTTGCTAAGCTAAAAGCACAATACTCTAAAAAGCATATAATACATTCAACACAAATATTGGTTAAAAATACATCCTAAGAACGTTTATTATTGAATTAAATTATTTTTATTATTTTAATGTAGGTTCTGAAACAAAGCATGTGTAGGTTATTCAATAAATAATTAGTTCATTTTAATTAAAATTTCATAAAAAGAATCAGAATAAACAATTGACCTATCGGTAAGCCCCTCCCCTCGAACGCAGACTAGCCAATGGAAGTCGAGTATCAGTTGCACAGGGTGCGGAACTCGGACATCTTTAGGTTTCAGCGCCATAGAGAAACATTGGAAGATCCGAAGCTCGTATCGGTTTTATTGGGTTTATGCTTCAAAAATGGAAAAACGATGTGCCTGGGGTACTTGTAACACTGATTCCAGGTATCCTGAGAGGATGGGCAATATAATTGATTTTATTACATTTCCTGAATCCAAACAAAACTGAGCAAAATGTCCCTAAGTATTCACCCCAATACAAATGAAGACAAAAACGTTCATTTTCTGGATGTCATACACTCATTAAGTTACAATTTTCATCTGCTGAAGCAGAACGTTGTTATCTTGTGCTTCAGCAAGGTATACTGGCTAAAACTAGCTAATGTTAAAGTTAGTGAGTCCATGCTAATGTACAAACCTAAATAGCGGACTGTTCTTGCGTCTTGTACAGTGTAGGTCAAAAACACACAAACGAAGGTCTACATTTCAGTGCCTCGCCATATTAAACTGGTTAAATGCCAGCCACAGAGTTGCGACCGAGAAAGTTCTGCGGAAAATGTGTATAGATATGATGCTCTGTTATCTATTGTGCGTAATTGATTGTTCTAATTATTCTGTATTTTCGTTGTATGCGATTGATATGGAGTAGCAATTTGACGATTTCATGTTAAATTAGTAAATAAAAGATTGCCCTGATCTGTCATATAGGGCTTAAAGGTGCTGTATGTAGGATTTTGACTCTACTAAAGCATAAAAATGCCATAATATGTTTGCAGATATTTAAGAAACATGCTAAGTTAACATACTTGTTTATCTGAAAAACAATGCTACAGTCAGTTATTCCCCTTTGAAAATGTGCATTCCGGCCCGGAATGTCTGTTTGTGTTATGGTTTGTGAAACCCGCCCACTGTCAGTTTACCCAATTGAATTTCGGCACCGCGGGTTGCCAGTTGGCGGAAAACACAGCGCATTTAAATTTCATTCATCGGTATGTGCGCTCGTTCCTGTTGGTGTTGTTAATCTGGCAACCTGCGTGTGCGTCAAGTCTGAGGAGGAGGGGCCTGGTGAAAAAAACCGTCTCCAATATTTTGAATTTGGACTGCAATACCTAGTTCAACCGCTGGGTGTCAATCCTACATACAGCACCTTTAAACGGATCGCAGTTGATCCGTGATATACGCAGATTAATTTGCCAATTTACATGTTCAAGCTATTTAAAACCACAAGAGGAAGAAACGAAACAGAACTCAACGCGCACAATCATATAGATGTGTTTCAGACAGCGCGGCAAGCGATTTGATTCCTCTTTCATGTATCCCTGCTTTAAGATACATATGCATGGGGGTTTGCGGTTACGTGTCAATACTGGAAATATTTCTGTTTTAAACCATGAAGGCGAGCCAATAGATTTCACAAGCAACGTGCAAACTTTGCGCAATAGTTATGCCGGTGAATGTCTTAACTTCAGTCATACAGAAAGTGAAAGTAAAAAAAAACTGACAGTTTTCTAACGCTGCATTAATAACGCATATTCCCTCAGAGACGACAAGAGACGAATCTACTTCAACATGTGCTGATAACAGTATAAATGAATGGACCTGTTTTAAAGACCCCATCCACAACACCCGAAACCCCCCTTTTCTTTTTTTTTTTTTTTTGTTCTTCAGGATATTTCAATAACACTTTACTTAAATCCTTTATGTATAATACATTATGCCTTATAATGCACCTTATAATGCATTGTACAATCTCATGACTAATTGTAACCACAGTTATTACATTATAACACTTATCAATTCATTGTTACATTATGTATTTTAAATTCAGTTATAATATTTCCAAAAAGATGTAATGTATTATCATGCACATTATGAATAATTATAATGCATTATACCCTTTAATAACACTTGCATTGTACATTAAGGCTTTAAGTAATGTGTCGCCAATATCTCTTTTATACATTAAAAAAGAAAGCCTTACAGTTTTAGGACAACATGAAGGTGAGCTAACTACTTAATTTTTGGGTGAGCTATCCCTTTAACTTAGTTCACTATCTAACCTGTAGACTCTCAGCATATTAATTTAGAATTAAAGGGGTCATATGATGCTATTTTAAAGATCATTATTTTGTGTATTTGGTGTAACAGAATATGCTGACATGCTTTAATGTAAAAAAAAAAAAAAAAACATTTTTCAAATACTGTACATTATTGTAGGTCCTCTATGCCCCGCCTCTCTCAAACGCGTCATTTTCAACAAAGCCCCTCCTTCCAACAAGCTCAGTCTGCTCTGATTGGCCAGATGACACAGTGCATTGTGATTGGCCGAAAATCACAAGCACGTGTCGGAAATGTAACGCCCCTTACCATAATCGCGAGCTTCAACTTTCAAAATAAATATAAAGACAGTTAATAATGTCCTTAGTTTTAGCATCAGTACAGGCCCAAAAGGGGAACATAGTCGTGTGACAGACACGGTGATGATGCTCCTATGTATTTGCAGTACACAAGCCGCGGTTAATACAACTGACGTGCTCTGATTTCTGACGACACAAACACACACACGAAGAGTTACTCTATGCTGCGCAAAACTCGCATTTGAACAGTCAATAGCAAATACTTAACCTAACAACAAAACATACTTACAGTCTCTGAATTAGAAGGGCCAGATTGTCATAGCAAAGTGGAATTGACCCTTTTTTTTTTTTTTTTTTTTTGTAGAAATAGCATTTGTGCACAGCCAGCCTTGTACTCTACAAATTCGAACATTTGGGTTGTGCTGTTCTGTTGTAAATAGTCTTAACCAATGATTCCTATTTGCATCTACTTCCGGAAGGCCAAATAAAGTGCTTTTGCACAGAAACACAGCATCTCCCTGACATGGCTGCATCAGCACTACTGCGGTTACTGAAACCACGCCTTCTTTCTTTGCCTGAACATTTGGGCAGCATTATGCAAATATTTCCACATCGTGACACAGACACTTGGGAGCGTGTTTTAATGAGGCAGGGGTCTAGACTGCAACCATTTTTTGAGAATGTGCAAAATTTGACGTGGTCGCACGTGTCCGAGTGCATGCTCTGCAGAGCTCTAAAGCGTCTGCTTCATACAGCGCGAGCTGCCGAGCCGCGGCGCATTGTAGCAGGAGTCAGATTTTACTGATTATGTCAAGAGAGGGGCTTTCAGCGCGAGCGCTTCAGGTTTAGAGCCTGGTTTATTCTAGCTGCATCAGCACGAGCGCCACGGAGGGAGCGCAACGGAGGGTTTGGTTTTCATTTTAAAGTAAAAGGCCGCTTCTTAAACCAGAGAAGGTGAACATGTTGGTATTCTTGTAGAAGAAAAAAAAAACTAAAAAAAACATGCAAGTCCTGTCAGCCACAGCCAGTTTAGTTTTACTTTTCTTTTCGTTTTCGTTTTGAAAAGCGTGTTATCTTTGCTGTTTACCTCAAGTTACACTATGGAGGCTTTCCTTATCTTTTTAAATATTATTATTTATTTGATTTCTCAGTGTTCGCTAAACATTCTGTAATTTATTAGTCGGTATATAATACAGCATGTGATGTGTCCTATGCCATGCCTCGTCTTATTCGTTTTTGTTAATAAATGTTATGCAAGCTAGTTTGTCATTGTAGCCTACTGTTTTATTGTTGTTGTGCTTTTTAATTAAGAATAACAAAGAATCCATCTTTTGATTTAGTCTTAAAAAGTGAAAGGTGTATAGATATACAAGCAAAACAGACAATTATCTTTTCTTGTAAAACGTGACACCAAGATCGCGAATTTGAAAATGAAAATGAAAGTGAAAACGCACGAAAAAAGGAATTCCTGTTCACAAAATTTAAAATCACAAATAATACTGATGAAAAAGAACGGGTTGAATGTTGAACGCTTTCATTACCATATAACTATAAACTATGATAAAAGTTAATCAGTATGCATTGATTAATCAAATGTTGCAGCAAAAAAAAAAAAAAAAAAATTAAATAAAATAAAAAATTGCGACCAAATTATGTGCTCGTGCGACCAACTGAGAAAGTTAGTTGCAAAAGTGCGATCAGTGGGAAGAATGAGTCTAGAGCCCTGCGAGGTGTTTTAGCCCGGTCTGGATCAGCCTTCTCTTTTAGATAAAATAAATGCTTTTGTGGGAGACTTTGAGCTTTGTAACTCTGCAGATCTTATACATGCACTTGCACAAACAGCTACATAACACACTAAAGAAAATTAAAACAAGAAATTACATCATATGACCCCTTTAAAATGGTTTGATGTTGGAGTTGTGGCCTAGTGGCTGATGCACATGATCTGACACATTAAACTATGGTGCTTATATCAGGCAAGTTTGAATCTAGCTTTTCCAACCCTCTAGTTATTATTTCCTATTCCATCTCCTTGCCCTTTCTAATAAAATTTACAAAAGCCCAAATATGTAATACTTAGAATTTTACAGCAAAGATTTTACCAATGATCAGCTATACAAACTGGAATAATTTTGAATAATGACACAATCTGAATGAATTTGAGCTCTGAAGTATTACAGGAATACCTTGGTTAAATCAGTGCCTCGATGAAAAAAAAAAAAAAGTCCTCAGAACTTGTGCATGTGTACAGTGTGCGTTCCTTTTCCGTCCTCCTCAACGCCCCATAAAAGAGTAACTGAGCTGCGGGAGTAGTTTCATTTAGCACGAAAAATAAAACATCTATCTATAGGTATACAGAAACCCCCATGGATTTCCAATTGCCAGTATGGGGAAAACGGCTGAGAGTGTGGGAAGTGAAAGAGCGGGTGCAGAGGAGCGAAGTGTGTTTTATTATTGAGTTAATAACTCATTTTTACATTACGCAGTTGCGTGCTAGCAAATAAATAATGGATCACAGCTTTCCCCATACCATGCCAGGCTCTTTAAAGTTAACATATGGTCTTTAAAATTGACTGCGTCTTGTACGAAGGATTGTAAGTGCTTGTAGTCTTGACAGATTTATACCATCAAAAAGCTGAGGAGCAATGGGATTATTTTCAAGCTCTTCACGAAGTACATCGTTATTTTTTGAGAGTGAGTTATTAGCATTTTTATCTGGGAGACTACAGAGAGCGTTAATTCTATCAGCTCTGACAGGAACATCAGCTAGCGAAAAGAAACCCGCTCAGCTCAGAGAGGGGACCCGAGACCCTTCTCTAATGCCATTTTCTCCCCTCTCAGATCACCTAGCATTAATATTTCTCAACAAAATAATCCTATCCGGGCTGAACCCGACAGAAGTACTAAATTTTGGCTCAGCAATCTTATCTTTTTATACTTCTCATTTAAGAACAACATTAACATTTATATATGTCATTATGCTGAGGTCTTCCATGGTAACAATGCCATAATGTTTTTATCCTTTGAGCACATTTCTGACACTTAAAAGCCATCAAAGATGGATCAAGTTGTAACTAAAGCTCTGAAACGACACAAAAGACCTGAAAGCATTAAGCTAGCTTTAGTCCAGCTTTAGTGGATACTTTCATAAAACCTTTTCCCCCACTTGGTTGTGATAAAGAAATTAGTGGGTGTTGGAAAACATTGGGATCTATCAGCTTTTTTCAGGGGTCACCGTTTAGGCTGCCTGTCAAACTTTTTCCCACTCAAGCAGGAATAGCCTCTGGCCATATCAATCATCTTTATTAACATGACTTAAAAACCTTTGTTAGCTGACTCCTTTCCACCGGTTCTCCTTTTAGCTCCTGCTCCAATCACGATTTCATGGAGAGGTAAACAGGGCCAATTGGCTGGCTGTGTGGGCGGGTCGAGAATGCTTTTAACCTGCAGCTTCTGCTGAAGTCCTGCTGTTTGCTCAGTGTGAAGTGGGCACCTTGTTTCAAGTGAATGTGATAGGGGGGCATTTTTGCCTTTATTGGCGCATAATGGGACGGAAATGTGCTTGTTTTAAGCATTGCACTTAGGTAGCTTTCTTTGGAGTGATTAAGGATCAGCACCTGGCTAAAAGAGAGCTTTAAATGATGAGGATTTTGTGATTATGTCTCACAGAGTCAGGTGTTGGGTGAAGAATGAGAGGTTAGGGCGGTCGGCACCTTCTTGTTGAGGGCGACTCCATCCTCACAGTCGAGAACGGCGCAGTCCACGTCCAGAGAAGTCAGTTTCCGCAGTTTTCTTTCGTCGTTGCCGGGAACATACAGCACGGCGCGGCGTGGTATGTACTTCAGAGAGGTGCCAGGAGTATGGTGGGAACGCTGGCTGGACTGACACCAGGAAACCGCAGATAAAAGTAGACGACTTATCCCCCTGAGAAAATGTAAACATTTATGATGAATAGTTTAACAAGGGTCAATGACATGACACATTTTCCGTCCCATCTATTAATTTACATTAAAAATGCAATTCATACATACAAATCACTTGAATACATCATTTACTGTCCTAAAATATAAAAAAAAAGTCTAATTAAAAGAATGAAATTCTTGAAACAAAACAAAAAAACAAACAAACAAAAACCTTTGGTATAATATGCTATTTCTTTCTAAAAAAAAAAGAAGAAAAAAAAAAAGATTGTGATTATTATTTGAAAACTGTCTGCCACCCTAATAAAAATTAAACCTGAAATGATATTATAGAGAGGGCACCTGCAGACCCTCATGACCGTGTGTCAAGGTCAGTAAGCATATTAAAATATCAGATAATTTGATGTTTTATGACAAGGCAACGTTAGTTCAGTTGTAAAATCATTTGGTGCTAAGGCAAAAAAATCAATGATATTTATGAATAAATAATTCATGATTTAAAAATAGATATATATTTTACCTTATATTTACATATTACCTTAATAGAATTAAAAAAAACACTTTTTGAAAATAATGCATAGTGATGCATGTATTGCAGTTGTAAGGACAATATGTCATTGCTTTTTGCTTGATAGTTAAACCAGATGACAGTTTAGAGTCAATAAACCTAAATCTTTCTTGAAAACAGCAATTCAAAACCAACATGAATACAAAGAGTAGCATTTCTAAGAACATGCGTTTTAAACTAAAATACTGTGATTTGTGAAGTGTTGGTTTTTAGAGATTTGTTGTAGCCATCCATTTGTTTGCTGATCTTTCTTTATGCCTGCACACATGTAACAAACCTCTGGCTAATCTCAAGCACTTATCCTGAACTTCAATTTCCCTTCCAAATCTTTACAAACTGAAGAAACAAGGTTTGTTTTCCTTTCAGTCTTCTAATGGATAAGCACTGCTGACCTGAGGCTGTTATCTCCGACAACATCAGAGCAAACGCTTCTTCTCTAATGCTAATTCACAATGGCTTAGCAAGCACAGCTGAATAAATCTATTTAGGGCCAAGCCAGTATGATGTGAAAGAGACTTGGGAGAGATTACATACCCCAACACAACAAAGTTAAGACATGACCACAAATCTGTCTGGTAAATGAGTTCTAGAAGCCGTCATATTTCTGTTCCCTTGTGTCAGGGCTAATAGAGGTGTGCGTTTATGGCTTAATTTCCACATTTTATCACACACTAATAACCACTGTTATGGCTCAGACACGTTTTAATTGTTTTTTCGGTATGTCGGGGTGTTCAAACAATTAGCGTTAATAAATGCGCCAAATAATTGGTATCACATACAACTAATTACAGCCGGGAACAGTCTTCGCCTGTCGGTTCCTTGCGATTGCACATGAAGGGACCGTATTAGTTGACTGTATTCCTTTCCGCCCTGACAAAAAGAAGGGGGTAGCATAGTGCTTTAAGGGGGGAGTGAAGGGCTGAAGTATTCTCTTTTGCTCTTTGTTGTCAAAAGAAGCTAAAGTCACTTCAATAGCCACTTAATCCAATCCTTCACGCTCACAATTGCCCTCAAGAACCAAGCAAGCATATTCTCGACTGAGATGATGCAGCTATACCAGGCAATTAAAAGCAATTCAGGTAGTTATGGCTGCGAGCACTTTGCGGGCCTAAGTACACAGAGTCTCGGCAGGGATTCGCAATACTATAGTGTTCGGACTTGGTCAGTGGCACTAGCTCAACAAGGGGAAGGAGGAGGAGGAAATATGCAAAACCACTCTCAATGCAGACAGAGAGAGAGGGGAGGAACTTGCTATTACTCAAGACCCCCAAACCTTACAGTGCCCGGATTGGCAATAAAGAATACAAACAGCGAAATTGGATAGAACAATCGCAGAGGAGGTTGAGGGCATTATGCATGTACGTGTGTAGGGGGTTGGCGAAGAAATGGGTACGGCAAAAGGGGGAGGGAGGACCCAAATTAAATCTTCTACATTCAATGCATACTGCTGCAGGGTGAAAATGTTAAAAAGCCATTTTAAGTGAGCACTTGAAAAAGAGATAAATTATCTTGTAAGTAGGAGGCTTACAAAATGATGGCACTCGTAATTAAAGAATAGATTTCATAAAGGAGCAGAAAAAAAATGTAAAAACCTCCATGGGGAAGAGAGGGGTTTCCTTGATGGATCTTTATCAGAGAGAGAAAGAGAGCGGGAGCAGATCGCTTGACGGAGGTACAAGGGGTCTAATAGAGAAACGCCATTCAGCGCTGCTCTCCCTCTATGCCTTTTTAAACACAGTAGGGGTTTCACTTTGCTGCAACCTAGCTGCCACGGGGAAAGAGAGGAGTTTGCTTTGTTTAGTTGTTACTCTCTCTTTTATGTTTGAAGGAGATAGAGGAGGGAAAGACAAGTCGGTAAATTCAGGAAAGGTTTTTTGGTGTTCTCCGAGGGTGGCGCTTTGAAAACCAAGCGGCTGGCCTCTCACGCGAGAGAGCGTGATGATGTGTGTGCAGCAGGGGAGGACGCTGGCTGTGTGTTCATGTGCTGTAGACACTCACACGCCCATGTCATGGTCATATTAATACATGCATAACCATCAGGCTTCTAATAAAAGATTTCATACTAGCTGCATTCTTCTTACAGTATATCTATCAATGTTAAAGGAATAGTGCACCCAAAAATAAAGTCGGTTACACTTTATTTTAAGGTGTCCTTGTTACAGTACAATTATACATTTAAGTACGGAGTAATATTAATTAACTACATGTACTCATATGTTTAGGGTTAGGATTACTTGCATGTAATTATACATAACTTATTGTTATTATAATATAATAATAAGTACATGTAACAAGGACACCTTAAAATAAAAAAGTCTGCCATCATTTACGCACACTAAAGTAATTCCAAACCTGTATGACTGACTTTCTTCTGTGAAACGCAAAAGAAGATGGTTTTTAAAAATGTGGTATTGTTTATCCATACGATGAAATTAAATGGGAATATTTTTCCTAATATTCTGTTTTGCATAAGAAATACATCATACAGGTTTGGAATGACATGTGACATTTTGCATGAACTATTTCTTTATGGATTGTAATTTGAAAAAACTAAACTAAACTAATTTCTAGAAAATTTGGTTCTGTAATCTGTCTTGCAAAAAATATATAAATTCTGGTGGCAAAAATTAAGATAAAAATCTAAAAGTTCTTGTTTTGGGATTTGGAGATGATTTCCCATGTTATTATTATTATTATGTTTTTTGGAAATGGAAAGTAATGGGTTTATAATATATAAACTGGGTAATAGACATAGAAAACCCTATTTAAATTAGTTAGGTCAGTGAAGTCCACTTAGCACATTTCAGATCCATTTCATTTTAAGGGGTCTTTATTCAACACAGAAAATTATAATTCATTCTGACTTAGGAATTTAATTCTCAGGTGGAGGAACTGATTGACAGAGACCAACCAAAGGAAAAGAAATATAAATGTCTGCATTATTCGAATTGTGGTTCAGAGTATCTGTGTGAATAAGAACCTATCACACAAAGAAATTATATCTTGTCTTTTCTTTAAATAAAATGATTGAAACTAAAAAAATTTCCACATGGTTTATAATCCAGTGTACTGATGCTATATAATAGCAATGCAAACACTGCGGATGTAATTAGTATTAGCTTATGCAGTAGTTTGCAATGTTGGCTTACTTAGCCATGAAAGTCATAAAACTTTGTGGCATACCACTCTCACATTATAAACCAACCGGAATCCTGTTTAACAATGGCTAATGAGATTTTTATACCAACTTTCAACATACTAATTCATTCACGAAAGTCACTGCAGGAAAATGAGCTTATCTCCCAGTGATTTATTTGATTACATGATTTGCCCACTTCTCATTTGGATCCACACTTAGCTAAGAAAACCTTGAAATTAATACGCGCAAGAGTAACTCAAGTGGCCAATATTAAGTGTACAATAATTCACATAAAAAGCAACACAGACCATGGGCAATAAAAACAAGAAGCAATAAATGTTATTACGGCACTACGGCAGCTCTGGAACCATTTGGAGAGGGCTGGCCTTCCCAGCCAGATCCGTTCAGAGCTTCCGAGATACGCAATCTGGACCGTTTTATTGTTACATCTGTCCAGCATTTTTCCCTGTCATTAAAGTATGATATACATTTTATAAGTTCAGCAATCCCTGATGTAGACAACATTTCTGCAGTCCTCACTCTTCTGGACTTGAAAGGCTAAGATAACAGGGTGGTTAGCTTAGCAGTTAGTGGATTTACTGGTGAGAGTTCTGAGGTTTTCTGCTCTTTGCTGCTTTTATATGCTTCTAGACAGGCCTGGTCCTCATTAAATGTAAGTCTGGCTTCCCTATATAAGAGGACCAAGAGAGAACACCAAAACCTCTGGTGGTTTCGTTGGACATCGATTCTGCTCAGCTGTAGCTCCATTACTGTCCTACCAAACTGCACTGTTGCATTTAAAAAAGAAATGTTGATCATTAGCATATCTCAGATGTTCTTATTTAATCTCAGATGTTCCTTTTCCTCTTCTAAACTTGAGATTAGACCCCAAGTAGGAGGTCTGAGAATGTATGGGGTCGTATACCATCACTTTCAAAATGCCAACTTACCAGGAGACATGATGTGAAGATTTACTGCACGACTTTAACGTTGACATAAGTAGCTATTATATTTTTTCCTAATGATACTGTAAGCTAGCCACACAAACTAAGAATGCACTCGTTTAACCGCCCACTGTGTTCACTCTGGCTAAAAACATGTTGGTGACATTTTAAATAATAAGTGCACCAGTCCTATGATGCAACTTGCATCTGCATCTTATGATAAAACAAAAAGACCAGCATTTCATCTTAACTTGCGCTGACAAAACAACCAATAGGCCAAATCTTCTTCAAAACCCCATTTTAAAGGGGCTGTGAAATCAAATGATGGCAACAAAATAAAATAGCCTTTTAGACAACGCTGTAAAAAAAACCCCCAAAAAACATAAGTCATCTCCAGACAAAATAAACAAAGATTTCTCTTCTGTTTTGTCTGTTTCCTACAGAATCGAATTTCAGCCTTTGAACCCCTGTGTTTCATGTATTCATAAACAGCCCTGGACACGGCACCATGGATAAATATGTTGTCCAATTTAACCCCCCTTCCCCATCTCATATAAGCACTGTCAACCGCAGCTCTTTCAATATGCAGATTTCACAATTATTTCCAGCGTCTGGCAGCAACAGCAGTAGCTGTGTCTAAAATGCACAAAATTAAAGATTTGTGTTTCTACTCTGCGATAATCAGCATCTTTTTAATATGCAAACTATTTCCAGGAACTGTCGTGTTTGGGCTTTTAAATTAAATTTAGGAATGGGGTGGGAGGGAGTGGATGAAACAGAAGGTTAAAAAAAAAAACAAACAACAAAAACAAATCAATGCCGTGATGCATAAACATGAAATAAGTTCGGAAGACGGTGGAGAAATAAACGGTCAAGGAGTCATCAATATTTATCCCATTTCCAGGCCTTGTCTTGCCCTCCCACCTCCTCCTGGCACCAGGCTAAAACAATCCCAATAAAAGCTGCTTCTCAGCATGGGATCAGCCTTGTTTTCCAGTCAGAAGGCACAAGGTGCCGGTGAGAAAATATGTGGCCAAATTAACTGTGGGGCACTGACGATAGTCAGAGAGGCAAAGTGAAACTTTCTTCTCTCTTTTGGGACCTTATCTCCCTCCTTCCCTCCCGTTCCAATCCCTCTCTGGGATGACAGACACATCTGATCCTCTCGTAACAGGATCAGCTGGTGGCTGGTGACCCTGGCAACAGTATCCCAGAAGTTGCATGTTCTCTGCTCCTCCATCGTTCCCCTTGCCGCTGCCTCATTAGAGTGGATTTTACGCCCTAATCTGCACAATGAGGGTGAAGTCATAGCAGTTATGTGCGCTGGCCTACGCGTCTACCTGTAATCCTTGTGGAAAAGGGTTGCTCGCTCTCTCTCTTTCGCAAAGCTGCACACACACAATGGCTGACAAACCGCAAACTCTAAGCTCTAATTCTTCTCCACACAAAAGCTCAGACTACAGACGGCTCAGCTGTCAAGCATCAGAGTGTTTTTGTTTCCTGGACCAAAGACTCATGACTGCCTGTCTTCAGCGCGAGGAACGTCTATATCCAATTCATCACACCAAAGCAAAATAATAACGGCGACCTGTTGTCGAAAGTTACCCGGTCCCGAAAGAACTTCTGCAGATGTGTGCGCTAATAGCAATCATAAAAAAACTAAAGTTTCAATTCGCACCAATGCGAGAAACCGACCGTTCCATTCGATTGTTGTCCACAGCGGGAACGACACTGAAAATTTTCCCATTAATTTTTCTTTAGAAATAATTGAGAAGGGTCCATCAAAAGGAGGGAGCAAGCGATGGGTGTGGGGAGGGCAACGGGGTTAGCTTTTAACTTAGCATTTTTATTGACTCCGGGAAAACAAAATAAGGGATCCTACTAAGAGTGTGCACTCGGCAATAGCCATTCAGGCCTTTGGAGCTCCATTGTAGCACTTTGAAGGGTTTGAAAGGAAACCCCACTGGTGAAAATCCAGTGGAACATCTCCACAACAGAGCACAACTGTTCCCTTCGGCTTGAATGGGAGGGACATAAAAGGGGAGATGGACTTCTGAGGTACAGACAGAAACAAAGGCAACAAAAGTGCTGATCATGAGGGAAAGACACAACTCGTTGCGGCAGAGGGGCATGGAGAAAAGGAGCCTTAGACAATGGCACTCACGGCCAAGTGACACACTGAAGAACCGAAAAATCTACACAAGAAGTGCTTCCCTCCCCACTTCACAAAAAACCCACAAGGAACTGCTGGACGGCTGAGGGGCCAGATTGTCCCAGAGGGGAAAAGGACGAGCGAGAGAAACAACGCCGGACTGACAGCAAACTATAGCCAGAAAAGTGAAGAAAACAGCAACAGTCAGAGAATCTGACAGGAGGATATGCAAAAAGATAGGGGGCTTGTTTTACTTAGGGAAAGACGGGAATATTCAGGAAGACAGAGACAGAATAAGAGGGAGGAAGTCGCTCCTGTCTCTCAAGGCACTTTAAAAGGTGAAGCTCAATCTCTGATGCATTCCCACAGTGCGAGCTCTGCCACAGCGCCACTATTCCTGACGCGCCACTCTGTTCTTTTCCAGGACTTTTGAAGTGCCTCTTTGTGCATCAACACAATTAGCTTTTAACCCCCCCGAGAAACATTCATCCCCACCCACTCGCCTATTCAACATGTGGACGACTCTTAAAGAGCTGATCGCCTTCATCTTGTCCTGATAAAAAGGCCCTCGTGACTCCGCACATAAATAAATAAGTCTCATCTATAATTATCATGCCCTCCACTAACATTTCCCCTGCTTATTCCCGACACTTTGTTGGAACAGAAAAGATTCTTTTACCAGAACCAGCGTGCGTTGTCCATTTTAATGGGTGGCAGGGCTTCATTTACAGTTAAATCGTGTCACCTCCAAGACTGAGAGCATCTGAACACAAGCCGGCGAGGAGGAGAGGGGGGAGTGATTTGTTTGACATGTTTTTATAAAATCTCTCCAAACGATGGCCGCCTCCCCTTCGCACCGGGTCATTTGCATGCTCTAACACACAGCCCCAGCCTGAAAGATTAATGCTGATATGCATACAGAAAGAACTAATTTTGAGATATGCATAACGTGGTTTGAAATGTTCTGCACGTGCCTGTCCTTAGAACTTGTGATATGCAAATAAATCTACTTTATTTCAAACTTGTTAAGAAAAACAGAGTGATAGTTTACCTAAAAATGAACATTCTGTCATTATTTACTCACCCTCACGTCAGTCAAAAAATCTGTATGACTGACTTCTGTGGAACACAAAAAGATGATATGTTGAAATATGTCCTGGTCTTTTAATATGAAATGAGAGGCCCAAACCAGAAAAGCCAAAGGGATGTTTTCCTGCCAGTTTTATCATCTAATCACTGAGAAAAGCACTAGACTGCAACAAGCTGTTTAATACTTGTTTAATAGAGTTTTGTTCAAAACCTACCACCCTAATAGTAAGCCTTGCCTTAGCAAGCATCAGTAACTAGAGAATTAATCAAACTGTCAATTACGCTTACAGCAAAAAAATCACAGAGCGGAAAAATCTAAATAAGATCTACCATTTCCCCCGGCTGTTGATGACAGACAGCATCCCACCTTGCACATTCCCAGTCAAAAGGTCCCGGCGATCGAGGCGTGTACTGCCCCACGCAACCAAGAGGAGCCTACATTTAACCCACGACTCTTTCTTTTCCTTTCACTTTAGCTGATTAATGGATCAACGCTGTAATTGATTAGTGGCAAGGTGTGAATTTAACCAGAGTTCAGCAGCAATAATGGTCTCTTGACAATAGCAGTCGGCATAAAATGTAAAATGATAGCCTGCAGCCTGATGGCCATCAAAGGAGAGAGCCCACATAAAGAGGCCGGCTATTCTCTGGAGCGCTGAATTTCTTTGGGCTCTTTTCTCTTGGTAATGCTGTCAGTTTAACTGACAGGAACCATTATGGACGGTGCTTGTCAGCTCACCTTCATAAAACAAGCTGTAAAACAGCAAATAACAGGCTTATATGGCTTCATTATCTGAGGCACTCTAAATCACAGTGGAGGCGCTGGATTCTCGTGTGTGTGGGTGCGTGTACCATCCCTTCAGTTCAACCCTCAACTGAGAGGGCAGACAGGGCGTTTTCAGAGAGTAAAAAGAGGGAGAGAGAAGTTGAGTGGGTCAGTCTCTTCTCAAAGCGCTAATAAACCTTGTCCTTTTCATCAGCTACAACGGTGAGAGAAGCCCCTCGCCATGTTCACCAATCATTATCCAACACTTTATTAATTAGTCCACATCCACTCGCCTATAGTTCCAAACTGATGTGATCAGGGGCATCCAATGTTAAGATAAAATGTCCTCACAGTGGGACGCAACTTAAGTGGAGAGGAAAAAAACGAGGAGGGAGAGAGATCGCGAGACAAAGAGAGCGAGAGAGAAAACATTGTGTTAATAAAAGTACTGTCCCAGTGAAATTATTTAAGAGGTAAAGCGACAGAACGGGGTGGTCGAGGCACAGATGGAGACTGCATCTGGGAGTAGAAACCTTTTGCCACTGCAGCACGCTTGACGAGCAATCGGTTTATTTATTTCATGCAAATAGGAAAAATGACATTAATTAATGGGTAGCATTAACAATATCAATATTTTATTATAATTTGAATAGCATGATTATACTTTCCTTCAGTTCGTTTTTCTGTTGGGGATTCCTGAAAATCTCTTGTGAAGTAATTTAGGGCGGTATTGAAAATGTGTTTTGATAAACATGGATCTGGTGTTAAGCAGTTTTTTTAGTAGTACAGCTTTGATTGATTCATTAATTGACTGAATTATTCTCTTTTTGAATTAATTCATTCTTTCTTGAATATTCATTCATTCTTCCTTCCTTCCTTCATTTAGTTATTTAATTTATTTCTTGATTCATTCATTAGCCCTAAAATAGAACATATATTAAAACAAAATGATTAGTTTTAGAATAATACTCTGGATTACGATGAATGCAAATAAACTGAGAAAATAATTGGATGGGGTGAGCCAAATATTAGTAATTCTATTTCACTGACCCGAGACGTACAAGTGTAGTAATTGTTTGGCAAACAGTGTGATTTGAGCCATTGGTTTAAATTGTTCTAGACACAGCAGTGAGTGGAGGACAGAGAAAGAGAGAGGAGGAACAAGAGATCAGTGTGCCTGTCTCTTTAAACACGGGGAGGGCTAGAGAGAGACTGTCACAGGTTGAGAGGGCTGACTGATTAGCGTTTGTTTTAAACAGCAGTGCTAAGATTGACGAGTCGCTGCCAGAAGCTCTGCATGCCTGACACTCTCTTTTCTCACTCCCACACACTCAAATGAACTACAAAAGACATAAGATGACATACATGACTTAGATTACCAAAAATGGCTTATAAAAGTGACATTTTTACATTTTCTTCAGAAAATGAGAGCGCAAGACTCGCCATCATGATGCTAAGCCATTGTTGATGGTTGACAGAGTGTTTCTATGTTTTTGCTTGAGATGCTTATTAGGTTGTTTTAAGATTGTTAGATGATTATTTCCTGGTCCAAATAAACAATCACACCCTTGGTGTGTTCGAAATTGCAAACTACATTTGTGGGTACAACAGTTGAATTTGAGCTTACTTCACAACTATTAGAAAAGCACATTGCATTTAATATGATTATGGGCAGTATGAATGAAATTCGGATGCACTACATCCGCCATGTTTTTACTGTCATGTGCCCGATCAACGTCAATGCTGTTCACAAATCCTCTCCCGTGGCCTCATGGGATAGTAAAGTGTCCATAAAATGCACACTTCAGAATCTCAGCGGATGTAGTAGGTAATCTAGATACTTTTCGCCTACTCTTTTTCGAATACTATGAATTTTTTCAGCATTCTACTAGCAGTGTTCAATCTCAGACATAGCTTCTGTCATATCTATGATATTCCAGACTCTAGATATAACTTGGTTCCCTCCTTCAATGAAAGTCTTATTTTCATAACTTATGCAACAAAATTCTGGCAACCAATATTCAGCCAATATAAAAAATAAAAATAAATTAGCCCATAAACGATGCTACACTGTAAATCACAGTGACCAAAACACTTGTAAATGTGTAAAAATGTAAAATGTGTAAATATGCAAATTTTGTAAGGCAAACACATTGAGAGGCGGCTCACCGCTGAAGAACTTTACTATGACTGGTTAAATTTATCACCTAAGAATATGATTTCATTTTCGGTAAAAAATCATTTAGATGCATCACCCATTTTTACTCATTTTATGGTTTACCAAGCTGAGTCCAAGTCCAATAACTTAGTAATAGAACACTTCATCTCAATAAGTGTCCTCAGCACAAAAGCTTCAAGAAAAGTTACACTCATAACTGTCCATTCACTAATCCAGAATACATTATGAATATGCAGGTGTGTGCATTTAAGCATGCAACACGCACCCACACACTCTTGCATGCACCCACACACACACAGGTGGCTAAACAAATCTAACCTATATGCCATGTCAAAGGAAGCAACACACACACACACACACACACAAACAAACAGACTCTCACACACTCACTCAGCCCCAAACAGGCGTTGCTTTGTCATACCTCTACTCTCGACAGGCCCTGCCGTCTCCACGCCATGCTCAACTCTTCTGGCTGCACTCCAAAGCACCTCAAACGCATGCCTCGCTCAGTCCCTCCGCCATATGGACAGATCTGAGCCCTTTGTAGTCATCTCTCTATGGAGGGCCTACCTGACTAAAGCCCAGCGGACTGCGACCTGCAGGGATGAGCACGCCGGCGCCAGAGATTGGCTCTTAAACATGGCGTAACACTTGCCATCTGACTGCCATAACAATCTGCACTCTTCACACACACATACAGTGCCGTGAAAAGGTTTTTTGCCCCTTCCTGTTTTTTGTTTTGTTTGGTTTTTTTTTTTTGCATATTTGTCACACTTAAAAGATTCAGATCATCAAACTAATTTATTATTACACAAAGATAATGCAAGTAAATACAAAATGCAGTTTTTAAATGATGATTTCATTTATTAAGAGAAAAAAGCTGTCCAAACCTACCTGGCACTACGTGAAAAATTAATTGCCCCCAAAAGAACTGTGATTAACCACATTATTTTAGAGTTACATTTCACTAGCCAAACCCAGGCCTGATTACTGCCAGACCTGTTGAATCAAGAAATCACTTAAATAGAACCTGTCTGACAAAGTGAAGCATGTTTAAAGAGCAACACATCATGCCACGAGCTAAAGAAATTCAAGAACAGATGAGAAACAAAATAGTTGACATGTATCAGTCTGGAAAGGGTTATAAAGCCATGTCTAAGGCTTTGGGACTCAAGCGAACTACGGTCAGAGCCATTACCCACAAATGGAGAAAACTTGGAACAGTGGCGAACCTTCCCAGGAGTGGCTGACCTACCAAAATTACTCCAAGAGCTCAACGACGACTCATCCAGGAGGTCATAAAAGAACCCAGAACAACTTCTAAAGAACTGCAGGCCTCACTCGCCTCAATTAAGGTCAGTGTTCATGATTCAACAATAAGAAAGAGACTGGGCAAAAACAGCATCCATGGGAGAAAAGTACACAAAGGCTCGTCTCACATTTGCCAAAAAATATCTTGATTATCCCTAAGACTTTTGGGCAAATATTTTATGGACTGATGAGACAAAAGTTGAACTTTTTGAAAGGTGTGTGTCCCGTTATATCTGGCATAAAACCAACACAGGATTTCATAAAAAGAACATCATACCAACAGTCAAACATGGTGGTGGTAGTGTGATGGTCTGAGGCTGCTTTGAAGCTTCAGGACCTGGATGACTTGCCATAATTGATGGAACCATGAATTCTGCACTCTATCAGAAAATCCTGAAGGAGAATGTCCTGCCATCTGTTCGTGACCTCAAGCTCAAGCGCACTTGGGTTATGCAGCAGGACAATGATCCCATACACACCAGCAAGTCCACCTCTGAATGGCTCAAGAAAAACAAAATTAAGGTTTTGGAGTGGCCAAGTCAAAGTCCGGGCTTAAATCCAATTGAGATGCTGTGGCATGACCTTAAACAGTCCATTCATGCTCGAAAACTCTCCAATGTGGCTGAAATAAAACAATTCTGCAAAGAAGAGTGGGCCAAAATTCCTCTACAGCGATGTGAAAGACTCATTGCCAGTTATAGCAAACGCTTGATTGCAGTTGTTGCGGCAAAGGGTGGCACAACCAGTTATTAGATTTAGGGGGCAATTACTTTTTCACGTAGGGCCAGGCAGGTTTGGACAGCTTTTTTCCCTTAATAAATGAAATCATTATTTCAAAACTGCATTTTGTATTTACTCGGGTTATCTGTGTGTAATATTAAAATTTGTTTGATGATCTGAATCTTTTAAGTGTGACAAATATGCAAATAAATAAATAAAACAGGAAGGGGGCAAAAACCTTTTCATGGCACTGTATATACACCAGACAGACATATGAAAGAAACTATTTCTATTGCAGAAGTCATATTCTTTTTTTTCCAATTTTTCAACATATTTGTTTAAATTGAATATATTTTGAAACAAATGTTACTGAATATGTGTTACAGAATGGTGCCATGAAAGCGCTGACTATTTTCATAATATATAATTTTTTTTATTAATTATTTACTTCTCAATTTTCTTTGGTAGAATACATAAGAAGATATTTTAAAGAATGTTCAAGCTGCTTTTTTCCATAAAAGGAAACATATAGAATCTACAGGCTAAGCACCAAAAAGGACAAAAAGCTCCATAAAAGTACCACAAATGTAGCCAATGCAACTCATGCACCAGAAGATTCCATGTCCTCTACTAGTTTTATGTGAGAAAAACCTGAAATTATGATTCACTATACATGCATACATATTTAAACTTGCCATAATGGTTATCAAGGGCATTAAACCTTGATGTGGCATAAAATTTAAACCATTCCTCACATAAACTTATCGTATGGCTTAAAAAGATTTAGAATACAGTACACAAGTTTTGAGTTCACCGAAAGGACAAGAGCAGAGTAAATATTATTTCTATATTTTCTATATTTGTTCCACGAAAGTTAGAAAGTCATACAGTTTTGGAAGGACATGAAGGTGAGTAAATGATGATAATTTTTATTTTTGAGAGACTATTGCTTTAACTCTTACATTAAGACGTCAGGATGCTTACGCAATGACTGCGGGGCACAGCCCATAGCAGCATGTGTGTGTGTGTGTGTGTGTGTGTGTAGGGGAAAGATGGATGGTCTAGCTGCACCACAGGTGGCTGAGGCCCAGCGCAGGGAGGATACGGGTCAGAAAGACTCTGTCTCCAGCTTTGTGGATATGAAGGCAGCCCATGTGTCTCTTTGAAGACACAGAACACAGAACAAATAGTGAAAATTCATAGACAGAAAGACCCAGGTAAGATCTTCCCATACCACCCATCTGTCCAGTAGACTGGAGCTGCTATGATGGGCAGTTGCGTTTTGTACTTACTCAGAGTCCCAGACCAAACAAATAGCGCTGGAATGACTCTGAATTCAGTTAATTTCTGCATAATAATATGTTCCAAGATGGAAAATATAGATTTTTATTGAACATTATAATAATTGACATATATTCTTCCCTACAGTATATTCAAGCAATTAATGAGTATTATTACACATTTAATGTGAGGCATGCTTCAAAGTGAATTTAAAAAAAAAATCCATATGTTCCATAATTGTTTTAATAAATGGTGAACAAATTAGGATATATAAATTTGTTTATGCAAATTCAAATGTAAATAATGCCTTTTGAATTAGAGTTAGCTGTTAATGGCTATAATTACTCACTTCATCCACAGAAATCACAATTTTTTTTTTTTTTCAGGTATAAGTATCAGATTCAATATTGGCCTATTTAAAAAGTACTGGATCTAAAATAAAATAAGTGGAATTAGCCACCCCTACTATAGAACTGTTTACACTGCTGCAAATCTATTTAATCCCAAACGCTTCCTCTAAAGCTGCCCAACACAAACCTGATTAGTTTACCTCGCCCTCAAGTGGTAAAACCTGGCACTGCATGCGTTTCTGCAGCATCTTCGTGTGTGCTTTGAAAACTTGGGAAATCATGACTGATTTTGGTTAGGCTGATCTACCAAGAGTGACTGACAAATTAAAAAAGAAATTATATGTGTTTATGTAAAGGAAAAGGAGACACATTTCCCAGGGCACAAATTACCCTGATAAACTCACACATGCTTCAGTTGGTGGTTAGGCACGGAACAAATGAGAGGTGCCTCTTTCACGGGTGTCCCCCTCTCCTCTAATACACCCTGAACCCAGAAAAGACACAGAAACGGGCACCACCATTACTTAACAAAGAGACACTGACACTCGTGCTGACCCTGGGTCAGTGAAACCTGTCATGAACCGTGTGCATTTACAGCACTATTAGACATTTAAGCAGGATTCAGACTCTCTCAGGCATGAATGTTTCCACCAGACCTGCACTAATAGCATCTAAACAGCTAATATCAACAGGACGGCCATTCAAATGCCGCACGCATGACTGACGTTTAGCTAGAGCGCTGTATCTAGCCAGATACCGGCGCAAATGTGTAAGTGCTACCAGTGACGCGTCTTAAAATCATTGGATGAAATGGGGGAAAAAAAAAATGTCTTCCTTTCTAGTTCATAATAAAATGTGGTTCTTAGAACGTTCATACAAAAATACGTAAATAAACAAAAATCTGTTTTTGAGGCTGTTGTGGTCCGTGCGTGTATGCGTGTGTGACCCAGAAGCCTATGTGACTGAACACCCCCCTACTGCCCCCTCCCTTCAGCCCAGGCCAGATCCTTTAATTAATACTGGCTTAGACCTGATTGCTTCTGACACTACAGGGAGTTTCCTGAAGCCCAACCTACTTCTGCTCCACAACACAGTGACCAAATCCACCGAGGCCGCCCACCTCCACTCACACACAAGACCTTGTGAGGACAGTAATTAAAATCCAACCATATTCTAGTTAAGAATTCACTCAAATAACAGGCTTTGGTCCTTGTGGTCCATCTCAAGCAGCCAAAATAACGAGGTTCTGCTGTTAGGCTCTTAACGATGCTCGGCTCGTTCTGAACTAGTGTTACCCAACAATCAAATAAAAAAAACTCCACAGATCAGACAAGTGGGCCTGAACTGTGGTCAATGGTGATAATGCACAGCTGAAAACTGCATTTCCTCTATCATTTAATTATCTGGCTTCCTGTAAAAACCACCTAAACACTTACAGTAGGAGAAGCAAATTCAGATAACCAACATTTATCGCTGCCACATTTTCACCCAGCACAGAGCAGAAGGAGGAATGGAGCACGTAAGTTCCAAAACCACGATATAGCGCCCAACGTGGGGTTAGGAATCATGCCCCGTTGTAAATCGCTCAGACAGATCTGCACGGTATGCTACAGCAGACGGTTCCGGGAACATTCATTATGAGCATTGTAACTTCTCAAAACCGAGGGCTTATTTAAATGCATTTACGATACAAAATTTCAGCTCAAAATGCTAAACAGACATGCTGCTGTGCGTTTCTCGAAAAGTAAATACCGCGTTTCGTTTAATTAGCGTGACAGTGGAAACATGACTGAAGGCTACGGCTATAATCCAACATTCCAAACCACTGAATACAGTATTAACATACAGAATCTAATGGAATCTGGAATACAAATGCAGAGCGGAGGGCAGCAGGGAATAAAAAAAAAAAGAACGAACGTGGAAAGGCAGAGTGGAGGTGGGAGGGTGGAAAGGGCAGTGTGTTTGTTTTCTTGCCTCTGGCTAATGAATTTACTAAACTGCCAGGTGGATGCAAATGGCAGAGCAGGCGCCTCGACTCCGCAGACAGCAAACTTCACAGCATCTGTAGAAACGCCACAGTAAATCCAGAAGGCCTACATCAGTGTGTAAGCAAAGGGGGCAGGGGGGATAAACAACCCTTCATCCTAAGGAGAAAGGCATACAGTTAAACAACTCTTTTAAAGAGATGGTCAACAGATTAGCGCTAACACCAAACAGCTAAGTGGAGTGCCACAGATTGTCTCACTAAATGACAGTTCATCTTTTTCATTCAATGTCACCAACTCCATTCATACAAAAATGATATCTCTCCTTAAAGATCCTAAATGTAGTTTGCTACTTTTTGTTAATAGTTTGTAGCTTCACTAACAAGCCTTTCCGAAGAGTGACTCAACTCTAGCTTTAAAAAGCTTGATGGCGTCTTATGTCAACAATGTCAAACAATGGACAATGCATTTATTACACTATTTATTCATCTTTGGTAATGTTAGTTAATGAAAATACAGTTGTTCATTGTTAGTTCACAGTGCATTAATGTTAACAAACACAAATTGTGATGTTAATAATGCATTAGTAAATTAGCATTAAGATTAATAAATGCTGTAGAAGTATTGTTCATTCTTACTTCATGTTTATTAATAAACCTTATTGTAAAGTGTTAACATGTCATCTGTGTATCTATGAGAAACAGCTACTTGTTGGGATTCATTGTTAGTGGATTTCAAAAACAGTTGCTGCAGGAAAAAAAAGTGTATATAAATATAAATTAGTAACTGATACTTTTAGTTTAATTAGTTATCCCTTGTTCCTAGCAGTCAGTTCATTCGCTGATAAGCTCAGCAAAATTAATTCTCACATCTCGCTGAATAAAATCTGGATAATCATTATGATGAAGGGAGGGAGGGTGGGAGGTGGTGGTGGAAAGGGAGGAATGGAAGCTATTGTGCTTGGCCATGGGCCGCATCCAACCACCACCCTTCCTTCCCCGCTCCACCTGGACAACATTTCTGCCACCTGATACACATCAATACGGAAAATACATGTCACGCATTTAGAGCAGGTACATGAGCTGAGAAAGCACGGTGTCTTGGGATGAGAACGGAGTTTATAAATTAGTATTGGCAGGGGTGATTTTGCAAAGCCCAGAGCATCTTTTACTTGAACTGGAGTCTAGATTTTTCACCTCCAGCTGACATAACCGCTGACAGCACGGCTCCTGACTCAGAGGAAATTATTTGAAAAGGTTCCATGTGATATTTCAGAAGCTTTCCTGTACAGGCGGCACATCGGTGTGCTAATGATGGAAACTTCAGCAGACTTGACACCGAGGTCAGGCAGGATGGCACCAAACACACGCTATTTTGTTTGGATAATGTTGGCATTTTCAAAACAGCTCGCCTGAGCATGGCGTCAATTGATAACATTTATCTTCTTGTTTGTGCTTTGACAGGACTCCAAAAATAGACACAACTGCATCACCCCGCACATTACATGCACAAATCAAACTTAAAGTATTCACTGCCAGAGTTAGAGTCCGATTATAACTGAGCCCTTACTACTGAGCGACTCTAATGAAGTCCGTGTGCGCCTCCTTAACCCGAGTTAAAGGAGGAGTAGCGAACTGGTTTCAATTTAGACTTGTAAGGGACAGAAGCTTTCCAAAATCCCAGGCCTCATGACTTCCTTCCGTGGATGTAGAGGAATGCTGTCTGGCTTTATGCACTGCTGTAGGACTACAATAAAGCTAGAGGAAAGGAGCGCGCTTTTACCCCTTCTATGCCCCACTTTACCTTAATCTGTGAGAGCTACATAAGCCTGGGAAAAATCTAACCAGGCACTGAGCAGAGTTAAACCCCCAAAAAATTTAATTAATAAAAATAAACAAATACATTAAATAAATTATAATCTTTTTTTATTTTCCCACCAGACAAATCTCTTGATAATGATAACGGTTTAATAATAATTCATAATAAATGGGTAAAAAACCTTTTTCAATTCTAATCTCAAAGTGCAACCCAACTAAAATCAATCAAGGAAAAAAAAAAAAAAAAATACAACTATTAATAAAATAAAAGAATTAAAATACAAACACATCTTAACAGAAAAAGTTGCACGCTACAGTCAAATTAACATAAACTAAAAAGTGACTTGCCTATGAACTGAAATGAAAAACGCAAAATGTAAAAATTTTGCTTAAAGCAAGCTCGCCTGTATCAAACACACAGTGGTTAAAGCAGTCGAACAAGAAGTCCCTTTTCTGACCACGGCTGTATCCTGTATTTTCCAATTATCACCTTTTAAAGGCCAGCTGGGTGCATTCCAAACCATCAGGGGGCAATTCCATTTGCATTGCTCTGAGACAAAGTCATGCTCAAGTACGCTCGTAGTAAAGTTCATTACGAGTGGAGAGACACCATCATTGCTTTCATTATTTTGGGAACAGGTTTCCTCATTTTCTGATCCCGGCCCACGTTATTGATCCAATCTTTCGCGCTCTCTCAGCTATGACACCAATCAGAATCTGCACAAAATCAGAGCGCACAACGCGAGCCACAGGGAAATACACTTCATTATAGAGGAGAAAATTGTCAGTAAGGATAAACTGGGCAGTTTGTTTTTATCTCCATGTTAGTTTTTCCTCTGCCCTTTAGTCTTTATTATCTCCATAATAGCCTGTCTGGTCTGTATCAGCGATTATATTTGTATTTTGTACATTCAAACAGCTTTTCTACCAGAGAGTCTTTTACTCTGAGTCATCAGTGCTATGCTACATTTGGCCCGACAGCATTGTGGGTATTTTCACAGCTTATAGTGCTGTGCCTGCGCATATGGTGTTAAAGACATTGGGATGGGAGTGAAGCAGGGAAAGAAAAGTCAACAGGGACACAAAAACAGCATCATGATGACTCTAGGTCGACATAATGGCAGATCAAACATGGTGTAACAAGAAAAAGATGCGAACAATGGGCACCCCTTCTCACTGGTGGAGATATATCTAAATCAGTAAGCTACTGTGTGAATGGAGGTGGGAGAATGGGGGGGGACGAAGTACAAAGGCCCGCGTTGAGCTTTCGCAGTGTCGTGGCCCCTGATCTCTCCAGACAGAGCAAAGGGGGCGAGGTGTGAAGGAGGAGAGAGACGAGGGCCTCTTGGGACACGCACCCACCTCCACACCAGCAGCCCCTTAATGTGCTGTGTCTAATGCGCCTATTTAGGTTTTGGGGTGCAACAGTGCACAGACTCAGGTTTTTGGGCGGCCTCGGGGCGAGGAGCATGGCTATCACCTATCCCAACAGCTGGGGCCCAGGAGGGTAAACAAAGGCCTGTAGGAAGTAGCGCATGGCTGCGGCTGGGTCTAAAAGGCATGGCGATGTGTCTGAGAGATGTTTACCATGGTCTGGCTATCCAACACCCTGGAAAACAGTCACAAAACCTCCCAAAAGGAAAACCAAAAATTCGACAGAATCAAAAAGGCACACCACAACAGGTTTTCCCAGTAATTGTGAACACAAACAGTCCGTTCCAAACACAAGAAAGACCCCCAAATGTTATTTTGTTCCATTTCATATTTAGTGTCCAGTTGCCTTAATTTGCAATCTTGTGATGGGCTCATTGTCAAACGGACAGATCAAAGCCGTGCCAACTGGACTAAGGGGGGTTTGTGGGGACAAGCCAGCACCGGAATTAAAGGGAAAAGGCCTCAAAAGGCTGTTCCTCTAAAGGCTTTGGTGCCATTCCCAGGTCGTCACTTTCAAATGACCTGGTCTGTAATTCACACGTCTTCATAATCACGACCCTTCGTGTCGACTGAATACAAATCCACACGGATCAGACAAATAAAAGGGCTTTGCTTTTTTTTAAAAGGCCGGCCGTGCCACCACCAATTTCAGCCTATCTGTTTGTTGGGCCGCTCGGGAAGGTTAAACCGTTTAGAGGACCTTTTCAGCTAAACAAACCGTCCCCCCTCAACCCTTTCAGACACGAGCAAAGAAAAAAAATGCCGTGGGCAAATTCACAAGGCTGCATTTCTTTGTTCGGAAGTAACTACAAACAAAGAGATTGTGTCATAAGTTCTTAGCTACCAATAAACCAAACAATATCCAGTCACAAACGTTTTTTCCTCTGGTAAAATGAGTATTCCAAGTGCAGCAAAAAAGCCACAAATGTACCGAGACATCTTCACCTGTTAGAGCATTTAGCAGCTGGGGTAGATTCTGATAAATAACGCTCTTCTGGGGACATTTACAAAGGTGTTAAAATAATTCACTTTGTGCTCTCACGGAAGCAAAATCAGAGAATAATTAGCCTAGTTGTTTGTTGGCACATCAGCTATTAGGTGATAATTAGTTCAGAAGTGAAGCATTTGAAGAGGCCTGATTGATCTACGTACTAGTTCCCAAATGAACCTCTACGTTTCGTGTAACAATTAAACCTTCACTTAGACATGCATCTCTCAAGTCACCAATAGAGTTAAATATTTTTGACCCAAAGTCCACCATTCAAGAGGTGAAGAAATGAAAGGATTTTGAACAGTACAAACCACCCAAAACAGTACATTTCGGATTTTTTTTTTCCAGAAAACCTTTGTAGACTCCTTTCCCAACTCCTGATTTACACTGATGACTAAGTGCAAAAATGGGGTATGCAACATATGGATCACATAAGGGGTGTCACAAATCATATACAGGTGTTGATTGATGGATATATTATGTGGCATCTACAATAACCCCCATAGATATGATAGATATACATTAAAAAGTTAAACAATACACACCACAAAAAAATATCTATTGGATTTTTACAGAGAACCTACATAGACTCCTTTACCAATGCATGTGATAACAGAGTGAAAAAATAGTGTAAAAATATTCTGGTTCACCAAATTTAGACTTTCACCTGTAAAATTGTGCTTTTATGATGTAAACACTCATAATTTGAGTTTAACGTTTGCAAAAATGAAAACAAAAAAGGCCAGTCGCCAATGACTTCCTGCATCACACCCTAGTGTCCCAAAAACAGGTTAGCATAAACAACAGCATTTCATCAAAAAACAATCTAAGCGAAGACTTAACACGCATTATCTACAGTGTACTGAGCACTACTTAAAAAGCTATTAGTGCACAACACTATTACATTCCCATTGACAATCTGGTTGTCCTTTAAGGTCCCTTCTTAAACACCTTAAATGCATGAGGCTTCCCTGCTATTTAAAGGAACGTATGACATGATAACACAGTTCAGAAAAAGTGCAGCCAAGAGTTGTTGTCCTCTTCCCGACCCATGCTGCCGAATGGTCAGGGAAAAGATTAAACAGACAACAAGGTCTGGAGAAAAGAAAAAAAAAAACACAGCTTATACGTCACAGTCACACCTCATCCCAGGGGTCAGCCTCAGGCCGGAGCGTGTTACAGTGCTACACGCGATACTGTATCGCAGCTTTCTCAGCACCTTAACAACACGATGATCCCGTGATTAAGACTGACATGAGCTAAGCCCTGGCTGACACAGTCATCGCTCCGTTACCATGACACCTCGGCGCTGACACCAGCTGCGTGCAACGGGAAACGGGTCTCCAGTCGCTTTAGCAATGTAAACATGCGGTCGCAACTAAACGAGCTGCAGTCGATGCAGATTGTGGTTAAATCAGAATGACATGCAAGAGTAACCAGTAATCAGTGGAAATGACGGTCAAGCTCGATCATCAGCATTTATGGCATGATGTTATAAAAGAAAAAAATATTTATTATTTCCACTTGTACCCACTTAAGTTACAGTGAGGCATTTAGAGTGGAAGTGAATGGTGCCAATTTGTAAATGCTACAATGCTCGCTGTTTGAACAGCATAGCCACCAGTACAGTACAGTAATGATTGTAGTGCGGAAGAAAAAAAAATTCTTTGTCACTATGACAACACAACTGACATAAACTCTAAAACAACTATAAAAATGTTTTAAACAGCTTTTCAAATAACTCAAGTTTTAACAGAAGAATTAATGTACTTGTTTTTAAGTTTTCCAAAGGTTGGCCCCATTCACTTCCATTGCAAGTACTGCAATGCAACCTCGATTTTTGTTACAAGTTGCAATTAATTTAATCAACAATTGTGCTTTCGATTAATGCAGATCTACACCACAAATGCTTGAGCTTAACTTGTATCGAACCCTGAATATTCCTTTAAGGATATGAGTAGGCCCCCGGTTTTAACCGCATCCGACGGGCAAGTCGTCCACCCCCCCAGTTTACAGCCGAGACTGACCTCCTGTATTCCTGTAAATAAGTGACGTGGCTTTAACAGTGCCCAGATTCAGCCATGGGAAAAGGTTTCCAGCCTCATCAGTCCTTCTCATAACAAAAGGACCACATTTCACTGCACCTCTACGAACAAAGGGATTTGGCCGGTTCCCAATAAGGAACTAAACTGCGGAGAATGGGACACTACCTTCACAAGTGACCCTTAAACTTAGGGTAAACCTTGTGGCGTCACAACAAAGCTACACTGCACATTTTCACGTTAGAAAAGTGCAGACAGCTTTTGACAGTTGCTCGCAGTTTCAAGGTAAAAAAAAAATAAAAAAAAAAAGTGCCATCATAAAGCGAGGTCTAGGAAACAGGATAAGCACTCCAGCCAAGACTATAAAACGCTCACTGGGAACTTGAAAGCCACGCAGGCAAAGTTGAGGGCTGCCATCTGGAAACAATAAACAAACAAAAACTAACCAAACAAATATTGCGTGTACTCAGGAGGCACTAACTGTAACCGAACCGAAGGCAGCTGAGCCTGGAAACTAGCATCTTAAGGGGGTCAGTGATGCGGACAGACACGTCCTACGAGCACAGATTTTTCTCTGGAGTGTGATGAGGTGGGGGGGGGAGGACGGTCTTTGGCTCGGTCCAGTTCCTGTTTGTGGCAGGATCTTGGCCTTGTTCTAATGAGCTGCAGCACTAGCAGGGCAGCGTCGGCCCTTATTCCCAGTGATGTGAACAGGCGCCCATCACGCTCCCCATTAAGAGGCGTAAGTAAACGGTCTCGCTTGCCTGCGTGCTCCCACCTCCAAAGGCCGTACCGGTTCACCCCTCTGGGAATGGGACAGGATGCATGGAACGAGATTTTCAGGAGCAGGCGTTCTACATAGAAAGCATCGAGAAGGGCAGGAGGGGTCAGAGTAGAGTAAACTCTAGTTATGATATTTAATAATCAAAAAGCTTTCAGAGTACAAAGATCTTTTGCAAGCCCTAGGGTTCGCTTATTATGCTTGGCTTATCATCCAAAAGTCTATTAGCCAATTAGTTACTGTAGGTTGAATAGTTAAAATAAGGATAAATCAAGTAAGCTGGTCAACCTAATTAATTCTGTAGGATGATTGTTAGAGTAGTTCCATCCATAGTGTGTATATATGTATATATATATATATTTCTTTTTTTAATGTATTATAGATACATTTTTGAATAATTAATTAATTTTGCATGCTGTACTTTAGCTTTAAAATGCTCTTGGAAAAGCTGTATGTATTTTTTTTTATTTATTACTTTTAAAAAAACATGCAGCTACACATTTTCAGCCATCTTGCTTTTTTTTTTTTCGAGTGCTGCCATTCTGAAGATGCAGTTTCAAGTTAAAAACAGTCTAACTTTTAAAAACTTTAAGACCCATTCTGTTTAAAAATGCACCCGAAATAGATCAGGTGAACCTGACCCGCCTAATTATACAGGGTTTCCTTCCAACAGGTGAAAAAGCTTTTTAGGCAACCTGCTGACTACTCGATTTTAAAGATACATAATTTTGCACAATTCCTAGCGGTTACAAATCCTCTGTGCTGAATACAAGCATGTGAGGTACATAGTTGCTGACATTGGCGCAAACTACTTTCTAGCCTAAAGGTGAAGCTAAAAGACACAAAAAGCATGAGAAGCAATAGGAAAGAGGAAGTAAGGCGTAATCATTGCAGGGGTGATATCCATAATTAGTAGTTTTTTTTGGCTGCTGAAAGCAGAGAAAACTGATTAACTCCTTCCAAATCCCACAGATGTGTGAATACCTGAAAAAAAAAAATATCAGGTTCAGCAAAACCTTGAAAATCAAATTGGAGAGACAGTATTGCATTCATAGCAAAAAATTACTACTCTGTAAATTGAAACTGGCATTAGTATTTTTATTTAAAAAACTTGTTTCTTTCTAAAACAAAATCATGTCATATTAAAGAAAAAGGGGTTTTCTATATTAAAAATATCACTCTGCTTTTTTTATTAACCTACATAGATTATTATTATTATTTTTTTAAATTAAACAGACAATTTGGAAGACTGAATTTTGTCCCTGTGTTTGTTTTAAATTCACATTCTGGCAGAATAGCATTTCTGTGAATCTGACGACAGCTGTTACTTTCATATGATGAAACAGTGTTAAACGGAGATGATTCCCTAAGGAAAAAAAGAGAAATTCATAGGCAGGAGCTTTGTTCTCCACAAAACACGAATCCAGAGCATTAAAGGCCTATTACGCAAAGAGAAGTCCAATAACCTAAATTTGACATTTAACAGTTACTATAAAATTAACATTGAATCACTTATTCAAATCCATAAACATACTCCCACAGCAACATGGGCCAAATGCTCAATTTGGGATTGCAATAGTTCATCCAACGCAGTGGGAAAAGAGCCTTAAACCAATATGAAAATTACAAAAGCATTTATAGAAACTACAACTGGTGTTTTAAAAGTCCAAAGCACTTTGAAACACTGTGAGAGTATATGGCTTGCCTGGCTTGTAAATAAGCTACAGACACTATTCTAATATCAGAGCCATATAAGAGCGGACAAGCAGGCAATATTCAGGATCCCCAGCGCCACCTATCTTCCAAACACCATTGAACGCAGCGCTCAAACCTCCTGCTGCGTAGCCTGTACCACGACGTGCTCATTTCCAAAGCTAATGAGAAACGGTGGAACGTTGGCTGGCTTGGTAGAGCCTCACAGACACGGAGAGAAGGAGCCCAGCCCAACCTCAGGGCTCCTATCTCCCCATTTCCATGTGCTGCACCATGGGAAATCTGCTTCTATTATTATTTCTCCTCTTATTGCTTATGTTCTTTTAATATTTCATTCAGTCATTAAAAAGGGATGGATATGATTTCATTGCACGCTTCATCGCCGGAGACTAATTTCACTGTAAGTGCTGTTTGCTCTGGCCTTTAAATTAGAACTTGAGATCCGTGTTTCTACATAAAATTAGCAGCCTCTAGTGATTTAGGAGGTGGAGAGACAGTCGATTTAGGGAGGCTGGCATATGCACTTATTCAAATATACAAAGTATGTATTTGGAAAAAAAGAAAAACAGTGGTTGCATGGTTGTACACCAACCAGATCATATTTGTTGGACAAGACTAGAGTATAACTGTGTAGCACACCTATATATTTTCTATTATTAATAGATTTATTTTATGTTATGATTTTATAATGTTATAATGTTAAAATGATTATTTTAACGCTATATCATTTCTAACAATTTCTAATAATATATAATACAATAATGTATATTTATATAAAATATTTTATTTTTAATCCAACAAAAATACATACCGAGAAACAAAAACAAGTAAGGAATACAACTGTATTCTTGTCAATAAAATGGTAAGTTGAAACTTTTCATTGAATTGCAGGCCCTGCACTGCTTACCTGGAGTGTGACCAAAGGGCAATAATCAAACGTTGCAAACACTGACACCATGGGGACTGAGAGAGAACTGCTGCCACAAACCTGAGCATCTAAATCACTATAAAAATTCCTTTAGCTGCCTGCTGTAAACTCAGCACTAAAGTTAATAATTATGATGTATAAGACAGAAAATGCGTGTTGATTACGGTTGATCTTGGCACAGCGCGGCCTTCCCAGCAGAGGCTGGCCAGTCCAGGTGTCTCTCCAGAGCTCTGCCTGGAGTATGATGAACTAAGCGTGGCAGACACAGTGGCAGGAGATCATGCAAGCCAACGCACACACCCCACACTGCAGCCAGTTCACCTGATGCAAGCAGTGACTCAGTGGTTTCTCCGTAAACATTTTCTCAGAATTGGTCCGTTCTGTTTAGTCACGCACGCAATGAAGCGTGTTTATCAGAAACAGCCGCCCGATGTAACACCTTATTATTTCGTTGTAAACATTACACTATTCTTGGAGCTGTGCAGTAGTTTTAAAAGAAATTAAGGTACAGTACCTTTTAAAAGGTAATATAATATGTACAATTTAGGGGTAAATAAGTACAAAAATAGTATTTTTAGTGTATTAGTGTATAGTGTATTAACTGGGAGAAAAGGCATGAATATTATTATTAAATACGCATCTAAAAGTCAAACAAAGCCCATTTCAATTTTTGCTAACTTGCTCCACAGTATATCATAATTTCATGCCACTCTCACGTTCAAACTCGTGTGAATCAAAGGCAAAGTTTCAACATCCCATCGCTGTTATGTCTGAAAACAGCGAATATTCCCCAAACTGTTCATTCAATCCGAGCACAAGCTCGATCGGTGAACCGCACGAGTCCAGGGGTCTGGCTCTAGAACAAGATTCTATTGTTGCATTGTTCACACATTCCTGAAAGGCCATGTTTATACAGATGCGAGTCCACGGCCTATCTGAGGAGCCGCTCTCTGGCCGAGACCCTCCGTTGATCAAAGCTTTTAATGCAAGAGCAGAGGCACTTGTTTGGGTCGGTGGGGACTCGGAGCACAAATCTCCATCTGTTGGCCGTATGGACCTTCTCAGTTACCTCCGGGACAAGAACGCTTCGAACTGCCATCCCTCTAACATTCAGTTTACTCAGCTGGCTCCCAATCCTGTTACCTCCCCTTTGTTTTTCCCTCCGAACATGTGTTAAGTTAATGCTCTGTAACAAATTTCAAAGGCCCAATTTAGGGGGGGGGTCAACAACAGGTAATAGAGCGATATATTGACGTGCTGATCTGAAATGTGAGAGCAAGACGGACGCAAAACCGATATCTGTTGTTTTTGGTTACGTGAAGAGCAAAGACATATAAACACAACCTCACACACTTTATGAGGGAGCGCTATTGAATCCAGCAAACTTATTTCACACTAAAACAACCTCAGGCTTGCTTTGATCACACTGGGTCAGCCGGCTAACTCATATTTCGGTTATACTCGGTTCAGGCCGTATACGGTAAGATGGTTGGTTTACAGTGAGGCTCGGGTTTTGTTTCGTAATTGGATTAAGGCCACACACCCCTGTTCCTGTTACCCGCACCAATCAATGTGGAAATGAGTTGTCAACACATCACTATTTACTCAGCACTCATTTATTTTTCTATGGGATGCCAAAGGCTGCACCTACACTAAAAGGCACCAGATGAGGGGGGATCGGCAGCTTTGAACATTTAAAATGATCTGTCCTGTCCTGTTGACTTTGTTCGGAAATGTCACAGTCCTTCCACACGCACACACACACAAGGAATATTAGAACAGGAAACAACAACAACCCTAATTTATCCCTTTCATGCACTGCCGACGCAGTTGATATAAAATTCAAACGCGGACCGTATATTTGATTCAGTAGTTTAAAAGCAAATAATATGAACAATTAACTTGATGGCGACGTGCACAGTGGGATATTTTGGAGCACGCATTTAGCATTTAAAACAAGGTTCATCGTTACAAACTAGGTGGACAAATATAAGCAAAAACCCATCAGGATCGGATCCCAAAAAGAAGTTCATTAAAATGTTTCGTAAATGAAGGCATAAAGAACCCCAACTTTGATTTATGCCAACAAACCCCTCTAAAATTGCTTTCCATTGCTTCCAGGTATCCGAGGGCATGTGCACAGTTGCTCTTAATTGAAAAAGTTATGGTAGCACATTACACTTCATGGTTTTATAACCAGTACTATAAAGCCTTGGCAGGCCTCGAAAGGGGAAGCTGCCCATTAACTTATAGGGTCCAGGCCCGGGAAGTGTAATTGACAAGCTCTAGGCTACTTTCATCACTTGTCGAGTTCATAGCGTCAATCCATGTTTCCTCTGGGATGCTGTTGCATCTTTGACATGAGGGTGTTTGTGACATATCCCAGTCTGCTTCCAAGCCAGTGGCTCTCGGCTCTCCATTAAACACGCACACACACACACACACACACACACACTCCGCTCACGGGCCTCGGAATTGGGTCCAGCCCGTGCAGTTAGCCATGTGTTCAAATTTCCTTCCAAGCCAACTCAGTTTGCTTTGTGGCTTTTGTGGAAGGAGGAGAAAAAAAAACAACACTCACATCAGCTCACACAGTTATTAAACAAATGGAAAGCTGATGATAATCCAGGTTCTCTATACATGCGCCCGGGCAAACTAATTTAACAACGAATGTGTGAGGAACGCGTTCCTTTAGAGAAGCTGAACAAATGGATTTGTCTTCAAGGGATAACTGCTGGTTTAATTAACAGAGTTAAACACATCCTCCTGGACGACCTCAGGCACCAAAGCTGTCATTGGACGCACTGCATATTCACATACTAACTGCAAATATGATGAACCCTGGCGTGACAGTCACAGTTCACACTGTACATTAGCTGGCCCATCAGTAGAGCGCCTCTGGAAATTCATCTGCCACGAATTACAGCCACCTGGCACCATGTCCTGATGACCAGTGCCCAATATGGACAGATTACTGGGACCTTAAAACCATGCCTTCTTTGTAATTGACATTTAAACTGTTTGAAGTCCCTCATTAAAGTCTCTCAAGAGGAATTAGACACAGATGTACCATGTAGAAGTACAGTACTAATTTGCTTTAGTGATTTTGAGTGGTTGTTTGAAATGCCTCTGGAAAAGACAAGCTTACTGAACATTTTTGAATTCTTAAACATTCAGAATTTAATGTCATTTAATAGTCATTCGTTCATGTTTGAAGGACATAGATGTTTAAAATGGGAAAATGTCGCACACACAATCAAAACAAAATTTAAGCATGGTCTTAAGCATATCACGAACCAAACCATTTATTTACTTACTTATTTTCAAAATTGGGACTTTACTCAACATGTTAAACTGACTTACAAACAAAGATAAATAAATGAATTAATCCACAATAATTCTAAAAAAAAATAAAAATACATGCTGCCCGCTCTTAGTAAACTTTAGAATTGACCATAGACAATTCAATGAATTCTTTAAATAGAACAGATGTACTGTAAATTAATTTAAAATTGTAGATTAATTCAGTATTATATTAAGATATATTATATTTAATTTGCTTTGGGAACTATTTGAAACATCCACTCATATAAAATTCATAGTTTAATTCAGTATTATTTAATTATTATTAGTCCAATAGTGTATATATATAGAGAGAGAGAGAGAGAGAGCGAGCGAGAGAGAGCTATGAAATATCACAAGTATATCTTCATACATGTACAGTAATGTTCAAAAATTTGGGGTCAGTAAGATTTTTTTTAAATGTTTTTGACATTTTCTCTTGCGCTCACCAAGGTTGCATTTATTTGATCAAAAATATAGTAAAAAATGATATTGTGAAATATTATAGAATGTTTTTAAAAAATATATAGGGTAAACGTACCTATTAAGCTCACCAAAATCTACATTGAGACATTTTTAGTGCACAAGATATTGGTTTCAGTACAAAAAGTTGTTAAAATAAAATATTAATCTCTCACACAAAAATATTTAATTTTATTTTAAATGACAAAAGCATTTCAATTAAGATATACATCATTAAATTCAAAAAGTCCGGCTGTGCTTAATGAGTACATTTTTGTACCCTTTAAGCACACCCCTGTTCCCATTAAGCTCACATCATGTTTTATTAAAAATTTCTTGTTTATTTTAAGGAATTTTTTTAAGAATAATTGTACAAATATATATTTTTGAAGGTACAAAGTCAATCACAAAAAAAGCAGAACACTAAAATCAAGCAACAAGGCATTCAATTTGATCAGTTATATGTTCATAGTGAAGTGTCATTTAAGCACATTGCAACATCTAGGCTAGTCCACTTTCAGCTAAGTAACATTCAAAAATCAAATAAACCAAACAAATAAAACATTTAATTCATGGGGATGAACACAGAAACTATCCTCATTATGAAACCACTTTTTAAATGGATGTCAATTTATCTATAGTCTCTTATGGCTGGAATACACTACATGATATTTGCCCCGATTTTCCACAGATTTACAGTCTGGAGAAGTTGATGCTATAGTTGCCAAAGATCAGAGCCAGTCTGCAGATTAGAGTTGACAGAATCCATAGAAAATCGATTAACTTAACTTAAAGTGACAACCATCAGTTAATATTTAAAGTCTGTTTATGAAGTATTTACACAGACGTTCAATGTGGAGGAGCTTAAAGAGAGCACACTGAGCTTAATTGGAGCAGCAACAATTTTTAACAAATTTCATGTACTATTTATTAAAATGTCAGGATTTTTGCTAAATGAATATTCTAGGACATGTAATAAGTACATACATATTTTAATATGAACAACTATTATTAACAATATATATGAAATTATACTTTTTCTTATTGATGTCAGACTGAAGCTGTGTGGTTTTCATAGTAGTGCACCCTTTAAGCTCACCTTAATTACAGCACTGTAAAACGACAGACCAGCAATAAACTGTCAATTTATAATATTGTGGATGTAAAAGTACAAGCCAGTAATGTCTGTGAAGTAATATGTTAACGTAGCACACAATCTTATTAAGCTAGTCAGCTAACTGTGTTCTGTAGCATCTGATCTGCGTAAACTATCTTGAATGTGTAACCATTTCCCACATCCAAGTTCAAGAATATAATATGCAAAAGTCTGAACATTTATCTCTTAATTTTAAAATAAGTAGTGAAACTTACCCAAAATAAAGGCTTAAACATCTAAAAAAAACCCGCACATTTAAGGGCCTCCTCTTTTGGTGAAAGTTTTTAGACAGCTTTCAAAATGGCCGCCAGACAGTGTGAACACATGGAGACCCATATCTCAGTGTGCAATGATCTGATTGACTTGAAATTATAGGAGGTATATAGTAACAAACATATCAATTGGATAAGACATCAAGTAGGATAATAAATAATTTTTTCTTTTTATAATCTGATCTCAAAAATGGAAGTGTGCTTAATAGGTACGTTTACCCTATTTTAGTAATTTATTCTCGCAATTTATTATTTATTATGTAACTTATTCCTGCGATGGCTAAGCTGAATTTTCATTACTCCAGTCTTCAGCAAATAGTAATAAACATTTCTTATTATTATCAATATTGAAAACAGTTCTGCTGCTGTTGTGGAAACCATGCTACATTTTTTTTTTACCAGGATTCTTGAAATTTAAAATTTCAAACGATCATTTATTCAGAATAATAAATATAATATGAAATATAAATTTTTTTTTTTTTAAAACATACAGACTCAAAACCTACAGTATACTTATAATTATATATATATAGACCATCATTGAGGGTATTGGTGATATTTTACCAGGCAGTGTTAGAGAGTGTATTATGTTATTGAATTGTAGCTTGGTTTGGTAACATATCAGCTAAGCTAAAATCACAAATAAATGGACTGGTTCATACAGCAATTAAAGTGATGGGGGTGAGAGAGTATCGCTCCTTCCAGACTCTTTTTGAGAAAACCATAGTTAAACAGGCTAGGAAAATTATTGCAGATCCCTTTGATCCCGCTATACAGTTCCAATTAAATACCGGAAAAGATATCTGAACAGGTATAAAAACTCTTTCATTCCTTTATCAGTGAATCTCCTAAACTCAGGGCATTAAGGTGGGGTGAAATGAAGGTGTTGCGGGTATTGAAGGCACTTATGTCGGGTTTTTTGTTATTGTTGTATTATAATTCTATGTATTCTTGTATGTGGCAGCCTTTATGTCCAAAACAAATTTCCTTAGGGACAGATAAAGTAATCCTGAATATATATGAGATGATATCTTTATTTCAGACTCAAAAAGGTCCATATAAAAAAAGAACAGCATACAACATGAACAACAACAAACAACAAGAAAATAATATACATCTAGTGTCCATATAAGCATATATATATATAGAACTACTAAGCAAAGGCTGCATGCACCATTTATTTTTATTTTCTTTCCTCTTAAAAGACTTGAGAGACTACAATGAAGGCATTTTTTAAGTCAACCACTGATCTATAATGCTCTCTATTATAGATCAGTGTAGTCAACCTATTTTGCTGGCAAACAACCGACAGGTGTATCAGCACGCCAAACGCTCCACACCTTGCTGAATAATATGCACATGGCCAACAGAATACATAATCATTTTAGCTCATAACAATATTTAATTTGCTTGGGATACTATTCCAAACATCCATTCTGCATCTGACTAGGCAACAAGATTCAGGTTTGACCAATAGTTTTGGACATCAAACTTCTGCTTTCTTATTCAATCTTTTGACATCTCTGGTAAAAGACATATCAGCAAACGAGACATATGGAGGACTACAAACATCGGCTACACAAGCGTTTTGTGACATAGAAACAAACAGTTATTCTTCTAAAACAAAGCATAGAAACATGTCAATGTCACACTCATAAAATAAGAGTTTTGTCATATCCTATCTTAATTCTATGCGCTTGCTTTTATGGGACGTCCTTTTACTACAAATGCACTTAGAAAACGATCAGTGTCATTAACACATAATGTATAACGTAAAGAGTAGAGAAATCTCCGGTAGGTTCAAACTTACAACACAGACTCTCTTCTGTAAGCACGTCCTATGCGCAGCGCCATGTCTTCAGCTTCCTCACATGAGATGTTCCTATTGGCTGCCAGCGTCGCTATGTGTAAAAATAATGACATTTGATTGGCCAGAGGAAAATTAGGTGCCCACGACGAATCGCCCCTTTCTGATTTAAAGTCGCAGGCATATGTTCTGGACTAAGAAATACTACCATTACTAGCCTACTGCTAATAATGACTCTACATTTGGTAAATAATTCCTCAGCCTTTTCATCTTTTAATGTGGACTATATTATCATACCTAGTATATTTAAATGTTTGGAGGCTATATTCAGAAAATACCATGTTACTTATTTCTGCAGTATGTAGTATATATTGTGCACATTTTTGTACATAAAATACCTACATGACCTACATTTGCCAGAACGGTGCAGCATACAACTATAGAACACACTTTGTGGAATTGTACCCCACAATGCAATGCACTAAACTAGACCTTCCATTACAGTGTGGCACATGAAGTAAATTCAACCTTGGATTTTAAAATACTTTTGACTCATTATTTAAACTCACTGAGTTACAACATTTTATTCACATAAAATTGGATTTTAAAATTACTTTTATTCCCATAATGACAACAGAATGCTATAGCCTACTTAATAATAATAATAATGAAATCACATGAGAACAATTTAGGAAACTACTGTTGAAACATTTACAGTTACATAACACATACATTTTGTTTTCATTTTTAAGAAATGCATCATAAAGTGTACACCGAGCTAGTAAGCCAGTACTCCATTCCAAGCATAGCCTCAGTTTGGTGATGATCCTGGTTGTCATGTCTATGCGCTGACGTGCACGACACCATCACTGGAGCGCACTCCAGGAACCGGCGCACAGCGGTGGTGAATTACTACTACTACCATCAGCCAGGTCCATGCGTGGCAAACAAATGACACGCAATATTTGCCATGATTAAGTCAGCAGGGGACTCTGAGGAAATGTCAGGTTTCAAAAACCCTTTCTTTGGCTATGCGATGGTTGTGCACAGCATTGCTTGAAGGAGAGGAACTCTGTAAGAGCCAAAAAAACAAAAACAAAAAACCCAAAAGAAACAACAACAACTACGACACATTCATTTGGATTAGAATATAATATAAATGAGTCCAAACCATGTCACACTAGATTACTTTCTACATTGTTTTGGAAAACTAAAACTATATTTGGACAAAATTTGTCTGTTAAAATTCTATCTAAAATCTAATTTTAATGTCAGAGAAGATATATCTCTCATATTAGTGCATTCAGTGCCAACATGAGGTATGAATTAATATATAATATAATTAATATTATATATATATATATATATATATATATATATATACCATATAAAACTACATGACCTGCAACAATATAACAACATAACAACATAACAGGTGTAGAATGGGAACTCACATTCAACATATTGCATATAGTTTGAAATTCCATTCATGGGTTACTTGGAAACTCCCTTTTTCTTGCTCAATGCCTTTCATCAACCTCAATTGTCGTCTGTTAATCCAGTTTTGATAGCATTTGGCACACTTTCTTTGGATCACAGCAAGCTCCACGACTTCTATTCTGGTCTCCCCTAGGAACCACAGAGCCCCCGAAAGAAGCCAGAGTTCGGTTGTCCCAAAAAAGGGGGCCTGTGTGCCGTCTGATGAAAGTCGCTCAGATATACACACGACAAATCATAATCAGACCATTTCACTCTTGATACCAAAACTGATACAACACCAGCGTTATTTAATGGCAGTGTAAATCATGGAAATGTTTAATGACTATTGAAAGAAGCTGAATGTTAGGAATTGATGTAAGAATATATAGAATACATACAGCAGCTCTTGACCGCCTTTGTTCTCTTTGGTCTACCCTGGTACAAATGGACAATGAATCAGCAGGGTTTGGTGTCTTGGATGTCTGGTTCATTGAAAATCTTGAAATAGTGCCAACCCTGAAGCAGGAGATTAAAGAACACAAATGGATGGCAAAATGTATGGAGGAAAAGTCACAATTTAACTCTGGAATTTCAAGTAAGAAAATGTTCTCTGTATTTGCATTAGGCTATATGTCATATTATACTGTGAATTCTGATCGATTTGATTTATTAATATTATCTGCAAATGTGTTTAATTGATAACAGTTCTGTCATTCATCTTTGATGTCTTTGAAGAAACAAGAATAAGCTAATAATATACAGTACATCAAACAAAAACAAGAAACAAAATCCTTGATACATGATAAATATTGTTTTTGAGTATGCTTTGTATAGAGTATACGTTAACAAATGCAAATCACAAAGATTCCTTATGAGTGCCATCAATGCTCTCCCAGTGTTGGCAATGTTCACCCAGGGGTACATCCCATCACAGAAATGTCACTGGATTTGGTATGAAACCATGACATTTAGACCTAAGATATCCATTGTGATTTTCAGCAAGTTTTTTTTTATTTTTTTTATTATAATTTTCTCAGAGACGCATGTAAGTTCATGCTAAAATAATAATAATAATAATAATAATAAAATACTATTTCTGAAATACCTGCATGTGAATAAATGAAACATTGTCATTCATAACAAAAACAAACAAAAAAAATTAAGAAATGTACTTACTTAATATAACCTGTATATATGAAGTACAGATGCAAAAGCCTCTAAATGCCGTTTGAAATGTTCTTCTAAAATGAGCATTTTCCCCAGGCTCCTATGTGTAGGTTCAGTAATTTTACTTTAATGGCAATCAATAGTTTCATTGCCATTAAAGTGAAATAACGGAACATAAACATAGGAGCCTGAGAACAATGCTCACATACAGTGTATTAAATATGTCAGAAATTTTAAGATGCAGATAATAACATTTAAAAGAAATTAAGGATTTAAAAAAGATTAACATGAAAATGTAATTCAGTGTAATAATTAAAGTAGCATTAGAGTGGCACTAGAGTGGTTTCCCCACACTGCTGTGTTTTTACAGGCAAGCAACTTCAAAAGCAGAGCTTCAAAGTTATTCATCTGGAATTTCCCTTTTTTGTTTTTTGAGGTCTGGGGGTTCGGAAAAGTGTCAAAACAGTGCTGCGCTATGCTGCGGTGAAGACCTAACTCAAGACAGCAGCAATTTGTGACATTATCACTGTTCATTTATAATGAAGAGCCCAACCCAAATTTAAAGCAGGGCAACATGTCACAAACAACCCATGTCACGGTCACAACACCTACAACCTGTAAAACCACAATGCCGAGACTATTTATCCGTTGCCTTCTCGCATTAGTAGTAATCTCAGTTTTGGTGGCGCTAGCAGAGGATGAGTTCCGTCATTGCTGAACCACCTTCTTCTGCAACTCACATTAAGTATTACAAATGATATCATGGCAATTTGTCACGCTCCTCAGTTCAGTGATGTTTTACCGACTCATTTACTATGATACCTTGTTACGGATCCAGCTGCGAATCAGAGGCATGTCATGGGGCTTGGGGCAGACCCCCCTCTGCGGCTACCCAATGACCTGGAAGGCAATAGGGGATGCCAGTGCCTAGAGCATGTGCTGCACTGACAGAGCAGCAGGGCTCTGTCAAAAGGCCTCCCATACAAACTTTCCAGATCACTCTGTTTTTAACAGATGAGTAAGCAGCCACGGAGCGAGCCTTCGGATTTGTGAATCACAGGTTTCCTGTTTGGTTCTAGTGGTCCTTTTTGACACACCCTGTATCGCCTGCCTCCGAGGGGGATCGTGCACTGGTGAATCTGGGCAGAGGGGGGGAGATTGCAAGTGGCAGGGTCACTGCTTGGGTTAAGCAACAATTCAGATATGTGCTTTTAACAGACAAATGCCTGTGAAGGTATCTTGTGGGCTTTTCTAGCACAAAGACAACGATATTGATCTGCGCCGGAGATACCGGTCACATCTGCTCTTTTAGGGTATAATGGTAGCTTCAAATCGATGTGTTCTTCTTTTTAGGTTTATATGCATACTAATAAATATCAGCTATTGCACCAAATCTATCCAGGCATACTGTTCGTATTTCAGTGATTTGAGCATAACTGGCAATGTCACAAAACATTAGCCCCTAGAGGCCCAAAGTAAATGGAGTAGAGTAAAGACTTTGAGCGAGACTGTGGTCGGTGACCCAGTAGCTGCTTGCAGTCAGGGTTGGTGGAGCTGGTCTGCACATTAACAAAATCACAGGAAATGCTTTCAAGATCGCCCAACCCCCCATCCACCTCGAAAACAACTTTCTCACCTCATTTAACTAAATTAATGAGCAGGTTCAGGCCCATTTCAAACAGACAGAAAATAAAAGAGCCAATGAGAAAAATGGTCAGTTCTGCACCTGCCGTGTTTGAAGTGAGCAAGCATGTGCTGCATTTGTAATGTCCATTCATTTTATTGCACATTTTAAAATAGCATTAATTGTCTTGCCTCTGTTTATTTTTCTTGACCTCCCCTTTAGATAAATTCACTTTTCTCATGTGTCGTCTCTCTCTCTTTTCCGTTTTTTTTTTTTCTTTCTTTTCTTTCCTGTTCCTCTGGTGACCTTCCACTCTCATCAAACAGACAAGGACAATATGTTTGCTTATGCCATGGTCATGTGATCTATGAATTGATATGAGTTCATCCATTATTCATACTCAGTTTTGCATAAGCATTTCCCTATCATGCCTGTCACTTACATAGTCAACATTATGAAAGCGGCTCGTCACCGGCAGGGCCTCACAGTGGTCACAACTAGCTAGTTAGTACAGACATGACTTGCACAGGGGACATGCACCAAATGCCACTCCACTGACCCGTGAACTATAAAAACAAGCAAACAGCGACAGCAAGACATGCGGTGGCAGTATCTGATTATTAATATATTATTGGGGCGAGGAAACATGCCCCACTGCCAAGCCATGGGTAAGCATGAATACATTGGCCCTCAAGTACACACCGGTGATGAGGGGAAAGGTGAAAACAGGTTTTACTCCACTCACTGGACACATAAAAGCAGGTCATGTGACAAATTGGGTCTAATTATTGTAGGCGCCATTGAGGGCTTATTCTGCTCCATATGTATTCCTTGAATTGACGCAAGATCATGTCTGCAGCTCAAGAATGGTGATTATTTAACTGAAACCGCTTAAGTATAAAACTGCACAGTCACTGTAAAAAAAAAAAAAATCTTAATAAAAAGGAAAAAAATTACGGTTTGGATATATGCCAAACATGGCAGAAACATACAGATAAAACTGATATTATAAATATATTTATTAAATGTATATTTGGATTTAAAATGTATTTATTTTTTACATTTAATTAATTAATTAAATAATGAATTAAATAAAAAAAGAAGTTCTCTTAAAAAGAGTTTCTTTTACAGTCTATCATATGTCAAAAAAAAAAAAAAACAACACCCCAAGCTAGTGACCATTTTAAACCAAGGGTATTATGTAAAGACAGGAGGAACAAAAGCCTAAATTTGTTGCTTGTCAGCCTGTTAACATTAGCTTGGCAAATATATATGAAAGACAAGTTGGAAAGACCAATCAAATTATGAATTATGAGCATGTATTGCCACATATCAATGGAAGATGGATGAACAAGCTTTGTATGATGGTTATGTTCACATGTGCAGTTTATTTCATGAATAAAGGTATTCATTCAGTTTTAAGCACTTTACAAAAGTAAACCTAATGCTACAATATTTTAAAGAAGTATGCATTAAATAAAAGACTGACTTTTTGCTATTGCCCCACCTAGAGGGTAAACCACTTTACACCAGATGGCCTACATGTTACTGAAGCTTTTCCTTTTCCTCAAGCCAAACAAAGACCAATTCACACTATACTGACGTATTTTCATTGTGTCCATCCATCAGCTAATAAAATAACATAATTAACACTTTAAAGTGCTTAAGGTACCAAATTTGCTTGAGCCCCTCATACACCCTTAGCACTGACTAGCCGGTCTATAAAGCTCTTTATGTTCGCACCTTTTTGATATAAATATCCTCCCACCCTGGGCATAGGAAAGCTGTCAGTAGAACATTTGTTTTCCATTTTTCACCACTGAGGGCTGTTCAGGAGGCAGAAGTTTGACAAGGTGTTAAAAATGTACACCAACACTTACTATTTGCCCTTCAGAAAATTTTAGCAGCTTAGCAGATGGGGTTTAATCTGGCACCATTTATTTTCTTCCCATTTTCTCTCATTCCAATCAATGCCACTGAGTGTCCACACACTGCAACAAGGTGAGCACTAGAGTACACTAACAAACAGAGGTCTGGAATAGAATAGTAGGGTACTGCTAAATTCACAGTTAACTTGTATAATGGCAACATATTCAAAAGGCAAAATCCAAGAAGCAGATTTTGGCTGGTATTATATTTAAAGTTAATTTGATACAGTGAAAATGGAAGGTCAGTTTGAGCACTGCATTGTGAGATTCAATGTTTTTGTACACTGCATACTGCACATTTTGGCAAATGTATCCATGCACATGCATAAAATTTGAATTCTGCACACAGAACAAACATTATATTGCATAAATAATATGAGGAGTATGGTAGTGGTATGCTATCCCAAACACAGAAACAGCAAAGCGAACAACCTATAAAAGTGTCCTTACAAAAGATTTCGCAATTTTACAAAAAATTAGCACTGTTTAATTTAACATGAGGTACTGGTTTAGTCTCATTCCAATATCAGCATATAGAAAAATGCTACATTTCAAAGTCTGTTTATAATATAAAACACAACACCATGTGGTTAAACCTCAGAAGATGTTACTTGGAAGGGCTTTAGTCAAGAGGAATGACAATGAAGTTGTTGCTATTTTTTTCTCAAATCCGCACTGAAAACAAAAAAACGATGCAACAAAACCACAGCCAATCAGAACAGATTTGATGTTTACTTTGGGCCTGTCCCAATAACCACACTTGCAGTCTTGGCCACTTCAGAGTGTATGCACTCAACAGTAAGTGTGCAAGACTATCCCAGGTCAGAAATATCCCAAAACTCAGTGCCCTAAATTTAAACTAAATTCACATTATCTCTAATATTGCTATGGATCAGTATTTAAGGCTAAAAGTATCCCATTATTGTGAGAATTTAAGGAACATTTTCAAGTGCAAGTTAAATTCTTTAGATATTACATACAATTTGGTAGTAAAACGTAAAGTGTTGCACATTTTATTTAGTGCAGAGAATTTTGTAAAATGTTTGCAACATCTTTTTAGAACTTGATTAAAGCTCCAAAAGTATCTGAAAATCAAAATGTAAAAATAAAGCTTGCATTTTAACAACACTAGGTTGTAAGTTTGTCCCATCGTGTAATCAAAAGTTCTTCACACACTTAAGGTATTTTCAGCCCACTTGAACGCCTGGGCCAAATACAGAAAATAAGTCATGTAAGCAGACAAGTGGACAAGTGAATTAAATTTTATAATATTGGGACAGGCACCAATAAGATTCTACAATGGGCAGAGCCACCTGAATTGATGCCTCATGGGAAATTATGACATATATAAGAGCTTTTTATTTGTTGTTACTTTATGGCGTTTCATCTGATTAGCACACAATGTAAGATATAAGCTTTGTTTTATTGAATTCATACAGCGCTTTCACACACATAAAGTACAACAAAAGTATTTGCATTCTTTTTCAATGACTTAAGTTACTGAAACACTGCTATTAAACTGTAAAGGCCCACAAAGCCTAACAGGGATTACACATTACTTCCGAGACGGACAGAATTATATAAACCACCCTATGAATAGATTCAACACACATCTGTTACCTCAGTGTCTGAGCCTCCGCAAATGAGACTCGCTATGGCTCGGGGCGAGCCCGTCGGAGGCTAAGCGATCTAGACGCGGGAGATGCTGCAACACAAGACCGTGTTGAAAGCGCCCTGGCACACGTGGAATTCTGCGTGTCAGGTGGTGAAGTGGATTGAAATAGATATCACCAGCACAGCCCGGAGAGTACAACCCATGCCCGCTGTTGACCTGATACCAGCAAGGAGATCACAAAGAGTGGCCGAGTGACCAGGCGAGGCTCGAGTCGTCCAGTTGTCACCCCCCTGATGCTGATTCGGTTTAATGAGCGGCGTGCTGTCACCACACATCTCTCCACTGCATACGCTTGTGCAATCTGGCAGCTGCAGAACCTGCTGGAGTCCACGGAACTCCTCTCTTCACTATTAAATAACCTCGGAGTACGTTACGTGCGTTTCACAAAAAATAAACACACAAACAAAAGGGGAGAGCATTTGCACGCAAGCCTTAAGAGGCCCAGTCACATCTGTACAGTGTAGCTAATGTCGACCTAATATGCCCTGTGCATATAGGCCTACATGAGGATGGGAAATGCTGACTAAGTACTCAGATTTGGTTTAGTCGAAAATATTCAGTGGCCTTTTTTCTTTTTTGTCTACCCACAATCAGTGTAGAACTTTTCATTTAGAATTAAACTGTAAATATAACAGCAAGTGGTGACCCAACACAGCTCCAAAATTGTGTATTGTAATTGTTAATAAACAAAAATGTCCACTGAAATGTAAAAAAAAAAGCATTATTCTCATAACTTAAAATGCATATGAAAAGTCTGTATTTAATTTTCTTTGACCTTAAGTTGAGAGTTTATTGGATACACAGCCTTGACCTAAATAAATAAATAAAATAAAAAAACTTGCTGTCATTCATTTTGCCGTCCTACAGTAGCTACGGTTGTATTTTATGTTGTGCATTTAGCATTATTGTGTATGACTGTCAGAGAAAGCCTATGGCCCATTTTTGGGTCACGACCCACCAGTTGAGAAACCACTGGATGCTAGATAAATCCAGCATTATACAACTGAATACAGCTCTCTTTGCAGGATTACAAAATCAATAATTGCTGGTGCAATAATAAAAATAAAAATAAAAATACATTTTTTGACAGGTTAGAGATATAAAACCTGCATCCACCTTGTTTGTTTTTGTGTGTGACCAACCTTTAGGCAGGAGGACGAGTTTTCATAGAGGTTCATGATGAAAAGTGTATTTCTGTGGTTTTGAAGACGTCTTTACGGTCCAGCCTCCACCCTGCATTCCTCTTGGCCATCCTCCTGGAAAATGGCATAAGGTTTACAAAACATCATTGTGGCTGTGGCACCAATTACTGTTAATATATGTCAAATGGCTAAAGCAGAGGCTTAGAAGCAGACTGATCACTCCGATAACGCCAACTGTCACTCCGTTAGCCGCAGCGCAGCCCCACTGGAATAATTAGTCCACTCTCTGTGAATAAAACAATATGAAAACAGCCAAATTGACATCCAAAATATGGGCTTTGCCTCAGATGACCTGAAAATAGGCTATCCCATACAGGCCAAGTACAAAGGCAACATCTTCAAACACAGAACTGCATCAATATTGATTCCCTACATATTCGTTTTATATTTATTTAATGAAAATCAAATTGGATCCTGCTAGTAATCGTAAACTACTCAGAGGCTTTTTAACAGGAAGATCAGCAGTTTTGGAGATCAGTTTTTAGTTTTATAGCTTACAAAATTAACATAGATTTCATAACTAAACTAACTTGGGGGAAAAAAGGAAATGAAAATAGGAAAGAAAAGTTCAGTTGACAAATCAATATCAAGTCCATGTGAACAAGGTAATTTGGCTAAAAGGCTAAGTTAAGTATTTTTAAAAAATATTACAAAATGACCTGTAAATTTGACTACATGAAGTCTTAAATGACTTGTAAATTAAAGTTAAACATGGCTTCTGGATGTTGATACACACTTCCAAAAAAATAAATTAATAATAATAAATGGGGAGGGGGGGATTAGGGTTTCATTCAAAATGTTTTCATTTAAATTCTTCTACCCAAGTTTTAGGATGTCTCAGCAATTTTTCACACAAATGAAAAGAAAATGACTTATGCTCAATTCAACATTAATCAGTTTAGACTTGGAGTATAATGATTTAATGATGCAGATGTTTGAATTTGGTGTTCATACTGTTGTTGGTGTGAGGCACTTTTGCCATGAGTACAAAATAGAACCTGCCGCTCTTTAAAAAATATTTTTTGTACATTTAACAATAAATATTGAATAAACACACACATTAAATAGAAAAATGTTAACCATAAAAAAAATATGTGACAGAATGTAAGAAGGTTTCTAAGTACAGGGATGCGAATGCTGCCTAAATTAAGCTGTCACTCAGTAGGGGCTAATTTGAGTTAATTTGGGACCAACTTTTGGGAAGCATTAAATGATGAACTTGATGAAAAAATACATATTTGTTTGATCTTGGTCAGCCTACCACAACCCACAGCAGATAAACTCATACATTTACCACACAGGAATATTATACAAAATATTGTCTAGTCAAAGTAGATATATTTTCAAATTATGTTTTTTTTTTTAAATGCAGCATAATTACAACGTTTGTTAAATGTTAAGATGGTTAAAAACACGTTTAAAAAAGGTACCTGCATTCAATCCGAATGATTTTTGCTATGAACTAAATACCAACTCAATAGATGTCACATTATGATACTGCTGTATGCTATATGATCTTAACTGTTAAATGCACAAAAGAAAGTAAAGCATATCTAAAAATAGCTCTCACAACCCAAAAGATTGTATTCAATGCTTTCAATGAAAGTCACAGGAGTGTACCATATTCATGGAATGTGCTGTGAAACCACCAACACTTTGTGAAACCACCTACCAAAACCAAAGCAAACAGCTTCAGGATCTCTCCAAAATAAATCCACTCCTGTCACATTTGTAGTTCCTACAAAAGATTTAGAAAACTACTTTATACAACACAAAATGGAAAAATCAAACTTTTTTTTTTTTTTCTCCTCACATAAATAGGGAAAATGCTTCTCTATTTCCCTCTCAAGTGTTTTTTCTCTCTCTCTCTCTCTGTCTCACACACACACACTGCAGGGCAGACAGTCGGGGCACGGCTCATCTATGTGAAGCCAGCTGGCTGTGGCGTCCCTGAGAGCCGAGCACTTGTCCCCCGCTGAGTGCAATTGAGAAGCGCAGACCTGCCTTTACTCTACACACAGCCCAGAGCCAGGCCTGACAGACACTGTCAGTCTAAAACACAGCGACGCAGGGCCTGCGGCCTTTATCCGCACTCAAACACGCAAACATACACAGGGCACTTTTACCACCTCTCACCGTCTTCGTGTATGTGTTAGTTACACATTTGTTTCCTTTCTAAAATGCACTTTGAGTGTTGGTTCCCGTAAGAGAGGAGGCAGCTAAACGGAGTGCTAAATTTGACAAGCAGCTAAAGGTACGCAGGACGTCTTCACGCGAGTGTAAATGAGTGACACCGCCAGAGATGTGCGTCCGAGAAAGCCACGTGTAATTGGTGATGATGGGAATGGACACAAGCCACATGAGACCGCTGACAAAGAACCAGCATCGCCACCAACAAAGGGCTGGCGGGAGAGATGACGGCTCTGAAAGGGGCAGGGCAGCTTCAAAGCCCGCCAGAGTCGTTCTTTTCTTCTTCACACACCCAGAGAGCCTCTAAAAAGTGATATTTCAGCATATCATTATCATTCAGCCTGGATGAATTCAGTCGAAGATCAAAAGAACAGTTGCATGAGAGATAGATAAAGATATATCATAATTACCCCGGGTGGGCCGAGACTCGAATCTAAATGGGTCACGTCAGGCTATATGTGTGAACAACATTACATTAGAAGTATAGTTACATTAAAGCTGCATCGTGTAAGTGTCCAATAATAGGGGTTTACCAAGGTAAAGCCCGTTATATTCAGCTGGTCATGTGATCTCAAGATGTCAGCCCCCATGAGACGACCCGCTCTAAGCAGAATAAAAAGAGCTTGTATTGGACTGCTATGACTTCAGTATTCATCTAATGGTTTTCAACATGTTTTTCAAAAGTACTAATCATTTATTTACATGTAGCATACTGTAAAACATTTTTAATCTGCATCTTTATCTTAACCTGACAATTTGATTTTATATAGTGTAAACAGTAAAATTCTGCTGCACCTTGGTAAAATTTTACTGATAAATCAGATCTGTTAATTGAATTTGATAATCTTCATGCTTAAATCAATCAGCTAATTTGTATTTCGCAAGAAAACACTAGGAAAACTGAATGTTTGTATTACAGTTTAGGGAGCCAAAGATTGGTAAACATGCCAAGTCAGACATGTTCCTGGATCAACATATTTTGTTGACCCTGGAACAACATTACTGTCCAAAAACATAGACCTAACCCTACCCATAATTTATCCCAAAAATCAGAGGGAAATGATAACTGAATAACAGAAGTACCTAACCTTTGTTGTAAGCCTAAAACAGACATTTCCTGTAAATGTATCCCTCAATTCTGATTGGTTGATTGGGATGTTGTTCCAGGAATATGTTGTACTTGGTGAAATCAGTTCACCGTGAATGTTAGCTTCTAAAAACACGTTGAGGTTAAAGTCATGCAGATAAGAAATTGAACTAGTGTACCCAATTCATGTAAAAATCTTAATATCCTTATCGCTGCATATTCATGCATATATTATCTGTGTATTTTTATGAGATGATATTGTACTGTATAATTTCTATTCAACTTGCATTTATGGATTTACCAGGCAGTTACTCCTTTAAGTGGATTTGATAGAATTTGGTTCCCTCTAGTGGTCAATGAAAGAATGAACAGGTTTTATTTCTGTTAAAAAGAAAGGACTGCTTTATTTCACAGTATATTAAGCAGTGAGGAAATGTCTGTAGTCTTAATCTTCAATGTTGCATGCACTTTATTAAACTGGCTAAACAAACTGCTATCAATAACGTGCACAAAGGCTGCACCTGGTAGCCATGGCATTTGGCATGGCATTTTCACATCCATTAATAATTACTGTCATCTGTGTCTTAGGTGCTGGACCCCTGTGTGGATGATTGAGACCATTCCCCTGATAACTGCATAAAATGCGAAGTAATACCCAAATACAAATGTGGAGGATTACAGGTCACATTTTATGCAGCGTTTTATGAGCAAAGTACCATTTTGTCATGAATGAATAACATAGTGAATTAAATAATGAACTTTCTTAATTGCTTAGAGTGGTTTCTGCAAACCTGCATTTGAAATCCTGTTCAGGTGAAAAGAAAAGTAGAACATCAATGCCCTGAAAGAGAAAAATCAATTGCAAGCTCAAAGTGATTTGAAATTTGGTGTAAACACAGCCTTCATTCGGTGACTGCCTTTATTCAGTTTTACCTGATGTTGCACTTAAAATGCATAATTCCCTCCAAATCAGTTTCATCCGAACCACCCTCCCCTTTCTGAACAAACAGAAAAAGGTCAGACTCCTAAGAACTGACTTTCATGTGCGTCTCACGCTGTGTCATCACTTTCAGTATCTAAAAACACTTTCTGTCACTTGCCAGTGCCATCACTGCCAACCACTGTATATTAACACATGTAAACTGTCCTTTGTGAGCTTCACCCGAAATTTACAACATTCACTGGGTAAGATTACAAAGTGGTAAAATGACTGTCACACTACGTTACAAGCACTTTGCAGTCAGACTAACCAATAACATGTCGTGTCATGTAAACGCTTTAATCTGACTGGGTGTGTGTTTTTTTAAAATCTTTATTTATTTGCTTAATCAGGTAATGCATGTGTACCTAGTCCAGCATTAGTCTAATCAGACAATTGTCCTTGAATTGTGCACATGCACTGAAAGGCAGAGGTGAAGTGCCAATGCTGATTGCGCATTAAGTCATGTATAAAAAGTACACGACAAAATCGTGCAACACGAAGTAGTCAGAAAGGGCAAAAATCATAAAAATAGACTTTTTTTTGTCAACAGGAAGTGTCCGATCACTGCAAAAAAGGCTTATCTTACTTAGTATTTTTGTCTTGTTTCTAGTCAAAATATCAATCAAAAAATTCTTAATACTAGATATGCAAAATTACATAAGATAATTCATCTTATTTCCAGGGGAAAAAACTAAATTGAGTGCATTTTGCTTAAAATAATATCTAGTAAATGCAACTTAATTTATTTATTTATTTTTTTTGATATTTTGACTAGAAACAACAAAAATACTAAATAAGATAAGCCTTTTTTGCAGTGATTATACTGAAGCGTGAAATCTACTGACCTACAGTATGCTATTATCTGAGATGCTGTCCACACGAGGAACTGGTGTTGTGACCTGTGTGAATTGGATCATAACTGTAAGCGATTGGTGACGATTAGTGACCTTTTGCTGCTCTCGAAAACCATTTACTTCAATTACAGTGTAAAAACCAGCTGTAACTTACACTTCATGACTTAGTCATAGTTGTAAAGCTCTCCTGTTTTAAAATTATTTGTAAAAGTGTACACATTTTCAGTGTTACAGTGCTTTCTACTGTCTCAGCTAAATATACCATCAGCTATAGGTTGTCTCTGCATATTGAAGCCATTTGTAGGCAGATTTCTACCCTCTGAAAATGTGAACGCTGTGGCTTTGTGGCACATTGTTTGTGTCGGCGGCGCAACATGTCTTTTTAGCTGAACTAATGTCATGAATTTTAACTGAGACTACCTATTTATAAGAACAATTAGAAAAGTGTTCTGGGAAACACATTTGGAAATACTGGCGATACTGCAAGGTTACAGTGTTACAGTGCTTTCTGCTGTCTCAGCTAAATATACTGACAGCTATAGGTTGTCTCTGCATATTGAAGCCATTTGTAGGCAGATTTCCACCCCAAAAGTGTGAACGCTGTGGCTTTGTGGCACACTGTTCTTGTCAGTGGGGCGACATGTCTTTTTAGCTGAACTAATGTCATGAATTTTAACTGAGACTACCTATTTATAAGAACAATTAGAAAAGTGTTCTGGGAAACACATTTGGAAATACTGGCGATACTGCCACAGAAATAATATAACAATAATATAACAATCTTAATACCTGCTCTAACATGCTTATCTAATCATTAAACAAGATTAATAAAGTATTGGCCATTATTAGTTTATGATACCGTTCATGCATTAGAATTTTTAATGAACTGATCCCTGTTGTGAAGTATTAAAAAAAACTACAGTCTTATGAATATCTACAAAGACTAATGCAAATGTGTTAATATAATCTGTAGCAAGTTGCACAGCAGTTGCTGTTATGTTCAAAGATTATGTAAAAGCACATATAGTGCCAAGCTCTGTGCAAGATAAAGACCACAGGGATATCTTTAAGCAAACATCTCTCGCACATTCCTTCACATTTGTCAGTATTGTGAAATGAGTGGCAGTGCTTTTTGTTGTTTTTTTACTACTTTCATCAACAGAAAACCAAGTGATTGGGAAACTGCTGCCATATATCGAACACGAGGATGAGGTATAGTGTGGTTATAAACCACTGATGTTATCAGCAGCCTGACTAGCTTGCTGGGTACTGCAGACTACCTGTGTTTTCATACTAAATCAAAGCTGCACAACCATGCACAATTTGTTTTCAGTTAAACTTGATGCATAAAGTGACTTCTGTTGTTCCGTCTAAAGCTGTCTCCAATGTGTGTGCTTCCTGTGCCTGGGGTGTGTTACATTTATCCCGATGGTTTTGAAAAAGGATGTTGTTAAGCCCTGCAAAAGTACCTCAACATGCTTGTTGGCATGTTAACTGGGTCAGTGCTGCAGAAATAAGAGCTTGTGGTTGTACGTGAGCTGTAATAACCAGTAAAAGATGTAGGCTATTATCGCAGGTGTTTTAGCTTGCTTTTCTAACTGTTAGTAATGAAAAAATTAGTGAATACATTGATATTTAAGACTACAGTGAACATGACCACTGGAACATTTAGTATATTTTAGCTGGAATTTCTTGTTAATGGCAAACAGTATTTATATAATATAGGTTTAATAAAAATATAGAAGTGTGAGTAATTAAATCTGAAAAGAACAAACAAAAAAAAAATACATTGGAAATAAAAAAAGTTTTTTCATGACTATTTCACTCTAACAGAGACTTACAGGATACCTTATCTAACCCCAATTGAGCTTAACCAATCAGGTTTAAGGGGGTGGGTTTCTTTTGAAGTAATTCAACAAAAACGCTTACTAACTCACTTACTAAGTCACATCACTGTACAGTTCAAAGAGAGACAGACTATCAAACCAGCTGTGAGTATCAGACAATTATTGTGACTTACTGATGTGCAAGCTTTTGGATCACAAATGATATTATATATATGCAAAACACTCACTGTGCTCCAAAAGTTTCCACAGCAATATATCTAAATATTTCATTTTACTGAACATTTTGTTGTATGTTGTGGTATTTATTTCCTCCTAAATGGGCTTGTTAACAGTTTTGTATTTCCCCAAACAGTTTCAGAAACATGACAGACGAAACGATGCCAATGAATGGGAGCTCCACAAACCAGACTTGTGATGTTTTCATCTACAAGGAGTCTGCTCGGATCTTCTTTCCCATTTTCTATTGTCTGATTTTTGTCATCAGCGTGGCAGGTAACAGCCTGGTCCTCTGCATCACCTGTCAGAAAAAGCAGAAGATGAACTCCACCACGATATATATCATCAACCTGGCCATCTCTGACACCCTCTTCACCTTGGCTCTTCCTGGCAGGATCACCTACTACATCCGAGGCTTCGACTGGCCTTTTGGAGATTTCTTGTGCCGGCTGACTGCCATGATCTTCTACTGCAATACCTACGCTAGCATCGGCTTCATGACCTGCATCAGTGTAGATCGCTACTTGGCCATGCTGCACCGTCAGAGGTGTCAAAGACTGAGGAAAACCAAAGTCGTGCGAGGTATCTGCATTCTGATATGGGTGGTGGTGCTTCTTGAGACATCCCCTCTGCTCATGAAGAACACCATGGAATACAGATCCAGTCATCGAACATGCATGGAGTTCTCTAATTTTGATAGCCATTGGATGGCATTCGTTCTCCTGTTCGCTTGCATCATTGGGTTTTGCTTTCCACTGGGACTCATCCTGTGCTGCTACAGTCAGGTCAGCTGCAAGCTCTCCAAGACGGCCAAGGAAAACCCGGTGACCAACAGGTCTGGAAGCAACAGCAGGGCCAAAAATATGATCCTGCTCATTCTGCTGAGCTTCGTGGTGTGTTTCAGTCCCTACCACATCAACATCATGCAGTTTGTAGTGAAAAGGTTGTACAATGTGCCCACTTGTGAGGACTTAAAGACTTTGAAATTGTCACTGCAGGTGACCGTTGCCATGATGAACTTTAACAGCTGCCTTGACCCTATTATTTACTTTTTTGCCATCAAAACCTACAAGCAGAGAGTCATGAGTCTTTTTAAGAGCTACATTTCCATTTCAGCATCCTCCAGGAGCATGCAGGAGAACAGCAGTAGTAATACATGAGGGAAAATTTTATGTAAAGTAAAATTTGATGGTGCAAACTGCAGAGGAAATGTCTGTGCACGTGTGAAAATGCGGTTGGATATCTGTAGAGTGAAGAGTTTCATACCTTATATTTCTGAGCAAATGGCATTCAATTTCTTATCATTGATGGTGATTAAGTCTGTTTTTTGGGAGGGATTTTTGACCACATTTTGTGTGTATTTAAGATATCTGACTTATCACTGATATTATGTTGCTTTTTTGTGGTCATTATGAATTTAAATATGAATCTAACATGAATTTGTCACATTTATAACTGATGTTCATTTGATATTGTCATATATTTCTGATTGTGATTAATATGCTATTGGATTTTAAATTTTTTTACTTGGTCATGTAGGCCTGCCATTGACGTCAAATGAAATTCGGAGACTTAAAGTGAAAATGGAAAATTCTGTCATCATTTACTTACCCTCATGTTGTTCCAAACCCGTAAGAAATTTGTTCATCTTCAGAACACAAATGAAGATATTTTAAACAAATTTGAGAGATTTTTGAGAGACATTTTGAGAGATCTCTCAAAAAAAGAAAGAAAAATCCATATGAATCAAGCGATTTAATCCAAGTCTTTTGAAGATACATGATTGGTTTATTTGATGAACAGCTTTAATTTCAGCTTTTCCCAAATAAACATTAATATCTTCATTTGTCTTCCGAAAATAAACAGAAGTCTTATGGGCTTGGAATGACATGAGGCAGAATGATGACAGAACTTTAATTTTAGAGTGAACTAACCCTTTAAGAATAATCAATTAATTGTAAAATTCCCACATAAAGGTCAAAGAGGCTAGAAGACCATTCTGAGTAAGAATGAGTTATGTAGGTGTATGTTAATACCTGACATTTCCATAAGCTGCTCTGTAAATACTGTGTTTTGCTTTAAAGATGCTCACAAAGTGCATGTAAGATTTCAAGCAACCCCTATAACGGCATTTTCCATTTGGGAATTTAAAGTTTATGTAGCTGTCAGTTTTGCTAAACAACTTTCTCTGAATAACAATTAAAGAGTTAATTTACAAGTTATTGTGTTTTATTTCGCTTATCATCTCCAGCTGCCTACACAACACTAAAAAAAGTGCGAAAAATGTTTTTGATGACCTAATTTGCCATTTAGTTATCAGCCCCTGGGAATGCACAACAATATTCTAAACACCGCAACTAGAAGTCATTTATCTATAACCAGAAATCACATCTCAGTGTTTCTTAGAATGTCATGCCACTTGATTCACTCTTTGTAGCTGACATATGAGACATATCAACTGAAACAACGTTACTACGAAACGCCGATGTCTACACCGTCACACTCTTCTGTGTGGGCAGTGGGGACCAAAAAGCGCACGGCAGCACGTGTTTGATGGGAGCACGTGGGTGTTAAACACACACATGGCAGTACTGTTCTTTTTCCTGCTTAATTTCACCTGAGCTTTAGAACAGGATATCGACACATAACCACAAGCACATGAAGTGTCTTTTTTAGCCTCTACAGGTGGTTTGCTAGTCTTTGTTGTGTATTCCATGAAGCTACGTGTCTATAAAAAAATGCGGAGAATGTGGCAAGCATTCAGCAGCCTACAAAACACAAGGATGTAGGTGGCAGATAATGTGGGTGGTAAAATTGTCTTTGCAGAGAATATATACTCAAAGAATATAATTTCAATTTAACAATGATTACAAATGCACAGCATCTAGCTAAAACATTCAATGGGGCAATAATATGACATTTTCTCAACCTAAACATATACAACATCCTCTATTTCCCCAAAATATGTGGTACAAGACATTCACGGCGGCAAAAATCCTAAGTCAAATGAATACAACTTTTTTGTACCTCATTAAGTTAACCGGATCTATTAAAAAAATTATGAAAAAATAATTATATGGATCTTATTTGTTTGTTTGTTTGTTTATTTATTGCACCAATATTTTCCACCCTAATTCTTCTCTGACCCCTAATTCAACCAGATGTTTTTTTTTTTTGCTATTTGTCTACACAACGTCCTTTTCATCAATGAAATGAGTAATAGTGGTTTGCTGCATTCACGCATCCACCAAACACCTTAATCACCAGTCGGACCAAAAGAAAAAAATGGTCTGATACTTTCTTCTTTTTTTAATACGCCAGTCTTTTATTGAGGTACAATTTGTTTCAGATAAACCCACCTCAACTGGTACATAGAGAAAAAAAAAAGAAAAAAAAAAAACTTGCTATGGTTCACATCACTCATTTCCTGCCCTAGTTTCTGAGTTGTTGTTTATTTTGGATTTTACACATAAATAGGCATATTAGTTCACCGTAGTGCATACAGAAATGAATGCCTCAACCTCTTCTACTGTGAGAGGATTTTTTTTTTTTTACCCAAATTAGCCTCAAAATCTTGTCTTTCCTTGTGACCTTTAAAAATGTGGATGTATCTTAATTTAGATTAAATGAGTTTAAAATTTCCTGGGCCTGGGAACATTTCAGTTACATTGCTGCCTATGGAGGGTCAGAGAGCTCTCAGATTTCATCAGAAATATCTTCCTTTGTGTTCTGAATAAGAACGAAGGTATTACAGGTTTGGAACCATATGAGGGTGAGTAATTAAAGGGGTCAACGGATGCAAAATTCACTTTTACAAGTTGTTTGAACTGAAATGTGTCTTGGCAGTGTGTGTACACAACCACCCTATCTCAAAAAAATGATTCTTTAAACTAACTTAATTCAATTATGGACAGTGGTTCCACACAACCAAATAGTTTTTTGTGAACGCAGTTTTTTGAACCTATGCAAACTCTGTGTTGTGTGAACACAATTGAATGAGGAAGAATCTATGTGAAATAGTAATATCCAACCAACTTAATTGATTCACTTCCCTGTAACTTAAACCGGTTAAGTTCAGTGAACATGTTTTGGTTTATTAAAAACTGGCCAAATGTGTTTCACTTTATCAACATAAGGACGTTTGTTTCAAACAACTCATTTGAATTATGGACAGTGGTTCCATCCAATTAGTTCTAGTTACTTTAACTAAATAATTTCTATTTAAAGCTACTCCCTTCAACAAAGCATTTGTGTGTGATTGTCTTGCATTGAGTCATAAAAGACCAGATGAGTCACAAATGATCAAGTGTATATCAAGGTCAGGAGGGTTGCTCAAGTTCAGTCCATATATCAGTCCCAGAAACATGGTTTTGCATGGGGTATACTGCTAGGGTCCTGAAGAACTTTATCTTCCAACCCTCCAACATCTGCTGGGCTGTCTTCAATGTCTGCACCTTCAAATCTTATGACATATCAGATTCCCATGGGTCTTCTGGATCACCTCCTGAGTGCTGGCAACATCTGTATCCTAGAGAGGATATTTAAAAGTAAAAACTCAAATTCTTGTGTATTAACTTTATCATAGCATTCATCATCCTTGGGGGGAAAATACATTTTTTTAAAAAAAATAAAAAAACTACTCACCATATAATCCATAATAAGACTGCTAGGGTCTTCAGTCGGGTACTTCAATATCATTAGTCTAAAGATGAAAACAATAACACAATCTATCAGATTTGGCCTTTACATTTTTTCTAAAAACAACAACAAATTCAGTCATACAGGAAATACAGGCAAGCAGTCAAGATGTAATTCTAACAAACATTTCAGTGGAAAATGAAACCATAACAGTACTGGGCCACATCAGCACAGAAAGCCACTGTCCTTCAGAGTTCAGCAATATTACCAATTAAAGGGATAGTTCACCCAAAAATGAAACTTCTGTCATTAATTACTCACCCTCATGTCGTTCCAAACCCACAAGACCTTTGGAACACAAATTAAATGAAATTTGATGAAATCCGAGAGCTCTCTAACCCCGCATAGACAGTAACGCAACTGAAATGTTCCCACACCCAGAAATGTTGCAAGGACATCAGTAAAACAGTCCATGTGACATCAGTGGTTCAACCATAATTTTCCAAGCTGCAAGAATACTTTTTGTGTGCAAAGAATGAAAAATAATGACATTATCCAACAATTCTTCTCCAAATCATGTCTTCCGCCATTATCGAGAGTACCTCTGCATGTAAACAATGTACGCGTGTGATTCTGCTGACGTCTGTGTGTAATTACTGTGTGTCACTTTACTAGCCTGACCCCCAACTCCCCCCTCTCTTCACTTGTGCCCCCTCAAAAATAATGAGTGCATGACGCCCCTGTTTGGAGGAGAATTGTTTAATAAATATTATTTTCATTTTCTTTGCACACAAAAGGTATTCTCGTAGCTTCGTAAAATTACAGTTGAATCACTGATGTCACATGGACTGTTTTACTGATGTGCTTACATCGTTTCTGGGCCTTGAATGTGGTAGTATCCTTGCTGTCTATGGAGGGTCAAAAAGCTCTTGGATTTCATCAAAAATAAAGGTCTTACGGGTTTGGAATGACATGAGGGTGAGTAATTAATGACAGAATTTTTCATTTTGACAGACATTTTTGGGTGAACTCTCCCTTTAAACACACCTGAATCAGCTAATCAAGGTTTTTAGGAATTTTCAAACAAAAACAAAGTCTTACTAGAAGTTTCAGGCAGGTGTGTTGGAGCTAAACTCTACAGAACACACTTTTGGACACGTCCGCCTTGCCTCAAAATAAATTGTTTTTGGGAGGTTAATGCATTTGTAATATCTGTCACATATTTTGTATGTATTGTATTAATAGACCTAATCTCATTATATCGGTTTTATTTGTTAATACCCATAACCATAACCCTAAAACTCAGTGGCCAGTGAGAAAATAATGTTTTAATACAAGGTTTTGTTGAGTGTAGTTGTTCTTACCTGTGTAATGGGCACCAAGAGGGTTTAATTCCTTGTCCAAGGACTCTTCTTCGATTTGCAAACATCATATGTTTTGCAGTGTGGATCCATTTTGGCAAAGACTGCTGACACTAATGGTCCCATCATAATTCTCTCCGTCTCAAATTCTGCACAAATCTGTAAACACATGAAGTGCAATTCGTTACAAGAACACCCATACAGTTTAACAGCAAAGACAAATTCAATTATCAAAAACAAATCAATGATTTATTTGCGTGAGTAATGAATATGTTTATCATTCCAAAAGGGTGGACGTGATTACATATCTGGGGTATCTGCAGGATTTTTAAAATCAAATTTAAAACTTACAAAGACCTTTTTAAGACCTGGGGGCTGTTGCATAAAAGGTTAGGACTAGTCTTAAAAGTTAGCCTTTTTTTTTTTTTTTTTTTTAAGACTGGTCATAATTTTTTTAAATTCAGTTACATAAAAATTTAGATTAGTCCAAGTTGAATCCAAAAAATAAAACTGATTACATCTGGCAAACTGCTAGTTTTCACGTTGCTCTAACAAAAACTGAAAAAGCAAAATAATTATTTTCTGCCAACAGGTGGCGCTTCTAGACCGCATAATATAACTGTTTCCCCGGTAACGGCAATACACAAAGCAGCGCTGCACAGGACTTTGAAACTTGCGTTGCTCATGTTTATTCAATGTAATCATAGCCTTTTGAAGTTAAATAGTCACATTAAGCTTTATGGCAATTCTTGTCTTTCTGTCCGCAAATGCAAGACCTCTTGAAATCATAATACTTTCTTGTACCATTTAAGACCTTGTATGGCCTTAAATTTGATACAACTAAATTTAAGACATTTTAAGGACCTGCGGAAACTATTATTTCTGTTAATAAATGATGAAAAGACGATACAGCACTTCAGTTACTTGTTTTCTCCTCCGTCAGTAAAGTTGTGACATTCCTTCATTTCTTCATCAGGCAGCGATGAAGTAAGAAAACAGTGATAAAACGCATGCTGTTACAAAAGAGGAATAGCAGATAAAATGTTAAAATGTATGCGAATATGGCATTATTTGTACTTGCTTCCGTGCTTTAGCTGATTGAGTAGGATAGAAAGAGCCCAGGGAGGTTTTATTTAACTGTTCATATATCAGTAATAAGACGGAAAACCATCTGAATTAAAAAAAAAAAAAAAAATTCGCCCCATAGTCTGTTCTACAAGCACACATAACGTTACAGTCCAATACAGAAAGACATGCGCTTTCACATCTCCCAACCGCACGAAATCGGCGCGGTAAACGGTTACACAATAACTACTCGACTGCAAAACACTAAAAGCATACTGAAAACACTAACAAATGAAAGACTTTGGCTTAACACAAAGAAAACTTTAGATTTTCTTACCTGACTGGTACTTCTAGACGCCATGATGCACATTCTTCGGGCCGTCTTCATCAAACGCGTTCGAAATCGTCATATCCGTTTTTTTTTAAATGGCGAAATGAAACCCTTTACGTTAGTTTAACAATATATAATTAAGTAAACTGGAAAATTAAACAGTTTAAGTTAATTAAACACAATACAATGGTGTTTTGGCTGAAAATGAAATATATTTGTGTTGTTTTAACAAAAAATATCTGAATAAAACGAACAGTGGCACAAAACCATTTTTTTTGAGTGTATAATGATAAAAATCCACCCAGTGGTTTTTTAAAATATTGATAAATCGTGACCCCTTTCTAAAATCAAGCCATTCTCAGATTTTTGGCTGTGTGTCGTCACTCAGGCCAAGGCCTCTCCCATGATTGTTGATTGACACTATAGCATCTAACCTTAGACCCGCCCTGAGTGAGCTGTCATCAGTCCACCATTGTTTCGACCCCACGGTTGTAGACAAGAATGTCTCCTAAGCGATTAAGGTGTTTTGTTGTTGGATGTAATAATGAACATAGCAGTCGTTATTTACTCCCGACGTCTGAGACGCAGTGGATTAGCTTTGTTTTTGAAGGAAATGAATCCTCCAATCAACCTAAATGCATCTATGTTCACGTGAATCATTCGTGATCCAGTTTCACCTCCAGAAGAAGTGAGTATAAGTTGTTTTTTTAAAATGAATTTTGCAAATCGCCTTTCCTAATAATGTGCTAGTTACAGTCTCTCAGAGAACTGCACCTCACCCCACAGAAGAGAGGGGTCGGGTGATAGGAGCTCATTAGCATTTAAAGGGAAATGCACCATAACGGCTTGCTGTGAACAGAGCTGGTTTTGACAGGTTAAAAGGGTGTTGTTTTACACTACCATATAGACTTTTCATTAAACCCTAAAGAATCAAATCAACTTGTGGAAAATGGGCATCTGATGACCCCTTTAATGACAGAATTTTCATTTTTGTGTGAACTATCCCTTTAATGTTTGACAGAAAAGAAAACAAGACTGTAAAAGACAAAAGTATATTGTGTTCAATAGATTGAAAAGTGGTTAACATTACAATTGTTCAGCTGACAAAATATTTTTCCAATAAAACCCTTTCCAGTTGACAAAAACACAAAAATATTTTGAAAAGTATGTGATTTAGTAATCCTTTTTATCCTTGTAAAATTCAATATAGTGTCTGTCCTTACTCAAGTCTAGGGTACCACAATGATTGCATGCAGCCTTACACCGTTACATTCTTCTCATAAATTTCCACCTTGGTTTCGGTGTTTGTACAAAGTATTTTGTATTTTTGTGTGTGCTGTGGGCATTTATGAAGAAGTTCTCAACTTTTGTCTCACGTGAACATTATGCTTTCTTAATGTTTTTGAGGAAGCTGTGGCGCCTTGGTTGGAACTTTTAACTAACACAACTACCGTGCACTTTGAACTCACATATACAATTTCTGTATAAAAAGTTATTTATTATATATTGTGTATATATTAATATATTGATTATGAATTTTTTATATGTACACAAACACATGAACACGCAACATGCAGTAGTAGCGTAAGAAAAGATGCTCTTAAACACATTTTAACAATGCATTTATAATTCATACACAGAGATAAGAAAAGCAACATCCTTTAATCAAATGAATCACGAAAGACAAAAGTGCCGCTATTGAGACTGTGTTATCTGATGTGAGAAAGGAATTCGAGAAATGTTCTACTGCTAACATCCTGGAGCTATGTGGCAACAATATAAAATTAGGTCACATAATGAATGAAACTGTAAAAAAAAAGTAAGCAGTAAACTTAATCATGGGGTTTGTCTGAACAATTATTAAATTATTCAAAACACTCACACATTTACACGAAATAATGAGGATATCAGTAATTTATTGTCATTTTCCAAATTAAAATGACCATAAAGTAGTTTTACTTCTATATGACTTATATTAAATAATTTACGTATTATTTATTGGTATTGCTGCACATATCTACAACCTGAAGGAGGCATCATATCTTCAGATCAGAATGTCAAATTACAGTGGGGAAAAAAATTATTTGATCCCCTGCTGATTTTGTACGTTTGCCCACTGACAAAGACATGAGCAGTCTATAATTTTGATGGTAGGTTTATTTGAACAGTGAGAGACAGAATAACAACAACAAAAATCCAGAAAACGCATGTCAAAAAGTTATAAATTGAGTTGCATTTTAATAAGTGAAATAAGTATTTGACCCCTTCGCAAAACATGACTTAGTACTTGGTGGCAAAACCCTCGTTGGCAATCACAGAGGTCAGATGTTTCTTGTAGTTGGCCACCAGGTTTGCACACATCTCAGGAGGGACTTTGTCCCACTCCTCTTTGCAGATCCTCTCCAAGTCATTAAGGTTTCGAGGCTGACGTTTGGTAACTCGAACCTTCAGATGCCTCCACAGATTTTCTATGGGATTAAGGTCTGGAGACTGGCTAGGCCACTCCAGGACCTTAGTGTGCTTCTTCTTGAGCCACTCCTTTGTTGCCTTGGCCGTGTGTTTTGGGTCATTGTCATGCTGGAATACCCATCCACGACTCATTTTCAATGCCCTGGCCCTGACGGTACATGGCCCCGTCCATCGTCCCTTTGATGCAGTGCAGTTATCCTGTCCCCTTAGCAGAAAACCCCAAAGCATAATGTTTCCACCTCCATGTTTGACGGTGGGGATGGTGTTCTTGGGGTCATAGGCAGCATTCCTCCTCCTCCAAACACGGCGAGTTGAGTTGATGCCAAAGAGCTGGATTTTGGTCTCATCTGACCACAACACGTTCACCCAGTTCTCCTCTGAATCATTCAGATGTTCACTGGCAAACTTCAGACAGGCCTGTACATGTGCTTTCTTGAGCAGGAGAGTGCTCCTAATATCAGCTCTTTACCTGTATAAAAGACACCTGGGAGCCAGAAATCTTGCTGATTAATAGGGGATCAAATACTTATTTAACTCATTAAAATGCAAATCAATTTATAACTTTTTTGAAATGCGTTTTTCTAGATTTTTGTTGTTGTTACTCTGTCTCACTGTTCAAATAAACCTACCATTAAAATTATAGACTCATCATTTCTTTGTTAGTGGGCAAACCTACAAAATCAGCAGGGGATCAAATATATATATTTTTTTTTTTCCCCCACTGTAAAGGAATAGTTCACCCCAAAACGAACATTTGCTGAAAATGTACTCACCCTCAGGTCATCCAAGATGCAGCTTGTCACTTCACAAGATATTAATTGATGGACTGGAGTCATGTTGTGTATTACTGTGATGTTTTTATTTGCTGTTTGGACTCTCATTCCAACGGCACCCAGTCACTGCAGAGAATCTACTGGTGAGCAAGTGATGTAATATCACCAAGGGTGTCAATTTTCAGAAAATTTTCATTTTTGGTGAACAATTCCTTTAAAGTCCGCTACCATCCTATTTTCACCTCTTATTAGTTCAGTATGCCAAACAGTCTCTGTTTAACTTTATAGTTTGCTTTATAAGCACATATGAAAAGAACAATAGTCTACATCGCATAGTTATACAGCTATACAATGTTTATGATTTATTATATAAAATTAAGAAATTATATCAAGACTTTCTTAAAATTAATGGGTTTCGAATAGGTATGTAGCTGCGTAAATCAATGTTCACACTAAATATACTTTCAGGCTTCTGCTGAATCCTAAAAATGCAATAATGGAGCATTACTGCCATCTTGTGACTAAACACAGCAAACTTTAGGTTTGTGGCAAAAATCATGTTGGATTAATGTGGAAATCAGGGGCTGTTCAAAGCAAATAAACTAAACAAAAGAAAATGTAAATATTATTATTATTCAAAATAACTGAAAAAGTGGTTAGTTTTTTTTTTTTTAAATGCTCTTTTGTGAAATGTAAAATTTCTGTTATTGCAATATCTTATTAATAAGCTACATAAGGATTACATCTGCATCCTTGATTTGCTCTCAAATGGCTCCATGGGAAGACCTTTTAAAATGTTCCATATCACTTCCTAAATTATTACAGTCAACACTTTTGCTTGATTATTTTAGTTGATTATTCTGTCACGATATGTTCAGGGACAGGGCAAGCAAAATAACTTTTAATTTATTTGTATATTACTTTATTCAAATCAATGTATATGAGAATTGCTTTTCACAAAACATTTCCAAAGTGGCTTTACAAAACTTTACCCCTGAGTAAGCCAAAGTGCAGTGTGCCAAAAAAACTCAAGTTAGATATTTAAGATCCTCCAAACCAAGAGGAGGAACCAAGACAGAAAAAGCAAGATTACCATAATTTTCTGAATTCAGTCCAAGACTCAAGTTGGGGAAGCCCTCCTCGTGGGGTATGGGGATGGCACTTACTAGCCTGTTTGGCAGGAAGCAACCAACAGAACATAAAGTCAGTATAAACAATCAGTTAAAACAGTCATTTCCTGAATGCATATGACAAGATGATACGATCTCCCTGCCATGATAACCACATGAAAAAACAATGGCAATGCTGCCAACCCATGCGTGGAAAATTTTACTCATGACCACCTTGACCAAACTTTCATGGAACTGTGTTTCCAAAACAAGAAAAGCAAAACACAGTCAGGGGAGATGTGTGAACATTTCAAAATGGATTTCTAAGAACGCTGGCACAAACAAGCAACTTTATCTTGCAGGCTATGTGTGAATGACAAAAAATGGTATCACTTTAGTATCTGGATACTGTGATAAACAAGTTTTTTTCTTCGCCAGCTAACCCAACACCCAGTTGTGTGAAGTCAGCAAGAGCATCCTTACCACAAACTCTAACTTCCTGCTGGTGTGTTGCAATCTAATCTTTGCTACCATTATGTTTGTTTTGTGTTGAAGTGTTTATCCTCAATTTGCTTATTTACTTATTTAAATATTTTCATCCAGAATTGTTTATAATTTACAAAATGTATTCATAAGAGTTATGTATGTTATGTTATCCGTAGACTTATTGTGCGTTCAAGACCTCCTGGAAAGTTTGTATTTAGGAGTTGATCAATTATAATTACAACATTAAAGGGATAGTTCACCCCAAAAAAAAAAATCACCCAAAAATTCTGCCCTTAATTACTCACCCTCATGTTGTTTCAATCCCCTAAAACGTTCGTTCATTCGAACACGATTGACGATATTTTAAATGAAATCCAAGAGGTTTCTGCCCCTCCATAGACAGCCTAAGCAACGTTCACTTTGAAGGCCCAGAAAGGTAGCAAAAAAATCATGAAAGTAGTCCATGTTTCTCCAGTGGTTCAGCTGTAATTTTCTGAAGACACAGTTTTGGGGTTTTTTTACGTCAAGAAAACAAAAATAATGATTATTTAAAAAAAAAAAATCACTTCCGCTTCGATCTCCTACATGTGTTCACAAGTGCCTCTTAATCTTCTCCAGTCTACAAGAGCTGGTTCCCTTTGATTTCCATAGTATGGAAAAATAATAATACTAAAAATACTATGGAAGTCAATGGGAAACATCAACTGCTCTAACCTGATCTCATGTGGGAACTTTTTCGCAAAAGGGTCATTCTACAGAAACGTCCACTTTTGGTATGGCCTTAAAATGTCTTAAAATTTTTTTTTTTTACATTTAAACTTAGACCACATTATTAGATTACCTTTTGACTTTATGAATACATATAAATGACAGCTTAATTATATATTTTTTAGCTTTTTTGTGCAATTATTTCAAGACCATATGTATCATTTTTTGTCACTGGTGTTACCTTCTTTAGCAATATTAAAAGTTTTTATGAAATATTATTTCTAAAAAAATTATTCAGCACATGTAGTCAGAGTTACAGAAAAATAATGAAAATGCAAGAAATAAGGAGATTATGTTTTATTTATTTAATGTAACAGACAAAAACAGTACAGTAACACAGTAGCACAGCACAGTAACACCAGTGACAGTAACACCAGTGACATACATTAGGCCTGATATACTGATCTTCACTGGTGTTATCCATAAGGAAGGTAACACCAGTGACAGTAACACCAGTGACAATTTTCATGAAAAATGCATTTTACAAAATGTCTGCTGCAAGGTATCAAGCCACTTGTTGTCAATCATGGTATACTCACTAAATTAAGTAGTTTAATCCATTTGTATTATAGTTTTTTTTACAATTCCCTAACAATAAATAGGTCACACCAGTGACATCAACTAAAAGCTTCATATGAAATCATGAGATAAATGAGAAAATTTCTCATAACTGAAAAGAAACAGTGGACTAAACATGGGCCTTTTTTCATAGATGTTTAGAAAATAGCAAGGGGGAAGTCGAGTGATGTCATCAGTGTGATTTTTTTATTCCAAAATAAAAGACTTTTGTTAAGCGGTAACACCAGTGACACAACTCGGGACCACTGTTTTCATTATACATTTTATAATATTTATTTGGCATTTTGTTTTATTATGCCATTTATATCATATATTTGATAGTTATGAATAGACTTTTGTATTTTAAATGGTAGAAAATCCTGTTTTTGACCTCAAAATAAAGCACTTTCCTGCTGTACATGGCTGTGGGGACGAGCAGTTTTGTGGTACTTATAATTCTATATAATTAATTTTAAAAAAATAATGCCACATTGATGGCTCATGAAGGTGAATTGTTTAAATAACATATTGTTTCATTTTAAAATATAAAAAAATTGTAACCCTAATGCGTATTTCAATTGTAATATTTCTTTAAAGTCTAGGGACAGAAAAGTGGACGTTTCTGTAGAATGACCCAAAACGTGAAAATGTACCAATAAGCGCATATCACTGCAGCGCAACCGCAAACGAACTAGGCGGTAAAACAGCGAACACTTGTAATCATTTTCCTACACAGTTATTTACAGCTCCATATGTTTCGCTTTCTGGACATAAGCTTGCTCGGTACCTCAGCTGGTACGGAATTGGGACTTCGGATGCGGAATTCCTGGGTACAAACCCCATGAAAAACATAACTCGCGATGAAAGAGCTCGAAGATGAGAGATCGAAAAACACGCTAAAGCGGCATGCTTGCGATTGCGTTTTTACCTAACTTTCGCTTTTGTTCATAATATCGGATAGGTTTAGGTGTAGTGCAGATGGTACGTTATTTTAAAACGTCATGGAGCATTAGAGTTATAGCACCACTCAACGGACATTTCAAATCAGACCTGCGGTAACACGTACAAAACCAGCATCACATAAAATGTACCATACGATCATCTTTTCCGGGGGAAAAAACAAACACTCTTTTAGCGCTACTCAGTGGACATTTCACATCGAATGTGCCACGAAATGTACATGGCGCAACATATTTCACATCTCGCAAAAACGTTCCCACAGGTACGTCATGAGATCAATATATTTTTTATGTTTATCAAAAGAAAGAAATTCATACAGATTTGGAACAATTTGAGGGTGAGTAAATAATGACAGAATTTTCATTCTGGGAGGAACTATGTCTTTAAGTGGATTAAAATCACTTTTGTCGGAGCAAAACATTGATGTACTTTTCTTTTTTTTAACAAAAACATTTTATTGTTTTTAATTAAATTCATAAAGATGATGTAAACTTAATTGTATATTCTAATATTAAAATACTATTGTATTTTATGCATGCAACTTACTTTGTGTTATTGTAAATAAAAAATAACTTTTAATTTATTTGTATATTACTTTATTCAAATCAATGTATATGAGAATTGCCTAGATATTTAAGATCCTCCAAACCAAGAGGAGGAACCAAGACAGAAGAAAACAGAAAAAAAAATGTGTGAAAACAACCCACAATCTCCTTTTCGCTCATTACATCAGCAGAAGTCAACAGTCTAAAGCATCATCCACTGCAAACATCTCAACATTTATTGAACCAAGGTTATCAAGCAAGAATTTCAAAACGCGTACTGTACTACACAAAAAGTTAAACATTACTGTTTTTCAACATGCAAATCATCTACACTCACTGGCTACTTTATTGGGTCTACCAATAACTGCTAGTCAATGCAAATATCTATTCAGCCAATCACTTGGCAGCAACTCAATGCATTTAGGCATGTAGACATGGTCAGTACAATCTGCTCAATTTCAAACTCAAGAAGAAAGAAGATTTAAGTGACTTTGAACGTAGCATGGTTGTTGGTGTCAGAAGGGTTGGTTTCCGAGTATTTCAGAAACTGCTGATCTACTGGGAATTTCACAGAAAACCATCTAGGGTTACAGAGAATGAGAAAATATTCAGTGAGTGCTACCACTGTGTTTTGTGGATGAAAATGATTTGTTGACGCCAGCAGTCAGAAGTGAATGGCCAGAATGGTTCAAGCTGATAGAAAAGCAACAGTAAAACAAAAAAGCAGAAGAGCATGGGCTCACTAGAAAATTGAAAAAAGGTAACCTGGTCTGATGAGTCTTGATTTCAGCTGCAAAATTCTGATAGTGGGGTCAGAATTTGGCGTAAGCAACATGAAAGCAAGGATCTATCCTGCCTTGTATCAATGGTTCAGGCTGGTAGCAGTGGTGTAATGGTGTAAGGGATATTTTCTTGGCACACTTTGGACCTCTTGGTACCAATTGAACATCGTTCACAACCTGAGTATTGTTGCAGACCATTTCCATCCCTTTATGACCACAGTGTGCATCTTGTGATGGCTATCTCAAACTGTTTTCTTGAACATGACGTATACTCAAATGGCGTTCATAGTAACCAGATCTCAATCCAATAGAGCCGACAAATCTGCAGCCAATACGTTATGCTAACATGTTAATATGGACCAAAACCTCTGAGGAATGTTTCCAGCACTTTGTTGAAGCATGAAGATGCTATGAAGAATTGAGACAGTTCTGAAGTCCAACACGGTACTAACAAGGTGTAGATAGATTTAAATGTAGATTTCCTCTTTTTAACAACATCAATTCACAGTTCCTTGACACTACTAACGTCTGCTTCACACTTTAACTTACCAACAAGAAAAAAGTCATACTCAGCTGCCAATCAGTTACCCAGTTAACCTTTAACTCAGATATACTGAAAGTAGACTATTTGTGTCACATTTGATTACAACCTGTACTGCATTACAAGAAAGGAATCATCATCGTCTGATTTTCTTGTTGAAAGATCTGAGATCTGAGGTAAGGTGACGGTCTTTTCAAATGAAAGATTCTGTGATGGTAAGGCTGGTTAAAACTTTTAAGTGCATTGCTGACACTCAAAACAACTGAGCTCTCTTTTGCTATGAGTCAGAACCGAAACATCTGCCTAGTGTGCTTAAGAAATGAAACAATTTCAGCTAGCATTCTTCCAGTCTCTGTGGTGTTTGTGGCCCAAATGATATTGTTAGGACAAAATTTATTATAAAATATTTGATTTGGCATTTTGTTTTATATGACACTAATGGTAACAAATCCCTGTCTGTATGATTTTAAAAGCACAAGCTCTTAATTTAGAAGCCAAGCAGACATTTTTTCATGTTTTTGACTCATCAAGTCATCCAGTTTATTCATTCAGACACAGACAGATTCATGAAACGCTATGTGATGTAGGTAGAGTGCTTTATCCAAAGTGACTTTACACCACATTTTTTTTACATATTCAGTCTTCCAGCAGTAATGTGCGGTGAAGAGTAATGCTCATGGATCAACCCTTGATGTGTTTAAACCTACAACCTTCCAGAAAGCTAAAATAATTAAATATAACTGTATGTAAATTAATACAAATAAAAACAACATTCTATAAGTTCAACAGTCAATGACATTCTATAAGTTCAACAGTTTAATCAGACTGTTCTGGAGGCCACAGCGGGTGTGAAAACCACCCTGAAGTGCATGAAAAACACCACCGGGAAATAGTTAGCAACTATGTATGCCATACCCTAGACGTGAGAAGTTATTGCTTACACATTTGTAAAATGTGTTTTTCTCGCATGTGCAAAACCAGCAGGTGTGTATGCCACAGTGCTATAAACAGGGGTCAATCTGTAGACAGCAGAAACTGAAGCTATTACATACTTTCAGGTTTCCTGTTTATCACACTAATTTTCTCAGAAAACAGAGTTAACTGAAACGAACATCTCACCTTTACAATGCTTATAGAATGTTTTGTTTAAATTTACAGTAAAAGTAGAAGAGCAGGAGAGGGTGTGGGGTGAGAACATTCAAAATATGCTAAAAACAAGCAGACAAGTGTAAGATAAATGACTTGGATGCTTATAATTGGATATTAAATAAGTTAGAACAGTGATTCTGTACAGAGCACATATATATTTCAGAGACTTTCATGCTCTTGTGTGTAAATGTACACTGACATTTAGCCTAATGCAGTCACACGCAAACACAAAAAATGGGACTCCCCGCATTGGAGAGCTCAGTTATTCTGGAAAAGTTCTGAACGTTGCTTCACCACATGAAAAAAAAGGGAAAAAAAAAAGAAAGGTGCTTCAGATTTAGGTAATACATGACCTCACAGGAATAAATTAGTCATTGCTTTTTATGCAATACAGTGTTTGCATATATGGAATTAAGATTGCAAATTTTGATTGCACACATTTAAAGAGCATTGGAAAGCTTTATCAAAAGCCACATCCTCTCAGAAGTTAATAGAATAGTAGCTTTGGGGACAGACAGCAGTCGGAAATAACCTTTTAGATTTCTGCTTAGTGAAAGTAGAAAAGCCCTGAAAGTGTTGTAAACACCATGAAAAAAAAAAAAAATAATAAAATGTCTCTGTGTGTCATCACCAACTTTATATGTATTACTGAGAATATATAACCTTGACACTAAGCAATCTACAGGAAATGTTTTAAAATCCAGCCAGAAGTGTTTGATTAGATAACAGAAGTTGTGAAGAACAAAATCATGTCGTGCGACCTGTATTCTCAATCTTTATGACAAATAAGTTAGCTACTGTAGGTATGTACAGCTATAAAGCAGGCATTTGTGTTCTTTAATCCATCGAAACCTTGTTTTAGGTGGTTGCCTACAGGTGCACATACTGTAGGATGTTTCAGACTAAACAGGGAAGTCTTTCAAAAGCTTGCAGATGTAATTTTCATCTTCTAACAATAGAACGAAGAACTGCGCCCTTTCACAACTACTGTCACACCCAGCGATGCTGCAAACCACACGATAAAGAATCAAAATAACACATTCTATTAAAACTGAAGAAAAATCAAAAGTGCATTTTTCCATCTAATATCCCCAAAATTTCTACCATACTAATTTACAATTAAAACTATATAATAAATGAAGCTGGATTGTTCCCCCTCATTAACACATGAATATAAATATATGTTTAAAATAAATAAATAAATAATAATGTATAAATAATTATCCTTTTTTTCTCTACTTATGTTATTGCCGGTTGTGTCACAATTTTCACAAATTCAGTACCCAAACTAAATTATTAAAGTAAACCTTAACAGGGGTTATAAAATCCTGTTGTGTTTCATCCTTCTGAAACCACAGCTGAACACAGAGGACACGTGTAGGATGGCAATTAACATGTGACAGCGAGAGGTCCTCACTCGAAAGAGAACAAATGAGAAAAAGGAAAAAAAAAAAGGCAGATCTTGATCAGAAATACAGGAAATTATGTCGTCGTCATAGTTACAAAAGCAGAGTGGAAACAGCATTTCATTGCTCAGTCGGGGTGTGTTAGAAAACGTGGTTAATGCCGGACCAGGAGGTGCCACTTCTGACACTGCAATGATCAGACCACTTGACATAACACAGGCACAAAAACTGAGGCACAAGAAAGAATTGGTAAGTACATATGTTTTTATAATAATGTTTGTGAAGGACTAATTGAAACTCTTTTTATGGATCACACAAATAGTACTTAATCATCAATACTCTAAGAAACAGCTCAGGTGAAATTTGCACACTTTGTATATTTTGTTTTGATCAGTTCTTGCTTCAGTTAGTATATATATATATATATATGCGAAATGATGTTCAAGCTTAATTTTTACATTCTTGATTATTAATGAATTTATTTTTATATTAATAATTTATTTATAGATAGATAGATTCTGGTAGTCTAGTCTAGTATGTTGTATTGCTTCAGAGCATGTGAGTACTGCGTGTACTGGCAGATGGATGATTCATTAACATACTACAAATCTATGCATAGAACGGTTGCTCTAGTGAAACAATTGTGAATGATTGCAAACTGCTAAAGCAGCATATTCATAAAAAAAAAATATGCTGTTTCTTCTCAATTTCTTTCAAATCACCAAAAAAGTGGACATAAGTTTGCAGAAGTATACTAACCATTACGCAATCATTGTTACCCCATCACAGAGAACTGTTCTACTTAGACGTGTTTTTCTAGTAGTCAAGGTCTTTGTGAGGGTGCAGAATTCGGGCAGTTGTAGGACTGACAGGAAACACCTTTCACTGCTCCAATGGAGTGCAGTGCTCGTCTGGACCTCCTGTCTTCACATTTGCGCTGATGATTGACATAAAACTTCCTTGCCATTCAGAGTGGTCTCACAAATTTCCGCACATGCACATAAAAATAATTTTACACGTTCATAAAAACGTTGTTATAGTGAGTAGTGAGTTTGGGGGCGAGTGCTTTGAAACCACAGGTGGGTAATGGCATATCCTTTGCCTGCGATGTATGCCTATTACAAAAAAGGCGCAAACTGCTTGCACTTCCTTAGTGAAACAACACTGTGTAACCTGATAAAAGCACGGATTGAGTTTCTCAGTTCTGTAGTAATTTATCTGTTTTCCCTTTTTCAGATTTCATAACTGAACCCATGGAGATGCTAGTAGCTACAAACATCACCCACAATGACACCTGTACCAACCTGTATGACCATCGTAGTTGGGCACAGTATTTCCTGCCTGCAGTGTATTCTCTGATTTGCATTGTGGGACTGCTGGGCAATGTGTTGGCTTTGCATGTCATCTGGCCTAATTTAAAAAAAATCAACTCCACAACTCTGTATTCTGCCAACCTGGTAGTGTCGGACATCTTGTTTTCGCTTGCTCTGCCCTTGCGTACGGTTTACTATGCCAAGGGGTTCCACTGGCCGATGGGGGAGGGTTTGTGCAAAGCCGTGGCACTGCTGTTCTACATCAACATGTACGCCGGTGTCAACTTCATGACTTGTTTGAGCGTGGACCGTTTCATTGCAGTGGTGCTGCCGCTGCGCTTCTCCCGATTCCGAAAGGTTCAGAAGGTGCGGTACATCTGTGTTGCCGTGTGGTTTGTTGTGTTGATGCAGACCCTGCCTTTGCTGTCGATGCCCATGACAAGCGTAGAGAAAAGTGGTCACATAACGTGCATGGAGTATCCCAACTTCGAGAAGATTGACAACCTGCCTGTCATGCTCATCGGTGCCGTGATGCTTGGCTTCGGCATCCCTGTGATCACCATCCTGGTGTGTTATTCGGCACTGTGCTCCAAGCTTCGCCTCCTGGCCAAGTCTAATAAACTGACAGAGAAGTCGGGTCGCAGTCGCAAAGCCATCGGTGTGATTTGCACCGTCATTCTTGTGTTTGTGGTGTGCTACACCCCATATCACGTCGACCTCCTGCAGTACATGATTAGAAAGCTGCGGTACAAGCCAGACTGCTCAGAACTGCATGACTTTCAGATCTCCCTTCACATTACTGTCGGCTTAATGAACCTTAACTCGTGTCTGGATCCCTTCATCTACTTCTTTGCCTGCAAGGGATACAAGAAGAAGGTACTCAGACTGCTCAGGAAGCAAGTGAGCATGTCCTTCTCAAGCGTGGTCAGGACCTCGCCTGAAGGCTCCTCCAAAGACGTGTTTGCGAACGACAAAATCCATATGAGCTCCAGAAGCACTCAGAAAGAGAGGAGCAGTGTGCTGTTGAGCAATGGTTTTGAAGGATAAACAACAACAAGAAACGCAGTTCACTGACTATATGAGACTTAATATCACAGCAAATTTCTTACCTCTGGATTACTTTACATGCTGTTCAAGCTAGATGGTTGTTAATATTTTATGCTGTTTAAAGATTATTGCACATTTGTCATACATATTGTAGTTCAGTTGAGTGCTAGAATTTGTTCTTCATTGTTTAAATTCATCTTTTGAATCATAATAATAATAAAATAGCTGAAATAGCAAATTTATATACGCAGTGACATGCTACAGCAGTCTCGTACCAAGTACCAAGAAATGGTGCCTGTGGTGATTTTAGTTTAGACTAATGACTCAAATCTTCTGATTCCAGTCACAAGAAAAGATTTAATCACTGATTCTTCAGTGGCCCTTTTGATCCTCAATCATTCCAACACTGAGACATGACCAATGAGTCACTGAATTACTCTTTTTGTTTTGACTGCAGTCTGACTTTAGATGTATGCTAAAGGTTGGTGATTTGATCTGCTCTCAAATAGTATAACACAAGCATGTATTATTATAATGTAGGTGCAAAGTAGTGAGCAAGAAGAATCATGACCAAAAACCCCTTAAGTGAGCTGTCTTACTGGAAAGAATCACACTTTTATCTCAGTGGTTCCTTATGCAGAATTAGCAGTGTCTCAGGATGATAAACCAACTCAACTGACAATCAACTGTGTCATCATATATTTAAATCAGCCAGATGAGCTTCCACAGCACACAACAAAGCTTGCCTGAATGTATTATGTCAAATTTGGAGCTATTTTAAAGCAACATATGATCAAGATGGATAAATTAGTATTTAAATTATGTCTAAGCGAGTTTTTGCTTGAAACAAGCTAAATAATCTGCCAATGGGGTAAGCAAAATAATCTTGTTTTCTGTTTGAAATAAGAAAAAAAAAAGAAAAAGAAAAAAAGACAATGATTTTTACTTAAAGGGGTCATCAGATGCAAAATTCACTTTACAAGTTGTTTGAACATAAATGTGTGTTGGAAGTGTGTACATATATAATGATAAAAATTCACCCAGTGGTTTTTTTGCAGTGTGAAATCATTCCCACTGATGAATTCGAACATAGTGTTTATATGAACGCGACATAAAGTGATCAGGTTTATGTGTTAATTGTGACTTTTTTATTCCGACTGGGCCACAAGTCCAACATTCAAACAGATTACTATGGTCCATGTAAATGTGGCAACTGTAATTATTATTTACAGACAAAAGTACCTGCTAAAGCAACAGTAACTCTGTGGTCCACTAGGGGGTGCACAGGGTAAAAATCTCAGTCCAGATTCTAATAACAATTTTTTTTTTTTTTTTTTTGAATCACTTTAGCGCAAACATTCAGTTGCAGTGTCTGTTACCAAAGGATAATCTTTCTACAACAATCAAGTTGAGAACATATACTGGCTAATGGAGGAGTAACAAAATGTACCCTGGTGAAATGGTGACATTTTGTGTGTGCGTGTTTACAGTGTGTGTTTTAGTGACTGTCTGCCCTCTTTTTTAATGTAAAAACAGATTCTACCCTTCTGGAAAACAGCATAAGTTGGTTTGCGGGTTCTAGATGGTCAACCTGAGAACTAATCCAACCAACAAGTAGTTAGTCTTATTTTTTGGATTCAATTTAGACTAATCTACATTTTTATATAAACGACTTGTTATGACCAGTATTTTAAAAAATAATAATAATAATAAATTATTAGAATCCTCAACAAAAAACCCCCAAAAAATAAAAAATAAAAAAATAAATAAATAACCTTCCCATTCACAGTAACTAGTCCAAATTTAAATTTTATTCTTGACCAGGTAAATTTTGAATTCAGTGCAATGACAACTAATAGCCAGACGAGGGAGCCACAAAGCCAAAAGTGAAGATTATGAATACTACAACAAGATGTCACTTCTTCCCTTTTACATGGGAAAACTTTGTGCATGCTAATATTGACATTTTAGTGTTCCATCAGTTCATAATGAAAAATCAGAGTGCTAATATAGCTCATAGAGGATGGGAGATTAATTTGCTTATTATAATAAATTGAATTTAAATTCTTACTTTTCTGGTCTTCAGGAAGGCACTTAAATGTATGTAAAAGGTTTACTGCAAACTTATTGTGATTGGTTAGTTGCCTGAAAATAGTTTCTGAATTGCTTCAGATAATAATTAGTATGACAACTGGCCAAATAATTCATCTTCTAAAGGGAAGTGAAAGAATGTTTCAGTGACACTACAGACAACAACAGGAAAAAGTTCAAGACCAATACGAGGTCATTAAACCAAGACCCCAGAGAAGCAGAACAGCAGATGCAGAGGGAGTTGTGGTTTGCTCAACTTTGCAAAAATGGACGGAAGTTGCTGTGTTGCTTCAAACCCCCTTGAACTGATCCTTTTTACAGGAAAAGGAACACAGTCTGAAGCTTGATAGAAAAACCTTTTACACTGTAGACCTAAAAACAGTAAAAAAGAAAAAGAAAAAGTCTGACAACAGCTGACTCTTCACTGCAAGAACTGCCTGACAAACAAACAAACAACAGTAGCATTTATCTCAGTAAAGTTTTGGTGCCTGATTAAAAAAAAATTCTACAATGATGCTTGTTGATTTATGTGAACTTTTAAATTATTTAATGCCTTTCACATTATATAGCCAAAGCTACATTTGGTGAAATAAATATTTCTCTCTTTTTGCTTTGTTTTGCTTCAGCTAGCTTGTTGTTAGGATAATAAGATAAACATACTCACATTAAACCTTCATAGAATGTCATGGTAATAGCATATTTCTTTTTAAATCCTACAGTTTGATTATTATCATTTTAGGAAGTTACATTCAGTACAGTATCCAAACAAACAATGTGTTTATATTGTCATTTAAATTGCAGCACTGTTTAATAATGACTGTATTTACGGTATATGACCTGTTTACCCACCTTTATCTCCTAGGAAACATACAAATCCATAAAAAATAACACCGTATTACGTATTACATAGCCTACTGTATGTATGACAGCTCAGATCACAATGTCTCAGTTTTAGATTCTCAAATCTGTCTCTATCGCCTTCGCCTCCATCTCATATTTCCATATAAGTCTACAAAAACAATGAGATTAAGTCATTATTCAGGCGCCCTTTCTCTAGAACTATAATATTCACTTCTCTAGAATCTATAATGCTATGTATGGCATTAGTAATGAAATCATTAATATAAAAAACACTGTCTCATTCATTAATCTTTTGGAGGAAAAGTGACTGGCTTATAAGACATGTTGGGAGGCATGTTTTTTTCATAGTCATCATCCTTTCCAATCAAAATGCTTGCTACCCCAGATAGCATGCGGATGTGGGCCACTTAAGGCAATGATATGGCACTGCTGGCCTTTTTATGGCCCGTACAAAATGGATGTAAGCCAGAAGCGGCCCACATGTAAAATAGCAAAAATTGCCCAAATTTATTAAATCACATGTGGGCCTCTGTAAGCAAAGATGTGGTATTCACAGCAATGTGTAATGTGAATTTGACCTTAAAGTGGCACATGTGGTAAATAGTGAATATGGCCCAAAAAGTGCCAACCAAATGTGGGCCACCTTTGGCAAAAATGTGGCACAATCAACAAAGGCTAATCAGGGTGTAAACCAAATGTGCTCTATGTGTTATATGTTTCAGCAAATGTGGCCCATGTATTAAACTGTATCTGGGCCAGTTTTGGCAAAGATATATGGCACATTGAGCACTGGTTAATGTGGCTGTGAGCCTAAAGTGGCCTGCATATGATGCCACAAATGTGGCCCAGTTATCCTAAACTGTATCTGGGCCAGTTTTGGCAAAGATATGGCACAGTGAGCACTGGCTAATGTGGCTGTGAGCCTTAAGTGGCCCGCATATGATGCCACAAATGTGGCCCAGTTTTCCTATACCATATCTGGGCCAATTAAAATAAATGTTGCCCAGATTGGGCCAGTTCTGGTTTATTTGATTTATTTTCATGGCTGACATGGCTTGCTTGTGGCTCAAATTTGGACAGCCCAAATGCCATTCTTCACAGTATGTGGGCCGGAGCAAGGTGTTGGATCTGGGCCGGATCTGAGTCAGAATTAAAATCAATGTGGGCCAGATTTGGGCCCGTTCTGTTTTATTTGGTTTATTCATGGGCCTTTCTTTGGCTTGCTTGTGGCCCAAATCTGGCAAACAGGAGCGGACCGCCCAAGTGGCATCATTCCACGTGGTATGTGGGCCAGATGAAAGTGTCAGGTGTGGGCCTGATCTGGGCCTCAGGAATTTTGCTATCTGGGACAGATGTGAAAATGCAGAAAATCGTACCTGAGCCAAAAAATTGTTATGACGGACGAAAGTTTCAGAGGCAGTATGTAAACGTGACTGACACAACGTGACGTCGTATTTATTTTTTAACGTGCAAAAATTTCGGACTCAGTGTGCAAAGTCCTTTATTTGCATTGCTCAGATTGTATACATTCATTTGTATTACTCAAGCTCTAAGTGATACGAGTATACTTATAATGGAGAGAGTTCTTCATAACTTCATATAAAATATTTGCAATATTGAAAATATTTTCAATTAATACAATTTTATCCAGAAAACACAAGCCAGATTGCTTATACCCATCTAATACATCCACTAAATTCATTCAAGACGCTCAAAAGTGTGCCTATTGATGCACAGGTTATGTAACTAAGTATATTATTATGGTTGTTTATTGGACTTCCTTTCCTTCCTCTTTTTCTAATAAGGAGGAACTGGAAAAAAAAAAAAAAAAAAAAAAGTCTATGTGCACTCAGAGTCCATGCAGACGTTCCTCATTTTATAGTTCATTTTTCTATACTTTCACATGAATCTCAACCAAAAACAAAAATCCCCAGATTTCTACTACAGATCTGTTAACAGAACGATGTTTGTGTGTCAGTTAAAACTATAGTGACTTCCTGATGTGGGCGATTGTTGAGCAGAGGAAATGTCAGATGGTGTTTTAGAGGGTGAATGAATCAGTCGATGTACAGTGTAGGTGTCATGTCGACATTGGCACAAATACTAGAGGTGGAACACAATGATGGAGAATATGAATGTACTACACATATTACAGTGTTTTAGTGATGATGTATTTAAAGTAATATTCACACAGCATAGCTGCTGGAACACTCCACTCGTGTGGGTTTTGTTACCACAGGTTAGTCACAGAACAACAACAAAAAAAGTCAACATTAACTCACAAAAATATTTGGGGGGAAAAGAGACATTTTTGACAATATATGTTCTTTTGTGTTCCTCAGAGGACAGAAACCGGTTTGGAATGACGTAAATGTAAGCAAATGATGACAGAATATATATATATATATATATATGTGTGAAAAATGTGGCATAGTCTACAGTCATAGTTAATATTAGTTTTCAGATGACAGATGTCAGTTGACCTCTCAGCCAAAGGGAGTTTGCCTAAAAATGTTCTGCCTGGTCAGGTCTAGAGCTTTTTCTTTTCGTCCTGTGATTTTAAGATGAGCTGCTGTCTCAAACCTACATTACAAAGATCTCATTTCCTGTTTATACACCACCAACCTCAGCATCCTGTGTTTAATTAAAACTCTTCAACACCAGATGCCTTCTGTTGCCACCTGCTGTGTGCTGCTCCCAAGAGAGCTAATGCTGTGTGACAAACCCTATTTTCCCAATCAATAACCAGCACCCAAACCTGTCACATCTTTACTTCTCCATTGCTCTCAAACTGCATAAGACATAGTGTTTGCTATTGAGATATATTCTCCACCAGTACATGCATTACAGGAAGTGAAGGGGCTTCACAGAAACCAAAAGAAAAATTCTAATCTAAAATAAGACACTAGCTTCATGACTTCCTCTGTTAGATCGAAGCTCGGCAGCGAGGGCACATTATAGTCATCAACTGTACAGCCCTCAGAACAGTCACGATGCCAACAACATGGATCTCTGAGGTTGGTACCTTTAATTTTTTTACTTTGTAATCTTGTAGAACAAAATTTGGCCATTGAAAACACATCGGTGTTACAAACAGCCAGTCACATCAGTAGACTATGTTGTAGGTCAAATGTGGTTTCTATGTAAAGCTGAATAGTGAAGTAGAACATTCATCAGCAGTATATATTCAAAAACGTTTGTAGATTGATCATTTAAGGTGATGAATATAAATTAATGCTGCACAGATATCTGATTCAGAAAAGCCAAAACAATAAATAACTAAGAATTGTAGTAAAAGTAGCATTCGTCCTTAGTATGATGAATTGGTATACTGACTGATATCCAACATTTTGTTACTGTTTTTTTTTCTTCTTTTTGTACCTTAACACTCATAATCGAGAAGGACTGTCTTTCACTTATCTTTTTTTTTAAACCTGATGTCTTTTACTAACCTTCAAATTCCAATGAAAAGAAAAAGTGGCATGTCTTACAAGAATGGTTCACCTAAAATGACAATTCTGTCATCATGTACTCACCTCATGTTGTTTTAAGACTATTTTTGTTCTACATTGATGAAAGAAAGGCAGGTTTGAAATTAAATATTTTGTACATCTCCCTAAATGTAAAGAAATCTTATGTATATGTTTTCTATGCTTTTATTCTGTTTAGTGTAAGTAAACAAATATTAAAAAATAGAGTAAAAAAACATTGTGAGTTTAAAATAAGATATAATGTCACATAGTGAGATATAAAATCACAATTGCAATATATGCGATCACAATTACAAGAAACTACAAAAAATACTACAGAGTTATTAGAACTGTAAGATAAGTTTGAATAGGCCTTACTCAGTGCAGAGGTCATGTTGAATTTTATGTGGATGAAAATGAGCTGTCAGGGTTAGACTTACAGTCTTTACAATGGCACGCAATGTATAAACTTTCAAAACTGTTTATGGAATGTTGTCTACTTTGAAAGGATGTTTCATCAGCTGGACAATTGGTACAATCCATTGAACAAGCTGTACTTCTATCCCTCACAGCCTCATATTCAAATATAGAGCTACACTGACTTAGGTCTATTACCTTTCTTTCCAACTCTGAAACAGGCTTCCATAGTTTTCAAAAACTACTGTTTTACATTGCTTTCTTTTTTATGGTCAAATCAGGCAAACCATCATGGATCATAACACATCTTCGCCAGTCATCATGGAAGGCCACGTTCCCCAAGTGTACCGGACTGTTAGCCTAGTGTTTTATGGGATTATTTTCATCATAGGCACAGTGGTAAACCTGACCGCACTCTGGGTCTTTGCCTTGACCACTAAAAGACGAAACTCCATCACTGTTTACATGATCAATGTTGCTTTAGTGGACTTGGTATTTATCTTACTGCTGCCTTTTCGAATGGTCTACTATAGTCAAGACTACTGGCCCTTCGGAGACGTGTTCTGCAGGATCAACGCCGCAATAACAGTGCTCTATCCCTGCCTGGCCTTGTGGCTCTTCGCCCTCATTAGCACAGATCGCTACGTGGCCATTGTGCAGCCACGACACACTCGAGAATTAAAAAGCGTCCGTAAAGCCCTGCTGTCCTGTGCGGGAGTCTGGATCATGACCCTGGGCAGCACAGCTCCGCTTGTTTTCCTGGAGGAAGACCCTGACCGCAACACAAACTATACCACTTGCATCAAGATGCACGACATAATCTACTTGCGCCGTGACAATCCCGTCCACTTCGCACGTATCATCTTCTTCTTCCTGGTGCCGGTGTGCATCATGGTGGGCTGTTACATTATCATCGTGGAAAACCTCATCCACGGCCGCACGTCCAAACTGAAGCCCAAAGTCAAGCAGAAGTCCATCCGGATCATCATCACACTGATCGTTCAGGTGCTGGTGTGCTTTGTGCCTTTCCACATCTGTTTCGTTTCCATGCTGCTGGCCAGCAGTGAGAGGGGTTACAACACCTGGGGGGTCTTCACCACCTTCCTGATGAACGCGAGCACAGTGCTGGACATCATACTCTTCTACATTGTGTCGAAGCAGTTTCAGGACCGTGTGATCAGCGTGATCTTGTACAGAAACTACCTGAGGAGCGTTCGCAGGAAGAGCCTTCGCACCAACAGCCTTCGCTCACTCAGCAACCTGACCAGTGCCATGATCTGAGGAGTAATACAGCTCATGGTAGCAATGTAAACTGAATGTAAACATGTCAGAGTTGGAAATTAAATGACAGAACTGCAGAACAAGATGAATGATCATACTAAATAGTGAAACTGCTCACAGTAACAGCAGCTCTGCAGTTAATATGCAGTCAACTCACGAGACGGATCACGTGTGCTCCATTGTCTTCATTGGCTGCTGCATTGCATCACTGCTCATTTGCATAAAGTTAAACTTGTATCAGTTTTGCTGCCAGATATGCATCACCACACACTGCACAATAATTTTATTCGTGAACACACCCTGTAACAAACTCCCAGTGGTTGTGTATCATGCTGCAAGTGTGTGTGATGTTTTAAAAATTGAGAGGTGTTTTAGAAAATTCAAGTTATAAACTGGGATGCTACAGTTAGAGCCACATATAATGTAATATTTATAAAATGTTTAATAGTTTTCTCATATACATATAAAACAATTAGGCCAGAATGGGGATGCACTGTAAACCCAAACGCTCAATATAATGAACTGGTGTTTGAGTAGGGCAAACTTCAATTAAACTATTTACTTTAAACAATTTTTTTTTTTTTTTTTTTTGTATTTTGAACTTTCTTTTTCTTTTTGAGTTCATGAAACTAACATATTAAGTAATCTGAATTGCTTCATTGTTTTGAATTCAATGAACTTGTTTCTTCAATGAACTCAAAATGGAGGGTAAATGGTAAAATTATGTTATGGGAGATTTAGTAGTGTTCTGTGTTTTGCTTTATGTGTTTTGTAATACCATCATGGCAATGAGTGGAGCATGAATTTGGTTTATGAATGTTCTTTATTGCCTCATTCAGCAACATACTAATGAAAGCATTGCTTTACTAATTAGCAAGTTAGCATTTACTTAATTAGCTAGTTATAGCAAATCGCTACTAAACATATTTAAATTGAGATTACACAATAATTTTAACTAACTCAAATATTTCAAGTTAAGAGCAATCTTACTTCTTAACTTAAAAATTAATTTTAAAAATTACCTTTTTTTTCGGGTTTACAGTGCGTTGTTACATAATCACAGCAAGGTCTTTGAAATAGTTTTCATGGCAAAACTTTCTTTGCAGTCTTTGCACAATCTGTGCAGAACATGTTAGTCTTTTGCTAAGCATGCTTTTTTGTCATACTAAGTATGATCTTCAGAAACAGCGAATGTCTTTGAAGAGGTTAGTTCTAAAGGAGTGCATAGTTGTATATTTGGTCCTTTTAGAAGTATAAAACGAGATACTGCCTTTCAGTGTGGGATGTAATGCACATTAAATTTCCCAAAAAGGGAAAAGTTAATTCAATTACGTAAGAGCACTTTATCTCTAATCATTTTGGTATTTAATGAAAAAAAAAAAAAAACACAGTAAGGAATCATCACACACACCCACACACACACACACACACACACACACATGTATTCTGCACCATTTTGTTTAATACAAGCTGATCACAATTAAAACAGAACTGAAACAGGATTTTGGTACAGCACGTGGCAGTAAACTTGATCTGTAGTATATAAAACGCCAGCAGGTGGCGCTACTGACCAGGGCACATTTATGCTACTCTCAAAGTGCTTTATCTCAATTTCACCATCAGGTGGTGTCATGTAATGTTAACAAATTACTTGAAAGTGGCTTTATATCTGCTTAAAGTTTTAAATGATCTTTTCAATTAAACTGTTCTCTTTGTTTTCATTAACTTTCCATAAAATATGTGACTGCTGACAGATGGACTGATTTCTTCTTTGGGAAGCTGACACATCCTGTGACTATATCCAATCTAAGTGTTTCTTTTCTCATTCTGTTATAATTACTCTTCATGTTTTGCAGCTTTTGTGACCTAATAATTACTGAGAGACTGTATGTAATATTTGTAATTATTTTAAATACCAAATTGCAGGATAATTTACATGAAAAACTGAAGCACGCACACACACACACACACACACACACACACAAATGATGGTGATATATAATATACATTAATTTCAATTTTAAACTTGATGCTGAACTTAAACTAAATGATGCTGTAAAAAAAAAAAAAAACTATCAATCTGTTATGCATCAAATACCCATACACAATGTATACCCTGCACTTTACTTGATTAAGCTTAATTAAAATTGATAAATACTTTTCTTCAATACTGTCTTCAATCCAAGTTTAATATTCAGAAACAAGCAGTTACTCTTCCTGAAGACTGTGAACACTGTGGTGCTTTTAAAACATTGCTCTGCTTTCTTAAGCAGTCTAACAAGGCAACTTCGGGCTCAATCAGCTGCAGATGGAGGAGCAGTAGGTGTGTTTGGGTAATTGTCAAGCTTTGTGGAACATGTTCATACGGAATGTTAAAGTCCACATGCAATCAAAATGTATAAATTTACTTTGTTAGCGCACATTACTAGTTTTGTTATCATACATTACTAGTCTTTTTCCACAGGAAAAAAAAAAGTTTGATGGCGAGGAGTTTTAAAATCTAGCCTGCTGTCTATTTTTTTCCCCCAATCACTTCAAATTCTTTAATAAGAATAACTACACCTGTGGTTGTTCTACTAGCTACTAGGACACCTGTGTGAACTTGAAGGGAACTAAAATCATACATAAAAAAATCCCCTTGAGACCAGTTAGTTCTACTACAAATTAGTTCTGAGGAAAGCTCTAACATCATTTCTTCGCAGATGCCACCTGGTTTGATATTTTGCATCTGATGCAATGAAATTAGGACATTTTTAATGTGACTTAAATGTCCAAAATCTTTTTGGCACCACTGTATACATTTAGCAAAATGATGTTTCAGTTTAATATGTTTAGGAGAATTTGCCCAAACCTACAGAATTACACTACTGTAAGTTTTGCAATGTAAATGTTAACACACACACACACACACACTTCAGCCACCCCACCTGATACACATCACAGCAAGTTAATGGAGACAGACACTCTGTGAGCAACTGCAGTCATCTGTCCGGCCCATATGATGAATTATCTGGAAGCTTTCTCAGTAATTTCGAATCTTCATAACAAGTGCTTTTGCCACAGGAAAAATTAATGGAAACAAGATTGTCTTTCATTTGAGTTGATTTAGCCGCCTCGGCAGCCAGATGTCTCTCTCTGGGAATAAAACAGTCGGTGCTTAAACAAAGCCCAGCAAAAAACTACCTTTTTTCTGCCGCTCGTGTTACAAACAAATCAGCCGGCGCACAATGGCCATCTGTTTGTTATTTGATATGTGTGAATACATGTTGTAATGACTTTGTTTGTGAATCAGTCAGTGCACTGGAACACACGAGAGCTCTCCAAGTGGCGGAGTGTTTGGAGCTAATCATATAATTGGACACAATAGTCAATGACAAATGGAGTTGCACGGAGCCAGCCAGCTGGGAAGTGAATATGTAATCATTGTAAAATCATATCATTTTGCATATTTGAAGACAGCTTAATAGAGTTTGCTTGTCAGCACACTATCAAGTGATGATCAGAGTGGGCCCGCGGTATCTGTTTGGTGCGATATTGCTCTGCGGCGTCTCCGGTGACTTCAATGGAGTTGGTACGGTGTTGTTTTTATGCCTCAGCTGTTGCAGTTTTATATTGTGATATGGGAATTATAATGGGATTCTAGTGTTCGTGAGCACTTATACCAGAGCCAAATTCACAAATCATATAAAAAACATGACTAGAACCGGTAGTGTCTGACTGGCTTCCTCAGTCCACTCGAGGGGAATGTGATTCATGTGAACGGCTTTACAGTGAGCATACTTTAGGACATGTGTTTGAACTAGATATGTACTACTAGACGTTTCAGACAGCATCCACGTTAAAATGATCACCACTGAGCTCTTAAAGATTTAAAAGTAGACACCATTTTGTCAGCACTGATAGCCTCGTATATATAGCACGCCGACATATAGCACAACTGTGTTTACGAAGACCCAAGTTTGATTCCTGTCTCAAAGTTCTTTGCCGATCCTGCCCCCTCTCTCCACCCAATGCATTCCTGTCTGCCCTCTACTGTCCTGTCCTAATAAAGGCATAAAGCCCATAAATATAACTTAGATATAACTAATATAAAAATAGACACCATTTCATCAGACATCTTAGATTTGTTTGCACAGAAGTTCATAATGATATGTACTACTGTGTGGCCTGAAGACTACAATTCATGTGACTACAAAGACGTAAAAACCAAATAACTAAAGTCTGCAACAGAATGGAAGTAGCGACAGATCTTTCCTTCCATACTGTGATGTACATCCATGAAACGTGTTATCAAAAAAGAAAAAATGTAAGGTGGGGTCTTGGGAGGCAGATGTGTAAGCTTGCAGTTGACTGTAAGAAAGGGGCGGGGTTAGGAACACAATGACTGGACCTCAGATGCCACCAGTGAGAAGTCATTTCACTGGGATGTCCAGTTATTTGACCATCAATCAATCAATCAATAAGTAAAATAAATAAAATTAAAAAAACAAACATATGTATGGCTGAATCGTTAACCATATGTTGAATAGCATGTATATAGAAAATAAATTTTCATTTAATTATTCAACTTACAGTAAATGTTGCGCAAAAGTGTATTGCTATATCAAAAGTATTTGGACACAATACCTCACCTACTTTGAGGTGTATAATTGCTTTATTCATATAATTTTTACAGGGGTCATATGATGCAATTTCAAGTTTTCCTTTGTCTTTGGAGTGTTACAAGCTGTTTGTGCATAAATAAGATCTGTAAAGTTGCAAAGACTAAAGTCTCAAACCCAAAGAGATATTCTTTATAAAAGCTGTGTGCTTCCAAATATGGTAAGGGGGCATATAACATTTCCGTCACACGCTTGAGGTATTTGGCCAATCACAACACACTGGACAGCTGGCCAGTCAGAGCACACCGTGCTTTTCAGAATGATGAGCTTTGTAAAAATCAACGCGTTTCAGAAAAGTGGGGCAGAGAAGAACAGATAGATAAGTTTTTTTTAACCTTAAACTGTGTAAACACATTGCATTACACCAACTACACAAAATAATGTTATTTTTAGCATCGTCATATGACCCCCTTTAATTTTTCTTTACTGTTTTCCTAAAATCTGTCAATCAATATTCTATAATAATAATAATAATAATAATAATAAAATCATCATAAACCCACTGTTAGTCCCATTGTACCACTAACATTCAAAACAACCATACTTCCTTTCATGCACAATGTCGAAAAAAACAAAGATTTGCCGTTGCAAATCAGTCTCATAAGCACTTATGCAGGATCATCTCCATTTTGCACCATGTGGTAAAGCTTTTAAAATCTGGTTTGGAAATTCCAGGCATCCCCAAGCTGAGGAAAATCTTCTCCAAAACCATGCCAAAAGTAGCATATTGGCCTAATAAACTGAGGTGGATAATGGTGTTTGAAAGCGATTGGATGGTGCCCTTCATTATCTCTACAGCCACAGAAATCTCAGAAAACGCCTCATGCGGTTCCCGGTGGTGCCTGTATTTACCCTCACTGGCTTATGCATTAAGATCTTATCTGGTCAGAAGTGGGGAGAAAGACCTTGCGCTCTTTAATCTATATCATAAGGCGTGATCTCCCTGAAAGAATGCACTCGATGCAAAGACAAGTCCATTGACCCGTCAGTTAGAGGAGGAGAGGTGAGGAAAACATATGGCTTTGATTACAGTGGCGGCTCCTTTAGCGGACGAGCCCGTTGCTGATTCACACGCAGAGAATAGCAGCACCATTAGAGGGCATAAATAATGTACAGTCCTTTTTCTACACTACTCAGCTAAGTGCCTTCAAACCTTGGGCTCCACTTGTCAGGGTTTTCAATAGATTAGGACAAGATTTATTTTAAGTCTGTAAAGTAGCATGTTCCTGACAGCGTTCAGCGGGGATCGAGTGTTGCTCGCGCAAGCACGGCACCCTGGTTTAATTGTAGCGCCGTGGAGCAGACAGGCCTCGTGTCGGATCAGTTAAATATTTAATTCAGTCTCACTTAAACTTCCCCATGATCCATCGTATCACACCAGCGGAACACGCGAGGCGGAATTACAACAGGGATAAGAGACATGAAAGTTGTAATTCCAAACATGGCCCTAGCTAGAGCTTACAAAGAGAGATTTGTGTTAAGAAACAGATCAGAGACTTCACCCTGTCTTTTTCTGTCCGTCTCCCTTGCTCGCTGAATTCATCTTTCTCCCACCCACTTCTCGCTATTCGTTCCCTCTTTCAATGCATCCCTCTCTGTCTCTGTTATCCGACTGAAGTTACAACTGAGAAAACAATTAAATCCAATTTAAAATTCGACTACATGTCTGTGTCATGCCTCATTATGGGGAGGTTTTTGGTATTCAAAATAATTGAAACCTGACGCGTTAAGTGCGCAGGCGGACTCCCACTGCAGGGCCCAGGGAGCCGCAGACAGAAGAATGATTGTGAGAGAGAGAGAGAGAGAGAGGAGAGAAAAGGAGACCACTTCAGTGTGACAGCGCAGGGCAGCCGCGTGTAGGGATCTGACAGCGGGGAGGGTTCTTGTGTGTGCGCGTCACGTAGCGGCCTCCGAGAGCTCAATTACAAGATTGATACTCAGAGAGGAAACTTCATTTTGCTTTACAGATGTCGACACCGCCAGAGAAAAGCGAGGTTGTTGTTTAACATAAGACGGGTTTGTGCGATGAGAATAGGCCCATGTGAAACTAAGAGGCCTTTTATTTTCCTCAAATATCAGAATTAAGTCTTTTAGGTCAATTTAGTCTCACAAAGCCAGACTTTCAACTAATAACATCAAGTCTAGACTTCACTGCAGCTGAATCTTGCCAAGAAGAGACTGTCTGACTGATATTCAAAGTGACCACCCTCAGCTCGTTCTATTTTTATGTGGCATCAAGGGAAGCATTACCTGAAATAGATGATACAAATATAACAGACTGGCATGGAACAAATTTAAATAATTTACACAACAGAAAAGAATGTAAAATAAGGCAAAATGTGTGAGACTTTGCAAACAATTTCAGACAAAGAAGAATATCTGATAAAAAGTCATTATGATGACAGTCACATATTATAATGTTTGGACTATTAGATCACTATCAATAAAGGAAAATGAACAAGCAAAACATCTGCATCACATTACACAGCCTAAATTATTTTTATGCATGTCATCTACACAATGAATACATTTTTTTTAAAGAATATTTAATTTATTTAGTAAAAAGTATGAGTAATTACCTTGATATTGACCATATGCTATATTAATTTTATATTTTAGAACTACTGTATAGCACTTACCAATCAACAATTACCCTTGCACACCTGTAGGAAATCGATAGGTGCAGAGGAAAAACAACAACAAAAAAAAAAAAAAAAAAAGAATAAAACCCACACAATATCCGCACTTGCAAGTGTATCAAAATATACATTTATTCACTCACAACGTTCAGGCATTATTTTTTGTTTTGACGTTTTTGTTTTGTTTTTATTTTTAACTATAGCACTTAAAATAGAAATAACTTAAGAGCTGCTTTCCACCATCTTTCATGGGAGCACATCATAATGCAAGTATCATAGACAATTATGAGTTCCCCACTGGTAAATATGACAACCCTTAGTCATTTATGTCCACATAGTTCATAATTACGATATTTCTGACTCTACATGAAGGCCACATAAGGTCTACTGAAGTCTTGCGCTGATTATGATGTTCAGAAGAAAGCAGTGCCAGACCGCATTTGCATTTGAGCATGGGCCAACACTTGATGAAGTTCTGAGAACATCTCTGTTTCGTTTCAAAAGACCAAAGGGCCATCGCTATATTTTCATCTTAATTTGATTACGCGCCATCCTGTCTCCGTGAATGATCTGTTTTGCCTCAAGAGGATCTTTTAATCACTTTTCTCTCATAGCGTTGTTTCTCTAAACGTGCTGCAACTGTCTTGGACCGTTCCCAACCACGCTTGATTGAGAGGTAAAAAGACATTTGGGAGAAACTCTGTGTGTGTATGTGTACGTGTCTGCGGCTGGCTTGCGCATCGTCAAAAGAACTGACAATTAGTTTACAGTGGCGCTACAGAAATGCTCACTGCCTGCCTGGTGGCGGAGATGCTTTTGTCTCCTGTCCTCCATTAAGAGAGCCATAAAGGTAGAGAGAACAGATGGCTGCTGGCCTGCTCTGTCCTGCATCTCCCCGCAACTGCCACCAATCCTTTGCATCCATTAATCTTCTCCTCCGTATTCCTGCGACACAACTATATTAAACAACTCAGGAAAGAGAAAAAGAAAAAGAAATAGGGGAGAGAGCCAAACAAGCCAACGCAGCTGTCAGGAAGCCGAGAGTGAACCATCAGTCCACAAAAACCTCTCTAAACGCTTCTGTAAAACAGTGCGAAGAAAATCATTCCGCCTTGAACCTGACCCTATAAAAGTGGTATCCATGGCCAGCGAAACAATAAATGCTCATTAAAAGGCAGCTGCCAGAGCTGTTGAGGACTTCACAGGCCTGGCTGGAAAACACAAGCACATCTGATTCCAATTGTAATTGAAGAAGACAACTGTTTCCGCCCAGGCTGAAGCTGGGGAAATTTACAGTGCTGATGGCAGGCCTTGTTAGAGGCTGGACTACACAGTAGCTGAGGCCTGTTAAACACACAAGTTTGGCCAGTGTGATGCTTTTTTTTTTTTTTTTGCACCATTAAGTTCAGATTGATTCGGTTTTACTTCAAGGAGATTTCAAGATCTCAAATATATATACATACAAATACTCCAATGCTTTGCATATGCAAAAACTGTATATTCTCTCTCGTATTTTACATTTGTGCATTTGGTTTATTCAAAAGGATTTGTGGCAGAAACAAATTCTATGTAAATACATGAAAGGGCAAAAACAAAAATAGTGGACATTGGCCTAAAATCCATTGTAGAAAATAAAACTGGCAGTCTTCTTTTGTCAACGACGAAGCAGATTTTTGTTGCATGTGCAACTTGTGAACTCTCAACTGCAGATAAAGACAATTTCTATCCATTTTTATTAAAAACAGTATTTAAAAAAAGAAAAAGCATATCAAATTATGGGTAATTTGGTGGACCTGTGCTTCAGTAAAAGGCAAGAAATGCCCCTAACATGAACGCACTTGAGTGATTTCAGAGGCTGTGGCATTGTTCAGATATTGTACGCATCTTCTCAGCCAGATTCTCATGTTCTCACAGGTGTTTTTCTTTTATCTTACTGTGAACAAATTAAGCCTGAGATCAAGTCTGTAGTAGCTCATCACCCAAGATGGCAAAACACAAATGTGAACAATTGAACATAAGGATACAATTATAAATAAGATGCATTTAATCATTTTAGAAGCCTTTTTGACAAAACATTAGTTTTTCCTTTCCTTTCCTTTCTTTTAATGTGAACTAGTTAAACTGGAGATTAAATATTATCAGCTCCACATTATAAACTTGATCAGCCTCATCAGCCTCAATAATAATCGATTGAAATAATGTTTATTCCAGAGGTAAAATACATATGTGACCCTGGACGACAAAACCGGTCAAAATCTGGAATCTGAGGGTGCAAAAGAATCGAAATATTGAGAAAATCGCCTTTAAATTTGTACAAATAAAGTTCCTAGCAATGCATATTACTAATCAAAAATTAAGTTTTGATACATTTACGGTAAGAAATTTTCAAAATATCTTCATGGAACATGATCTTTACTTAATATCCTAATGATTTTTGGCATAAAAGAAAAATCGATAATTTTGACCCATACAATGTATTTTTGGCTATTGCTACAAATATACCCCAGCGACTTAAGGCTGGTTTTGTGGTCCAGGGCCACATATTTTATGACAAGACAGTGAACAGACAGGTCTGTAAGTGACCCCTCTGATCGACATATCAAACTCCTGATCAGTGCATTACTTCTGATCAATTGAGTCTATTTAGATGTGCACTACATTATAGCTGCCTTTGCCTTACAAGAAAAATAAACCCAATCGTACTCTGCCAGAAAAAAAAAATCCCACAGGCACCAGTCCAGTGCTCTGCAGCGTGAGGGAGGTGGCCACTCTTGATGGGCTTTCTCTCCATCAGCATGCTGAGCTAAAAATCTGTTGTCTGCGGCGGTGGCGTGCAAAACACATTAATGCGTTCGAGGCCACCGTGACTTTATGAGGGACAAATATTTCAGAACGCAGCTCTATTTGGCCCCCTCTGCTGCATGTCCAGAGCAGTCAGTGGCTAAATTGAAAAATCAATTCCAATTTAAATGATTGGAATAAAGAACTCCTGGAGTCAGAGATAAAAAGGCTGTCTTCTCCTAGATCCCCTTTAATTGGAAAGTCATTTCTTCAGGGTATTCTAATGGTTCTGAGGGAAGATTGCAAAGCAAAGTTGATGAGCTGGAGGAGGGTTAATAGCATCTGTATGTGTTTCTGTGTGTCTGCATGGCTGTACGTTCGGAGGGTTTGCGTGTTGTTCTCATGCACCCAAGCCTTCCTTTTGACAAATGGACAAAATGAAGAAAAATCCCTGGATCAAGGCACTTGATGGTGGCTTTGCTCTCATCATACAGGTGCTGTTCACGCGCCAAAGTACAAATATCATTGAAACAAAATTTTCACTTGTTTCCAGTAGATCAGATCAGAATAAACATGCCTATTAAAACCCTTTTAACATTAATAACATGACATTTGTTATCTAATCTGCCTATGTATGTAGGCTAGATAAAGGTTCTTCAATGACATTTATAACTTTGTGGCAATTTTCTCGACATCCCCCAAAATACTTGTGCCTCCTCTGCCCCATAGTCTATCTTTAAAATATTGAATAATGAAATTTACATTTATAAATGTATTTAGTACTAAATGTATTTAATAAAACATGAGCCTAAAATGTTTTACCATTTCCAAACTTACCAGTTATGTTACAAGTTTGGAAATTGTAAAAACTGCTATGAAAAATTTTATTTAAACTTTTCTTTAAGTAGGACATTCTTTTCTGTATATATCGCGTTACAAGGTAAAATACATAAAACATTATTATACAATCCCAAAATAAATGAATAAATAAAGAGTGATACTACTTTGACTGGAGAAATATGAAAGGAGTGGGTTGCCAAAAATAAAAGTGCTGTCATGTAACGTTACTCACGCTTGTTGTCGATCCAAACTTGTATTTTGTTTGACGTTTTCATTTGCAAAACACAAGAATGAGGGATGAGAGGATGGCGATTGTAAACTGTCAAGGTCTAAAAGGAGCATCAACGAACTATAAAAGTAGTCCATATGATTCTTGTTCGTTAATGAGTGTCTAGTGAACTCAACTGATTTCTTTGCTTGAAAAATAGGTCCAAGTTTAATCGAATAAAAAACGATTCGATTCGATTCCGCCCAGTTTGATAATGTTTGTTTACATGCAGCGCAGCTAGTGCGCTACTAGCACCATATAAGGAAAAGAAGGCGGAAACCAAAAAAATACACACAAATCTCATTGGCGCTCTAACTTTCTTGAGTTGACTACTATGCACTGTTCTTTGGTGATTAAAATGTCTTTATAAGTTATGCAGAACACTTTTGGTTTCAGAAAATAATTTTCTAAATAACAGAATGAAAGTTAAACCTTTTTGATTAACTGACCTTTTGTTTAACCAAACGTAACTGACCAATCCTACCTTAGCGACTGTTGCCATTGGTCATTTTCCCAATTAAGCATACGCTTTTTTGTAATAAAAATATATTTTTTTTAATATAAAAAAAGTCCCTGTAGTTCCTGTAGATTTTTTTTTTTTTTTTTTGCACAATGTTCAGTAAAACTTGCCAAAGTAAGCAAGGGGGTGAAACTTAAAAAAGGTTCAAGTGGAAGCTATATATTTTTAAATATGTTAATGTTCAGAACCATTAACAAAATACAGTTTATAATCCATATCACAGTGCTTCAACTGATTATTGGTTGTATCAGTATGCAATCTGTTACAGGTTGCGTTCTCAGTGTCATCAGTTGGTGCTAACATGGGCAGTTGTTATTGAAGAAGAAATAATGGTCATTGAAGCAGGGCTCTATAAAGTAGATTACAGAGGTAGACAGGATATTTACAGATACTGCAGAGGTCAAGAGATTGTCTGTGTCTGTGCTGGAGAGATGTGTGTTGGTTCGCTGTGCAGGGGGAGGGGTGTTCGCAGAGGAAAAACACACAAGAACTCTGGTTGGTTTCATTTCCTGGGAAGAAAGGAAAAGTTAAAAGGTGGCCCCCGAACAAATGAAACTCAATTTCACGGCACATTATCCTTCCCTGTTCTCTTCTCCTGGCTTTCATTTTCATTAAGACCACAGACAAGCATAAATTAATAATTACTGCCCGAATGTCTAAATGCAGGCCGCTCTCCTGTAGCCTTTCATTTTCCACTGTGGCCTTGCATGTTCATGCTTGCAAAATGTTAATTTAGATAATGTGGCCTGCCCCTTGTCAGATAATTCTGTTTGGTGGTTCCACTAATACATAATGGTCTTTCTGATTAGATGACATTAAGTCTATCTTGTGTTCAATCAAGCCTGTGCGATTTCCTTCCTCGCCAACTCAAAGATGAGCAGATGAAGAACAGAGTCACATGGCCATAGTCTTTGATACCTTTTTACTTTATGAACTGTGCTGAATGTCAAATGAGGGTGAGTAATTATGTCTGACCAACAAAAAACGAAAATTACATTTTAGTATGCCTCTGTAATAGGCATTATGCTGTATCCCAGACATGCGAGGGAAATAAATGACTGCAATAAAAAAAAAAAATAATAATAATAAAACTGATAACTGGTATTCAGATAAAATTAAACTATTAGCACCATCTTTTTTTGTTTGTTTTTGTTACTTGGATGAAATAATTATTCTATTTAATGTTTTATGGTAGTTGGTGTACTAATTTGCTAGTTAGTATATTAATTTGGTTATTAATGCAACTTGCACATCAGGGTTCCTCTCAAGGCCCTGGAGGTCATTAACATTATAAATCCTCAAAGATGATTGGCTGAGTGGTCCAAGAATGATGACAGACAAACATTGGAAACTTGCTGATGGTTCAGCAAAACAGACCTATCAAGTGATCTATTCAATATTATACCTATAATGTACACTCAAATGTACGCTATTTCAACTGACAGGTCAAGAAATCACACTGAACGTGGATTCATTTACAGTTGTCTGCACTAAATGGATTGACTAATATTATCATCTTGGGTATGGTGGTATTAGCGATGAAACGATTGTGTGAAATAATCACCTGGAGGATGTCTTAAATATGCACACTCGACACAAGAAAAGCACACACTCCAAAGTGATGACATTGACACGGTCCATGTTTGGAATGAGCAACGCTCGTTATAAATGTGCTCGACACGGGACGTGATTACAGCACTGTGGATATTTTGGTCTTTGTGCCTCAAAGTCATGTTCTAACTGAAATGAATTTATTACAATATGTGCAGTGATATGAAACATCTAGCTGGAGGGGTGAATCTCACTTAAATAGCTGGGGCAGAACAAGACATCAAACAGCTCATAACTACTGTATATTTCTGTCTGATAGAGAGGAAATACATCATATTCTCAGCCAAGAGAGTCTTGATCCACCGCTGGGGCTACAATACTGATCTATGTCTACTGAAATACACTAAAGAATGCAGACAGACATGAAAAAAAGTCAACAATTTGATAGACAGCACATTCGTGTCTTCTTAGCAGCCTCAAACCCTAACAGTTCAAATTTCACAGATGAGCGAGGGAAACCTTTTATGCTCGTGAAAGGGCCGAACTTGAATTACAGTCACCATTGATTGCCACTTTATATGTAGTTTTTCCAAGGTTGATAGAAACTTTAACCTCATTTTCAATAAAGAAGAAAAACATGAAACGTTCCAGACCTTGAATTTTTACAATGCTGTGTTGAATTATGCAGCGATCAGTCAATTATTCATCTCGAAGCCTCTCTGTTACAGCAACGCTTTCAAAAGCATGCAAAATGGACCTGTGCACGGCCGTGCTGTGTCAACACATTTCCATCAGAATTGCTTACGACAGGAAATTGTCATTCAGTGTCAATTCTGCCTAAGCTTTTATAAATTTGAAATAACACTAATATCAATTAGCTGCATTGCTTCGAAGACAGTTTTCCGAGCCAAACAGTTAGGTGCTCTCATCGGTCATTTCTGTTATGCATTACCTTTTGAGCTCTGCAACTTGTATAGACTTTTTGTTTATGCTATAAAAAAGTCTTTCCATAAAAATCTATTCAACTTTTTTCAGGCACTTCTTAATTATAACTTGATTAGTTAAAAAAAAAAGTATAATTATACAAAAATAAACAGGATAATTAACAATGGAAATAAGGGGCCATTGCTCTGTAGGGGATTGAGAACGAGTTCATGTGAGGGTGTCAGTTTGAAGGTCAAGTCAGATCACCTTTATTTCTTTAGCGCTTTATACACCAACGATTGTTTCAAAGCAGCTTCACAGTAATAAACAGGAAAATAGCAGAACCAATTATGGAAACTCAGTTATAGAAACAATTTAGATTCTGCTGTAAATCAGCTCTAAAGACAATAGTTTCATTATTTAACTCATGTCAGTTCAGTGTGGGTTCAGTTGAGTTCAAAAACTTATATAGTGATAATATATTGACTTTCTGATCATAATGGAATGTTTTAAAGTGAGACAAACCAGCTAGCAATGTAAAATTAAGAGGAATTATCAAATCCATCATTAATACTTACAGATGTTTGTGTTTCCCATCTCACTTCCTGAAGGATGATGCCATTAAGGAACTTTTTTTTCTTTTTTTTTAAACCAGAAAGTGAAAGAGGGCAAATTTATAAAATGATTACCAATTAAAACAACATAACCAAGTACATTTTCATTAGATGAAGTACAAATTAAAAAACACTTTTATTTATTTTTTAATCAGGATGATTTTATCTTAGAAGCAGCCTGGGCCATTCAAAAAAAAAAAAAAAAAAAGATAAAACTCACACCCATGTTCACTTAATTATATTAAAATGAAATAAAAATAACTAAAATGATTTACATCTTTACAAACTGTGATTTTATTTATCTAGTACTGTATATGATGGAAGCATGAAAATGAACTGCATAACAGGAATAGCCCTGATTTGGTTGGCTCAATACTAACAGATTATCAATAAGTAATTAACTTAAATGAAGAGATGTAAGTTTCTTCTTGTTTCCTTCTTTCTTCAAACACATTTTGAATATGTGGCTTTTCCCTGGAATATTGTGCTCATTCAGCTGGAATGAATGAAAGGTATTATTTCTCAGTCATGTGTTGTGTAGAGCCGTGTGCTCACTGTACTAAGCATGAGTGGTTTTATTCTGCTAGATATTGTCATTGCTCAGTAACACATGTTTTACAACTCAACCATGAACAATTTTGATTGCCCTTCAGATTAAAATATAAGCACGCCGCTTATGTAATATCATACGTGACGTTTGTTTTGCGGCTGAAAATTTGCAGTCTCTTTATTAGGATACACTGGCAGGATTCGTCTGGATGAACCATGGTAAAATTACATAGATTCAAGAGTTTAACTGCTTTAAACATTGACAATTGATGATAAAGTCAACACCCATAAACTCTCTCAAGTTGTTTATAATGACAGTGATTCATTCGCAAAAGAGCTTAGTCTAATAATCATTGACTCACAAATATTTTATTACCATATATGACACCATAGAATAGAAAACAGACACACACTCGTGCAGCTCCACACAGATACACTTCAGTGTGCGCACACACACACACACTCACGCACACACACTCTCTCTTACATACTGTGTCATTACAGGAGACATGATCAGAAAAGAGGGAAAAGCACTTTAAAACAAGACATCCTTTCAATATTTATACGTTTCCTTTACTGCCATAGAAAGAAATAAGGAACAATATGTCCATAAATCTTGCTACAGTGTTTACATCACATAAAAAGAAACTTAAAGGCAAGTCCTCATTGATGAGGTAAAAGATACTTTAACATGTAGTTTAACACAATAAACATTTGAATTGTTACAGACTGAGGACAAATGTGTGACAAAATAATGTCTATGATTATAGTATAAATAGCTGCCCCGTAACATTAGATACGTCCATCTAATAAAGGATCCTTTCAACACATATTTTTTCTTGATTATCCAGTAAGTGCCTCATCACCATCATCATCATCTACTCGGTACAATAAAAGCCTGTAATCTATTATTTAATATATTTAATATTACCATTAATTAGCACAGTGTAATTTAACTCATCCGGCTGAATTGTTTCACTCTTTATTTAAATGTGACAGTTTGGTATTGCCATGATTTCTTGATTTTTGTCTTTATATAAAGGAAAAAAATTCTGTAAAGTATGTGAAGAACTAGTGTGGATGTCATCTTTGCAGACAATTGTTAAAAATTCTATCAAATAATTGAGAATATTTTAATAATAATAATAATAACAATAATAATAAGCATCATAATAATAAATGGATTTGTTGTCAACAACGTGTTGCCAACAATCTATTAAAATATATAATATATTTTTATTATTATTACAATTAAGCAATTTGATATAAAAAACAATCTAAATTCAATTTGCATTTTTTTTTTAATCAAATATCATCCACATTGGGAAGTTATGAAGAATTATTTTCCAGTTATCTTCCCTTTTTATATCAGATTAACAAATGGTCTAATACTATTTTGTCTGCAACTTTCCAATGGGAACCTGTTGCATGTTAGTTAAACTATTGACCAGTATAATAAATAAATGAAATGATACATTGAATACTTGTTATTTAAAGTGGCCTATCACTGAAATAAATACACCTAATTGAGTGCATTGATGGTCAGTAACATTTGGCGATCTGTACAACTTTTCCATAAACTTGAGATTCAATCCATACAAGATTCTGATTCATGATACTGCAAATTGAAAATGTAGCTGTTGAAAAGACAGTAGTGTTCATCAACTTTTACTGGGTGTGAGTGAATAAACCCTAAGTACATTTGTTCAGCACAGTTAAGTATTTATTGAATAACATGAATTCAGGACAACACATTTACATGCCTGCATGCTTCCTCACCATAGTGGCAGCGAATTGAAAGAATGATGGCTCAGAAACAAAACAAATCTATAAATTCAATATAAACGTTGGTATTGTTCTCCTAATAGATCTACTGCATACACAATACCAACTTTTAACATTATATACAAATACCAAAGTGAGTGAGTTAACCTATCTTCTGTTCTTGTATATACAATAATGATAGAAATGAAACTTGATTGTTTTTTTTCTTCTAGTTTAGAAAACATTAAAAGCAAATATTAGTCTTTTCTGTTGATCAACATATATCCAAATTCACATTTTTCAGAGGTTCTTCTCCAAGTTTGGATCTTTAACATCTTGGCAAATAGTTATGACATTAAGGATTTATGTTTTTTTTTTCTTCTTTTTTAATACAAAACAAAACCTCTGAATCAGATTGAATTTTCGAAGCTTTCTCGCTGGTTTAAATACAGTATAAAAAATCTTCAGTGCTGTGAATTTGTTGTAAATATTATCACCAAGTGTACCGAACGGTACATTTTACTGTGCTCAAATTGTCGCCTTCGCCAACTTATCATATCCAAACCCACATCTGGCATAATATAACGTTTATATCAGTGAGAATAAGAGCCCTAATACTACATTCGGACACAATCCGTCTTCCACATCGGGCCAAGCATAAACCCTTGATGCACCTCTATGAGCGATTGACCTGTTTCTGCAACTAAATTACCCTGCTAGGGGACTCTGGAGAATCTTCATAAGATACACGCCGCCAGTCTTCATCGCCATGCTGTTAGTACATCACCGTGGTTTTCAGAAAAAGTCTTCCATCTGCTAACGATAAAACAAAGGGAGAGAATAATAATAAGTACACTGAACAGAATGGAGCCATAAAGCAAGGATAAGTAAGAGTGATGCAATGCAAATGCACAAACTACACCATTGTAAACCCTGGATCAATGTATGTCACATTTTAAGAACATAACATTGCACTCATGATGCGAAGCACTTCACAAATGACACTTTCTGTGCATAAATGGCATTAAGTGCAAAAAAAGCAGCCGTTACTGTGCAATGCCTTCTCCGACGCGTACGATCTAATGAGCTTTGTCCATTTCCAGGGAACCTTCGTTGGCAAGTGCATGCCTGAATGAGCGGCAGCTCTCTTTGCTTCTTCTGGTAAAAGCATCTGTTAGGCATGGCTCAGGAGCTTGTTTGACGTTTATTACCAGAACATTTCCTCTGTGTCCGGAATGCTGCACCACTGCATTAAAGCAGTGTTTCCTCTCTTTGGCAGTGCAACTAAATAAATTCAGTTCTGATGAGCAAAAGTGGTGACTGATCGAGGATGCTCTGTTTTAAAATTGGCTTAAACAAGATTTATATTTTGAGTCTGACTTTTTTAGGACTGCTCAGCGATACCACAGATATCAAATCATTTTGATTGTGTGATCCATTGATTTTGAATAAAAAGCCTTTTTTCTTCTACGGTTAGTCATACATTCCTAAATATGTGCATAGTGATTTTATTTAACTCTGAAATATATACATATCGATTCATGCGAATCTAGTAATCTAATGGACATTGATTAATTGCCGGTTGTGCATGGAGCTGCAATACGTTTTCTTGTTTTTCTCTAATATTATTTGTCACTCAGTGGCCTCTTATATAAAAGGGGTTAATATTGTGAATATCTCAAAAATATGAAATATGATGTAATATATGGCTCTATGCTCACAGGGCATGCCAAAAAATTCATCCACAGCATCAACCCCTTTATATAAATGGTATGTACAAATTTATTCAGATCATGATAAATGCATGTGATATTGAGTGACTCAGAACGCAGCTTATTTAGTGCTGGAGATGTTTAGTATGGCTTATACAGTATTTCGATATCAAACAACAATTAAGCAAATCAAAATCAAACCCTAGATTACTTATCCTAAACGATGTAGAAAATATACAATTAAAGTATTAAAATACCACAGTTACTTCTACACAACCTGAGAACAACGACAACAAAAACAAGCAGAGAGCTAATCTTAAATGTACAAATTAGCATATTAATTCTGGGTCAAATGGAGTGTAGCTAAACTAGCTTGTGCAAACAGTTCCAGGAATGCTTCTTGAGTGGGAAAAATCGAATGACTGCCATGTTGTTTTATGAAAGAACCTCCCTCATTAAAATATGTTAAAACTTTGGCATTTTTATATTCAAATCAAGATGAAAAGTTCATTAAAGAGGATAAATATTTCATTAGATGCTAAATAAAACAAAGGAATTTTTGGCTTCTCTCAGCATAAAATTCCTTTGAAAGATTAATTAATACATGTAAATTATGCAAATTATGCCCATGCAAATATTTTATGAAGACAATTAAGGGAACCATTAATTACTGCCTTTTTTGCTTCAGTGACATTCATTCATTTAATTTTAATTTCACTTTAACTGTTTTGATGTTTAATCTTGCAACAAAGAACTTTATCTCCCCTCACAGGGTCGTGTAAACTTGCAGAAAACATCGAGAGGCGAGCACTGAGCATCGGGAAGAGATACCGGGGAGATATTATGTTCGGTATCACAAGGAATTAGTGGCGAGATGTGCTCCCAGAAGCACGGAGCCAGGAAAAACAGTCAAGCTTATTCTTGGAATGGATTCAAAACACTGGAAAAGCAATTAATAAACACAGACTGTGTTAATATAGCAGAATTACAGAGTGTGACAAAAGACAAATAGAAATAATTAGTTCTCTGAAATTATGCTCTCATTATTATTTTTTTCCCCCCAACAGCCAAGTGCTGAAATTATAGCACGTCTCTTTGGTTTTTTTGTATACGGATTGGAATTGAAATTTTCTCTCACATGCAAGTGTAATTTATCAGCATCCTTTTTTATGTTTTTGCCATTTGAGAGTAATTATGCCACACTGGTTGTAGGCCACAACATCCATGACATGAACACACACACACGCACACACAAAAAACAGCACAAGCTGTTTTCATACACACTCATGTGGCCAGTTTTTAAGTCTACTCTTCAAGGGCACTGACTGAAAAACCTATTAAATTATTGCATGTTGTGGAGCAATAACTACAGTTTTGTCAGTGAAAACATACATAAAGAGAACAATTTTCTTCAAGCTCAAATGACCTCAATGTCTCAAATTCTACGCTATCTGCTCAAAAAACTACTGACAAAAGCAATTCGAGTAATGAACAATCTTCTCTCTAAGCTTATGCTAACTTTCTGAATCTAGCAATTAATGCTGGAAAATTATTAATCTTTAGACATAAGAACCATCATAATGCTAATGACATTATATGCTCTGAAAAAATCATTTCCTGCTCATCAAGTCAATGTCATTTGATTTATTCGGGTAAAACCATACTCCTTGTACTGGATCTCCATTTATTTTTACTAAAAACTTCCTTCACACACACACACAAAAAAATTAACTAGGCTAATCAAACTGGGTTACGGGGCTTTTACTTGCGACGGGGTATTAAAATGCCATTTCCCACATTTCATAGCAATTTCCACACACTATTTTCAAAGGGAAATTGAGACCACTCAAGACGACGTTTTTTTGTATCACATGTGCTGCTGGGTGCAATTAAAATAGACATCAGAGCGGCGAGCGACTTAACACTTAAGGTGTAGTTAAAAGAGGTTGACTGAAACATTTGCAAATGGGCAAGTGGTTTTCTGTGAAACGATACCAGACTAAACCAGGTCCATAAATACCCATACACCTATAAAGTGCATGTGTATTTATTTGTGTGGGTGTGTTGTGCTCTTGCGAGGTAACTCCACTGTGGGTCATCTTCAGATAATGAAACTTCTTATTATGCTCATTAAACTGCATTAGTCTCTGAGGTACACAACATAGGCAGAGTCTTACTGTCAAGGGGGTCTATCTTTAAAATGATTCTGTGTCTTATACCCAAAGAATCTGATCTTTGAACTTCACCTTTTGAGCTGAACACCATCTTTGCCGCGGTATGTATACACTATTTATACACAAAGGAAGATATTTTGAAGAATATTGAAACTTTTTTGTCCATACAGTCCAAGTTAATGGGGTCCAAAACAGCTTAAAATAAAACATATTTTTTCAAAATATTTTCCTTTGTGTATGAGAAAGAGAGTCATACAGTTTTGGAACGACATGAGGGAGAACAAATGATGACAGGATATTCATTTTTGGGCGAACTTTCCCTTTAATAATATTTTAAAATACCCCTGCTGGTAAAAGCTACAAAACAAAAGTACAATTTTAATCGACTCGGTGGGCTTGTTTAATGTTTAATCTTCTCCTTGTTCCTCTTTTAATATCCCATCAAATTCCTTCACACACTCACAAAGAATCAACTCTCCAACTCAGCAGACCGTGCCATTGTCATGACGCACATTTGCCCGATTTTCCCTGTCTAGAAATGTTCTCCTGACAGATCCCAGTGATCTTGACCTTCCTCTTGAACTGTAGGATCTGCAGCCCAGATGGCAGGCGGCATGCATGAACAGCAGGCCGAGTTAAAGCGAGGCTCATATACTGGAGCTGAGCTGAGATTTATAGTCTCCTCAAAAACACGTACCTTGTATTGTCCTCTCAGCATCTGTTCTGCCACTGCTGCGGTCAGTCTCTATCTCCTGGGTCAACGAGTCTGGCAAAATGAAAAGATAATGACGATTAAACATCTATGACATCTGTGCTTAATTAGGAAAGTTTTTCGAGCCTCTTCTTTTGCGACGGGCGGAGGGTGGATGTGCTCGGATCGCTCGGGTCAGGGCAAAGCTTCAACCAATGGATGAGCGGTGTTACGAATACTGAACAGAGCATGTATCTACACGTTAGCCTGATATTATGGATCTTGCTAAGCTTGCTATAGATGTAGCTAATGTAGCATATGCTAGATTTATTCAACATCTTAAACTGTTTAGGGTGTATTAAAAATATGCCCAATGCAGTGTTAATAATATACAATTATATAATTTATTATTATCATTTTGAATTGGAATAATTGAATTATTCTTATAGAGCTTTATTTTCTTCTTAGTTTTAGTAATTATAGCTTAATTCAGTTAGATGCCAGGACAACATCTCGGATTTTCTAAACTTAAAGTTTAAAATTCCATCTAGTATTTATATTTCAGCATTATTTAAATTGACAAAAAATATTTCTAATAGATTTAACTAATAACATCAGTGGTCCATTGTGTCCAATACACACACACACACACACACAAAAAGATTTTGGGTCTTTTTGGTCTAAAAGAAAATGCTTGTTTTTATGGAAGACATGGTTTTAAACTACAGTTTATCATGATCTCACTTCATCATTATGCAAGGTTCTCAGAACTTTTTTGAACATATTATGAATCTCTATGAAATACTTTATTCTGATTGGTCAATAGTGGCAACCCCCAAACACATTTGCTACATAATTTGTTTCTACAAAATGTCTCTTGTATCATTTCATGGTCTCTTTTCTCTTTAGATTTTTCTCAACTTAAATCAATATTTCATGGCCATTTATATATATTTTTAGTCATTAGATGCATATTAATTGGTGCAGGCACCTCATAATTATCACTAATTAAACCTCTTTTTGTGATGCAAGACCCCAACATGAAGATTCCTTCTTTTAGCGATAATGACCTGCTTATTATGTTATTAGATTATTCTCAGAAAGTAACTACACAACACAACAACAACAAAAAGGATATTTCACATGAAGTGACCTTCATCAATAGTGTAAATTCTTATCTTCAACACATATCATAAGACTTAACAATGGAACAGAAAAACACATTTCTGCATCCCTTTAATAAATGTAAGTATGTTAACCTTCTGGTAAGGTGTCTCACCATTGAGTGATCTGAGACTTTCTGTGGGTGATGTCTGTTTCAGGGATTGTTCCGCCTGCTCTCGTCGTTTTGACTCATATTCCAGCGCCTCCTGCAATTTCCTCTTCGCTTTCTTCTCCTTCTTCAATCGCTTCTGAATGATCGCTGCATTCAAAGAACAGAAAGGCAGCAGTCAAGGACTCCAGTCATATGCAGTGGTATATCTGATATTAAGGACTAAAGGAAGGGGAGTTGAGTTTTCAAACTCTGTCAGTGAGGAAATATTCATAGAAAAGTTGCAGCTGAAAAAATGTTCCCGTTCAATGAGAAATTGACTGTGTCATTAGCGAAATAATTGAGCCAGCGATAACCTGGATTAACCTAGGTTAAAATGCCAATGAGACGAGGTTAAGGGAAACTTTCGGTAAAGAAAGAGAGGAGAGAGGCACGCTGAATATTAAACAGAAGAAAGCTGGAGGGCTGTAGGCACATTTATAAGGATCCTTCTGTGAAACTGGCTTAATAAGCTCAATTTGATTCATTATGTAGGATAAATACATAGAACATGAGACCATTAAGTCACACTTAGAAATACTTTTGTGCAGAAAAATCTAAATCATTTATTGATGTCAAAATGTAGATTCATAATTATATTTTCATGCAATAATAGAGTACAAAAGAGTATGTAACTAGAGGCCATCTGTAATGCACATATCACTTTTAATCTCAAAGAGAGTTGAAAATTATTAGCTAAACTATTATCAATCTGTAGTCCAATCATGGCCTTCCCTCGAGAAATATTGTGGCTCATTTAGAAACATTTACCATATAAATTACTTATTCATATTTCCATGACTTTAACCACACTCACTTAAATGAGGACTTTGTATATCTTTCTAATGCACTCTGTGCATTTAGACGTTTTCTATGTATGTAGTTACGGTAATATACTGTATTCCCACAAGCACTTCTGCACACATAATCAATATGTGCTCATGTATTGATCGTAATGTGAATATGCCTCACTTTGCTCGATTTATGACCTTGTTTCTATCACTTTGGTAGTATGTTTTTTGTGTGCTTGTAATTAACAACTGAGCTTGTAACATGGCTTTTCAGGTCATTTTAATGCAGTTTTGCACTAACTGTAAAATAATGCATTGAAGGCCATTTGTTAATGAGATATTAGCATTTTCTAACGAAAATGTGGTACTTGCCGTGTAAAACTTGCTGTCAATATGCTCTGATTGCTGTGACTGGCTGCTTATAGGCCCAGGATTTAAAAAAAAGTCCATCATCATGTCTCTACGAAAACTGATCCCTAGAATTTTCAGCAGCCATTACTTAGTGTGACATGATCCTTCAGAAATCATTGTAATGTGCTGATTTGTTGCTCAAGTAGCATTTCAGCTGTTATTTTATTTTTCAGAATTATTTGATGAATAGGAAGTTTGTTCCATTTATTTGATCATGATCTTGTTCATGTTTGCAGCACAAACAAGCTACACAAAAAATGAAAAATAAGGGGACCAAGCCTACGTAATAAGGCCTAATTATGGTGCTAGTTTTCTCACCATTTCTCATAAATATTCTTCCATGAAAAATCACCCAGAACACCTTTAATAACTGCCTAGCAATGCCGTTGTGATCATCTGCAACATCTTAGAATCTGCCTACAAGCACTATACGGCCACACAAAATGACTTTTACACAGGTAAGCAACACTGCCATTTTATTCAGAAAATGTAAAATCTAGATAATACATTTTATTGCATAAAACACTGATTAGGAATTAATTTTTATAGGTAATATAGTCTGACTACCTAATTAGTCAGACTAAGAATGTATGTTAATGAGCTGATTAAAATGAAGTAATTCACATAAAAGGATGACACATAGTATATTTTTTATATGGCTAGAAAACAATATGTCCTCATAATTACGATTTACAGGGGCAAATACAGCCCCTTAATGCAAAAGTTAATTTCTGAAAATGTTGTGTAGAGTAAAATGCTTTGCCTCTTTTCATGAAATGCCTCTAGAGCCTGGAATCTGACTATAGAAGATGCAATAAACTGTGTGTACTGCAGTGTGTAAGTTTTTGAGTAATACACACCTCTGTTCTTCTGCTCAACAGCCAGTTGTTTCTCCAGGGTTTCTCTGAGCTCTCGCTCTCTAAACAACTCCATCTTCAGCTCTGTCTTCTCCAGCTGCACTTGTTTCTCCTGAGCGCGGGCGTTATCAATTGCTACCTTCAGCAAACCCTGAAGCAGAAGACAAACTCACCTTATACACAGTCCACACACACCTCCTCAGGAGTCAATAAACTGTGTGAATGGTTTAGTTTATGCTAGAGCAGCAGCACTTAAATTTAGGAAAGTATTTTGAAGAAAACAATCAGTCAATAGTCCACACAATCAAAGTCAATGTAACTCTTGTTGTACGGAGCCCCCATTTTTTTCAAAATATCACAGAAAATCAGGTTTGGAATGACAAGAGTGTGAGTAAATGATAACAGGACTTTAAATCTTGGATGAACTGTCCTTTCAAGCTTAAGAACTATATAAATTCTTTAAACAAAGTTACAAAAGCAACATGGACATAATGAGAGCCTTAATGAACCTGTAAGTTCGTTTTGTCAGTTTGTGAAACCGCAGGTTGTATAAGAACGATCAAATCTTGAGCTAAACAGCTGCTTGTCTCAAAACAACACTTAAAGTGGCATTTGCCACGCAAACTGCGTGGTGACCATTTCAAAACAATTATTCCCTGTACGCATGCAATTAAACCAAATGCAATGGGCTATATCATACTAATTGTTCCTTCTTATGACCCCAATTTAGACTAAGTTGCTTTATCTCAATTTTCTGCTTGGGTTCGTTTTGTTGATTTGTGTGTGAATGTTCAATCAAAACATTACCCTGAAATCATGATTAAAGGTGACTGACTGAACTGAGTCCTGCTAATTAACAATGGGGCCGAAAGCAGCGCAATAGATCTGATGGCCATATCACAAGAGCAATGAGCAAACCTCTCACTCCCCATACTGTACCCACATCATTAGTCTCAGAGGCGGTGTTAATCAACTACATTCATCTTTCTGACTGGGTCTTACTTGCATGACAACCACAGTGGTGATCAAGGGAGTCGTGCAGAATATACGCCGCTATGCGTTTGTTTTGATGGGAAAAACATCACAGCTGGAGGAGGAAAGTACTATATTAACTTTTTTGTCACACCTGGCACAGGCAAATGCACCCTCTGTATAAAGACTCTTCTTACTCCATTAAAAAGAAGGTTTATATATGTTATTACATATAGAAAATAACTGTTTTCTATTTTAATAGATTTCAAAATGTAATTTATTCCTGTGAGTCATAACTCTAGTCGTCAGTGTCACGTGACCCTTCAGAAATCATTCTAATAATAAAATCGTTTAAAAAATTCAGAATTGCAGCACTGCTAATACTGCTGACTTGCATATGATAAATGACTTGTTTTTCTTCTTTTGCAAGTTGCTTTAGATAAAAGTGTCTGCTAAATTACTAAATGTAAAGAGTATAAATATTTCTTACTGTATGAATGTTTGACTTAAACTCAAGAATGATGTTAATATCATTGCACATCTTCCTCCTCTCACAATATTTTCCAAAACTGCGGCTTAAGATTGCTATAATTTGTGATAAACAACTTGATGTGCCATCTCCTTCCATTATGTGCAATCTTGAGCATCACTGGTGTTTATTGTGTTATGACACATGACGTGATAAGATCATGACATGTGTCAGCTGGCCAGTCCAAGGTGGGCTAAAATAAAATGTTACTATGGCAACCAGCTGATGGTCTGCTAAAATGCAAGAGGAAACTTGATGATGATCTTTTATTGGAAACACCATATAACTGAATTACGACCGATTTTACACGTATAATTCATTGCTAAAACTAGAAAGTCGAAATTAATTGATCAATTTGGGTCGTTTGGATGTTTGTTTAGCAATTTGGTTTATTTGGACATTATTTTTGGATGTTGCTTGATAATTTCTTTGGATGTTTCACCTCAATCTGTTAAATACTCATCACTTAATACCATTTTTGAATATATGCTGGAAAACAAAAACTGCTTAGGGTATTTTCATGCTCTCAGCTGGTTTTAGCTGATCTTATATTCAAGATAATAATTTTACTCTAAAACAAACTTCTCACTTGCCATCCAGCATTTTACCAATTCACTAATTACTAGTTAGTAGACCATCTGAATCAACCATTCAGAACTGGATAAACCTATTCATGGCATATTTCACTTGCTACTAAAGATCTTCTGACAGAGAGGTCTCTTACCTGGATGTTAGTCAGAAGGGTCTCTATAGATGACAGGCCATCAGGGAAGAGGAAGGGTGAGGGGAATCCTGGAGGTAAAGTCTGACCCGCCAACGAGAGCCTCTCATAACTGTCTCTTGCTGTTGGCGTGCACATGGGGGTTTCTTCTGGTGGCAAACAGAGAAACATACACATTCAGCACAACAGATGACACACTCCATGTAGTACTGTGCTGTGAAATAAATCATTATTTTCCCGAATTGGTGTTTATACACCCAGATTGTTTGTGAGAGTAAAATTAACATCTATACAAGCATGCCCAATCAAGCACATATGATTGATAGCCCATTCTGTCAGTGTCACACGGCACTCTATTATTGATGCTTCTGTATTTATAGCTGCTATAAATGCTTGAGAGATTTTACAAGCAGATAGAATGAGAGATTCTTCTAAGAAAAAAAAAAAAAAAAAAGAATAGGCATTTGCATTTTTGGAAAGTATATGTTCTTGGTAGCACTGAAGGCACGGATATGTTGGGAGGCAAAGCACACCCTTTCCATATGGCACGAAAAAAAAAAAAAAATAGGAAAAGACCGCACTCAAGCAGATGCATATGGCAAGCTAAGATTATCAAGGGCCCTGGCTTCTCAACAAAGGCCATATGGCACAAGGTGGTGAACCCTCATTGACCATGTTTCAACACTACTGCCGCCCCCTCAACAGACTGGCAATGCCATTTTGGGCAAATGAATTAAACCCCTCAAAGGGATCGGTGCATAAAAAATCAATATGATTGGATGAGATTCAAGAGGCACCTGGTAGAACAAAACAGAGGAGTAAAATAAATATCATTTATTCTCTCTCAGTCGATGGTTGACACATAAATGTGCAGGTGTAAAATGTCACAGGTGGGGCTGCAGTTAAAACCCTCTGGAAATAAAAGAAAAAAGATTTTATGTCTGCCAGACAAATAAAAACAGGGGCTGGCACATTAAAGAGTATATATTTTATCACCTAGTCCACAGGGACTTCCTGCTGAATGTCATAAGGAGAGAAAACGCTGGGATGAGCACTGTAAAGTGTGCAGCATGTCTTTACAAACAGCTTTCCAAGATTAATCACCACGTCAACTTGTTAAACATTATGAATGTAATCGAAAGTAATCGAAAGTACCCTGTGTTTAAAAAAAAGAAAAAAAAAGAAATCATCTTTATAGTATAGTAAACGGTTATGTTACAATCAACATGCATTGCATTTAGACTTTAATCCAAAACTATTCATAATACATGCAATACATTTTAAATGGTATGTATTTTCTAGGAATTGAAACAGGAACACATGCACTGCAATAAAAACTGATGTTAATTTAAATTTTTTAAATATTTAATAATTCCCTGAATTAGAATTGCATTTCATAACCTATAGTCTGAGCATAATCATTCAATCTGAATTCAGTCTGTTGCTATTATGACAATGTTTTAATTGTGTGTGTGTGTGAATAATTCTCATTATTCTTTATGAAAATCCATCTTTATTCAATTGGAATGTTTTCAAATAGAATCTTTTATTAGATTTTATAAATATTAAATCTTTTACATTAAAAATATATATTTTTTAAATTAAAACATTAAAAATTAACATTAAATAAAAACAATATGGGTACTATTCAGTTTTGTCATTATTCTTTATTCAAATCTGTTTATATTCAATTTGACTGAACTAAATTTTACAAAGACTATTTTAGAATATTTTATAAATATAGAATTGTTTAAAGTAACACAATTTCAAAAAATGTAATTATTAGAAATACTAATTATTAGACAAATTTTAGATTCAAATGACAGAAGGGACAAGGAGGCAATACAACTAATTAATCAAATATTTCAATTAATTTAAAATCATTCTAAATTCACACCTAAATATGTTATAGTTTATTGTAAATCATTGAGATTTGACCCTACATTTTTTTCAGTTACCAGCCAGATCTTTAAACACCAGGCTACACTACTACCTACCTAAAAAATAAAAAAAATAAAATAAATAAAAAGTTTTCTAGTGCACTGAGTATGTGAGCCGCATCAGAAAGAGAATAACGTGAGTGTGGACACTGAGCAGATGTCCAGTGGGGCTGAAATGTAAAGCAGATTCCTGCTCACTTCCTGTGAACAGCCACCAGTGCCTGTCAGTGCCCTGATGACATCATCTGCCATTCATCAGTTCCGTAAGGGCAGACCTCTGCCATCTGCTGCACCGGCCATCATAACTCTACATCTATCTCCACACACACACTTACACACAGGCCATCAAAACTCCACATTTATCTTAACAGCCACAGCCTTATACAGGCTATCATAGGCCTGCATCCATCACTACACACACATCTGTACAGGCCTCATAACCCCTGAATCCATCTCCACACACACACGCACAAACATGTACACACGTACTATCATAACTCACTTTAAACCACACAGCCCTGCGCTGACACTATCTTCACGCTGTCATAGCGAGCTGCCAATCACAGAAGAAGTCTCAGACAACATTCTGCCTGCTACAAAACAAGACATCACACAGGCCATGTTACCTACTACCAGAACACAACAGAATGATTCAGACTGTCTAAAAGGCAGTTTCAGTAACACATTCTATAAAGCCTGTATACTGTATGTATTACATTATGATTATCTATTAGGGATGCACAACATATCTGTACCATATAGTTATATACTCTGTACTCATTTCCCCCATTTTTTTAAATTTAGGTTATTTTTGCTGTCATCTACGGTAACACTCACTAAAGTTAATCTTTAAAACAGCAATAATTTAACATTGTAAAATTTAATTTCAGACATTTTATTACTTTTTCATACTGTATATTATAATGTTGTGATGCCTAAATTCACTTGTACTTGAAATGACTGATTTTAGAGTTTTATTTGAAATCTTGACAAAATATTCTAAAAAGTATACATTTTAGTATTAGTAATTTATCTAATTTGTTACAGAATTACATTTTCATACATATAATATGGATATTTAATTATATATTTCATTCACTTTTTATTTTATATATATATATATATATATATATATATATATATATATATATTTAATTAAGAAATTTAATATATAATTCAGATACAAATATTTAATTAAGTCTATAATTCTAATTCATTCATTAATTCATTCATCTATAGTCATAATGGTGCTATACATTATGGTTTATTAATTTAGGTTAGGTGTTTGTTTAAACTAAATATGAGGAAGGTCCCGCATGACCGAAGCGTTTGTTGATTTTAATATGCACTGGGCACTTTTTTGTACTTTAGAAGAAGATTGCTAGTATCTCGGCATGTAATCCTTTTATTTGGATACATAGCAAATTAATTTCAAGAATTGAGTTTTTTTGCTCTTTGGTTAAACTAAGTATGAGCAATATTTTATTATATGTTCTATTCTATTCTATTTTCACGAGAACACAAGTATAAGGGATAATCAACGGCTAGCTGTGCATTAAACGATTTGAATGCACGACGTGGAGGCGAAGAACCACCCAACGCACAGCGGAGGGTGGTTGCCTCCACGAAGTGCATTCAAATCGTTTAATGCACAGCTAGCCACTGATTATCCCGTTTATGCCATGGTCATTTGCCAGCATTGACATATTAAAGATGTTAATAATATTTGCGCTGCAATATTTGACCGGAACGATAACGGTTATTTTCGTCTGTATTACTATTCAACTGTAACTGTATGTTACTATGGTTACCAATGTTTATAGGAAGCGCATTAATTCCCGTCACTGGCCCTTGTCAATCATGGCCTCCTAATAATCCCCATCCACTTGATTGGCTCTATCTTTCTCTCCTCTCCACCTGTAGCTGGTGTGTGGTGAGCGCACTGGCGCCGTTGTCCTGTGGCTGCCGTCGCATCATCCAAGTGGATGCTGCACACTGGTGGTGGTTGAGGAGAGACCCCCCACATGATTGTAAAGCGCTTTGGGTGTATAGCAATACACAATAAAAGCGCTATATAAATGCTTAATTCCTCATTCCATTCCATTAATATAGATCGTGATTAAACTGACCTGGAACTACCTGTGCAGTTAAACGAATTTAATCAACACCTGCCAGCCAATCAGAATCGAGTATTCAGACAGACCATGGCATAACTGATCATAAAGTGCATTAAAAGGCATTACAAATACTTTTTAATTCATTTTATACACTAGAAAATGAATAGCCTACAACTGTGTTTTTCATGCATTTCAGTTTAAGTACCAAACCCCAGAATTAGGCTCTCATACAGAATTAATATGTGTTTATATGACTTCCTAAATCATGCACAAACACGGCACGACTTGAGGAGCCCCTCTTCTGCCATCAGTATTCACTAACGCCAGCCAAGGCTTGGTAACAGCTGGTCCTACATTAATTAGTTTAAAGTATTTATTTCAACCATCTCAGCAGCAGATTGCGGCAAAACATAAGAGATTATTCCGAGCATCTGCAAATGCCCTGGAAACATCCAGTCAACCAACAGTTGAATATCAGCCGCCACTATTAAGACTTTACGATTCGAAATTCTTGGACGAAGGAAAGGCCAAGAGGAGTGCCGGGAATCCGTGGAGGGTCTCCTCCAATCTCTCCCCAATTTAACTAGCATTTTACTCCAGTTCATTACCGACAATGGGCGACCGACTAATGGATGCGTGTTTGCTTGCAATCAAATGTAACAGAAAAAAAGAAAAAAAAAAACGAAGAAAAGCTCTTTTTAATGCTGTTGGATGGCATTGTTTTGTGCCATAATAAACCAATCATGAAAACAGAGTGAATTGTATGCAATTACTACATCAGAGAAACACACTATATGTTTTCTTCTCTGTCACATTCGTGGCTCTGATTCTTTAGATGCCAAACATGTAGCGAATCAGCAAATGAGAAACAATAGAGGAGAATTGGATGTCAGAAGCCTGTATTTGGTTTGCAGCCACCGTAGTCCTGGATTTAGTGTTGGCATTAATAATACATCATTGCTTAAACCAACTTCTGCTTTAGACTCAGCAGGACCTCGCCGCAAACACAATACTGGATCACAGGGTGGTTCATATTGCTTTGTTACTAGGAAACAATCTGTCATGCATTAGAAAGCAAACAGCACATTTCATCTCAAATGACCAATTCAGCTCTCAAATAACCGAAATTTGCCATTTTTTGGTCAGTCTCCATTTACATTAGCCACACTTGAGTGCGATTGTGTCTGTGAGCATTCTCTTGTTTCGAGCACTCCATTTTGGCCTGGCTTTAGCTGTTTATTTCCTGCCATTGGTCCAGAATCATTGACTTGGACTTAATTACAGTGCCAGACGCCAGCATGATGAAGAGAGCGAAGGAGAGAGCTGTGTTTTCCAGGTGATATTTCTCCACCGGGGCTGCCAGCAGCAGCTGTGACAGGTCCGTTTGCAGCTTTCTGCCTCAAAAAAATCTTTATGAAATCCTTTTAGGTCAGCCGTGTCACAAATAACATTTCAAGCGCAACTGTTTCGCTGGATAATAGGAGCAGCAAATAAAAATGGGACGCTGTAAATACGACGCATTTGGAATGAAATGCCATAATTTACAACAACGCACATACTCACAATCACACGCAAACATGCGCGCACACTCGCGCACGCGTCCCTCCCTCCCGTGGCAGCAGTGGGAGTCCTTGACAGTGTGGTAGCAATGATAAATCACCTTTCCTGTTAATTCTCTCAGTCCTTATGTGTTGTGCTGCTAAAACAGAGGCTCAGAAATCGACTTGACAAACTATGAATGTAAAAAATATCACTTGGAGGGATCTGGGCTTATCTCCAATTTACATGTTATTAGATTTGTATTGTGAGCAGCGTTCGGACAAGGCTGCTTTGAGGAGAAGGGGAGAGTGAAAAAAAGATGTTTGTGATAAGAGAAGATAAAATGTCTCGAACTCCTCTCGAAAGCTTTTGATATCTTTGATGGAAAGTCACGACAAGGAGAGCGTAAACCACTCAACTGATTTTTAATATGATAGACAAGGCACTCTGCGATGAATTGAGCGGAAACCTTGGGAAATTTAGCAACATTCTTTCAATAAATAGCTTTAATTGACCTTGGGAGCTGAAAATGTGCCATATGTTGCAAGTTGCAGTGTTTGAATTGAGGTCCCAGCGGACCTTTCAGCTGATTTCTCCAATGAAGGCACTGAGCCGGAGGAGGGAGAGCGAGAGAGAGAGAGAAAGAGAGAGGGAAAAGCATTGCAGCATTTGGCTAGCCAGTCACTGTGATATATTGACAGGTGAAGCCTGTGTCCTTGCAAACCTGTGTTCCTCGCAGCAGGAGAATTGAATGTTTAAAACGTGGAGGATGTCAGTTCCCCTCTCCGCAAATGCTGCTGCTGCCTACAGCAGACAATTACATTTTATCTGACCTGCCAATGGGGCTGAAGAAGTTGCCTCCTTCCAGGGGAGTGGTTATGACCTTTCAGTCTCATAAATGGAGACAACAGCGCATTACACAGAGGCTAATCTTTAAAACTGCATCGTCTTCTCTCTCTTCTGCATTCCATTAAATATTTCCACAGCAAACTGTTTTTATTGACCAAACCCAAAGCTTATATAGCCTACGTTTAAAATGTCAGTGTCTGACTGCCGCCTATTTCCTTAACTGGTCTGTGTGAAGAAGCTCTTTAAAAAATGCAAAAGTATCACTAACTTTGAAAATAAGAATAAGCATTGAATATAAGAGCACCAAAAATATTTCCCTAAAAATTAAAGGCAAATAAACAAAAAACAAAAAAAACAACATAAACAAATATACAATAAATAAATAAATGTAAGAGAAAGGGAGAGCAAGATTTAAATTAATAAGCAATATAAAAAAAAGGATAAGAAAGAAGATCAATCAGCTCTTAGTATGCAAATATTATAATGAATTTAAATTGAATTTGAATTGAGGTGGCAAACAGAATGTAAAATTGCGATTTGAATTTTAATGCAAGAAAGAAGAATTGAAATAATTTTAAATTCAAAGAAAAGTCATGTAACTTGTCATTTTAACTAGAAAATCAGTTTTTCGAGATAAACTCTAAATGCTTGTGTTCTTTTTCTTTCTTTTTAAAATTTTAAAAGCCCTGAATGTAGGCTTTATAGGCAGAATGAAAGATAGATAGATAGATAGATAGATAGATAGATAGATAGATAGATAGATAGATAGATAGATAGATAGATAGATAGATAGATAGATAGATAGATAGATAGATAGATAGATAGATAGATAGATAGATAGACTTGTGTAGAAGGACAACAACTAGGTCTGCATTCCCTAAAGAAAATATCAGTGCTTGAAAGGCAGCAAGAGAAAATATCCAATTTTAGGTAAGCTTAGATTTAAAGCTTTGTTCTGTGCAAATGACCCCTTACCAGAAAACAAACTCCTGAACCAGATGTTTGAGGAATATCAATATATTGCTGCATTGCAAGCACTGTAACTAAGGTACAAAACAAAATAGAAAAAACAGAAAAAGACAAAATAAATGAAAGGGAAAGCAATTCTACCTTTACAGCATGTAAGCATGCAGACCACAGTTAAGAAATGTGTGCTGTGATCCGTAGTGGGCAAATTCCTTTAGAATGACTTAAAGGTGCATATGTTGTGCATATGGGCATGGCGAACATAGACACTATGGCATACGTGTTACGGAAACACAGCTATCTACTGCAGAACCGCTAACCCCGCTCACACCCACTCAGCTTTGCTCTTTTCTGCTCTTTAATTCCGAGATGAAAATTAGCCATTACCAAATTCCTGCTGAGAGTCAAAGTCAAGTGCTGGAGTCGGTCGGCCCTGGATTAACAGGTAACATTTGGCTTGGAAAGCCTTATCTCTGAGAAATGCACTGTGGTGTTTCTCTCTCTCTCTCTCTCTCTCTCTCCACTAATGTTCCCTACACTTAGAGATTAAATCGCTTGCTGCACAAACCCATTTGAGAGCACAAGGAAGGTGAGGGGGATAATCAGCACAGGCACTGGGCCGTGTTTCCTAAACGCGCTCCCAAACATTACTGTGCACGGGCATAAAATTAGCGTCGGGACCTTAAAACGCTGACATTTCGCATGACTTTTGGGAAAGTGACACCATCATATTTTCTTGTAGGATATCATTAAATTTCAACTGCCCTGTGGCAGAGACTTTCCATTAATAACCAATTCTGTGTGTCACTCCGCGCCCCTCTTCTGAAATAATGAGTCCTTTGGTTTGGCTTAATAAATTGAAACATATTCTCAAGGCCACGCTGAAGACAGCCGCACAGATGGGCAGACGAAGGGGAGGAAATCTTCATAAATCCTTAACTGTCGCACACGGTCAGGGATAAAAACAAAAGCAGCCTTTATGGTGAGCAGTTCAACACCAGAGGGAAAAAAACAGTGGTTGTTGCTTGTGTGGTTTAAACTGTAGCAGGAGATCAAACCACAAACTGTGAAGATTATAACACACGTTCACCGTGCACAAAATTTTAGATCAAATAAATAAAAGAGAAAAATGACTTTTGTAATTATTTGGCTACTTCCTTCTCTAAAAATCTAACACATTACAGTTTTTAGCAAAAAGTAATGTATCTCAGTATAGCTTTTCTATCATTATATACTCCAATCATCATAACAGGAGAGTCAGATTAATGCATTTTTTTAATAGATCAAATAGACCTGTGGTTTTGAGGTTCAATCCCATTTGCCCTGTTCTCAGCATGGCATGAGTACTTAAAGTAAGTACTGCCGCATAGTTTGATTGCTTTATTATTGCATTATTTACACTGTTGTTGATATTGTCAAAATGATCAACATTTTGTAACTTATCGAAAGAATCTTCTTTAATTTAACTAAAAAAATTGCAATTATGTCATGAATTATTTATCCTGTCATTCTAAGACTATATTTGTAACTTATTCTGTGAAACACAAAAGAAATTACATTTTTAAGTTTTGACTTTTTGTCCAAACAATTATTGTCAAGGGGGCTCAAAACAACACTGGATTCAACTGACTTCCATTGCATGGACAAAAAAACAAAAAAAAAACAGAGACATTTTTCAAAATATCTTCTTTTGTGTTCCATAGATTCATGCTTTGTGATTCCATGTTCAGTATTGTCAGAAACATCTTATTTTCTGGTGGTGGGCCTTGCAGCGGCGGCAATGCAAAGAGTCTTTGATGCAAACCCCAGCAGAAGAAGATATCTTGTCTTTTTATACAGCCCGTGTCATATTTATTGCATAAAGGTCAGAGTGTTCATTTGTTCAAAGTCAGCGTTTTTCCACGCTCCTCCATGTAATAAATGCAGAGGGGATGTCATTATTGGACCACTGAGGATTAAAGGCTTGACTGCCTGTGATGACTGCATAAAAAAGCCCCTCCACTACTTTTGTTTCTTCAAGTGAGCGTCCTACAGGAAGACCGCTCTTGGTATACAATGACAACCATCGTTGTCGTAAACAGACACTCCTCAAAGGTGGATGGAGCATTGGTGAGAGAGGGTTGAGTAACCCGATTAATAAAGGTAAAGAAGGATGAGTAACTAATGCTCTCAAAGGCCTTTGAATTAATTTCCTTTTGAAAAGCAAATGTATTCAGGACTCGTATGTAGTGGAGGGTCTTGTTTACGGTCTACGTGGGGGGTGGCGATCATTAGGGTCTGGAAATCGAACATGTTGCTTTTTTAGGATGGGGGTGTTATTATTAGCATGCATTACAGGAGGAATCAGGCCAGATTGAGTCTATTTATTGATCACTGGACAACGCTTACTGTTGCACACCTGAAAGCTAGATTACTACAATCACACTCCGGGAAGCCTCCTGCGCAATCTAGTGCTAATCATCTCTAGAGATGGGTATGTGTGAACGTCTTTATTTATTTTTGTTAACGGCAATTGTCCTCAGCTCACATCTGGTTGAATTTTTTGCATCTTTCAAGAATGTGCACATCGGTGTCCTTACACGGAAGCAAATTCGTTTTGGTCCCAATATGTAAATGCATTCCACATTTTACACACAATGACATTAGAAATTCAAACAAGGAGTAAAAAACCCGACATAATCAAAACACTTTGATAGAACAAGCACTTGAACACTGAGAAACGGAAGATAGTCTGCAGTCTGATCACAGTGGAGTGCGTTCCGTCGAAGACGGGCGGACATATTAATGTGATTCGCAGCAATTCTACAGGGAATGAGGATGTTTGGGGCGACAATCGACTCTGGCACTAATCCAGGCTCTATGTACTGAGCCGCTTTGGAGACCGAAGATGAAAGACAAAAAGAAATGTAAATGTAAACTTTTTAAAAAGCAGAGCTTAGGAGCCCCCCGTCTGACGCCCTCTCTCTCTGTCTCTCATGCCCTCGTGAGCAGAAGAAAATGGATGCAAATCCATTTGCGTCTGGTTCACAGCTATAAAAAAAATACTTAGGATTTTTAAAAGCGGGTGATGTGTTAAACGTGTGGAAATCTGTTTTGATAACATTATTCATAACACTGGCTTTGCGCAGCTTGAATTAATAACACTCCATTTACAGATGGAAGAAAGCTGGCATGGTATTTCCAGTTAAAGAGATTAATTTTTAAACACCTAATTGACAGGCCGGGGTTAGGCAGGATAAGCAACAGCATCTCCGGGCCTGTGGCTGCAAAGTCAAGGTGACTGGAACACTTAGGCGAGCTTTCAAATGCTGCGAGAGAGAAGAGAATTAGTCCTCCCGCAGTTTTTCTCCTCCCCCTATTCTCTTTTATTAGGAACGATTTTGTTCGCAGTCAAAGGATATAACAGCCCTAAGTATCCGTTGATAATTACGGAACAGAGAAAATTTTTAAATTTGACACACTTTGCCCTAAACTCAGCAGCTTAATAAGAGAGCAGCACTACTGTGTGACATTAAAGGGATAGTTCAACTAAAAATGAATTTCTAACAGCCTTGTGTCGTTCCAAACCTGCATGCTGTTTTCTTTTCCGCAGAATACTGGAGAAGATGTTCTGAAAGTGAATGGGGTCCAAACAAAAAAACAAAATGATCCCTTTATTAGGAGTTTTGATGAAACTACAAAGTGTTTTAAGTCAGCAAAACATCTTTTTAAATTGTTACGTCTGGTAAATCAGCTTCAAAACATGCTGTTTACAAAACAAAACTGTGCACGCAAACCAATGATCTTTGAGGTGTTTAATTGTTATGTCTAGGACGTCTGGGTCATAGAAAGTCAGGGTCAGCCTTACCTTAACACAACAGTTGTTTTTAAGCTTTTCGCATTTTGAATCACAAATGAGCAGAAACGGCATTGCTAATTGTTACATTTCGTCTGTCCAAGGGCAAACAAATGATAAATTTGTTCACAGCAGTGCGCATACCGTTAAGGGCAGATGCTCGGATATGTACTTAGAATTCACAAAGAGACTGTCCATGCTGCATATGGAATCTCGTTCATTGTAATTGCCCTTCTAGTGCAAAACAAAAAAGAAAGTCGCTTGCAAACTGAGAGAAAGAAAAACGGTGGAACAAGTCAAAAAATGAAGCCCTAACCCTCCAGGCCAAGAGCTGCATCTTTTCTTTTTATCAGTGCAGGTGTCTCTGCAGCACATTGCTCCCTTTGAAATGAAGGGTAACATAAAACGGCCCTGGCGTGTTGTGATGGACAAGGAGATTTCACCTTCTCTAGTGAATGATAATACATTATTAAATTTGCCTCTCTGCTCGCGAGATACTCTTAGCTGACCACAGCATATTTATCTCTCTATCTAAGCCTTACATCTTGGCAGGAGAAAGCATTCTGTCACTTTTAAGGCATTTCAAAGATTAGAAAGAACCACTTGCTTTTCAACATTCCTAAAAGCACTGTCTTTCTTGTGGAATGTGATTAGCAGTCCATGGTATCACGTAATGGAACATTCATGAGGGAGAACAAATATCCAAATGAAGCGCCGTGTCCTGGAGGGACGGCCCACGTTTGCATCATCAGCACTATTTGTTTCGCTGCTCACAAACTTGATTGATCCTCTATTGAATGATTTTTTTTTTCTTTTCGCACCCCTTCATTTCGACAAAACACACTGACAAGTTGTTTGATCATACACCGTGATTGTCTGCCAAGTCACATTTCAGATCCCCATGGCTAATGATCCAGCCTTTTGTCTTAGGAAAAGTCGGCCGAGTCAGCACAAGCCTCAGTCCGTTTCACTTTTGAAGCCAGAACCACAAGGACACTTAAAAAGGCGATAGAAAACATGCTTGGAAAGCAAGTGTGTCTGATGAAAGGAGAGTGTGCAAGTTTACCACGATCAGACGTGGAGTTAAAGAACCGGAGGTCTGTAGTAAGTAACATGATTGGTAAGCAAAAACCAATGTCTCTATAACGATGCAAGATGGCGGTCATAAAACTGCCGGACCGGAAACATTTCTAAACTATGTATCTACTGTATTCCTTGCTCAATAGTATAAGCTTCTGGTTTCTTTCTCCAACAAACCTAATGATCAGACACCTGCATGTATTAACAGAAATCAGTGTAAAACATTACAAATAATGCTTGTTAAGCAGTCAATCAAAAGGGAGTAATTTATAATAATACCTCTTAAATTTACACCATAATGTTTAGTAGTTACTTATATAATACATATAACAGTTACTGTTTCAATAAAAAGGACATTTTGAATTAATTTCTTGTAATTATGACTTTACATCTTCCATCTGTATCAAATCTAACAATGTAACTTTATTTCTTATTGTAAAATTTGTCGCAATTACCTTTTTTTTTTCTCTAAGGCTTTGTCTTTCATAGTTACAAGTACACTTACATCTTAATTTCTGTATTTACAGACAAATATAGTGGAAAACATCTCCCTCTCCCATAATCATGCCTTTAAACATGTTATATGATACAGCATCAAACATCATACTGTTTACTTTGCTCAAAAGGTCCATAGGATTTGTACAATTTCCTGCAGTACGCTAAGTGAAATTAGCCAGATTATTTCTCAAGCGTTACGCTCTAAATGAAATAAAGCCTCCGTCCTTGGGGTTTGTGAAGACAATTACATCAGCAAAGCAATCTAATGAGTTTCCATTCTTGCACTGCAAGAACAATATCTAATTCTACCAGATGCAAAAAAAAAAACAAACAAAAAAAAACTGTAGATTTCCCCACTCTCTTCACATCTATTAAATTTGATGTCAGGAAACTTAAAAAATCCAAGATCCATCTGCAAGTTACAATACACAAATGCAATGTTACATGCAATCAGACTAACCATAAAAGAATGAAAGCATGGTTTTTGTACACCACACTTTTTTTTTTTTTTTAAATGATTCACTTTTTTCTCTTTGATTTCAATTTTTAAAAGCATAGAACTTTTATTTTCATGTCTTTTGATGTTCTTGGGGATGAGGTATTTTATGATGAAATCATATAATGGCTAACACATGCTTCGCCATTCACTGACCAGCTGGCAAATTATCGGAGTGATACTGCGGCTGCCATGCTCCATTATTCATATGACTGCATCTCTGCGCTTGTCTGTTTGGCCAAATCAGATCCGTTTATTCCACGCACATTTAATGCTGAATTCAGAGGAGGGGGTGTACGCATCAATCACCCACATAACCAAAGTCATGATGTACTGTCAATAGAGAGACTCGGTGACGGTACGGTGTTACTTCAAAGTTTCACAATATGCCTGTGATGAGGATGTGGTCATTTGCGAATTTGAATAACATGGTAACTATGAAAAGGGGAAAGGGTAATAATCATATAGACTTGTCAAATGGAGACATCAAGATTATTTGAAGCAATACTTTCAATAAGGAGTAATGCTTAATGTAGACTTCATCGAAAGAGACTAAATGATTTTGTGATCAGATGTGTTTTCGAAGCACAATTTGAAGTATTATAATAAAATGTGGTACAACAAAGTACTGGAAAAGTGCTTGTGCATTTTTACAATATGAACGTTAACACAAATCAAATTTTGCATAACTAAACACATGCCATGGGGCATCAACATTACATTGCCACTCATCAGTGTCATCAAATGTGACTCATCTGTGATGATCAATAATACAGGAATAATTTATGTGAGAGCAGCTCTCATTTGGTAAAAATAAACCTCTACCATTCCTTTGGGCAACAGAAACTGTTTGCAGTTATTATCCCATAAATTACTCTTCTAGTGTTGTTATTGTGCACCGCTTAGCTACAGCTCCCGCCCATATGTGGATATATTCACAAGCGGCTCCCCCAAGGAGAGGAACCATGTTAAATGTTTGATGTCCAAAATGAGTTTACTGCCAAAGGCTTTAGAGCCTTTCAAATTTCCTTGTTTGTCAACTACCTGCTGTTTCACAAGAGCGAGGCTTGTCAAAAACAATTCTGACAGATTCCCTTTGTGAAGCAATTCAATTAGTCCAGACTTTATAATAAATGTGAGCGAACTGTTCGCTTTTTTGCTTCACTTCAAGGTGAGGTGCCACTTAAAGCTGTCTAACTTCTGATGCCAGAGAAATGCTGGCAAAAAAAAAAAAAAAGACAGAGATAAAGGATACCATACAGTATTATTTTACACAACTTTTTAATTTTTAACTCAGAGTGATAGCAATGTGGTAATATAACTTACACTGACAAGTGACCGTCTTTATGAGTCAAATCATTCAACTCAACCAATACTTTGAAAAACAGTGATTCATTCAGGAACAAAACAGGTCACTGTCTTTGAATGCGTTACTGAATCATTCACTATATTGATTTGTTCAAAAACACAGATTAATTTATTAACAAAACAAGTGAACGAGTCATTGAATCATTTACTCGATATTGCATCATTTATAGCAGCAAACAAAACAAGTGAGCGAGTCAATGAATCATTAACTCAATACTGCATAATTTATAGCAATATTGTGTCTAAAATGTAAGCTACTTAATACTAACTTTTTGTTAACTGTTGTGCGAGTCATTTAATCTTGTATTCATTTCTGATTTTTTTAGGAACACAAAAACAGTACTGTTCATTGCTTTGTTATAAGCAACAATTCTGCTTTGACTTTGTTTGGAATTATTTTCTATTGGGGAGAACAAAAATACATAATATAAAAGGCAATATTGTGTCTAAAATGTAAGCTAATGTCTTGTTTACTGAACCGTTGTATTGAAGAAGTGCAGTTCATAATGGCACTCTTGCTAAATATGAAGCGTTTATCAAAACGGACAAGACACGACTGTCCCGAACCCATCTACTACCGTTAGCCCGCTTGGATACAGGTGACGTCGACACCTCAAACGTAATATTTCGCACTGAAGTGAAAGTGCACGCCGTAGCATTATTTTAATGCTCTGCCACAACCATAAAGATCAAACAAGTGGAGAAATATCATTAAACCATTGGAATGTAATCTCATTTGTCTAAACAAACTGATCCAATGAACAACCCTAATTAAAAAGGCTGCCATAAACAAAAGCAGGCCAAGCCAGACGAGCCCCTCCTCTAACAATGGGGCACATTTATTTTATTAATCTAATGCATCATGTATCATATCATTACAGTTCAATATATCTATCATTAATTTTATTCCCTTCACTTAAGGCTTTTATTGGGATTACTTTGGTTATTAGTTGGTCTAATGTATTGGTTACCTCCAGATCCGGCGCTACGATCTCTCTCATCTTGCGGCATAAACCTGTGCGTGTTATTCAAATTGCCTCATTTATTATGATAGCTTCCTCATGTAAATTGTGCTGACTGCTCGCCCTTGCACAGTCCTCATTAGACTAATGAAAACCTTCAAACGAAAAAACTAAACAACCTGCCAAATAAAGGTCTGAGGTTATTATGAAAATTACAACTCTGGGAGCCAGGAGAAGCTCTGTTCATTAATTCATGCTCAGCAAATTGGTAACTAATTTAGTTGCACTCCTCTGCATTAATGGATTATTTTATAAAAATGTTTTCCACAGCCCGAGACCTTTGCCGCACACGTTAGAGAGCTTTGGATTCTAATCAAGAGGAGTGACATATTAAGCATGCCAAGCGTCTGAACGATAATGCAGCGGCGATGCAAATAGACAATGTGAATTTTCACTCGGTCGGAGAGAATCAGGACCAATCTAACTCAATTGATATGTAAAAAGGGGCTGGCGGAACCATGGCATGCTGTGGGGATTAGACGGATCCATCTCCACATCTCTATTGGGCAACAACAGGAAAAAAATGTTCTGCGGAATCACGTGTGTTGTGATAATGTTATCATAAACAGGCCAAGATGTCAGCGGTGTCAATCCAGACGTACAGTACACAATCAGTCATTAGAAACGTCAGCTCAGGACTGAACAAAACACATCGACTACACACACCAATCCCCTTAAGACCCACACAAACACCTCATATCCACCCCCCGCCCATCACACCTAAGGTTTGACCTGTAAATTCATATAATCATGCTAATTACTTTGATTCACAGGCTTGCTCGGTCTATGGGAGAGACCTACACAGCGCCTCCTCTCCGGGCAGATCCAGTAGGGGATGCGCAGCCCAGTGATTTCCACCGTGGTTTTAATGTCATTATCACCCTCTCCAACACTTCCCCAGCCCTGCCTTCCGCCTGGAGAGAATACTCAAATCTATTATTTGCTTCAATTTGTGTTTAATGCAAAGCATGTGAAAGGACACTTCATTTTTTTCTTTGCCAGACCACAAAGTAAATAGTGAAAAGTATAGACATTTATCAATTGTTAAGATTTCTTCAACTTTATACTCAAAAGATAGAGATGTTTTGATAGATTTGTTTGGATAAATTTCAGTAAAAAGGCATCTGAGAATTATAATCAATGTTAACACTCTGTTCATTATTTCTGTTCAAACCTTTGTGAGACTGTTCAGTAATATTGGGAATATTATTATAATTTAAAATAAACATTTTATTTGAATGTTTTAAATGTAAATTATTCCTTTGATGGCAAAGCTGAATTTTCAGCAGCCATTACGCTAGTCTTCAGGGTGGAAACAATTCTTATTAATATCAATGTTGAAAACTGTTGTGCTGCTTAATATTTTTGTGAAAATGGGGATATAGTTTTAGGATTCTTTGATGAAAAGAAAGTTCAAAAGAACAATTTATTTGAAATAGTGAATGCACTTACAACATTGCAAAATATTTATTTTACTTTTGATATTTTTATGCCTCCTTGCCTGTATTAATTTCTTATTAATTAGCAATTGTCATTTCCCAAAAAATATCAATGTTTTGAGTATCACAGAAACCAAAACATGACTTGTATAAATAAAACAATAGTGTTATTTGTTGGTTTAATGTACTGAACTCTGACCTTTCTCCAGGTGCATTCTCTTGGCCTCGTGGCCGATGTCGTGAGTTGCCAGATCGCCCTCTTTAGGCCCAGGTAAGATGCTGGGAGACAGGCCCAGTAACGCATGGTTCATCGACAGTCCGTTCTGATGCACAGCTTTGAGAGAACACAGCGACACATTATTCCCGTCTCCACATGCTCTCAATCGACAACGCAAAACACCTCGAGTGATAAATAATGATTCTAGTTGAAAAGAGCCCTCGTCGTCCAGTGGCTAGAGAAGGTGAATACGTCCTTGGCTTTCAACTGTTTGTGACTTGTGATATACCTCATCTCTGAATCAATGCGCCAGTCAATCAAAATCGCATTTGCCAGTCTGCTTGGTGCAAGCAATTCTCAGTGCAATTCTCTATAACATCTGAGAAGAGGCGACAGAAAAAATACAACTGTCTGTTTATAAATAAATGCCTCTTTACAAAAACCTGTGAAAGTCTGAGACCACTAGTAAAAATATTTTTTAATACAATTTCTCCCACTACAAATTATATTATTAGCATAATAATTTTAGTAAAATTTTTTATTAAAAATAAAAACGGTAAAAAAGTAAACAGTTATGTTACTAATTAAATAATGGGGTTTGCTTCAACGACAACAGTACTGGAGCAGCATGAACTCCCGAAGTTTGCGTAAAATGTCACAAATTTAATTTGAGTTTGAGTTAATATGCCTAAATGTCTTATTTATTTTACATTAAAAAAAAAATTATTTAATTCATTAAAAAATATATATATATATTTCCAGGTTCAAATCTCATATAATGTAACATTCAGACCTCAAATAAGTTTTGAATTAAAATAAACAGTTACTCGCTAAGACACTGCTCCCAGAATAACATCATAAAACATGGTAGCATATTTCAGAGATGACGAGAAACATACATACAGGCTCTCTCAAGTGATTAAGGACATTGTTTTTATTTTATGACACAGCTAATGATGAAAACATTTCAGGTCTGTCTTGAACCAGATCGAAACTTAAAGATTAAAAAAGACAGCTAATATCTCTTTGCCATCTGTTGAAAACAACAGAAAGCGGGGAGGGGCGCACATGTACTACACTCTTAACAAGAGGCATTTTTAGTGCGGTATTTAGTAGCGCATGTGCGCCGGTGTGCAGAGACACTGGATGAGACGAGGGAGAGGAATTGAGAGACAAAGAGAGTGGGAGAGAGATTTATGAGGTGAACATACGCATTCTGTCGGAGGAGCTCTCCGTGTGAGCGGGAGAGCTGGAGACGCTGCTGCTGCGCTGGGATGAGGGACGGCTCCCCGGCCTCCTGCCGTCTTCCAGAGAGGGGGCAGGGGAGGGACTGTCGGGGACCCGTTCCTGCACAGCCAACAGGAAAAACAAACACAGCCAGGGCGGCCATTACATGACACACTCTTTTCAGCGACACACTTCCACGGACACACAAGCGTCCGTGCTTTTTTCTTCTCTTTTTTTTTTTTTTGAGACTCCGTCCCCCCCACCCCTTCTTCTGCATCCTTTCCTTGTTTTCTTTCCCAGGCTATTGTCTGACAGACTGCTCCCTGCAATGCCGTACGAAAGCACGGATCACGCACCACCCAGCCCCTTCCATCTTCCCTCAATGGCTGATGAGAGATGTGCACGACACAATGAGAGAACGGCGCCGTGGGTTACCTTAATCACTGATGTCACCATTCGGGATGGGGCACTCTGTCCCTGTGCTGCGGCGGCCATATTGGCGATGGTGCTGAGGTGGTTCATCTGACTCATCGCCATGGTGACGGATGCGGGAGGCAGGCTGACAGGGATCAGGGGGTGGGGCATCATCATAAACGGCAGTTCCAAGCCTGAAGATGAGAGAGGAGAGTAGCTGATTAATTAATCATTTCTGGCATTAAGTTGTGTGCAAATGGAAGATGCGTGTGCGACAGAAAAGAAAGCGTACTGCTGAAGAAGAGAGGAAGATTTAAAGGAGAAACGCTATGAATTATTCACAAGTGACCTATTGTGCGAACGCCGTGGCTTACCGAGTAAATATTCATTAAATAATAATCGTCACATTAGATACTGTATTACATTAAAGCTACCGACGACTATAAAAAAAAAAATAAATGCAGCATTTTGGAGCCACTACGGTCATTAGAAACATAAATATTAACTTTAGTTGTTAATAATACATATCGCTGTTAATAATATATAGCGTTACGGCGATTACAGTCATAATAACCTAATAATTGTGAAATTTAAACTAATCTTTATTATGTTGGGAAAGGGAAAAATTATGGAAATATTTCACCATTAATAGTAAATGCATTCAAAATATCTGCGGAAAAATAAGGCAAACATGAAAGGCATTAGTGAAAATGAGCAAAAACGAGCCAATTAAAACTAAGTGTGTATCATGAGATGCCTACAAGCTAATTACCAGTATTTGTGCCAGAAACTCCATTACTTGTATAACAGAGTGCATTTATAACGTCATTTCAAGTCCTTGATATTTACACGGGATTGAAATAATTAAGACGTACAAGTATTTTGACGAGAAAACCCAGATTCTGCATGGGAACGTACTGCTAAACTCATACATATAACTACGGCGAACTGTGCTACATTCTTAGACAGTGATTAAATGGGTAGAAAGGAAGCTGTCCTGCTTTTTCAAAGGACATATGCACACAAATAAGGTCACAGCCTGGTGTGTGTCCCTGAACTAAAGACCCACTCACTCCCACTCCTGACTTTGAACTAAAGGATCAAAAGTAACTGAGAGAAATTTCGGTCTCGGGCGGTCAAAGGCACCACTCGAGCGCTTGAAAGACAACTTGAGTGTTCGCAGTGGATCCGATCGAGCGAGCGGGCGGCCCCTGCTCCGTCCCACACTTCCCCTTTATCGCCCGGCTCAAGGTAACGGGAGACACAGAGGGATAATCCAGCGAGTTGTTTTTGTGCAAAATATCAGTGGCCAAGGGCTGTGAGAGAGTCTACATCAGAAAAATAAAACCAAAAAGAAAAACCCCCCAAAAAAGGAAGATGGTGGGTGGGTGGGGAGGGGGTCCCTTCAGTGTCACCGCTACTCGGAGATGCATTGTACATTTCCATAAGAAAGATGACCAGCAGATGCACAGGGAAAACACATTCCCCGACATTAAAAAGGAGGCGGAGATTAAAAGAACGAGAGGCCAAGCAGCACCTTGTAAAGGCGTCTCTCCTCGAGTGCCGAGTCTGAATCAATTACCGCTCGCAGGACCGGACTCAATTAAAACCTGCCACGGCGCCAGCGTGTGATTGCAGGATACTTACAGCGCCACGTCGAAACAAATTGAGAGAGGCATTCATGCACGTATCTACCTTTCAGAGCTTTCGAGAGCCGGATTGAGTGCCGGCGCGCCTTTGTGATTCGCTCAAGAAGATCTGACTGGATTTCAGGAAATCAACATTTACAAGAGAGGGGAGAAATGTATTAAAGTCTGATATGACTTTGCTTTTGTCATTTAAATAGGCGTCCTTTATCAGCCCGCCGGTGAATGATGTCTGTTGTGTTGACCGACTTCCACAAAGCAGAACTCTGCGTGTGTGAACGACTGCGGGCTTACAGTAGCAGACTGCTCTCAGGGGCCTAATCTCTCTCTCTCTCTCCCCCTGTCCCACCTCCTTTCATGTTCCACCATCCTTAAGTGATGTTTCAGCCATAATGGCCTATTGAAAAGCGTAAGAAAACATGATACAAGCTAAAAGAGGTCCACCAAGGCTTTTCAGACAGACTGAAATGCGATGAACTGTGGATGTCTAGAATCCAGATGTCTGATGAAACAGCCGCATTGTTCATCAACTGTTTTTTTTCCACCTTCTTTTGTAGTTTTCAACTAATTTGTCTCAAAACTAAATTTTTTATTTCATAAAGACACCTTTTTCTGTTATGCTGTAGATTATTGATTAAATTACAGTCATTAAAGAAATGAAAGACACCTGAGCAATAAATTTATACTTATTTCAAAATGTAAAGATTCAGATGATTTGTGTCAGTTCAAACTTACAGTAGAGTCCTGAGATTACGTTAGAAATGAGAAAAATATAAATGTCACTCTCTGAAGGGTGAAAGCATAGAATTCTTTTAATACTCTAGTTCAAAAGGTAAGTGTTCTTTAATGTTTTCAATGTTCTTTAATGTTTCAAGAGGTGTAACAATCAAACAAAAAATACTGTTACTATGAATACTGGATGGATGGATAGATACAAGTGTATTTTTTTATGTAGTAGGTTTAGCATCCCACTTTCATGAATTCAAAAATCCAGCCCAATTTGTCCTGATGTTTTGCTTGGAAAACATGAGTAGTCTAAACAAAAAGCTTTTGGAAATGGATTTCGAAAAAGGCAATATAATAGATATTATAGATAACAGATAATACTGTAGAATAGTTCAGCAAAAAATAAAAATTCTGTCATTATTTGTTAATCAGTATGACTTAAGAAGACTTGCAATATAGCGTAATATACTGTTGCATATATTATGCTTTTGAAGCTTGAAACCTCTAGTCACCATTCATTGTAATTGCATGGAAGGAAAAGAACAACTGGAACATTCTTCAAAATTTGGAAGGCAAAAAAAACTTATTATTCATGTGGGCAGTTAAACAACCAAATACATCTGATTTTAAGCTCCACTAAAAATGTTTTATTTATTTTAATTCAGGAATTGAAAACATGTTCACCAGAGGATGTGGTGTTCAGGTCATTGTCTGTATGAATTAAATGTTTAATAATTAATTTTTTAAATAAGATCTGAACAAAAATATTTATTTATTTATTTAAAAAGAATGCCATGTCTCTGCCTACTCTTTTTTTTTTTTTTTTTACTTATTTAGTATATATGAGGGATAAACAGCTGCAATTTGCATGAATTAAGAACTGAGATATTATTGTCAAACAGCTGAACTTTGATTCCAGCGGCCCTTAAAAAGAGACAGACTGAAGAAGCCATTGTCTGCTGAAAGCTGGCCTTCTGAGCACTAGCAGCCTGCATTATCCTGTGAGGGAGGAAGCTTTCCCTTGACAAAAATTAAACCAGCTCCTACTTGGCACTTTATTATCTCTTCAACTGAGTGATTTATTGTTTGTGGAATGAAAGCAAAAGAGGAGGAAAATTACATTTTCAGCAGAGCCTGGGCCCGTTCTGCCTCTACTCCTCTGTCCTGGAAGAGCTCACGACAAACAATAATGTCAGCTGTAATTGATCTGAGGTCGCCGGTTAGCCCTCCAGTAAAAGCCCACTATTTAAGCGACAATCCGCCCTGCCTGCTCCTCAGATGCTGTCTAATGAAGCTGTCCATCTCTGCTATTTACCTTCTCTTAAATGGAAGAGGAAAGATGTACTGTATGAAGCCGAGCCAGGGAAGATTTGCTTTCCTCCCTTGAAATAGGACCTGCAGATGCCGTTGGAATGTGTAATTGGCTGCCGGAGTCGGAGACGGGGGTTCCAGCGCTAATTAAATGACTTGTTTCTGGCCTATCCATCTTTGTTTGCGAGCGCAACACGACAGAGCAGTATGTTGTAAATGCTCTTATCTAAACAGACGTTCTTTTGCTCGTCCCTTTGATTTGAGAGCCAAAATCTTCCGCCTTTTGAAGTAGCTGTTGAAATGGGATAACAATTTAATTTGTTTTTCATGTGGCGTTTCAGAATGGCAGATTGTTATTTTTTGCGATGCCCATCGTCATAAAAAGGTCTCACTTGTTGCCACAAACAATCATTGATTTCTAAACAACTGTCAAGGCTTTTCGCCACAGGTTTCTCATTCAAATAACAAATCATGCTACATTTTAATTGTAAACATGATACAGGCCCCTCATAAATACATTCTGCCTATTACAAAGGACCTTCAACCATAAAAAGACAGCGCTCCATCTGTGTAGAAAAGGTGTTATTGGAAATAAAAGCATAGGTCCTTCATAAACAGACAACGAGACTGCTTTTCTGGTAAGAGTATAGATTGTTTTCTTTTTCCCAGATGGCATAGCTAGTCAAGGCTGTTAAACACTGTAACTCATTAAGGCCCGTTAGACGAAGGTATTTCACTTTGAAGTAGCCACCCACGGTCTTTCTGTGTCATTGAGAAAAACTTTAAAGTCTTTTCTTCCTGTTTATAATCTCAATGCTAATCATAAAAAGTAACATCTTGAATTTGTTAATATCCCTCCAAAAATGATAATAAAAACGAAACAGACCTGTACACCATCACCAACAATCACGCAGTGCTGAAAACACCCCCAGACGCTCGAGTATTTGTTGCAGGCGATATTTGAAGCCACAAGAACAGAGAAACTGCATCCTTGTGTAAAATAGGCATTTACTATGCTCATTCTGAAGTGAGAGTGCTTAATAAGAAACAGAGGGTAAAGAAAAACATCTATTACACACTTGTGAGTGTAAAAAATAATGGCAACAAAACATCTCTGGTTTGATGAGGTAGCATAATTACGCAGACCCGCAACCATCAAAGCAAACATGTGGAAGGGATTATGGAGGAGACAGACAGCATTGTTTTATTATTTATTTATTTATTTATTATTCTTCCTCCAGGAGGATAAAGGCCCAGCAGCAATTCTTGGCATATGGTGGAGTGCTTTTGGTCCAGCGTCACAATTTGTTACGCTATATGTGACGAAAACAAAAGTTTTCGTTCATTGAAGTACATTTTATCTTAAAATGTATCTTTATTTTATTTTATTTTATTCTCCAAAATGCTAGAGGCCAAATGTGTATTGACTATTTCATTCGAATTTAAATAAACAAATAAATAAATATTTTTCTTTATTTATTGGCCAGGCAGACATTTAGATTTTGCTCATGTTGGAAGAAAATTTAAATTAAATTAAATTAATAAAAAAATAAAATAATAAAATAAAATAAAACAGTGGTATATTTTGTTTCTGGTGAGCGGTACAGTTTGGTCTCACATTCACTGTAACTTGAGCTGGTTAACACAATTACCTGCATGGTCCGAGATGCCCAGGCACAAGCTTCAGGATATTACTGAAAGCACACCCAATTTGGAATTGAATTGGTTTCAGCTTAAATGTGTCCCGTATCATTCTCCATAAACTACTGCTGGTTTAGGGAAAGCAGAAGGGAGCGGACATTACCAGCAGATGTTTCCACTGAGGGTACAATATATTCAAGTCCAATCAATAACCCCCCACCTCCCCGAGGGACTGTGACACTCAGGCAGAGCGGAGGGAGGGGGGAATCATTTCCATCAGATACTGAGCAAAGGGTCCCGTTTAAAAAGATTGCTTTCGGTCAATGGCAGGCAGTTGTCATTTGACTCGGACTCTGAAATGAAATGTATCGAACGGCGTTATCAATCACAAAGTGCAGGGGTCCATAGGAAGGCTTTCCAGTGGGTACGACAGCCTCTTGCATCATCTGTTCTAATTACAAAATTAGCATCACGTTGCAGAGGCTGCATCTTTGCCTGATTCTGAAATTCCTTGTGAAAGGAGATTTGTTATGTTTGTCATACCGCTTTGGTCTTATTGAATGTGCTTAAAGGGATGGTTCACCCAAAAAAGGGAAATGATGTCATTACTTACCCTCATGTGTTTCAAACCTGTATGACTTTTTTTCCTTTGTGAAAAATGTGTGTGTTTGTGTGTGTGTGTTTAATGCACACGATAATAATCAATGGGGTCTTAGTTTTGTTTAGGAACCAGTTGACTCATTATTTGGACAAAAACAGATGAAACATTGTTCAAAAATGATACTCTCTTGTGTTTGACAGTAGAAAGTCAATCAAACAGGTTTGGATCAGGGTTGTTACAGTTAAATAAAATTAAATCTGAAACTAAAATTAAAGCCACCTTTTTGTTACTTAAAATAAAATAAACAATAACTGAAATAAATGTTTAAAAAATGAAAAGAAACAAAAAATAGAATAATAAAAAGAAAAAAAAACATTTAATTTTAGTTGTTTGCCAAGGCAACATTTCTCTTTTTTATTTAGTTTAACTTAATTCTACAACTACTATTAAAGTACTAAAATAAAATAAATGAAAAAATCTATTAAACGTGTACAGACATATGTGCATCTAAACTTTAGCTAAAATTGAAATGAAAACAGAAAATATAATAATAAAAACTGATTAATAAAAACATACAAAATATAACTTGGATCAACATGAGGGTGAATGATGAATTCATTTTAATTTTGGAGTGAACTAACCGATAAAAAATATTTTCCAGGTCTTCCAAAAAAACAACAAAAAAAAAACATTAATATCACAACAGCTTTTTCATGACAACTAAGAGATTAAAAGAAAGTAGATATTTCCAGTTAATTAACTTGCTTAAGTAAATGAAATACCAATAATTAAATAAATAACAATTATTTTATTATATTTTTATTTATATAACATAATTTTTAATAATTTATAAAAAAAAATATTAGTTTTATATAATAATATTATATTTTAAAAAACAATATAGTGAAATAACTGCCTTTAAAAAAAAAAAAATTCAGTTCTCCAAAGAGAAAAGAAAAATCACAGTTGAGATCTCTTTAAATTATCTGATTTGATATCCACATTACTTTTCTAGCTCTATATTAGAGTCTATTTCCATTTCTTCCAAAGACATTCAGTAGAAACATCTGAAACAAACAAACATAATAGAACTCTAAAGCTTTAAAAGAGCAACCTTTGAGCACTCAAATTTCATCTGGGTCACTAAGAAAAGTTGAGTTGCACAGATTCCTGTATTTCGTACATGTACTACATGGGCTAAATGCGGGCTACTTTCTGTAACTTGAGGCGATGGGATGATTTGTTCTGGCAGGAAGCCTGACCCAGAGCAGTATCGCTTGTCTGGTTTGGGTTAATGGGGCTCCAGGCATGATTGATACCCGTGAGTGATAATGGCCGCGCCTTCATTTCTCATGTTCTAATTGCTGCAATGTTATTATCACTGCAATAATCATGGCAATATTCCAATTGCACCACATCCTCTCTGTCATCATAAGGCACGGCGGTTACACATCACGCGCCAGTTTGTTTCTCTCCCGTAAATGAGTGCAGTGAGGTGACCTATCGGAGGAATATTCGAAGCAGTCAAAGCGCATGCATCTTTCACATTATGGACCACAGAGGCTTATCGTGTGTGAAAGGTTGAATGTCATTTATTACATGTATCGCATTTACACCATGTGACATTGTCTTTTCAAATTGCGCAGATCTCCTCATCCCTATCTTTGCCTCCAAAGGTCACTCAATTCCACTTATAAATGCAACCTGACAGAGATTAGTAAAGAGGGACGGGCAACGCACCACGTCTCACAACGGAATCAAACGGCTCCAAATTAATTCATCCAATTAATGAAGAACGAGCTTTAATGTTGATGAGGCTCGACAAGTAAACCGGTTACTTATTTATTTCATTTAGTCTGCGGCCACACAAATATCTGCATGAACACGATTGGTGCCGGCTACACTCACTGCAGTAACGTGGAGCTGTGCTGCTTTTCCGAGATGATAGAGCATGATACGGATCATTACAGAAATAATGTTTAATCAATTCCCATTTTGTAATCTGTTTCTGCAGTTGTAGGCATTTGTGTACACCAGCGCTTTGCACATTTTTACACCCGACTCCCCCCTCTCCCAAAATCATGCATATTCAATTTTATGCTGATGCTTAACTGTCGATGCAACCGGAATTAAAACAAGCAATTCGACTTCATTAAAAAAGTAAGTGATTATCGAGTTATCTTTTTGAAATTCTATTAAAATGTGTGATGCTCTCCACTTATCTGTCACCTGCTTCCCAGGAGCACAACACACTAATAGAGGCACTCAGAAACGAATGCCCAGGAGAGGCCGCGTGTCTCTCTAAACTCAGCCCTGGTTCTCATCGCGGTCTCAGAGCTATTACTAATGCTTCCTGCCTTCCCGTGAAGAGCCCTGCTGATGTTTAAGGCGAGACAAAACAGGATTCAACAATGTAAACTGACACAGGTTTTTGACTGAGGCGGTTTTGAAGAAACCGGCTATCTGTGATGTTAAATGCCTATGGTGGGACTCAGTCAGCGAGTAATAAGGAATGAATCATTGCCCTGATTTCTGCTCAGATGTGGCTAGGAAGTGAACAACGTGTTTTTACCATTTAGCTGCAGGCTGATTTTTCACTTAGATGACTTTTGGGCAATATATCACATTTTCATACTGTATTTGTGATGATTTAGTTTAAGCAACATCATGAATATGATGATGATTTTATTGCACTTTTATTTTGCCAGGCACATTTCCTGAAGAGAATGTCTATAAACTAAATCTAAGTTAATTTCCTTGAACCAATTCAAACTGTAGTGTTCACTTTGGTTCACTGATTAAAAACTAGTAGTTTAAATCAATCATCATTCCTATTCATATTTTTCATACATGTTTTCTTTACATATAGTTCTATTAAAGCATTTGCTGAGATTTATTTGCATCATCCCTCAAATGTCAAAAGTCCATGTGGCATTTTTTTTTTCTTTTTCAGATACTAAAAAAACCTAATGTATTGTATGGTATTCAATTGCTTTACAAAAAAAATTATGTATAACTTCCATTATATATCTTCCAAATATATAACTTTTCCATTGTATACATGGAAATATTGCTGTTTATAATAATGTCAAATAAAATTGAATATATATTTAATATGTCAGGTGTTCATTCAGTGTAATACAGTGTGGGAAACATGCCTCTTTTTTTTCCTTAAAAGATTGACTGTATTTTAGTTGTTGGATTAAATACTTTCTAAACAACTTATTGCAAAATCACTGTTCTTTTGTAAAAATCAATCAATCATTGGAAACATTAAAAGATTAAAATCATAGGAAACATCATCAATTTAAGCTAAATAAAGAAATATTTAACCAAATTTCATTTGAAAAAGAGAGAAGTTATAACTATATCAACCTGACTTTGATGAAGGCATGAGAAAAGAGAGGAAGAAAAAGTGAAAGTCAAACAGACAGACACAATTAAACCGAAAACTTTCTTCTGTTTGCTGTCGTCGTGCCGCGTTTAGCAGTGCGAGGCCGCCAGATTGAAAAACAAAGCGCAACCCTTGTTGGATTTGTCCTTCCACAGTGTGGGATTTATTATTAGAAAGGACATAAACAGACTAATTAAATCACAGCAGTCGAGGCTGAGATGACAGCTGGTGCTGTGTGTGACCAAACAGATCCCTATCAAAGAGCAGGAGGCATGGCTCACTCAATCCGTCCTCTATGGGGAGCTATTTTAAGAGGCCCGGCATTGAGCACGAATGCTTTATGCTAAATGAGGGCTCGATGTACAAGCTGGCTGATTATAAAGACGCGACGCGGCCCCGATGCATGATGGATGTCCCTGCTATAAAGACAATGGGTTTAGGGTCTATGTTTTTTGATAGGTGTTGAGGAAATGTGACAGCGCTCATCAGACAGATATCGCACCGCTACCGACTTCCTCAGTGTCAGTTAAAAGCGTCGTCGAGCTCTTGACGCAGTGATGCATTGAATCTGTGACGAGATCGCTCTTGACAGTGTAACAAGTATGATAAGAGGCATGAGTCTTACAGTTATTAATGTGTTTGCAAGCTTATCCATACGGTTAAGTGTATAATAAGAGAGATTCTGACTGCTTCTGACTGTCTTTGGTTCGTTCCCCTTTGAAGCGTTGAAAAAAAGGGACATTCTGCCACAATTTAATACATCTTGAGTAATTATTACAAGATTTGAAACACCACCGGTTGATTGGCTGCACATTTGAATCCACCGATGAGAAGAAAATATGGTTTTAACAAGTCAATAATGGCAAGCGCGATGAAAACAACTAAATCAATGGTGCTGCAACGTTTGCAAACAAGAGCTTGAATTATAACACCAATAATTGATTCCCCACCTCCCCGCTGTTTTTTCTTTCCCTCCCGTGATGTCATTTCCAATCGATTCCTTCCTGTGTACAATGATGAGAAGTTTCCCTAGTTTGTTTTTCGCTCTGACTCTTTCACCCGCTCCACCAGTGGAAATTTGCAAGCTGCACCAGCAGCTTAACCAAAAAGGATTAACTCCCATATCCAACCGAGAACACAGATAATGCTCGGTAATTGGTAAAAAATGAAGATGAATGGGACAGCAAGATAAGGACCAATTAGCTCCTCCACGCTTACAGCTGCGGTCTCTCTGCAGATCCATCTCTTGAGTGCTGGCCTCCTCTGCCAGAAGAAGCCTGGCGGAATTAGCGGCCTGACCTCATCGATGGTGGGAGGCCCACCCATCATCTCCCCCCTTTCGCTTTTAATTCTGTCCCTAACATAGACACCTGTCACCAGCCCTGACGTGACAGGCTCGCGCTCCCCAAAACGCTAAACGCCAGGTCTAGGCCGGGTCTGAGCACGCCAACGCACTAAATCGCAGAAACCCACACAAACACCGCGCGCACATACATGCCTGAAAGTTTGTCGCTTATTTCATTATGGCAGCATCATCTGGTTGGTGATACACACAATTCCCCCATCTAATTACGGAGAGGATTTAAGGTCCATTAACGTTGCCGTGGCAAGGAATCAGATGCAAAATGGCACCCAGTGGCCACCAAGAGAGAGATTCTTTTCACCTCCTTCCATTTCTTAACCCGAAGGCAGCAAATGCGTGAGTTGCAAGAAAGGAAAGAAAGCAAATAAAAATGAATAAATAAGCAAACAATTCATCTTGCTTGAAAAGGGCAGGTGTTGGTTTTGATTCAGGTCAATTCAATGCGAGGGAATGGATTGCTGTTTGTGTGTCTTCCAGGCGCATGTTTTGCTTGCTTTGTGATCTGTAATTGTGCCGTTTCCTGTGAGTCAATGGAACAATCCACATTGTAAGAGAAGGGAACCCCCACCTCCTTGGAAAAAAAGCTGGGGAAGAATTAAAAGGGAAGCGAGCACTAAGCTTAATCACGTTCGCCTCCTTCTCTCTCACTCAGGGTGTTTGGCTATTTGGCTCCAACTTAAACTGGCTGACTGTTTTTCTCTCTGTTTTTGTAATTAATAATAGTGATGCAAGCCGGTGAGAGTGATTGAGTTGAATATTTAATGCAGAAGAAACATTAGCCCAGCCAATTTGCATCAACACCAACAAGTCCAGAGGAGAGTACAATGTCCTTCACACACTTACTATCGACACTTCAGACTAAATCTGTTCTAGACTGTATACTGCAAATCACCATCAGAATATATATCAGTGGAGGAATAGAAAAGCATTCATATCTGAGGGAGGAAAAACAGTAGCGACAAAAAAAATGGTGCAGGATTTCTCTCAAAACTATTTTCACTCAAAAATTGTTAGTAGTAGTATTGTTAACTAAACATGATATGTTCAAGTGAACAGTTTTATATACTACAAGTTTTATTTACCACTTTGAAAAATATTCTTTTACAGTTTAGAAACCCTACTGAGTGCCGTTAACCGTTCATAACACCCTTACAGTGGCAACTTTTGCATCACTCACAAAAATGCAATACTACAATAAAAATAAATAAATAACAGTAGTCATGATAATAATAATAATTATATTTGTTATTTTTATAATATCACTAGAAGTGATAACATCACACTGAGAACAACATCACCAGTAGTAGTAATAAAAATAACAATAATATTATTATTATTATTTAGCAATAAATTAGTATTATTATTATTATTAACAACAACAACAACATAATAATAATAATCATTATTATTATTTAGTAATAAATTATTATTATTATTATTGATGATGATGGTCTGTGTTAACCCCTCTATAAGTGACATAAAAAAAATAATTACAACTGCATGTAACTAAGTGTCTCAAAATAAAACCTCATAGCATAAGCAGCTGTTTTAATATAGCACCGGCTCACTTCCTGCTCGTGACATTGTCCACTTCTGTCTGGAGAGTTTAGCTGAGTTCCTCTGTTCTTAAGTCATCTCTATATCCGTCAAATGATTTCAGACTCTGGACTACAGCTGCAGAAAGCGCCTATAAGCAGGACATAATAGGCATTCACAGTCCAAAAGCATTAGAGCCAATCACAGCACTCGGAAAAGCAGAAGTCAGCAGAGCACCGCACCGCAGCTAAGAGTTTATTTTCACAGTTGTGTGTTTTCTCTGGCACTCTTTTAAAACACCCAGATGTGATATCTCTCTCGGTTCTCTGGCGAAATGACCTTTCCGTTTTAATGCCGTAATGATCCGGAGCAGTGAGGGAATTCGCTGGGAGAAGGGAATGGAAAACACTGTCTATTTCACTTAAAAACCTAATTTATGTTGCAATTAAAGGCTGAAAGGAGCTTGTTTCTCGCCTCTGGCTGGCTGAATAGAGGCAGCTATATTTCGCCCTCTTATCATGCGGGTGACTCCTATTGGCCACCCCGTCACAGGAGAGTGCTTGATATAAACAAGAGATTGCACTGACATCCAGTAATCAATATTAGGATGGCTTCAGTACCAAACATCATTTGTCTCAGCCTCCGTTCTTTTGACCAAACGAAGCATTAATTTAAATCATAAATCTGGGAGTGATTTAAATCCCGGAATGAGAGGCCCGCCTGCCTTTAATGATTTATTTTCTACATTTCTGCGAGCGAGAGATTTGTCCATACGCGGTGACAGGTCACCTTCAAACGCCAGAGGTAGACTGTTCATCACCATGCAGACTAGCATCTCATCGCTGCGAGTAAATATTAAAGTAAAAGAATCCAATTGATTGTGGATGGGCCGGAGAGGCGTCGCGGCCATATATTTCACTCAAAGCTTCTAATGCCTCTCTAGTTCGGCTCCTTCGCTCACCGCTGGGCCCAGAATTATTATTCTTCGGGGAGTCTGCGTGCTCAAGGTTACAATTTAAATTGTAAAAAGATAAAAACAGTTTCTTATTAGCCCCATTGCTGCAGCCTCGCCTATTCCGATTCGCATTTATCTTTATTTCGGTGACCTCGCGGCCCCCCGCCGCCATTCGCTGTCGGGTGACCTCAGCTCCACGCGGCTTCCTTTCGATAAATCTGCTTAGAACATGCCGTGTTTTGCCAAAACTCCTAGTGTCAAATGCAGCTGGGAAATCCTCGACGCAGGGTGGATATTCACAATGGAAATCACACGCGCACAGTTCAGCTCGGGGATTATGGTAACTGAATCATTTGTAATGGATTTGTGGTTTAATATAACAGTGTAATTTCCACAAAAAATGGCTTTAAGTAATGTTGCAAAGAGAGAGAAAAAATCTGAATGTATCTGAGAAACGATTAATTGGAGCGGGGGACATTCAAAACCAATTTTCTTCACCAAATTGAATTAGCGGCTTGCTTAATAGCTATTAGCTTTGGGATAAAGTGCTCATGGATGCATTTGATGTGTAGCTACTTTAAAAGTGCATTACCTGCTAATGATGAATTTGGAATCAACCAAACAAACTGACTGCTCAAAAGAAGATTACACAAAGCTTTCCTTATAGATTTGGACGTTTGCAGTTTATGTGAGTTCAAGAACATATTTTAAGAATTTTGCATAAGTAAATAGCAGGAATTATGCTTAGTTTTATAACAGCAGATTAGTTTGTTCTTAACGGGATAGTCCACTCAAAAATGTTGTTCCAAAACTGAATTAAACTTTAAAACCTGATTATAAATAGATGATATGTTGAAAAAAAAATGTCAAAGTGTGTTTTTGGACCCAACTGATGGAAAAAGCGTGGACAAAAACAGTTCAATTCTTCAAAATATCTTCTTTTGTGTTCCAAAAAAAGAATGAAAGTCATACAGGTTTGAAACAACATGAGGGTGAGTAAATGATGACATAACTGTCGTTTTTTGGTGAACCCTGTTAACACTAGTATTAATAGATTTGAGTACTTCTGGTCAGTTTCTGGACAGTGCTAAGTACATGTGCAATTGGGTTTCAAAATGCTTTGCAAATGCTTAAACTATACGGGGAGGAAGTGAACATATGACTGCATCGCATTTGTAGTGCAAACGCTGATCTGTCCTGATGAGTCCCACTTACTCATGTGCCATGTGCTAAAATAAGGGTTTAAGCATTGTGTCTACATGTGGCCTTGAAAGAAAATAACTTTTCAGTTAAAAATTGGGAAAGTGCATACATATACAGTACATGCAGTGACAGATCACAAAGCATCTGAAATTCAGTTAATAGTATATATCTGAAAAATGGTCAATTGCGTACCGTAAATGTAACAAAATGTGCTAAATAACCAAAAAAACTAAACATTTTTGTTTCATTTTACCAACATTTAGTCATGAGACCCTCCCCTCAAAATCTGATCACAAGGAGTCACAGAAGACACATTTGAGAAGAGGTATGTTACTCCTAAGTGTAAACTGCAATGTGTCTTGCCTGACCACTTGTGACGGATTGCGAGACGTTTGCTAATACCAGGCCTGCATGCAGTGTGAGTCATGCTGCTGGTGGACGGTGACTCACCCACACTGGAGCTGAGGTCTCCGTTGTCTGAGTCGGCCCCGTGCTGGGTGTTGCTTCCGTGGTAGCTGCTCATCACCTCCAGTTTGATCTTCTTCACCTTCATGGCCTCTGCGATGGCGGCGTTGGTGGCGGCCGCAGCTGCTGCAGCGGCAGCTGTGAGGCCTACAGCAGGAGGACATGAAGATGGAGTCACTGCATCATAAAGGTTCAACCAAAATGGGCTTAAAACAAAGGATTGGTCAATTTTTTCAAGTCGTTTAATGGGGTGAAGAGACAGTAACACATAAGAAGAACAGATTCCACACTTTGGAGGGGGGGAATAGAATTTATTTATTTATGTATGTATGCATGCAGTGAAAAATGTTTCCAGAAAAAAAAAAAACATTACAAATATAACACTGATAAAAATAAGAAATATTTCTTGAGCACCAAATCAGCATATTAGAATGATTTCTGAAGGATCATGTGACACTAAATTATTAAGTAATGGTTGTTGAAGAATCCGCTTTGCCATCATATAAATAAATAACATCTTATGATAAAATAGAAAAGTTACTTTAAATTGTAATATATTTCACAATACTACTGTTTTCACTCAATTTTTATGCATCCTTGCTGGAAAAAAAGCAATAATTAAAATAAATTATGGACCCCAAACTTTTTGATCGTTACATTATTGTATATTATTGTCTAAACGACTGATTCCACATTTTGGGAAACAAACAAACAAATAAACAAAAGCTCAAATGGATTGTTTAAAATGCTACAATAATTTGAGATCTGCAAAAAAAAATAATAATAATAATTTGTTTTAGTATTCAATAGTATCCAATATTCAAATATAATTTATGTAATCATGCAAATGAACAATTTTAAACTCATGGTTTTGAGATCCCACATTACTTTGAGTTAGGGCATTACCTCAGAAAGAAGAGGAAAAACTGCTTCCCGCTCTTTAACTGTTTGACACGGTCTTTTCTCCCATCACTAGCCTAACTCAGTCTAGCACCGCGTCTTAACTAGAGCGGATCATTTGCATCCCGTCACTGACGGTAGCTTTGTGTTTTTGATTACACAGCTGGCCCCATTGGACTGATGCAACGCTTTCTGCTGGAAGCCTCACTGTCATGTACGTCTTCTCTGATTTCCGTCTCTTTTTCTCTCTAAATGCAAAGATGACGCCGTTGAGCTTTGATGGTGACAGATGGAGTCAGGAGAACATATCAGGACAGACATGTTGCCATGGTTTCTGTTTGTAAATAAACGGGTGGGGATGTACGACAAAGTGAAAACAAACAGTCTGAAACAGTGGGAAACCAAAGACGTGCTCAAATCACACACAAATGTGTGAAACATCTCAAACATGCACAGTAAATGCTCTCATCTGACTTCAAATCCATTGTCATTCCCTCTGAATGAACAGGAACACTGCGATTCAACGTCTTTTGGCTCTAGTGGCAATCATCATTTTTTCCATTGTTTGATTTGTTTAAAAGGAGGACAGTGGAGACGGGGAGATTGGATAAAGAACTGACTCGCTGTCATTTACTCTTTTTCAATGACAAAACACCTGAAAGACTCACAATAAGTAAAAGGAGGATCCTTGAAAGAGACCTTGAATCCATGAATGAAGATTAATGAAATGATTTGAATGGATGAATCAAAGCTGAGCTTTTTTTTTTTCCAGCAGTGTTCAGTGAATCCTGTGATCTCTGTCTCATTTTATATGTACAGTGTATTGAAAATGGTTACAGTACAATAGTCTCATATATGAGATTAAGGCGAAGCGGATTCTGGGATAAGGGCTGAGCAGCTTCATGAAAATATTAAATGTCATAACTGAATGCATTTTAACATTTAAACAGATCTAATTTCTGTATATTTATTTATTGTCCTGTTAATCAAGTAAGAGATAATCAACGGCTAGCTGTGCATTAAACGATTTGAATGCATGAAGTGGAGGCGAAGAACCACCCGACACGCAGCCTCCGCGAAGTGCATTCAAATCGTTTACTGTTCAGCTAGCCGTTGATTATCCCGTTTATGCCATGGTCATTTGCCAGCATTCACATATTAAAGATGTTAATAATATTTGCGCTGCAATATTTGACTGGAACGATAAAAATTACGATTATTTTCGTCTATTACTATTCAACTGTAACTGTATGTTACTATGGTTACCAATGTTTATAGGAAGCGCATTAATATAGAATGTGATTAAACTGACCTGGAACTACCTGTGCAGTTAAACGAATTTATGCCACATGTCGATTCTGATTGGCTGGCAGGTGTTGATTAAATTCGTTTAACTGCACAGGTAATTCCAGGTCAGTTTAATCACATTCTATATTAATGCGCTTCCTATAAACACTGGTAACCATAGTAACATACAGTTACAGTTGAATAGTAATACAGACGAAAATAACCGTCATTTTTATCGTTCCAGTCAAATATTGCAGCGCAAATATTATTAACATCTTTAATATGTGAATGCTGGCAAATGACCATGGCATAAACGGGATAATCAACAGCTAGCTGTACATTAAACGATTTGAATGCACTTCGCCTCCACGTTGTGCATTCAAATTGTTTAATGCACAGCTAGCCGTTGATTTTCCCTTACTTAATCAACACCTGCCAGCCAATCAGAATCTAGTATTCAGACAGACCATGGCATAATTCAAAATAAATCCAATTAATTACAAGATATGGCAATTCATTAACTGCATATTAATATTAAAGAAAAGCGCCCCAAAATGATCTCCACATTATTGTGTCAGATAAATAAACCACTAAATACATATTATAAAAATTACATTACATTTGTCAGTCAATTGTATTTGTTATTTTCATATAATTACACATCTGTCATTTGTTGCTAATTTGAGAGATATAATATGTATTGCTTTTTAGCAAAAGATTCAGTCAGTATTTAAAAATTTTCCAAGAAAACAGTCCTTAAAATCCCCAAATCCTCTAATGTACCATCAATCCCAGATACGCTCATGGCCCGTTTGACTTGTACACCTCCCACCCCCCACGTGAGGGAAGGCAATTGGTAAATTCATCATCACTAAACTGTCACATTCACTGACATGACTCAACTGTGGCCATTTGGCCTCTGTCTCCTTTCCTGAGCGTGAAGAGAAAGTGAAAAAGAAAGATATCGAACATGTGGCATTAATACGCCACCTTGCCTCCCCAGCAGCAGATAGGCAGATGGTGTGGGCAACATTGCATGCCACCAGCTTTCTGGGCTTGTTTGCATTTTAAAGTACATCAGTACCATATTGATGAATCGTATACACGGTGTCGGAGTGGCCACTCTCGTTTGCTGTTGTATATTCATGCCCTACAGCTGCGGGGGGGTTACTTCCCCCCTCCACTCATAATAAATATGGCCTCCAGTCGCACTGAAGGTCAATCTTCATTTGCGTCTAATGGAAGAGAGTCAACTGTTTTCTAAATGAGATGTATGCGGAGCAGAGACCTGAGGAAAAAAAATAAAAGAATAAAATCACCTTCCGGTTGCTTGCGTGAAAAAGTCGGGCACTTGAGTTTCATTTAGGGGAATTTTTAGTCCGGCAATTATGCACTTCAGTAATGCATTAAACACATCTCTCATATTCATTTATCAAATCAAATGGATATGTCTATATGGAATGTCCTGCGGGTATGGATGTTATCAATAAACAGTTTACCATAATTTCCTGCTCAATTAGTCTATTACAGCATAAACTAGTGGCTCTCGGCTGGTGGATTGTGAATCATAAATGGCCAAGTCAAAGATAGCAATGAAAAACATATGCTACTAATCATATTACTGTTCATAGGTATGATAGCAAAATAAGCTTTGACAACTTTTAAAACAGTGTTATTAAAGGCAAAGGCTTTACTTCTAAATAAACTTTTCAGAATTTAGGACAAACTGATCCTTCAACCACTGAAAAACACCAACCAACAAAAAGAACAAACCAACCAAATAAGTAAATAAATAAATGTTCAACAACAACACAAAAGGTAAAAGTAGACACACCCAAGACTTAATTAAATATACATTCATATAGGATAAACATGTTTTTGCAACAATATATAATTAGATATAATAAAATCATAAATGATTATAAAATATTTTAACAAAGTAAATAAATAAATAAGTCAAATTTTGCCATTTTTCAACAAAAATAAGGAAACAGGAGATGCAACCCCAGACTAGAATAAATCTTTGTTCGCATAGGGTAAACAAGGTTTGTGACATGTTTTTGAGTCAATATATAATTAGATATAATAAAATTCATAATAAGTCATAATAAACAAACAAACAAATGAATAAATGAATGAACGAATGAATAAACAAACAAACAAATAAATAAATAACATTTTGCCATTTTCAACAACACCACAAAAGGAAAAAGGAGATACAACCCAGACTAGAATAAATATTAGCTCATATAGGATAAACATGGTTTGTGGCATGTTTTTGAGACAATATATAATCAGATATAATAAAATTATAAATACTAATTATGAAATAACAAAATAAATAAATAATGAAGTAAAACCAATCGAGAAGCACTGCTACAAACTACAAGCATGCAAGAGGCAATTGTTTTCAGGTTTATGGATCCTCCTCTACATTATCATTCAATACTGTTCCAGAGAGATAGTTAGGTTCATTAGATCACAAATAACATCCAACATAGGCTACAAGGGTGTTTGACTGTAACATCTACATCAGAGTGCCCATCCACAAACCATTCTTCACATCAGCAACAAGTCCACTCGTAGTGCCCGTGCACGTCTGAACATCACAACGAGCAACCCACTCCTTCCTCAATTAGCATTCATTAGTATGCAAAGCACCAATAGCAGATCGCAATGTTTCGACTTTTGAAAGTCACCTTTAGATTCAGACAGCCATGTCTGTTTTCTCACAGACATAAGGATCTCTTCAGCCATATACAAACAGCTGAGCCTGCGAGAGGACGAGCGGGCAGACGGGCGCAAGACGGCGGCGTGGGGAGGGGACTTTGACAAATAAAGAATCGCATGGTACTGTCATACTGCGCACAAAACAGCAAATAATAGAGATGGGGTCTGATCGTAGCCCTTGGAGCAGCTGTCATATTAAATAATAATGAAGGATCTATTAATATGCAAAGGAACCAGCAGCAGACTGGCTTAACGCTGTCATGCCTCTGAATATTGTCAGAATGTTCATTATTAATTAACATGCGGGCTGCCCCATACCTGCTCAATGTCAGAACATTCTTATAACAAATAAGGAATGTATGTGCCTCCTTCCACTAATAGTGTAATTAAATTAAGATCAGATTAACTTCACATCAGTACACAAAGAGTGACTTAGCCATGCTTATGATAAGCAAGTGCTTATCTACTGACTTAATGTTGCGGGCTCCTAATAGAGACAGAGGCCAAATTTCACTCTATTTACCCAATATATTTGCAGAAATGAGCTCCGCTGCAGTCACTATTGAGGACTGATCGCACGCTCAAAGCTGAGGTTGTGCCAGCGAGGACTGGGTGAATTAATGCATCTGAATTGTTCCATCTGCATTAGAGCCAAATACCGCACATCAATTATGAGCTGCCGACACTCGGTGTGAGGAGAGTCGCATTAGAGTTGACTGATCTGTTTATGACAGTGTAATCTTGCATCTGCGTGAAGGGCTACATGTTTCATTAACCTCTTTTTGTGTCGATTCTCCCAGTCTTGCTGCATTTCTAGTTGACTGTGTCCACCTGATGACAGACTGATGGAATGATACCATGATGTCATTTCCTGCTTAGCTGTGAGACTATCTATCTATCTATCTATTCATACACAGTGTGTGTGTGTGTGTGTGTGTGTGTGTGTGTGTGTGTGTGTGTGTGTGTGTGTGTGTGTATGTGTGTGTGAGAGAGAGAGTGTTCAAAATTCTGGGGTTGGTCATAGAAGACTAACACTCAAATATCTGTAATTTGTTTTTATTTAAAATAAAATAATTTGAAATATTATTAAAATTTAAAAATTCTGTTTGTATACAGTATATATTATAAAATGTAAATTATTCCTGTGATAACAAAGAATTTTAAGCAGCTCCAGTCTTCACTGTAACATGCTTCAGAAATCAATCTGACATGCTGATTTTGGTGCTCAAAAATATTTATTATTTTTAATGTTAAAAACCGTCATGCTTCATATTTTTGTGAAAACTGTGATACATTTTTTTTTTCTTCAAGATTCTTTGATGAATAAAAATATTTAGAAAAATTATTTGAAATGTAATATTATAAATGTCTTTACTGTCACTTTTGATCAATTGAATAAATCCTTGCTGTATTTTATATATATATATATACTGTATATATGTGTGTGTGTGTGTGTGTGTGTGTGTGTATATATATATATATATCACTGGAATAATTTACATTTTATAATATATACTGTATACAAACAGATTTTTTTTTTAATTGTAATAATATTTCAAATTATTTTATTTTAAAGCTGCAGTCCGTAAGTTTTGCCTCTTTGTCGCCATCTATGTTTGAAAACCTGGAGTTGCAGTTACTTGCGGAATTATCTTGCGCGGGGTTGGCACGGCTCAAATTTTACTCTGGCATGGCTCAAATTAGAAAACATTATTATAAGCTAACCGTTGTGAATTGGGCTAAAGTAGGGCAATAGTTTTGAACACTGGCTGGTTATGTACTTGCTCAAATATTGATTTTGGATCATTTTTAACCAAAAAAAGTTACAGACTGAAGCTTTAAATAAAAAGAAATTAGAGATATTTGAGCATTAGAGTATTCTTTTAAAAACAATAAAAAGATATGACCAACCCCAGACTTTTGAACACTCACACTCTCTCTCTCTCACACACACACAGACACAGACACACACACACACACACACACACACACATCTTATATCTTAACCCCAGACATTTTGGGATATTTTCTATCCATAATATTTGTTAACTATAAAGTCACCTGCTCAATATAACAGGAATCAATGACGCTATTCTAGCAGGGTGTGTGGTGTTAAATGACATGCTATGGAAGAAAAACATCTCAAGTGCTGCTTTAAAACAGTACTGTGCACAAAGGCCCTTGAACATTTGCCAACATTACAATTACACCGCTTTATGATGAAGGTTACATTAACAAAATAACTAGGACTTCATGCTGTTTTAACTGTTGTTTACATTTGCTCTCTCAATCCTAGTGCTGTCCAAGATAACCCGGATCTGTGAAAGCCGAATGCAAGCAAATCTCACTGCATCTACTCATTGCATGCTGCTTCGTCAACCAAACAACCAAAGACCCTTACAAACCTGATTGTATAAAATGTTACTTTTCTTTAGAAGTTCCAACCAAAATGTCAAGATCAGAGCCTCTCTCATGGTTTAAAGGCCTGGATATCAAAGGGGTTTTGTCTTGGTTGCTGAGGACTAAATAAGAGTAGACTCTCATCCTTGGCTCTCATCCTGTACCACACGGCCTTTGAGTTCCTGTTTCTAAACAAGACACTGATAGGCTGACCTCACTCAAACATGGAGGGGCAGCTGGACGCAGTTTCCCAAGCCGAATGGTTTGCTAATGCGTCAGCGGCATTGTTGAAGATTACCAGTTCTGCTGCCAAGGTGGAATTTCAATAGTTTCCCCTCGATTTCAAGTTTACAGAGAGAATGCTACACTTACACAGCAAAGAACATTAAAAAAAGAAAATTCCGCAATTCATTTTTCATTAGGTTTATGCTAAAACGATCTTTGATTGGCATTGACTTCAAAGAGAGCTTTCAAAGAGAAACGTTCACATTCTAAGCATTTGGCAGACACTTTTATTCAAAGTAACACTGCATTCGGTGTGAACTCCACCCTTGATGTTGGCATTGCTAACGCCATGATATATTGTTTAAACTACAGGCTCAAAATGATTAAAACTGCATTGTGTGAAAGATCTTCTAGGCTGGTGGAGATATGAGCAAAATTGGCCAAATAACAAGACTACCAATTATTTAACGGGATACAGCCTCACTACCATTGTGACATATTGACAAACCGGTAAATTCTAATTCAAATACAGAATAATGAAATATTAAAGAATTAAAATCACTTTATTAAAACTTTTTATTAATGTACCCTTCAAGTGAAGCTGGAAATTTTGTTATTACAAGCATTTGAATGACCAAGCAAATTGGAAAACAAGTGGAAAACTCTAGAATTCTAGATTATAAATGAGTTGGTAAGTTGTGATGTTGGAAGAAGGATGTCTGATCCATAATATTAATAATATCATAAAATATACCAATAATCTAAATAGAGATCAGTGAGCAGAAAGCAAGTAGTGGTGAATTATAATGAATGATTTTGCAAGTTATTGTAATTTTACATGCTGCATTTCAATAATTGTAAAGGATAGATAAAAGAGGGATAGTGATTTTAAAAAACACTTCAAAAGATAAAGTTTCTCAGTTTGCTTTATTTAATAAACATTTAGTTTCCCAGGTGCACTTGAAGGCATTCTAACATTCTAACATTATATACTCTAATGCTTACCACATGATTAATCAAGATAACTGATCAGCATTGATGCTAACAATGGTAAGATCTTAAGTTCAATTTCCAGTGAACACGCATAGCTTGGATGCACTGTAAGTCACAGTGGATGAAGTCTCTGCCAAAAGGCATGCATGTAAATGTAGAGTCATCATGAAGAGCTGCTTGTATGAAGACTCTGTGGTAGCTTGTTTTGTGAAAGCAAGATAATTTGTCCAGTAGGACAGAAAACATCATACTTTGCACAGAAAAAATAAAAATAAAACGCACTTAGGTTTTGAAAATGATAACTATATGGCTTTGTGCTCAATAATTGCTCAAGAATCCACAAGAGAATCTTAACGAGAAGTTAACTGTACATTAACAAGGAGTGAACCATAACCTAATGATTGTGTGTTATTAAAAGATGGCAGAACAACCGAGAGCACGATATGTAAATAAGGACCCTTTCTCGCAAACGACTTCAAAGCCGCTACAATGAAACCCAGCCGTAAATAGAACAAAAGCATAAGACTTGCTCCAGGCGAACTGAAGGCACAAACGGTTGTTGTTGATTCTTGTGGCGATAAGCTTACTTTAACATCACATCGGCCTATGTACATACAGCAGTGAAGTGGATTTAATCGGGCTAATTAAAATCCACTCAAGGCAGAATGCAGCATTCACTATAATAATCTGGAAGAGAACAACTCTCCACTCCAATTTATTCTGGAGCTGTGGTTGCACAGGGGGGCTTGCTGGGAAGGGTGGGGGGTCGGCCGGGACGGTCAATGGTTCTGGCTGGTAGTTTGGATGAGGGCTGTCAGATTTTGCAGTGTGCCATTTAACGGATGGGCAGCAGGCTGCTGCGAGAACGGGCCGGGGCGCGGGAGGAGGTCCGTGTGCGTTACCTGTGGGGGGAATGATTCCCGGCGACATGAGGCCCGGCACCGAGTGCGGCATGATGTGAGGGTTCTCCGGCGATGTCACACTCTGGGTCCGTTTTGGAGGCCTCCCGGGTCTTGAGCTAAAACAGAAGTGAAGTGGCGGAAAGGGGGAGGTAGAGGGAAGTGGAGAAAGAAGGGGAGGGGTGAGAGACAGAGGTTGCCGTTAACATTCGGGCCAGAACGCAATTCCATTCCGAAGAGCTAACATGTACTGTAAATAAATTCCTTTTCAAGGACAGTTGCTTTCTGCTGCTCGACATAATAGACTTCCATAACTAATTAGATTACACAGTGAATTCATTTCCTTTATTGAAGATCAACCACTTTTTGATGCATAATTCATAGCCCGTACCTCGTTACCTGCCCTTCTGTATTAATATCCCTACACTATTTGAATTACCTCGTTTGCATATGCTAAAATCCGGCCATGCGGCTTTCAGCCTGGAAATTACATGTTAACTTGTTATAATTATTGCAGTCAGGCCACTATTGATTTATGAGACTTTTAAAAACCAAATATGTGTAGTTCTGGTAATGAATGATATTCTAAGGTTCTTCAGGAAATTAAAAGGCAACGGCTGCCTTAGGAAACGTTCTGCTTGCTTGATTTAATAGGAGTCATAGCTGGAAGCTGGTGTGACTGAGTGACTCAGACCTGTTGTGCGTTTATGATGGAAACTTTTATTACTTGAAATGAGTGACCAAGATCACACAATGATTAATGACACAACAAGCGCAAGTCTGACGGAGGGGAAAAAAATGCCCCTCTGAGCTGATTGTCAGATATTTTTCACACATTACTATGTTCTGTTCATCCATGCATTTTTCCCCTCTAATTTAGGCAAAAACAGAATATCATGAAGGCCTTTACGGAAACACTTCTTCACAGAGAGCGTCCCTAATAAATTTGTGTGGTTGTTACCAAGCCACTGGGGACATCTCCCCAATTTTTACCAAAAAGGTAATTCCATCCCAGCATTTCTTCAAGCAAATTACATACAGAAAGCATTCAAAATACGACAAGTTGCTCAAATTATACACCCAAACGTATTATGGAGATTTGCTTCAATAATAACCAAGCTAGTAACTGGTTACTGAGGCACAAGACCCTCCATTCACAGTTATATCAAACATTGTAAGAATCAAGACAAAAACTAAATATATAAAATAAATACATACATACATAAATACATACTATTTATGGAGCACTTAATTAATAGAAAGGATCAATACAAAAATCATAAATAAATAAACCCGTAAATCTACATTTATATTTATATTACATGGTTTAATATTTTCAAATTAACAACAATTAAATGAGAAATAATTGATCCTGCTTTTGGTTGTTACCAGAGAAAAGCTCATTTTCAGGGCATTGTCTATATTTCACAGCACTTGCGTTACAATGGCATATCAGGACATGATTGAAAGAGGCCTTCATTAACTCAAGGTTTTGTTCCCTGCTTTTCCAGTGACTAAACAGGGCCTCATTTTCATGGCCAAAAGGAAAGCAGAAGAGTGCATTCACTACAACCCAAGGCCTTTTTAAAAGCTCACTTATTCATGTACCACCAAAGTCTGTCATGTGCATCAGTTTAGTCCATTTACAGACTGGGCAGATGAGCTGCGTTTCATTGCGTTTTATCATGTTTTATCCCTGACAGGCATGAAATTGAAACGGAAATTCTTTACTTCGCACACTAAAAACAGAAGAGGCCATAAACTCCATGCTCAGAGTGTTAGCCATGAGAAGGAGCAGCACTAGATACAGTCAGGCCTGAGGCCATTCACACTGTAAGGAGTTTGAACCGTATCAGCCTGTTCAGATGTGACAGAATCATTTCCACATCGCATCACGCAACGGAAATAGAGACATCATCATACTTCATATAAATGTTCCAGTAAGGGATTTCACTATGTTATTATACATTCCTCTTTAGGAATCTTTGATATTCATTTTTACAGCGCCCCCTCTGTTCATAATTGGCATTGGCAATTTGCTGTTTGATGTATTTATGAGAGTCTTTTCGGCATGTGGCAGACCATAAATTAACTTTAGTTCTTTTAAAAGAATAATTTGCCCAAAAACGATTCTTTCACCTTTATAATTTTCTTTAACCCATGAAATATAAAAGGTAACTGAGCAGAATGTTCAAGATGCTCTTTCTCGTTCAATTAAAGTCAATAGGGACTGGAGGATTGAAAAAAATGTATCTGCATATTCAAATTTGGCAAGTAGCAACTGGGCACACATAAAAACAATGACATCTGGCGTTATTAATGCAAAAAATAGCCACTTAAATGTCCATCTTTTCCTTACATAAATCTATGACTTCGGTTATTGAAGCTTTCATCATTTTACAGACTTGACATTCTGATAAAATTCTTTAGTGTTGCACAGAAGAAGGATAGTCTTGGAATGACATGAGGGTGGGTAAAAGATAATACAATTTTAATTTTGGATGAACTGTCCCTTTAAATACAGCACTTTGTCTGAGTTTGTCACAGGAGAGCTGAAGATACCCCAGTAAGAAACGATCACATGCCGACCCACAGAACGTCCTAAAATGAAATTCCTCCTCCTATAGAAACACCTCTTTGATCTTATGAGGGAGATTGCATGACAGTTTTGCTGTCATCACTTTCAATGTACTGAGCTGAATTATTTATGAAAGACCTCAATAGATGGCATGTGATGGTAAAAGCCTTCCTCCCTCCTCCCTCAACAATGCCAAAAGCAGAAAAAACTTGGACAAAAAAATGGACAAAATGTCACATCAACTTTAGCTCCAGGAAGAGCAGGGGATTGTGAACAAAGCAGACGTTTAGCCTCTGAGCTGTGGTGGGATCTGCTTACGGAGTGTTTACACCATATTTGACGAAGGTATAGAGTGGAAGAAGAGATGGAGAATGAAGGCTTTTTTATAAGGCTGTAGCAGCGATATTTTAACTTAACATTAAATATTAAACAGGACAGTTCACCCCAAAATGAAAATTGTGTCATTGTTTACTCACCCTTGTGTCGTTGCAAACCTATATGACTTATTTTACTCTGCAGAACAAAGATATATGATAAAAAGCAGTACGAAAGTATCATAAAATTCATACTATTCATTTTTTCAATCCATACAATACCTTTATGTGAGGAACAGAGAGCAAAATAGAATGCATAAACAAATCATTTACATTTATTGCCATATCAGGTTCACAGGCTATTACATGGCAGTTACAGAGTTAACAATCAACTACATAACAAATACAATTATATTAAATAAAACTATTTTATAAAATTCAACTTAGGAAGAAAAAAACCTAAACAATTTTGTATTTGCAGAACTCTATAAAAGACCCTTTAAATGTACTGTGATTTTTTCTGGGGGTGAAACCAGAAAAAAGTTTTTGACTCCTTTTGAAACTTGAAAGCTCTGGTTCCATTCATTATAAATGCATGGAAAAGTATATTCTTCTTTTGTGTTCCAAATCAAGATGAAATAAAGTCATACAGGTCTGGAAGGACATGAGGGTGAATTATGACAATTTTCATTTTTGGCTAAACTATCCCTAAGGTTTTGTTGTTGTTATTAAGCATCTTAAATTATACTAACTTTATTTTGTTTGGCTTTCCTTTCTTGCTATGGCTTACTTTTAATTTATGACGGCACGATAGTGTTCTGAAAAACAAGTTGGAAACAAAGCTGAATAACATCAAGTGTTTGAAACTGAAATCCCCATCATGCGACAACACAGAAGGTTTTCACTTAAAACAGGACGGCCTGTGCTCATATGTTCAAGAGGACACTGCAGTCATTTAGCTGAGATATGCATGAGCATTCTCTGCTGTTTGTCGCTTCTGTAAACAGCGATTATGGGGCCACTGAGGACGAAGGGAGAACAAGAGCTGGACCTTCACAAAAGAACGAGTACAATTTGTCATGTGCTGGATGCTGAGTCCTTAAATAGCCCGGCACAAAAAGTCCTCAAAAGTAGGCTATTAGAGCACAACAATGGTTCATGAGATCCACTTGTGTCTGAGATATGCCCTGTCCACTCCACTACTGGATGTCACCAATACCAAACATAGTTACATCCTTTTTCCTTTCCTTTTCGTTTCTTTTTTGTAACTCTGGGATATGTTTCCACACAATGGGAGAAGCAAGGCTATCCATGATGTTTTGCTGAGCACGATGCTGACAAATTCAAATAAACAGGATTTTCACCCCTAGAGGGAGAACGCAATGTTTGCTTGCATTTATTTATTAGATAAAGCTGAGTGGTTTGTATTACTCAAAAGGTAAACATTTGAAATTAGCTGCAAAATGCAATGCAGATACAGCCAACCAGTTATTAAGGAAGAGGGTTACAGCCAAGGTGCGAATTATAAGCGGGTTTGGGGGGGGTTTGACCCTCTAGTTTGACCCTCTAGCCTCAAATGAAGTGGGGTAAAAGGTTTAAAAAGTCTGATTCTTGAAAGTCTGTTCTTTTACTAAACAGCTTTAGTATAATGTTGAGGGAAAAAACGCTCATTTTGTATATTTTCTTGTTGCACCAAATAAATTAGGCATAGGTTCGAAATAAAACTCATTGTACATCATGGACTATATCTCACACTGGTTACAGTATGCAAGTTACAGAAGAAACACAGTGTTCTTGGAATCGAACTCTTATCTTCTAAGAGACGCCAGTGGAAGGAAGCGTGAATGATTAAAATTCAAGATGGTCAACCTGGAAAATTCTGCTTTTCAGCACAACAACCAAATCACCCAGCATTCTCTCTTTATTGCTGATTCCATAGTTAATAACAGATCCTGTCTCCCAACTTAGGAACTGTTATAGACAGCACTTGCCTGAGGCCAAAAAGTGGCAAATTTGTAACAAATGTAGGAATTCTCCTTTTGTTTTGCATTCACGGCGAAAAGAAAATAAGAGTGAACTTTCCCTGAACCATGCTTCCTTTAATGGACTTGGTCCATGTTGACCCAGGAGTTCACACTGGAACATGATCTTCTCCGTCCCACCACACTGAGAAAGCAATCAGATTAAACCCACAAAATATATGGCCATCTCACTTCCACAATACAAAAGTCAGCAAATAACGGAATTCACCCTCCCTTGTGTTGTTTCTTAATATCTGTTAGGAAACAACGTTTATTTAAAAAAAAAAAAAAGGATTTCTGTGTACCAATATCCTGATACAATAAATAAAAACCTGTGAAGCAAAAAACTAAGTGAAGCAGTTCATTAAAAATACACTTTCTTTTTGTTGTTGTTGTTAACAGATGTTTCTTTCTTCTAGAACAGGCATTAATACTCTAAATGTTCTCTCAAACTCATATCAAAAGACTAGTTTAAGTAATTTTATCTCTGTTATCTAGAGTTTTGTACACATAACAGGCGTCGTGAAAGCAGTAAGGAAATCAGTGACCAATATAATTGCTCCAATATTTACAGTATAGTATGCACTATTGTGTACTAACCTCTATTAAACTAATCTGTACACAGTCAGTTTGAGTTTCTTATCATAAGTTTAAAATCCAGTATTTCATTTTACATTTATAATATTTATTAAACACAAATTTGAGAAGTACACAAAGATTATATTTGATCAGTATTTTTCTAACAGGTTTGTGGACCTCTGGACCTAATGGAGACCCATTTGGTGCCAGGTGATGAAACGTTATCCTGGAGTCAATACGTGTCTCGCTCAGGTTTACAGAAAGAACATTCCGTTTTGATTTGCCTCAAATGGAGCAATTAACCTTTCCCATCTTCCTTTTGTTTGTCATTGGGAAAGGTAAAGATGAAGATATTTATTCCATTTACTCGCAGTCAACCAAAACAAGCGGACGAATCACAGCATCTCTGCTTCTGTAAATACAGACTCCTCCAGAAGCCCGCCAATCAGGCCTTATAAAATATTAACCCAATGTCATTGCCCTTTTCAAATCTCTCACCTGGAATTCCCTAATTGTTCCCTTTCTTTATCTCGCCGAAGCAAAGTGTAAATAAATTAACAAAATAGCTTTTATCAGTCTGAATAACCTTTTAACTGAAGGATTATCACTGGTTTATTTTTCATTTCTTTTCGTGCGATAGCAGCACATGCCTCATTGATTACTTTGCTGAGGTGGTGGCCAGCAGAGAAAACAAGGGCCTGATAACAAACCGAGGTCTCCGCACTAACAATAACACACTACGCTCAGATTAGGCCTCCTGACTTTGCAGCTTTACTCGGCTTGATTAGATGGAATGCTGGAAGGTAAAGCTCCTCCATTTTACTATGCAATCTTTGTGTGGACTGACTGTAAGATCGAAGCATATAACTCCGGCCGACTGATCATAGTTAGAAAGATATTCAATTTAAACTACTGTACATTGAAAGAACACACTTGAAACTGAAACATGAAACTGGGCCAATACATTAGACTGGATAATCTGAACTGATGGATTCCAAAGAGAGTGGAATGATTGCAGATGGTTGTTTGAAAGATTTTTTAAGGGGCAGTTCACTCAAACACAAACATTATTTTATTATTTTCTTAAGTTAAGCTCAAAACAATACAAAATCAAAGCAAAGCAAACAAAACAAAACAAAACAAAACAAAACAAAACAAAACAAAACAAAACAAAACAAAACAAAACAAAAACAAAACAAAACAAAACAAAACAAAAACAAAAAACAAAACTACCAACAAAACAAATAAAACAATACACAAAACAAACATAAAAGTGGAACAAATCATTTCATCCAGTTTTTCAATTCAACTTACTGATTCAATAGTTCTCAAGTTAGGAGTGAAGGAAAGATTAGATCAGTGAAAATGACTAACTTTTGGTCTGTTTAGGAGACAAAGATATCAAATGGCTTCAGAAGACATGGGATATGTATATGGGGAATGCCTCTATAGTGTTTTTGTTTGTTGTTGTTGTTGTAATATTTGGACTATATGCAGTCAATGCAAACTGTTGTTATATGGAAAAGAGGAGCATGAAATATCTCCTTTTGTTGAATTTTTGGGTGAACTATCATTTTAATGCTCAAAGACTTTTACTGCTTTTAAAAAGCTCAGGACCACCATGGTCAAGCTATGGCTGCGATCGCATTACGAATACGAAACACTAACATTCTCGCTTTTGCAAACCACTAAACATCTCTTTTATTCTGTACACAAATCGCCAGCATCAACTTCAACTTCTCTAGAAATTTTCAACAAGGGTCGAAGGGAAGCAAAGTAGTGGAATCTGCAACAATACATGATATATAGCAAGTGGAGTGGCTGTCTCAGTCACTTACACCTGCACATGAATGGAACGCTAACAGAAGAGGTCAGCCGGAGCGCCGCGATGGCCCGTTCCACAGGCGCTCCTGCATTAATCAGCACTGCCTCAGATCTCCATTTTATCTCTCCCTTTATTTGCATTGAACTGTTGTTGCTTTATCGCCACCAGCTCTCTCTCCCTCTCACACCTGTCACCCTCAGCAAGGTAGACGCCTTATCAGATCAACATAGATGGATTATGTGTGAGCACTTCATATAAAGCGTTTTATAAGTAGGAACAGCTGCATCCGCTGGTAAACAGTGAACTTTTGTGAGGAACAATATATTAGATCAAATGCACATAATCAAAGGGAGCAGTTACCCTCAGCGACCTACTAACAGTGGCCCTCTCCTCCCCAGACGTGTTTTTCAGCCCAATCCTTCAACAGTCCTGCGCCAGGCGTAACATTTGGAGATACAGAGAGCTCCCAGGTTATAAAAGTGGCTTTCCTGCTGCTTTTGTACACTGCACGGTCTGATTAAAGAGTCACTGGGCAGGGCCATCAGATTGTGCCGCTGCAAAGGAACTCAGAACCCAGTCTTGTTCCTTCCTTGAGCTTTATTTACATGGCTGTGGCTTCATGTAAAAGTATGCAGAGCAACTGGTCATAAAACATATGAAAATGTATGTGAGCCCTTTGAATTTACCTGTCTGAGTTCTTGCTATTCACAAGAAACAATTAAGAATTATTGACTTGGCCAATATCTCCAATGTTGGACTGCAGAATTCAGTTAGCTTTTTAAGAACTAATTAGGATGGGGATTTCCATACTTTTTTTTTTTTTTTTTTTTAAATTGCAAGTGTTGAATCTGTTTGTATTTGAATTTGCATAATGTGTTTGTCTATTTTTGTGACTAAACTGAACTGAAACCCGCACAATCTGTTGTAGTTTGCAAAAACATTTCAGTCCAAAGACATTTTATTTATTTTTTTAATATGCAAGAAAAATGTTTTTTAACCAAAATGCTATTCATGTCAGACTATGTACAATTTCTACAATTTTCTAAGTATTGACTGTGTGTATTGTTTTAGGTTTGTAAGGGTTGTTCTTTTATATTGTTGTAAGCTTAAAAACAATACATTTTATGACCACCTTATCCAAAGTCCAAGCAAATTTGCATTTTTCTGGACTGGATTTTTTTCCACTGTAATATTCATGCATTTGTCCTGCAAATTACTTCCTTTTTTTCCCTGAGATTGCAACTGAAAATACAATATAGTAGGGAGATCTTAGAGGGAAAAAAGATCTGAAAGGAAGATAAACTGCTGATTATTTTAATGCATCATTAATGACAAAAAGCCGATTTCTTAATTGCATACTATAATTGTGAAGCTTAAAATTGTTTTGTATCAGTACTATTAGCACTAATAAGGAGCAGCAGGCCTGTACATCCTGGGAACTGATGTAGAATGCCTAATTGGTTGACTTTTCCGTGCCTAATGGACGATTCTCTTAATTAAAAAGACACTGCAGAAAATGTTATAGATCAGATACGGCAGAGAGAGGGAAAAAAGTAAATGCAGTTAATCAAATGTATTAAAATGAACAGTTCCAGGAAAGTTAAAATGAGATGGCTAGATATGATTTCCATCGCAATATTTATTAATTTCAGTCCCTTTGGTTAACAAAACAGAGCTGCGCTTATCTTCAGAACGGTGAGGAAATGCTCTCAGTGATCTCCCTTTACCATGCAGAACTGCGACGCATATGAAACAAGTCTTCAAAACAAGGCTTTAAAAACTTACTAGTCAGGGTGCCTTTGAGGATATTTAATTAAAATCTAATCCTGCATTCATTAAGGCTCACATAAATTAAGCTGTCATTCATAAGATTTATGGATTCTCATTTGCATATTGCATACAATTCATCAATTACTCAAGTATGAAAGGAGCACATTTCCCTTGGAGCTGCCTGCTGCCCTGCCAGCATTTGAAATGAGAGAAAGAGCGATACTGTCAGGCATTCGAAACAAACTTTCCCCACAATGTCTGCCTCTTGATTAATCTAATTTCCAAGGCATCCTTTTACAAGATTGTACACAGTCCAGCTGCAGTTTTCAATTATATGTCCTGTCCTCACCACTAACTTTGAATGGGAGATAGATGTAACGCAGGGCAAGTATCCAACCCCGGTCTCCTCCGCATCACATGCCTGTTTACCCTGATCTTCGTAAATTAAAAAAAAGAGAGAGAGAAAGAGAGAGGTGTTTTAGCGGCAAATGGAGTCGGGAGGAGGGAGGGAGAATGGGGAAATGCTGTAATTTTATTTGGTGGGATGTCAGACGAACGGCTCGGAGTGTAATAATAGCATATTTCCTGTCACATTTACATCCGCTGTGCTTTCTGACAGAGGGAGGTTTCGGCAAACACATTAAACGACTCCCTCTTCGGAGAAGCGCTCGGCCACTGTGGGAGAACGCCAGCGTGGAGGAAGTGCTTAAACCGAGCCGAGCGTGAATACTTCTAAGATAAAAGGTCAGGCGAAAACAAACAGATGACTTGCGAGGATGAATAGAATTAATTGAGTCATTAATATGCATGGCTAATAAAGCTCGAAAAAATTCTACGTGGAGAACGAAATCATTGTCGACTATTCTCTCTTAATGGCCCATATTTTCAGCTCGAAGGGATCTGGGACGTGTACGTATCAATCTCGGAAAGGAGGAGGAGGGGGGCATTTGACGAACAGGTTGGGATAACCTCAGTGCCGATTGTTAAAGTCAGACAAAGCAAACAAAGCGAACTTGTTCTAGTGAGGATATTAATTCCCAATTAATCCCAAATTCTGGCAGAGGAACAGACCAGTGCAGCAAGTGAAAGTCATCTTGAAGGGTACTTAATTGGTTCCCAATAGTAAAAGAGCTTGATAACAGAGATCAAGCCGCAGTTTATTAATCCTTCCCATTGTCTTATGAAATTGTCGTCGAAAGTAACTTCAGATAGAGCCAATAGTTAAGACTTTAATGTGCTTTTAATATTAACAAGAGGAAGCAATTAAGAGGCCACAAAACAATAGCACTCAGACTGATGCATATTAATTCGCCAAATATGATTTCAAAATCAATACGATTAAGGCAGCGTGCCACACGAACACGCTCGCCTACACTCGCAAACACACACACACTTGCAAGTCTCGAGGCTTTTTTTTTTCTTTAACAGAGAACATTTGTCCCACATGGAATTGTGTTTCATAAACATCCATGTTTTGCATTACACGCATTTAAATTAGCAAATGACAGCGCAGCCTCTGTATTTCTGTTCATTCTTTGGCATTTCCGTCGCCCACTGACGTTCCAAAGTCATTAATTCAGTCGGCCGCAACTAAAACAGGCCACGATGATAATTATAACGTGAGCAAATATCTGATATTGAGCAAGACGTAGGATGTGAGGTCTGTATCCTCTCAGGGACAAACAAACTTAACGTCAGGACTAAACAGGAAGTCCTTAATGATTAACATTAATTGGACTGTGGAATCGGAATCCTGTGTGAAACATTAAACAAAAATTATCCACTGTTTATACTCTTTCTGCTTTCTTAATAATTAATGAAATGTAAATATTCCAGGGAGTCCAGAAGTGATCTGTGGTGGGAGAGGAAGAGCGATGTTTACACAACGGCACAGCGAGTCTGCGTGGAGAGACGGGGGTTGCGATCCGCCCCATCCTCCTCCTCCTCCTCCTCCTGCACTTTTAGATACTGTTTATGCAGAACGAATCATCCTCTGTGACTCCCGGATCCTGATCAATTCCATTTGAACGAACGCAGTTTACTGTGAAAACACAACAATTGACACCACAAAAAACGCTTTCTGCTAACAGAATCCCTCGATTTGTCCCTGCTAAAAAGAATCAAGGCCCGGCTGCTAAACGCATGTCAGCCGCATCTGTCTGCGTCTCTTTGATCCTTCAGGACGAATCACCGACTGCGTGCGGAGAGCAAACAACCAGAACCTTTTAAGACAGTTGGAGGGAAAAGCGCCCCACCCAGTCAGGAGACAAATCGAATGTGGCACGTACAAGTTTACTTTCATCCTCGCTGTCTGATTGCCATCAACTGCCAAATGCGGCGTAATGGCAGCGAGGCAAGGCCCGTGTCGTTAAACCCACAGAATGACAATTACTTCAGACAAGCTTTATCAGGGCCTGTGACCCAGCCTCCACAATGCTAACTAAATCACTCGCTTTATTCCTGGAAGCTTGCGATTCCATTAAAAAGCTTCATGAGGAGGTAAGAAAAGTCCATTTAGGCTCAGCGTGAGAGCAAATAGTCCGACTCAGCACATCGTGCGAAGTCTTCACACCACTTGATGATGTAATTCTTAATGCATGGCCCTGGTCCACATAAATCTTAAGCGAGACATCACCTGAGATTTTTTTCCGTCCCTTTCTGCTATCTCTCTCTCGGTTTTATGATGAATTGTTTGCAACATCTCTGCGACTAAAGCCTTCAACCTCTTCAAACCGCTGCCTCTAATAACTCGTCGCTACAGGAGGGGGGTGGGGGGGGGCATGACAGAATGATGAATATCACAACAGACAGCTCCAATATGGTACAATTTTAGCAGATCAATATCGCACTGCAATATAAGAAAAAGCAGCAGATATTAGTCTACACAGTGTATTACAGATGAGGAACATCTATGCTCTCTACTCTCGTGCCAGGCCCTCGCAGATATTTCCCGCACGTCTCGTACACCGCATATTCACGGACGTCCGTGGAAACTAATCACTCTGTGGGTCGAACGGGCATCTGCTTAGAATTAGCATGATGCGCTAACATTTTAAGTGACTTCCGTGGACAAGGTTACTTAAACAGAAATAAACTACGGCGAGGTGCTAGGGTCCAATTATTCACGAGAGCAGAAGTCTCTCTCACAGGCTGATAATGGCTTTAAAGAATAATGTTGTAGAGATACTGTTGCATTATTAGCTACTACAGAAAAGACTATGAAGGTCAATGGTGGTTTTTGAGAACGAGGCCCATGTTAGCACTTGGCTAATTCAGCTCTCTTCAGTGACAGTTTTGAATGGAAGCACAGCCTTTGACAATAATAAGCCTATTTATTTTGCTATTGCTATCAAAGTTTGTGCACCATTGCTTATTTGAATTGAGTAAATAGCATGCATAATCACAATTCAAATTTGAACATAAGGAAGTAGAATTAAAATGAACTAAAATTCAAAGTTTATTTGACTGAGTTTGTGAACAAAGTTTTTTACAGGCCTTACAAATAGATGATAGATAGATAGATAGATAGATAGATAGATAGATAGATAGATAGATAGATAGATAGATAGATAGATAGATAGATAGATAGATAGATAGTGAACTACATTTCCCAGAATGCATTACCTGTGATTAATTTCTCTTCCTGTCATTCCAATTCAAATTCCTGTGGGGTCTGGCCAATTTAAGTCAAATACCAAGTCATTTAACGAAGGAGAGCCAATTCTTCATTTTTACATTTTGCGCAATTCTGAGTCATGAATTATTTTAAACTTGCATTTTATTGTTAACATTAAGCATTTCCCCCCCACTTTCAGAAATGACCCACCAGTTTTTCAGAGGTGATCTACAATCAATAATTAGGTACTAATCTATAATCCATAATCCAGTTAAAACTCTCTCTTGTTCAGTTTACAAAAAAAAAAGGGAACAAACTAAAGATATCATACAAGTTCAAATAATAATAAAAAAAGAAATATGACAAATGATTTCCTCCCTCATTATTCATCTCAGCACCACATACGAGGATTTGTAAAATTCACAACAGCATGGGTTCCATTCTAACTAGACACCACTGACCATATTGCAATGGACTGTCTCGCTCTCACTCCCATCAGCAAGACAAGTAAGATGGTCTGGGGGGCAAAAGAGGGGGATTGCAAATGTTCATAATGCATAATATCTTCTCTCACCGGGGAGCAGCCGAGGGGCCCCTTAGCTGTCACCGGCAATAGGGCCCAGCCATTGTGAGAGCTCAAGGTTCGTTAAATACTATTAATGGAACACAGTATCTGTTGTGCGCCGAAACTTGTCAGCATTTCATTAGAGACTGATAAACATATAATAGAGAAGTGTCAGGCCCAGAGTGGAGCGTGTGACAGGCCGGCGGGGGAAGGATTTGGAGGATTTCACTGCTGCGATCATTCATTCCCATGATCCACTGCTGACTGACAGAATGATCTCGGCCAGCCCGGGACATTACGGGAGGAACGAGACCTAGACTGTCTGAAGTGGGGCTCAGACCACAAATACGAAGTTGTGCATCAGACAATCTGTCATTTTCCCTTTGCTTTAGCATCAGGGTTTAATCAAAGGGAATATTGAACTTCATTTGTGGTCCAGCTGGATTTGAGAAAAACGTACAGCAGCTTTGGGATTGTGAGTTCAAACAGAGCGAACATGCCTAATCATTTGATTGTAATGTGCAATTTTATTTACTTTTATTGATTTAGTTACTTAATATTTAGTATTACTATAAAATATTCTATACGGAATTGTTTTATATTGACAAAAACATACCCCACTTAGACCACAATTTGCAAGCTCATCTAATTGCTCCAAGATCACTGTTTTACCACAAACTGAGTTGTAAAACGTGGGACTTTTGTACCTTGTGCTGATGTTTAACGCAGAACAAGACACTTGAGCCTTTTACACCATCAGCAATCGGTCACCAACGCTGTTAATCAGTTAATCTATTCTTTTTCCCCGTCTTGCGAGAAATATGTAAAGAAAGATAATTAAAAACGTGTTAGGTGAAAGTCCAGCAGCCTTGCTCCGAGTGTATGTTCTCACAATGCACGCTTTGTTCGTCTTATTAACCTTCTCGCTACTCAGCGTGCCTATAAATGAAATCTTTAGCCCTTTACATGTGAAATTAAAACTGCAGTCCCCTGAGCACTTTTAATTATTCCTCTCCTGAAAAACTTCCACTTTTGTCAGCCCGCTTTATTAGCAAAGCAGCCGACTCCCACTCTCTCTCTTTCTCTCTCCCCAAGTCTGTCATGGTTCACTCCTTTGAATCTCTCTCCTTTTTTCCCTCTTTTCTTCCAGCAGGCCTGTTAAATTCTCACCTTGCGCTGCCCTTGTCATCAACCCGATGAAGCACAAAGCTAGGCAGCGAGGGAGTGTTTACTCATTTCCCCAGCACATTATCTATCACATTAATCACAGGCCCGGACCTTCTGGACACAGCGGTCTCCTGCTCTGCCCTGGACTCTCATCAAACCTGACCATCCCTCTCAGTGCACTACACACACTAAACAGCAGCGCTGCTCACCAGTAAGAGCGGCTGTCTCTTTATACAGCAGATGATGTTAAGAAGATAGATAAGAGTCAAATGCCCATGTTTCTCCTTATCGGTTAATAATCAGGAAAAAACACAAGCTGCTTGACATAAATATGCATGATAAATGAAGTCAGTGTATCCAATTAACTAAAATTAATTGCATGTAAATTGCATCTGTAAAGTTTTCCTTTTTTTTAAACAGCAGTCTTCGCATATGCCTGACGACTGTTTTTCTCAGCATTTTTGCGTATGGTTGAATGTTTCTTAAGGGATAGGTTACTCAAAAATGTAAATTCCGTCATTTACAAAGAATCCTTTTAAAAATGTCAGTTAAAGTCAATGGGACCCAATCAAAGTTGTTTTGGACCCCATTCACTCTCATCGTGTGGACAAAAGTTACAATTCAAAAATATATTTTTTTGTGAAGAAAGAAAGAAAGAAAGAAAGAAAGTCATACAGGTTTAGAACTACATGAGTGTGAGTAAACGGTGGCAGAATTTTCATTCCTGTGCCTCATTTATCCATTTAAAGATTAAAAGTTGTAATCTGCATCTGCGTCCAAAAGAACAATATCCTGTTCTTTTGGACGCAAACGCATCTGGCAGCCGCACTGTCCAAACAGATAAACAAATGTGCCCTCTTATTGAACTGCTCCGATTTGAACGTTTCCTTTGAAACTGATGTGTTCCAGGCTCTTCTAATAACGGCTGCGGACACAGAGTGTGAGGCCCTGAAACAAGAGCTCTTTAAAGAGAGGAAGAGGATGTTTTAAGACACGGTTAGCCACAGGCGAGGAGTCGGCCAGGAACTTGTTTGTGAAATAAATGCCGTCGCAGGTTCTAATGAGGTTATGGTCAACAGCAACATTATTATAAATGATCCAGCTCTTTCTCTCAAGTCCTTGTGCAATTAACGTTTTCGACCGGCTGGAAGCCAAAGGCCCGGCTACATCTGAAATTCAAATAAATGAGCAATGTAAATAGTTTAGAGAGCGAGTTTACCCACTGAACAATGGCCTGTTATGAGACAGAGAAAAAGGGACACACTGGTGTGGGGATGGAAACAGTAGGGGGTGAGATGAGCCAACACAATGTGGCCCTTCTCCTAAAGCAACTTGTTATCAGGCAGAACGCAGAGGCTCTTTCAATCTGCATTTAAATACATTTCATTCCAGCCGCTCATTTGCATTAATTTCTCCCATTATATTTGGAAATGGCCAAATGTCTAGCTGACACAATGTGGGAGCCCATCACCACAGAGAGAAGCCCCACACCTGATGCCAATTTAGGACTCCTGGATCTTTTCAGTGCTCTGGCCCGATCTGACAACTCCGGTTCTTTGCAGTCCAGGGGACTTTTCAATTGGATTTGCTTGCGGTGACAAAACTGTTTCGCGCTCATCTGAGAGGTTTTTCTCCCCCCCTTTCTCTCCCCCTCTTGTGCTCCTTCTCTCCGTGAGACCGGGCGTCTATTTGGGTGCCATGGGAAAACCGGTGCCGAATGATTCTCAGTGGCTTCTGATTTCCACTATTTGTTCAGCATTAGGGCCACTTATCTCTCAAAGAAAAAGCAACATGTGGAGAGAGAGAGTGACAGAGCGAAATACAGCCTCGCTAACAGGACCATTGTGCGCTAAGGATCGGCATTCAAACACGAGGGGCCCTCGTTCTCGCTCGCGCTCTCTCGGTCGCTTTCACACAGACTCGGTTTTTGCTGCAGTCAATTACCACTGCTAATCCTACCCGCAATAGGGAGTAAATATTTCATTACTTTTTCAAATAAACACTCGGTGTGCACCGCTGAAGTGTCATCCACGAAGTGGAGAGAGACGACTGACGGCCACTTCTGTTCGGTGAAAAAATAAAAAATAAAAAAACTTTGTGTCTGAGTGGGCTTTTTGTTCCTAGAGCAAACAAAACAGAGGAGAAACGAGCGACACTCAACCCTAAAAACATTGTAGCTGATGAAAAAGAGAATTTTTCAAGCAGGTTTTTCATGGGGACTGAGTGCCTTCGGACTGTTTTCTTTTCCTCACTAAACCAAACAGTAAGAGCGGCTCAGTCAAAAAACCTCCATAGACACCGTGTCATTCCCATCGGCCAATAAAGCCTGAGCTGTCTTGGAGGAATTAGCGGCCTGACTAAAAACACAAGGGGGGGAAATGACAGAGGGATCCTGGCGCTTGGTGCTCATTAATCACTGCAGCGTCTTTGACCTTTCATTTGCCAAGGGCGCTGAGGGAGGAGGAGGCGGGTGGCCGGGGCAGAAGAAGGAGAGAGACTGAAAGAAAGAGACAGAAAAATAAAAAAAAAAGAGAGAATGACAATAGTCCAGAAGATGCCACAACACATTTTTAACGAAGAGTGAAATTAATCAGCTTCACGGGTCGCTGAAAGAATCAGACGGCCTCTAGGTAGCGACATATAGGGGACAGAAGTGTCATAGCTGCAGGAAAGATCATGGGATTCTATAGACAAGAATCACAGAAATGTATGAAAATTGAAGAGAAAAGTGGCACGGGAAGGCAACGGGAATATTTGTAACTTTTAAAAGTGATGAGATGAACACAACAACAGTCGGAGAACGCAACAGCGGCACAGGGCCCGGGACCGCTGCACCATCGGGCCGGGGATGGGAGGTACATGTTGATTTAAAGTGCAAGATAATGAGACACACGGGCAGACACGAGCTGCAGCTGGAATGACAGCGAGTGCATTGCTCCAGAAATAAATGTTTTCACTTAAGCTAACATGTGTTAGGATCCACTACCAAAAGCCTTTATACCTAAGCGTGTAAAAGCCTGTGAGCACAAGCATTCCATTAGTGTCACAGTCAAAGGCCGAGCCGTCCCGCGAAAGCTCATTTATATCAAAGCTGAGGTCATTCTCTCCATATAAGAGGGAGTCGGACGGGCCATATGGCCGACACTCAATCAAAGAAGCTACTTAGTGCAGGTACATGTTAGTGTTCATTAACACTAAAGTATTGAAACAAAGTACAAAGTAATGAAATTAACCAAAGTTATCACTATAAAACCCAAGTAACCGCTGTAATTAAAACTTTCAGAGTATTAGACTAGCAAACATTGGATTAATATTGTTGCTCGTGACAAATACATATATAGCTTTATTTTTAACCGTAATTGCAGTTCAAGGTTAATTTAATCAGCCCATTTCTACCTCTGAAGTGCTTGCTCCAATTTAATTGCCTATTTTTATTGCTTCAGCGAGGTTTTAATTGAAACCAATAGGGATCTAACAACAACTGTGACATGTTGGTGTCTGGGGGAAAGCTATAAATATGTGAGAAAAATATGTGCATTATTAATGTGATTTCTTAATGCATTTTTGCAGAGAGCTGGGCAGGATTTCTTTATTTTTATAGTCAGGCAAACAAATTATAATTAGTCGCAACTTTAAATGCAAACTCGATAAGAAAGTACAACTAAATATGGTTAAATGACACCTCGTCGCAATGCCACACCTGATCAGCTGAACGGCAACGCTCAAGCGTTATTGGCAAGGGTGATTTATTGGGTTATTCTTGCATGCACCGAAGCAATCAATTGTAATGGCACCATGTCAGAGTCTTTCTTGACAATGAAAGGCATTATGCATTCGAAAATGAAAAAAGGATCGCATGGCTATTGACCCAGCAGTGAACGTCATCACAAGTCCTTGGTATCAAATTCTGCATAGCAGCTTTGGCAATTGACACTATTGATTTGCCGCATGGTAAGCATTATTGTTGGATCTCGAGCTGTAGCGTTGTGAGGAGCGCTTTTGTATTCCTGCAAACCCAAAAGGGATTTCCATAAATCAGTTGTTCTATAGTTAAGTCTAAAACTAACCTTCAGCTAAAATCGGCATAAAAATAAGCTATGTCATTTTTCAACAGCAAACAAGGATCCTTGTTTGAGGACAGCACACCATATTTGAGGAAGATTTTCGCAGAGAGTACCTTTTAAAGGGATAGTTCACCAAAAAATGCTAATTCTAAACCTGTTTTAAACACCAAGACATTCTTCAAAATATCTTCTTTTGTGTTCCACAGAAGAAAGACAGTCAGACAGGTTTGGACATGAGGGTAAGTAAATGACGACAGAATTGGGTGAACTATACCATGAAGTATCAGCTCCTTTTTTACGTTTTCCAGAGAAAAGAATAATCGTTTGCTCCCATTACAGCGCAAAGGATCCTGGGCCCTGTAGCTAGAGTGGAAAACACCAGCAACTCAAGCCTGACATCTGTATAAAAACAAAAATAATCTGCTGTCAGCAGAATGTTCAATGACTTCTATCACGCCGGTGCTGAGAAAGTCTAGCGGCTGCAAGGATCGGGCTGTTATGCCGGGTTCAGTGGATCGGAATGCATGCTAATTAGCATCAAAAATGTGTGTCACCACCTCCTATCTTCACCAGGAACATGCCAAAAGGTTCGCTCAAAACCACAGATTAATAAAGTCTGTTGGAACGCGTAATGCCGTGTCAACAAAAACACACACGTTTCATTACACAGGTCACGGGAGGTTGTGTTTTAATGTCACGGTTAAATTTTTACAGCGTATGTCTTAGTCAATCGAGAAAGGCTGAAAAACGCAGATAAATATTTTACTTGCAGTACACCTCTGCATTATTGATGTAATTGTAATCACAGGCGTGAATACAGTAGGCGAGCGCAGGCTTTGACACACCGTGGCGAATATACCTAAAACGAGGGCTTGTGTTACAGTGGAAATTCACACAGCGCATTGTCTGCGGTTGTCACTTTAATCTGGCCCGTCTCGAAATCCTCCAGCGCTAAACAGAAGCAAGCCTTCCCCTTTAAATAATTGATATTTTCTGATTAAATGTGGCAGTTCATAGATAATGAATTCTTTATGGCGGTGCCTTGAGCTACTCCACTGCCCCTGCTCCTGCAGACAGCTTTATGGAACGTGCTGCCCAAATTTTGAAAGTTTAACCTATGTAGATCAATGTGCTTCCTTAAAAGAGTTTAATAAATTAAAGTGCACGGGGCCCTTTTTTTCCTCTGTGAGCAGAAAAAAGCTGATGAGACAGGTTTAGTTTAATCTCAGGCAATAGAAGTCATTAACCATTCTCCTAGGAATTAAAATATAGCTTGCCCTTTTCTTCTCTCACTTATCATTAGCATCACTTTAATCTCCCAGCGTTTCACACTGCTATTTTAATCATTACTTACTGCCTTTTGACAACTGAAGAACATGCCTCACTCTCGCTCAGGCAATATCCCCATTTTAGCTGACAAAATGTAGGACATCATGTAAAAATATCTAAATTTTCTCTCCCTTCCCTTCCAATAACATTCATATCAGAGTCCTTGGGAAAAAAGCCAAGCGTGTTTGTATCAAAAACAGCAGGGTGAAAAAGAAAGGAAACAAAAGTGAAATGAGAGATTCGAGTGTAATGGTGCAGGGATTAGGGGCGATGTGACAGTATTTGCATTCATCACGTTGTTTAAGTAGATCATGAATTGCATGTATTCTGTTATGTGGGTCATTTGGTGAGCTGGGGCCATCCATTTCTTTGTCCTTGACTCAATGAAATATACAGAAAAATTGCGTTTTTTTTCCCCGGACGAATATAAATCAAGAGTTATATACTGTCTTTTAATGTCTTTGACAGATATAGGCCATGTACTCTAACTTTGTTTCTGCTTTTTTTTTTTACAAGTCGAGGTTGTAATTTTCAGAGGGGAGAAAAAATCTAACAATTATAAATACACAGACCTTACGTCTTTTCAAGAGATGAGCATTTAGACCAGAGAACTACTAAAATAAATGGAATGAAATATTAATTAAAACTTAGGTGTACATCGTATAATGTAAAATGTTTTTTTGTTGTTGTTGTTGTTGCGCATTGGCATTGGTCTTCGCATTGCATTTAATCTATCTGGACAGGCGCTGGAATAATGCCAGTTGTTTTCCCACATTCACACACAAAAGTAAAGAACAACTCTCTCCCAGGACAGAGTTTATCACCTCCAACTGAGCTATTCTGTGTCATTAAGGTAGAAATAACAGCAACACCACATGAACTAAAGCCTTTTGCCATAAAAAACAATTCATCACATTAATGTAATCTGACATCATTAACACAATAACCATGTTAGGATAACTGCATGAAAATCTGACTTTCTGTGGAACATAAATGAAGATATTTTGAGAAATGTCTCAGTGTAATCTATACAACAGAAGTCAATTGGTTCCAGTGTAGTTTGGTTTCCAATATTCTTTAATGTATCTTCTTTTGTGGTCCCAAGAAGAGACAAAGTCACAAAGGTTTTCATTTTGGGGTGGACTATCCCTTTATTAATGCACTATCCAACTTAGTTGAGATTCAGCCTTTCTACACATATAACTGGCTTTTAAAGATTTTTGATAAGAAACTCCCAAATGACTTCGATTAATGCAAAATGACTTATAATTGCATTTAAATATAACCAAAAACATGACATAGGAACATTTATTGCATTATTTTTTTAATGTGATTATCAATTAACCACTCTTGAACATCGGCAAAAAGAAGAAAAACTCTTTGAAGAGAGATGTAAAATATAATACAACAGGGTTTTTTGACCCCCAAAAAGCAACGTAAAACCACAGTCGCTTTTGAAGAAAAACACAAAATTGTTTCTCCTCCAGTTGCTCTACAGGAGAGACAACAATGTGCCTTTTTTGATCACATGCCTGAAGAGGAGTATCTCTCCCCTCATCCCCTTTGAAAATCAACACCAAACTGCAAACGGTTGGAAACAGTTTATGAACATTTCAACAATCAAATCCCTCTTTTTACATCAAAAAGCAGCCCAATTCATTTCTGATCTCTATCCAAGTTCAAAGGCAAACTTAAAGTGATACTTCAAAGAAGTGTGTAATCAAAGACGCACAGCTGTTAAAACAATCTTTTGTTAGTTCATTGTCTTCAAACCAGACTCTTCACGAATCCATAAACGAAAGGAAACAAAATCAAATAAGTAACGCTCGCTCTCTGTTAAGTGGGAAGCTTTGGTGTCTGGTTGAACAATATTTCTTACTAGAGATTTATGTCTATTTACAGCACCGTGAAATAATACAATAAACAAAGTGCAGGCTTGCAGTTCGGTGCAAATTAAGAGGTTCAAGCTGAGCCTTTTTGACAGATAAAGCTCTCTGAGAGGGGGGCTGCGCTTTCATACGTGTACCAGCCTGCAATATGAACCCATCTGAGATATGATCAGATTCATTTTGACAGGTAAAGCCCAGTGTTCTGCAGATAATTCCCCTGCACACAAGTCATATAATATTTGTACGCTTTATTCAATGAAGGATGACGTTTTCTTCTAGTCTCTTTCCTTTTAACAATACCCCTGTATATTTAGTCATTCGGTTTTCTTCAAAAGAGCACTGCGAGACCCAGTGCTATCATCTTATGAAAACAGACTGTAGAGGAATTTTAATGCTGTCTGAGGGGGAAAATGAGCGAACAGAAAGGAAATCGACTTAATTTTTTAATACACTTTAACACCTTGCTTTAATCCGACGCTAATGTCCATTGTCAAGGGTTACCGGCGAGATATCGTGAGCAGCTGTCAATCAAGAGCTTGGTCAAATTAAAGCACAGTTCCATTAAGTTACGAATGGAACCTGGAGGTCCGCTGTGAATCAGTCATATCCCAGCTACTGTTATGCTTATTACAGCCAAACATTAGACTGACCTTATTAGAGCTTCTGTATTTAGATAATACACGGTGGCCTATAGTCATAGATGTGTTATGGCCAATGTGTGTTTTATCTTTGTAATTTAAGTTGAACCGTCCTACTTTTTTGTTTCTACTTAGAAATTTTGTTTAGTTTGTCTCTGTGGACGGAAAGGATTTATTCATAATAGATAGGAAATTACTGAACATCACTAACCTGAGTTGGGAGTGTCGTCACACAGGGATGCCCAAGATACCATGCAAAGAAGAAAGAGAAAAAAGTTTGAGTTAGTGGAAACGTAATAAAGCAGTGTCCTTTTGAAACACAAAATAACGTCTAATCATCTCAGAGTCTCTTTGTATTTCCATGCATGTTGCTGCAAGAATCCCACCGCAAAGGTACATGTAAAACATCTCCCACGTGGGCTGCAGGAAAATGAGGTGGCAGCATCTCTTTTTGAATGCTGATTTTGGCACCTTTCAAGGGAGTCATGTGAAAGAATAATTCACAGGTAACACTTTACAATAAGCTTTGTTAAATATTTAATGCATTAACTATCATTAACTAACAATGAGCAATACATTTCGTCCCCTTGGAATTATAAGGTTCTATCTGACATTTTGTCAAAATTGAGTTATTCACATATTCTTATTCTGTGACAACTTATTTACATTATGTGATGTTTTTTTTTAAGTTTTGTACATTTTAGGACTTTTTATTTAGAAAACAAAAAGGTTCTATTCACAAAGTCGTTCTATAAGGTTCTATCTGTGAATCAGCCAATAAGCACTTCGAATGAAGGCAAGCGGACCAATCAGGATCAAATTTCCCGACTGCTCCGTAACAGCAGAAAAGATTAAACATTAAACAACAATTACGTATCAATAAGTGCAATTCACCTTTATTCCACAAAGTGGCACTGTTTAAAACGTAACGATGACGTGATTTTTTCACTCATAATTAGCGCATGCATAAAACAAATAATCATCTGCAAAAATTGAACTGGCTTGAATGGCTTTATTGTTGAGCAATTACTGCACATAATGAAATATAAGTGTCACTGTCGTTTGATGGTGGATGTGGTGAATAGCGATCAAAATGTTGTTTTTGAAGATGCTGAAAACGATAGTTTTGAGAATATATTGAGATCGTGAATATGAGCCAGATGCTGAATGTATAGCCTAGAGATCCATCCGTGCTGGATATAAGTCTGTGTCGCTAAAGACTCGAATATGTAATGATTGGCGAAATATTCATGCAGTTTAAAGTCTTAAAAGGTCTTAAATTTTACAACATTAAGCCTTAAATATCAAATAGTCAACAATTTAAATGATGGGGTCTTAATTACAACAATAAACGTTAGCATGTTATCTCGGCCATACTGATCTAAAGAGAAAGCCATTTTCTCTGTCCTGCTTTTTGTGGAATAAAGTCCTGGTCAGATGGATTAGAGTAATGTTAGCTGCCTTAACTGTTCCCTCAATAATGTGTTTAATTACCCACTATAATCCTAGCTAAAATGAACATTAGCACTGAACAAAATATTTAGTATTGCCCTTTGTGCCTAACTTAACCAAGAAAAAATTATTTGTCCTAAAATATGGAATAAATGTGATAAAGAAAGCATTAAATTTACCTTTCTCATACATGTTGACACATTGTTAGAACACTAATTTTATGTTTTAAAGCAAATTATTTTTAAAAAACAATTTGTATTTCTTGAAAATTTTTGCTTCAATTAATGTTTTGCTAGATAGAACCTTAATAATTATTAATAACCTATAATTCCAAGCGGAAAATTACTTTTTATAATTAGAAGGTTCTATCTGCATTTGACCTGTTCCAAAAATCCCCATTTCAAAATCTGAGAGGATTTTGATATTGTACATTTAGAATACATTTAGGGTCTCTGTCATTTTCATGTAGGAAAGAGACTTGATGCAAAAACTTTTAAGCTCAATATCTCAAAACCTTATAATTCCAAGGCAACGATTTGTTACAATATTGTTCTGCAACAAGTCTTTGTTAATGTTAGTTATTAAAAACAGCTTTTCTTTGTTAGTCCAGTCCAATAGTCAGGTCTATTAAATATCATTAACAGATACAACTTGTGATAGTAATAATGTGTTATTAAAGGTTGGAATTAAGGTTAACCACAATTAATAATTGCTTTAGAACTATTTTCCATTATTAGTTTATGTTAACTAATGCAGTCAACTAATGTTAACAAGTGGAATCTAATCGCAATGTGTTACCAATTCATGATAGCAAAGTGGAGGTAATTTAGGAGAACACTTGGAAATAATAATAATAATGAGAAAGATAATAATGAGAAATGTTACTTGAGCACCAAATCAGCAAATCCGAATGATATCTGAAGGATCATGTGACACTTAAGTCTGGAGTAACGCCTGCAGAAAATTCAGCTTTGCCATCACAGTAATAAGTTTTTTAATATATTAAAATAATAATAATTTTTACTGTTTTACTGTATTTTTGATTAAATAAGTGCAGCTTCATTGCGCGTAAGAGACATCTTTCAAAAAGATTTAAAAAAAAAATCTTACTAACCCCAACAAGATTCAGAAATATTTTCATTATGTTCTGAACTTCCCAGCACAAAATACTTGATCAATGTTAATGTAAATTACTGATGTTGAAGCTTAAAGTCAACACGAAATCCATATTTACTTTCTAAGTGCACTGTCATCACTTACACGGGTTTGAATAATGCTGGATACTCAAGCACTGCTGTACCAAACTTGCTAAATTGTTGTAGCAAAATGACTTAGCAATTCGAAAAAGCAATTCGCGTTGACTTTAACCGATGGAAAGTATTTCCAAATGTCTTTTAATAACTGTCTCTCAACATCTCCCCTTGATATTATTTCCCTTAACGTTTGGGTACCATAAATTAAGTCCTGGTTAAGTGCATGCCATTAGGCTGCTAAATGATTTCACAGCAGTGCACCTTGACTGTGAATTTCACGTCAAAGCCAGTCAGCAGCACATAACACTGCAAACCCATGAAGCAACTTCATACAGAATCCAGCGTGACACTGGCCTAAGGATAAAGCTCTCCTCTTCGTGTTAGGATGAGACCACCGCATAACAACAAAGAGATGGGAGCTTTCAGGGACAAGCTGTCCCACCTGTTAAAACAAAGTGCCTGACACATTCTCACTGATACAGTGTATATATTTTAGGAAGTAAGATATTGAGAAACATGACACAATCATTTTACCCTTTACCAAACGCTAAAGGTATTCCTCTGTGTGTGTGTGGGTGTGTGTGTGTGTGTGTGTGTGTACGTGAGCGTGAGCGTGCGGTTGTTTGCTAGCGTCTCTTTCTGGCTAGCTCCATCTGGAAGATTCAAGCACTCGGCGGCTGTCACACAATAGGGAGACCAAAGCCTGCTGAAGGATAACAAATGACTTCATGGCAAAACAGCTATTGAAATTCTTTCAGTATGTGGCATTAAAAACAACTGAACAAATAGAGATAAGGAGGTTAGTAGGATTTGAAATGAGATTTCTCTCTCTCTCCCTCACACTCTTCCCCAGCCCTCTGTTAAAGAGCTAAACAAAACAAATGGAGCTTATTACTGCAGATTACCTTACACTGGACAGATTCACGGTGTGGGGCCAACTGTAAACAATGTCTTTCTCTCCGCTTACAAAGTATGTGCCATTTATAACACTGAGAAATCATAGCCACTGCGTGGTTAGATAAAAGAAAATGTATGCGGGGCCTGCCATTTGAAAACACAATCACTTAAGACTGTTACCACGTGTGTTACCATAGCAAACACTGATAAACTAATTATTCCCTGCTATACGGCTTATATTATTGCTGTTTAAATGGTGCCCAGGGGATTGGGAGGGATTTCAGCATGTAGGCAAGTGGCGGAAGGGATTTCAAATCAACAGAAGGTCACAAATTAAAGCGATAGTTCACTCAAAAATGAAAACTGACATAATTTGCTCCCTCTCAAGTCTTGGCAAAGTTGTACGACTGACTTTTTTTGTTTTTGTCCATACAATGAAAGTCAATAGGGTTCAGTTCCAGTTCAAGTTCAAAAACAGTTCCTCAACATTCTTTAGAATATCTTCTCTACAATTTGGAGTGACCCGCGAACAAGTGATTTTGGGGTAAACTATCCCTTTAGAAAACATAAAAGTCCATATGGAAAGCTAACGAATGGTGTGTTAATGGCTACACGTACATCAACGTTTCAGATATATTCTGTGGCAAATGCGAACGACTCTGCGGTCGTTAATCACACCGCAGGACGTTTCTGCGCCCCACACCTCTCCCGATTCAATACGAAACTTTCTGGCAACTTCCAGCGGTCTGCAGCAGTAGCAGCCGGGGGAAGATAAATAGCGTCGGACATATATTCTGTTCATTTGCCACTCTCTTTCCTGTCAACAGCCAGCAAAAGCTCTCTCATGCAATCGGATTTATGATTTATACGCGGCGCCGAGGTGCAACAGGCTCCAAGCACGGGTAAAGCGGCGGTCTCTAGATTTATCATCGGCCCAGTCCATCTAACAATCGGGCGTTAAACAGAACAAAAACCCATTCCAAATAAATTCCCACTGTATTTGTGTGCCGATTTGATTTACCGGCCTTTGGGGAGGCACCATTTGGTAGCGGCGAGAGCGGCGAGAGGTAGGTGGTGCCGGAGAGAGAAAAGGGGGAAGGATGGGGGGGGGGTGCATGTGCCAGAAGTGTTTATTGTGTCAGGTTGATTTATTGAGTGAGCTTCATTTCACTGAATGTTCTCAGATATTTATTTCCCTAAAGGCCCCACAAAGATATGAACAAGCCCGCATCCACATATGTCATCATTGCCCATTTTACAGAGTCAGGAGATTTCTTTCCAAAGAAGGGGGGGCACCAGGGCACCTTTCCATCTGTGTCTCACCGGCACCGATGCTTCTTAAAAAGCAAGTCTTTAAACAATGAAAATTCAAGTCCTAAAAATACACACATACAGTCACCTTTTTTCGCAAGGGCATTCAAAAGTTCACCTAAATCTCACAGGTCAAAATATAAACAAAAAAATCCGCCCCAAAAGAATGACTTGAAAAATTCCACACCATCCATGTTGACAAAACAAGATGGCACTTAAATCCTGGAGAAGGTATAAACAAAGATCCTGTTTTGAGGGTTGGTGGACAGAGAGAAAGAGATGGGAAAACAGTGGGAAAGTAAAGCAGATGGCGCTGGCCTTTGATTTTCCAGATGGCTGTCCTGACTGGTGAGCTCAGTGACATCGAGTTGTCTCATTGACATGCTGCCTCCACTGCCTCCCCATCCGCAGGTTTCTCTCTCTCTCTCATCTCTCAGACGCTCCACCCGGGCACCACTCGCCAACCTGGCCACTCTGGCTTCAGCCTGCTGCTGCTGTTTATTCCATATCGGTAACGAGACGCAATTGTACATGGCATCTTTTATTTAAAGAAGCAAAAGCAATTACTATTGCGAGGCCCGACTGCAGCCATCACTAATTAGGAGACTTAATATAATGTTAATATTAGAGGTAAAAACACCCGGTGCATAACGAAGTACGCTATTTGCTGTTTTGCATGGGAATAATTAACATTGACTGCTAGTCATTTTTTACGACTGTATACATTTAGACGTCTGTGTTTATTAGCAAGCAAATAAGTCCTGCGCTGCTGACACAGACAAACGGTCCGTCAATCTGCGCCCCACGATTAGCTTCCAGCGGGAAAAAAAATTCATAAAATATGATCCTTCGCCCTTATCTGTAAATAAATCTCCATTTTAGCACACGAGAATTGGAATATTAAACAGTCGCAGGCTAATTTAAATTGGACCGGCGAGGAGAATTAAATGCAGGGTGCCTATTCCATGACCTCGCAAGTACCTCGTATTTTTTTAGGGTCATATCATCATTACCATAGTGCAAGCTCAGAAACGACAACTCAAAATTCCCTAATTACTGTGTGTTTACTGGGGGCCACAGGCCTGCGCACAGTTAATGAAACATCACAGTGCAAGCCTCTAGGGCCCAGGGGAGACGGGCCCTCCATTGTAACACTCGCCGTTCTGCTTTTCCACTCTGTATGCAATTAATTGATGCAGGAGCCATATTTTATGAGGCATTCGAGGACAATCTGGAAGCGCATCAAAATGTCCTCAGCAAAACAGGATTTTGTTCTTTAATACAACAAAGCGATCCGAGCAAAACAAAAAAACACAGAGTGAAGTGCCCATAAGGTGTTTAAACCTACTAATGACTATGTACTGTGATAAAACACAGGCACACCTGATTACTCCTAATTGGCGTAAATACATTTAAACAAACCAATAAACCAGCTAGAATAGCATAAACAGGTGGCTGAAAATAGCAGGTTCCGTTCGCTAACTGTGTATACACATGTATTTGTGTGAAATCTGAAACCTTGATGCCTTTGAATTTCAATTTATTCATACACAATAATCATGTAAACTGTTTACACTGTACAAATGTTGAAGCTGAGAGAAAAACTAATTAATTTTGCATATATCAAAATATATATCAATATAGCATATGATATTCAGTAAATTAGGTCAAAATATCTAGTAAGGTCAGAAAAAAATTATTTTAAAAAATCATCTGTAAGTGATTGGAATTATGTTTTTTACATTTTAATAATATTTTGAATTTATATTATTTACATTTTTAAAAAATAAGGAATAATTACAGTAGTATTAAAATTATATAAATATGTAATAATATTTATTTATTTATGTAGAATAAACGTGTAAATATTATACACACACATACACGGGTTCATGCTAAAATTTCCATAGTACAATCTCCAGGGTATTTAAATAAATATATTCACAATATAAATTAATAACTGAAAATACAAAATTTTGCACATTTCTCACATGAGAGGAAGACTCTAATTATATCTGAATATATTCAGATACTTACAATATATTATATTCACAGACGTGCATATAAATAAATATTAAAAATTGTGAATATTAATATAAAAATGTATTTATACACATTATGCAGCTATACTTATTATAGGTAACACTTTATTTTGATGGTCTCTTTTGAACATTCTGTTGACATTGAGTAACATTGCACCTACATGTCAACTAACTCTCTTATTAGTATTAGTAGGCTGTCTGCTTCATATCGGTTAACTCTTTGTTGTGATAGTCTCCCAACAGATATTCTACTGACTATAAGTAACTTTGAAAGTACATGTCAACTTATTCTACCCCTAACCCTAACTATTACTCTACTAAGTCTGTCTGGAATGACATAAAGAAACAGAACAAACTGAGACAGACTAAATCCAGAAGAACTGTGGCAACGTCTCCAAGATGCTTCAAGAAACCTACCTGCAAAGCTACTAGTACTGTTAAAAGTTTTAGGCACTTATGTAAAAATGCTGTAAAATGAGGATCCTGTCAGAAATAATGTCATAAATAGATTTTCTTTATCAATTAACTTCTATTAACTAAATTAAATCAACATTTGGTGTGGCTATCCTTTGCGTTTAAAGCAGCTTTTGCCCTAGGTGCATTTGTGCATAGTTTTTCAGGGAGCTTTGCAGATAGGTCTCTTGAACCCTCTTGGAGACGTTGCCACAGTTCTTCTGGATTTAGTCTGTCTCAGTTTGTTCTGCTTCTTCACGTCATTCCAGATTACATGAGTACATATATTTTTAATATTTGAATGTATTCTGATGATTGTGTATTGTTCTGTCGACATTTTGCATGAACCTGTTCTGAGCACACAAGTCAGCAATAATTAGTGAATGAGACCCATTGACATTTTGTTGCATTGTAACTTAAAGGCATGTATTACAAGAACTAAAGTGCATATCGTTCACAAAATCACTACCATGGTATGTTCACACATTGACTAGCCCATGAGCCGACTGCTGTACCGTATCCGTCTCTGGCCTGGCCGTTACCCTCACAGAGCAGACTGCTGAAAGTGATTCCCAATTGTTGTGATGTCATGTCTGAGAGCAGGGCAGACTATTGATACTATAAAAAAACATGTTGCAAGGGCTAGCATGTGGCAGATTGCTTTCTCCAAGCCAGTTTTAGATCAGTATAAGTACAGACAGGGGCCACGGACTTTGCACTGGGGACTGGAATGAGAAATAAGCATTTCCGGCTGTATTCAGCTGGCCACAGAAACAATTTGCTGGGGGGAAAGTGGGATAAATGGACTTCGCTAGCAGATAGCTGGCTAAAAAAGGACTAATGTTGGAATCTGAAATCTTTTACGGAATTAGGCGAGTTGAACAGCCAAATTATCCCAAAATGGAAAGCTGAGTGTGACTCAGGTTTAAAGCCATGAGACAATAACAACAGATGAAGACATCTAGTCAGGACATCTCGCTGAAATGTAATATTAGCTGCCAGTTAAAAGTATCAAATTGCTCGTCACTATTTTAGACATCTTAACTGCAATGCCTAACTAAGCTACCTGGACAGCAGGATTGTTATCTCAAAATGTCAGGCTTCCAGAGAACTGTATGGAATGTGTGTTGACATTACATCTAGTGAAGAGGAACTCGACATCGGAGTGCCCCTGTGTTTCAGCCATAAATAACTAGAGGTTGAGATACAGCATCTATATTAGAGGAGTTAAGCTAGGGAGGCGTCACGTGGACATGCTTTGGTGTGCACAGCATGAAGATATTAGGACAGGTGCAATACACCAGCATGTATAAATCTGATGACAACGATCATTGCTAACAGATCAGGTACTATAAAATCTCCTTCATCCTCGCATGCAGGTAAGATGCGCTTTAAAGGTGTACTTAGTAATTTATTTAAAAAAAATAAAAATAAAAAGTTTTACACAAAGAAAATAATTTTGAAAATGTTTGAAATCATGGACACACACATAATATACAGTTACATATTTTTATAAATATATAAATATACCAAACATTAAATGTATATAAAAACAAAAAAAGGATTATAAAATTTTTTTATATTACTTTCAATAAATATATATTCACACTAGTGGTGGGCCGTTATCGGCGTTAACGTGCTGCGTTAACGTAAGGCTCTTATCGGGCGATAAAAAAAATATCGCCGTTAATCTATTCTCAAAGTTGGGTTGGGAGCTGGGTCTATACTACGCAAGCTATGATGACTTTCACCTTGATATTTTAGCGGATGTATACCTAGCCGAATTGCACTGTAGGGGCGAGAACGAGTCTTGAACCTGTGTGTATGCGTGCTAACATGGATGCAGCTATGAAGCCGCTGGGTTTGCTTCAGGAAAATTTATTTTAAGAAGCTTCCCAATGGAAATCGGCAAGTCGTTTCTGTCTCTACGTTACATGGTCGCGCTCTCTGTATCGCGCGCACAGCGGAGTTCCGCCCCGGTTCGCACACACACACAAACAAACGTAAGCGCACACACAAGTGAGCACACTCCCACTCCTATTTGTAAATATTAAGCCGCAAAACGTCTATTTAAATATGACTTCTGTGTGTCTCTGTGTTAATGTATGGCGCAGACGCACGGGTTTGTTCACTACTCATACAGAAGACCGCGTGACGCTTGCGATATTAACGTCTGTCCTCTCACTAAATGAGGACATACATGAACAACATCTCCAGAACTGCTCTGAGAGTCACTTCATGAGCATTCGAGCGTTTCATTTGAGAAAAACTATCCTCACGGCAACCCGTCAAAATAAAAGTTCGGTTTCACTTGAAGACATTGGGCAGAACGTAATAGGCTACTACTACTAAAACTATTAAAACCTTATCTTTAAGGAATAATCATACAATGTCTTCAATGTTATTATCAATATTAAATTCTTGATGACTGCTAGTTGTTTACTTATCTACTTGGCAGAATTCAAATGAGCCATTTTAATCTAGATTAATCTATATTAATTCCAAGATTACAGTGAGATTAATCTAGATTAAAAAAAATAATCTATGCCCACCACTAATTCACACACACACATATAGTTCATGCTAAATTTCCATGGTACAATTCACAATCTCTAGAAAATATTCACAATATAAATAAATAATAATTAAATATACAAAAATTTAGCAAATGTTTAAAATCGTGGGCAGTCACATGAGATGAAAATTCTAATTATATCTGTGGCTTAATAAAAGCTGAATTATTTAATTTCATTATTATTGAGTAGATAAGATCACATGACTGACCAATATTAAGTATTTGGATTACATGACTAACAAAATACTAGTCATTTCACTTTTTTGTACTTATTTAAATCAGTGACGTTTTCATTAACTAACATCAAGTCAATGCAAATACGCCAGATTTAGCCAAGATGTTATAACATAAGAAAGAAAAAACAACAACACAAATCAAAACAATCTATAAAACTTCTAAATAATCTTTAAAAAATTTACTCATGGTTGACTGCAAATAAAGAATTTCAAAAAAAGGCATCGATAACGAAAAACTACTGCTGTTGCATTATGCTGCCACTAGGTGTCAGTATAAAATGAAGACAGCCAGCGCAACATGACATTTTTATTTTGAAAAAGTCAAGTTATCATCGCAAGTGCCCTGCTTAATTATCACACACTCTCTGTTGTAAAAGTTTTCACATCAATGCGTGTAAAGAAATGTGGTCTCTTTGAGAACGTCGCCACTGTAGCCAGCAAACACAAAGCAATAAGAGTCGGGCTTGATCTTGGTACGAGCTACGAGAGGCTGTTTTCTCCACTTGAGCGGAGCTGATTGGAGGTGGAGGATTCACAACGCTGGGGCTGATTTCCATAAGAAGGGGAGGACGGGATCTTAATGGGGGTCAGTGACAGGGCCGGAGTCTGAATTGGCAGGGGTGCATCAATTAGTGCGCGGGCAAAGCTCAGGCTAACGATAAGGTGAGTGGATGGAAAAGAGGGGTAATCTTCATTAGAGGCACATGAAAAATATTACAGGCTCACAAAGAGGAGGCACAAATGAGAGTGTGGCAAAGGGCATGATAGAATCATCCTCTCTCTTCACAAGCTCATTCCAGTGCATTACTAGCGTTGTGGTTAAGGGTTTAGCGTCCAAGACTTCGAAGGGACTTTTAATTAGGTAATACTTTTGTTTTACTCAGCCAGGCATGATTTTTACAACGAAATTTTGAATCTCTCAAAATGGAAATATGATTCTATGGAGGCTTCAGTTCAAAATAGTTAAACATTAGCATGACTCACTCAGTGGAAAATCTCAAGCTATTAATGAACATCCAGAAGAATATTAACACAAGCATTTACAGAGAAAAACATGTAACCGATTGTTGTATTTTTGTCTATGAGGCGTTCTGGATGATTTCTCTCCAGAATTCGACACGATTAAGCAATTTCCACTAAACAAGCTGTGTTTTTTTTTTCTTGGCGAAGAAACATAATCAAACGAAACCGTCATCAGCTTGTTTTGATAATGCTGATAAAAGAAAACCGCGCTGTTTACCATGCACCAAGGCCTTTGATATTCAATGGCTTCGACTTAATAAGGCAAGACATTAGTGTACACGTGTAAAGTGTGTTCTTAAATGTGCGAGAGGACAGGCGAGCTCAGAAGCAGAAAGGAATTTGATTACACCGTGTCCACCTATCCAAATGAACCCCATCATGTGAACATTGTGCAACCAAGCAGACATGCAGCTCCAAAGACCATCCAGGCAGCTGTATAGCATTTAAGTGCATATTGAGAAAAAAAAAAACAATCTGCCCTATTGAACAGTTTCGTCCCCACAGGGCAAACAAGCATGGCACATTCTCCAGGAATTACAGTTGTCTCCTGTTTAGAAGAATAGGAGAAAAAACATCACATTTCATGAGCCCCTAAACCTGTAAACAAAATCTTTGGAGCAGATAAATTTGAAACGCCACAATGCAATTAAAGCCCAATTCGATTTGAGCATGCACAGTCCATCTGTCAAAGGGAAACTGAAGCGGAGGAGATCCGTTATTAGTAAATTCCTGCTTGCATTTTCTGAAGCCTGTTCTCACAGATGCAAACTAGCAATCGAATTATCCGCCAAGCTAAGGTGCTGTATACTGTGCAAAACACTAGCTTCGCCAAGTATGTCATCATCCCAAAAAAGTACTTTGTGCAAACTTTTCCCATTAATTATTACATCTTTGGAGATTTGATTCTTCATGCTCTGGGGAATCATTGTGATGTTCTTGGTTTAGCTGAAATATAAATGTCTCCTATAATCCTATTTGTCCACTTTAGAATCGGGAAGATAAAAATCTTTATTATCTAGGGGGAGGGTTCAAGGGACCCCGGCTCAGTGCTTTCAGCTTGAAATGCTATCATCTTCAAAGGTAGAAGAGGATGTCGATTTAAAATCAGAAATGTATCAGGGATCTCTACGCTCCTTAAAGTACAATACATCTCCGCTGATTAAAATACATCAAAGCCTCGTCATTCGTTCCTCTGAGCAATAAGGGTGGATTTTAATTGCAAAATGTTAAACCTCACAATTAAAGGCTTTGTGCTTCTTAAAGCTAGCCCAAACAGACACCGAGAGAGCAGCATACAAATGAGCCGGTGAGAGGGAGAGAGGAGAATTAAATGATAGCATTAAAAGCGGCCTGTTAAATGATAACGCCGTAGAAGACCAATCATGGCGCGCACCGATAATGCTACAGTGAAATATGTCAACAGATTGCACTTTCACGAGCTATCATTTTTCTCTTAAATTAAAGCCGTCCCTTTAAAGGAAAATACATGCTCAAGTGGCTAAAACAGGTGCCTGTTTGCAACAACACTAGTGTGCCTGCCAACGATAAGGAGCTCGACATGACGCGATCCTGCTATAAAACAGGTAACACTCTGCCAATGCAAACAGTTACTCAATTTACAGCCTACAGCCATGAAAAAGTGCTATAAAGTTGTTACCGGATTGCTGCCATCAGATTATAGGCCCACAATGCAAAACCTACCAGCCAAAAATCTTATTTAGGATTTATGACAAAGTAAAACTCTGAACCACAAAGTTATACGCCTGCTGAACTGATGAAACCCAACCATGTGCACAAAGACAAAAAGTAGCTATTTAAGGGAGCATCATGCAACAATTTTTTTTTTTTTACTTTAATTTTCAGAAGATACAATCATTTTTTTAAGTTACATTTAAAATTAAAATTCTTCATTCAAAAGGTTGGTTGGTTAGTATTTAATGAGTAGTGAGTAACAAGTAAAAAAAAAAAAAAAGCAATTTAAAAATCTTTTTAAAAAAACCTCTAAAATAGATTCAGGGTTGAAACTGTATGTTTGCTGAGTGATACAATTTCCTAAGAGGACTTAAAGCTCATTTAATAAAATATGATTAAGTGATACTGGACTCTGGCATGAAGAGCATACTTGGCTCAAAAAATGTAAATGTTTAAATGGCACGATTGCTTCTTTACTGGCAAACAGTACTTATGTAAACTTTTTGTACAACACATAATTAAGAGTAGGAATTAGCAGGCCCATTAATAAAATTCAATAAATTCAAACAATGACAAATGGCTATCTATAAATTCCCTGCAAACACATCATGCAGCATTAATTAAAATCCTGTGATAGACACGGCATGCTTCTAACAGACCTATCAACAATGAAATTAGGATTTGCTGGCAAAAGAGCATTCCAGGGTCCCTCGGAGGGACTAATGAAAAACACTTTCATGGCTAACCCATCAAAAAAGCCAGGCTGGAGGAGAGCGGAGCAGCGTAGAGCTCCAGCAGCAGGATGTCATGCGAGGGTCTGGAACGTGCGACCTCTCATTTCATCCTTTAATAAAGTCGCACCCAGGTGGCCTTGATGCCTTACAGTTGCCTGGGGCTCCCGAGTGCTAAACAGGAGCTTGGCTCAACGTCATTACCCTCCATCGCTCTCTTCCCTGTTTTCAGGCATTAAAACCTGCATGCTTTGTTTTCCATTCCATGTCACAATTTGAAAGTCTGTTATCAAGATCAAAACGCTCCTTAATCTCAGTTGGTGAAACTTGTTCCATTGCCTCACTGATTGACTTGCAGAGCACTCTAACGGCAATTGTGAAATGATGAGGTGAGGAAATAACTCAACTAAGACCAAAACTGTGGGATCGGTTTGAGGTTAAAGCATTGGGGAAGTCTAGGGTAAGAAGACTTGGTTGGAATGTTGCAATCCTTGCCCTGTTTAACAAGAACACAAATGCTAAATCAAAATCATCAACAACAACAACAAAAAATAAGTCCCAAAAAGGGCCTTAGAACTTAAATGCTACATACTTGCAGCTGACAGACTGCAGAGAAACTAGCCTAGAGGTGGTCATTTTTCAACTTGCTACACTAATTCAAACACAAACACGGAGAGAGGCCTGGGATTTCATTGTGCAAATGATCTGCGTGTAATACTTTCATAACTTCCTGTGTGAAAGGAGCCCGTTGGCCAATAAGCCAGAAAAACATTCAGGTTATCAGAATTTCTGTAGGCCGTTTCTTTAATTAGCGCTCACACTTTGCGTTCAGATAATGTCAGGATTGATGAATTTAGTCTTGGAAGGACGACGGAAAGTTAAATAAAGTTCTCCTTGGGCTCTGCGCTGTTCCAGTAGACAGAATAAATGCTTATATTGACAGATGAAAAGATACCTGTCTGGTTTACTGCTCATTCCGACAGTAACTTAACACTGGCATACACCCACGCATCTGTCAAATCGAGGCTTTATGCTGTAATTGCAGAAGAAGGGAACTACATTTTTCAAACAGTTCTAACAGACGGCAAATTGCGTTTATTCCGCAACGTGGATGCAGCTTCAACAGTTTCCTGTCTTTGATTTATGTGTCCAGGTCTTTCATAACTTTCAAATTCATCAAGGTGGCTTTCATTCGAAAACCAAGCGAGAACGCTTTCTCAAACACGGCCCACCTAATTAGAATTATTGTAACTCTGACAAACCCTGGACAGAGAAGCCACTTAACTGCCTTGTCAGACCCTGGACTCACAGCCTGAATACAGATTCTCCACCTGTCCGCCTTGCCGTATTGTTCAAACTTTTCCACCATACACCTATTTCCCCAGTGGGAAGCAGGTGGTGTGTGGAGGTGTTTACGGAGAGAGTCTAACTGACAGCTGGCGGGAGGAGACTCAAACAGCTGCAGACGAGTGGAAAAAAAAAGCGGGAGAGAGAGAGAGAAGGCAAACAGCTCTAATACCCTCAGGGTTGTCAACTCCAATCCCCCAACCCACAATGCTTTTAACCAAGCAAACAGAGGAAAAACTGTTGCCGTCTCCAGACATCAGAGTCTTCCTCCGAACTCCCCGATCTTGGAGCGATTTCGCAGGCTTGAAATGGGCCGATAAGAGGAGCTCAAAAGAGAGAGAGAGAGAGACGGAAGTTAAAAACATCTAACCAGCTTAATTTAAGTGTTCGTGTCAAAAAAAAAAAAAAAGTGTTGTATTTACAGTATGGTGGATGGAAAATGTGTGTTGATTTCTCATTTCAAGGAGGAGGGCAGTATCAAAACACACCAGATCAATTTCTATACTGCTTTGTTTGGTTCTGCCAAGGTTATTGGAGACCCATTCCAAATTTCCTGGGGCTGAAGGGAAGGGGTGGTGGTGGGTGGGTGAGAGTTGCGCGAAAACCGATTCCATGCAGATAAATCATTTGCGCAGATCAAAAGACAAATCATTGGCAAAAGACAAAAGATGCTGACGAGCGGAGAACAATAGAAAATGTGAGATGTGGGGATCACAGCAGACAGCCGTAGGGATCCAGCTGTAAAGGAGACGTGCTGTTTGTTTGAGTGGAGTGTGGCTAGGCAGGTGTGATCCTTGACAAGTTAACTGAGCGCTTCTGATCAAGTATGCCCGCAACAGTCTTTGCGGTTCACAGCAGAGTTGGGCAAAATTCAGAACTGAAAAATTGGATCCCTTTCAGATTATGGGTGTGAATTTGAACTGAATTGGCAAAAGAGAAAGTTGAATTTTGAATTGAAAGAACTGCAATTTTTTTTTTTTCGTTTGCCCACTAAAGCTAATTTATTAAAAAATATATATTTTTAAACTATATACAAAGTTATATAAATATATACAAATATTACATATAAACTAAATGCAATTTTTGTAAGTAGCATTTAAAAACATGTTAACATTTAAAAAAATACAGTTATATAAATTTCTTTAAATTTCAATTCATTTTAATTCTATTTCATTCCTTTCTAATTGAAATTATTCAGTCTATTTGCTACCTCATTTTAAATTCAAAAAAATACTTAAGGATTCAAGTCATTTTCAATTCAATTCAATTCTGAATTACACACAGCCCTGGGGATTCATGAAAATCATCTTCTTAAGAAGTCAAGTAATTTCTTATGATAAATTTGTTCATAAAAATTTCGTAGGAATGTTCGATTCTGAAGTGCAATTCCCGAAAAATTCTTAAATTTTCAAATTTTTTAAGCAACATCTTATTTTACTTGAGAAGAAAACGATAAGCTTTGGCGCCATCTACTCATGCACATCCCTAGTAATAATGACATGCATTATTTGCGGTTATGTTGTAATGTTTAATTTGAAATAACCTAAAATCCTAATTTTAGGAGGTTATTTACAGTGATTTCCAAGAACATTATTTTCAGGAATTCAGATCCTACTTAACTTTTGTCTAAATAAACATTGTTAAGAAAAGTTTTTGGGAATACAAAATGCTATGGCCTGTATTCTTGAGTTAAAAAAAAAACAGATACTATAAGAAGATTTTTATTCTTAAGAATGTTTTGTGAAACCGAATCCTTGTTCACATATTCTTTTCTCTAAATAAGTAGCGGAATCTAGCAAAGGACGGTTTGCACATCATGTAGTAATAAGTGCAGCGACAAAAAATATACATGAAATAGTTCGCTTGGGATGCAAGATAGCACAGCTTGTTCAGAAACAAAAGGCTAGCAAAAGCTAAGAAGAACAGTACGACATCAGGCGCTAATCACTGCACTATTCACGGATACCACTAGAATAAGTAACATATCACTTTTATGGGCCATGTTCTCCTGCCATTAACAGCTAGAGAAAAAGACGAGGCCATATGAGCACAACCTTGAAATGAAACGCCTGCCGTGGTTAATCATATTCGGTTGTAAATTAGCTTTAATAATACATCGGCTAGCACATTTTCCACACACACCACTTTAAATAGTTAGCATGATGCACCCATTGCCGACAAGCACAGGGCCGAAAAAGAGATGCAAACTAGTTTAATCAAATAGGGCTGAGATTGGGTCAGTACATTTCCCTAATAGATTTGGATAGAGGGTCAGAGACACTTTTAGGTGTCCGCTAGTGGATTTGCATGAATGTAAATTTACTCTTCTGGGTCGCAGGATAGTATAAATAGCCCCGAGTTCCTCAAGCCGTCTCTATTCTAAACAGCAGTTATTCAGAACAACTGCTACAATGGTGAAATTAAAGGGGGACGGCAGGGGGAAGGTTCCTCTTGCCACAACAAAGGAAGGAAATCCCACTTAGATTTGTACTTCTCCCTTTCTTCTACCTTTAGCGGGTGTATCAGAGAACAAACAGTGCCTGAAGCTGGTAGCCACCTGCAATGTATTCCCCCACCCCCATTAAAGTCCTTCACAGAAATCAGAATTTAATAAATCACCCCAGAGTCTGACAGAGTTTATCTCAAGGGGTCGCTTTGACTCGGGAGGAGTCGCTAGACAGACAAAGCCTAGGCCGATAAGATGTGAAATTAAATACAGTTAGCAGTTGGAAACAAAGGACAGAATGTGTCACAAGCCGCTACGTAACCACCAAAAAGCTTATTGCCGAAGAAATGGCAGAGACAGGAGGTGATTCATTTCAGTTCGCGCACATTTAACCTCATTTGCATGCTTACTGTCAACATATCTCTCTGTCGCCGATACGTTCAAGAGCTTTCATTAAGGCCTGAAGTTGACATCCCTTTTATTGAGGCATGGCATATAAATCATGGCCGTCGCACACCTGCACATCTCGATCGGAGATCTTGCTCTATCATGTTATGGTTCCTTTTAAACACATGACAGATACGACACCAGTCATCGCTTAAGGTAGGGAGTTATGGGAGTGCGGTTTATCTCTGTATGAACAGATATCCTCACTTAACGTGTTGAAATACAGATTATTTACCACAGCAAATATGGCACTTTAGTAGAGAGCCAGTTAAAAGTGAAGGGTGTCATTTTTGCGCAACTACCATCACCAAATAGAATTGCAACAATACTGACTGTTTTCAAACATGTTTCCAGAACACCACCATTGGTTGGAAAACTGGTAGTCCCACCCCCAAACTCATTTTGTTGGCTGGTCAGGATGTTCAAACAAACAAGTGCCAAAGCAACAAAGTTTACACTTTATGGAGAAGTCAGCCTATAAATGACATACTGAATAGACTCTCATGACAATTCGTATTAGGGAAATTGCACGGAATTCATATGGTCTGCTTAAACTGCACTGAGAGTTGTGTTTACAGATCCTTACATTTACTTAAAATTGTATCGAATTAATCAAACTGTACAAATTCATATGAAGTCACCAACTTATTGCATTGTCATGTGATCAGGTTGGCTTTATTTTAGTTTTCTCTAGTGGTCAACCAATTTATACCATATTTTTCAACATAGGCTCAACGTGCCTCTACATACATTTCTGCAAAACTGAAAAAAACGTACCAATATGTACGAATCACTGCGGTTTCCAGTTGAAATGAACACTAGAGGCAGTAAAACTCCGACAACTTTTATTAATTTTTACATAAAGTATGATTTACAGGTACAGAGTTTTGATTTATTGTCATTCTTGATTTATTATAAATTATTAATTTTAACACAATTGCTTGCAGAATATTATGTTATGACTTCAAAACAACTTTAAGATCCTGCACGATTTGAAAACTGATACTTTTGAACGTTGTCGTCACATTTACAGATTTATATGCACAAGTTTTCTAATTTACTAGGTTTGCTCGGTAGCTCACGTGATATGGCGTTGCATTTGAAAGATGAAGAGCTCCTGTACAAACCCCATGAAACTACGGTTCAACAAAACAGCTCAAATCCACATGAGGAAGTTAAAATAGCACAGCTGCATCAACAAATGCGCTTTTATTTCACTTTTGTTAACACTATCAGGTTGGTTTAGTGTTGGGTTTGGTGTAGAGGATATTTCCAACACGATAAGAGCATTAACCTTTAGTGACACACCATGGAATTTTTAATTCTGAACAGCCGCAATACGTACCTCAAGCCGCATAATAAAAACGCAGGAATACCTGCCTGTACCAACATATTAAAAACGTGCCGCAGTCACGTATTGAACGTGTGTTTTAGTGCCACTCTCTGGACATTTCACTTTGAAACTGCCATGAAACGTGCAGTAAGGTACATAAAAACAGTGTTGCAGAAATGTATTTAGAGGCACGAAAAATGTTATTTTAATATTAATATTAAGAGTTATTTTTACTTTTTTAAATGAAATTAATGACATGACACATTGTTTAAAAATGATTACGAACCTAATATGACAGAGCATACAATACACCAAGATTTAAAACTTGATTTAAAGTTGGTCTGTTGTGTGGATCTCGGATTTCCATGTTCAATATTGGCCAACCAAGCTGTCTCAGCATCTTAAGCTTAAACATAAAAATGGCATGTTTCACCTTTAAGTTACATAGGTTAAAAACAGGAAAAAGAAACTACCAACAAGACAACTGTAGGGCACATTACATGTCAGCTATCATCCACAGCTAGCATACTAATGGTGTGTTGGTGTGCTAGCAACATACGCCTGCTGTAATGAAAGAGGTGAGTTTGAAATTTTCAATGAGCACTTTGGCCCTGTCTTTTATTATAAACACTCCAGGGTCCAGGAGGGCACGAAGCAAAACGGTGGGAATGGACTGACCCGCGCACCACGCCTAATCTGTCCCGACTCGGTCCGCGCCACCGACGGCCTCGCTCGCTATCTGTTTCTCAAACTGATGCCTTCCTGCTGGGACGGCGTGGCTGGAGAGCTGTCAGCGTGCTGCCCTTTCTGGGGCGCTGCGCTATCTCTGCCTGCACCAGTCCGCCGTGGCCTGTTGAAAAGAGCTGTCATAGCCTCGCAAGTCTCTGACATTCCTATTGGCTTGACCCTGACCCTTTGAGAAGCGCACCTTTAATTATCCTGTCTCAAATCTCCTTCCATGGCAAAACGAATATACATATCATAGCCGTGAGCATGTGTGCTATTCTTTTAAAGTACGCATTTGAGGGCCCCACTCAAAGCTGTGTGACTCTTGGAATAATATTAGACCATTTGGAATGTGACTGTGAGACTAGCAAGAGACACAGCTGCAGAAGAGCTTCCTTTATCAAGGGAAAATTACATAATGCCCCAACAACTACGAGCTGTTTCCAGCACTCCACTACAATACTTAAAGTATAAAAACAGCACAGAAGACATAAATATGATGTATTGTTTTAGCTGCCTTGCCCAACATCCTCCAATTAAACATTTCTGTCACTGCAAGGAGTGTAAAGACGCTTTTGATCCATCAGATCTGTGGGCTTGCTTTTGTCTCACATTCCTTTTCTGACATTTGAAAGGTCAAGAGTGAGAGGACATTTGATAACTGCAAAATCCTCATACTCCATTTTACAACCCTTAATCTGCCTTCTCGGAATTGGTAACATACCATTTTATCTTTGGGAGGAGGGCTGGAGAGACTAGGAAACTAAGTCTGTTCGCATTTGTTCACCATAAGGTGAAGCTTTAGGAATTCACTGCAGTGAAGACAAAAAGAGGAAAGAATCGGCTAACGCTCGACCGCGATAAAAGGTCAAGTCGCTACACAGAAATACATGCTTGCTAAGAGAGACAAACTACTGTACCATAAATAATGAGTGAGGCAAACTGTGTTTTCCTCTTTTTTTAGGCTTCAGGAAACTGTGCATTGTCAACACTGAGCATGTAGCGTGGCTTTGACCCAAATATTTACACAGTATCACAGAAATCAAGAGAGCTGTTTGTTCCAAATGCAGATCAAAGTCAATAGAGCATGTGACATTGTTTTAATGCAACAGTTCAGTAAATACAGAGTAACTTACAGTTTAGACACAATATTGACAGATACCAGTCCCTTAATTCCAAACACATATATAAATGGTGTTTCATGTCTCCAAGTCACACAATGCCGTGGCTTTCAGAAACGAACGATTCAATGACTCATTCATGAACCAGTGTGAGTTCAAACAAATTGGTTGAGCGAATGATTCAATAATAATTGCTATGTTACTTGTTTTTTGAATGAATTAGTGTTTTGAATGAATCGGTTGACTTAATAATTCCATAACTCACTTGTATGTGAAAATCCCTTTCACTAACACACAGACTGAGTTTGTTCATAATATATATATATATATATATATATATATATATATAAAATGAAACAAAACACTTTTTATGTGATAACTATATATCACATAAAAGTGTTTCTGTTTCATTTTTATATATATATATATATATATATATATATATATATATATATATATATATATATATATATATATATTTATTTATTTATGAACGATCAGTTATAATAATATGAGTTATAATAATATGAACTTACAACAAAGTAACTGACAGTCTTTATCTGTTGTTCCTGTTGTTGTTGTTGTTTTGTCAAGGCTTTGTTGTTCTCTGTACAGCACACAAGGCCTTCCGCTGTGCTCCCAGCACCGTGTTCCCTTCTCCCTCCTCGGCAGGACAGTCTTTCCCATTAAATAAGTCCTATTCCACTTAATGGCAACCTTGGGAGATCTGTAGCGCTTGAAAGCACCGGCACTTAACACTTTGTAGTCAGAGAAAACGTTTTTTTGATCTGCTCGTGTCATTTAATCATCCGTATTCTACCGAGCTACTCAGAAACAATTTTGCAGGATATTAACTTCTGGCTAAACCCTGCTTGTGCCATTTGTGGTTCCACTCAACCAATGGTCCCGTGGGGGCCAGAGCCCTCCTCACAGCTGTAATGAGCTTTACTGAGCTGAATAAAACAGTTAATAGAAAGGTAAGATCAAAAATGCATGAATCATGAAATGTTAGCCAGATCCCAATGAAAATGGCTCTGGTTAAGTAGTTGTAGCATTGTTGGGCGGCTTCAGTAGTGCAGGAGACAGTTTAGTGGCTTATTGGATGGCTATACATACCATGTATAAAGTTACTTAAGTGCTCGCCTGCAGGGAGAACCATGTCAAATCACATTGAAAATAACTTTGAGGAGCAAATTGAATGTATTAGCTTAAAGGGAGGTGATGTCTATGGGGAACGCTGACACTTAATACTGAATTATCCAAGACAAAATACATTGAGCAAAAGTAAAGTGATTCACTGTTCTTTCAAACCCCCCCCAAAAAAAGAGACAAAAAAAGATGGTTTCTGCTGGTGAGAAAACCTACTTCTTACTTGGTTGGCATCCACAGAATACACAGACAGGCAGTGCCGTCCCATGAAAACCATTTTTGTTCCATTACAAAAAACTAGGTCATCCTCTCATAATTGTCAATCATGCAATAAATCTTTCTGTGCCGCAAATGAATACTGCACTGGGAATGAAACAAAGCTTATTGGCATGCAATGTCAGCTTGACTTAATTCATTCTCCTTTTCAGCTGAGCCTATTCATATGTGAAGTTTACGGATATCACACTGCCTGTTCCAGAGCGGGATAATAGATGTGGACAGACACATTATGCTGGGAATGTTGTATTAGCACAGCGTAAGCTGTCTGAATGGAGACACAGCTCACAACAGAGTTTAAAATGTGAGACCGGATCCACAACTAGAATAAATTATCTTTCTTTAAGGCACTTTGGAAGAATATTCTATCCCGAGCACATGAATGTAAATATGTAAATATATGTACAGCCATGAACCTTCTCTTCAACGGCTCTGAAATGAAAACAACAAGCAGAAGTTTCAAGGGATTCATTTTATCTGAATCATCTGTTAGTGACGTCATGTCTTAAAATAAATCCACAATCAGAATCATTAGTAACTTAATCTTTTCTGGTACAGTAAGAGCATGAGATGGAAAAGACTTGAGCATGCCTTAAAATGAATAGAGGTAATGCAAAAGACAACAAAAGGTATCACGGGAAAGAAAAAGCTCTTAAATGTCTCAATAGATTCTTATTTTTCTCCTGGGAAAAAAAGATCCCATTAATCTCACAAGTATCTCCTCTTGAGTTTCAGAAGAAATGTCAACAATATCTCAAACTGTGCATTAAAAAGTTAAAGATTTCAATATGAGCTATGCAATTCACATTCATTTCTCAGTTTCATTTTTAAAAATGTCAATATTTAATTAAATGAATATATTTTTATAACTTAATTTCGGACAAAATATCTCCGATTGTACAAAAAAAAAAAATGTTTGTACAATCCAAGTCACACAATGTCATGCGATTTCACCATCTCATATGAATTATTACAAGTCATCATGAGACTGTGTTTGTGTTTCTGAATATGTAATTGTTTCATCGCACAAAGGCTTGAACACAATATCTGTGTCTGCTACAGCTCTGGGCTCACCATTTACCTTCTCCTGCCAGGTGTCGTCAGTTTACAAATATCTGATTGGACAGACGGGAAAAGCAGTGGTACGCCTCCAGCAGACGAGTTCGGTGTCATGTCTCTCTGGAGCAAACTGTCAGTCTTTAAGAAGAGAGTAATAATAGCTGGGTACCACAGCCACTTGCTATGGAAAAAACACTTTCTTTTTTAAAGAAACCTTAGCAAGAAGCTGACATTTGAGTCTGGAAGAGAAACTCAAGCGGAGCAGAAAGAGTTATCAGAATGGCTGTCTCACTGGACTTAGACAACAGCAATGTGAGAAGCTCTGGATTGCTTTCAAAGGAACAACACCTTTGTTTGTTGATAATGAAATACAGTAAAGCCCGTGGAAGGTTTCGAAGGGTTTTTGGGAAATGCGTTCTTTGTACTACAGTTATTAAAGAAAGCATTTCCATTTGTTTTAAATGGGCTGTATTGCGTGTTGGGATGTTTTCCCTGCATAACACTGTATGCTATGCGACACTCATTCAAGCTGGCCTTCATTTGGCATTCTATGATCAAGCTACAAGGTCTCTGTTTGCTTTGCTCTCATAAAAAGAGCTACAGCAGCATTTAAAAATGTTTCATATATTCAAATGGAAGAGTAAACAACAGTCATGCACATTCAAACACTTGACGTGTACATATTTACATCAATGCAATAGATGAATTAAAATAAATAAAAGCTAATCGAATAAAAATTTTAAAAAAAAACAGAAAATAAGCTAAATAAGCTTCCTCGAAGGGTTGTGAGAATGAGATACAAACACACAAACAACTGCATCAATATGGGCAACATATGGGATCCTCAGTGGGAATGAGCACCGAAATTTGGCTTTTCTATTATAATTCAATTGTGTTAAATTGACTTGATAGGCTTCTGTGCAGCCCGTGAGGATTCCAGCTTCATAAGAGAGGCCTGGTGTCTCAGCTTTGTCAAAGGCCCATCATGCTTTGAGCTCTGATAGAATTCCATTCTATTCTCAAGTGTCATTAGCTGTGGGCCAGGTAAAGATTAGATAACAATCAGAACTTTATGAGATACCTTTAGAGGTGTTAGGAGTCTTTTGTCGCACTGCTAAGAGAGGAATGTGGATCAAAAAAAAAAAAAAAACCTTATAATTTCCTCTTTTCTTTCATTCCTTTGAATCATCAAACAGAGTGAGGACTCTTCAGTTGTTTTGGCAGTACTGAAAAATGTAAACGTATTTTGAAGGAGCAAAGAAAAACTCTTAACATGCCTTGTTAAGCATATTTCATGGAGTATTCATAAATGACTAAATATATAATTTATGGCAGAATTCTGAAAGCAGTTTTATCAAAGGTACTTTAATAATATAATTCGTTTTTGCAGGAGAGCTTGAAGTGAGTTGAATTGAGAATGCTATTTAGTTTGTCCTAGGAAAAGAGTCTCCAGCACTCCAGAGCTCTTTGTTTTTCTTTAATGGAGTCATGGCGCTCTCATTGCGCTGTAAAGTGGCGCTTGTTCTGACCTAAATGAAAACAGCCTCGAGACCTCAGCGGTCACCTGTCCTTCACTGCAGTCCCGCCAAAACCTGCTGACGGCATCTCCGAGCTCCCCGCACCTCATTGACGCTGTTTATGACAGCGGTCCAAACCTAAATATCCAGTTTTTGCTGTCTTCTTTCAAAACCGCAGAGCTCATAAAACATCCATCATGACTTTCCTCCATTTTATAAATATCACTCTTACAGGGTGGATTTCCCATCATTATCTTTTATCACAGCAGAGTGGGACAAGAAGAGGCCATTAAGTTCAAACAACGCAGATATTTCCGTGATAACATGAAAAAGTTTATATAGAAGGAGATTCATCATTTGATAGGATCTTGAAGACGGGGGAAAAAACAAGAAGAGGAAATTTCTGGAATCCCATTTCAGATTGCTTCCCTGAAGTATTCTTCTTCTTTTTTTTTCTCTCATGTCAGCTTCAACATGAAAATGAAGCCAGGGAAAATTAACTCCTGATACGGCTACGCTGAATTAGACGGTGAAAAAAAAAAAACACTTTTTAAGGATTCCGGCCTTGTCATTTTCAATTTTCTGCTCTTTGGACATGCTTGTATTCAGATTCCCGAACATCTACTCGGCATATCAATCCTAATTAGACAATCTGGGTCCGCGAAGGATGAGAGCCGAGTTATTTGCATAATTTAATCATAAATACTCAGCGATACATATTTCCGAATGCATTTGTACAATCATCTTTCTATCCTTAGGGCAAAAGTATTAATATGATTAGGCAATAATTCTTTAAAAAAGGAGGAAAATAGGAAACCAGAAAGTGCACTCTCTTTTTAAACTCCAGCTTTGGGCTATATGAAAAATTAATTAATTTCTGGGGAAAATCAATTTCTTTATGTGACCATATTAGACAGAGCCGAGCTAAGGCCTGGAATCGCTCTCCAATCAAGAAATCTCATCTGCTCTCTCTAACTTGTGTCAGTAGTGGTTAGCGTCCCTGCGCGAGCGTCAGCGATCTGCGCACTGCTTCCTAAATATGCTGTAATGTAGAAGGGATGGTGGCTAAAGACATGCCAGGGCTCGGAGTCAGAGAGCTTGTAATGCATTGCTTTTTCCACCGGCAATCTGTCTCAGGTGCGACTACGGAGGCTAGTGTCACTGTCCTGTCTCGTTTCATCCAGCTGGTGGTCAGAAAAAAAGAAACCTGCAGATGATTTGACACGCTTACACTTGCTTGTTGGATTTGAGACTGATTGATGACTCACGCCGTCACTCACGGTCACCGCAACCTGTACTGAGAAATCATGAACGTTCGCTATTTGCGCAATTAACGTTGCATGTTTGACCAGTCTTATTTTTAATTTAAAAGGACAGTTCATCCAAAAAAAAAAAAAATGTAATACTGTCATCATTTAGTCATGCTGTACCAAACCTGTGTGACTTTTTTCTTCTGCTGAACACAAAAGAAGATTTTTGGAAAAATGCAATACATTGAAAGTCAGTGTTGTTTTGGACCCTACTGACTTTCATTGTATTACACAAAAGTTCTTCAAAATATCTTCTTTTGTGTTCTGCAGAAAAAAAAAAAAAAAGGTTTGGAATGAGATGAACGTGAGGAAATAATAATGATTTTCGTTTTTCATTTTTAGTTTTGGCCGAACTACCTCTATAATATGCAGGTCAAATGTCAAAAACATGAGTTCTGCATATTGAAATTCAAGAGTGTGTGTGCAAGTACGAGAGCTTGAACAGAGGAAACGCATCAAATAGGCTACAAGTGTTTCAAGAAATGTACATATTTTTTCCTAGAACTAGTGTTTTAAATGAACATACAGAGGTATCAAGTTGCTTTTATCAGTGTCACGTTCATAACAAACTCCTCTTTTACCATCTCCTTTTGCATTGACGACGGATGCCAAGTGCACAGTTAATTTGAACACACGTGGCTAATCCTATCAAGGAGAGCTCCAGTGACTCACGGCAATGGATGGAAAAAATAAAACCCAGATTGTTTATCTGCTTCATTTTCGATCTATCAGCACCGATCGTGAGTGAGGAATATGGAATCGTACATATAATTTGTATGAAAGTGCTACAATGAATCTGTGATTTTAACAAGCCTTTTAACATGCATCCCCCGCCCCCCCATACATCACCCCCTCCAACTCTTTCATCCTAATCAGCATCTGTCTCTCTGTTTTTTGAAGTTATTATCGCCTCAGCTCCCTCTTGGATGTGGTTGCTGGGTGACGGGTATCTTAGCACCCACTCTGACTGGGAATGATTTGAATTCGATCCAAAGATTTCCCATGAGTACCTGTAAACACATCCGTGCCTTGTCGAAAACAAATATATCAGAAGAGCACTGCAAAGAGAGCGAGAGAGGGGAAGAAAAAAAAGAGCGATAAAATCTGCCACTGTGTGTTAAGACGCACCCCTGAGTGCTAAACAAAATAATGACGCTCCTCGGTAAATATGCCAGTCTGTGTTGTACACAAACAAAAATATTTTGTCAAATGTGATGCACTTGTGACTGAAGTATAAATCCTTAAAGTAAAATAGAAATAGAAATTTGAAACATAATTCATTAAATAAAAATACACACAAGACATCTTCATGAAATGACATTTAATTCTATTTTTAAAAATAAAATAAAATATGCAAGTGCATTCATATGCATCTATTTAACATGACAACGACTGTCAATTAAGCGCCTGGTCCTCCGACGTAACAGCTGCCTCAGCACTCACCTCCAGCCCAGCCGCCCTGGTGTTTCAATAACCTTTCCTCAGAGTTCAAATGTCACCAGGCGGCAAGAACCGCACCGTCCCACACGGACAAAATGGAAAGGAAAACAAATAGCTGAAGTATTGCTTCTCATGGGGCAGACTCATAACTCCTATGAAAGCAGAGAGATTACAGCCCCGTATCTGTTCGGCGGCAGAAGGTGCGCATTAATCTGGGCCGAGGGTCCCCGGGAGAACGAGGGGGGGAGCCGGAGGAACACGTCCTCATGCGGAAGGGAGAACGGGGCGAGTCTGACTCTGCTTCACGGGGAATTCTTTTAACGTGAGCAGACAAAGATGTAAGGCCGCTGTTATCCCGTAGTAAAGAGGATTATTAGCAGTTCCTCAGCACTCTGGAAGTCGAGCAGCGTGCTGGAAAAGTGAGACTGCTAGTGCTTATGCCATTTTTTTTAAATTATCTCTAGTTTTTGTGCCTAATGGGAATAGATTTAAATAAGCCGGACTCAAACCTGACCACTTATGCTTGTTAACACAACACAATGCGCCACACCTCTGATGTTCTCATGTTATGACAAGGTAAACTTCCTCACTTCAAAAAAAACTAATCATTAAAATGTACACTGCTTTAGACAAACTAAATGATCCATCCTTAAAACTCAACATCTGAGCACGTAACTGCATCCCAAGTCACGTCCATGCAAGAGTTATGACTTAGCGTGCTGACCTTCCCCGTACGGAGAACCAAACCAGATGTATATACATTAAATCCACACTGTAAATAAGAGCCAGTGTGTTTGTGTTCCATCCGAGCAGATACCTTTTGTCCATACAAATGATGTAATCCTCCAAATGGGAAGCAGACATGGAGGAGGTGATTGATTTCAGCACAACACCGGCAGTACCAGGTGCTTTCAGAGACAATTACAGGCCTCTCTATGCAGCAGTAATAGGCCAGCACTTTAGCGTCATTAAAGCAATGTGTAGCACTGCATTATCCTTTAACCCCATCACTGACCACTCTCCTTCCCAGCCCCGGAGTTCAAACCACACACTCCATCAACTCAGGACCCTGGGACGGGCCGCACGAGGAGGAGGGGAGCCGGACTGAATGCAAGCTCAGGCCCAGGAGGAGCTCGGCACAGACAGACAGCATGGGAAAGACTGATAGCAGACTGCTCCATTAGCACCGCTGCTGGACAAACACACATAAAGCTAGAGGAGAGTATTTGCAACACTCATTTTCAGACAAAAATATATAATACTGCTTTAAATCAAGTGTACAATTAACTGCACTGTGCAATGCATTTGGTGCTATTCTACAGCTGTAATTATAACTGGCATTCAGAAATCCAATATATGTGTTTTACAAGAAAGAGTACAAAAGAAATATAATTAGTCAATAATGCATATTATAATTGTATACATTTTGCAAAAATATGTGATGTGTTTTTTTTTTACAGAAGAATTTTTATTTCGCACTCACACTGAATAAAAGTGGCACTTGTCCAAAACAGAAAATCATATTACAAGTGTGCTATTTTGTATGCATATTTTAATTATTAATAATAATTATTTTAATTAATAATATTGTGTTAAAAATAACTTTGGAAAAATAGTTCCTATCAGACTGCAAATTAATATCTAAAAAGATTGGCATCAATATTATGAGCAATTTGTCACAATATTCTCATAAACAACTTGTGATTTAATTTTCAGTTTTTACAGCATTAAAATTCTTCATTTAAAAAAAAAATATCTGAAACTGTACAACACTCTGGCTCGAATTGCTGCATACACAAAGGTGTTTTATGTTTTCATTTCAGATGAGCTGTCAACACCTTGACATTTTTAAATTAGCTTACTTTTTCTTGTAATTATTGGGCCCATTCACTTGATCACTAAAGGGTGACATTAAAGTTTCAGGGCGAATTATTCACCGATGTTACAAGCAGTAATTGTTTCCTGTGTGATTTTGTACCTTCAAGCACTGTATCACTCCTGCCATTAAGTATACAAGCACTTATTGACTATGATTTGATTTCTCCCCAGAGGAAGAAAAGAGCAGAAAGAAATGTCTGCCTATAAATACAACTAATACATAGGAGATAACATATATTATAATAGGTCTGACAAGCATGCTTATTTTAAATCTGCTCAAATAACAGAAAACCATTTCAAATAAAATTTTCCTCATATGCTCAATATGAGCACACTATTGCTTACAGCATGAACAAAAGCATGGTGACTTTAAAACATCAAATTTGTTAGTAGAAAAAAAATGTAACAACAAGAGAAAAAAATAGCTCTTATGCTCTATACATAAACCTGTGCATGATTTCCACAAAATACATTTAGGGCCAACTGTCATTTATGAATTATTTATTCTAGTAAATATTTGGAAAAAAAAAAAAAAAAGAAAAGAAAACACCCTGTATTTTACATGCACTACAACATTTGAATAAAATGTTTGCATTTATAACATTCAACTTTCTACCATTGCAAAAAGTTGAGTTAGTCGCTTTATAGTATTCTAGAATTTGTTGCTATTTTTATTAGAATGATTTTTAATAATATAGGTATTAGATGTGTTTCTTCAATGGTTCTTTGCAACACCTTGTGTTCAGCAAAGACCCCTCTAATTTTCTCTCTGAATAGAGTTCTTTAGTTCAAAGTTATTGATGTCACATTCTAAGTAAAGAACATAAAACTACAGAATAAAAAGTTTTTTTTTTTTTTTTTGCTTTTCTCGTGTGACATCAGACTGCAAAAACTTTTTGGACTTTTATTTTTTTGAAGAGCAAATAAAAATCTGAAGGTATTTGCAAATATCCTGTACATTATTTCCACATATTCCTGTCATAATTAGCCTAACTTAACGCATAAAGCAACTATATGAGTTTTACTACCCATACATTCTAACCAAAGGTTCACTTGACGTCTCATCTAACTTGACTATTGATTATTTGGTTTGAAGCACTAAAAGAGTGTCCTAACCTGGCGTTAGTGCAGTCGTTGTAGAGGGTCTCGAAGTCTTTTCTGGAGATGAGTTTGCAGCGGTTGACCCCGGGCTGGATGGCCCCCAGTCCGCGCAGGATGCGGACCTGCTCCACGTTACACACCACCGGCGTGATCTCCAGCCGCTTGAGTTTGGTGTAGACGGTGTGCAGACCCCCGACCAGGTGTTTGAGAAACAGGTCAAACGCCTGGGGCAGGCAGATGAGCTCCTGTCCTTCCACCGTGAAAGAGGCCACCTTGGCGCCCCTGAGCTCCACCATCCGACACTCATTATTCTGCGGGGTGTTTTCAACAGGGGACGGGGTAGAATACACGGGCTTGCCGCCCAGTGGGATGCTGCTGGTGTTGGTGCTGATCAGATCCGTGCGGAACAGATTCTGAGTCGCTGACTGAGAAGGAGACGCAGAAGTGGCCGAGGGCGAGGATGATGATGCTGCGGTCGCGGAACATGATGATGATGATGCTGATGATGCTGACGAAGAAGTTGAGATCGGACACGGCTGGACCAGAGACGATGGGGGAATCAGAGCAGCCGGTACGGCCATGGTGTTCTGCACCTATCAAATAAGTTCAGACGGGAAGCAGAGCCAGTATGCAAAAGTAGCGCAAAGAAGAAGAAATCCACCCCGAGTGCGCTCCGCCGACGCGCGAATGGATGTGGAGAGGTGCCGTGCTGAAATTAGAGCTCTGAGAAAGATTGAGAGAGAATGACAGGAAGAAAATGAGCAGAAAAGTGTGCCTCTGCTCTGTGGATGAGTTGTTGTTGTCACAAGGTACAGAGAGGGAGGAGCCACTATCAGCCCTTTGAAACGGAGACATGCACAATCTAATGCGACCCTAGTGGAACAGCGTGCGGAACGTTTCCAGCGTTTACTTACAACCTTTTCGTGAGCTCGGATGAAACCTGCGCTTCTTCTAGGACTGTTCTCTCAAACTCGACTTCAGGACGCCTCTCGCCTATTATTGTTCATTGTTTGAAAGTACACTTGAAGTTCACACTTTTTGAGTGAGAGAATAAGCAAATAAAAAAGGTAAAACTTTTTAGCGTTTCATTAATATTGTATATATTATTGTCAAATATATGAAGAAAAAAAATAGCTATGTATATAATGATGTGTTGTAAATATGTTTTTGTTTTCACATTAATGAAAGTTATTATCACTAATACAATTAACAAGATGCAAAAAGTCGGCAACTGTGAATTGAATCAGTGCCATATTCAGAACTTCAGGTGAGTTTCTGGAGGTGAGACCAGTGTGAGGTGTAACACCATCAATTTAGCCAATTAGAAATGAGCTACAGGGGTGAAATTGCATCAAACATGATCACCATCCTCCTGAGGTGATGGTAAAAGTTATAAGAGGATTTCCAGAACAAAAAAACAAAAAAAAAAGTAGGTAAAGTAATGTTTCAGGTCTGGTATATTTGATTTGCCGTCAGGTTAATGTAGGCCTATGTTGACAGAACTGGTATCATCTGAATTTGTTCTGTTGTTTAATTGGATATGTGGCATCCATGCAAGATTTCATGTAAAAAAATTTAAAAATCATGTATAAGCAGACAAGAATGCGACATTACACACAATTGTGAAAGTGACACATACACACACACACACACACACACGTTATAGCCTATGCATTTTTATTTATTTTTCATTTTAAATGTTTTTAAATTTCAAATACATTTCTTAAAGCTTTAGTATTTTGATGTAAAAGTATAAACGCAGGGAAACAAAAATTCAAATGTGTATGTTTTCTATTTGTAACAGACAATTATAGAAACATTGCGTTTAAAAAATTGATACAGAGCAACAACAAAAAAGTACAGATGTTGAAACAAAAAGTGTCAAAACAAATTTCTCATGCCTGGTTTTGCACATATATATTTCTTCAAACACCTTCTCCTGAAGCAAAGAAAAAACAATATGGAAGTGTACACTGTCAGAACCTATCCAAGTAAACTTATAAGTTCAAGTTAGTCCGATCTGATCTGCTTTAAGATAAGCAGAATGCCATTTCAGAATTGTCATTCAGGCACAGAGGTAGCATGTAGTGTAAAAATCAATATCCACTTAAAATTCATAGCCAGACAAAGTTGCCCTTTATGTTGCTAACCTTTGCTTAAATATGCATCATATTAAGATTTCATTAAAAACAATGAATGTCATGATAGTTTGCCAACAATTTTTCATGTTAGCATGGGGTTAACTGCAAATGATGGCCATAAAATTCCTCACAAAGAACTGCTAGCAGACATTCATTTAGGGAAGAATGATGATAAGACAAAAAGGCATCCACAAACTCCACAGGACCCCTATGATGTCTCCGATTCAGAGTCTCTTAACAAGCTGGGTGGGCCTGATGAATCAAACTCCCATTAGAACACCAGTCTTTCAATAGACAAACAGCAGGATGCACAATGCAGAGAAACCCTCAGTTGTTCACTGCATTCTAACTTTGAATGTTCAATTAGTTTTATTGGTTAAATTAACAATGTCTGCAATCTTTATGTACTGGGTAAATGCAAGCATCACGGCAAAATAAAAGAACTCCTCGATCTCGCTCATTAGAAGAAGCCATTCTACACTGCATCATTATTCAGTGAGCCAGGATGAGAGGAATGCTACATGATAACACAGTTCACCTGAGAGAAGTTCAAACCAACAGTAATCAAGAGGTTATGCACAACAAAGAACAGCTTGAAACAGCTGAGAACGAATGTTAAACTGTTTTAATTAAGTCCACTTCAAGGTCAACAGCATAGAAATGACACATCCACCTCAATTAGACAGTTGCATTTAATCTTTCCCTACATAAAATAACATATATAAATTGTTCATTAATATATTAAAGTTGAGAGCCCTAACTTGGGTTAAGATGTTCCTTCCTTAAAGAAAAAAAGTGTACCAATGTGTTCACAACATTGGCATTTACACTATTAGCACTTGAAAAGGATCCGATCCATCAGGAAGGCAAACAGATGACATAAATGCTACCATAAATGCTACCACAAATTAAAACAATCTGACTGTTTGATCGCAATGGATAAAATTATCTTCTGAAGGAGCATAAAGGGTGTTCTTTGTTTCTATTCTCTTTCTCTTTTTTTGAAAATGACATTTAAATGGTTTCTAAATAGTGCTTGAAGTTAGTCAGCGAGATTTATGTGTTTCTTCCATGTGTTTATATGATATCAGAGGCCCATGATGGCTGCCGGGGGATGACATGACATTGCTAATGAGGAAAGGCCCTTCACAAGACCACACGCACAAAGGTTTGATGGCGTCGCAGCCCTGATGACTAACTCGTTCCGTTTTGTTTATGGTATTTGTTACAGCAAACATCAGACATACATGAACCATCAAACAAGCTTAGAACAATCTGGCTACTTTCTTTCCTCATCCTGAACGCACCGGTTTGAAGACTAACGAACGGAGAGGCAGAGGGTGCACAGAGTTTCCCTCCATCTGTATGAATCACCATAAAGCTAATGGATCAGTGTTTAAAAGTAGAACTACGATACGACTTGCGTATGATCAATGGCACTGTATGTTGCTTGATATAATAATTTATTCAGCCTATAAGGCTTTGATAAAACAATGTTGAAAAGCAATTTAAATGAAATTCATTTAAATGTCAATTCTCATGGTTAGGATTTTTCTATAATTGGCTATTTAATTAAAATAATTTTCACAGTCATTAATACAGCTCGCAACTTGTAGTGCTCTGACATGTTTTAATTACATGGTATTAACAAAATTGATATGCTTTAGAAAGCATGGTGAATAAGAAATAATTACACCAATCATACATCATCCCCCTTATGGACATTAAGAGTATTTCAACATAATTGATGAACTTTGAAAAGGGAGATAAATAACTTTAATTGCATAAAACAGGCGTACCTGGTTCAAATAGAAACAGCCGTCATTGCATTGCAACATATTGGCAGATTCCATTAAATGCAAACCTGCTTACCTTCTCATCTGATGAATAAACATGACTTCCATGCAGTAAATATTTGGGTACATCTGCAAGTGTTGTATGTCTGTCTTCTGACTCACGTTCATTACTCACATTGTTCCTTTTTGGGGGAGGATGCAGCTTAAAATGCTGCTCAGACAAACAGAGTGCAGAGTGAGACAAATACTTATTGATTTTGAATATTTGTCTCCTCAAGGTCGCATGCCATTGACCCCATCCATCCAGAGACGCCACACACACACACACACCCCCATGGCAGAGGGCAGATGATACAATAGCCACACACAGTTTTACCCTCAGCTCTCCGAAAGCTGGCCACCAACGTCACACACCCTATAAGTCAGAGAGAGATGGACCACAAACCTGTAAAACAGAAATAGTTATAATAATAATAAATAAAAAAAATATTGCAGTCAAAATATTAAACAATAGTGCCTCACACGATTATTCACATCCAGTAAATTTTAAAGGAAAAAATGGTTAACTACAATAAGGTCCCATTAGTTAATGTTAGTTAATGTGTTGACTAAAAATAAACAATATATTTGTTATAGTATTTATTAATGTAACAGAGCCGACAAGATGTGAGGCAAGTGGATTCAATTGCAAGCTTTTATTAGTAAACATAGTCAAAACACTTTTGACTTTTTGTCAAAAAGCCGGTATTGTCCACTTCCAAGGCATCGCAAGTTCACGTTTTTCTCCAACAAGCGCCCTTGTAGTTTGTGAACAAAAGCCGATAAGTCCATTTTAGCGAATCAGCGTTCTGTATTCAGGTCAGGTGACAAGGCTACTTTCACTTTGAAAAGACGTGCTAGCTGAGAGGAGTTTCGTCAAAGCTGATTAAAAGTGATCGAGGATGGATAATTTCTACGAACTTGATGAACCTGTGATATCTTCTTCAGGGTGTAAAAGGAAAATAACAGCTGAAACATTTTCACGGAAACTTGCAAAGGCAGCACATTACAATGGTGAGGGAAAAGCTCCGTTAGCGTACGCGTACAGTCGTACGCACAGCCTTGCAAAGTATACTTCATTTGACTCATATGCGTAAACAGACGTTCGACGCATGTGCTTTGCACCAAATTGCAAAACCTCTGCTGGCCTAACGGGGCCAGTGTTTTGCGCACTCTCTCGCCAAGAGTTAAAACCATAGACTGTAAAAAAAGATGGACGACGCGTCTCCGCTTGCTTCCACTATAGAAAACTGAAGCGAATACATCTCAGTATGGCCGCTGCCATCTTGAGTAAATGACGTCATTTGGAGCCCGAGTCTGCGCAGTAGAGATTCGTTAGGAGCCAGAGTCTGCACAGTAGAGTCGTGAGGTGGAGCCGCGGAATCAAACTCCCGCCCAAACTCCCGCAGGCCCAATCAACTATAACCACACGCCCCGTTTTTATAGCATCAAATTACTAGCTAAAATCAAATGTATCACAAAAACGAACAACTGAACATATATCAGCGTGATAACAACTACCTTAAATGACCAAAACCATATTTCGGAAAATTGTATTGGAAGTGTAATTTATTTTTTTATTTTGACTGAAGTCCCATTGGTTTACATGGAGAGGGCGGGGTTTATGACCTGTACTGCAGTCAGCCACCAGGGGGCGATCAAAGAGCCCGCAGCTTCACTTTTAAGGACGAGTGAGACGCACCTGGTTAAAACCCATATAAATATCTTTTGTATACTTTCATGCTACACTTGTACAAATGAGGATATTTTCTAACCTCTTCGCACAATCTGTCGTCTATGTAGGCCTCCATTGTCACTGTAGCTAACCCGAATTCCAGTTTGTTCTGTTTAAGCAGTTTTTCTTCGGCTACCTTGTGAATCAAAACCCCCACGGCAGGGTTGCCACCTTGCGGATAAACTAATTACTCCAAGAGAGTTAAATGCACATGTGCGACCGGTTAAAAAAATCCAGTGGTGCGCGTACTATTATGATGATGAAATTCGCGTCACGCACACTGAACGCTGTCCCTAGCATACTCATAAAAAGTGAAGTATACTTTGGCCTTTAGGCCTTAAGGCCAAAGTATACAACACGAATTCCAGAAATGTTGGGACATTTTTTCAATTTGAATAAAATGAAAACTAAAACACTTTCAAATCACATGAGCCAATATTTTATTCACAACAGAACATAGAGAATGTAACAAATATTTAAACGGAGAAATTTTACAGTTTTATCCACTAAATGAGCTCATTTCAAATTTGATGCCTGCTACAGGTCTCAGAAAAGTTGGCACGGGGGCACAAAGGGCCGAAAAAGCAAGAAATTTTGAAAAGATTCAGCTGGGAGAACATCGAGCAACTAATTAAGTTAATTGACATCAGGTCTGTAACATGATTAGCTATAAAAGGGATGTCTTAGAGAGGTAGAGTCTCTCAGAAGTAAAGATGGGCAGAGGCTCTTAAATCTGTGAAACAGTGCGTAAAAAGATTGTGGAATACTGTATAAACAACGTTCCTCAACATCAAATTGCAAAGGCTTTGCAAATCTCATCATCTACAGTGCATAACATCATCAAAAGATTCAGAGAAACTGGAGAAATCTCTGTGCGTAAGGGACAAGGCCGAAGACCTTTGTTGGATGCCTGTGGTCTTCGAGCCCTCAGACGACACTGCATCACTCATCGGCATGATTCTGTCATTGACATTACTAAATGGGCCCAGGAATACTTCCAGAAACAACTGTCAGTAAACACAATCCGCCGTGCCATCTGCAGATGCCAACTAATGCTCTATCATGCAAAAATGAAGCCATATGTGAACATGGTCCAGAAGCGCCGTCGTCTCCTGAGGGCCAAGGCTCATTTAAAATGGACTGTTTCAAAGTGGAAAAGTGTTCTATGGTCAGACGAGTCCAAATTTGACATACTATTTGGAAATCACGGACGCCGTGTCCTCCGGATTAAAGAGGAGGGAGAACTTCCAGCGTGCTATCAGCATTCAGTTCAAAAGCTAGCATCTCTGATGGTATGGGGGTGCATATGTGCATACGGTATGGGCAGCTTGCATGTTTTGGAAGGCACTACGAATGTTGAAAGGTATATAAAGGTTTTAGAGCAACATATGCTACCCTCCAGACGACTTCTATTTCAGGAAAGGCCTTGTGTATTTCAGCAGGACAATGCAAAACAACATACTGCAGCTATTACAAACAGCATGGCTTCGTAGTAGAGGAGTACGGGTGCTGAATTGACCTGCTTGCAGTCCAGATCTTTCACCTATAAAGAACATTTGGTGCATCATTAAGCGAAAAATGCGTCAAAGACGACCACAAACTCTTCAGCAGCTGGAAAACCATATCAGGCAAAATGGGACCAAATTCCAACACAAAAACTCCAGAAACTCATAACCTCGACACCCAGATGTCTTCAAACTTTTTTGAAAAGAAGAGGAGATGCTACACCATGGTAAACATGCCCCCGTCCCAACTATTTTGAGACCTGTAGCAGCCATTAAATTTGAAATGAGCTCATTTTGTGCATAAAATTGTAAAATTTCTCAATTTAAACATTTTTTATGTTATCTATGTTCTATTGTGAATAAAATTTGGCTAATGCGATTTGAAATTCTTTTAGTTTTCATTTTATTAAAATAAAAAAAATGTCCCAACATTTCCGGAATTCGGGTTGTAGCCTACTTCCTTTTTTTACGTGTACGTTAGCGTATGCATACAGTCGTACACACAGCCTTGCAAAGTATACTTCATTTGACTCGTACGTGTAAACAGACGTTCGACGCATGCGCTTGGTGCCAAATTTAAATACCTCTCCTGGCCTAACGGGGCCAGTGTCTGCGCAATCTCTCACCACGAGACCTATATAAATATCTTTGTATTCTTTCATGCTACAGTTGTACAAATGAGGATATTTTCTAACCTCTCGTCAATCTCTCGTCTATGTAGGCCTCCATTGTCGCTGTAGCTAACCCGCAGTCCAGTTTGTTCTGTTTATGCAGTTGCCACCCTGCGGATAAACTAATTAAGAGAGTTAAATGAGCATGTGCGACCTGCGCGTACAAAGTACAAAAGCACAAAAATGCAGCAGTGCGCGTACAGTATGCGCATACTATTCTGATGACTGTACACTGTCCCTCGCATACGCGTAAAAAGTGGAATATACTTTGGCCTTACAGTCTTTACATCCATACAGTCTATGATCACAACAACAGCGTTTGTCAGGCATCTACATTGTCATCTGAGGAGATAACAAAGATTAAACGAGTGTTTTTTTTCACTCTAAAACATGAAATGTGCAGTTATCTGCTTTTGCCAAAAAACAACTGTTCAACGCGGAAGTAAGCCTATGGGTGAGACTTCCAGTTCATTAGGCGCTATAGATAAATAACGAGAAGAATATCAACGTGCAGTAAATAGTAAAACTGTTTGCACTACAAGTGTGTTCATAATTAAGATAATACATTAAAATAATATCATAAGACACACAAATTTTCAATATCAAGCAGCAAAACTAACTGTTTTGTACAGCTAAAAATAGCTGGACGCCGATGAGACCGGAAGCTAGACCCATAGAATTTGCCATTTTTACGGCAAGAAAACGGTGAATAAAACAAACTTTTAATGTGTAAAAAAGCATACGTTCAATTAACTTTAGTAATTAAAATTAAAATCAATTAAAATGTAGTAAATTACCTGTATTTGTTTAAGTTATTATTACTTAATCAAAACAACCCAACTGCAGTTTGTTTTATATTACGTGGAATGCGCAATTTTAAAACAATGTGATTTCTGAAAAAAATAAAAGTTATCGGTTTTTGCAAATGAACTCTTTTTACACTGTGTGTGTGTGTGTGTGTGTGTGTGTGTGTGTGTGTGTGTGTGTGTGTGTGTGTGTGTATGTATGTATGTATATATACATACATATACATATACATATACATATACATATACATATACATATACAGGTGCATCTCAATAAATTAGAACGTCGTGGAAAAGTTAATTAATTCAACTCAAATTGTGAAACTTGTGTATTAAATAAATTCAATGCACACAGAATGAAGTAGTTTAAGTCTTTGGTTCTTTTAATTGTGATGATTTTGGCTTACATTTAACAAAAACTCACCAATTCACTATCTCAACAAATTAGAATATGGTGACATGCCAATCAGCTAATCAACTCAAAATACTTGCAAAGGTTTCCTGAGCCTTCAAAATGGTCTCTCAGTTTGGTTCACTAGGCCACACAATCATGGGGAAGACTGCTGATCTGACAGTTACCCTTCACAAGGAGGGTAAGCCACAAACATTCATTGCCAAAGAAGCTGGCTGTTCACAGAGTGCTGTATCCAAGCATGTTAACAGAAAGTTGAGTGGAAGGAAAAAGTGTGGAAGAAAAAGATGCACAACCAACCGAGAGAACCGCAGCCTTATGAGGATTGTCAAGCAAAATCCATTCAAGAATTTGGGTGAACTTCACAAGGAATGGACTGAGGCTGGGGTCAAGGCATCAAGAGCCACCACACACAGACGTGTCAAGAAATTTGGCTACAGTTGTCCTCTCCTGAACCACAGACAACGTCAGAGGCGTCTAACCTGGGCTAAGGAGAAGAAGAACTGGACTGTTGCCCAGCGGTCCAAAGTCCTCTTTTCAGATGAGAGCAAGTTTTGTATTTAATTTGGAAACCAAGGTCCTAGAGTCTGGAGGAAGGGTGGAGAAGCTCGTAGCCCAAGTTGCTTGAAGTCCAGTCTTAAGTTTCCAGAGTCTGTGATGATTTGGGGTGCAATGTCATCTGCTGGTGTTGGTCCATTGTGTTTTTTGAAAACCAAAGTCACTGCACCCGTTTACCAAGAAATTTTGGAGCACTTCACGTATCCTTCTGCTGACCAGCTCTTTAAAGATGCTGATTTCATTTTCCAGCAGGATTTGGCACCTGCCCACACTGCCAAAAGCACCAAAAGTTGGTTAAATGACCATGGTGTTGGTGTGCTTGACCCGATCAGACCTGAAGCCCATAGAGAATCTATGAGGTATTGTCAAACAGAAACAAGAGACCAAAAAAGGCAGATGAGCTGAAGGCCACAGTCAAAGAAACCTGGGCTTCCATACCATCTCAGCAGTGCCACAAACTGATCACCTCCATGCCACGCCGAATTGAGGCAGTAATTAAAGCAAAAGGAGCCCCTACCAAGTATTGAGTACGTATACAGTAAATTAACATACTTTCCAGAAGGCCAACAATTCACTAAAAATGTTTTTTTTTTTATTGGTCTTATGAAGTATTCTAATTTGTTGAGATAGTGAATTGGTGGGTTTTTGTTAAATGTGAGCCAAAATCATCACAATTAAAAGAACCAAAGACTTAAACTACTTCAGTCTGTGTGCATTGAATTTATTTAATACACGAGTTTCACAATTTGAGTTGAATTACTGAAATAAATGAACTTTTCCACAACATTCTAATTTATTGAGATGCACCTGTATATACATATATACATACACACAGTGTATATAGTATATATAAAACCTTAATTGCTGTTGATGAAGGGGTGATTGAGCTTTACAGATGGACCTATCAAAAAGAAAAAAAAACCCTGCCCTAGGGAAAGATGCTAGCTTTCCTTTTCATTTGTTCCTTTGAAGAAAAGCATATTTTGGCTTTTCTCATACAGGTACACAAAGGACAGGGTTAATACACAGAGCATCCCAATTAGAGCCCCCTCATTTAGTAGATGTCTGAACGAAAACTTTATGACAGGCAGTTGGGGACTGTCATTAAATTAGATGTTGAGAGAATGATAGCACACTTTCTTTGCTTAATGAGAATGGAGTTTCTCCCCAGACTGGAATTTTCTGAGTTCACTGCCGTCGGAATGTTTCACAAAGCGAAACTACGGCTCTCTTTGTTGTGTTCACATTACAGATGAGATCAGAGAGTAAACAGAGACCAAATGTGCTCTAATAAAACTACAGATCTTCTAGCTGGCTCATTTCCATAAAGCAGTTCCTGCACAAATCAGGTATGACCTTCAGAGACATAATTAAAGCAAATATTTTTAGTCCCTGATTGGAATGTTGCATGTCAATACAAATTGTGAAGGAACCTCATAGCGGAATGCAGATTTTATTGTTTACAGGACATATGGAATTCAATCTAAAATGATAGAAGTCTGTATAACTGCATCTGAATTAAGTCCCTATAAGGACTCCATATGAATACTGGCATAAAATGGGACTTTCACAATTAATGGGTAACACGTGATTAATTAAATTTATTTAAAGGCGTAAAGTTCTTTAGCACAGTTAATGCATTTCATTATAAATAACTCCAATTTATCAGTAAAAGATGGATAAAACCCCCTCTTAACAGAAATGTTCTTTATAAATCAAACCCAGATGACATTTAACAAAAGTCAGTTGCATTGTTTGTCTGGAGGAATTTAACTATTATCAAAGCTCAAAAAGTAAGAAATATAATCTGCAAGTGAAACAAACTTCACTGGTTGGCAACAAATTGTATATATGTATAACATGCAATACTTAAATACATAGATAGAGAGAGAGAGAGAGAGAGGCATTAAATTGGTTAAAAGTGATAATAAAGACATTCATAATCTTATTTTACATAATATATCATTTATATATATTTTTGGAATATCATCAAAGCTCAGTATATAAAATGTGCATGTGTTCATATATATATATATATATATATATATATATATATATATATATATATATATATATATATATATATATATATATTTATATGTGTGTGTGTGTGTATGTATGTATGTATATATGTCCAACAAAAGTACATTACTAACATAAATTCTCATAAATGTTTAGCTTCCTATCATAAACTTGGAACATTGTGGTTCATTATGTGCATTACAGAGATATGCTGCCATGAAATAATTATCAGATGTCAAGCTGTTCTGATGCTCAGATCCATTTGTGCGGTTGTTATGATGATGCCATCCTGCCTTACAACTCACTCTCTCTCTCTGTGTGCATCCTGTCTGCAAATATATCTGCAAATCTCCGGATTCACTTGGAAAGATGCCAGCCGAGTGTCTTGTGAGCTGAGCTGGCAAAACGTCCAACCGTATGTAAAATACTGCCCCTCTGGTGATATCAGTCTTTAAAAGAGAGCTAATTTCATTTTTTCAAAAGCAGCCGCTTGATAGCTGCACAATTACTCTGCGGTGCCCCGTCCCCTGTTTAAAGCCGCACAGACTTTTATATCAGGCGAGAGATTTGTGGATATCTAAATTGGAAGGTAAACCTGTATAAACAGTAGTAATTACCGTGCCATTCACAGGGCCTGTTGTGCTCGTTCGGCAACAGCCACAGTGATTAAAATGAATCTCCATCGACTTCTCCATTAAATTGCTGGCAGTGGCGATCCTTTGACCTTTCCCATTGATTGAACATAACAATCACAATTCAATTGTAATGCAAAGAGAACATTTGTTATAATGTACATGAGATGCATGAGCCATTTCCTAGAGGGTTGAGGTAATCAATGAAGTGACTTCAAAAGGAACCTGCACAAAGACTCATTCTAGTCAGAATCTGCGTTCATATCGAACCCAACATTCAGCCGTCTGTTGCATCACTCAATACATTTGCATCCTATAAAAGAAACATATTGTGCATCCAAAACCCTCGGTGTCATTTCATGCTAGCTACAATAGCCCAAATACTGACTTGGACGATCCAGTGTTCATTTGTTTTGATTTTTAGAACACTAAGCCTTCCCAGAATTCACTGCATGTGGCACAGAGGTCTAAGAAAATGATTACGGCTGACATTTTCCTCTTTTTTTGCATTGTTCTCTGTGCATCCACTGATTAGTAACATCTGTATGTGACACTGGTGCGGTTCCAGCAACACGTCTGGTTGTAAAACGCCATTAAACTTGCTGCAAAACTAGTCTGCGGCTGATTACTTGCACGTAACTCTGCTCCCTCCCTCTGACCAGGAAGGAAAAACTCTGTGAAATACCCGACTTCTAATCAGCATTTAATTCTGATTTTAAGAGCGGTGCTAGATCATGCATTTCAAAAACGAAGAGTATGTGAATAATGTCCTTAAGGGAATCTGCAGAATTGAGAGATTATAGTTTACACGCACATTAAACAGATTAAACCAGTCAGATCTCAAAAGGCAGTTTATCTAATGGAGAAAATGTAGTATGCTAATTGGGTAAAGTCTGGTGCTGAAATTACGCACGAGTTCTTCTCACTGTGTGTAGATTTAAGGGTAAAGTTTGATTAAAATCGCAAGGCTAATCAGGGATATAAGCCGCAAAATAGTCCCTGAACGAAAGCGTGCTCGCCACACAAAAAAGTAATTGTCTCCAAAAACTTCTGCGATGACAGATTCAATTCCATTTAGTAAATGTTTAATAAATGTTATACAAACACGGCCGCCTATCTCACTGTATTCAGAAAACAAAGGGAAACTTTAATTGCTTTAATCATCCCGAGCTTTGACGTTGTTATTGGCTTTAAAAATAGCAGTTAACAGTAACTGTCTTGTAAAGGAAATTGAACCACATTTGCAAAATGATCCCCAATTAAGATATGACCATCCAGACCAGCAAAGTTGAACTGGGGTGTTGTGTCTAAGAAAAGCAGTCGATGCCATACAAAGCTATTTAATTAGCTGAAAGGCCCAAAGAAAACAGGCAGCCTAATATGTATCACTTTAATCAAATTTAAAGTGATTGCATCCCTTTTGAAGATTCCAGAGCACGGATATGTTCATTAACAGATATGTGGACGGAATGAGTTAGTTGTTTCTCACAGAAACGACTCTTTAACGTCAGGAAGCTCACCGCGCGGCTGAGCAAGACAGAAGTGTGCGTTTCTGTTCGCTGTCTTTAGTGTTCACTAATGTGTTTCAACATTGCACAGTGCTACCTTTAATCTGCACTAAAGGGAAATAATGCGTTTCCTGCCTTATTTACCATGCTTACTTAACAAGTGCTGTACAATTAGAATTGTTAATAGATTGAGAAAAACAAAAGGACTTTGAAGGTGGGAAAGTGCTGACATTATTTCACAGGGGAAAAGCACCCCTGAGAAAAAAAAAAGGTCTGCAGTAAATGTAGTTTCCTGCGCTGTTCTTCAATGAAACGCCGCTCCCTCTCATTAGAAATGCCATAGAAGACATAAATCAAGGACAGTAAAAATTTCATCGCCTCCGTGTTAAATCACGCACTTTGCGCATTGGACAGCAACTGTGTAAACATTGTAATTTCACTTGATTCTCGTTAAATGTATGCACACTTTTTACAATCCATAAACAGATCTGGAATAAAAGTTAATAAATGTCAAAATTTGCATTCGGGGAAAAAAAGCATCTTGCTGCATTTTTGCAAATATCAATCTATGAACCTTTCAACATTTTGTCAGACAAAATGCTAATTGTACCTTTAGGAATTTGGGACACAGTGACAAGAAATGAGATGCCCTGTCCTTTTAGATGTGGAAATCAACTGGGGTAGCATACAGAAACCCTTGCAAAGGCAAAGCAAACACCGCCAGCCGCGTTTTCTAGGAGGAATTATCAGTGCATAATGATACATCTCTCTTAGATAAAAAACGCTTCTCCCAGTTGGAGAACCCAATAAATTCTTGCACTGGTAACCATGAATTTACAATGACTTATTATCTGACATATATTATCGTGATAGTTGAACTTTGACATTCATGACTACAAAGTACTGTAAATAAATCAGTATATATAAAAATATATTGCTTATATATTCCATTGTTTTATCATTATATATATTGTTTGTTAATTTGCATTTCATATTTTTTTTAAACAGACTATTTGTTAAATTTTCAACTACCTAAGTTGCAAACCTTTAGACACTTCAGTATCAGCATGCTTAGGTTTCTTCTTCATCTGCTGTCCCATCATTCCAACACCGAGGCTAATTTAACAAGGGAGAATTAAGAGTGTAAAAAGTGCTTACACAAAGGTTTCCACGTTATTTGCTTGGAATTGATTTTAACACTTAAACAGAATCCTAACTAAGGGCTTATGTGTGCCAGGCCATCTGCATTGCACCGTAGACGCACACACATACATATTAGTCTATGGATATCTATCAGAAATGCTAGCTGAAGCTGGCAGTGTGTTTCCAAACAAAGCATAATTTGTTTATTTTTACCCAACAAACATGTTCTACAGCGTCCTTATGAGCGATTAGCAATGTTGTTCTTCAAAGGTCCTTAAGAGGAGTTTGATGCAGTTCTTGCCCGTCCTCCCATTAATCCAAGCTCAGTTAAGAGTCTGCCATCTGGACGTGTGTTCCTAGCGATAAATATGATTTAGAGTTATTTCAGACATGTTTTCCACACTGAGTGTGTGTGGATTTCAGAATTAAATGGCACAAACAAATGTGGAGTAGAGAGCAAATTAATATATCTCGTTTTAGAGCTCCATAACAAAGCCGCACCCTTAATTACAGCCTGTAATCATTTCCTGAAACACAAATATCAAGGAATTCAATTACCATCATAGAGCTCCCGCACAAATAAACTGATCTTATAAATACAAAATATCTCCTGACACGTGTTTAGATGATTCATATTGTCCTGCAGGTAATTCTGAAGCAACACTAGATGCTTAGTTGTCTCTCGACTGACGCTGGAATCAAGTTATTTGAGCAATCAACATAATTTTGTGCAATATTAAGTGTATGAGTAAATATCAGATAATGTTGGATCTAATTACCTTTCTTTTGAGCTTCAGTTGTTTTTCAGCTGTGCCAAGCAACAGTGACCTCTACAGGGATTGAAGATGGAAAACCTAGATACACTTTTGACTTCCTGCAGTAACCTCCTTAAAGAGAGAGAAAAAAATAAAATAAAATAAAAAACTGAGAATAGTATAAATTTAAAAAGTATATTAAAAAGCTATAAGTCATAGTAAATTAAATTACAAATTAAACATAGATTAATAAATGTTTTAGAATTATTTTTCATGGATAGTTTATGTTAACTAATGGAACCTTATTGTAAAGTGTTACCGTCAAAATTAGTTTTCACAGACTGGGGAAAAAATGGTTTTAGAAACAATTTTCACAATTTTCAAAGAAACGTGACATTTTTAAGTACTTAGTTATTTCTTGTAAAACATACAAAGTCAAAAATTTAAATATATTTTACAGTTTAATAGACACAGTGTAGAGTTAAAACCAATAAATACAAATACAAATTAGAAGCCTCCTTTGCACATTTATGTGGCATACTTTCAGCATCTTAATATTTATTTTTGTAATTAAATAAAATACTAATCATTTATTCTGTAATATGTTAAGATAATTTTCAAATGATTCCTCCAAAAATACTAAGATTTGTTTGCAATATCTGAACAAAATAATAATGAAAATTCCACATTATAAATAAACAATATTTAGAAATACAGTAAATAGTAAGACTGTTTTCATGAAATGATATTGAAATCTGTCATTGTCAATTCTTCTGTTGTTTGATACAAAATAAACAAAGACGACTTCATTTGTCCAGCACTGCAGGAGAAGATCTCCCTGAAGACGGAGTCTTGGCCACATCCAGGTGTAATGGCAGCAAACCCAGAAAGTGTTGCCAAGACGTTTCTCCCTCGCTTCTAAACTTTAGCACAGGAGGACAAAGTGTCTTTCACAGAGAGAGGGGGTAGAAAAGAAAGGGTGCCAAACACCACAAGGCAGAGCCAAGCGCTGTATCAAGCAGGAGGAATGACTGATGGAAAGATAAGGGACAAACCAAAGAGAGCAGACCAAACAGGAAAAGCAGGCAAGCAGCAAATGGAGGGGTGTAGCCTGGGCTGACAAAGAGCGCATGGTGGACGCTCACGTTGCATGTATCTGCTTTTGTTTTGAGAGGACAAGAAAGCAAATCTCATAAAAAAACATTCTGCAAACTTTTCTCTTTCCTGTGCAACCTGAATAACAGTTAGCCAGCATAACAAGTAACCGATTTAAGATTAATCTGAGAATGTGGACATATTCTATGCTGATTTTATACAAAAGACACACAAGCCATGTTGTGCCCTATCCCCCACTGCTGCCGAGTTCTCTTTTATGCATTCACATTCAGTTCGGCAGCATCAAATCCTCCAGAGAGCCAGCATTGTCCTCCTGCGTGTCCCCTGGGTTTCCCATCACATAGCTGCATCTCTCATGCACACAATATAACACCCAGAAGATCCAGCGGCAAACGGGCTCCTTTTAAATGCTCGCACGCAATTTGAGGAAGATTAATTAAAATGCTATTAAAGCCACTGCTGATTGTGTTGATTCTCAAAGACTTTGCAAATTATTCCACTTTTACTGCGGCCTTAAACAAACGGATTCAATAGCCTTTCACTGATTTCACCCTCTGAATAATAAACATCTGTTATGTCATTATGCGCAGAAATAAAAGGGACACATACTTTCCCCGGCGATGTGGAAAGAATGTTTTGCACCAACAGAAGATCTGCAATTGTAGTGTTACAAATATATGAGCAGTGGGGTTTCATATCGACGTGGTTCAAGCGCTTTCACAGGCCGGGGTCTGCTCTAGTGGACTTGAATGTGTAGTCTGTGGTGCATAAAGTGAAACATAAGGCCTAGCAATGACGCTTTGTCTAATAGGATTCCGAGCCCGGGGCATTAAGGAAAAAGCGTGCACCATGGATATGAAAAAAGTACATAAATGGGTGATTTAAAGAGATTGAATTAGCCTCCGTTTTAGTGCATCTGCTATATTTGTCTCTGGCAGTGTTGGGGAAGCTGCAGTACTTTGAAACTGAAACAGTCAAGTGACACTTCTTATAAATACAAATAAACTGTAAAAAAAATAAATAAATAAATAAAAATGTGTGTGTGTGGGGGGCACAACATATTTTCCTTTTATGTCACAAATACTTGAAATGTGAATTACTTGAAACTACATTTAAAAAAAAAAAAAACATGTAAGATCAACAGAATTCCCCAAAATGTTGTCCCAACTAGTCAAAGTTATCTGAACAAAGAACTGCAAACTGATTAATATTGCTAAAATTGGTGAGTTCCCAGCATGCATTGCAGAAGGAATAAATCATGTGGTTACTGTTATAGGTTTGTTGTTTCACTCTTTGCGCATTTTTGTTGTTTTGCCAATTTTGTTGGTTATTTGTTGTGTTAGGAGCTCATTTTGCAGTTGTTGACTGCGAACATAAATGCGTTGAGGTCTATGTAAATATTTAAAACTATATATCAGATATCTTTGCTTTCTAATGTAATTATGCCTTCTGAAACAAGGATAGCATTGTTCACTTCACATATTAAGTGTCCTGTAAATTGCTACCAAAATGATCAATTTACTGTTTTATTAATTGAAAATGTTGGGATTTTTTTTTTTTTGCTGAACGGACCATCTGACATTCAATTACGAACAAATTCAAATCAAAACCATTTTTAATAACTGAGAGAACCTAAAAATCTAAATGCATAAATTCCTTTTTATTTCTTATATTCCTTTTCCTCTTTTATATTAACAATATACAACAGTATCAAACTTGAACATGTAAATTTGTACTAAATTTTGTTACATTAAACAATAAAGAAAAACTACACTCAAATCAATTATTGATTTTTTAATCTGTTAATTTTTAATCAATTACATGAACTTAGAATGAATCAGACTTTCCAAAATTACATGAGAGGGAACAATTTAGGATGAACTGATTCACTAGAATGAATGAATTAAAACTTTTTAACAATATATAAGAAAGATTCATTTAGGATAAATTGATTCACCAGAATCAATCTGACTTGCAATACTATATATGAGAACTGGAGAGGACCAAGGCCCGTTTAGGTATGCATGTTTGATTATTCAGTACGGACATACAGAGTAGACATTAAGTAAAAAGAGCCACAAATTATTTGCTCGTACTACGTCTACTATTTGGAAAAATTCGCTCGTTACTGAAAAAACTACAGGACATTGAAAACAGGTAATAGCTACCCTATTAAATGAACTTATGTCAGAAGCATCACTACTACACTTCTACAATCCCTTCATGATTAGCACACATGAAACACTATTAATCTTTAAGACCAGTCTAAAATATGTACCAATGGGTGAAACCAGCTGCATTGTTTCATTATCTGCATACTCGCATATCACTTTGCAGTATATTTAGCCAGTTGTTCGATGCAAATACACTCACAAGTTACCCCAACAAAACTCTCCCAGAGGATTCGAAACTCTAAGTTCAGTCTCATTTCCCACTTGGCGCTCAGCAGCAGCGAGTCCTCGGCTCTCTGATCTTCTCTAGACAAAATGAGACACAGCAGCTCGAACAGAGGGAGCCTGGCGTACGCTATTCCCTGCGCTACTTGAATAGATAATGCTTCTCTTTACTTTCTTTATTCCTTCAAAAAAAATGCATCAGAGGCCAAATATTAATTCTCCCTGTCACCCAGCAAAAGCAAGGGGAGCGCGACGCACTCGGCATACCAGCCTGTGTTTTAGCATGATTAAGGCACACATAAAGGCCTTTCGCAGGCTGCTTTGAACCTTGCCATTCAATTCTTTTTGTTTTTTGTGCATATTCAAACTTATTCCCCCGCACTGCTGGAAGCTGATCCTGAAAGACAACGTTAATGAAACATATAACAGGTAAAGACAATGGGATTAGCGGCATCCGAGACCGGAGAACCTCCATCAGGGCTGGCAGGTCCGCTCTTCCACCTTCCCCACACCCATGAATCTCCTTTTAAAAAATGCCAATAGTTGTGATTGCTTAAAGCTCGATCCTTCGGCTCCATAAAGATGTGCGTGGAAAGAATCACATCAAGGAATGACATTGACAGAGGAACTGCTGACTCGCATCAGTGTTTGTCTTTTGATGTGAGAGATCAAATCGATGTACACACTCTCGTCGAACGGCATGCTGGGAGGGGGGGGGGGGGAATGGGATTAGCATTTGGCATCCCCGAGAGTCGAAGGTGCCTGCTTGCCTTAAATCATTAGTGTTTATGTCTTCTTGCACCAAATAATCAGGAGTTTTCTTGTGGGGAGCTGGAATGAGCGTTCTCCTGAGCTGAGTGAAAGATCCCCTTCGCTTCCTCAATTATTAAGTGGCTACATGGGAAATAGGGAAACATTAGCAGGTGTGTAAAAATTTTAAAAGATTAAGTGCTTCAAAAGAGTCACCCAGGGGAGAAAACAGGAACGTGAAACTGCTTTGGCAGTAACCAGGCAGTGAAACAAATGCTTGAGCAGAAAATGGTTATAAGAGATACACTGCCAAGAGTTAAGTGCATTTCTGAAGTTAAAGCAGTATAAATAGAGAGATATGAGAAGGGTCCAAATGAAGAGTGGTTAGAAGAAGAAAACAAAATTCAAAACCTACAATGCACTTCAAATACACATTGTCCTTAAAGAATGGCCAATATCACCCACTTATTCCCACAACAGTGGGTCTCAGTTATGCATTTTTCGTGGGTTATGCAAGTTAGTTCTGTTTGAAAAATTAAGAAACAAACATTGGGCCTTATTCTTGAAACACGGAAAACAAATTTCTAAACAAAAAAAAAATTCTTATAGTTCGTAAAACCATTTGTACATAAACGGTAATATTTAATTACATTTGACAACTACAAAATATTTTTATGTATGATTTGCACAGAAATTTGTTCTGCTTCACTTTATTAAACTGATGTCTGCCATATTTTATTCTAACTGGTCAATCTGCCAGATCAGAATTATTATAGATAACTAAAACTAAAACCATAAAAATAATTTTTGTTACTATAAAATGACATAATAAAATATTAAATATATTTATTTCAGCTACTTTTAATTTAACTTGATGTACTAAACAAAAAATAAAACCAAAATAACAAAATGTAAAAAAAAAAAAAATTAAACTTTAACTAAAATATAAAAATAAAATTAATTCAAAAAATTATAATTGTATCTCAATCATAGTAAAATAACACTGCATTAACATATCATAATGCACTGCAAATACACATAGTTTAAATACACATATGCAATTTTAATTCATATCATTCATATTAATTAACTTAATATTAATGCTTTAATATTAATTCAGTTAATATAATGACTGTATAACTTTGTGGTTGTTCTTCTCACTTAATAAAATAATATTCTCAATAATATTTAAAAGTCCAGCAATTTGTCTAATCTAATCTTAACTTGTAAAAACTTGGCTCATCGTCTTATCCATTTCAAAGTCATCCATAGAGCATACATAACTCCTTACAAGAGGTTTAAAATGAAACTGCAATCGACCTATAACTGTCATATCTGTAACACTGTATCAGCAGGTACTTTTCTCCACATGTTTTGGGAATCTATGGACTCATGTGAATTCTGTTTTGTCCATTTTAACTACAAAATGATTACGTGTCTAATCCAGGTTTATGTCTTCTCAATGACGATTCTAACTTCTGTATAAGTTCATTAAAGAAGAGAATGTTGTTTGCTGGTTTTACAGCTGCAAAGAAGGCAATACTACAAAACTGGTTTACTCCGCACATGTGTGCAAAAACATTTCGGATTCATAGCCTCCTTAAAATAGTGACTTGTGAATGTACAACAGCACGAATTAACAAGGCTAAACCTAGTACCATTGATGCATGGCAATGTTTTTCTTCCAACATTTTGGAATATATAAAGGAATGACCATATAAAGGTTTTTTGTTTTGTTTTCTTCCCTTTTTTCTTTCAGATTGTGAAATTGTTGATGTGTGTCTGTTGCTCCCCCCTCCCTGTTGTTTGTTTGAATGGATGTTGTTTTGTTGATTTAAAGAAAATAAAAAGTTGATCACAAAAAAAAAAAAAAATCTCTCATCTCTCAAGTAAAGCACTTATCCTTGGCTATACTGCAATCCTGCGGCAGCTAATGAAAGTATGAGTGTGACATAGAACAAAGTTGTTAAGAGTTGTGCAGGAGTGATTTTGCGGTTAGAGTATTGCGCTTTTCAACTCTATTTGAATGCAGAGGGCTTGCTTGCAACTCTACGCTAATGATCAAAGTTGAGAGGGGAAAAATCTCTTGAGTGTATGTTATGAGGATGAGACGAGCAGAGGAAAATGCTTTGCTATCCAGCTTTGAACACTTTTACACTTTCCAATAAGCTTTGTTTTTTAATTGGCTGAAATTAATCTTAGGGATGTAGATGCCTGATTTGCATTCATTAAAACTCAACCAAAGAAGTCATGCTTAATTCCAATCAAATTTGCTTAATTATGCATGGCGAAAGAATCCCAAATGAGCTGAGGATTTTTGTTAGCTTTCCTTTTTTTCTATATCAAATAAAAAGCTTTTTTTTTTTTTCTTTTTGTTTCCTATAGCAAATAAAACGTAATGAAGCTGTCTCTTTGTGTTCTGCTGAATGTTGAGGAGCTGGGCTGCGGCACCTTGAGTCTTTGTTGAAAAACAATATTATGGCTAAAGTAATTATAGGAATCTGCATTTTTCATTGTTAATTGTGGATGTCAGCATCATTAATTTTAATTTACAGCGGGCAATAAAATTAAGAATACTTTGTGCTGATGTTTTAAATCATGCCAGTGAAGGCGATGCATTATGCAACTTAAATTTCAAGAAGATATTGATTAGGGCAGATAGCCTTTTCTATGAATCTTAAACAGGCAGATGCAAGATAAAGCCTGAGGTATCACTTTCGCTCACTGTCACTGCGCCGGACGGGGGAAAGGACATCCATATTCCCTGTGATGCTACTTTGGCAGTGAAAAATAAGTGATGGGAATGAAATGTAGAATAAATATACAGGAGAAATAAAAAGGGATGCAGAGCTTACACTATATTAAGTAATTTGTGGTAAGCAACCTCACTTGGAAGACTATTTACAATGTCAAAAGTACTGTTGCAATATGCAAAGTGAACATTTTTTATGCTATTAAAGTAAGTTATTGATTGAGTTCAGCTAAATCTCTGAAATAAGTAATAAAAATGGAAATACGTAGGTGTGCGGTGCCACAAAAAGATAACTCTATGGGCTATAGATAACACACACGTCATATCTTAAAATATTTCAATCAGTGCTTATTTGTTTCATCCAGGCTCCCTTCCATATGTCCAGTGATCTACGTTTCTTTAGCTACAAAATATGTGCGACTGGCAGCGTAACAAGAGCACTTTAGGTTGTCTCTATTGTGCAAGACAACACAATGTGCTTGCACCAACACCATTTGATTAATAGCCTCTTTTCTTCTTTGGTGTACAGGATATATCCAGCTGCAAGAAGCTTTGGAGCATTGTACTTGGAAAACAAAGGAAGAATAAAATTGATCTTTCTGGAAACAGAAATCAATGAATAGTTATTTCCTGTTTCATGCATGTTATTTAGACAGAGTCACTGAGTTACAAGAATTCCCCTTTCTACCTCAAGAATGGCAAGGACTTGACAGGAAAGTGTAGTGGTACATTTAATGTTTTTTTGCCTAATTATGCTTCAAGACATTGCAACTTCAATGTGAAAATGAAAAAAAAAAAAAATAAAAAATAAATATATATATATAGGCGTACTGTTTGAATTATTGGTCATTCTGAAAAGACAAAATGTTAAAGACTTGGAAAGTACTTTTAAAAGGAGTTCACACTCTTAAAAATAAAAAGGGGTTTTTCACAGCGATGCCATGGAAGAACCGGTTTTGGTTCCCCAAAGAACCTTTCAGCAAACACTTCTTAAAAGAACCATTTTTTCTTAGTGTGAAGAACATTTTAATCATCTAAAGAACCTTTTGTGGAATGAAAAGGTTCCATGGACGGTAAAGGTTCTTTATGGAACCATTTATTTTTAAACTTATATGACTTTCTTTCTTCTGTGGAAAACAAATGGACTTGGCTGTAAGTGTAAAAAACAGTTGCATATTTAATGTTTTTGGGCTAATAATGCTTCAAGACACTGCAACTGCGAATTACTGGTGATTTTAACCAAACAAACATCAAAATGGCAAGTAATTGTCAAAATAAAGATTTTAAAGAAATAGTTCACCCAAAAATGTTAAATTGTCATTATTTATGCACCCCACTCCAAACCTATACGACTTACTTTTTTCTGTGGAAAACAATAGAAGATTTTGTTGATGAAGGTTTTGATGAAAGAATGATTAAGAACTCCCCTTTGTTCTTTGGTTGTAAATGTAAAGCATAGAGATATATTTAATGTTTTGAGCCTGATTATGGTTCAAGACAGTGCAACTTCAATGTGAAGAAGATTTTTAAAAGGATAGTTCAGCCAAAAAAAAAAAACATATACATACATAATACACACATATATGTATATATATATATATTCTCCTCATGTTACTCCAAACCTGTATGACTTATTTTCTTCTTTGAAAAACAAAAGAAGATATTTTTTAAAAGGTTTCATTGAAAATGTTTCAACAAAACAACATTGGACCCCACTTACTGTCAAATGAAGAGACATTTTCCAAATGAAGACTATTTTTGTTTTCAGTTGGACTATCCCTTTAAGAAAGCAAGATATCATATTGTCAGATTTTTTTCCTGTACAGAAACAAAAACATCACTGCCAAGGAATAAAAAAGACATCACAGCCAAGCACGGTTATAATTGCCATGTTTGTGGTCCCTGGTTAGATTTATGTCTAGAAAGATTTGCCTGTGCCTGTTCTGCATACAGGACTATTATTTCTTGGGGGTGATTGTGTTGCTATCACAAAAGCTTCTCTGCTCGATTGTTCTGTTTCGAAGTTGGAGGGCTGCCCGTGGCCTTTTTTTATTACTCAGGCAACTCCAACTATCAGCTCCATTTTCCTCTTCCTGCTTTTTTCCTGTCAGACACTGAGACAAGTCACTCCAATGTAACAATGAGGGTGATTTCATTTGACTTATCACACACACTAACTGCTAAACCAGCTGCCCGGACTTTGATCCAATGCACTTCCTGCAATGGACTTCCTAAAACAGGCGGTAAACAGGCTGAAACTATGCTATCATTACTTCAGAGCAGCGAAAACATTTCAAATTGATTATTTTACCTGTTGCCCGGGTCCCACTGGACCTGAAAGAAAGCAGGCCTGGCTTAGCAGCACTCCAGCTTCCACGTTTCCCCAATGCAAATCTTGAGACAATAGTGTTAATTCAGCCATGTGATCACTGAATACCGCAGGGGCATTGCGACAGGAAACCATACGAACGTGTAACGTTAGCATACTTCTGAAGGAAAAAAATAGCCCCGACGTTTTGGGAAATGCCCTTTTATTCATACCACTGTCCTTCGTTCTCCCGAAGGTTAACACGCAGCCATTACTTCCATTGTATTGCGAACGAGAGAAAATAAGTCACACGTGCTCTTAAGGGATTTTCCTTTCTCCATTAAGCATTCTTTTTCACGAGGGGCTAAATCATTGACACCGCTTTAGGCTTTCTGGTCAATATGGTTGAATATAAAAGACTGGAGATTAATTCAGCAATCTGTGACATCATTGTGTGAATAATTCATCCTGAAGGCCAGATAAGAAATGATCTGTGTGGAAATTAATAGCGCTTATTTAATAACATTCTCCCACGGATTCTCGGCGCTACACGACGGCACTGGAGTCGCGGAGAGCGGGTTCAAAAATCAAGGCGGATGATTCATTCGCACTCCTCTGGTAGTTGAGTTTGATGGATCATTCTTAAAAGCGTCGTCGCTAATCTTCAGCTCCTCTTTTTTAGGTTATTCACAGATCAGTGAGTTTTCCGGCTAATCCGGGTTTTGATGCTCCCCTGTCTGTGTACATGGTATTCATCATATCTTGACAAGAGGAGTCCTTCAGACAACAAATAACCTTCAGTAAGGGGACGTGAGCAGTAGATGTGCAGTTATTTTGGATATGTATCACAGAGGGGTAAGAACACAGAGAGAGATGAATGGTGTCCTTGTTGGCAGTGGGAATGGACCCCTTTCCGGCTCCTCAGAATAATCATTCTGAACCCTAGCCATGCCTTCGACAACTTAATCAGACAGCCTACTACCTGTAAAGTGGCTGGGCTGATTTGATTGCCATTTTTATTGGATCCCCCGCCCATAAATCAAAGCAATGGGGACGGTTCTACAGACATGACCACTTGTCATTCGCTAGTAGCCTTGGAAACATTGTTGTGGGAGTTGTGCCACTGTCAGTGGGGGTAAATCAGACTTTGGAAATTTTGCCCCTTCTCCAGAAGAGCGTTATGGTTAGAGTAAATCATCTTGAAAATTGATGTCACTTTGCCAAAGTGGTTCACCTATCCCTCGATGGAGCTCTGTCATCTTGTGTCAATGTCAGCACTTTCATCTTACTTTCTAAAAAGTGGCTTTTCCACATGATGGGCGACTAAGGGATGGCTAAACTGCAGTGGGGAACTTTTCTCAAACAAACTGCTTGGGAACAATACATCCTTAGAGCTTCTCAAGTTTTATCCTTAAACGGAACAGCGCACCCAAAAACTTATATACTTGTCATTATTCATTCACCTTATCAAACCCAAACACTTTGAGTTCAAGAGCAGAAATTTTGAGAAAGTATACACATCTCTATTCTATAAATCCATGTTGTAAAGCTCCAAAAAAAGACTAAAATAAAATAAAAAGGCAGGTGTTAAACTGAGCAGACATTATCTGGAACAGTGTCCAAGATGAGTTAAAAAACAATAATAATAATACTTGCAGTTTGTTTTTGAATCCAAACAAACACACTCAAATACATCACATACAAAATCAAATACTAAATAAAACAACCACACCTCAAATCACACAAAACAAAAAACATTTCTCCAGATTATAATTATTTTCATTTTTTGATAACTATTCAATTAACAAGTCAAGACATGAACTTGTCAGATTATTTTATGTACTTAAAAGAATCCACATTTTTTCATCTTTTTTTATCCAAATTCTTTTTAATTCTGAAAAAAAAAAGACAAATACAGAAGCAAAATTGGAAAAAACTTAAAAAAGTCATTTTTGATGTAAAAAGAAATCTAATGAAAAGTATTAAAATATCAAGGGGCTCTATTGAGATGTCCCTTTCAGTAGTGTGTCAAAAGTGAGAGCGCTAATTATACGCTAAGGATTGAAAATTACCAGCTCGGATATGTCTAAACCAGTAAACTGGTAAACAAGCCTCCTGTTAGGAGCAGGGATGATTTGAATCAACAAGGGTGAACAGATATGGATACTCCCTGCATTAGTGTTAATAGGAATAGATTATGGAGGGATTTGGCGATGTGACCTTCAGTGTACTAATTGAAATAGTATTCAGAGTCAGCAGTGGAGTAATCAAGTTAAACACAGAATCATAAATCATCATGAGAAGCGCTGTCACAACTAAGCCATTAGCCCCCTGTTTTTCATCCACACACCCTCATGGAAATATCTGACACGCTGCTCCGTAGGTTAATAGGAACAGAAATGGCATTTAAAGTCTATTTGGATCAAATGTACTGTGCGCCTGAAAGTAGAACTTCGCTAATTTACAGGTAATATGAATTGATGTGGTTATGGTAGGGGATACTTGAGCCGACAGTGGAGTTGGATTTGGGACTGCTGAGAGTTCATACCTGATGTTCATATGGACCTTGACATGCAGGATTCAACATCATTCTAGATAAAAATAATTTAAATAATTAAAAACATATATATATATATATATATATATATATATTTAACATGATTTACAAGTAACTTGCAAATGACAAAAGAAAATTGTGTGTTGCTTGCCATTACATGTAAGATGAAAGATTGAAAATATAGGGTTTCCCAAAATGGAGTTAAACTAAAATCAAATATACCAAAAAAAAAAAAAAAAAAATTAATAAAACATCCCTGCAAATCTGGCTGAATAAAGTGTGGCGTTCAGCATTTGTGGTCACTTGTGCCTCCTGTGGTGCATATAGCAGCACTCTGTGACACTGGGTGGTTTGTCAAAGTTCCTAACATCTTTATTGATATCAACAAGTACTCTCCTAGCAAATAGCTTTTTAATTGTTGCGAAATGAGTGAATTAGATACTAAACAGTCGGTTAGCGTCAATGAAACGTCTTTCACAGAAGAGTGACCACCAAACTTGTCAGAACGCTGATAAGAGGCTGAACTGGAATGCTTACATGGCATTAATCAAATAGCTACGTCTAATTAAACGGGTTTAAAACACGGCTTTTTCTAAATGTTGTTCAGGTATTGCAATAATTTTTGATCACCCAAGCCTGGAAGACAAATAATTAGAACTGCCACACCATTCTGATGAGTGATGTCAGCGTCTCGGAGTGACCTTCCCACTGCTAATTAATTTTCATCCCGAGAAAAAAAAGACCCTGTTGTTGCACATTATTAATTGAGTTCATGAAAAGATGCGGCTGATTAATTTTTGTTGATAATACTTGTCATTCCAGGGAGCGTTGGTGATCATTTTACGGCTTTTTGTTTTAGCGCTCCTCAAAGTTGGTCCGACTCATCTGCAGTGCCATTAATTCACTCCAAAGCTGGAATTACAGGACAAACTACATTTAGAGTTAATTACAAATGAGTTGCTTTGCTTTTGAAGTGTATTTACTAGAAAAAAGCAATGAGTTACGGTTTAATGTCGGCCAGGTCATATGAGAATAACTGGCATAGAGGTTGTCAAAATCACCATTTGCATATACGTAAGTTATATTTTTGTGAAACTCTAAAGGATTGCTAGACACTTTATTTACATTAGCTGTGAGGAAAGGTCTGGAATTCTGCTGAACTGACTGGACTGTCTGACTCCAATTACCCCCATTTCAAGCTGTCAATATCATAGAGCTTTATATCTATTGCACTTTCATATCTATCTATCATAGATTTTCTTTTCCTGTCATTGCTCACTATAGCTAACATTGTTCTGTCAATGATCCTGATTGTTTAAATCATTTACTTAATAGAAGTATGGCAGTTACTGCCATCATCTCAAATAAGAGAAGTGGTGCAGCGGTTTGCTGAGAAATTTGGATTGTGCCATGACCCGATCTCACGCCCCCTTTTCTCTCGTTCATTTCCTGTTCAGCCTAAATCAATATGTGAGGCATAAAAAGCTTCCCAAAATAAATAAAAGATAAGATCAGCTTTAGTTACTGCTCAAAAAAAGATAATATCACACTTCAAAAGCCATGCACAGAAAAATCCAGAGAATTCCATATAGGCTACAAACTTTCTTTCACAGCTGCATGGTGTCGTTGTAACCGTCTCCTAATGTCGTAGGTAGTCAATGGCACTCACAGAAATATTAGAGTTCTCAGGAGGCCTTTCTCAACATAAAATGAGTCCCCAGCTCAGAAGGGCTGCTATTCTTTGATAAGGTATTGCTGCAGAATGCTGTAAAGAAAACCATTATGAATTGATAATGCTGGGCACAGACTTGTTAATAGAAAAAAAATGTCATTTATCTGAAACGTCTCACAATCATCTGTGAAATGCAAGATGTCATTGAGCTGGTGAAAATGTGTCCCTTAATGAATATTCTGACAATTTCCAAGCATTGTCCTTGACGGCCTAAATGTATGTGAATAGCACAGCGTGTCATGGTTGTAAAATGACATTAATAGAACTGTAATTATACAGCAGCACTGTTATATTTCACTGCTGTATGTTATTATGCTTGGCATAATAAAATAATACTTGAGGACTAATAAACAGAATTCTTTGTGTAATTTCTTTAGCGGCATACAGTTTACAGTGAGCAACGCTGGCCTCAACCTGCAGTCTTAAAAGTGCTCAAAATATGATGATTTAAACTGGATAAATATTCCTTAATTAAGTCTCATGTGAATTGATAACACCTCAGTTGGAGGGAAACATGGACTTTATGGCTTTACAATATTAATCCACTGGTTTGTTGTTTACCTTAATTGTCATTCCCAGAGAAACTTAAAACACAACACCACATATACAGAATAGGTTATATTTGTTTTGAGAATGGAGAAAAAAAAATGATTACACTTTACAATAAGGTTCCATTAGTTAATGTTGAACTAACAATGAACAATGCATTTATTACAGTATTTAATAATCTTTGTTAATATTAACTAATGAAAATACAGTTGTTCGCTGTTAGTTCATGTTAATTCAGAATGCATTAACTAATGTTAACAAGGACAACTTTTGGTTTTAATAATGCATTCGTTGAAATTAACATTAACCCAGATTAATAAATGCAGTAGAAGTATTGTTCCTTCTTAGTTTATGTTAACTAAAGTAGTTAACTAGTGTTACCAAAAAAATTATTATTATTATTATTATTATTATTATTTGTCTTGGAACTGGCTGAAGTTTTGAAACCTTTTTTTCTGTGGCATTTGATCCGGAAGTTTAATCTCGCTTTTTCTCAAAAAGCATATACAATCATTTAAAAACCTCAGATCTCATAATCAGTCTGTCCTGAAAGTTTTGTATATAATAAAGAAGCAAAAAAAAAAAAAAAAAAGAATGCATGTAATTTATATTAACAAAACTACTTTAGTATATTAGTTCAAAGTACTGTATGTTGATGCCAATTCCTTCCAGAGTAATATATGGAATAACAAATACTACAGCACATTACTTTTCTGTTTAGTGCCATTCCAAAAATAATTCAAATAATAAAAGTAGTAGACATGTATAACAAAGTTAAAACACACACACACACACACACACACACACAAAACAGGCTTACTCTAAACAGTCAAGACTTTGAAATGCTAAAGAGCAGAATAAAAGAATAAAAGTCTTGGCGAGCAATCCAAGAGTCTAAACAGAGGGGATATCAGGGGATTAATGACTGATTGCCATTCATCTCTTAACCTGAAGGAGATCGGCTGCTTGAATCCTCCTTCTCTGGAGGTGAGCATATGGACAGTGCATCTGTTTTTGTGTGGAGTTGAGCGATTCTACGTAGAGTATAAAACTGGGATTCTGTCCAACTCAAGAGTAAGTTGTCCCCACCTGATAAATGGTGTATGCTTTCCAGATTGCATGTTTGACCATTTAAACTTAATTAATCGCTAGTGTTCAAAGACATTGTTTCATGTTGTTGGAGGCTTAAAAAGTGTTGTTTGTTTTCAAGTTTGGGAAGATAAAAAACTGCTAGCAACACTATGCACCACTTCAAGGCTGATTCAAGTTTGGGCAGCCATACTGTAGTTAACATGAGCAAGTGTTTGTCTTTGGAAACATTAACCAAACATTGAAAGCGATTCAGAAAGAAAGAAAAAAAAATCATTAGACCGGTTTCATTTGTCTCTTCAAACACAAATCCCTGAATAAACCATGAGCATCCCCGAAAACAATATAGCTTTCAGCACCACCCACTGGTAGGAAACGTCCCATATAAATACTTTAGCCAACAGAAATGATATTCTCACAAGACTTTGACCCTCTGTCATTTCAAACCGCCTTTCACCTCTCACTCACCCCATCAGAGAGCATTCAATCATCTGTAATTGTGATCACACATCACCCTTACAAAACAACTGCTGCAAATGCAATCTATAACTGGACCCGAACAGGGAATGGAAATCCCATTCCTGGGAGCTCTAAAACAAACAATGTGTTAGTCCTATCAGTAACCTCTATCCTGAGAGGACAAGGTTAACATCGACACTCTGTGAATTGGTGCACCCAAAATAACAATTGCACCAAACAACACAATCAAAGCGTTCCCGCGTTCCCTCATTGTTTAATTTTCTGGTTTTTATCTGCGATATCTCCCAGCGTGCTCTTATCTTTGACCCTCAGCTTGTAGCTTTGTGGCAGCTTCCCTTTTAGATGGCTGATGACCTTGGGAGGGATGTCATTAAACCCTGACCCATTTGATGATCCCCTCATGTGGAATACATATGCCAAACGGGAGCCGCTTTCACACAGCAGGGGTGACGTGAAATACTTACAAAAATATGACTTGACACACTTTATCAAATGGGGAAAGATGAAGACAAAACAGCTGCTGCTGCTGTCGTAAGCAATCTGGCCGTGATTGAATAAAAGTGTCAAGAAAAGGGCCGCTTGATGGTCTTTTGTTCTCTCCCATCCAGGTTGATGTTAGTTTGAGCTGTCAGGAGGGAATCACAGCTGTGTGATTTATCAATACTCCAGTGACCTTGTAGCCGGCGGAGGATGAGAGCACAGCGCCCCCCGTTTGAAATCTTGCTGAATGCCCAGAAACGATCCACATTTTGGGTCTGCGTGCCAAGTGGCGCATCGGCCGCCAAAAGAAGGGAGTTTGCTTGCACTGTGGATTTCTTTGAGAGTTGCAAAGAAAAAAAAAGCAACACTAAACAAAAAGGCTCAATGAACAACAATTTTTGTAAAGGATTATTATTCTAGCTTACTTTATAAATATACTGTTGCTCATTCATAATACATTCACGTTAATTAGAAACTGAGCGTGTATAGGAAATTAAGGAAAGAGGGCAAAACTATTGTATTTTCAGGCACTAGTAAGTTTTGAGATTTTGGGCTATTTTACTTGTCTTCTTTAAGACTAGTGAGAAGAAAACAACCAAAAACACATTTAAGTAGTTATTTTATTCAAATTAGTCTACTTGCCTTTCAGACTTCAATTACTTCAGTAGCATTTACAATATATACACAAAACATTACAGTTTTATTCCTGTCTATATTTTAAAGGTTTTTGGGGAACTGGGGAAAAATGTTAAATGTTAAAATGTTCACACAATACACCTGTAGTGTCTTGCCTTAACATTAAATAACCATTTTAATAAAACAATCAAATTGAGCCTTAATGTAAAGCATTTCCAAAATAAATAAATAAATAAAGATATAGACAAAACATTTTGTCAAGATCACACACACACACACACACACACACATATATATATATCTGTCAAAAAGATGGAAGAAGTCACCTAATTTAACTTGATTGTTCCTGCTATGTTTTTAAACTTACTATGTACTTAAAACAAAGAAGACACATTCCCACAAATGTGTCTTCATTTTTTTTTTTTTTTCAAAGGACAAGCATTGTTATGATGAACCAGATGTTATACCAGCATTGCACATTCATTACTCCCATAAACCCATCTGTGGAATAGATTTTATGCAAATTTTTCAAGGGATCTGCATAAATAAAGTCCTAATTAATACCTCTGAAGAAACCTCTGTACTGTTTGATACTAAAGTGTTCTTAATTATGAAGGGGAAGGTAAGATGCCCCCAGGTAAAACTCAACAAATGGATAGCGATCAAAAACACATGGCGAGTTTTGTACTCCGGACCTTTTGTTCTTCTGACCTGTAATGGAACAATAATTAAAATAATGCAGCCTAATGTATGACCCGCTGTGATCATTTCTCATTGGATGGCTATTTGATAGATTACTGCTTGTGTTATTTAAGTGGAATACCAGCCTGCATGTTTAAATGCTGTAATGCACATAAGATGCTTAATGTTTTCATAAATAAAAGCTGACATAGACAAAGATATTAGTGAAGATTATTAAATAACTATAAAAAATAAACAAATATTTATAAAATATGCACCAATGAATGTCCTACTATTATATTTTGTTATCCAATACGAAGACATACATACATTCTACGTGTGGCTTAAGTGTCCAAATGCATACAGTGCTTTCAAGAAGTGTGTCATATATATCTGATTACACTCAATCCAGAACAATCACATTGAGCCATTTCCCAGGGTAGACTGGAATCTATTTAAAGAGGGTTTTGTATCAATGCTTCTAATAAAACCTAATTAATTTCCCCCTTTTTCGCTAGGAATGCACAACATGTTTAACCAGATGCCTTTGGAGAAGTTCATTGATTGGCAGGTCTGTTTTTCACCAGACACTGATGGCTTTAATGGTGAAGGTGCCCCTTTGTTCACATTTTATTGACTTGAGCCAGAAGAGGCTTAGCTTTATCATAGTATTCCACATCAGCTTCAGGGCTTAACCAGCGCATTTCACGTGACAGTAAATAATACTGTTGGTCAAATAATTCATTAGCACAACAATAAAGAGAATAATAATAGGCAAATCTGTGAATGTACTTGAAGCCGAACAGAGACGAGTGAAGGGAAGGGAGGGGTAGACAGAGGCTAATAGAGACAGCTTTGTCATGTGATTAGTGGTCTGCTCTGAAGGAATCTGGCCAATGACTAAACAGGAGGAGGTGTGGACAGATCAGCTAATGTCTCGGAATGCAGCGGCTAAAGAGGTACCAGTTACTCTTATATTTTCTCATATACTTCAGCTCATATATAGTAGTTTACTTAATACAGCCTCTAAATTAGATATATAAACAGCAGTGAAAGCGGGTTTATAGATTAATTAGCAGATAATCATAAATATTGTGAATAATACAATCTTTAAATTATAGAGCAGCCCTCGTGTTTTTGGACACTTAGAACTCACACTTGAAAATGAACATCACTGCATGTCAAACCAAGAAGCATTTTAAGAAAGACAACCCAAAATTCAAGCAAAAATATTAAAATAATTATGGATGCACTACCGTATGTCTATAACATAATGGTTATCGACTGATAGTAGATTTTCTTTTCAATTATACTGGATATTTAATTGTGCATGTTCATTTTGCATATTTTGCATTGATCACTTAAAGTTAATCTTTAAAAAATTTTTTTAAATATAATCTTCAGCAAACCTCTAAATGAATATCTATTTTTTAATACTGTACATTATAATTTTATGATTCCTAAATACTTGCAGCATTTGAAACTGCATTTCATTTTCAGTTATAAGTGTTATAAGTGTTACATTAACAGTAAATGCATTCTTAAAAAGTTTGTTAGGTTTTAAATAATGCAACAATAGTGTTCAATAATGTTCAAAATGAACTGGGCACCTGTGGTTCCTCTTCTATAGGACACCTGTGTGAACTTGAAGGGATCCGACATCTGGTTAAAAGTAATTGCAAAAATGTCTGAGAATGTCAGTTCTGAGAAAATCATTTGTTTGCAGATGCCATTTGGCTGAATAAAATATGATTTGGTAATTTAAGTGCGTCTAAATACTTTCTGAGGCCAGTGTAAGCTACTTCAATACCTAACATCTGTTGTGTAGGGTATTTTTTCCTGCTGCCCCCAAAACTGGCAACTGTTTCCTCCAATCTCACAGATGAATAGAGGCATAATGATCTGAGCCTTCAGTGAATATTACAGCATTATAATCTTATTCGTTTGATGCAGCAATTGGACAGATGTTCTCTTGATTTGACGCTTTTTTGGTTACAAAACGTCCTCCATGAGGCTTACAAATATTTACCCATGTAGCAGCGTGAAACTCGTTATGCTGGAGTAGATAAGCTTTGTATGTTTGACTAAAGCATTGCTGTGATGTTCCTTAATTGCTTCAAATATACAAACCGCTCAAAGACGTAAATACATTGTTTTGAAACAATGAGTTAGCGATAAGCTCACAAATTTAGCTTACTGTTTCAACACTCAATTTATGAATAATCATTTCCTGAAGAAACTTTCTTGAGTGGGTATCAATGTGTAAAACTGAATTTCATAAAGATATAGTGGTTTACCCAGAAATAAATATTTGACGAAAACTGACTCAACCTCAGGCCATACATGATGGATTTGTTTATTACAAACACGCAGCTTTTTGCTTCACAAGACATCAGATGATGGACTGGAGTCATGTTGTGGATTATTGTGATGTTTTGATCAGCTGTTTGGACTCTGATTCTGACGGCACCCATTCACTGCAGAGGATCATTGGTGAGCAAGTGATTTAATGCTAAATTTCTCCAAATTTGTTCTGATCACGAAACAAACTCATCTAAATGTTTAGCAAAATTTAGGTTTTGGTTGACCTATTCCTTTATGTGAACAAAAACAGGTTTTCTTATATTTAACTTTTTTATATTTTGTGCTTACAGTACTATACATAATGTAACATATCACCTTTCAGATTATTAGACACATATCTGTATAACTGAGTGTACATGATAGAGGAAAATAGTGTACACAGAAATAGTGCTTTTTTATTTTATGCATTTTAATCTGTTTTGTACTGAGGGGAAAAGGGGGAATTATTAGTCCATTCGCACATTTCATTAAATTCCAGGCACATACCTCGTAAAAACAGTTTATATAACTTATAGGAGGTACAGTTCAAATAAAAATCTGCGATTTTCAGGAGACAAGAATATCACTACCAGACTAGACACTTTTTAACTATCTTGTTCCTTTGAATTTGGATACACTTGAGTGTTCCCATATCATTTTGTTCATTCCAGCGTTCAACAAAAAAGCAGTTTCTGCTATCAGATGAATCCTTTCTTTCTCTCTCTTTCCTAAACAAGGGATGGGCTGTCTAGCAAGGAGAACACCTGTAAGACACCGATGAGCGTACCTGAGCCAACCGTCCCGACCGAGTCAATATGCAATTATTTCAACTGAAGATCCACCACTGTCTACATCAAACGCTCCACATTCCTTGGGCAGATTAGCCAAAATTATCTTTTATTATTTTGGCCTGCATGGACGAATTGAACTCTATCTGGTCCACATTGCGATGAAATTCGAGACAGCTTGAATGGCAGTGGTATGTTTGGAGTTTGGATAATACTTACCTTTTATGAAAGGGCCAACGGCGGCGGGAGATTAATAACTGAACACTGAGTGCCTTTCACTGATACTATCCCTCTGGTCGTCTTGTAAAAGCCTGTTGAGAGGTTAAATTAAATTGCTGTAATAAATGTTTGGTTTCAGCGACGCTGTATCATTGAAAATCAAACAAACACCGACAGGCTTTTGTTTGATGAGGATCAGAGAGGGAAAATGAATAGGCGGTGAGGGGCGAGGAGGGGGTGCATGTAGGGAAGTATTATGTACATTTGAAACTGACTTGTTTTCACTTAAACATTAATTAAATTGGAGCTAGAGGAACAATTATATTGATGAATGTTTTTGGAGCTACTGTAATTAAATTAATCCATTTAATTAACAAATTATATTGAACTTTTCCCCAGAGAGCAACATTAGACTTGCGTTCTCTCTTACAAACAAGCAAAAATAATGTTGTGGAAATGATTGCAAAGATCAGAAGGAAATGAAACTGTGTCAAATAAAATGCACAGACAAAGGCAAACCGATGGATTGTGTATTGTCATCTATTGTAACACAATAATGGATGATTGTAACGCACGGGGGAAAACATAATTGGATCAAAACTTTTTCATACCTTAATGGGCTACTCCAGAGAGGTTCCCTCATTTGCAAATTAAATTTGATAGCATTCTGACAGCACATTGCAGCTCTATAAATGTATTTAAATCACTAAATTATTACAACAACTTACATTATGCTCAAAGAAGCAGTTCAAAGGGCTTAAAAGTCTCACACTTGAATCTATTGTGTACTGTATCAAGTAAATAAATAACATAACATTACAGAATTTAGTAGCCTGCTATTTAAATACTACTACACTTTGCGTCATTAAGCAACTACTACTAATAATAATAATAATAGTAATAAACTTTAAAGCAGAATAGAATAATGTCCTATTAATAACAGAACGTGTTTTTTATTCATGCGATAATCATATTCAGAGTTAGATCCCAGATGACTGGCGACTAAACAATGCCATCTAGAGGCAGTGAACTGACACTACAGTAAGATTGACCTACTCTGACAAAACCAGTGGCCTAGATCAAATTTTCACCATTTCATGTCATCCAGAAAAACTAAGGCGGACAAAGCCATGACTGAAGGTGTTATTTGAATCCACGCTATATTAATCAAGAATTCTGTATAAAATTAATTACAGAAGTGTCAATGCAAACAACATTAACACTGAGAAAGCGTTTCAATAACATTGTAAATTACCTCACGCTGCGTTATGTTTTCTCATTGAGGAAATCTGAAGAGTGAGTCAGTTTTGGATGTTGATTCTTCTCATTTAATTTGTGAGTCCGTCGGGGCTGTTTGAAGTTATAGCCTACCACGTTAACCGCTTCCGGTAAGAAGAGAGAGTAATATTACTGTAATAATCTCTGTCCTTAAGGGAGCGTTCAAGATTATTATCCCGTAGAACAAAAATCAACGAAGTAGACGCTAGACATTGAATAAACTAATTTTGTGTGGAAACAGCTTGACATTTCTGATCATCTTTAACTTGTTTATATTACATATTTATTTTGGAGTGGGCTATAATTGGTGTTTATTGCGGGGGGGGGGGAAATGAACTAGGTTATATGTCACTGACGATTTTGAGACAGTCATGTCATTCGCTTAAAAAGGCGGACGGGATTTAAGCTGCAATGATAAACCAAGGTTGCCATCTCTTCCTTTAGTAACAATCCTTAATTTTTTTTGGAAAAATAGGCATCACTACATAGGCTAAACAAAAACGATTTGGTTCGCAGTTTTGAGAGGTCTGAATGTTATTGACTTGGAAATACTGAACGTCTTAAAAACTCAATGGTTAAGATAATTTCTTCATAACACAAACAGTAGGCCTGTATGGTTTAGGCCTACAATATCTTCTTCATTGTTTAGGAAAGTAGGTGGTCTTGAATTTTTAATCAGATGTGATTTTGAATTGTCCAAGCTCAAATTGTTTCAGGTTTTGTTGTGTAGCAAACTAGCTTTTTCTCACAATTTCAGTCCTCACAAGACTTATATTTGACCTTAGAATTATTGCTTCATCCCTATGTACACTTTTGACTAATAAGGCTACTACATTAGCTAATTTTTAGAGTTTAGTGGCTCATAGTATTGTATAACCCCTTTTGCAAAATTATGTAAATTGATTTAAATTGATATTATTATTTTATTTTTTAAATAAAATTCATCTTGAATTTATAATTCAAATTTAACTACTGCTATACAATATATATAACTGATAGTTATGTCTGCCTTATATATTTGCAACTGTGTATTTTGATATTTCTTACTTTTGTTCACTTAAAGCTTTTGTTTGTACATTTTTTGATTTTCAATAAAAAAATCTCCTCCTTTAGTATGATAATATGATTCTTGTGTATTATTTTCTATATCTTAAAACTTGTAGTGTTGTAGTGTACTTGTAAAACTTGTAACGTAGTGTATATACTAATATAAAACATTATTTATTCTTCTCATGTAAATTGTTTGCTGCTGTCATGGAAACTCATGTAGTTCATGTCTCATGTAGTTATGGTATCCACCAGCAGAGGCTAACTGGTTCAGCCATTGGTTCGTGCAGTGTATTAAAAACGGTGCTGCACGAGCCTATGGCGGTGAAGTCAGCCAGAGACCGCCAGAATGGGCGGTGCTATCTGGCTATATAAGCGGGCATTTCGCCATAGGATCTCAGATCAATTCTCCTTCAGTGACGACGATCTCCCTCCGCTGACACTCGGGACTGAAGACGCTCGCCATGGAAACGCCTCGCTGCGGATAGAAGCTGCCTTTTCTTCTGCAACCTCTCACTGCTTCCGCTTGCTCTCGAGCTCGCTTCAGCGATCTCCGCAGATACCAGCTCATCCCCTGCTACCATCTGGCTAGCCTAAAAGCAAATTTCTCTAAAAGAGCAGCGGCGTTGTTGCAAATGCCGCACCGTCAATCCTGCACGATGGTCACGGCCATTCAGAGTGCGTTTCCTGCCTGGGTAAACCCCACGCAGATGCCGCTCTGAGCGAGATGGATTTTTCACACTGAGTGAACATGAGTCTCGCCACTCTGCGCGCTCAGATCGCTTTCTTTTTAGAGAGCGAATCCTCCTCTCGCGCCCTCCCACTTTCTTCCTCCCAGTGACCTGTGAGGAAAAAACAGCGAGGCAAAGGGATTAAGCGCTCGGTCACGAGCAAGCTCACGCCAGCCCAGATCCCGCGTGCCTCGCCCCGCCAAGCAGAGTGATTTCTCCCATTCTCTTTGAGCGCGAAGACCAGCGTCCCTCTGCTGATGCGAGTGACATGGTCTCGTTCGGCACCATCGAGGACGAGCTATTAGATGACAGCATGTCTCTAATAGCATCAGACACGGAGGATATTTCAGACTCTACTGCTGACCCTGGCCCCTCTCTCCATCTGCTGAGCCCAGCGACTCCAAGCCAGGGATGGATGCCGAACTTTTCTGCATCCTCTCTAAGGCAGTCGAAGAGCTGAGATTGGAGTGGTCCACGCCAGAGGAGCCCACTTGTAGCCGTCTGGATGAATGGTTGTGCGAGGGCAATCCGACCTTCGGCTCCTGGTCGATAGCAGAAGGTCGGCTACACATTAACTGCCTCGAAATGATTGCAGTATGTCGAGTTCTTCAAACCTTCCTGCCGGACCTGAAGGGACACCACGTGCTAGTCCGCTCAGATAGCATGACGGTGGTGGCCTATATAAATTGCCAAGGCGGGCTCACCTCGAAATGCCTTTTCGAGATTGTAAGGCGCCTCTTGGAGTGGGCAAATCTCAACCTACGTTCATTAAGAACAGCACACGTGCCTGGCGTGCTGAACCAGGGAGCAGACATGCTATCTCGGAGCAACGTCCCCTCAGACAAGTGGATGCTCCACCCGCAAACGGTTCAGAAAATCTGGGAGATCTTTGGTAAGGCAGAGGTCGACCTCTTTGCCTCAAAAGACAACTCTCAATGCCGAACTTATTTTTCGAAGAGCAAGGATGCGTTGGCCCACGAATGGCCCAACCTCCTCTTATACGCTTTCCCCCAGATCGCTCTGATCCCCCAGGTAATCAGGCGAGCCAGGGAACACAGACACAGAGTGCTATTAGTGGCCCCGCTCTGGAGAAACGCTCACTGGATCTCGGAGCTGTCTCAGCTGCTTGTAGCAGCCCCATGGCCCGTTCCCCTGAGGCGGGATCTCCTCTCTCAGGCGAGCAAAACGATTTGGCACCCTCAGCCCGAACTGTGGACTCTACATGTGTGGGCTCTCAACGGAATCGGTAGATCTCCCCGAGAATGTCCTAAATACGATCTCACAGGCTAGAGCTTCGTCCACGAGACGCCTCTACGCCCTTAAGTGGTCTGTCTTTTCCGCCTGGTGTACAACCCGTGGCGAGGCCCCCGTATCATGTGACATATCGGTGATATTGTCCTACTTGCAGGTAGGGTATGTAGGGTAGCCAAGACAAGGGTATGTCCCTAAGGTGCTCTACACCCCGTTTAGAGCTCAGGTTATTACTCTCTCTGCGCTCCCTCCTTCTGAGGAGGACCAGGAGTTTAACGTTCTCTGCCCAGTCAGGGCACTGAGAATTTACATCGAGCGTTCCGCCCCGTTCAGGCAGTCGGAACAACTCTTCATATGCTTTGGTGGCCGCACCAAGGGGTCTCCAGTCACAAAACAGAGTATCTCTTGATGGTTGGTAGACGCTATTGCACTAACCTACTCCTCCCTGGGTCTTCAGAGCCCTGTGGGAGTGAGAGCCCATTCCACTCGAGGCGTCGCCTCTTCTTGGGCGTGGTCTAGTGGTGTGTCCATAGCAGACATCTGTGCACTGCTGCCGAGCCATTGGTTCGTTTTTAATACACTGCACGAACCAATGGCCATGCAGTTACACTGTGAAATTGAAAAAGTCTTCAGTCCCCGGAGAAAAAGGAGTTTTCCCCATTAGCATCTAGCGACGCAGTACTCGTTCCCATATCTCAGGGAACCGAGGTTACGTAAGTAACCGAGTACGTTGCTTATAGAGTGCTACACTGATGACATATTTTTGTAGGCCAACCCAGAAGTTAAAATCACCTTTGTTCCCTCGAGAGAGAAAAAAAACATAATAGCATTTTCGCCAGCAATAAACAAACTAAACCACTGACTCCAACGTCACCACCAGTTTTCCCACAACACTTTCAGTCTTGATTTAACAGACAGTTTCCAAAGTTTGACTTGCAATAGTTTGCAAGAATGTGATATGAACACAATGAGGCTGTAAAAGCAGTAAAGATGATGATGTTTAATGCCCATGACAACCTTTGTTGTTCCATTTAGCCACTTGTTAGCAATAACCTTTTCCATGTAAAAACTTTTTTAAACATCAGAAGGTAGAATTAGTTGTATATTTCATGCCAGTGAATAAAACATGAAAATATTTTTAACTTGTGTTGATAACAGACCCTATCAGCCATTTTAACAAAAACCCATTTAGTAAACCCATTGACTTCAGGACGATGAAACTGGAAGTGCTAAAATGCAGCACTGCTGCACGCTATAACATTATCCTCCAAGAAGTGACATTATTTTGGTGGAAAAGCAACAACACACAGAAGTAAGTCTCACCATTTGTCTGATTTTAGTACCAGAAAAAAGGTTTTGAATATAGTCTGACTGTGGGAAAACCCAAAATAATTTTCACATGATTATTATCATAATTTTGCTTTAACAGCTTCTTAATTAAAGTTTTTCTACAGCTAGGCTTGATGAATTTGAAAGATCAAAGATCCACAAAATGATAGCAGCCACACTTTTTTTTTTTTTTTTACAGAAATTGGGCTGAACTTACATGAATTTGGATATGGCTTATGGTTTTTAACAGAAATGCTTGCTCGCTCCTAAATCCTAATCTGATAGAAGCGGTCCTAAATAGATGCATTCTTTTTTTTTCACCAAAGCAGTCTAAACAGTCTGCTAGCATTTATATTGTTATCCCTCAATATAATTGTGTTGACAGCATTCACTGGTTGCTAAATGTGACTTATTGATGCATTTGGTGAGCCTACATTATATAACCAGAAAAAAGATGATGATGCTGGCCGGCTAATGTGACAGTTTTTCAGTTTTGTTTCAGGTTTTCCCAAATGTAGCTCAGCCAAATTGAAAAGTGAGTCTTACATGTGAGCCTGGGCCCAGAGAAAGAGAGTAACCTATGATTGATATTTCCTACCAGACAAGTTAGGTTGACAGTGTTTATACATAATCATACAAATCTCCTCATCAAAAGCCTAAGATTGACTCTCACTCCTTTTAGTCATTAACACGCAACCTGTTTTGCCGTAAATTGCACTGAGAGTACACGCTGAACCTCTGATGACTACAAAAGACTGATGACTTTGATACTTCTGCTCAGCCGTCATCGGAATAACCATCTTCTAAAAAACAGCTTTGATTTTTTTTTTTTTTAGCTATTCCACAGTGTAAAAACAAATGTTTTTCAACAGTTTTTTCTCTCACATATACTTAACTGCTGTTAAATCCATATGATCATATTTAAAATATAACACAAGAACAAAAACAAATTACAATGATGTCTAGATGTCTTGGTGGTGCTCTGCTCTTTGCTTCCAACAGTTTGTACTTGTCTAATCTACATTTCCCATTATTAGAAATCCCGAAGACACCCATATTCATCAACAAAACCAATGGTAATTCACACATACAGTGGGTACGGAAAGTATTCAGACCCCCTTAAATTTTTCACTCTTTGTTATATTGCAGCCATTTGCTAAAATCATTTAAATTCTTTTTTTTTTCTCATTAATGTACACACAGCACCCCATATTGACAGAAAAACACAGAACTGTTGACATTTTTGCAGATTTATTAAAAAAGAAAAACTGAAATATCACATGGTCCTAAGTATTCAGACCCTTTGCTCAGTATTTAGTAGAAGCACCCTTTTGATCTAATACAGCCTTGAGTCTTTTTGGGAAAGATGCAACAAGTTTTTCACACCTGGATTTGGGGATCCACCTTCGTTATTTTAGCTGTGTGCTTAGGGTCATTGTCTTGTTGAAAGGTAAACCTTCGGCCCAGTCTGAGGTCCTGAGCACTCTGGAGAAGGTTTTCGTCCAGGATATCCCTGTACTTGGCCGCATTCATCTTTCCCTCGATTGCAACCAGTCGTTCTGTCCCTGCAGCTGAAAAACACCCCCACAGCATGATGCTGCCACCACCATGCTTCACTGTTGGGACTGTATTGGACAGGTGATGAGCAGTGCCTGGTTTTCTCCACACATACCGCTTAGAATTAAGGCCAAAAAGTTCTGTCTTGGTCTCATCAGACCAGAGAATCTTATTCAGGTGTTGGAGCTCAGCCACAGTGATCTTTGGTTTCTTCTTTACCTCTCTCACCAAGGCTCTTCTCCTCCGATAGCTCAGTTTGGCCAGACGGCCAGCTCTAGGAAGGGTTCTGGTCGTCCCAAACGTCTTCCATTTAATGATTATGGAGGCCACTGTGCTCTTGGGAACCTTAAGTGCAGCAGAAATTTTTTTGTAACCTTGGCCAGATCTGTGCCTTGCCACAATTCTGTCTCTGAGCTCTTCAGGCAGTTCCTTTGACCTCATGATTCTCATTTGCTCTGACATGCACTGTGAGCTGTAAGGTCTTATATAGACAGGTGTGTGGCTTTCCTAATCAAGTCCAATCAGTATAATCAAACACAGCTGGACTCAAATGAAGGTGTAGAACCATCTCAAGGATGATCAGAAGAAATGGACAGCACCTGAGTTAAATATATGAGTGTCACAGCAAAGGGTCTGAATACTTAGGACCATGTGATATTTCAGTTTTTCTTTTTTAATAAATCTGCAAAAATGTCAACAATTCTGTGTTTTTCTGTCAATATGGGGTGCTGTGTGTACATTAATGAGGAAAAAAAATGAACTTAAAATGATTTTAGCAAATGGCTGCAATATAACAAAGAGTGAAAAATGTAAGGGGGTCTGAATACTTTCCGTACCCACTGTATCTCTCTATCTATTTTTTTTCTGTCTGTGAGCTAGTTCACGTCACATAAACACAAATGCTCAAATGGATTAAGTAGTTATTTTCAGTGCCATCAAGCATGAAATATTATCTTAAAAAGCTCTTTCAGTAAGCCACCCATAATTGACACACCACACTCTTTAAAGCAATAACTTTAAACTTGACATTATAGCCTGCTATATCATATGAATGCAACTGGTGATCAGTGCAATCCTTTTGAGAAAACATAAAAGAATAAACGTATTGAATTTGAATTTCAGGATCAAATATCTTTTCTTGTGCATGACAATGTTTATTGTAGAGCTTGAGAGAATTTGACCACTTAATGCAAATACTTTCAAAACACCAGAGCTCACGCTGTATATATGTCCGGAATGTTGTGTTAAAATACAATCAATTTGCATTATACATGGCATTATTTTAACCTGCAGATGATAAACAATAAGGATTCACAATTCATCTGTAGTAAACAGTTTTTAGTTATCTGAGTTTATTAGTTCATGTACAGTAGATGCTCACTCACATGCTTTGCATTTTCTAAAGTCTGGCATCTAATTGTCGGCATATCCTGAGTTTTTAATGACATGCAACATGAATTACTTGCATTCATATGCTGATGTCCGTGTGCCAACATCAACAGATGCTCCCTGGCTGCTATGATCCTTAAATTCTCTAATGAGCAACAGAAAATACTCGCCTTTGATGCGCATTCAATACATAACTAGATTTAGCGGATCTTGATTTACCATTTGGCAATGTGGCATAGGCATGGCAAAACAAAATGTTTGTGCATGTATGTCACAAATAATGTCACAAATAGACTTCATGACAATCAATGAAATTAATTAAAAATCAGTATTTTTGCAGTATTTTAAATGAAAGTCTGCTGTCTACAATTCAGCATACGCCTACCGCAATCAAACCATTAAAGGGAACTTTTTTGTCCACACAATGAGTCATTGGGGTCCAAAACAACACTGGACTCCACTGATTTTCACCCAAAAAAAAAAAATCAAAATATCTTAAATGTTCCACAGATGAAAGTAAGTCATGCAGGTTTTTGATTGAGATGAGGGTGAATAAATGATGACAGATTTTTTTTTGTTTTGTTTGTTTGTTTTTAAACTATGCCTACTGTCAGAATATTTTACACATAAATATTATCTGATTAATGTTGCAAATGTGAATCAATAGCAATTTTCAGAAAACCAAGTCTAACTTCACAAAGAGAAACATCAGAGGTCCGTCACATTGTTCCAGTTTCAGTGGTTTGTCCAGCCCCAGAACAAATCTCTAAACCTGTCCAACATGTGTCTTTGTTTTCCTAATATACCTATGTTTGGTTTTCAAATACTTCTGTAAAGCAGGACAATGCAGGTTCACATATGAATGATGGGAACGGCCTTTATTTCGATATCACAATTCATTTGTCATGCTAACACATACTATATGTTTCACTTATTGTAATATTGATTTCCTTTCATAATAAAATGAAACTTTCACGCACATTTTTATGGATATATTTGGCGTTTTCTACATATTTAACCAGAGCATGGAATCATCCTGCCACAATAATTCAGCCAGGCAAACAAGTCTGTTTGTCTTCCTGTAACTGTAAATTTTAGATTTTTTTTTTTTGACATTTTTACAGCATAACAGGTTTTATGAACTAAATTTTCCTTAAGGAACATCAAATTTGTCCACAAATCAGCCTACCAAGGCATTCCAAGTGATCGTTTATGATCGTGTGCTATTTTAATCAAAACATTCCTGATATTTGTCCCTGGCAGCAACTTTGCCTACTTCAACACTTCTCCTAGCATGTTGGCATAGAACACGCAATCCACACAGGCAGCTGCAGTGCAGTCAAGCAGTTTTGCATACCATCACATATGGCCTAAGGGGGAGAAGGAGAGAGAGAGAGAGAGAGAGAGAGAGAGAGAGAGAGAGAGAGAGAGAGAGAGAGAGAGAGAGAGAGAGAGAGAGAGAGAGAGAGAAATGGGAATTAACCCATTCCATGGAATTCCATACTATATTCACATGAATTAAGGATCTCATCAGTCAATTACAACAGAATAGTTTTAGTTGTGTGGCTTATCTGGTATCTGATTACCTTTGAGCGTTGTTGGTTGAAACAGTTTTATAATTTATAATGTTGAGATGATAAGGCCATTAATTTAACTTAGACATTTTGGTAAGCAATTTCAGACATTTAGTCTCACTTTATTTAATATTATAAAAAAACAATCATTTTAATCATTTTTTTTTTTTTTTAAATAAGCATAAATTACCTAAAAATTTACAGAGAGAATTTATATTCAATATGGCAATATGTATTGTTTTACAGCAGTAAGGTATTTTTTATTTTATTATTTTTTTTTTTTTACTATTTCTTTCACCTTATCTCACCTTTTAGGCAAATAAATAAATAAATAAATCCTCCAGATCCTCACATTTATCTGAATTGGAGTGTTGAATATTATTTTCATTTTCATTTTAGTTCATGTTTACTGCATTATTTAAGAGGCAATTATGTTATTTTAGTGTTTTGTGTTTGTGTGTTGGAAACTCTTTATTTGTCACTGTTGCTGGAGAGGCCAGTTTTGCTTGTGCATTTTATATTTTTACAGTAACAAATATTTTTAATAGCTAAAATAGGTTGGTATATAAAAATTATATGATTTAATGGCATAAACACCACTAAAAAATATACAACACCAAAAAATCTGTATTTGTATGGTAAAGTTCTGGCAACTACAACAGCCAGTTTTAATAACATATAATAAGACATTTATTTATTTATTACAGTGCATTCCCATGTTTTTTTTTCTTTTCTTTTCTTTTCTTTGCAAGACTATTGCAGATCCTGAAAACCTGTTTGGGTGAATTATTAAATTTATGATGACAAAGCTCCGCCCCGTTTTGAGGCATTGAAACGAGGCAGTTGCGTAATTTGTCTTGTCAAACGCGTAAAGCGCTTGACATCTCTGGCTGGCTGTCGTGTCGTTCTCATTTGCGGCATATTGAATGACGTGATCTCCAGTTTATTTCAGCAGAGGACATGCGGTTATTGGCAACGCTTTGTTGAGCAGGATCCACGGCTAGAATAAAACACCTCTAGAGAACAAGAACTGAGCGAGGCATTGAGAGAGGACGATTACAGTGGATTTAATGACACTCCATCAAAGCATCAAATTCTGGTAGAGTGAATCTGTAATCGCATGTTACATTGGTAAACAGTGCTGGGTGGCAAGCTTTCCGAAATGCCTGTTATTTATGCTTTTGATCTAAAACATAACATAATCGCTGAACAGCTTCTATTTAGTAATGTTTTCTAATGGTGTTCTCCAGTACGTTATACTGTATGTATGAAGCATGCTGGATGAATTGTGCCGAACTCTGCACTGACCTTAATCTGAAAACTCCATAACAGCAGAGCAGCTGTAGGCTCTAAATTCAGATTCAGAGTATTTCCTAGTTTATGGATGGCAGAGAGAGAGAGAGAGAGCTTGTATGGGGGTTCCTTCATTAGGTAGCAACAAGCCTGTGTATTTAGAGATGCACACAAGCTGAAAATGGCAGAATTTTTTATCAATTTGTGCTGATCGTTGAGTTTAAGAGTGTGGCTATACATGTGAACACACTGGACAAAAAAAAAGTCAGTCAGGTTGAAGATGCATTCCTCTAAACTTGTCTTGAAATTCTCAGGAATTTCTGCATTGTTTACTAGAAAGCTTAAAGGATTTATGCCAGAGGGTTATATATAAGAAGTCAAGAAATCTATACATTAATGTTGCCATTTCAATGACAGTTGCTCCGCTGGATATAATGCAATGTTTTGAGCCAATCAGCTGAGTGGTAAATACCATGTGACTAATAACTGTGTAGAGTTATCATGTTGATGGCACCATAAGAACGCACACAGTCCCAAAACCATCACTGAGCAACCATCCTGAACTGTACACAGTTTGTGCTTTTTAAAAGCCCAAAAAAGAATCAGACAATGGTAAAACTATAACATAATGAAATATTTGCGATTTTGGTAGAATACAGCAAGATTACAGATACAGCATTTGGCTAACAGGGACCTGCTAACCACTTAAACCTAGATTTTTTTTGCTATATTTTAAAGGATTGTTGTTGGATATAGCCGAAAAAAACTTGTTTCTGTTCATGTATTGTATGTTTTTGTGGTGAATGAAAACCCATTTTTTTCTGTTCCTCAGATCAAAAGAGACATGGATGGATACCTGCCGCCTCAGTTTCACGCATTGTCAGACCATAAGAAGTTTTGTCAAGACAATTCCCTCACGATGGACCAAGGCACGCCATACAGCATAAACATGAATGTTTTTTTACCAGACGTCACCTACCTACGGACCGGCATGTGTAGACCTGTGAGGTCCGGGGCACCACAGATAAAGACAGAACCTCTACATTCATCTTACAACTACTCCAGTTGCCACGGTTCGGTTGTGCCCGCCATTACGCACCCAGAGTACACAAACCTCTACACCCCAGCTACGGAAACGGGTAGCAATGTTTACGTCAAGCATGAGACGGCATCCCTCGAATTCCCAGACGTTCCACTTTTTCAGCTGTTGAATTCGGAGCTCGAGCCCAATGGTGGCCACTCTTGCACAGATTCCCACAATGCCACATGCCCTCCGATGCCGACGTACAACGGCATTCACACACACCCCAGCCAGATTGCAGAACGACCACATTGTAACATGAGCAACAGTGGATATTCGCTACCTACCCAGTTCAGTCAGCATCCTCAGAAGAGGGCGGCTTATCTACCACCCTCCCCTCCAAACTCAGAACCGGGCAGCCCGGACAGGAGGAAAGAACTCATACAGAACTTATCGCCACCTCCGTCATATGCTGCCAGCATGGCATCTAAAATGGCAGGTCTTACCCCTGGACCAGCACTTTCTGTCCAAACACAAGCAGTACCTGCCCAATACAACCGCAGGAACAATCCCGATCTAGACAAAAGGAGAATACATCACTGTGATGTACCAGGTGAGATTGAATTTAACATCTAGACACTTTAGTATGTGACTATAGGATACACTTTATTTGAAATAATATTCAAGGCCTTAAAAGGAAGATGCGGCTTTTTCCACAAAGTCCATATGACGCAGTGCAGGCTTAAATGGCTATTCAGATGATTTAATGTTGTTGAATAGATATTGTGGACTGACATGACTAAACTTCGGGCAATTACCGGCCTCTAGGTTGGACTTTGACTGACTAAGAGGCTTAGGACACAATGGTGAAACCTTTTGACATTGTATATGAGGCTGCTGGACAAGTCAGAGCTGGCTAGAAAGTTAGTTCAAAGGGTAGTTCACCCCAAAATGGAAATTTCCTCACCCTCGTGTTGTTCCAAGCCTACGTGACATTATTCTTTCTGTTGAACACACTAGAAAATTTGAAGAACTTCTCTGACTTTTTTTATGGACAAAAACACTTTTGATACTTTTTCCAAAAATATCTGCTTTTGTGTTTCTCAGAAGACAGAAAGTCACGCAGGTTTGGAACGAAATGAGGTTGAAGAAATTAATTCACAGAATGTTCATTTTTTGGCGAACTATCCAAATGATGTTTATATAATGGATATGAGCTTTAATGTTAAAAGTTATGGTATGTATTAACATTTATTGTGTTCTTATGCATTAGGATGTAAGAAGGTCTACACCAAGTCCTCACATTTGAAGGCCCATTTACGTACTCACACAGGTAAGACATTTAATAATCACACAAATGAGAGCTGTTCACACAATTGTCGGTGTGGTATTGCTGTCACATAGTATTTGTGTGACAATAACGTTTAATTTAATATAAAAAATATATATATACGTTAGTAATAAATCCAGAGATTACAGAATTCACAAGCTCTGGGTTAGATTTTGAGTCATTTAGTCCATTTTGTCCCTCAAATTCTCTCTCAGCAAATGCTGAAAATTTTACACGGAACCTTCTAAAAACAGGCCCAGACTATACAGTTCTGTTATTTTTTTAACAGATATACTAATCAACACAACCAAAAGTTATCTTTACCAACTGAAGACTGATTACTTGTCGAGTCATTTTGAATGATTCGTTAAAAGGACTGGCTCATAAGGGTCATTTGGTCATGAAAGTGGTTGTGTTCCATTTATTTGATTCACTAAAAAGAACCAGATTTGACATTTGTTTGTGAACCAGACTATACCGGTCAGGCTTATTACGTGCAGCCTATGACCGTGACTATAGAAAGACCTTTTCTTGCCATTATTATGCAAGTACATAAGTACATACAAACGTTTTATCCAGTGTTAATTTTGGCAGGCATTTTTTATTTAGTCTTTATCTTGAGACGAAAATGCTTAATAATCTTAGTCACATTTTAGTCATTTGAGTCTTTCATAGTTTTAGTCGACGAAAAGTCATTGTATTTTTGTCAACTTTTAGTCATTACTTTGTCAAACTGCAGTTACCAGCATTTATTTTGGTAGCTATTTATATGTAGTCTTCAAACAAAACCAAATCAATTAAGCTTATGAGAAATTTCAATCAAGGATTGAATTTGGAAAAACTGGAATAAATTTTCATTTTTTGGGTAGAGATACATTTTTCAGATACAGTAGGTTTACTTAACACATATACATTTATTTAACATCTTTTGTTGGTTAACATTGATGACACCGATAGGTATTTAATTAGGAATGCTGTCCCTTTAAGTCGGAAGGCATGCATGGAATACTGACACACACTCAGTTTTCACCCACCTGTTTATGTTCACTTAAGCCATAACCGACTGTATTTACGTGAGAAACTCTACACGTTAGCCATTTGGACTGCTGTGTGTGTATTTGAGCACTGAGAACTGATCGCGCGCTGTATGAAAACTGAAGAAGTGGAGCGTGCGCGAGAGAGAGCACTTCTATCAGCACGATTCCGCTTATCGCATCTTCACTAACTTTAAATTAATCGACAACGAATTGTGACTCCCGGAAAAAACGGGACGTCTGGTCACTCTATCCCTAACCCTTCAGGTGCTGAGGCCATTGTTTCAGATCGCTAGTTCGCGTTTTGGTAGACTAACGTTATCTGTCCTCTGCGGCTGCCATACTGGGACTAGATATGCGAACGCCCCTCATCCGATTGTAATCCAATGACAGGGACGCACATTTTGAAAGACAAGACAATTAACTTAGCCTATAGGATGTATTTTGAATGTCAGGTAGTCCTCAAATAACATTCTATTCCCGTCTCATCTTGTTAACTAAGGCGCGGCATAAATTTCGTCTGATATTAGTTTTAGCTTGTCATCTTAGTCACAGAAAAAAAGGTTCGTTAATGAATATTTTTCGTTGACGAAATTAACACTGGTTTTATCAAATTGTGGTGGTGTTCTCCCCTCAACCTGTATTGGCCTGTGTTTTGTTGCAGGCGAAAAGCCATACAAGTGCTCATGGGAGGGGTGCGACTGGCGATTCGCCCGCTCTGATGAGCTAACGCGCCACTTCAGGAAGCACACGGGGGCCAAACCTTTCCAGTGCGCCGTATGTAGCCGTTGCTTCTCCCGATCGGACCACCTGGCCCTCCACATGAAAAGACACCAGAACTAGAGCCGCCTGCTCTCGTTGTTCTGACGGTGCCGCGGGAGGGCTATCAGGACCTCGGTTGATGATACTAATTAGGATTTGGGTGTGTTGGTTAATCTTGGGTTTTGGCAGTTCATCAGGTACAACAGGACCAAACCCTGCCGTCGGTACGGCTCCTGTGGTCACAAAACCAGCTAATTGATGAGAACTTGGCTCATTTGCCAGATGGGACACTCTTTTGACATGTTTGTTTGTTTGTTTGTTTCTTTGTTTGTCTGCATACTTTGAGGTCATCATTTATGACATAACTACTTTTAATGTGCCTTTTTTACCTTGTGCCATGTAAAATGTACAACATTCAAGAACTTGTGGGCAGTTTTAATCTTCTTTAAGGCGATATTCCAGATTTAATACAAGTTAAGATTAATTGACTTCATTTGTGGCATAATGATGATCATGTTAAACACATAAAAATAAGGTTGATCTTATGGCTATACTATTGAAACATTGAGTATATTAACGTTTACATGATTGGCCCCATTGACTTCTATTGTAACCCAGATATTGGAAGCTGAAATGAATTATTGTAATGAACAGTATGCCACAAGTTCTATCAACTGAGTTTAACTTTTATTGAACCCAGAATATTCCTGTAAATGACTACTCATACTTGTATCACAAGGTAAATCATAAAATGTGCTGTAGCCTTGGTTGTAGAACCAAACTGTAGAACAGTCATGAGAATGTGAGTCACAATGAATTAATGTCTCTTAAAAGCAGCACTTGATAAGAAACAGAGCTTCAGAAATTTGTGCGGGAGCCGCCGGGTAATTAGAAAATTAAATGTAGCTTCAGAACACCAAAGAGTTGGATGAAGTCCAAACTATGATATGTTTCGAAGAGGATTTGCTTTATGTAGGCAAAATGTTTGAAAGAGCACAATCTGAAGATTGATTGAACTCCTTTGTTAATTCCTGTGTTTAACTGAAATGCAATAAATGGTACAAATGCTGTATTTTTCCTTTCAAAAGGACAGGTCGGATATCGATTACTTCCATAGTTGTTTATTTTCCTTACTATGCATTTGTTTGGGATAAATGATAGCTTTAAATGTACATATAACGTGTATTTATTTTGCACAGATTATTATTATTTTTTTTCTATTTTATAAAATGTAACTCAACGCTTACATGAAATGTGCACGGGGTTACTGGGAAGTGGTTTTAGAAATCTTTGTTCAAATTAATAGTGCTCTAAATGGCCGCATTATGTGGAACAATGTGGCAGCTGATTGTTTACATTAGTTGTTTTGGCTTATGGTGTGTGTTACATCTGTATGTGTGGCCCCATAAAACCTCTTATTTTCCATTACAGTGATAAAAATGTTTTCCGCCTTATTTTTCAGAGATTGCAAATGCATAACAGAAGGGACTCGTTACACATGACAAGCTGATGTTGCTCCTGAGATGGAAGTAAAATAAATTGGGTACATATGGAGTTTGTTCTTATCTGAGGTAATGTAATACGAGGATCCACAATGTTTTATATGTTTGAGAGAGAGAGAGGAAGAACATATAGCTCTATTCTAGATTTGTAAGTAGAAGTTCTTCATTTGGTGACCAAAACCAAAAGAGATCAACTCTAATTGCTGTAATTAAAGGTTCAAACTGCTTAAGTGTAAAATGTTAAACACACCCATTAATCACTCTAATTTGCAGCACTTAGATGAGTACAGTTAATGTTAAATGCATACATCATTACTGTTATTACACATAATATGGAGGCAGGTCTTTAAAGTCTTAGTCTGTCAGGTTAAACTGGAGTGTCCAGTCATCCTGGCTCGCATGTGATTAGGTGAATAAATGGAGGTGTGGTTACAGTTGCTAATACGGGCTGTCAGATTTGAAATCTCAGAGTTAGAAGTTGATGGTATTGAGTGGTAACACCCAATTAAATTGATACTATAATTATCTAGCCTGTATACAAATCACTGAGTAACAGTAGAAAGGCCTCAGTCATGAAAATAACCTGACATTTTCACAATGCATTCTTTTCATCACTAGGGTGTATATTATTTTCTGAATCAGTTCTTACATAAGCGACCAATTCTGAACATGAGCAATTCACTCCCCCACCCCAGCTTAATATGAGTTTAGTTGTATATACTGATGTTATTGTCCAGAAATAAATCACAGTTAGGCCCACACAGGAACAAATACACCAAAAGCACCAAGTGAATAGACTGTATGCTGTTGTATTGTTAAAGAAACCTCTCCAGGATTATATCACAGAACTTCAGAAATATGTATGCTAACAAAAACTTAAGATGGTATGGTGGAGAATATTTTAGTATTGGTACAATTTTTAAATAAAATACAAGTCAGTTACCACTTTTGACGATGTATTGTCCAGCGTATGGTGTGAGTTTTATTTGTCTGGCCTCTTTTTAGCTGAGGTTAGCATGTTAGCTGCATGCTAAGTCAGCACATGTCACATTGCGCCTCAAAGTAAAGACTCGCTGGCCAAACAGAGTGATGCTATTTGATTATTAGTGATTGCCGGCAAGCAACTTTAAGATTCTGTGTTATATAATGCTTGTTAAACATGCCCGGAATCAGCCCAGCTGCTTTGTCTCTGAGGAAGATTGTTATCATGAAGTCGATGCCTTCATGTTTCTTTGAAAAGCCTTGTGTCAATAGGGAACTCATTTATTTTCTTTCATGGAAAGGAACAATAGTTTAATTCACTATTTGACCTGACATTTAGATGATCTTTGCAGATGAGAGTATGGATCAAACAGTAGCTCAGCTGTGATCCTCTTTAGTGAATGCCATTTACTGAAAGAACTTATAGGATCACTGTGATGTTGCTCTTACTCTTAAGGGAAAACTATTGAGTTATCACACTGAAAGCAATATCAGTGGAAATGTTTCATACGACTCCAAAAAAAAAATAAGACTCAAAGTTTTATTTGCCATCCTATGTTTATAGTTATAAAAAGGCCCTGAAGTTGTGTGGATAAATATTCCAACAAATCAAAATGTTGGAGATTTTAAAATGACGCTCACCAAGGCTGCATTTAGTTGAACAAAATTATAGTTGCCTAATAATGTGAAATATTACTACAATTTCAAATAACTGTCTTTTATTTTAATATATTTTATGAAGCATTTTATTCCTGTGATGGCAAAGCTGAATTTTTAGCAGCCATTACTTCAGTCTTCGGTGTCATGTGATCATTCAAATTATTTGGTGCTCAAGAAACATTTCTTTCTATTATCAATGTTGAAAACAGTTGTGCTGCTTAACATTTCTGTGAAAACCACACTGTAAAAAATGACTGTGATTTTAACGGTAAAAACCTGTGAAAATGCTACAGTAAAAACCTGTTAAATGGAAACGGTAAGTTCCTGTAAAATTTACAGGGAAAAACTGTAAACTGACGTTCCCAGAATTCCCGGCGTTGCTTTTAAAATTTTGTTTGAATTTAATGTTTTTTCTTTGAAATAACTATGTTTCTTAGTTTTTTCTTATCAGTTACGTTTATTAGGGTTGTATGTCACATCTAATGTTGTTAAATGAATGTTTATTTCAGTTTAATGAGTCTCACCATGATGGTGTTTAGTGCTTGTGTGAATGACACTGTGCACCTTCTATACATGTTATTATTTAAAAGCTGCTTGTGATGGGCTTTGGTTCATCATGTGACTTTCTCATCACCACCTGCATTTGGTGGTTATCAGTATATTTCAAAGGTACAAAACAAATTTCAGTACTTTAATAGGTTGGTATATTAACATTATATCAGTTAATGAAATCACGGTATTTAACTAAATTTAAGTTAAAACCGTAAAACCTAAAATGTTGTTACCATATTTTTCACGGTAGAATTCCGGCACACAGCTGCCATTTTTTTTTTTACCGTAAGTTTTACGCAATTTTTTTTTACAGTGCATAATACATTTGTTTCAGGAGTTTTAGAATAGGAAGATCAAAAGAACAGCATTTATTTTAAATCTTTTATAACATTATAAATGCCTTTACTGTAATTTTTGATCAGTTTAATATGCCCTGGCTGAATCACTTTTTATAAAAGTTTAAATAAAAATGATTAAAAACACCAAATTTTTGAATTATAGTGTATAATTTCTATAGAGCTTATTCAGGCAATTATTATTTAATGTGGTAGCTTTAGTACTTATTAGCTTGTTAGGAACTAGTGTAATGTTATGTTACTCAAATCCAAAATAGTATAAAAACTATTTCAAACTAAAGAATCCATGAGGCAAACATGCTAATCAAGTAAACGTAAATACATGCGTTTATGCCAATATGTTCCATACAAAATGCAAGTTTATTAACTTCCATGCCTCCGATTAGATTATCAAACAAGTATAATGTGTAACCTCAATTTCAATTCACAGCTCAATCTTCTGAAAAAAAAAAAAAAAGAAAAGAAAATACAGAGAATAGCAAAAAGCACAGAATATTTAGACAACTTCTGGAGAAGCAAAATAAAGCTGAAACACTGTCAACCTCTGAAACGATTGGGACATGACAACCTCCAACAGGATCCAATGGGAAAGATATCCCTTTGAAGTGTAGCAGGGTAAAATATCACAACTTTACAGTAAAACCAAAAAAAAGGGGAAAAAAGCTCTGAATATATTTACAATACACACACTATACATAAATACAAGAAAGATAATTACAGAATATCAGCAAAACAAGAAACAAAGGCCATTGAGTAAATACTTGATTCCAAAGAAAGTAAAGTAAATACATAAACAAAGGCAATATTTTACAGAGACTCAAGGGGGGAAATGCTGTTCACGGAGGAATTATGCCGTACCACCAGTGTCTTAACATTCAGAATATTTCCTGCGTCTGCTCAATTTCCATGACTGGGGACGCATGAGAAGTTCACACGATTTTATAAAGTTAGAGGTAAACCAGAGTCCTGTTAATTAAGCAAATGTGTCCTTCAGGTGAGGACCACCATATAAATCTTATGCAGCTTCCATAGGAGACACATAAAGAATGTTCAAGAAACACCAACCGGGATATTTACAGCTTCAAAATGGTTCATAAGGCTCAGTGCATTTCAAAGAAACAGATCTTTGTGTCATGTCTGGGTTAATAAACCAGGGAAACCGTGAAAATCTTAATACTAGGCACTCGTCATTATTGCATAACTTTGACCCTGTTTGCCTTTACAAAATTATGTCACAAAAAACATAAGAATGCCAAAGGGAAGGGAAAGTAATGCAGAATTGAGTAAAACAACCCTTTCTTTTTCTTTTTTTTAGTTTTTAAAGAAATGAAATCTTGACGGTGTCTATACTTGTATATTGGTTGCTCATCATGACTCTTGAATACTGTTGGAAACGCTCGTTTCATTGGGTTGTTTCTGCTTTATTCACATTTTTAGAGTCAGTATAAAAACATTGAAATTGCTAAAAATGAGGCAGCACCGCCCGAATACTGTAATATGAGCTGAACATTTGATTTGATTGTTCATTAAAACTGCATGCAACTGCTACCGGTTTCACTTAGACCGGCCCTACATGTGCGTTCACAGGGACAGTTCAGCCAAAAATGGAAAATTCTGTCATCATTTACTCACCTTCAATGTCTTTCTTTTGTAAAACACAACAAACCTTGTTTTTGTCCTAAAAGTGTCAAAACAAAATTCTTCAAAATATCTTCTTTTGTGCTTCTCAGAAAAAATGAGGGTGACATGAGGGTGAATAAACAATGACACATTTTTGGCTGAAGTTTCCCTTTAAGATGACAAGCCTTCATTTTTCTCAAACACTGAACAGTTGAATATTTTTTTATTATATTAGCTGAATGAATGTCTCTGAAAAATCTGCATATTACGTATAAAGATAATCCCTTGTATTTTTTAAAAAAGCCCTATTTTAATAGGTATTTACAGCCTGTAAAACTGAGCAATATCTTTTCACTTTCACATATATTACAACATCTTTAAAAGTATTTTTTTGTACAGAAAATAGTCATATGCAGATGAAGTGCCTCACATTACAGACACGCTTCAAAATACAGAATATGATGATAAGATACATTGGTGATTAATGTCACGTCTATCTTAAAATAATTACTTCCATACTTCATAAAAACAAGGTGCTCATGTTATGTTCAAGCCCATATACAACAGGATACACACGCGTGTACACAAATACATAGTGAGGAACATAAAACATGGTGCATCATAATACTTCAGAATAAACAAACAAACAATGTTAGAAATGGATTGGTCATCTCTAACGGACAAACGGTTACTAAGTAATGAATGTTTCTATTGATACGTTTCCTTTCACAGCATTTGACTTTTGTTTCCTTTTGTCGGTGACGAAAAGTCCCTACATGCCCCAGCAACTGTAACTGATTGTAGATTTAGTGAGCATGTTTGATCACCCCTGCATGCACAGGCAGACCGTAAAGTCGATGTAAATTCTAGTAATATCTAATCATCTGAAAAGCGGTCACAAGGCTTTCTGTGGCCACTTGAAAGTGCATAATATGGATCACAGGGACAGAAGACCAAAAAACAGACAGAAAAACAAAAAACAGAACTTACACATCTTAGTGAAAACCTCGACCTTAATGTGAACGGCACAGCGTGGAACATACAGTGAATTTATCTGCGTACAGTATGTAAAAGAATTAGCTGTATTCACACAAGTGCGGCATATTGCTTTTTTGAGTATCTTAGTGTAGTGTGTGTCTATATATACTGTATGTTTAAGTTAAGAAATCTCTCGTAGAATGCTAGAAGAATAAAACAACAGAACGAACAACAGACAGATAGATAGATAGGAGAAATTTCTTAAATAAACATTAGAACAGATTCTAATATCAACAGATATGGCTCAGTAAATATTTGAATCACTTTGTAACATCTCCAACATTAGAATGCATAAAGAAAATGTAAAAAACAGAGAGAGAAAAAAGAAGAAAAACACTAAGAGAGCCTATCAGGGATCCCTTTGTAATCCAGCTCACTGGCTGCTCTCTACTGGTGACTTTGGAGATTGTTCAATTGATATATGTGGGTGGAAAATTGGTAACACTTCACATTAAAGTTGGATTCATTAACATTATTAATGCATTAGGTATCATGACCTAACCAATACACCAACAGCCTACATTTAAACATTTCAAGTGTTGACTAACATTCAAGCATGATGAACAAAGGTGAATAGTGTAATATATCATGAATAAAATTATAGTATATAAATGCTTGTACATTCTAAATTTTGGGGTCATAAAGTTTTATTTTATTTTTAATAATTAACACTTTTTTTCATAAAGGAAGCATTAAATTGATCAAATTTGACAGTAATTGATTTATAATGTTATACAAGAAATTTCTAATTTCAAATAAACCACTTTCTATTCATTAAAGAATACTGTATCATGGTTTCCACAAAAATATTAAGTACAGCTGTTAATAGGAAATGTTAAAAGGACTGGAGTAATGGCTGTTGTAAATTCAGGTTTGCCATTATAAGAATAAATGAATATAAAAATGTATGTTATATGTAAATATATGATTATTTAAATTAGAAAACAGTTGTTTTAAATTGTCATATTCATTCATAATATTATTCTTTTTACTGTATATTTGATCAAATAAATGCAGCCTTGGTAAACATATAAGACTTTTCAAAAACTTTTCAAAATTTTGAATTTTCTGAAACTTCTGAATGGTAATGTACATTGTTAGTTCAATGTTACCAAATGCATTAACTAACTGAAGTGTTATGGAAATAATTAGTAAATGGATACACTGATGTTTGCAAAGACACTTCATAAATACAAAGTGAAGAACAAATCCACTGACCATAACTGACATCAGGCTTCATAGTTCAAAAGCAATCTCACAAAAGGAGAAGAAAACAGAGGACATTCAAGAGATTTCCTCAGCATATCCTAGAAAGTTGTGAAAGATTACACCTCCGCTAGAAATCCACTATAAATAGAAGAGGTATCTGAATGATAGAAAACAAAGCGGCACTGGTAGAAATCCAGAGTTTTGACCATGTGTATGGGTGAGGACCAGGCCAGGAACTCACCCCAGTGGTGCTCGGAATAAGTATATTGCTCTTCTGCCTCGAGTTACCTGTCTGAGTAGACCCTCATTATCCAGATTTACACATATTTTCCTAATTAGCGAGTCAATGTGATAAAATGATAACAAATGTGGAGAGTAGACTGCAGAAGCCCACCTATACTTTGTCTGTTAATAAAATTCAATCAATTTCGGTTTAAAATCAACAATTGTGAGGAACAGAAGATATTGTGACCCAAAATGAACATGTTGTTGTGTAATCTCATTCGCTGGTGTGTTAACCTGTAAATGGCAACCTTGGAAACCTCTGGAATCACTGGCCCAAAGTCTTCATCATTAGAAGATCTGCTTAATCCTTCTCATACTTCTGGCTCTTGATGTTCCGCAAAAAGGTAAATGTAAAAAATTGTGCAAGCACACCATTTACGGTCACGCTCCCCTTTTGCATCTGTCAGAACAACACATAAAGCCATTCCACTCTGCGTTTCTTTACATTGTAGATGTTGAGTGAGAAGCAGCCATATTAAAACAGACCACACGGATGATTCAGAAAGGAAAATCAGAAAACAAACCGTTTGTCCGAGTGAAATAATCCTTTGAACAGACACGAGACGATCAAGATCCTGGACTCCAAATGTTTCAGGCCTGTAGATGAGCCTCCTCCCTCCCTGAATGGACCCTGTTTAGCTCTGCAAATGTGGGGAAAGCATCATACTCCTCCTTCGCTTGCTCTTTTATCCTCACTCTCAGGGGCAGGGATGGCCGTTTCTTTGTCCAGCCCAGCTGAACATTATTGGGGGAGATCCAGCTCTCCCGTGTGTGCGAGTGAGTGAGTGGGTGGCTTCAAACCAGCATGTGTCTGCGACGGTGCAGGGCCAGATGGTCTGAGCGGGAAAAGCTTCGGTCGCAGTCCCCGCACTTAAAGGGTTTGACCCCTGTGTGTTTACGATAATGCCGTGTCAACTCGTCCGAGCGGGCGAACTTCCATGTGCAACCGTCCCAGGTGCACTTGTATGGCTTCTCACCTGGTGGAGATAATGGACCATACATAAGCAAAAATAAACACCACTGTAATTTTGGACATATTATGGAAATTGTAAAAGACTGGTTGAAGGAATAGTTTACACAAAAATGAAAAATTGGCCATTCAAGATGTAAATGAGTTTCTTCATCAGAACGGATTTGGAGAAATTTAGCATTACATCACTTGTTCACCAAAGGATCCTCTGCAGTGAATGGGTGCCGTCAGAATGAGTATTAAACAGTTGATAAAAACATCACAATAATCCAAAATACGACTCCAGTACATCAAGTAACATCTTGTAAAGTGACAATTTTTGGATTGGAGAAAGCAATATTATGATCACAAGACATGAATGAATGGGTTTGAGTCATGGACTCTCATTCTGATGGTACCCATTCATTGCAGAAGATCCACTGCTGAGCAACGTTTCAAATAAAGAAACAAATCTGGATAGCCTTAGGGTGTTAGCGAATTTTATTTTGGGGTGAACTGTTCCTTTAACCAGAAACGATACTCCAAATTCAAATAAAGTGATAGAGAAACGAGGTGTACAGATTGTATTTGGGTGCTGACAAACCTGTGTGTGTCCTCCGGTGTGCCTTTAAATGGGAGCTCTTGGTATAAACTTTATTACAGCCTGCAAAGTCACATCTGTGAATGCGTCTTTTCTTGGAGTCTGGAGATTCAGGGGGCTGTGGCCGTCGAATGCTCTCAATACTGAATGGTGACATGGAACTGAGAGAGAGAGAGAGATTTTTAATCACCCTGTATAGAGCATTACAATATTATCAACTGACCTTATTCAGCATCCTAAGAAATGAACTGAGACAGCAGCATGTACATAAGTTAACTGCTGCCACCATGTGGTAACATGATATAAAACAACAACATTTTGAAGCAGTAGTTAAGACCTGGACCACGTGTTATGGTGACCAAGACTAGATATGTTTGATCAAAAATACAGAAATATTGTGAATTATTTATAAAATTTAAAATAATTGTTTTCTATTTTTATACATTTTGAAATTGAATTTGTTCCAGTAATGGCAAAGCTGAATTTTCAGCAAGCATAACTACAGTCTTCAGTGTCACATGATCCTTCAGAAATCATTGTAATATGCTGATTTGCTGCTCACAAAACACGTATTATCATTATAAATGTTTTATAGCAGTTGTGCTGCTTAATATTTTTGTAAAAATGGTGATACAATTGTTTTTAATCAGGATTCTTTAATGTGTACAAAGCTCAAAAGAACAGCATTTATTTGAAATGGAAATAATAAATGTCTTTAGTGACATTTTTGATCAATTTAATGCATATTTTCAGAATAAAACTATTTCTAAAAAAAAAAAAAAAAATGGTACTCTTACTGAGCACAAACTGGTAGTGTATGTGTGTGTGTGTGTGTGTGTGTGTGTGTATATGTGTGTATATATATATATATATATATATATATATATATATATATATATATATATACAGTGCCCTCCAAAAGTATTGGAACAGTAAAGACAAAATTGCTCTGTTTGCTGTGGAGTCAAGACATTTGCAAATATGATGCAAAGATGAATATGAGACAAAACTACAGAATGTCACATTTTATTATTAGCTGATTCAACACATACATGTTTTACCAAATAAAAAGAATAGCACTTTTAGAGTTCATCCCACTCATTGATGTGAGCATAAGTATTGGTACAGTTGAACATAAGGCAGATATAAAAGATTATAAGCTATTATTTAGTTGCAGATCCCTTGCGCACAATCACAGCAGTGAGTCTGTGACCCATAGACATCACCAGACTCTTGGTCTCATCCTTTGAAATAATTTTCCCAGCCTTTAATGCAGCCAGTTGCAATTGTTGCTTGTTTTGGGGAGTTTCTGCCTTTACTCTCCTCTTCATCTGGTGAAATTCATGTTCAATCGGATTTAAATCTGGAGATTGACTTGGGCAATCTAAGACTTTCCATTTCTTTGCCCTGATAAACTCCTTGACTGAACTGGCAGGGTGTTTTGGGTCATTGTCCTGATGCGATATGAAGCACTTCCCAATGAATCTGGTGGCATTTTCTTGAATATTGGTAGGAAAGATGGTTTCGTACCCTTCCAAATTCATTCTGCTACTGTCATCATACATGAAGTCATCAGTAAAGTTGAGAGGGCCTGTTCCAGAGACAGCCATGCATGCCCATGCCATGACACCACCTCCACCATGCTTTACAGATGAGGCTGTATGCTTGGGATGATTTGCAGTTCCCTTTTATTTCTCCACATTTTTGCTTTCCCATCACTTCGATAAAGGTTCATCTTTGTCTCATCGGTCCATAAACACAGTTCCAAAACTCTTCTGGCTCACCTTTGTGCTTTTTTGCAAACTCTAATCTTGCCTTTCTATTTTTGGTAGCGGTCAGAGGTTTGCATCTTGCTGTGTAGCCTCTGTAATTCGGTGTCAAAGTCTCCTGAGGACAGTAAACGGACAGAGCATCACCACCGCTTTCTGGAAGTTGTTGGTGATTTTACAGACACATCTTTTAGGGTTCATTTTCACAGCTTTTATGATTTGTCTGTCATAAACTACTGTTGTTTTCACTTGTTGGTTGCTGGTGTCGCTGGAGGTTTCCAAACTCTTTATTTCTCCATGCCCTTTGTTTTTTCTAGAGCTCTAATTGACTTCCTCCTTTCTTTTAGCATCCAAATTGCTTGCTTTTCTCTCAAAGTCGGCTCCCTCATCTTCATCCTGGTTTGTGTGTGTCATCATCGCATGCAAGATTCAGAATGCAGAAGTAATGGATATAACTGATACGACACATTCCCTGTGTCACGAATCCTGTCCGTGGTCTTCTGTCCACTTGCCACCAGAGGTCGCCCTCCGATTACATGGACTCTTGCACCACACTACTGTTGCACTTCACCATCTAACTACATTTCCCATCATCCATCACACAGATCACACAGCTGTCAGATTACACATTGCACTGATTACACAGCTGAAACCCATTAGACACTCTTTATAAGCCTTGGACTTTCTCTGCCTCACTGCTGAGTATTGTATGCATTTATCGCTGCCCTACAGAGCCCTGTTAGTTTCCCTAGTCTTGCCTTGCCTTGCCTTGCCTTGCCTTGCCTATGTCGGATTGTGTTTTCCCCTGCCTGGACTATCGCTTACGTTTTGGATTACCTCTCTTGTCAAACCCCTTTTGATACTGTTCGCCTATCGTCGACCCACGCTTGTCTTTGTTTACTCTTTGTCTCGCCCATGTTATACCTGTTTGCCACTGTTCGACCCTGCCTGTTATGACCACGTCTCTGCTCATTAAAAGCTTGCATATGGATCTGCACGTCTCACGTCTCGTCAGTCCCGTAACACCCTGCTTTTAATATCTGAAGAATTAATGCAACAGGACACAGCTGATCACTTAGAAAGGCCATACTTATGCTTATATGAAATACTTATGCTCACATCAGATAGGGGGATGAAACTCAAAGTGCTGAACTTCTTAGCTGGTAAAACATCTATGTGTTGAATCACCCAATAATAAAATGTGACATTCTGTAGTTTTGTCTCATATTCTTCTTTTAATCATATTTGTAAATGTCTTGACTCCACAGCCAACAGAGCAATTATTTCTTTACTGTTCCAATACTTTTGGAGGGCACTGTATATATATATATATATATATATATATATATATATATATATATATATATATATATATATATATATATATATATATGTGTGTGTGTGTGTGTGTGTGTGTGTGTGTGTGTGTGTGTGTGTGTGTGTGTGTGTGTGTGTGTGTGTGTGTGTGTATGTGGGTAGTTGACAAATAGCCAGTAAAAAATGCTTTTTTGTAAAAGACCATTTTTGAAGATGAAATGCATACATGTAGTGTAAAGTCTGATCTTTGAGAAAATATAAAGGGTCGCTAACTTCGTCAATTCTGTCATTGTTTTTTTAAACATTTTTACTGAACTGAACCATGAATTTGTCCTATGGTGTGACATAGCAAAAATTAAGAAAAAAGCCTCTTAATAATATATAAATAGCATGAGAGAGATTTATCTTTATTGTTAGACACTTATTTTCATATAGTGTTATTTATTTAATATGAAATTATAATTAACATCATTATTTGCCCATGACTTGTTTCAAGACAAACTTTGACAACAAGATAAACGTTACTGTCATCTGTTCAAAACTGCTGAAAATTATACCATTTTAAGTTGAGCGATATCTGTATCTCCCCTATTACAATACTCAACTGTTTTTTTTTAAGATATTTTGAGATAAAAACAAATCTGTGGTTCTTTTGTGTGTGTCACACCATAGGACATTACATCACACTAAAGGACAGAAATTGTAGTTATTAAAGTACTTCTATTTAACTTTGAACATGTCAAAGGAGAATGAAAGTTTAATTTTGATATAAACAATATCAACATGTCTCTTTCAATCAGTATATTACTGAAACTCTTCTGAGCTAACCTGTCATTTTCCATGATTATGTAGTTTAACATACATTTTTTAGTTAAAAAATATAATTATGGGGTGTCACACCAAAGGACAACAAAACGTAACACTTTTGTAGTGGTTCCAAAAAAGTTAAATATTTGAACAATTCTGAGAATAATTTACCATGTGCACGTGTCATGGGCTTCACATGGGGCTTCAGTAACACAACCATGAATGGGGTCCTTCAACTAATAAAAGTCTTCTCTGGAATTGGCGATTTAAAATCAGGATATGGTGTCACACCATAGGACATGGTTTTCAGAGACAAAATGTATTAAGTTCCTACACTTTCAGAAATATATAGCTGAAAAAAATGATTGCCATTTACTAAAATAGACACAATTATGCCAATTATGTGATTAACATTTTTATGCTTTTCTTTAATTTATAAAAGTTGTAATTTACTGAACCATGCTGGAGACAGTCACACCATAGGACAATTTTGACATTTGGCTCAAAAATTATGTTTAAAAGAAATGTTTAACGATTTGCAGCATTTTAAATAACGACAATATTAATTATATTCATATTTATCCTGTGGGACAGTGAAAATACCATGTCACGTCAACAACCCATGTATATATGTATATATATATGTATGTATGTATATATGTATATATATATATATATATATATATATATATATATATATATATATATACAGTCGTGGCCAAAAGTTTTGAGAATGACACAAATATTAGTTTTCACAAAGTTTGCTGCTAAACTGCTTTTAGATATTTGTTTCAGTTGTTTCTGTGATGTACTGAAATATAATTACAAGCACTTCATACATTTCAAAGGCTTTTATCGACAATTACATGACATTTATACAAAGAGTCAGTATTTGCAGTGTTGGCCGTTCTTTTCAGGACCTCTGCAATTCGACTGGGCATGCTCTCAATCAACTTCTGGGCCAAATCCTGACTGATAGCAACCCATTCTTTCATAATCACTTCTTGGAGTTTGTCAGAATTAGTGGGTTTTTGTTTGTCCACCCGCCTCTTGAGGATTGACCACAAGTTCTCAATGGGATTAAGATCTGGGGAGTTTCCAGGCCATGGACCCAAAATTTCAACGTTCTGGTCCCCGAGCCACTTAGTTATCACTTTTGCCTTATGGCAAGGTGCTCCTTCATGTTGGAAAAGGCATTGTTCATCATTAAACTGTTCTTAGATGGTTGGGAGAAGTTGCTCTTGGAGAATGTTTTTGTGTCATTCTCAAAACTTTTGTCTTCTAAAGTTGATTCAGCTGCGGGATCGAGGCACCTGCAGTGCAGAGCTTGCTCAGGAATGGCAGCAGGCAGGTGTGAGTGTATCTGCGTGCACAGTGAGGTGAGGACTTTTGGATGATGGCCTGGTGTCAAGAAGGGCAGCAAAGAAGCCACTTCTCTCCAGGAAAAACATCAGGGACAGATTGATCTTCTGCAGAAAGTATCGTGAATGGACTGCTGAGGACTGGGGCAAAGTGATATTCTCCGATGAAGCCCCTTTCCGATTGTTTGGGGCATCTGGAAAAAGGCTTGTCAGGAGAAGAAAAGGTGAGCGCTACCATCAGTCCTGTGTCATGCCAACAGTAAAGCATCCTGAGACCATTCATGTGTGGGGTTGCTTCTCATCCAAGGGAGTGGGCTCACTCACAATTCTGCCCAAAAACACAGCCATGAATAAAGAATGGTACCAAAACACCCTCCAACAGCAACTTCTTCCAACAATCCAACAACAGTTTGGTGAAGAACAATGCATTTTCCAGCACGATGGAGCACCGTGCCATAAGGCAAAAGTGATAACTAAGTGGCTCGGGGACCAGAACGTTGAAATTTTGGGTCCATGGCCTGGAAACTCCCCAGATCTTAATCCCATTGAGAACTTGTGGTCAATCCTCAAGAGGTGGGTGGACAAACAAAAACCCACTAATTCTGACAAACTCCAAGAAGTGATTATGAAAGAATGGGTTGCTATCAGTCAGGATTTGGCCCAAAAGTTGATTGAGAGCATGCCCAGTCGAATTGCAGAGGTCCTGAAAAAGAACGGCCAACACTGCAAATACTGACTCTTTGTATAAATGTCATGTAATTGTCGATAAAAGCCTTTGAAACGTATGAAGTGCTTGTAATTATATTTCAGTACATCACAGAAACAACTGAAACAAATATCTAAAAGCAGTTTAGCAGCAAACTTTGTGAAAACTAATATTTGTGTCATTCTCAAAACCTTTGGCCACGACTGTATATATATATATATATATATATATATATACACACACAGGTGCTGGTCATATAATTAGAATAGCATAAAAAAGTTGATTTAGTTCACTAATTCCATTCAAAAAGTGAAACTTGTATATTATATTCATTCATTACACACAGACTGATATATTTCAAATGTTTATTTCTTTTAATTTTGATGATTATAACTCACAACTAAGGAAAATCCCAAATTCAGTATCTCAGAAAATTAGAATATTACTTAAGACCAATACAAAGAAAGGATTTTTAGAAATCTTGGCCAACTGAAAAGTATGAACATGAAAAGTATGAGCATGTACAGCACTCAATACTTAGTTGGGGCTCCTTTTGCCTGAATTACTGCAGCAATGCGGCGTGGCATGGAGTCGATCAGTCTGTGGCACTGCTCAGGTGTTATGAGAGCCCAGGTTGCTCTGATAGTGGCCTTCAGCTCTTCTGCATTGTTGGGTCTAGCATATCGCATCTTCCTCTTCACAATACCCCATAGATTTTCTATGGGGTTAAGGTCAGGCGAGTTTGCTGGCCAATTAAGAACAGGGATACCATGGTCCTTAAACCAGATACTGGTTGCTTTGGCACTGTGTGCAGGTGCCAAGTCCTGTTGGAAAATGAAATCTGCATCTCCATAAAGTTGGTCAGCAGCAGGAAGCATGAAGTGCTCTAAAACTTCCTGGTATACGGCTGCGTGGACCTTGGACCTCAGAAAACACAGTGGACCAACACCAGCAGATGACATGGCACCCCAAACCATCACTGACTGTGGAAACTTTACACTGGACCTCAAGCAACGTGAATTGTGTGCCTCTCCTCTCTTCCTCCAGACTCTGGGACCCTGATTTCCAAAGGAAATGCAAAATTTACTTTCATCAGAGAACATAACTTTGGACCACTCAGCAGCAGTCCAGTCCTTTTTGTCTTTAGCCCAGGCGAGATGCTTCTGACGCTGTCTGTTGTTCAAGGAATGCGACAGCTGAAACCCATGTCTTGCATACGTCTGTGCGTAGTGGTTCTTGAAGCACTGACTCCAGCTGCAGTTCACTCTTTGTGAATCTCCCCCACATTTTTGAATGAGTTTTGTTTCACAATCCTCTCCAGGGTGCGGTTATCCCTATTGCTTGTACACTTTTTTCTACCACATATTTTCCTTCCCTTCGCCTCTCTATTAATGTGCTTGGACACAGAGCTCTGTGAACAGACAGCCTCTTTTGCAATGACCTTTTGTGTCTTGCCCTCCTTGTGCAACGTGTCAATGGTTGTCTTTTGGACAACTGTCAAGTCAGCAGTCTTCCCCATGATTGTGTAGCCTACAGAACTAGACTGAGAGACCATTTAAAGGCCTTTGCAGGTGTTTTGAGTTAATTAGCTGATTAGAGTGTGGCACCAGGTGTCTTCAATACTGAACCTTTTCACAATATTGTAATTTTCTGAGATACTGAATTTGGGATTTTCCTTAGTTGTCAGTTATAATCATCAAAATTAAAAGAAATAAACATTTGAAATATATCAGTCTGTGTGTAATGAATGAATATAATATACAAGTTTCACTTTTTGAATGGAATTAGTGAAATAAATCAACTTTTTGATGATATTCTAATTATATGACCAGCACCTGTATATGTGTGTGTGTGTGTGTGTATATATATGTATGTGTGTGTGTGTGTGTGTACACATATATACGTAGTAGCCAGAGAGGAAAGTCAAAAAAAAAAAATCTAAATGAGATGCAACTATCAGCACACACATTTTCACAAGTTGCCATCCTTCAAATGTATGAAAAAATGTGCTCAAATTGTGTGAACTGTATGAAACAAGAAAAGCATTCACTAACCAACATTTTACAGACTGTTAACAAAAAAAAAAAAAAAAAAAGTTATTTGACTGCTTGCCCAAATTGTCCATAATGTTCTACTCATTATGTATCACTAGATGGCGCTGTAGACCTGATGCATGTTGATAATACAATGCAAACACTCTAAAGCCAAACACATGTCAGCTTTTTTCTTACAAAACAAGCTATAATTCTTACAGAGATGTGACATTTGTTGCTTGTAAGTTTGCTGTTAGCAAAATCCAAGGGAATGTCTTAACATGCTCATTCCAATTAATATTACACAATATTGTATGATCAAATGAATAACACTGTACAGTACTAACACACTGTCTGTTATGATTGCTGTGAGAAAATGAATTATTGCCATTCCAGACGGTGGGCCTGCTTTCAGACTGTAAAGCTGGCTCTCATTGAGAGGATTTGTACATATCAACCAATGAGCTCACTGAACTGTTGGAGAAGAGCGGAGAGCCACGTAAGTGTGAGGACATGCTGTGTTTGAAAGCAAGAGAGCGTACAAGTCATTTTATTCCATTTCTCCCATAGGTAGAGACAGAGGAGAGCCTAATTACATTACACTGTCCTCGCTCGCCTTCCCTTCTAAGGTAATAAGAGCTCTATGTCCCCTGCTCTGCTGATTGGCATGGGCTGGGCCTGGCAATAAAGGCTGAGGGGGTGGAGCCAGACAACCCCTCCAGTGAACTGTCTCCACCACACGCAGCCCACTTCCTGTTTCTCCACTGCTCCTGGGTCACCTGTTGGTGTTGGTGTGCTGCCAAGCGAAGGCCTAACGGAAATGAGCCAATGTGTCAGAAATGAGGCTGAACTCTCTCTCTCTGCCTCAAGCAAACACACGCAGAGAGCGAAAGAGAGAGAGAGAAAGAGACCCAGGAGGGGAGAAGTGAAATTGAGAAGAGGAGACAAAGAGAAGCTGAGAAAGAGGCAATGAGCCAAACAGGTTGTTTTTTTTTCTCTCAGAGAAATTACAAGAGAGCGAGAGAGAGTCGCAGAGAGTTTCTGTGAGAATGGAAGTTGGTGGCAGATAAAAATGGAGGGGGTTGATGTTGGAAGGAGAGTTCGGAGGGAGTGAGGGAGCATGAAGGGAGTGACAGGATTTACAGTGGAAAGACTTTCAGCGGCGAACTCTCACAGGATGTTTACAGTCTGATATATTTCAGAGGGGACGCCACTGACATAAATAGTGATACAGTAGTCTGACTCGTGGAAAATGACTTGAAAATACAGATCCACCTGACAGGTACAGATGGTTATTCTCCTTAATGTAATGGGGGGTTCGTCTCAAATGATCATGTCTAGATGCATATCCAGTACACAACAACCAGTTTATCATTTGATTTAGTCAATAAAAGATTCAATGTATCTATCTATATATAGCTGTAGTAATTTAGCTGAAGTAATACTATTTATTTAATAGTAACTATTTAGAAAAAAATACAATTTATACAAAATAATTACAGCTCACAAACAGGTGAGAGAAACTAATATATCTATGTTTTTGAAAGAAGTCTCATATGCTCCCCAGGCTGCATTTTTGCATAAAAACATTAAAATTGTGAATTATTTTTTATTTGAATAGGCCTATATTTTGAAACGTAATTTATTCATGTGATACAAAGCTGAATCTTGAACAGCCATTACTTTAGTCTTCAGTTTCACATAAACCTTTGGAAATTATTGTATTATGCTGATTTGGTGCCCAACCATTTCTTATTATTATCAACTTTGAAAAATGTTGTGCTGCTTTATATTTTTGAGGAAACTGTGATGCATTTTACCAGGTTTCTTTGATGAATAGAAAGTTCAAAATACTCCACAATGTGATTTTGCTTGCTTAATGTAGGAAATATTTATTTCCAAAAGACCCCAATCTTTTGATCACTTGAGTATATGTATATTATTTTGTTTACTGATAGATCAATTTATTTTACTGGCTATTATTGGGATTCTATAGGGGGGGATTTCAACTAAATACATGGGTTTTAGAAACTATTAACTAATTAATCGAAAATTGGCCCACATTGGTATCAATACCAGCTAAATCCATTATCAGTAGATCTACAATCTATAAACATCGGTCTTACACATCTCCTTCCACACCAGGGGTCCTCTAGATTCAAGTATGGTACAACAGCACTAGGCTGGTACTACGATGATGCCCTGGTTGGATGGACCCTTATTTTGCCCAGCTCAACCCTCACTTCCCCCGGCACAAAGAGGACACCGTGATACTTTTAATTCATACCCCACTGGCACTTTTCTCCCCTCTTTTACTTAACATTTTACTTAAATCAAAGCCTTTTGGTGGGTCCCGCCACTGAGCCAACCATGTCTGTTTTTACTCCTCGTCAAAAAGTAACATATGCTAGTGCCGTCACCTACTGTAGAACAGTGCGGAGCTCTGCTGCCCAGATGATGCCTAGACCTTTAAAACAGCTCTTGTGTGAACCCTGCATAACCCTGTCATCCTGGCTTTGTGTGGAGGGGGTGGGGTGTATGAATTCTGTATGTTGAAATGGTTCTGAAGCATTTTAATATCAGACTGAATTGAGCTCTTGGTCTTTCTGTTTCTGCTCTCCCTTCAGAATGACCAGTGAAGTAAGCTTATTGCTCAGGGCTCAGGGTGTTCTCTGATACGCTCCCCTAAACATTTGTCACAACAAGACCTGCATCTCGTCCAGGCTGCAGAGAGGAATGACAGAGAAGAACCGAGGAGGGCAGGGAGAGATTAGGTTAGATCACTGAAAGCCTACTCTTTGTACTGTATAAAATCTATAATATAATATAATATAATATAATATAATATAATATAATATAATATAATATAATATAATATAATATAATATAATATAATATAATATAATATAATATAATATAATATAAAATTATATATTAGAAATATAAAATGATATACAGTATAGAGAAAAATAAAAAATATTAATATTATTTAAATTACTACATAGTCAATTATTTATAATAAGAATGTTTTATATAAAATATTAATAATATAAACTAATAAACTAATATTAAATACAAACTAATATTGAATTTAAATATTATTTAAAAAAATACAAAGGACTTATTTTATATTTTGGTGGGGACTGGACCCCTATTGTAGGAAAGAGCTCTTCAAGAACTGTGCTATTAAGGGTTTTGTTGTTCTATAGTGCTATTATTTTAAATTAGTGCTAGATGACAATGCTAAAAATAACATAATTTTTTTCTGTGGTTGGTGTAATGCAATGTTTTTACACAGTTTAAGGTTCAAAAAACACATTATTTTCCACATACCATACATTATTGTTGATCCTCTCTGCCCCGCCTTTCTGAAACGCGTCGATTTTTACAAAGCTCATCGTTCTGAAAAGTGTGGTGTGCTCTGATTGGATACCTCAAGCGTGTGACGGAAATGTAATTAACTTGAAATTGCATCACATGACCCCTTTAAAATCTTAAAATTTGTAAAAATGAGTGTCCCATATTAATCAATAAATATGCAGAATTGACTACACCAGTAAACAAAATACTAATATTGGCTGCTAACTAATATGGTCATGCATCCTTAGTACTGAAGTTTGTTAATGGTGCAGTAATGCAATAACATGCGGGAACTGAAAGTGTGTAGCTGTATGTGCAAATGTGTATGTGTGTGTGTGCCGCCACATTCCCCACCTGTCTGACTGAATGGCCCTGGGGACTCAAGGAACCCAAAAGAACCTGCCAGGGCCACTTTAATAATATTACAGCCCCTTTCATAATGGCATTCATGGATAATGCAACACACACAATATAGAAACCATTTGTCCAAAATGCAACCAATATAGATGCATTTGTCACTCAAGATGCTCTCAGAGATGCAAAAGTTGGGCAATGACTTTTGGTCTGTTCATCTGAAACTGATATCAGCAACTTAAAGCCAGATATCAGCACATAACAGCATCTGGCCTCTCGCTCAGAGTGTCGTGTTGTGTGGCTTCTTTAGCTGCATGGATATTTAAATTAAGTGCAGAGCTGGCACTTCACTCTCTCCTAAATTGGCTCGTCTGGTGGTGAGGACGGTCTTATAGTGGAGACTGAGTCATTTTGGGTCGGCTGTGACTGGCCTCTGACAGGTCCATGAGCCGAGGGGGTTATTTTAGTCCCGCGGGGCCTCGCGGGGCCAGCCAAACTCTGCAGCCACAAATTCACCCCATAAGACAAGGCATCCTTCCTACTGTTAGATGCTCCTGTCTCACTGTAGACTGCATTTTATTGCCTAGCCTTTGTCATTTTCTGGTTGAATTATTGTGCAAAAACACTGACCCAATTAAATGACAATATTCTTCATCAAACACTTCTTTGATGTGATAAATGCTTATTTGTTCTCGTCCATTGAGTCCGCCGTGCTATCGGTGTTATTCTTGTGGCGACACTGCCCACAATGTTATCTTATTTCACATGCTAGAATGAACACAGCTGCACACATGCCCTCTTTCTCCTTTTCTCTCTCTCTGTAAACAGCCAAAAGCAGCAGCTCTCCCAATAACACCATTCCTGTAAACCTGGTTAAACTGTGTTTTGGCATTCTGCTGCACTGGGGGGCAAAGTCCTAGTACCTTTCGTCCACAGCACATTCGGAGCAAAGGGAAACATTTACACTGTGTCAGTGCGAAGCTTTGACATACGGAGGAATCCTGGAATACTTTCCAAACCATTTGCCTAAATAACAGGCGGACGGCAGGGTGCTGGTAGGGGGGCTGGCTCATGGAAAACTCTTTGGGAGAAGTCCTAGGCTGTGCTTTACTGCCTGCAGGCTTGAGAGACTTCTGGTTTTGATCATGTCACTGTGTTTAATGGGATGACTACCTCATCTGAGTGAAGACACATGGAGTTGTGCCGCCAAGAATGGGAGGTGACAGCTAATGTTACCAAAGAGCCGATATTACAAAGAATGGCCTACAAATAAACGCTTCACAGTTTCACTCTTCAATCCATTAAATGGATAGTTCGCCCCAAAAATGCTCATTCACACGCTTGCCTTTTCAAACCTGTATGACTTTGTTTAATCTGCAGAACACAAAAGAAGTTACTTTGAAGAGTGTGTTTCTCCATGAAATGACAGTCAACCCTGAATGGACACCATTGACTTTCACTTTATGGACAAAGAAAAAAGGATACCTGTTTCAAAATATCTTCTTTTGTGTACCACAGAAAAAAGTAAGTCATACAGGAATGAGTTTTCCAAACAACAATGTAATTCACTGCTTAACTACCACAGTACGATGCATTGTTGGAGAAAGGAACTAACTAGTCAAAACTGTTTCCCGAAAACATCGGAAGCTTGTCGCACATTCGTCATTCGAACCACGATGGTTAGAAGTGTCGTTAATGACGTCAAACAGACGGTGGAGTGGTAACTTCTGTTAAATAATCATTTCAAGATCAAATTAATGTCAAATTATTGCTGTAAATGACAACGGTAACATTTGAGGACTGCTTTGCTATTTTCGTTCTCTGTTAATTTGCTGTATTTTGCGGGTTTCCTTAAGCTCAGCAAACACTGTGCAATTTTGGCCACGATTTGGTTGTCTGAGACAATTTTTGAAAATCCTAAATGATTCCTATAATCCTAGGCTAAAATCCGTATTAATGGCCGTTGCGATCAAATTTAACCACTCAACTTTGTGATGCCGTTTGCAGGTGTTTATTGGAGCTATGGATTCATGAAACACTAAATCTATGCTGGTAACGACAGAACTTGCAACCATAATTGCCTAACTTTGCTTTTGGGAAATGCACCCCAGGTTGGTAAATGATGACATAATTATCATTAACATAATTATCATTTCTTAACCAGAGGGCCAGCCCCACTAGGGCCCCAAGAAGTCTTAACGTTATCTATATTTACATAATCTTAATTAAAATGCTAAAAACACTAAAAATATAAATATACAACATTAAACTGGCATCATATTTTTGAGGGTTTTTTTAAAACAAGAAACACATCAGTATAAATAAGATAGCCTTCGAATACTGTCTTGGACAAAGGGGGGTTTGGACTCAAAAAGGTTGATATCCACTGCTTTAAAGTCAAACTAAAAAGCAGAATCTTCAAACACACAATATGAATCTACATTATTAGCACTACAACATCAACATGCAGGTTTTTTTTATCTGAAGACAGTCAGTGTGCATATGCTGAAGTTTGATTTCCAGTGCATGCTGGTGTGTTTGTGAGATGTGTCTTTAGAGAATACTCACTCCTGGACTGCTCGTGCTATAGACAGCGCCGTGGATCCTGTTTCATTAACACTGTCCAAGGTCACGTTTGGCAGGTCGTCATCATCACTGTCACTTTTGATTAGTCTTGGCGACAGGCCATTGGGGTCTGTTTGTGCTGCCGCAGGGGGAGGACAACAGAGGAGGAGGTTAGTTACATGACTGTAATATGCGTACCGCCCGAGGCTAGTCTCAGGCCCATTCAGCAGCTCGCAATATGCCACATGACACTGAGCAGAAATTAGCACAGCATTTCAGGGTGTTTCTTCAACTTTTGGCACTTTAATGTCCCAAGGGTTGATTTTTATTAAAATGACCAGATTTCTAATTTTTTTATTTTTTTATTTTTCTGTTTATTATATTAAGGTCACATTAACTGTCTTAGAACCATTGTCATGCCTTAATTATTTATATCTGCTACTTTTTAAATGCCCAAAAATTAATTATGCCCAATAAAACAATAAATGCTTAATAAAACATGCAATTTCCACCACAGAATGCTGTTAAACACAGTTCCCCATTTTAAGTAGATGGAAATGAAATTGCAGTTTATTTAATGAATGTCCACAGGGCCAAAAGGGAAAAAATATAATATTCAACAAATACAATATTAATATTATAATATTAAAACATATTGGCATTAACCAGGCACAATACAAAAGGATTTCCAGCAACAGTAATTTAGCATATACTATTAAGACAGTATATACTATTGTTTTTTTTTGTTGTTTTTTTAAGTTTTACAAATTTTTTGTTTGTTTTGTCATTTTTATTAGCTTTTTTTAGTTGTTTTATTTAATTTTAGTACTTCAAATTAAATGAAAATGAGAAATGTTTTCTTATTAACTAAAATTTTTTTTAAAAAGTTTTTTTTTTAAGTTTAAGTTTTCATCTAATACATATATTTCAGCATATTTCAGCTTACTTTCAATTATTAAAAATTATTTTAGATAGTCTTAGTTAACACACTGGTAACAACAAGTGACAGAATCTCAGCCATTTGATTTTTAATCAAGTGTTGTGGAGGGGCATTTTGGACCAAATATATTTCACCCAAAAAGCCAGATTGTCGTGTGTGTGTGTGTGTGTGTGTGTGTGTGTGTGTGTGTGTCTCTCTCTCTCTCTCTCTCTCTATATATATATATATTTTAGTGCTGTCAAATTTATCCAAAATAAAAGTTTTTGTTTACATAATATGTGTGTACTGTGTATATTTATTATACATTTTTTTATAAATAAATTTTTATAATTTATTATAAAATTAAAAACACAAGTATATATTTAAGAAAAATATAATATTTCTATATTAAATATATTTATATATAATATAAATAATACAAATATAAATATATACATGTAAATATTTTCAAAATATATTCTGTATATGTATTTATATAAACATAATAAATATACACAGTACACATATATTACATAAAGAAAAACTTTTATTTTCGATGCGATTAATGGCTATTAATCATTTGACAGCACTAATAATATATATATACTGTATATATATATTCATTTGCAAAAACAGATAACTCAAAAATCATGTTTTTTTTTTTTTGTGTCCTGCATTCCAATTAATATCAATCAAACTGCAGTTGGGTTGTTTTGATTAAATAAAAATAACTAAAATAAAATACAGCTAACACAATAAAGCACAATAAAAACATGATTTCAGAAAATTATTATCTGTTTTTGCAAATAAACTCTTCATATATATATATATATATATATATATATATATATATATACTATATATAACTATGAACTGATTAAAAAGTAAAAAGAAAAATAGAAACATCTGTCAAATGCATAAATGTAAAAATGTTGTTGCTTTGTTAGATTGCACCTGGTTACAATGTAATACTAAGACAACAATTGTCTTTGTTTAATATCATATGATACATTTGAGGTGTGTGCTTGTTTGTGAGTTTGTCATCAAATACTGTTTTTTAATTCAGACACACCTGTACATGTCAGTGTTTTAGACTGGCAGTCACAGAACACCCGTCTCTGATTACTGGATCTCATTCCCCACAGAACGAGAGCAGCATTCTCCCTGACTGCAAGCTTTGTTAATATTATGTGGGTTAGCCCAGGCTGCAGGGCTACGCTTCTAATTCGCTGCTCTCTCAGCAGTCTGTCAGACCTGATCCCGGATCAGAGGTGTCCGTGCTGTCTCCCATTCGGCCTTGGGCAGTGTGTCCTGCGGGCATGTCACCAGCACAGGCGATCAGATGCCCGGAGAGCGTCTAAAGACAACAGAGCTATGCTACCACTCACCCTTTGTTTCCAGGATGTTGGACATAGTTATGCTGCCAATTTATGAATTTCTGTATGAATGATGGGAACACCTCAGCTGTATGGTTGTTTCATAAGTAAAACATTTTAAATAAAACTTACGGTCACACTTTATATTAGGTGGCCTTAATTACTATGTACTTACATCAAAAATAAGTACAATGTACTTATTGTGTTCACATTGTATTGCAAAACACTTCTGCTGCTATTGAGGTGGGATATGGGTAAGGTTAGGGACAGGTTAAGTGGTATGGGTAGGTTTAAGAGTGGGTTAAGGTGTAAGGGATGGGTCAACAGTGTAATTATAAATGTAATTACAGAAATTAATTGCATATGTAATTACATAAAGGTATTATTAACAAGATTAAGTACAATGTAAGAACATGCATGTACACAGTAAGTGCATTGTACCAAATGATTAATTTAAATGTAAGTACATACTAGTTAAGGCCACCTAATATAAAGTGGGACCAAACTTACAATTAGGGATGTCGATTGTCAGGGTTTTTTTTAGTGCGACTGATTATTGAAAGATTTACACAATGAAAAAAATAAGTCATGATTCCACAAATTTTCTACCATAAGGGCAAAAAATACAAATATACACTATAATCGCTGATATTGAAAACAGGAGTAAAACTTGATGAGAATTCAGCTTTGCCATCAAAGGAATAAATTACATGTTAAAATATCTTAAAATAGAAAAAAGTTATTAAATATTTCACACAATTACTGTTGTTACTGTGTTTAAAAAAAAGCAGCAATGGTAAGCATAAAATACTTTTTTTCAAAATCTTACCAACCCCAAACTTTTGAATGGTAGTACATACATACATAGATCCAGCAATATGAGAAAAGACCAGCATTCCATTTTTTACATGCAACCCATCACTCAAGAACATTACATTACATTAAACACCTAACTTTATACCTACTGCTTTTTTCTGTTAGTCTTTACCCAATTCAGCACAAAACTAATTCTATGCCTTTCCGAGGGTAGTTTAAACATCCACTTTAAACAGCCACAAATGCTCAGCAAAACTGATGGAGGATTTCAATGAAAGATTAACTGGACACATTACAAGAGCCTGGAGCTCTTCTCTCTCCTCCTCCATTCTGTCTACTCAGGCTAGACACGAATCAGTTATAGCAGATGCTTTGCAACCTCTGTATATGAAGTAATGCAAAACCATTCACAACACTATATTCTACATTCCCTGCATTAATGTGGTACTAGATCAATGTTAAAACAGATTTCAAATAATACGTGTATATTGTTGATTCCCCTGACTATTTTTAGTGCTTATAATTTGCATATTATTATTAAAATTGTATAATTTGGCTTTTTTATTTCATTTTCTTTTTTTATATTTGAATAACTTGTTTTACTGAACTGTGCAGCACATTTTAATGTGCTATATACTTTAAATAAATTATGCTAGACTAAATTTTTTTTTTTTTTTAACTAATCATTTTGAATATACTCTATAATATGGACACTGTAAACAGCAATGGCGAATAATACGGTCTGTCTCTGCCTCTGTAGACTGTGTCCACCATAATCCATTCACTCTACCTACAGTACATAGCTTGCCTGGATATTCCTTAAAAATGTCCATATAAAGGCAATGACAAAAGCACAGTTCATAAGAGGTGGTGAAGCAAACCCCATGATTTCTTTCTCCTGTTGTTTCCAGCCATAGCCTGTTTCCATGGTAACTCAGCCGGAGACAGAGCTGTGGAGAAGGGCACACCCCCTCCCCACCTCCCCCTGGCAACCTGTACACGAGTATGCGCATGCAAGTGTAAGTGTGCGCCGTCCATTGTGTTTCCAGCCGTGAAGAATACATTTATTCGTGAACATTTACGTGTAAACACTGGCGATCGGCGCACTTCAGAACATAAGGTTCATACTTGTGTCTCAATGTTACCGTCAGTCACTATCATGTAAGCATATCATCACTGACCCCGCCCAGGTCTGACCCCATTTCCTCTGTGCTGCTCCAGAGAACCCTGGGTGGAGTCCATGTTGCTATGTGCCTGACTGCTCGCAGTGCCACCCATCTTCAATATCCGCCCCACCCCATTATGCAAAGCTTGTTTTTCCTCTCTTTCCTCCCCTGAAGCTGAGCGAGACACCCAGTATTTAAATCCTTCTTCTAGCAGGATGCCCAGCCCTGCCCAACCATTTGGGACAGACACCCTTCCCAGATAAACAAGAGGTTGAGCAACAAACAGCTCCCTTGTGCCCTCCGCTCGGGCCGAACACCATTTGACAGCAACACCCAGAGCATTGTGGCTTAGTGCCAGAGTATTAAAACTCGCCCTACAGGAAACCAACCCTAAACAGCAGTCCCAAAGTGCCGTCGGTGAGGTCTCGAGAGTTTGGGAAGGCACCGTGCAAGATGTGTGCTTCTGATTAGGGCATGTGGCGAGGGGCCGAGACCTGTCTGCATGACCTTGGACTCGAGACAACTACGCAGATCCTATGTTTGCAGAACGCACTTTCATCTCAGTAAACACTATTCTGTTTGTTAAAAAAGCAACAGTGTCTTAAGATAATCCACAACTGTGGGCTTTAGGGTGGGAAGTTTAATTTCTTGCCCACCAGACAACGCCTGTTTTATCAGCCACAAGCTATTTTTTATTTTTTTTAGTATTAACATATAAAACTCATAATGTATGGGTGTCTCTTCAACTATGGGCACTTTTAGCCCTTTGGAAAATAACAAACTTTTCACACTCTCACAAGTTTGTTTAATTTGTCTACTAACAATGTCCAACAGCAGACGTACATGCATCCCAGAAGTCGTCATTTT